>NC_072419.2:33690000-34940000 GCF_028858775.2 Pan troglodytes
TTTAACCTTTCTTTTCATAGAGCAGTTTGGAATCACTCTGTTTTTTAAGTCTGCAAGGGGATATTTAGACCTCTTTGACGCCTTCATTATAAACGGGATTTCTTCATATACAGCTAGACACATGAATTCTCAGTAACTTCTTTGTGTTGTGTGTATTCAACTCACAGAGTTGAACCTTTCTTTAGACAGAGCAGATTTGAAACACTCTTTTTGTGGATTTTACAAGTGGAGATTTCAAGCGATTTGAGGCCAATTGTAGTAAAGGAAATATCCTCGTTTAAAAACTAGACAGAATCATTCTCAGAAACTACTTTGTGATGTGTGCGTTCAACTCACAGAGTTTCACCTTTCTTTTCATAGAGCAGTTTGGAAACACTCTGTTTCTTAAGTTTGCAAGAGGATATTTGGACCACTTTGAGGCCTTCGTTGGAAACGGGATTTCTCAGTATAATGCTAGACAGATGAATTCCCAGTAAGTTCTTTGTGTTGTGTCTATTCAACTCACAGAGTTGAACCTTCCTTTAGACAGAGCAGTTTGCAAACACTCTTTTTGTGGAATTTGCAAGTGGAGATTTCAAGCGATTTCAGGCCAAACTTAGAATGGGAAATATCTTTGTATAAAAACTAGACAGAATCATTCTCAGAAACTACTCTGTGTTGTGTGCGTTCCACTCACAGAGTTTAACCTTTCTTTTCATAGAGCAGTTTGGAAACACTCTCTTTGTTAAGTCTGCAAGGGGATATTTAGACCTCTTTGACGCCTTCGTTGGAAACGGGATTTCCTCATATACAGCTAGACACATGAATCCTCAGTAACTTCTTTGTGTTGTGTGTATTCAACTCACAGAGTTGAACCTTTCTTTAGACAGAGCAGATTTGAAACACTCTTTTTGTGGATTTTACAAGTGGAGATTTCCAGCGATTTGAGGCCAATTGTAGTAAAGGAAATATCCTCGTTTAAAAACTAGACAGAATCATTCTCAGAAACTACTTTGTGATGTGTGCGTTCAACTCACAGAGTTTCACCTTTCTTTTCATAGAGCAGTTTGGAAACACTCTGTTTCTTAAGTTTGCAAGAGGATATTTGGACCACTTTGAGGCCTTCGTTGGAAACGGGATTTCTCAGTATACAGCTAGACAGATGAATTCCCAGTAAGTTCTTTGTGTTGTGTCTATTCAACTCACAGAGTTGAACCTTCCTTTAGACAGAGCAGTTTGCAAACACTCTTTTTGTGGAATTTGCAAGTGGAGATTTCAAGCGATTTCAGGCCAAACTTAGAATGGGAAATATCTTTGTATAAAAACTAGACAGAATCATTCTCAGAAACTACTCTGTGTTGTGTGCGTTCCACTCACAGAGTCTAACCTTTCTTTTCATAGAGCAGTTTGGAAACACTCTCTTTGTTAAGTCTGCAAGGGGATATTTAGACCTCTTTGACGCCTTCGTTGGAAACGGGATTTCCTCATATACAGCTAGACACATGAATCCTCAGTAACTTCTTTGTGTTGTGTGTATTCAACTCACAGAGTTGAACCTTTCTTTAGACAGAGCAGATTTGAAACACTCTTTTTGTGGATTTTACAAGTGGAGATTTCAAGCGATTTGAGGCCAATTGTAGTAAAGGAAATATCCTCGTTTAAAAACTAGACAGAATCATTCTCAGAAACTACTTTGTGATGTGTGCGTTCAACTCACAGAGTTTCACCTTTCTTTTCATAGAGCAGTTTGGAAACACTCTGTTTCTTAAGTTTGCAAGAGGATATTTGGACCACTTTGAGGCCTTCGTTGGAAACGGGATTTCTCTGTATAATGCTAGACAGATGAATTCCCAGTAAGTTCTTTGTGTTGTGTCTATTGAACTCACAGAGTTGAACCTTCCTTTAGACAGAGCAGTTTGCAAACACTCTTTTTGTGGAATTTGCAAGTGGAGATTTCAAGCGATTTCAGGCCAAACTTAGAAAGGGAAATATCTTTGATTAAAAACTAGACAGAATCATTCTCAGAAACTACTCTGTGTTGTGTGCGTTCCACTCACAGAGTTTAACCTTTCTTTTCATAGAGCAGTTTGGAAACACTCTGTTTGTTAAGTCTGCAAGTGGATATTTAGACCTCTTTGACGCCTTCGTTTGAAATGGGATTTCTTCATATACAGCTAGACACATGAATGCTCAGTAACTTCTTTGTGTTGTGTGTATTCAACTCACAGAGTTGAACCTTTCTTTAGACAGAGCAGATTTGAAACACTCTTTTTGTGGATTTTACAAGTGGAGATTTCAAGCGATTTGAGGCCAATTGTAGTAAAGGAAATATCCTCGTTTAAAAACTAGACAGAATCATTCTCAGAAACTACTTTGTGATGTGTGCGTTTAACTCACAGAGTTTCACCTTTCTTTTCATAGAGCAGTTTGGAAACACTCTGTTTCTTAAGTTTGCAAGAGGATATTTGGACCACTTTGAGGCCTTCGTTGGAAACGGGATTTCTCAGTATACAGCTAGACAGATGAATTCCCAGTAAGTTCTTTGTGTTGTGTCTATTCAACTCACAGAGTTGAACCTTCCTTTAGACAGAGCAGTTTGCAAACACTCTTTTTGTGGAATTTGCAAGTGGAGATTTCAAGCGATTTCAGGCCAAACTTAGAAAGGGAAATATCTTTGTATAAAAACTAGACAGAATCATTCTCAGAAACTACTCTGTGTTGTGTGCGTTCCACTCACAGAGTTTAACCTTTCTTTTCATAGAGCAGTTTGGAAACACTCTCTTTGTTAAGTCTGCAAGTGGATATTTAGACCTCTTGGACGCCTTCGTTTGAAACGGGATTTCTTCATATACAGCTAGACACATGAATGCTCAGTAACTTCTTTGTGTTGTGTGTATTCAACTCACAGAGTTGAACCTTTCTTTAGACAGAGCAGATTTGAAACACTCTTTTTGTGGATTTTACAAGTGGAGATTTCAAGCGATTTGAGGCCAATTGTAGTAAAGGAAATATCCTCGTTTAAAAACTAGACAGAATCATTCTCAGAAACTACTTTGTGATGTGTGCGTTCAACTAACAGAGTTTCACCTTTCTTTTCATTGAGCAGTTTGGAAACACTCTGTTTCTTAAGTTTGCAAGAGGATATTTGGACCACTTTGAGGCCTTCGTTGGAAACGGGATTTCTCAGTATAATGCTAGACAGATGAATTCCCAGTAAGTTCTTTGTGTTGTGTCTATTCAACTCACAGAGTTGAACCTTCCTTTAGACTGAGTAGTTTGCAAACACTCTTTTTGTGGAATTTGCAAGTGGAGATTTCAAGCGATTTCAGGCCAATCTTAGAAAGGGAAATATCTTTGTATAAAAACTAGACAGAATCTTTCTCAGAAACTACTTTGTGTTCTGTGCGTTCCACTCACAGAGTTTAACCTTTCTTTTCATAGAGCAGTTTGGAGTCACTCTGTTTTTTAAGTCTGCAAGGGGATATTTAGACCTCTTTGACGCCTTCGTTGGAAACGGGATTTCTTCATATACAGCTAGACACATGAATTCTCAGTAACTTCTTTGTGTTGTGTGTATTCAACTCACAGAGTTGAACCTTTCTTTAGACAGAGCAGATTTGAAACACTCTTTTTGTGGATTTTACAAGTGGAGATTTCAAGCGATTTGAGGCCAATTGTAGTAAAGGAAATATCCTCGTTTAAAAACTAGACAGAATCATTCTCAGAAACTACTTTGTGATGTGTGCGTTCAACTCACAGAGTTTCACCTTTCTTTTCATAGAGCAGTTTGGAAACACTCTGTTTCTTAAGTTTGCAAGAGGATATTTGGACCACTTTGAGGCCTTCGTTGGAAACGGGATTTCTCTGTATAATGCTAGACAGATGAATTCCCAGTAAGTTCTTTGTGTTGTGTCTATTCAACTCACAGAGTTGAACCTTCCTTTAGACAGCGCAGTTTGCAAACACTCTTTTTGTGGAATTTGCAAGTGGAGATTTCAAGCGATTTCAGGCCAATCTTAGAAAGGGAAATATCTTTGTATAAAAACTAGACAGAATCTTTCTCAGAAACTACTTTGTGTTCTGTGCGTTCCACTCACAGACTTTAACCTTTCTTTTCATAGAGCAGTTTGGAATCACTCTGTTTTTTAAGTCTGCAAGGGGATATTTAGACCTCTTTGACGCCTTCATTATAAACGGGATTTCTTCATATACAGCTAGACACATGAATTCTCAGTAACTTCTTTGTGTTGTGTGTATTCAACTCACAGAGTTGAACCTTTCTTTAGACAGAGCAGATTTGAAACACTCTTTTTGTGGATTTTACAAGTGGAGATTTCAAGCGATTTGAGGCCAATTGTAGTAAAGGAAATATCCTCGTTTAAAAACTAGACAGAATCATTCTCAGAAACTACTTTGTGATGTGTGCGTTCAACTCACAGAGTTTCACCTTTCTTTTCATAGAGCAGTTTGGAAACACTCTGTTTCTTAAGTTTGCAAGAGGATATTTGGACCACTTTGAGGCCTTCGTTGGAAACGGGATTTCTCAGTATAATGCTAGACAGATGAATTCCCAGTAAGTTCTTTGTGTTGTGTCTATTCAACTCACAGAGTTGAACCTTCCTTTAGACAGAGCAGTTTGCAAACACTCTTTTTGTGGAATTTGCAAGTGGAGATTTCAAGCGATTTCAGGCCAAACTTAGAATGGGAAATATCTTTGTATAAAAACTAGACAGAATCATTCTCAGAAACTACTCTGTGTTGTGTGCGTTCCACTCACAGAGTTTAACCTTTCTTTTCATAGAGCAGTTTGGAAACACTCTCTTTGTTAAGTCTGCAAGGGGATATTTAGACCTCTTTGACGCCTTCGTTGGAAACGGGATTTCCTCATATACAGCTAGACACATGAATCCTCAGTAACTTCTTTGTGTTGTGTGTATTCAACTCACAGAGTTGAACCTTTCTTTAGACAGAGCAGATTTGAAACACTCTTTTTGTGGATTTTACAAGTGGAGATTTCCAGCGATTTGAGGCCAATTGTAGTAAAGGAAATATCCTCGTTTAAAAACTAGACAGAATCATTCTCAGAAACTACTTTGTGATGTGTGCGTTCAACTCACAGAGTTTCACCTTTCTTTTCATAGAGCAGTTTGGAAACACTCTGTTTCTTAAGTTTGCAAGAGGATATTTGGACCACTTTGAGGCCTTCGTTGGAAACGGGATTTCTCAGTATACAGCTAGACAGATGAATTCCCAGTAAGTTCTTTGTGTTGTGTCTATTCAACTCACAGAGTTGAACCTTCCTTTAGACAGAGCAGTTTGCAAACACTCTTTTTGTGGAATTTGCAAGTGGAGATTTCAAGCGATTTCAGGCCAAACTTAGAATGGGAAATATCTTTGTATAAAAACTAGACAGAATCATTCTCAGAAACTACTCTGTGTTGTGTGCGTTCCACTCACAGAGTCTAACCTTTCTTTTCATAGAGCAGTTTGGAAACACTCTCTTTGTTAAGTCTGCAAGGGGATATTTAGACCTCTTTGACGCCTTCGTTGGAAACGGGATTTCCTCATATACAGCTAGACACATGAATCCTCAGTAACTTCTTTGTGTTGTGTGTATTCAACTCACAGAGTTGAACCTTTCTTTAGACAGAGCAGATTTGAAACACTCTTTTTGTGGATTTTACAAGTGGAGATTTCAAGCGATTTGAGGCCAATTGTAGTAAAGGAAATATCCTCGTTTAAAAACTAGACAGAATCATTCTCAGAAACTACTTTGTGATGTGTGCGTTCAACTCACAGAGTTTCACCTTTCTTTTCATAGAGCAGTTTGGAAACACTCTGTTTCTTAAGTTTGCAAGAGGATATTTGGACCACTTTGAGGCCTTCGTTGGAAACGGGATTTCTCTGTATAATGCTAGACAGATGAATTCCCAGTAAGTTCTTTGTGTTGTGTCTATTGAACTCACAGAGTTGAACCTTCCTTTAGACAGAGCAGTTTGCAAACACTCTTTTTGTGGAATTTGCAAGTGGAGATTTCAAGCGATTTCAGGCCAAACTTAGAAAGGGAAATATCTTTGATTAAAAACTAGACAGAATCATTCTCAGAAACTACTCTGTGTTGTGTGCGTTCCACTCACAGAGTTTAACCTTTCTTTTCATAGAGCAGTTTGGAAACACTCTGTTTGTTAAGTCTGCAAGTGGATATTTAGACCTCTTTGACGCCTTCGTTTGAAATGGGATTTCTTCATATACAGCTAGACACATGAATGCTCAGTAACTTCTTTGTGTTGTGTGTATTCAACTCACAGAGTTGAACCTTTCTTTAGACAGAGCAGATTTGAAACACTCTTTTTGTGGATTTTACAAGTGGAGATTTCAAGCGATTTGAGGCCAATTGTAGTAAAGGAAATATCCTCGTTTAAAAACTAGACAGAATCATTCTCAGAAACTACTTTGTGATGTGTGCGTTTAACTCACAGAGTTTCACCTTTCTTTTCATAGAGCAGTTTGGAAACACTCTGTTTCTTAAGTTTGCAAGAGGATATTTGGACCACTTTGAGGCCTTCGTTGGAAACGGGATTTCTCAGTATACAGCTAGACAGATGAATTCCCAGTAAGTTCTTTGTGTTGTGTCTATTCAACTCACAGAGTTGAACCTTCCTTTAGACAGAGCAGTTTGCAAACACTCTTTTTGTGGAATTTGCAAGTGGAGATTTCAAGCGATTTCAGGCCAAACTTAGAAAGGGAAATATCTTTGTATAAAAACTAGACAGAATCATTCTCAGAAACTACTCTGTGTTGTGTGCGTTCCACTCACAGAGTTTAACCTTTCTTTTCATAGAGCAGTTTGGAAACACTCTCTTTGTTAAGTCTGCAAGTGGATATTTAGACCTCTTGGACGCCTTCGTTTGAAACGGGATTTCTTCATATACAGCTAGACACATGAATGCTCAGTAACTTCTTTGTGTTGTGTGTATTCAACTCACAGAGTTGAACCTTTCTTTAGACAGAGCAGATTTGAAACACTCTTTTTGTGGATTTTACAAGTGGAGATTTCAAGCGATTTGAGGCCAATTGTAGTAAAGGAAATATCCTCGTTTAAAAACTAGACAGAATCATTCTCAGAAACTACTTTGTGATGTGTGCGTTCAACTAACAGAGTTTCACCTTTCTTTTCATTGAGCAGTTTGGAAACACTCTGTTTCTTAAGTTTGCAAGAGGATATTTGGACCACTTTGAGGCCTTCGTTGGAAACGGGATTTCTCAGTATAATGCTAGACAGATGAATTCCCAGTAAGTTCTTTGTGTTGTGTCTATTCAACTCACAGAGTTGAACCTTCCTTTAGACTGAGTAGTTTGCAAACACTCTTTTTGTGGAATTTGCAAGTGGAGATTTCAAGCGATTTCAGGCCAATCTTAGAAAGGGAAATATCTTTGTATAAAAACTAGACAGAATCTTTCTCAGAAACTACTTTGTGTTCTGTGCGTTCCACTCACAGAGTTTAACCTTTCTTTTCATAGAGCAGTTTGGAGTCACTCTGTTTTTTAAGTCTGCAAGGGGATATTTAGACCTCTTTGACGCCTTCGTTGGAAACGGGATTTCTTCATATACAGCTAGACACATGAATTCTCAGTAACTTCTTTGTGTTGTGTGTATTCAACTCACAGAGTTGAACCTTTCTTTAGACAGAGCAGATTTGAAACACTCTTTTTGTGGATTTTACAAGTGGAGATTTCAAGCGATTTGAGGCCAATTGTAGTAAAGGAAATATCCTCGTTTAAAAACTAGACAGAATCATTCTCAGAAACTACTTTGTGATGTGTGCGTTCAACTCACAGAGTTTCACCTTTCTTTTCATAGAGCAGTTTGGAAACACTCTGTTTCTTAAGTTTGCAAGAGGATATTTGGACCACTTTGAGGCCTTCGTTGGAAACGGGATTTCTCTGTATAATGCTAGACAGATGAATTCCCAGTAAGTTCTTTGTGTTGTGTCTATTCAACTCACAGAGTTGAACCTTCCTTTAGACAGCGCAGTTTGCAAACACTCTTTTTGTGGAATTTGCAAGTGGAGATTTCAAGCGATTTCAGGCCAATCTTAGAAAGGGAAATATCTTTGTATAAAAACTAGACAGAATCTTTCTCAGAAACTACTTTGTGTTCTGTGCGTTCCACTCACAGACTTTAACCTTTCTTTTCATAGAGCAGTTTGGAATCACTCTGTTTTTTAAGTCTGCAAGGGGATATTTAGACCTCTTTGACGCCTTCATTATAAACGGGATTTCTTCATATACAGCTAGACACATGAATTCTCAGTAACTTCTTTGTGTTGTGTGTATTCAACTCACAGAGTTGAACCTTTCTTTAGACAGAGCAGATTTGAAACACTCTTTTTGTGGATTTTACAAGTGGAGATTTCAAGCGATTTGAGGCCAATTGTAGTAAAGGAAATATCCTCGTTTAAAAACTAGACAGAATCATTCTCAGAAACTACTTTGTGATGTGTGCGTTCAACTCACAGAGTTTCACCTTTCTTTTCATAGAGCAGTTTGGAAACACTCTGTTTCTTAAGTTTGCAAGAGGATATTTGGACCACTTTGAGGCCTTCGTTGGAAACGGGATTTCTCAGTATAATGCTAGACAGATGAATTCCCAGTAAGTTCTTTGTGTTGTGTCTATTCAACTCACAGAGTTGAACCTTCCTTTAGACAGAGCAGTTTGCAAACACTCTTTTTGTGGAATTTGCAAGTGGAGATTTCAAGCGATTTCAGGCCAAACTTAGAAAGGGAAATATCTTTGTATAAAAACTAGACAGAATCATTCTCAGAAACTACTCTGTGTTGTGTGCGTTCCACTCACAGAGTTTAACCTTTCTTTTCATAGAGCAGTTTGGAAACACTCTGTTTGTTAAGTCTGCAAGTGGATATTTAGACCTCTTTGACGCCTTCGTTTGAAACGGGATTTCTTCATATACAGCTAGACACATGAATGCTCAGTAACTTCTTTGTGTTGTGTGTATTCAACTCACAGAGTTGAACCTTTCTTTAGACAGAGCAGATTTGAAACACTCTTTTTGTGGATTTTACAAGTGGAGATTTCAAGCGATTTGAGGCCAATTGTAGTAAAGGAAATATCCTCGTTTAAAAACTAGACAGAATCATTCTCAGAAACTACTTTGTGATGTGTGCGTTCAACTCACAGAGTTTCATCTTTCTTTTCATTGAGCAGTTTGGAAACACTCTGTTTCTTAAGTTTGCAAGAGGATATTTGGACCACTTTGAGGCCTTCGTTGGAAACGGGATTTCTCAGTATAATGCTAGACAGATGAATTCCCAGTAAGTTCTTTGTGTTGTGTCTATTCAACTCACAGAGTTGAACCTTCCTTTAGACAGAGCAGTTTGCAAACACTCTTTTTGTGGAATTTGCAAGTGGAGATTTCAAGCGATTTCAGGCCAATCTTAGAAAGGGAAATATCTTTGTATAAAAACTAGACAGAATCTTTCTCAGAAACTACTTTGTGTTCTGTGCGTTCCACTCACAGAGTTTAACCTTTCTTTTCATAGAGCAGTTTGGAATCACTCTGTTTTTTAAGTCTGCAAGGGGATATTTAGACCTCTTTGACGCCTTCGTTGGAAACGGGATTTCTTCATATACAGCTAGACACATGAATGCTCAGTAACTTCTTTGTGTTGTGTGTATTCAACTCACAGAGTTGAACCTTTCTTTAGACAGAGCAGATTTGAAACACTCTTTTTGTGGATTTTACAAGTGGAGATTTCAAGCGATTTGAGGCCAATTGTAGTAAAGGAAATATCCTCGTTTAAAAACTAGACAGAATCATTCTCAGAAACTACTTTGTGATGTGTGCGTTCAACTCACAGAGTTTCACCTTTCTTTTCATAGAGCAGTTTGGAAACACTCTGTTTCTTAAGTTTGCAAGAGGATATTTGGACCACTTTGAGGCCTTCGTTGGAAACGGGATTTCTCAGTATAATGCTAGACAGATGAATTCCCAGTAAGTTCTTTGTGTTGTGTCTATTCAACTCACAGAGTTGAACCTTCCTTTAGACAGCGCAGTTTGCAAACACTCTTTTTGTGGAATTTGCAAGTGGAGATTTCAAGCGATTTCAGGCCAATCTTAGAAAGGGAAATATCTTTGTATAAAAACTAGACAGAATCTTTCTCAGAAACTACTTTGTGTTCTGTGCGTTCCACTCACAGACTTTAACCTTTCTTTTCATAGAGCAGTTTGGAATCACTCTGTTTTTTAAGTCTGCAAGGGGATATTTAGACCTCTTTGACGCCTTCATTATAAACGGGATTTCTTCATATACAGCTAGACACATGAATTCTCAGTAACTTCTTTGTGTTGTGTGTATTCAACTCACAGAGTTGAACCTTTCTTTAGACAGAGCAGATTTGAAACACTCTTTTTGTGGATTTTACAAGTGGAGATTTCAAGCGATTTGAGGCCAATTGTAGTAAAGGAAATATCCTCGTTTAAAAACTAGACAGAATCATTCTCAGAAACTACTTTGTGATGTGTGTGTTCAACTCACAGAGTTTCACCTTTCTTTTCATAGAGCAGTTTGGAAACACTCTGTTGGTTAAGTTTGCAAGAGGATATTTGGACCACTTTGAGGCCTTCGTTGGAAACGGGATTTCTCAGTATAATGCTAGACAGATGAATTCCCAGTAAGTTCTTTGTGTTGTGTCTATTCAACTCACAGAGTTGAACCTTCCTTTAGACAGAGCAGTTTGCAAACACTCTTTTTGTGGAATTTGCAAGTGGAGATTTCAAGCGATTTCAGGCCAAACTTAGGGAAATATCTTTGTATAAAAACTAGACAGAATCATTCTCAGAAACTACTCTGTGTTGTGTGCGTTCCACTCACAGAGTTTAACCTTTCTTTTCATAGAGCAGTTTGGAAACACTCTGTTTGTTAAGTCTGCAAGTGGATATTTAGACCTCTTTGACGCCTTCGTTTGAAACGGGATTTCTTCATATACAGCTAGACACATGAATGCTCAGTAACTTCTTTGTGTTGTGTGTATTCAACTCACAGAGTTGAACCTTTCTTTAGACAGAGCAGATTTGAAACACTCTTTTTGTGGATTTTACAAGTGGAGATTTCAAGCGATTTGAGGCCAATTGTAGTAAAGGAAATATCCTCGTTTAAAAACTAGACAGAATCATTCTCAGAAACTACTTTGTGATGTGTGCGTTCAACTCACAGAGTTTCACCTTTCTTTTCATAGAGCAGTTTGGAAACACTCTGTTTCTTAAGTTTGCAAGAGGATATTTGGACCACTTTGAGGCCTTCGTTGGAAACGGGATTTCTCAGTATAATGCTAGACAGATGAATTCCCAGTAAGTTCTTTGTGTTGTGTCTATTCAACTCACAGAGCTGAACCTTCCTTTAGACAGAGCAGTTTGCAAACACTCTTTTTGTGGAATTTGCAAGTGGAGATTTCAAGCGATTTCAGGCCAATCTTAGAAAGGGAAATATCTTTGTATAAAAACTAGACAGAATCTTTCTCAGAAACTACTTTGTGTTCTGTGCGTTCCACTCACAGACTTTAACCTTTCTTTTCATAGAGCAGTTTGGAATCACTCTGTTTTTTAAGTCTGCAAGGGGATATTTAGACCTCTTTGACGCATTCATAATAAACGGCATTTCTTCATATACAGCTAGACACATGAATTCTCAGTAACTTCTTTGTGTTGTGTGTATTTTGAACCTTTCTTTAGACAGAGCAGATTTGAGACACTCTTTTTGTGGATTTTACAAGTGGAGATTTCAAGCGATTTGAGGCCAATTGTAGTAAAGGAAATATCCTCGTTTAAAAACTAGACAGAATCATTCTCAGAAACTACTTTGTGATGTGTGCGTTCAACTCACAGAGTTTCACCTTTCTTTTCATAGAGCAGTTTGGAAACACTCTGTTTCTTAAGTTTGCAAGAGGATATCTGGACCACTTTGAGGCCTTCGTTGGAAACTGGATTTCTCAGTATAATGCTAGAGAGATGAATTCCCAGTAAGTTCTTTGTGTTGTGTCTATTCAACTCACAGAGTTGAACCTTCCTTTAGACAGAGCAGTTTGCAAACACTCTTTTTGTGGAATTTGCAAGTGGAGATTTCAAGCGATTTCAGGCCAATCTTAGAAAGGGAAATATCTTTGTATAAAAACTAGACAGAATCTTTCTCAGAAACTACTTTGTGTTCTGTGCGTTCCACTCACAGAGTTTAACCTTTCTTTTCATAGAGCAGTTTGGAATCACTCTGTTTTTTAAGTCTGCAAGGGGATATTTAGACCTCTTTGACGCCTTCGTTGGAAACGGGATTTCTTCATATACAGCTAGACACATGAATTCTCAGTAACTTCTTTGTGTTGTGTGTATTCAACTCACAGAGTTGAACCTTTCTTTAGACAGAGCAGATTTGAAACACTCTTTTTGTGGATTTTACAAGTGGAGATTTCAAGCGATTTGAGGCCAATTGTAGTAAAGGAAATATCCTCGTTTAAAAACTAGACAGAATCATTCTCAGAAACTACTTTGTGATGTGTGTGTTCAACTCACAGAGTTTCACCTTTCTTTTCATAGAGCAGTTTGGAAACACTCTGTTGGTTAAGTTTGCAAGAGGATATTTGGACCACTTTGAGGCCTTCGTTGGAAACGGGATTTCTCAGTATACAGCTAGACAGATGAATTCCCAGTAAGTTCTTTGTGTTGTGTCTATTCAACTCACAGAGCTGAACCTTCCTTTAGACAGAGCAGTTTGCAAACACTCTTTTTGTGGAATTTGCAAGTGGAGATTTCAAGCGATTTCAGGCCAAACTTAGAAAGGGAAATATCTTTGTGTAAAAACTAGACAGAATCATTCTCAGAAACGACTCTGTGTTGTGTGCGTTCCACTCACAGAGTTTAACCTTTCTTTTCATAGAGCAGTTTGGAAACACTCTGTTTGTTAAGTCTGCAAGGGGATATTTACACCTCTTTGACGCCTTCTTTGGAAACGGGATTTCTTCATATACAGCTAGACACATGAATCCTCAGTAACTTCTTTGTGTTGTGTGTATTCAACTCACAGAGTTGAACCTTTCTTTAGACAGAGCAGATTTGAAACACTCTTTTTGTGGATTTTACAAGTGGAGATTTCAAGCGATTTGAGGCCAATTGTAGTAAAGGAATTATCCTCGTTTAAAAACTAGACAGAATCATTCTCAGAAACTACTTTGTGATGTGTGCGTTCAACTCACAGAGTTTCACCTTTCTTTTCATAGAGCAGTTTGGAAACACTCTGTTTCTTAAGTTTGCAAGAGGATATTTGGACCACTTTGAGGCCTTCGTTGGAAACGGGATTTCTCAGTATAATGCTAGACAGATGAATTCCCAGTAAGTTCTTTGTGTTGTGTCTATTCAACTCACAGAGTTGAACCTTCCTTTAGACAGCGCAGTTTGCAAACACTCTTTTTGTGGAATTTGCAAGTGGAGATTTCAAGCGATTTCAGGCCAATCTTAGAAAGGGAAATATCTTTGTATAAAAACTAGACAGAATCTTTCTCAGAAACTACTTTGTGTTCTGTGCGTTCCACTCACAGACTTTAACCTTTCTTTTCATAGAGCAGTTTGGAATCACTCTGTTTTTTAAGTCTGCAAGGGGATATTTAGACCTCTTTGACGCCTTCATTATAAACGGGATTTCTTCATATACAGCTAGACACATGAATTCTCAGTAACTTCTTTGTGTTGTGTGTATTCAACTCACAGAGTTGAACCTTTCTTTAGACAGAGCAGATTTGAAACACTCTTTTTGTGGATTTTACAAGTGGAGATTTCAAGCGATTTGAGGCCAATTGTAGTAAAGGAAATATCCTCGTTTAAAAACTAGACAGAATCATTCTCAGAAACTACTTTGTGATGTGTGTGTTCAACTCACAGAGTTTCACCTTTCTTTTCATAGAGCAGTTTGGAAACACTCTGTTGGTTAAGTTTGCAAGAGGATATTTGGACCACTTTGAGGCCTTCGTTGGAAACGGGATTTCTCAGTATAATGCTAGACAGATGAATTCCCAGTAAGTTCTTTGTGTTGTGTCTATTCAACTCACAGAGTTGAACCTTCCTTTAGACAGAGCAGTTTGCAAACACTCTTTTTGTGGAATTTGCAAGTGGAGATTTCAAGCGATTTCAGGCCAAACTTAGGGAAATATCTTTGTATAAAAACTAGACAGAATCATTCTCAGAAACTACTCTGTGTTGTGTGCGTTCCACTCACAGAGTTTAACCTTTCTTTTCATAGAGCAGTTTGGAAACACTCTGTTTGTTAAGTCTGCAAGTGGATATTTAGACCTCTTTGACGCCTTCGTTTGAAACGGGATTTCTTCATATACAGCTAGACACATGAATGCTCAGTAACTTCTTTGTGTTGTGTGTATTCAACTCACAGAGTTGAACCTTTCTTTAGACAGAGCAGATTTGAAACACTCTTTTTGTGGATTTTACAAGTGGAGATTTCAAGCGATTTGAGGCCAATTGTAGTAAAGGAAATATCCTCGTTTAAAAACTAGACAGAATCATTCTCAGAAACTACTTTGTGATGTGTGCGTTCAACTCACAGAGTTTCACCTTTCTTTTCATAGAGCAGTTTGGAAACACTCTGTTTCTTAAGTTTGCAAGAGGATATTTGGACCACTTTGAGGCCTTCGTTGGAAACGGGATTTCTCAGTATAATGCTAGACAGATGAATTCCCAGTAAGTTCTTTGTGTTGTGTCTATTCAACTCACAGAGCTGAACCTTCCTTTAGACAGAGCAGTTTGCAAACACTCTTTTTGTGGAATTTGCAAGTGGAGATTTCAAGCGATTTCAGGCCAATCTTAGAAAGGGAAATATCTTTGTATAAAAACTAGACAGAATCTTTCTCAGAAACTACTTTGTGTTCTGTGCGTTCCACTCACAGACTTTAACCTTTCTTTTCATAGAGCAGTTTGGAATCACTCTGTTTTTTAAGTCTGCAAGGGGATATTTAGACCTCTTTGACGCATTCATAATAAACGGCATTTCTTCATATACAGCTAGACACATGAATTCTCAGTAACTTCTTTGTGTTGTGTGTATTTTGAACCTTTCTTTAGACAGAGCAGATTTGAGACACTCTTTTTGTGGATTTTACAAGTGGAGATTTCAAGCGATTTGAGGCCAATTGTAGTAAAGGAAATATCCTCGTTTAAAAACTAGACAGAATCATTCTCAGAAACTACTTTGTGATGTGTGCGTTCAACTCACAGAGTTTCACCTTTCTTTTCATAGAGCAGTTTGGAAACACTCTGTTTCTTAAGTTTGCAAGAGGATATCTGGACCACTTTGAGGCCTTCGTTGGAAACTGGATTTCTCAGTATAATGCTAGAGAGATGAATTCCCAGTAAGTTCTTTGTGTTGTGTCTATTCAACTCACAGAGTTGAACCTTCCTTTAGACAGAGCAGTTTGCAAACACTCTTTTTGTGGAATTTGCAAGTGGAGATTTCAAGCGATTTCAGGCCAATCTTAGAAAGGGAAATATCTTTGTATAAAAACTAGACAGAATCTTTCTCAGAAACTACTTTGTGTTCTGTGCGTTCCACTCACAGAGTTTAACCTTTCTTTTCATAGAGCAGTTTGGAATCACTCTGTTTTTTAAGTCTGCAAGGGGATATTTAGACCTCTTTGACGCCTTCGTTGGAAACGGGATTTCTTCATATACAGCTAGACACATGAATTCTCAGTAACTTCTTTGTGTTGTGTGTATTCAACTCACAGAGTTGAACCTTTCTTTAGACAGAGCAGATTTGAAACACTCTTTTTGTGGATTTTACAAGTGGAGATTTCAAGCGATTTGAGGCCAATTGTAATAAAGGAAATATCCTCGTTTAAAAACTAGACAGAATCATTCTCAGAAACTACTTTGTGATGTGTGTGTTGAACTCACAGAGTTTCACCTTTCTTTTCATAGAGCAGTTTGGAAACACTCTGTTGGTTAAGTTTGCAAGAGGATATTTGGACCACTTTGAGGCCTTCGTTGGAAACGGGATTTCTCAGTATACAGCTAGACAGATGAATTCCCAGTAAGTTCTTTGTGTTGTGTCTATTCAACTCACAGAGCTGAACCTTCCTTTAGACAGAGCAGTTTGCAAACACTCTTTTTGTGGAATTTGCAAGTGGAGATTTCAAGCGATTTCAGGCCAAACTTAGAAAGGGAAATATCTTTGTGTAAAAACTAGACAGAATCATTCTCAGAAACGACTCTGTGTTGTGTGCGTTCCACTCACAGAGTTTAACCTTTCTTTTCATAGAGCAGTTTGGAAACACTCTGTTTGTTAAGTCTGCAAGGGGATATTTACACCTCTTTGACGCCTTCTTTGGAAACGGGATTTCTTCATATACAGCTAGACACATGAATCCTCAGTAACTTCTTTGTGTTGTGTGTATTCAACTCACAGAGTTGAACCTTTCTTTAGACAGAGCAGATTTGAAACACTCTTTTTGTGGATTTTACAAGTGGAGATTTCAAGCGATTTGAGGCCAATTGTAGTAAAGGAATTATCCTCGTTTAAAAACTAGACAGAATCATTCTCAGAAACTACTTTGTGATGTGTGCGTTCAACTCACAGAGTTTCACCTTTCTTTTCATAGAGCAGTTTGGAAACACTCTGTTTCTTAAGTTTGCAAGAGGATATTTGGACCACTTTGAGGCCTTCGTTGGAAACGGGATTTCTCAGTATACAGCTAGACAGATGAATTCCCAGTAAGTTCTTTGTGTTGTGTCTATTCAACTCACAGAGTTGAACCTTCCTTTAGACAGAGCAGTTTGCAAACACTCTTTTTGTGGAATTTGCAAGTGGAGATTTCAAGCGATTTCAGGCCAAACTTAGAAAGGGAAATATCTTTGTATAAAAACTAGACAGAATCATTCTCAGAAACTACTCTGTGTTGTGTGCGTTCCACTCACAGAGTTTAACCTTTCTTTTCATAGAGCAGTTTGGAAACACTCTGTTTGTTAAGTCTGCAAGTGGATATTTAGACCTCTTTGACGCCTTCGTTTGAAACGGGATTTCTTCATATACAGCTAGACACATGAATGCTCAGTAACTTCTTTGTGTTGTGTGTATTCAACTCACAGAGTTGAACCTTTCTTTAGACAGAGCAGATTTGAAACACTCTTTTTGTGGATTTTACAAGTGGAGATTTCAAGCGATTTGAGGCCAATTGTAGTAAAGGAAATATCCTCGTTTAAAAACTAGACAGAATCATTCTCAGAAACTACTTTGTGATGTGTGCGTTCAACTCACAGAGTTTCACCTTTCTTTTCATTGAGCAGTTTGGAAACACTCTGTTTCTTAAGTTTGCAAGAGGATATTTGGACCACTTTGAGGCCTTCGTTGGAAACGGGATTTCTCAGTATAATGCTAGACAGATGAATTCCCAGTAAGTTCTTTGTGTTGTGTCTATTCAACTCACAGAGTTGAACCTTCCTTTAGACAGAGCAGTTTGCAAACACTCTTTTTGTGGAATTTGCAAGTGGAGATTTCAAGCGATTTCAGGCCAATCTTAGAAAGGGAAATATCTTTGTATAAAAACTAGACAGAATCTTTCTCAGAAACTACTTTGTGTTCTGTGCGTTCCACTCACAGAGTTTAACCTTTCTTTTCATAGAGCAGTTTGGAATCACTCTGTTTTTTAAGTCTGCAAGGGGATATTTAGACCTCTTTGACGCCTTCGTTGGAAACGGGATTTCTTCATATACAGCTAGACACATGAATTCTCAGTAACTTCTTTGTGTTGTGTGTATTCAACTCACAGAGTTGAACCTTTCTTTAGACAGAGCAGATTTGAAACACTCTTTTTGTGGATTTTACAAGTGGAGATTTCAAGCGATTTGAGGCCAATTGTAGTAAAGGAAATATCCTCGTTTAAAAACTAGACAGAATCATTCTCAGAAACTACTTTGTGATGTGTGCGTTCAACTCACAGAGTTTCACCTTTCTTTTCATAGAGCAGTTTGGAAACACTCTGTTTCTTAAGTTTGCAAGAGGATATTTGGACCACTTTGAGGCCTTCGTTGGAAACGGGATTTCTCAGTATAATGCTAGACAGATGAATTCCCAGTAAGTTCTTTGTGTTGTGTCTATTCAACTCACAGAGTTGAACCTTCCTTTAGACAGCGCAGTTTGCAAACACTCTTTTTGTGGAATTTGCAAGTGGAGATTTCAAGCGATTTCAGGCCAATCTTAGAAAGGGAAATATCTTTGTATAAAAACTAGACAGAATCTTTCTCAGAAACTACTTTGTGTTCTGTGCGTTCCACTCACAGACTTTAACCTTTCTTTTCATAGAGCAGTTTGGAATCACTCTGTTTTTTAAGTCTGCAAGGGGATATTTAGACCTCTTTGACGCCTTCATTATAAACGGGATTTCTTCATATACAGCTAGACACATGAATTCTCAGTAACTTCTTTGTGTTGTGTGTATTCAACTCACAGAGTTGAACCTTTCTTTAGACAGAGCAGATTTGAAACACTCTTTTTGTGGATTTTACAAGTGGAGATTTCAAGCGATTTGAGGCCAATTGTAGTAAAGGAAATATCCTCGTTTAAAAACTAGACAGAATCATTCTCAGAAACTACTTTGTGATGTGTGCGTTCAACTCACAGAGTTTCACCTTTCTTTTCATAGAGCAGTTTGGAAACACTCTGTTTCTTAAGTTTGCAAGAGGATATTTGGACCACTTTGAGGCCTTCGTTGGAAACGGGATTTCTCAGTATAATGCTAGACAGATGAATTCCCAGTAAGTTCTTTGTGATGTGTCTATTCAACTCACAGAGTTGAACCTTCCTTTAGACAGAGCAGTTTGCAAACACTCTTTTTGTGGAATTTGCAAGTGGAGATTTCAAGCGATTTCAGGCCAAACTTAGAATGGGAAATATCTTTGTATAAAAACTAGACAGAATCATTCTCAGAAACTACTCTGTGTTGTGTGCGTTCCACTCACAGAGTTTAACCTTTCTTTTCATAGAGCAGTTTGGAAACACTCTCTTTGTTAAGTCTGCAAGGGGATATTTAGACCTCTTTGACGCCTTCGTTGGAAACGGGATTTCCTCATATACAGCTAGACACATGAATCCTCAGTAACTTCTTTGTGTTGTGTGTATTCAACTCACAGAGTTGAACCTTTCTTTAGACAGAGCAGATTTGAAACACTCTTTTTGTGGATTTTACAAGTGGAGATTTCAAGCGATTTGAGGCCAATTGTAGTAAAGGAAATATCCTCGTTTAAAAACTAGACAGAATCATTCTCAGAATCTACTTTGTGATGTGTGCGTTCAACTCACAGAGTTTCACCTTTCTTTTCATAGAGCAGTTTGGAAACACTCTGTTTCTTAAGTTTGCAAGAGGATATTTGGACCACTTTGAGGCCTTCGTTGGAAACGGGATTTCTCTGTATAATGCTAGACAGATGAATTCCCAGTAAGTTCTTTGTGTTGTGTCTATTGAACTCACAGAGTTGAACCTTCCTTTAGACAGAGCAGTTTGCAAACACTCTTTTTGTGGAATTTGCAAGTGGAGATTTCAAGCGATTTCAGGCCAAACTTAGAAAGGGAAATATCTTTGTATAAAAACTAGACAGAATCATTCTCAGAAACTACTCTGTGTTGTGTGCGTTCCTCTCACAGAGTTTAACCTTTCTTTTCATAGAGCAGTTTGGAAACACTCTGTTTGTTAAGTCTGCAAGTGGATATTTAGACCTCTTTGACGCCTTCGTTTGAAATGGGATTTCTTCATATACAGCTAGACACATGAATGCTCAGTAACTTCTTTGTGTTGTGTGTATTCAACTCACAGAGTTGAACCTTTCTTTAGACAGAGCAGATTTGAAACACCCTTTTTGTGGATTTTACAAGTGGAGATTTCCAGCGATTTGAGGCCAATTGTAGTAAAGGAAATATCCTCGTTTAAAAACTAGACAGAATCATTCTCAGAAACTACTTTGTGATGTGTGCGTTTAACTCACAGAGTTTCACCTTTCTTTTCATAGAGCAGTTTGGAAACACTCTGTTTCTTAAGTTTGCAAGAGGATATTTGGACCACTTTGAGGCCTTCGTTGGAAACGGGATTTCTCAGTATACAGCTAGACAGATGAATTCCCAGTAAGTTCTTTGTGTTGTGTCTATTCAACTCACAGAGTTGAACCTTCCTTTAGACAGAGCAGTTTGCAAACACTCTTTTTGTGGAATTTGCAAGTGGAGATTTCAAGCGATTTCAGGCCAAACTTAGAAAGGGAAATATCTTTGTATAAAAACTAGACAGAATCATTCTCAGAAACTACTCTGTGTTGTGTGCGTTCCACTCACAGAGTTTAACCTTTCTTTTCATAGAGCAGTTTGGAAACACTCTGTTTGTTAAGTCTGCAAGTGGATATTTAGACCTCTTTGACGCCTTCGTTTGAAACGGGATTTCTTCATATACAGCTAGACACATGAATGCTCAGTAACTTCTTTGTGTTGTGTGTATTCAACTCACAGAGTTGAACCTTTCTTTAGACAGAGCAGATTTGAAACACTCTTTTTGTGGATTTTACAAGTGGAGATTTCAAGCGATTTGAGGCCAATTGTAGTAAAGGAAATATCCTCGTTTAAAAACTAGACAGAATCATTCTCAGAAACTACTTTGTGATGTGTGCGTTCAACTCACAGAGTTTCACCTTTCTTTTCATTGAGCAGTTTGGAAACACTCTGTTTCTTAAGTTTGCAAGAGGATATTTGGACCACTTTGAGGCCTTCGTTGGAAACGGGATTTCTCAGTATAATGCTAGACAGATGAATTCCCAGTAAGTTCTTTGTGTTGTGTCTATTCAACTCACAGAGTTGAACCTTCCTTTAGACAGAGCAGTTTGCAAACACTCTTTTTGTGGAATTTGCAAGTGGAGATTTCAAGCGATTTCAGGCCAATCTTAGAAAGGGAAATATCTTTGTATAAAAACTAGACAGAATCTTTCTCAGAAACTACTTTGTGTTCTGTGCGTTCCACTCACAGAGTTTAACCTTTCTTTTCATAGAGCAGTTTGGAATCACTCTGTTTTTTAAGTCTGCAAGGGGATATTTAGACCTCTTTGACGCCTTCGTTGGAAACGGGATTTCTTCATATACAGCTAGACACATGAATGCTCAGTAACTTCTTTGTGTTGTGTGTATTCAACTCACAGAGTTGAACCTTTCTTTAGACAGAGCAGATTTGAAACACTCTTTTTGTGGATTTTACAAGTGGAGATTTCAAGCGATTTGAGGCCAATTGTAGTAAAGGAAATATCCTCGTTTAAAAACTAGACAGAATCATTCTCAGAAACTACTTTGTGATGTGTGCGTTCAACTCACAGAGTTTCACCTTTCTTTTCATAGAGCAGTTTGGAAACACTCTGTTTCTTAAGTTTGCAAGAGGATATTTGGACCACTTTGAGGCCTTCGTTGGAAACGGGATTTCTCAGTATAATGCTAGACAGATGAATTCCCAGTAAGTTCTTTGTGTTGTGTCTATTCAACTCACAGAGTTGAACCTTCCTTTAGACAGCGCAGTTTGCAAACACTCTTTTTGTGGAATTTGCAAGTGGAGATTTCAAGCGATTTCAGGCCAATCTTAGAAAGGGAAATATCTTTGTATAAAAACTAGACAGAATCTTTCTCAGAAACTACTTTGTGTTCTGTGCGTTCCACTCACAGACTTTAACCTTTCTTTTCATAGAGCAGTTTGGAATCACTCTGTTTTTTAAGTCTGCAAGGGGATATTTAGACCTCTTTGACGCCTTCATTATAAACGGGATTTCTTCATATACAGCTAGACACATGAATTCTCAGTAACTTCTTTGTGTTGTGTGTATTCAACTCACAGAGTTGAACCTTTCTTTAGACAGAGCAGATTTGAAACACTCTTTTTGTGGATTTTACAAGTGGAGATTTCAAGCGATTTGAGGCCAATTGTAGTAAAGGAAATATCCTCGTTTAAAAACTAGACAGAATCATTCTCAGAAACTACTTTGTGATGTGTGTGTTCAACTCACAGAGTTTCACCTTTCTTTTCATAGAGCAGTTTGGAAACACTCTGTTGGTTAAGTTTGCAAGAGGATATTTGGACCACTTTGAGGCCTTCGTTGGAAACGGGATTTCTCAGTATAATGCTAGACAGATGAATTCCCAGTAAGTTCTTTGTGTTGTGTCTATTCAACTCACAGAGTTGAACCTTCCTTTAGACAGAGCAGTTTGCAAACACTCTTTTTGTGGAATTTGCAAGTGGAGATTTCAAGCGATTTCAGGCCAAACTTAGGGAAATATCTTTGTATAAAAACTAGACAGAATCATTCTCAGAAACTACTCTGTGTTGTGTGCGTTCCACTCACAGAGTTTAACCTTTCTTTTCATAGAGCAGTTTGGAAACACTCTGTTTGTTAAGTCTGCAAGTGGATATTTAGACCTCTTTGACGCCTTCGTTTGAAACGGGATTTCTTCATATACAGCTAGACACATGAATGCTCAGTAACTTCTTTGTGTTGTGTGTATTCAACTCACAGAGTTGAACCTTTCTTTAGACAGAGCAGATTTGAAACACTCTTTTTGTGGATTTTACAAGTGGAGATTTCAAGCGATTTGAGGCCAATTGTAGTAAAGGAAATATCCTCGTTTAAAAACTAGACAGAATCATTCTCAGAAACTACTTTGTGATGTGTGCGTTCAACTCACAGAGTTTCACCTTTCTTTTCATAGAGCAGTTTGGAAACACTCTGTTTCTTAAGTTTGCAAGAGGATATTTGGACCACTTTGAGGCCTTCGTTGGAAACGGGATTTCTCAGTATAATGCTAGACAGATGAATTCCCAGTAAGTTCTTTGTGTTGTGTCTATTCAACTCACAGAGCTGAACCTTCCTTTAGACAGAGCAGTTTGCAAACACTCTTTTTGTGGAATTTGCAAGTGGAGATTTCAAGCGATTTCAGGCCAATCTTAGAAAGGGAAATATCTTTGTATAAAAACTAGACAGAATCTTTCTCAGAAACTACTTTGTGTTCTGTGCGTTCCACTCACAGACTTTAACCTTTCTTTTCATAGAGCAGTTTGGAATCACTCTGTTTTTTAAGTCTGCAAGGGGATATTTAGACCTCTTTGACGCATTCATAATAAACGGCATTTCTTCATATACAGCTAGACACATGAATTCTCAGTAACTTCTTTGTGTTGTGTGTATTTTGAACCTTTCTTTAGACAGAGCAGATTTGAAACACTCTTTTTGTGGATTTTACAAGTGGAGATTTCAAGCGATTTGAGGCCAATTGTAGTAAAGGAAATATCCTCGTTTAAAAACTAGACAGAATCATTCTCAGAAACTACTTTGTGATGTGTGCGTTCAACTCACAGAGTTTCACCTTTCTTTTCATAGAGCAGTTTGGAAACACTCTGTTTCTTAAGTTTGCAAGAGGATATCTGGACCACTTTGAGGCCTTCGTTGGAAACGGGATTTCTCAGTATAATGCTAGACAGATGAATTCCCAGTAAGTTCTTTGTGTTGTGTCTATTCAACTCACAGAGTTGAACCTTCCTTTAGACAGAGCAGTTTGCAAACACTCTTTTTGTGGAATTTGCAAGTGGAGATTTCAAGCGATTTCAGGCCAATCTTAGAAAGGGAAATATCTTTGTATAAAAACTAGACAGAATCTTTCTCAGAAACTACTTTGTGTTCTGTGCGTTCCACTCACAGAGTTTAACCTTTCTTTTCATAGAGCAGTTTGGAATCACTCTGTTTTTTAAGTCTGCAAGGGGATATTTAGACCTCTTTGACGCCTTCGTTGGAAACGGGATTTCTTCATATACAGCTAGACACATGAATTCTCAGTAACTTCTTTGTGTTGTGTGTATTCAACTCACAGAGTTGAACCTTTCTTTAGACAGAGCAGATTTGAAACACTCTTTTTGTGGATTTTACAAGTGGAGATTTCAAGCGATTTGAGGCCAATTGTAGTAAAGGAAATATCCTCGTTTAAAAACTAGACAGAATCATTCTCAGAAACTACTTTGTGATGTGTGTGTTCAACTCACAGAGTTTCACCTTTCTTTTCATAGAGCAGTTTGGAAACACTCTGTTGGTTAAGTTTGCAAGAGGATATTTGGACCACTTTGAGGCCTTCGTTGGAAACGGGATTTCTCAGTATACAGCTAGACAGATGAATTCCCAGTAAGTTCTTTGTGTTGTGTCTATTCAACTCACAGAGCTGAACCTTCCTTTAGACAGAGCAGTTTGCAAACACTCTTTTTGTGGAATTTGCAAGTGGAGATTTCAAGCGATTTCAGGCCAAACTTAGAAAGGGAAATATCTTTGTGTAAAAACTAGACAGAATCATTCTCAGAAACTACTCTGTGTTGTGTGCGTTCCACTCACAGAGTTTAACCTTTCTTTTCATAGAGCAGTTTGGAAACACTCTCTTTGTTAAGTCTGCAAGGGGATATTTAGACCTCTTTGACGCCTTCGTTGGAAACGGGATTTCCTCATATACAGCTAGACACATGAATCCTCAGTAACTTCTTTGTGTTGTGTGTATTCAACTCACAGAGTTGAACCTTTCTTTAGACAGAGCAGATTTGAAACACTCTTTTTGTGGATTTTACAAGTGGAGATTTCAAGCGATTTGAGGCCAATTGTAGTAAAGGAAATATCCTCGTTTAAAAACTAGACAGAATCATTCTCAGAAACTACTTTGTGATGTGTGCGTTCAACTCACAGAGTTTCACCTTTCTTTTCATAGAGCAGTTTGGAAACACTCTGTTTCTTAAGTTTGCAAGAGGATATTTGGACCACTTTGAGGCCTTCGTTGGAAACGGGATTTCTCTGTATAATGCTAGACAGATGAATTCCCAGTAAGTTCTTTGTGTTGTGTCTATTGAACTCACAGAGTTGAACCTTCCTTTAGACAGAGCAGTTTGCAAACACTCTTTTTGTGGAATTTGCAAGTGGAGATTTCAAGCGATTTCAGGCCAAACTTAGAAAGGGAAATATCTTTGTATAAAAACTAGACAGAATCATTCTCAGAAACTACTCTGTGTTGTGTGCGTTCCACTCACAGAGTTTAACCTTTCTTTTCATAGAGCAGTTTGGAAACACTCTGTTTGTTAAGTCTGCAAGTGGATATTTAGACCTCTTTGACGCCTTCGTTTGAAACGGGATTTCTTCATATACAGCTAGACACATGAATGCTCAGTAACTTCTTTGTGTTGTGTGTATTCAACTCACAGAGTTGAACCTTTCTTTAGACAGAGCAGATTTGAAACACTCTTTTTGTGGATTTTACAAGTGGAGATTTCCAGCGATTTGAGGCCAATTGTAGTAAAGGAAATATCCTCGTTTAAAAACTAGACAGAATCATTCTCAGAAACTACTTTGTGATGTGTGCGTTCAACTCACAGAGTTTCACCTTTCTTTTCATAGAGCAGTTTGGAAACACTCTGTTTCTTAAGATTGCAAGAGGATATTTGGACCACTTTGAGGCCTTCGTTGGAAACGGGATTTCTCAGTATACAGCTAGACAGATGAATTCCCAGTAAGTTCTTTGTGTTGTGTCTATTCAACTCACAGAGTTGAACCTTCCTTTAGACAGAGCAGTTTGCAAACACTCTTTTTGTGGAATTTGCAAGTGGAGATTTCAAGCGATTTCAGGCCAAACTTAGAAAGGGAAATATCTTTGTATAAAAACTAGACAGAATCATTCTCAGAAACTACTCTGTGTTGTGTGCGTTCCACTCACAGAGTTTAACCTTTCTTTTCATAGAGCAGTTTGGAAACACTCTGTTTGTTAAGTCTGCAAGTGGATATTTAGACCTCTTTGACGCCTTCGTTTGAAACGGGATTTCTTCATATACAGCTAGACACATGAATGCTCAGTAACTTCTTTGTGTTGTGTGTATTCAACTCACAGAGTTGAACCTTTCTTTAGACAGAGCAGATTTTAAACACTCTTTTTGTGGATTTTACAAGTGGAGATTTCAAGCGATTTGAGGCCAATTGTAGTAAAGGAAATATCCTCGTTTAAAAACTAGACAGAATCATTCTCAGAAACTACTTTGTGATGTGTGCGTTCAACTCACAGAGTTTCACCTTTCTTTTCATTGAGCAGTTTGGAAACACTCTGTTTCTTAAGTTTGCAAGAGGATATTTGGACCACTTTGAGGCCTTCGTTGGAAACGGGATTTCTCAGTATAATGCTAGACAGATGAATTCCCAGTAAGTTCTTTGTGTTGTGTCTATTCAACTCACAGAGTTGAACCTTCCTTTAGACAGAGCAGTTTGCAAACACTCTTTTTGTGGAATTTGCAAGTGGAGATTTCAAGCGATTTCAGGCCAAACTTAGAATGGGAAATATCTTTGTATAAAAACTAGACAGAATCATTCTCAGAAACTACTCTGTGTTGTGTGCGTTCCACTCGCAGAGTTTAACCTTTCTTTTCATAGAGCAGTTTGGAAACACTCTCTTTGTTAAGTCTGCAAGGGGATATTTAGACCTCTTTGACGCCTTCGTTGGAAACGGGATTTCTTCATATACAGCTAGACACATGAATCCTCAGTAACGTCTTTGTGTTGTGTGTATTCAACTCACAGAGTTGAACCTTTCTTTAGACAGAGCAGATTTGAAACACTCTTTTTGTGGATTTTACAAGTGGAGATTTCAAGCGATTTGAGGCCAATTGTAGTAAAGGAAATATCCTCGTTTAAAAACTAGACAGAATCATTCTCAGAAACTACTTTGTGATGTGTGCGTTCAGCTCACAGAGTTTCACCTTTCTTTTCATAGAGCAGTTTGGAAACACTCTGTTTCTTAAGTTTGCAAGAGGATATTTGGACCACTTTGAGGCCTTCGTTGGAAACGGGATTTCTCAGTATAATGCTAGACAGATGAATTCCCAGTAAGTTCTTTGTGTTGTGTCTATTCAACTCACAGAGTTGAACCTTCCTTTAGACAGCGCAGTTTGCAAACACTCTTTTTGTGGAATTTGCAAGTGGAGATTTCAAGCGATTTCAGGCCAATCTTAGAAAGGGAAATATCTTTGTATAAAAACTAGACAGAATCTTTCTCAGAAACTACTTTGTGTTCTGTGCGTTCCACTCACAGACTTTAACCTTTCTTTTCATAGAGCAGTTTGGAATCACTCTGTTTTTTAAGTCTGCAAGGGGATATTTAGACCTCTTTGACGCCTTCATTATAAACGGGATTTCTTCATATACAGCTAGACACATGAATTCTCAGTAACTTCTTTGTGTTGTGTGTATTCAACTCACAGAGTTGAACCTTTCTTTAGACAGAGCAGATTTGAAACACTCTTTTTGTGGATTTTACAAGTGGAGATTTCAAGCGATTTGAGGCCAATTGTAGTAAAGGAAATATCCTCGTTTAAAAACTAGACAGAATCATTCTCAGAAACTACTTTGTGATGTGTGCGTTCAACTCACAGAGTTTCACCTTTCTTTTCATAGAGCAGTTTGGAAACACTCTGTTTCTTGAGTTTGCAAGAGGATATTTGGACCACTTTGAGGCCTTCGTTGGAAACGGGATTTCTCAGTATAATGCTAGACAGATGAATTCCCAGTAAGTTCTTTGTGTTGTGTCTATTCAACTCACAGAGTTGAACCTTCCTTTAGACAGCGCAGTTTGCAAACACTCTTTTTGTGGAATTTGCAAGTGGAGATTTCAAGCGATTTCAGGCCAATCTTAGAAAGGGAAATATCTTTGTATAAAAACTAGACAGAATCTTTCTCAGAAACTACTTTGTGTTCTGTGCGTTCCACTCACAGACTTTAACCTTTCTTTTCATAGAGCAGTTTGGAATCACTGTTTTTTAAGTCTGCAAGGGGATATTTAGACCTCTTTGACGCCATTATAAACGGGATTTCTTCATATACAGCTAGACACATGAATTCTCAGTAACTTCTTTGTGTTGTGTGTATTCAACTCACAGAGTTGAACCTTTCTTTAGACAGAGCAGATTTGAAACACTCTTTTTGTGGATTTTACAAGTGGAGATTTCAAGCGATTTGAGGCCAATTGTAGTAAAGGAAATATCCTCGTTTAAAAACTAGACAGAATCATTCTCAGAAACTACTTTGTGATGTGTGCGTTCAACTCACAGAGTTTCACCTTTCTTTTCATAGAGCAGTTTGGAAACACTCTGTTTCTTAAGTTTGCAAGAGGATATTTGGACCACTTTGAGGCCTTCGTTGGAAACGGGATTTCTCAGTATAATGCTAGACAGATGAATTCCCAGTAAGTTCTTTGTGTTGTGTCTATTCAACTCACAGAGTTGAACCTTCCTTTAGACAGAGCAGTTTGCAAACACTCTTTTTGTGGAATTTGCAAGTGGAGATTTCAAGCGATTTCAGGCCAAACTTAGAATGGGAAATATCTTTGTATAAAAACTAGACAGAATCATTCTCAGAAACTACTCTGTGTTGTGTGCGTTCCACTCACAGAGTTTAACCTTTCTTTTCATAGAGCAGTTTGGAAACACTCTCTTTGTTAAGTCTGCAAGGGGATATTTAGACCTCTTTGACGCCTTCGTTGGAAACGGGATTTCCTCATATACAGCTAGACACATGAATCCTCAGTAACTTCTTTGTGTTGTGTGTATTCAACTCACAGAGTTGAACCTTTCTTTAGACAGAGCAGATTTGAAACACTCTTTTTGTGGATTTTACAAGTGGAGATTTCAAGCGATTTGAGGCCAATTGTAGTAAAGGAAATATCCTCGTTTAAAAACTAGACAGAATCATTCTCAGAAACTACTTTGTGATGTGTGCGTTCAACTCACAGAGTTTCACCTTTCTTTTCATAGAGCAGTTTGGAAACACTCTGTTTCTTAAGTTTGCAAGAGGATATTTGGACCACTTTGAGGCCTTCGTTGGAAACGGGATTTCTCAGTATAATGCTAGACAGATGAATTCCCAGTAAGTTCTTTGTGTTGTGTCTATTCAACTCACAGAGTTGAACCTTCCTTTAGACAGCGCAGTTTGCAAACACTCTTTTTGTGGAATTTGCAAGTGGAGATTTCAAGCGATTTCAGGCCAATCTTAGAAAGGGAAATATCTTTGTATAAAAACTAGACAGAATCTTTCTCAGAAACTACTTTGTGTTCTGTGCGTTCCACTCACAGACTTTAACCTTTCTTTTCATAGAGCAGTTTGGAATCACTCTGTTTTTTAAGTCTGCAAGGGGATATTTAGACCTCTTTGACGCCTTCATTATAAACGGGATTTCTTCATATACAGCTAGACACATGAATTCTCAGTAACTTCTTTGTGTTGTGTGTATTCAACTCACAGAGTTGAACCTTTCTTTAGACAGAGCAGATTTGAAACACTCTTTTTGTGGATTTTACAAGTGGAGATTTCAAGCGATTTGAGGCCAATTGTAGTAAAGGAAATATCCTCGTTTAAAAACTAGACAGAATCATTCTCAGAAACTACTTTGTGATGTGTGTGTTCAACCCACAGAGTTTCACCTTTCTTTTCATAGAGCAGTTTGGAAACACTCTGTTGGTTAAGTTTGCAAGAGGATATTTGGAACATTTGAGGCCTTCGTTGGAAACGGGATTTCTCAGTATAATGCTAGACAGATGAATTCCCAGTAAGTTCTTTGTGTTGTGTCTATTCAACTCACAGAGTTGAACCTTCCTTTAGACAGAGCAGTTTGCAAACACTCTTTTTGTGGAATTTGCAAGTGGAGATTTCAAGCGATTTCAGGCCAAACTTAGGGAAATATCTTTGTATAAAAACTAGACAGAATCATTCTCAGAAACTACTCTGTGTTGTGTGCGTTCCACTCACAGAGTTTAACCTTTCTTTTCATAGAGCAGTTTGGAAACACTCTCTTTGTTAAGTCTGCAAGTGGATATTTAGACCTCTTTGACGCCTTCGTTTGAAACGGGATTTCTTCATATACAGCTAGACACATGAATGCTCAGTAACTTCTTTGTGTTGTGTGTATTCAACTCACAGAGTTGAACCTTTCTTTAGAAAGAGCAGATTTGAAACACTCTTTTTGTGGATTTTACAAGTGGAGATTTCAAGCGATTTGAGGCCAATTGTAGTAAAGGAAATATCCTCGTTTAAAAACTAGACAGAATCATTCTCAGAAACTACTTTGTGATGTGTGCGTTCAACTCACAGAGTTTCACCTTTCTTTTCATAGAGCAGTTTGGAAACACTCTGTTTCTTAAGTTTGCAAGAGGATATTTGGACCACTTTGAGGCCTTCGTTGGAAACGGGATTTCTCAGTATAATGCTAGACAGATGAATTCCCAGTAAGTTCTTTGTGTTGTGTCTATTCAACTCACAGAGCTGAACCTTCCTTTAGACAGAGCAGTTTGCAAACACTCTTTTTGTGGAATTTGCAAGTGGAGATTTCAAGCGATTTCAGGCCAATCTTAGAAAGGGAAATATCTTTGTATAAAAACTAGACAGAATCTTTCTCAGAAACTACTTTGTGTTCTGTGCGTTCCACTCACAGACTTTAACCTTTCTTTTCATAGAGCAGTTTGGAATCACTCTGTTTTTTAAGTCTGCAAGGGGATATTTAGACCTCTTTGACGCATTCATAATAAACGGCATTTCTTCATATACAGCTAGACACATGAATTCTCAGTAACTTCTTTGTGTTGTGTGTATTTTGAACCTTTCTTTAGACAGAGCAGATTTGAAACACTCTTTTTGTGGATTTTACAAGTGGAGATTTCCAGCGATTTGAGGCCAATTGTAGTAAAGGAAATATCCTCGTTTAAAAACTAGACAGAATCATTCTCAGAAACTACTTTGTGATGTGTGCGTTCAACTCACAGAGTTTCACCTTTCTTTTCATAGAGCAGTTTGGAAACACTCTGTTTCTTAAGTTTGCAAGAGGATATCTGGACCACTTTGAGGCCTTCGTTGGAAACGGGATTTCTCAGTATAATGCTAGAGAGATGAATTCCCAGTAAGTTCTTTGTGTTGTGTCTATTCAACTCACAGAGTTGAACCTTCCTTTAGACAGAGCAGTTTGCAAACACTCTTTTTGTGGAATTTGCAAGTGGAGATTTCAAGCGATTTCAGGCCAATCTTAGAAAGGGAAATATCTTTGTATAAAAACTAGACAGAATCTTTCTCAGAAACTACTTTGTGTTCTGTGCGTTCCACTCAGAGAGTTTAACCTTTCTTTTCATAGAGCAGTTTGGAATCACTCTGTTTTTTAAGTCTGCAAGGGGATATTTAGACCTCTTTGACGCCTTCGTTGGAAACGGGATTTCTTCATATACAGCTAGACACATGAATTCTCAGTAACTTCTTTGTGTTGTGTGTATTCAACTCACAGAGTTGAACCTTTCTTTAGACAGAGCAGATTTGAAACACTCTTTTTGTGGATTTTACAAGTGGAGATTTCAAGCGATTTGAGGCCAATTGTAGTAAAGGAAATATCCTCGTTTAAAAACTAGACAGAATCATTCTCAGAAACTACTTTGTGATGTGTGTGTTCAACTCACAGAGTTTCACCTTTCTTTTCATAGAGCAGTTTGGAAACACTCTGTTGGTTAAGTTTGCAAGAGGATATTTGGACCACTTTGAGGCCTTCGTTGGAAACGGGATTTCTCAGTATACAGCTAGACAGATGAATTCCCAGTAAGTTCTTTGTGTTGTGTCTATTCAACTCACAGAGCTGAACCTTCCTTTAGACAGAGCAGTTTGCAAACACTCTTTTTGTGGAATTTGCAAGTGGAGATTTCAAGCGATTTCAGGCCAAACTTAGAAAGGGAGATATCTTTTTGTAAAAACTAGACAGAATCATTCTCAGAAACTACTCTGTGTTGTGTGCGTTCCACTCACAGAGTTTAACCTTTCTTTTCATAGAGCAGTTTGGAAACACTCTCTTTGTTAAGTCTGCAAGGGGATATTTAGACCTCTTTGACGCCTTCGTTGGAAACGGGATTTCCTCATATACAGCTAGACACATGAATCCTCAGTAACTTCTTTGTGTTGTGTGTATTCAACTCACAGAGTTGAACCTTTCTTTAGACAGAGCAGATTTGAAACACTCTTTTTGTGGATTTTACAAGTGGAGATTTCAAGCGATTTGAGGCCAATTGTAGTAAAGGAAATATCCTCGTTTAAAAACTAGACAGAATCATTCTCAGAAACTACTTTGTGATGTGTGCGTTCAACTCACAGAGTTTCACCTTTCTTTTCATAGAGCAGTTTGGAAACACTCTGTTTCTTAAGTTTGCAAGAGGATATTTGGACCACTTTGAGGCCTTCGTTGGAAACGGGATTTCTCTGTATAATGCTAGACAGATGAATTCCCAGTAAGTTCTTTGTGTTGTGTCTATTGAACTCACAGAGTTGAACCTTCCTTTAGACAGAGCAGTTTGCAAACACTCTTTTTGTGGAATTTGCAAGTGGAGATTTCAAGCGATTTCAGGCCAAACTTAGAAAGGGAAATATCTTTGTATAAAAACTAGACAGAATCATTCTCAGAAACTACTCTGTGTTGTGTGCGTTCCACTCACAGAGTTTAACCTTTCTTTTCATAGAGCAGTTTGGAAACACTCTGTTTGTTAAGTCTGCAAGTGGATATTTAGACCTCTTTGACGCCTTCGTTTGAAACGGGATTTCTTCATATACAGCTAGACACATGAATGCTCAGTAACTTCTTTGTGTTGTGTGTATTCAACTCACAGAGTTGAACCTTTCTTTAGACAGAGCAGATTTGAAACACTCTTTTTGTGGATTTTACAAGTGGAGATTTCAAGCGATTTGAGGCCAATTGTAGTAAAGGAAATATCCTCGTTTAAAAACTAGACAGAATCATTCTCAGAAACTACTTTGTGATGTGTGCGTTCAACTCACAGAGTTTCACCTTTCTTTTCATAGAGCAGTTTGGAAACACTCTGTTGGTTAAGTTTGCAAGAGGATATTTGGACCACTTTGAGGCCTTCGTTGGAAACGGGATTTCTCAGTATACAGCTAGACAGATGAATTCCCAGTAAGTTCTTTGTGTTGTGTCTATTCAACTCACAGAGTTGAACCTTCCTTTAGACAGAGCAGTTTGCAAACACTCTTTTTGTGGAATTTGCAAGTGGAGATTTCAAGCGATTTCAGGCCAAACTTAGAAAGGGAAATATCTTTGTATAAAAACTAGACAGAATCATTCTCAGAAACTACTCTGTGTTGTGTGCGTTCCACTCACAGAGTTTAACCTTTCTTTTCATAGAGCAGTTTGGAAACACTCTGTTTGTTAAGTCTGCAAGTGGATATTTAGACCTCTTTGACGCCTTCGTTTGAAACGGGATTTCTTCATATACAGCTAGACACATGAATGCTCAGTAACTTCTTTGTGTTGTGTGTATTCAACTCACAGAGTTGAACCTTTCTTTAGACAGAGCAGATTTGAAACACTCTTTTTGTGGATTTTACAAGTGGAGATTTCAAGCGATTTGAGGCCAATTGTAGTAAAGGAAATATCCTCGTTTAAAAACTAGACAGAATCATTCTCAGAAACTACTTTGTGATGTGTGCGTTCAACTCACAGAGTTTCACCTTTCTTTTCATTGAGCAGTTTGGAAACACTCTGTTTCTTAAGTTTGCAAGAGGATATTTGGACCACTTTGAGGCCTTCGTTGGAAACGGGATTTCTCAGTATAATGCTAGACAGATGAATTCCCAGTAAGTTCTTTGTGTTGTGTCTATTCAACTCACAGAGTTGAACCTTCCTTTAGACAGAGCAGTTTGCAAACACTCTTTTTGTGGAATTTGCAAGTGGAGATTTCAAGCGATTTCAGGCCAATCTTAGAAAGGGAAATATCTTTGTATAAAAACTAGACAGAATCTTTCTCAGAAACTACTCTGTGTTGTGTGTGTTCCACTCACAGAGTTTAACCTTTCTTTTCATAGAGCAGTTTGGAATCACTCTGTTTTTTAAGTCTGCAAGGGGATATTTAGACCTCTTTGACGCCTTCGTTGGAAACGGGATTTCTTCATATACAGCTAGACACATGAATTCTCAGTAACTTCTTTGTGTTGTGTGTATTCAACTCACAGAGTTGAACCTTTCTTTAGACAGAGCAGATTTGAAACACTCTTTTTGTGGATTTTACAAGTGGAGATTTCAAGCGATTTGAGGCCAATTGTAGTAAAGGAAATATCCTCGTTTAAAAACTAGACAGAATCATTCTCAGAAACTACTTTGTGATGTGTGCGTTCAACTCACAGAGTTTCACCTTTCTTTTCATAGAGCAGTTTGGAAACACTCTGTTTCTTAAGTTTGCAAGAGGATATTTGGACCACTTTGAGGCCTTCGTTGGAAACGGGATTTCTCAGTATAATGCTAGACAGATGAATTCCCAGTAAGTTCTTTGTGTTGTGTCTATTCAACTCACAGAGTTGAACCTTCCTTTAGACAGCGCAGTTTGCAAACACTCTTTTTGTGGAATTTGCAAGTGGAGATTTCAAGCGATTTCAGGCCAATCTTAGAAAGGGAAATATCTTTGTATAAAAACTAGACAGAATCTTTCTCAGAAACTACTTTGTGTTCTGTGCGTTCCACTCACAGAGTTTAACCTTTCTTTTCATAGAGCAGTTTGGAATCACTCTGTTTTTTAAGTCTGCAAGGGGATATTTAGACCTCTTTGACGCCTTCATTATAAACGGGATTTCTTCATATACAGCTAGACACATGAATTCTCAGTAACTTCTTTGTGTTGTGTGTATTCAACTCACAGAGTTGAACCTTTCTTTAGACAGAGCAGATTTGAAACACTCTTTTTGTGGATTTTACAAGTGGAGATTTCAAGCGATTTGAGGCCAATTGTAGTAAAGGAAATATCCTCGTTTAAAAACTAGACAGAATCATTCTCAGAAACTACTTTGTGATGTGTGTGTTCAACTCACAGAGTTTCACCTTTCTTTTCATAGAGCAGTTTGGAAACACTCTGTTGGTTAAGTTTGCAAGAGGATATTTGGACCACTTTGAGGCCTTCGTTGGAAACGGGATTTCTCAGTATAATGCTAGACAGATGAATTCCCAGTAAGTTCTTTGTGTTGTGTCTATTCAACTCACAGAGTTGAACCTTCCTTTAGACAGAGCAGTTTGCAAACACTCTTTTTGTGGAATTTGCAAGTGGAGATTTCAAGCGATTTCAGGCCAAACTTAGGGAAATATCTTTGTATAAAAACTAGACAGAATCATTCTCAGAAACTACTCTGTGTTGTGTGCGTTCCACTCACAGAGTTTAACCTTTCTTTTCATAGAGCAGTTTGGAAACACTCTCTTTGTTAAGTCTGCAAGTGGATATTTAGACCTCTTTGACGCCTTCGTTTGAAACGGGATTTCTTCATATACAGCTAGACACATGAATGCTCAGTAACTTCTTTGTGTTGTGTGTATTCAACTCACAGAGTTGAACCTTTCTTTAGACAGAGCAGATTTGAAACACTCTTTTTGTGGATTTTACAAGTGGAGATTTCAAGCGATTTGAGGCCAATTGTAGTAAAGGAAATATCCTCGTTTAAAAACTAGACAGAATCATTCTCAGAAACTACTTTGTGATGTGTGCGTTCAACTCACAGAGTTTCACCTTTCTTTTCATAGAGCAGTTTGGAAACACTCTGTTTCTTAAGTTTGCAAGAGGATATTTGGACCACTTTGAGGCCTTCGTTGGAAACGGGATTTCTCAGTATAATGCTAGACAGATGAATTCCCAGTAAGTTCTTTGTGTTGTGTCTATTCAACTCACAGAGCTGAACCTTCCTTTAGACAGAGCAGTTTTCAAACACTCTTTTTGTGGAATTTGCAAGTGGAGATTTCAAGCGATTTCAGGCCAATCTTAGAAAGGGAAATATCTTTGTATAAAAACTAGACAGAATCTTTCTCAGAAACTACTTTGTGTTCTGTGCGTTCCACTCACAGACTTTAACCTTTCTTTTCATAGAGCAGTTTGGAATCACTCTGTTTTTTAAGTCTGCAAGGGGATATTTAGACCTCTTTGACGCATTCATAATAAACGGCATTTCTTCATATACAGCTAGACACATGAATTCTCAGTAACTTCTTTGTGTTATGTGTATTTTGAACCTTTCTTTAGACAGAGCAGATTTGAAACACTCTTTTTGTGGATTTTACAAGTGGAGATTTCAAGCGATTTGAGGCCAATTGTAGTAAAGGAAATATCCTCGTTTAAAAACTAGACAGAATCATTCTCAGAAACTACTTTGTGATGTGTGCGTTCAACTCACAGAGTTTCACCTTTCTTTTCATAGAGCAGTTTGGAAACACTCTGTTTCTTAAGTTTGCAAGAGGATATCTGGACCACTTTGAGGCCTTCGTTGGAAACGGGATTTCTCAGTATAATGCTAGAGAGATGAATTCCCAGTAAGTTCTTTGTGTTGTGTCTATTCAACTCACAGAGTTGAACCTTCCTTTAGACAGCGCAGTTTGCAAACACTCTTTTTGTGGAATTTGCAAGTGGAGATTTCAAGCGATTTCAGGCCAATATTAGAAAGGGAAATATCTTTGTATAAAAACTAGACAGAATCTTTCTCAGAAACTACTTTGTGTTCTGTGCGTTCCACTCACAGAGTTTAACCTTTCTTTTCATAGAGCAGTTTGGAATCACTCTGTTTTTTAAGTCTGCAAGGGGATATTTAGACCTCTTTGACGCCTTCGTTGGAAACGGGATTTCTTCATATACAGCTAGACACATGAATTCTCAGTAACTTCTTTGTGTTGTGTGTATTCAACTCACAGAGTTGAACCTTTCTTTAGACAGAGCAGATTTGAAACACTCTTTTTGTGGATTTTACAAGTGGAGATTTCAAGCGATTTGAGGCCAATTGTAGTAAAGGAAATATCCTCGTTTAAAAACTAGACAGAATCATTCTCAGAAACTACTTTGTGATGTGTGTGTTCAACTCACAGAGTTTCACCTTTCTTTTCATAGAGCAGTTTGGAAACACTCTGTTGGTTAAGTTTGCAAGAGGATATTTGGACCACTTTGAGGCCTTCGTTGGAAACGGGATTTCTCAGTATACAGCTAGACAGATGAATTCCCAGTAAGTTCTTTGTGTTGTGTCTATTCAACTCACAGAGCTGAACCTTCCTTTAGACAGAGCAGTTTGCAAACACTCTTTTTGTGGAATTTGCAAGTGGAGATTTCAAGCGATTTCAGGCCAAACTTAGAAAGTGAAATATCTTTGTGTAAAAACTAGACAGAATCATTCTCAGAAACGACTCTGTGTTGTGTGCGTTCCACTCACAGAGTTTAACCTTTCTTTTCATAGAGCAGTTTGGAAACACTCTGTTTGTTAAGTCTGCAAGGGGATATTTACACCTCTTTGACGCCTTCTTTGGAAACGGGATTTCTTCATATACAGCTAGACACATGAATGCTCAGTAACTTCTTTGTGTTGTGTGTATTCAACTCACAGAGTTGAACCTTTCTTTAGACAGAACAGATTTGAAACACTCTTTTTGTGGATTTTACAAGTGGAGATTTCAAGCGATTTGAGGCCAATTGTAGTAAAGGAAATATCCTCGTTTAAAAACTAGACAGAATCATTCTCAGAAACTACTTTGTGATGTGAGCGTTCAACTCACAGAGTTTCACCTTTCTTTTCATAGAGCAGTTTGGAAACACTCTGTTTCTTAAGTTTGCAAGAGGATATTTGGACCACTTTGAGGCCTTCGTTGGAAACGGGATTTCTCAGTATAATGCTAGACAGATGAATTCCCAGTAAGTTCTTTGTGTTGTGTCTATTCAACTCACAGAGTTGAACCTTCCTTTAGACAGAGCAGTTTGCAAACACTCTTTTTGTGGAATTTGCAAGTGGAGATTTCAAGCGATTTCAGGCCAAACTTAGAAAGGGAAATATCTTTGTATAAAAATTAGACAGAATCATTCTCAGAAACTACTCTGTGTTGTGTGCGTTCCACTCACAGAGTTTAACCTTTCTTTTCATAGAGCAGTTTGGAAACACTCTGTTTGTTAAGTCTGCAAGGGGATATTTACACCTCTTTGACGCCTTCTTTGGAAACGGGATTTCTTCATATACAGCTAGACACATGAATGCTCAGTAACTTCTTTGTGTTGTGTGTATTCAACTCACAGAGTTGAACCTTTCTTTAGACAGAACAGATTTGAAACACTCTTTTTGTGGATTTTACAAGTGGAGATTTCAAGCGATTTGAGGCCAATTGTAGTAAAGGAAATATCCTCGTTTAAAAACTAGACAGAATCATTCTCAGAAACTACTTTGTGATGTGAGCGTTCAACTCACAGAGTTTCACCTTTCTTTTCATAGAGCAGTTTGGAAACACTCTGTTTCTTAAGTTTGCAAGAGGATATTTGGACCACTTTGAGGCCTTCGTTGGAAACGGGATTTCTCAGTATAATGCTAGACAGATGAATTCCCAGTAAGTTCTTTGTGTTGTGTCTATTCAACTCACAGAGTTGAACCTTCCTTTAGACAGAGCAGTTTGCAAACACTCTTTTTGTGGAATTTGCAAGTGGAGATTTCAAGCGATTTCAGGCCAAACTTAGAAAGGGAAATATCTTTGTATAAAAACTAGACAGAATCATTCTCAGAAACTACTCTGTGTTGTGTGCGTTCCACTCACAGAGTTTAACCTTTCTTTTCATAGAGCAGTTTGGAAACACTCTGTTTGTTAAGTCTGCAAGTGGATATTTAGACCTCTTTGACGCCTTCGTTTGAAACGGGATTTCTTCATATACAGCTAGACACATGAATGCTCAGTAACTTCTTTGTGTTGTGTGTATTCAACTCACAGAGTTGAACCTTTCTTTAGACAGAGCAGATTTGAAACACTCTTTTTGTGGATTTTACAAGTGGAGATTTCCAGCGATTTGAGGCCAATTGTAGTAAAGGAAATATCCTCGTTTAAAAACTAGACAGAATCATTCTCAGAAACTACTTTGTGATGTGTGCGTTCAACTCACAGAGTTTCACCTTTCTTTTCATAGAGCAGTTTGGAAACACTCTGTTTCTTAAGTTTGCAAGAGGATATTTGGACCACTTTGAGGCCTTCGTTGGAAACGGGATTTCTCAGTATACAGCTAGACAGATGAATTCCCAGTAAGTTCTTTGTGTTGTGTCTATTCAACTCACAGAGTTGAACCTTCCTTTAGACAGAGCAGTTTGCAAACACTCTTTTTGTGGAATTTGCAAGTGGAGATTTCAAGCGATTTCAGGCCAAACTTAGAAAGGGAAATATCTTTGTATAAAAACTAGACAGAATCATTCTCAGAAACTACTCTGTGTTGTGTGCGTACCACTCACAGAGTTTAACCTTTCTTTTCATAGAGCAGTTTGGAAACACTCTGTTTGTTAAGTCTGCAAGTGGATATTTAGACCTCTTTGACGCCTTCGTTTGAAACGGGATTTCTTCATATACAGCTAGACACATGAATGCTCAGTAACTTCTTTGTGTTGTGTGTATTCAACTCACAGAGTTGAACCTTTCTTTAGACAGAGCAGATTTGAAACACTCTTTTTGTGGATTTTACAAGTGGAGATTTCAAGCGATTTGAGGCCAATTGTAGTAAAGGAAATATCCTCGTTTAAAAACTAGACAGAATCATTCTCAGAAACTACTTTGTGATGTGTGCGTTCAACTCACAGAGTTTCACCTTTCTTTTCATTGAGCAGTTTGGAAACACTCTGTTTCTTAAGTTTGCAAGAGGATATTTGGACCACTTTGAGGCCTTCGTTGGAAACGGGATTTCTCAGTATAATGCTAGACAGATGAATTCCCAGTAAGTTCTTTGTGTTGTGTCTATTCAACTCACAGAGTTGAACCTTCCTTTAGACAGAGCAGTTTGCAAACACTCTTTTTGTGGAATTTGCAAGTGGAGATTTCAAGCGATTTCAGGCCAATCTTAGAAAGGGAAATATCTTTGTATAAAAACTAGACAGAATCTTTCTCAGAAACTACTTTGTGTTCTGTGCGTTCCACTCACAGAGTTTAACCTTTCTTTTCATAGAGCAGTTTGGAATCACTCTGTTTTTTAAGTCTGCAAGGGGATATTTAGACCTCTTTGACGCCTTCGTTGGAAACGGGATTTCTTCATATACAGCTAGACACATGAATTCTCAGTAACTTCTTTGTGTTGTGTGTATTCAACTCACAGAGTTGAACCTTTCTTTAGACAGAGCAGATTTGAAACACTCTTTTTGTGGATTTTACAAGTGGAGATTTCAAGCGATTTGAGGCCAATTGTAGTAAAGGAAATATCCTCGTTTAAAAACTAGACAGAATCATTCTCAGAAACTACTTTGTGATGTGTGTGTTCAACTCACAGAGTTTCACCTTTCTTTTCATAGAGCAGTTTGGAAACACTCTGTTGGTTAAGTTTGCAAGAGGATATTTGGACCACTTTGAGGCCTTCGTTGGAAACGGGATTTCTCAGTATACAGCTAGACAGATGAATTCCCAGTAAGTTCTTTGTGTTGTGTCTATTCAACTCACAGAGCTGAACCTTCCTTTAGACAGAGCAGTTTGCAAACACTCTTTTTGTGGAATTTGCAAGTGGAGATTTCAAGCGATTTCAGGCCAAACTTAGAAAGTGAAATATCTTTGTGTAAAAACTAGACAGAATCATTCTCAGAAACGACTCTGTGTTGTGTGCGTTCCACTCACAGAGTTTAACCTTTCTTTTCATAGAGCAGTTTGGAAACACTCTGTTTGTTAAGTCTGCAAGGGGATATTTACACCTCTTTGACGCCTTCTTTGGAAACGGGATTTCTTCATATACAGCTAGACACATGAATGCTCAGTAACTTCTTTGTGTTGTGTGTATTCAACTCACAGAGTTGAACCTTTCTTTAGACAGAACAGATTTGAAACACTCTTTTTGTGGATTTTACAAGTGGAGATTTCAAGCGATTTGAGGCCAATTGTAGTAAAGGAAATATCCTCGTTTAAAAACTAGACAGAATCATTCTCAGAAACTACTTTGTGATGTGAGCGTTCAACTCACAGAGTTTCACCTTTCTTTTCATAGAGCAGTTTGGAAACACTCTGTTTCTTAAGTTTGCAAGAGGATATTTGGACCACTTTGAGGCCTTCGTTGGAAACGGGATTTCTCAGTATAATGCTAGACAGATGAATTCCCAGTAAGTTCTTTGTGTTGTGTCTATTCAACTCACAGAGTTGAACCTTCCTTTAGACAGAGCAGTTTGCAAACACTCTTTTTGTGGAATTTGCAAGTGGAGATTTCAAGCGATTTCAGGCCAAACTTAGAAAGGGAAATATCTTTGTATAAAAATTAGACAGAATCATTCTCAGAAACTACTCTGTGTTGTGTGCGTTCCACTCACAGAGTTTAACCTTTCTTTTCATAGAGCAGTTTGGAAACACTCTGTTTGTTAAGTCTGCAAGGGGATATTTACACCTCTTTGACGCCTTCTTTGGAAACGGGATTTCTTCATATACAGCTAGACACATGAATGCTCAGTAACTTCTTTGTGTTGTGTGTATTCAACTCACAGAGTTGAACCTTTCTTTAGACAGAACAGATTTGAAACACTCTTTTTGTGGATTTTACAAGTGGAGATTTCAAGCGATTTGAGGCCAATTGTAGTAAAGGAAATATCCTCGTTTAAAAACTAGACAGAATCATTCTCAGAAACTACTTTGTGATGTGAGCGTTCAACTCACAGAGTTTCACCTTTCTTTTCATAGAGCAGTTTGGAAACACTCTGTTTCTTAAGTTTGCAAGAGGATATTTGGACCACTTTGAGGCCTTCGTTGGAAACGGGATTTCTCAGTATAATGCTAGACAGATGAATTCCCAGTAAGTTCTTTGTGTTGTGTCTATTCAACTCACAGAGTTGAACCTTCCTTTAGACAGAGCAGTTTGCAAACACTCTTTTTGTGGAATTTGCAAGTGGAGATTTCAAGCGATTTCAGGCCAAACTTAGAAAGGGAAATATCTTTGTATAAAAACTAGACAGAATCATTCTCAGAAACTACTCTGTGTTGTGTGCGTTCCACTCACAGAGTTTAACCTTTCTTTTCATAGAGCAGTTTGGAAACACTCTGTTTGTTAAGTCTGCAAGTGGATATTTAGACCTCTTTGACGCCTTCGTTTGAAACGGGATTTCTTCATATACAGCTAGACACATGAATGCTCAGTAACTTCTTTGTGTTGTGTGTATTCAACTCACAGAGTTGAACCTTTCTTTAGACAGAGCAGATTTGAAACACTCTTTTTGTGGATTTTACAAGTGGAGATTTCCAGCGATTTGAGGCCAATTGTAGTAAAGGAAATATCCTCGTTTAAAAACTAGACAGAATCATTCTCAGAAACTACTTTGTGATGTGTGCGTTCAACTCACAGAGTTTCACCTTTCTTTTCATAGAGCAGTTTGGAAACACTCTGTTGGTTAAGTTTGCAAGAGGATATTTGGACCACTTTGAGGCCTTCGTTGGAAACGGGATTTCTCAGTATACAGCTAGACAGATGAATTCCCAGTAAGTTCTTTGTGTTGTGTCTATTCAACTCACAGAGCTGAACCTTCCTTTAGACAGAGCAGTTTGCAAACACTCTTTTTGTGGAATTTGCAAGTGGAGATTTCAAGCGATTTCAGGCCAAACTTAGAAAGGGAGATATCTTTTTGTAAAAACTAGACAGAATCATTCTCAGAAACTACTCTGTGTTGTGTGCGTTCCACTCACAGAGTTTAACCTTTCTTTTCATAGAGCAGTTTGGAAACACTCTCTTTGTTAAGTCTGCAAGGGGATATTTAGACCTCTTTGACGCCTTCGTTGGAAACGGGATTTCCTCATATACAGCTAGACACATGAATCCTCAGTAACTTCTTTGTGTTGTGTGTATTCAACTCACAGAGTTGAACCTTTCTTTAGACAGAGCAGATTTGAAACACTCTTTTTGTGGATTTTACAAGTGGAGATTTCAAGCGATTTGAGGCCAATTGTAGTAAAGGAAATATCCTCGTTTAAAAACTAGACAGAATCATTCTCAGAAACTACTTTGTGATGTGTGCGTTCAACTCACAGAGTTTCACCTTTCTTTTCATAGAGCAGTTTGGAAACACTCTGTTTCTTAAGTTTGCAAGAGGATATTTGGACCACTTTGAGGCCTTCGTTGGAAACGGGATTTCTCTGTATAATGCTAGACAGATGAATTCCCAGTAAGTTCTTTGTGTTGTGTCTATTGAACTCACAGAGTTGAACCTTCCTTTAGACAGAGCAGTTTGCAAACACTCTTTTTGTGGAATTTGCAAGTGGAGATTTCAAGCGATTTCAGGCCAAACTTAGAAAGGGAAATATCTTTGTATAAAAACTAGACAGAATCATTCTCAGAAACTACTCTGTGTTGTGTGCGTTCCACTCACAGAGTTTAACCTTTCTTTTCATAGAGCAGTTTGGAAACACTCTGTTTGTTAAGTCTGCAAGTGGATATTTAGACCTCTTTGACGCCTTCGTTTGAAACGGGATTTCTTCATATACAGCTAGACACATGAATGCTCAGTAACTTCTTTGTGTTGTGTGTATTCAACTCACAGAGTTGAACCTTTCTTTAGACAGAGCAGATTTGAAACACTCTTTTTGTGGATTTTACAAGTGGAGATTTCAAGCGATTTGAGGCCAATTGTAGTAAAGGAAATATCCTCGTTTAAAAACTAGACAGAATCATTCTCAGAAACTACTTTGTGATGTGTGCGTTCAACTCACAGAGTTTCACCTTTCTTTTCATAGAGCAGTTTGGAAACACTCTGTTGGTTAAGTTTGCAAGAGGATATTTGGACCACTTTGAGGCCTTCGTTGGAAACGGGATTTCTCAGTATACAGCTAGACAGATGAATTCCCAGTAAGTTCTTTGTGTTGTGTCTATTCAACTCACAGAGTTGAACCTTCCTTTAGACAGAGCAGTTTGCAAACACTCTTTTTGTGGAATTTGCAAGTGGAGATTTCAAGCGATTTCAGGCCAAACTTAGAAAGGGAAATATCTTTGTATAAAAACTAGACAGAATCATTCTCAGAAACTACTCTGTGTTGTGTGCGTTCCACTCACAGAGTTTAACCTTTCTTTTCATAGAGCAGTTTGGAAACACTCTGTTTGTTAAGTCTGCAAGTGGATATTTAGACCTCTTTGACGCCTTCGTTTGAAACGGGATTTCTTCATATACAGCTAGACACATGAATGCTCAGTAACTTCTTTGTGTTGTGTGTATTCAACTCACAGAGTTGAACCTTTCTTTAGACAGAGCAGATTTGAAACACTCTTTTTGTGGATTTTACAAGTGGAGATTTCAAGCGATTTGAGGCCAATTGTAGTAAAGGAAATATCCTCGTTTAAAAACTAGACAGAATCATTCTCAGAAACTACTTTGTGATGTGTGCGTTCAACTCACAGAGTTTCACCTTTCTTTTCATTGAGCAGTTTGGAAACACTCTGTTTCTTAAGTTTGCAAGAGGATATTTCGACCACTTTGAGGCCTTCGTTGGAAACGGGATTTCTCAGTATAATGCTAGACAGATGAATTCCCAGTAAGTTCTTTGTGTTGTGTCTATTCAACTCACAGAGTTGAACCTTCCTTTAGACAGAGCAGTTTGCAAACACTCTTTTTGTGGAATTTGCAAGTGGAGATTTCAAGCGATTTCAGGCCAATCTTAGAAAGGGAAATATCTTTGTATAAAAACTAGACAGAATCTTTCTCAGAAACTACTCTGTGTTGTGTGTGTTCCACTCACAGAGTTTAACCTTTCTTTTCATAGAGCAGTTTGGAATCACTCTGTTTTTTAAGTCTGCAAGGGGATATTTAGACCTCTTTGACGCCTTCGTTGGAAACGGGATTTCTTCATATACAGCTAGACACATGAATTCTCAGTAACTTCTTTGTGTTGTGTGTATTCAACTCACAGAGTTGAACCTTTCTTTAGACAGAGCAGATTTGAAACACTCTTTTTGTGGATTTTACAAGTGGAGATTTCAAGCGATTTGAGGCCAATTGTAGTAAAGGAAATATCCTCGTTTAAAAACTAGACAGAATCATTCTCAGAAACTACTTTGTGATGTGTGCGTTCAACTCACAGAGTTTCACCTTTCTTTTCATAGAGCAGTTTGGAAACACTCTGTTTCTTAAGTTTGCAAGAGGATATTTGGACCACTTTGAGGCCTTCGTTGGAAACGGGATTTCTCAGTATAATGCTAGACAGATGAATTCCCAGTAAGTTCTTTGTGTTGTGTCTATTCAACTCACAGAGTTGAACCTTCCTTTAGACAGCGCAGTTTGCAAACACTCTTTTTGTGGAATTTGCAAGTGGAGATTTCAAGCGATTTCAGGCCAATCTTAGAAAGGGAAATATCTTTGTATAAAAACTAGACAGAATCTTTCTCAGAAACTACTTTGTGTTCTGTGCGTTCCACTCACAGACTTTAACCTTTCTTTTCATAGAGCAGTTTGGAATCACTCTGTTTTTTAAGTCTGCAAGGGGATATTTAGACCTCTTTGACGCCTTCATTATAAACGGGATTTCTTCATATACAGCTAGACACATGAATTCTCAGTAACTTCTTTGTGTTGTGTGTATTCAACTCACAGAGTTGAACCTTTCTTTAGACAGAGCAGATTTGAAACACTCTTTTTGTGGATTTTACAAGTGGAGATTTCAAGCGATTTGAGGCCAATTGTAGTAAAGGAAATATCCTCGTTTAAAAACTAGACAGAATCATTCTCAGAAACTACTTTGTGATGTGTGTGTTCAACTCACAGAGTTTCACCTTTCTTTTCATAGAGCAGTTTGGAAACACTCTGTTGGTTAAGTTTGCAAGAGGATATTTGGACCACTTTGAGGCCTTCGTTGGAAACGGGATTTCTCAGTATAATGCTAGACAGATGAATTCCCAGTAAGTTCTTTGTGTTGTGTCTATTCAACTCACAGAGTTGAACCTTCCTTTAGACAGAGCAGTTTGCAAACACTCTTTTTGTGGAATTTGCAAGTGGAGATTTCAAGCGATTTCAGGCCAAACTTAGGGAAATATCTTTGTATAAAAACTAGACAGAATCATTCTCAGAAACTACTCTGTGTTGTGTGCGTTCCACTCACAGAGTTTAACCTTTCTTTTCATAGAGCAGTTTGGAAACACTCTCTTTGTTAAGTCTGCAAGTGGATATTTAGACCTCTTTGACGCCTTCGTTTGAAACGGGATTTCTTCATATACAGCTAGACACATGAATGCTCAGTAACTTCTTTGTGTTGTGTGTATTCAACTCACAGAGTTGAACCTTTCTTTAGACAGAGCAGATTTGAAACACTCTTTTTGTGGATTTTACAAGTGGAGATTTCAAGCGATTTGAGGCCAATTGTAGTAAAGGAAATATCCTCGTTTAAAAACTAGACAGAATCATTCTCAGAAACTACTTTGTGATGTGTGCGTTCAACTCACAGAGTTTCACCTTTCTTTTCATAGAGCAGTTTGGAAACACTCTGTTTCTTAAGTTTGCAAGAGGATATTTGGACCACTTTGAGGCCTTCGTTGGAAACGGGATTTCTCAGTATAATGCTAGACAGATGAATTCCCAGTAAGTTCTTTGTGTTGTGTCTATTCAACTCACAGAGCTGAACCTTCCTTTAGACAGAGCAGTTTTCAAACACTCTTTTTGTGGAATTTGCAAGTGGAGATTTCAAGCGATTTCAGGCCAATCTTAGAAAGGGAAATATCTTTGTATAAAAACTAGACAGAATCTTTCTCAGAAACTACTTTGTGTTCTGTGCGTTCCACTCACAGACTTTAACCTTTCTTTTCATAGAGCAGTTTGGAATCACTCTGTTTTTTAAGTCTGCAAGGGGATATTTAGACCTCTTTGACGCATTCATAATAAACGGCATTTCTTCATATACAGCTAGACACATGAATTCTCAGTAACTTCTTTGTGTTATGTGTATTTTGAACCTTTCTTTAGACAGAGCAGATTTGAAACACTCTTTTTGTGGATTTTACAAGTGGAGATTTCAAGCGATTTGAGGCCAATTGTAGTAAAGGAAATATCCTCGTTTAAAAACTAGACAGAATCATTCTCAGAAACTACTTTGTGATGTGTGCGTTCAACTCACAGAGTTTCACCTTTCTTTTCATAGAGCAGTTTGGAAACACTCTGTTTCTTAAGTTTGCAAGAGGATATCTGGACCACTTTGAGGCCTTCGTTGGAAACGGGATTTCTCAGTATAATGCTAGAGAGATGAATTCCCAGTAAGTTCTTTGTGTTGTGTCTATTCAACTCACAGAGTTGAACCTTCCTTTAGACAGCGCAGTTTGCAAACACTCTTTTTGTGGAATTTGCAAGTGGAGATTTCAAGCGATTTCAGGCCAATATTAGAAAGGGAAATATCTTTGTATAAAAACTAGACAGAATCTTTCTCAGAAACTACTTTGTGTTCTGTGCGTTCCACTCACAGAGTTTAACCTTTCTTTTCATAGAGCAGTTTGGAATCACTCTGTTTTTTAAGTCTGCAAGGGGATATTTAGACCTCTTTGACGCCTTCGTTGGAAACGGGATTTCTTCATATACAGCTAGACACATGAATTCTCAGTAACTTCTTTGTGTTGTGTGTATTCAACTCACAGAGTTGAACCTTTCTTTAGACAGAGCAGATTTGAAACACTCTTTTTGTGGATTTTACAAGTGGAGATTTCAAGCGATTTGAGGCCAATTGTAGTAAAGGAAATATCCTCGTTTAAAAACTAGACAGAATCATTCTCAGAAACTACTTTGTGATGTGTGTGTTCAACTCACAGAGTTTCACCTTTCTTTTCATAGAGCAGTTTGGAAACACTCTGTTGGTTAAGTTTGCAAGAGGATATTTGGACCACTTTGAGGCCTTCGTTGGAAACGGGATTTCTCAGTATACAGCTAGACAGATGAATTCCCAGTAAGTTCTTTGTGTTGTGTCTATTCAACTCACAGAGCTGAACCTTCCTTTAGACAGAGCAGTTTGCAAACACTCTTTTTGTGGAATTTGCAAGTGGAGATTTCAAGCGATTTCAGGCCAAACTTAGAAAGTGAAATATCTTTGTGTAAAAACTAGACAGAATCATTCTCAGAAACGACTCTGTGTTGTGTGCGTTCCACTCACAGAGTTTAACCTTTCTTTTCATAGAGCAGTTTGGAAACACTCTGTTTGTTAAGTCTGCAAGGGGATATTTACACCTCTTTGACGCCTTCTTTGGAAACGGGATTTCTTCATATACAGCTAGACACATGAATGCTCAGTAACTTCTTTGTGTTGTGTGTATTCAACTCACAGAGTTGAACCTTTCTTTAGACAGAGCAGATTTGAAACACTCTTTTTGTGGATTTTACAAGTGGAGATTTCAAGCGATTTGAGGCCAATTGTAGTAAAGGAAATATCCTCGTTTAAAAACTAGACAGAATCATTCTCAGAAACTACTTTGTGATGTGTGCGTTCAACTCACAGAGTTTCACCTTTCTTTTCATTGAGCAGTTTGGAAACACTCTGTTTCTTAAGTTTGCAAGAGGATATTTGGACCACTTTGAGGCCTTCGTTGGAAACGGGATTTCTCAGTATAATGCTAGACAGATGAATTCCCAGTAAGTTCTTTGTGTTGTGTCTATTCAACTCACAGAGTTGAACCTTCCTTTAGACAGAGCAGTTTGCAAACACTCTTTTTGTGGAATTTGCAAGTGGAGATTTCAAGCGATTTCAGGCCAATCTTAGAAAGGGAAATATCTTTGTATAAAAACTAGACAGAATCTTTCTCAGAAACTACTCTGTGTTGTGTGTGTTCCACTCACAGAGTTTAACCTTTCTTTTCATAGAGCAGTTTGGAATCACTCTGTTTTTTAAGTCTGCAAGGGGATATTTAGACCTCTTTGACGCCTTCGTTGGAAACGGGATTTCTTCATATACAGCTAGACACATGAATTCTCAGTAACTTCTTTGTGTTGTGTGTATTCAACTCACAGAGTTGAACCTTTCTTTAGACAGAGCAGATTTGAAACACTCTTTTTGTGGATTTTACAAGTGGAGATTTCAAGCGATTTGAGGCCAATTGTAGTAAAGGAAATATCCTCGTTTAAAAACTAGACAGAATCATTCTCAGAAACTACTTTGTGATGTGTGCGTTCAACTCACAGAGTTTCACCTTTCTTTTCATAGAGCAGTTTGGAAACACTCTGTTTCTTAAGTTTGCAAGAGGATATTTGGACCACTTTGAGGCCTTCGTTGGAAACGGGATTTCTCAGTATAATGCTAGACAGATGAATTCCCAGTAAGTTCTTTGTGTTGTGTCTATTCAACTCACAGAGTTGAACCTTCCTTTAGACAGCGCAGTTTGCAAACACTCTTTTTGTGGAATTTGCAAGTGGAGATTTCAAGCGATTTCAGGCCAATCTTAGAAAGGGAAATATCTTTGTATAAAAACTAGACAGAATCTTTCTCAGAAACTACTTTGTGTTCTGTGCGTTCCACTCACAGACTTTAACCTTTCTTTTCATAGAGCAGTTTGGAATCACTCTGTTTTTTAAGTCTGCAAGGGGATATTTAGACCTCTTTGACGCCTTCATTATAAACGGGATTTCTTCATATACAGCTAGACACATGAATTCTCAGTAACTTCTTTGTGTTGTGTGTATTCAACTCACAGAGTTGAACCTTTCTTTAGACAGAGCAGATTTGAAACACTCTTTTTGTGGATTTTACAAGTGGAGATTTCAAGCGATTTGAGGCCAATTGTAGTAAAGGAAATATCCTCGTTTAAAAACTAGACAGAATCATTCTCAGAAACTACTTTGTGATGTGTGTGTTCAACTCACAGAGTTTCACCTTTCTTTTCATAGAGCAGTTTGGAAACACTCTGTTGGTTAAGTTTGCAAGAGGATATTTGGACCACTTTGAGGCCTTCGTTGGAAACGGGATTTCTCAGTATAATGCTAGACAGATGAATTCCCAGTAAGTTCTTTGTGTTGTGTCTATTCAACTCACAGAGTTGAACCTTCCTTTAGACAGAGCAGTTTGCAAACACTCTTTTTGTGGAATTTGCAAGTGGAGATTTCAAGCGATTTCAGGCCAAACTTAGGGAAATATCTTTGTATAAAAACTAGACAGAATCATTCTCAGAAACTACTCTGTGTTGTGTGCGTTCCACTCACAGAGTTTAACCTTTCTTTTCATAGAGCAGTTTGGAAACACTCTCTTTGTTAAGTCTGCAAGTGGATATTTAGACCTCTTTGACGCCTTCGTTTGAAACGGGATTTCTTCATATACAGCTAGACACATGAATGCTCAGTAACTTCTTTGTGTTGTGTGTATTCAACTCACAGAGTTGAACCTTTCTTTAGACAGAGCAGATTTGAAACACTCTTTTTGTGGATTTTACAAGTGGAGATTTCAAGCGATTTGAGGCCAATTGTAGTAAAGGAAATATCCTCGTTTAAAAACTAGACAGAATCATTCTCAGAAACTACTTTGTGATGTGTGCGTTCAACTCACAGAGTTTCACCTTTCTTTTCATAGAGCAGTTTGGAAACACTCTGTTTCTTAAGTTTGCAAGAGGATATTTGGACCACTTTGAGGCCTTCGTTGGAAACGGGATTTCTCAGTATAATGCTAGACAGATGAATTCCCAGTAAGTTCTTTGTGTTGTGTCTATTCAACTCACAGAGCTGAACCTTCCTTTAGACAGAGCAGTTTTCAAACACTCTTTTTGTGGAATTTGCAAGTGGAGATTTCAAGCGATTTCAGGCCAATCTTAGAAAGGGAAATATCTTTGTATAAAAACTAGACAGAATCTTTCTCAGAAACTACTTTGTGTTCTGTGCGTTCCACTCACAGACTTTAACCTTTCTTTTCATAGAGCAGTTTGGAATCACTCTGTTTTTTAAGTCTGCAAGGGGATATTTAGACCTCTTTGACGCATTCATAATAAACGGCATTTCTTCATATACAGCTAGACACATGAATTCTCAGTAACTTCTTTGTGTTGTGTGTATTTTGAACCTTTCTTTAGACAGAGCAGATTTGAAACACTCTTTTTGTGGATTTTACAAGTGGAGATTTCCAGCGATTTGAGGCCAATTGTAGTAAAGGAAATATCCTCGTTTAAAAACTAGACAGAATCATTCTCAGAAACTACTTTGTGATGTGTGCGTTCAACTCACAGAGTTTCACCTTTCTTTTCATAGAGCAGTTTGGAAACACTCTGTTTCTTAAGTTTGCAAGAGGATATCTGGACCACTTTGAGGCCTTCGTTGGAAACGGGATTTCTCAGTATAATGCTAGAGAGATGAATTCCCAGTAAGTTCTTTGTGTTGTGTCTATTCAACTCACAGAGTTGAACCTTCCTTTAGACAGAGCAGTTTGCAAACACACTTTTTGTGGAATTTGCAAGTGGAGATTTCAAGCGATTTCAGGCCAATCTTAGAAAGGGAAATATCTTTGTATAAAAACTAGACAGAATCTTTCTCAGAAACTACTTTGTGTTCTGTGCGTTCCACTCAGAGAGTTTAACCTTTCTTTTCATAGAGCAGTTTGGAATCACTCTGTTTTTTAAGTCTGCAAGGGGATATTTAGACCTCTTTGACGCCTTCGTTGGAAACGGGATTTCTTCATATACAGCTAGACACATGAATTCTCAGTAACTTCTTTGTGTTGTGTGTATTCAACTCACAGAGTTGAACCTTTCTTTAGACAGAGCAGATTTGAAACACTCTTTTTGTGGATTTTACAAGTGGAGATTTCAAGCGATTTGAGGCCAATTGTAGTAAAGGAAATATCCTCGTTTAAAAACTAGACAGAATCATTCTCAGAAACTACTTTGTGATGTGTGTGTTCAACTCACAGAGTTTCACCTTTCTTTTCATAGAGCAGTTTGGAAACACTCTGTTGGTTAAGTTTGCAAGAGGATATTTGGACCACTTTGAGGCCTTCGTTGGAAACGGGATTTCTCAGTATACAGCTAGACAGATGAATTCCCAGTAAGTTCTTTGTGTTGTGTCTATTCAACTCACAGAGCTGAACCTTCCTTTAGACAGAGCAGTTTGCAAACACTCTTTTTGTGGAATTTGCAAGTGGAGATTTCAAGCGATTTCAGGCCAAACTTAGAAAGGGAGATATCTTTTTGTAAAAACTAGACAGAATCATTCTCAGAAACTACTCTGTGTTGTGTGCGTTCCACTCACAGAGTTTAACCTTTCTTTTCATAGAGCAGTTTGGAAACACTCTCTTTGTTAAGTCTGCAAGGGGATATTTAGACCTCTTTGACGCCTTCGTTGGAAACGGGATTTCCTCATATACAGCTAGACACATGAATCCTCAGTAACTTCTTTGTGTTGTGTGTATTCAACTCACAGAGTTGAACCTTTCTTTAGACAGAGCAGATTTGAAACACTCTTTTTGTGGATTTTACAAGTGGAGATTTCAAGCGATTTGAGGCCAATTGTAGTAAAGGAAATATCCTCGTTTAAAAACTAGACAGAATCATTCTCAGAAACTACTTTGTGATGTGTGCGTTCAACTCACAGAGTTTCACCTTTCTTTTCATAGAGCAGTTTGGAAACACTCTGTTTCTTAAGTTTGCAAGAGGATATTTGGACCACTTTGAGGCCTTCGTTGGAAACGGGATTTCTCTGTATAATGCTAGACAGATGAATTCCCAGTAAGTTCTTTGTGTTGTGTCTATTGAACTCACAGAGTTGAACCTTCCTTTAGACAGAGCAGTTTGCAAACACTCTTTTTGTGGAATTTGCAAGTGGAGATTTCAAGCGATTTCAGGCCAAACTTAGAAAGGGAAATATCTTTGTATAAAAACTAGACAGAATCATTCTCAGAAACTACTCTGTGTTGTGTGCGTTCCACTCACAGAGTTTAACCTTTCTTTTCATAGAGCAGTTTGGAAACACTCTGTTTGTTAAGTCTGCAAGTGGATATTTAGACCTCTTTGACGCCTTCGTTTGAAACGGGATTTCTTCATATACAGCTAGACACATGAATGCTCAGTAACTTCTTTGTGTTGTGTGTATTCAACTCACAGAGTTGAACCTTTCTTTAGACAGAGCAGATTTGAAACACTCTTTTTGTGGATTTTACAAGTGGAGATTTCAAGCGATTTGAGGCCAATTGTAGTAAAGGAAATATCCTCGTTTAAAAACTAGACAGAATCATTCTCAGAAACTACTTTGTGATGTGTGCGTTCAACTCACAGAGTTTCACCTTTCTTTTCATAGAGCAGTTTGGAAACACTCTGTTGGTTAAGTTTGCAAGAGGATATTTGGACCACTTTGAGGCCTTCGTTGGAAACGGGATTTCTCAGTATACAGCTAGACAGATGAATTCCCAGTAAGTTCTTTGTGTTGTGTCTATTCAACTCACAGAGTTGAACCTTCCTTTAGACAGAGCAGTTTGCAAACACTCTTTTTGTGGAATTTGCAAGTGGAGATTTCAAGCGATTTCAGGCCAAACTTAGAAAGGGAAATATCTTTGTATAAAAACTAGACAGAATCATTCTCAGAAACTACTCTGTGTTGTGTGCGTTCCACTCACAGAGTTTAACCTTTCTTTTCATAGAGCAGTTTGGAAACACTCTGTTTGTTAAGTCTGCAAGTGGATATTTAGACCTCTTTGACGCCTTCGTTTGAAACGGGATTTCTTCATATACAGCTAGACACATGAATGCTCAGTAACTTCTTTGTGTTGTGTGTATTCAACTCACAGAGTTGAACCTTTCTTTAGACAGAGCAGATTTGAAACACTCTTTTTGTGGATTTTACAAGTGGAGATTTCAAGCGATTTGAGGCCAATTGTAGTAAAGGAAATATCCTCGTTTAAAAACTAGACAGAATCATTCTCAGAAACTACTTTGTGATGTGTGCGTTCAACTCACAGAGTTTCACCTTTCTTTTCATTGAGCAGTTTGGAAACACTCTGTTTCTTAAGTTTGCAAGAGGATATTTGGACCACTTTGAGGCCTTCGTTGGAAACGGGATTTCTCAGTATAATGCTAGACAGATGAATTCCCAGTAAGTTCTTTGTGTTGTGTCTATTCAACTCACAGAGTTGAACCTTCCTTTAGACAGAGCAGTTTGCAAACACTCTTTTTGTGGAATTTGCAAGTGGAGATTTCAAGCGATTTCAGGCCAATCTTAGAAAGGGAAATATCTTTGTATAAAAACTAGACAGAATCTTTCTCAGAAACTACTCTGTGTTGTGTGTGTTCCACTCACAGAGTTTAACCTTTCTTTTCATAGAGCAGTTTGGAATCACTCTGTTTTTTAAGTCTGCAAGGGGATATTTAGACCTCTTTGACGCCTTCGTTGGAAACGGGATTTCTTCATATACAGCTAGACACATGAATTCTCAGTAACTTCTTTGTGTTGTGTGTATTCAACTCACAGAGTTGAACCTTTCTTTAGACAGAGCAGATTTGAAACACTCTTTTTGTGGATTTTACAAGTGGAGATTTCAAGCGATTTGAGGCCAATTGTAGTAAAGGAAATATCCTCGTTTAAAAACTAGACAGAATCATTCTCAGAAACTACTTTGTGATGTGTGCGTTCAACTCACAGAGTTTCACCTTTCTTTTCATAGAGCAGTTTGGAAACACTCTGTTTCTTAAGTTTGCAAGAGGATATCTGGACCACTTTGAGGCCTTCGTTGGAAACGGGATTTCTCAGTATAATGCTAGAGAGATGAATTCCCAGTAAGTTCTTTGTGTTGTGTCTATTCAACTCACAGAGTTGAACCTTCCTTTAGACAGCGCAGTTTGCAAACACTCTTTTTGTGGAATTTGCAAGTGGAGATTTCAAGCGATTTCAGGCCAATATTAGAAAGGGAAATATCTTTGTATAAAAACTAGACAGAATCTTTCTCAGAAACTACTTTGTGTTCTGTGCGTTCCACTCACAGAGTTTAACCTTTCTTTTCATAGAGCAGTTTGGAATCACTCTGTTTTTTAAGTCTGCAAGGGGATATTTAGACCTCTTTGACGCCTTCGTTGGAAACGGGATTTCTTCATATACAGCTAGACACATGAATTCTCAGTAACTTCTTTGTGTTGTGTGTATTCAACTCACAGAGTTGAACCTTTCTTTAGACAGAGCAGATTTGAAACACTCTTTTTGTGGATTTTACAAGTGGAGATTTCAAGCGATTTGAGGCCAATTGTAGTAAAGGAAATATCCTCGTTTAAAAACTAGACAGAATCATTCTCAGAAACTACTTTGTGATGTGTGTGTTCAACTCACAGAGTTTCACCTTTCTTTTCATAGAGCAGTTTGGAAACACTCTGTTGGTTAAGTTTGCAAGAGGATATTTGGACCACTTTGAGGCCTTCGTTGGAAACGGGATTTCTCAGTATACAGCTAGACAGATGAATTCCCAGTAAGTTCTTTGTGTTGTGTCTATTCAACTCACAGAGCTGAACCTTCCTTTAGACAGAGCAGTTTGCAAACACTCTTTTTGTGGAATTTGCAAGTGGAGATTTCAAGCGATTTCAGGCCAAACTTAGAAAGTGAAATATCTTTGTGTAAAAACTAGACAGAATCATTCTCAGAAACGACTCTGTGTTGTGTGCGTTCCACTCACAGAGTTTAACCTTTCTTTTCATAGAGCAGTTTGGAAACACTCTGTTTGTTAAGTCTGCAAGGGGATATTTACACCTCTTTGACGCCTTCTTTGGAAACGGGATTTCTTCATATACAGCTAGACACATGAATGCTCAGTAACTTCTTTGTGTTGTGTGTATTCAACTCACAGAGTTGAACCTTTCTTTAGACAGAGCAGATTTGAAACACTCTTTTTGTGGATTTTACAAGTGGAGATTTCAAGCGATTTGAGGCCAATTGTAGTAAAGGAAATATCCTCGTTTAAAAACTAGACAGAATCATTCTCAGAAACTACTTTGTGATGTGTGCGTTCAACTCACAGAGTTTCACCTTTCTTTTCATTGAGCAGTTTGGAAACACTCTGTTTCTTAAGTTTGCAAGAGGATATTTGGACCACTTTGAGGCCTTCGTTGGAAACGGGATTTCTCAGTATAATGCTAGACAGATGAATTCCCAGTAAGTTCTTTGTGTTGTGTCTATTCAACTCACAGAGTTGAACCTTCCTTTAGACAGAGCAGTTTGCAAACACTCTTTTTGTGGAATTTGCAAGTGGAGATTTCAAGCGATTTCAGGCCAATCTTAGAAAGGGAAATATCTTTGTATAAAAACTAGACAGAATCTTTCTCAGAAACTACTCTGTGTTGTGTGTGTTCCACTCACAGAGTTTAACCTTTCTTTTCATAGAGCAGTTTGGAATCACTCTGTTTTTTAAGTCTGCAAGGGGATATTTAGACCTCTTTGACGCCTTCGTTGGAAACGGGATTTCTTCATATACAGCTAGACACATGAATTCTCAGTAACTTCTTTGTGTTGTGTGTATTCAACTCACAGAGTTGAACCTTTCTTTAGACAGAGCAGATTTGAAACACTCTTTTTGTGGATTTTACAAGTGGAGATTTCAAGCGATTTGAGGCCAATTGTAGTAAAGGAAATATCCTCGTTTAAAAACTAGACAGAATCATTCTCAGAAACTACTTTGTGATGTGTGCGTTCAACTCACAGAGTTTCACCTTTCTTTTCATAGAGCAGTTTGGAAACACTCTGTTTCTTAAGTTTGCAAGAGGATATTTGGACCACTTTGAGGCCTTCGTTGGAAACGGGATTTCTCAGTATAATGCTAGACAGATGAATTCCCAGTAAGTTCTTTGTGTTGTGTCTATTCAACTCACAGAGTTGAACCTTCCTTTAGACAGCGCAGTTTGCAAACACTCTTTTTGTGGAATTTGCAAGTGGAGATTTCAAGCGATTTCAGGCCAATCTTAGAAAGGGAAATATCTTTGTATAAAAACTAGACAGAATCTTTCTCAGAAACTACTTTGTGTTCTGTGCGTTCCACTCACAGACTTTAACCTTTCTTTTCATAGAGCAGTTTGGAATCACTCTGTTTTTTAAGTCTGCAAGGGGATATTTAGACCTCTTTGACGCCTTCATTATAAACGGGATTTCTTCATATACAGCTAGACACATGAATTCTCAGTAACTTCTTTGTGTTGTGTGTATTCAACTCACAGAGTTGAACCTTTCTTTAGACAGAGCAGATTTGAAACACTCTTTTTGTGGATTTTACAAGTGGAGATTTCAAGCGATTTGAGGCCAATTGTAGTAAAGGAAATATCCTCGTTTAAAAACTAGACAGAATCATTCTCAGAAACTACTTTGTGATGTGTGTGTTCAACTCACAGAGTTTCACCTTTCTTTTCATAGAGCAGTTTGGAAACACTCTGTTGGTTAAGTTTGCAAGAGGATATTTGGACCACTTTGAGGCCTTCGTTGGAAACGGGATTTCTCAGTATAATGCTAGACAGATGAATTCCCAGTAAGTTCTTTGTGTTGTGTCTATTCAACTCACAGAGTTGAACCTTCCTTTAGACAGAGCAGTTTGCAAACACTCTTTTTGTGGAATTTGCAAGTGGAGATTTCAAGCGATTTCAGGCCAAACTTAGGGAAATATCTTTGTATAAAAACTAGACAGAATCATTCTCAGAAACTACTCTGTGTTGTGTGCGTTCCACTCACAGAGTTTAACCTTTCTTTTCATAGAGCAGTTTGGAAACACTCTCTTTGTTAAGTCTGCAAGTGGATATTTAGACCTCTTTGACGCCTTCGTTTGAAACGGGATTTCTTCATATACAGCTAGACACATGAATGCTCAGTAACTTCTTTGTGTTGTGTGTATTCAACTCACAGAGTTGAACCTTTCTTTAGACAGAGCAGATTTGAAACACTCTTTTTGTGGATTTTACAAGTGGAGATTTCAAGCGATTTGAGGCCAATTGTAGTAAAGGAAATATCCTCGTTTAAAAACTAGACAGAATCATTCTCAGAAACTACTTTGTGATGTGTGCGTTCAACTCACAGAGTTTCACCTTTCTTTTCATAGAGCAGTTTGGAAACACTCTGTTTCTTAAGTTTGCAAGAGGATATTTGGACCACTTTGAGGCCTTCGTTGGAAACGGGATTTCTCAGTATAATGCTAGACAGATGAATTCCCAGTAAGTTCTTTGTGTTGTGTCTATTCAACTCACAGAGCTGAACCTTCCTTTAGACAGAGCAGTTTTCAAACACTCTTTTTGTGGAATTTGCAAGTGGAGATTTCAAGCGATTTCAGGCCAATCTTAGAAAGGGAAATATCTTTGTATAAAAACTAGACAGAATCTTTCTCAGAAACTACTTTGTGTTCTGTGCGTTCCACTCACAGACTTTAACCTTTCTTTTCATAGAGCAGTTTGGAATCACTCTGTTTTTTAAGTCTGCAAGGGGATATTTAGACCTCTTTGACGCATTCATAATAAACGGCATTTCTTCATATACAGCTAGACACATGAATTCTCAGTAACTTCTTTGTGTTGTGTGTATTTTGAACCTTTCTTTAGACAGAGCAGATTTGAAACACTCTTTTTGTGGATTTTACAAGTGGAGATTTCCAGCGATTTGAGGCCAATTGTAGTAAAGGAAATATCCTCGTTTAAAAACTAGACAGAATCATTCTCAGAAACTACTTTGTGATGTGTGCGTTCAACTCACAGAGTTTCACCTTTCTTTTCATAGAGCAGTTTGGAAACACTCTGTTTCTTAAGTTTGCAAGAGGATATCTGGACCACTTTGAGGCCTTCGTTGGAAACGGGATTTCTCATTATAATGCTAGAGAGATGAATTCCCAGTAAGTTCTTTGTGTTGTGTCTATTCAACTCACAGAGTTGAACCTTCCTTTAGACAGAGCAGTTTGCAAACACTCTTTTTGTGGAATTTGCAAGTGGAGATTTCAAGCGATTTCAGGCCAATCTTAGAAAGGGAAATATCTTTGTATAAAAACTAGACAGAATCTTTCTCAGAAACTACTTTGTGTTCTGTGCGTTCCACTCAGAGAGTTTAACCTTTCTTTTCATAGAGCAGTTTGGAATCACTCTGTTTTTTAAGTCTGCAAGGGGATATTTAGACCTCTTTGACGCCTTCGTTGGAAACGGGATTTCTTCATATACAGCTAGACACATGAATTCTCAGTAACTTCTTTGTGTTGTGTGTATTCAACTCACAGAGTTGAACCTTTCTTTAGACAGAGCAGATTTGAAACACTCTTTTTGTGGATTTTACAAGTGGAGATTTCAAGCGATTTGAGGCCAATTGTAGTAAAGGAAATATCCTCGTTTAAAAACTAGACAGAATCATTCTCAGAAACTACTTTGTGATGTGTGTGTTCAACTCACAGAGTTTCACCTTTCTTTTCATAGAGCAGTTTGGAAACACTCTGTTGGTTAAGTTTGCAAGAGGATATTTGGACCACTTTGAGGCCTTCGTTGGAAACGGGATTTCTCAGTATACAGCTAGACAGATGAATTCCCAGTAAGTTCTTTGTGTTGTGTCTATTCAACTCACAGAGCTGAACCTTCCTTTAGACAGAGCAGTTTGCAAACACTCTTTTTGTGGAATTTGCAAGTGGAGATTTCAAGCGATTTCAGGCCAAACTTAGAAAGGGAGATATCTTTTTGTAAAAACTAGACAGAATCATTCTCAGAAACTACTCTGTGTTGTGTGCGTTCCACTCACAGAGTTTAACCTTTCTTTTCATAGAGCAGTTTGGAAACACTCTCTTTGTTAAGTCTGCAAGGGGATATTTAGACCTCTTTGACGCCTTCGTTGGAAACGGGATTTCCTCATATACAGCTAGACACATGAATCCTCAGTAACTTCTTTGTGTTGTGTGTATTCAACTCACAGAGTTGAACCTTTCTTTAGACAGAGCAGATTTGAAACACTCTTTTTGTGGATTTTACAAGTGGAGATTTCAAGCGATTTGAGGCCAATTGTAGTAAAGGAAATATCCTCGTTTAAAAACTAGACAGAATCATTCTCAGAAACTACTTTGTGATGTGTGCGTTCAACTCACAGAGTTTCACCTTTCTTTTCATAGAGCAGTTTGGAAACACTCTGTTTCTTAAGTTTGCAAGAGGATATTTGGACCACTTTGAGGCCTTCGTTGGAAACGGGATTTCTCTGTATAATGCTAGACAGATGAATTCCCAGTAAGTTCTTTGTGTTGTGTCTATTGAACTCACAGAGTTGAACCTTCCTTTAGACAGAGCAGTTTGCAAACACTCTTTTTGTGGAATTTGCAAGTGGAGATTTCAAGCGATTTCAGGCCAAACTTAGAAAGGGAAATATCTTTGTATAAAAACTAGACAGAATCATTCTCAGAAACTACTCTGTGTTGTGTGCGTTCCACTCACAGAGTTTAACCTTTCTTTTCATAGAGCAGTTTGGAAACACTCTGTTTGTTAAGTCTGCAAGTGGATATTTAGACCTCTTTGACGCCTTCGTTTGAAACGGGATTTCTTCATATACAGCTAGACACATGAATGCTCAGTAACTTCTTTGTGTTGTGTGTATTCAACTCACAGAGTTGAACCTTTCTTTAGACAGAGCAGATTTGAAACACTCTTTTTGTGGATTTTACAAGTGGAGATTTCAAGCGATTTGAGGCCAATTGTAGTAAAGGAAATATCCTCGTTTAAAAACTAGACAGAATCATTCTCAGAAACTACTTTGTGATGTGTGCGTTCAACTCACAGAGTTTCACCTTTCTTTTCATAGAGCAGTTTGGAAACACTCTGTTGGTTAAGTTTGCAAGAGGATATTTGGACCACTTTGAGGCCTTCGTTGGAAACGGGATTTCTCAGTATACAGCTAGACAGATGAATTCCCAGTAAGTTCTTTGTGTTGTGTCTATTCAACTCACAGAGTTGAACCTTCCTTTAGACAGAGCAGTTTGCAAACACTCTTTTTGTGGAATTTGCAAGTGGAGATTTCAAGCGATTTCAGGCCAAACTTAGAAAGGGAAATATCTTTGTATAAAAACTAGACAGAATCATTCTCAGAAACTACTCTGTGTTGTGTGCGTTCCACTCACAGAGTTTAACCTTTCTTTTCATAGAGCAGTTTGGAAACACTCTGTTTGTTAAGTCTGCAAGTGGATATTTAGACCTCTTTGACGCCTTCGTTTGAAACGGGATTTCTTCATATACAGCTAGACACATGAATGCTCAGTAACTTCTTTGTGTTGTGTGTATTCAACTCACAGAGTTGAACCTTTCTTTAGACAGAGCAGATTTGAAACACTCTTTTTGTGGATTTTACAAGTGGAGATTTCAAGCGATTTGAGGCCAATTGTAGTAAAGGAAATATCCTCGTTTAAAAACTAGACAGAATCATTCTCAGAAACTACTTTGTGATGTGTGCGTTCAACTCACAGAGTTTCACCTTTCTTTTCATTGAGCAGTTTGGAAACACTCTGTTTCTTAAGTTTGCAAGAGGATATTTGGACCACTTTGAGGCCTTCGTTGGAAACGGGATTTCTCAGTATAATGCTAGACAGATGAATTCCCAGTAAGTTCTTTGTGTTGTGTCTATTCAACTCACAGAGTTGAACCTTCCTTTAGACAGAGCAGTTTGCAAACACTCTTTTTGTGGAATTTGCAAGTGGAGATTTCAAGCGATTTCAGGCCAATCTTAGAAAGGGAAATATCTTTGTATAAAAACTAGACAGAATCTTTCTCAGAAACTACTCTGTGTTGTGTGTATTCCACTCACAGAGTTTAACCTTTCTTTTCATAGAGCAGTTTGGAATCACTCTGTTTTTTAAGTCTGCAAGGGGATATTTAGACCTCTTTGACGCCTTCGTTGGAAACGGGATTTCTTCATATACAGCTAGACACATGAATTCTCAGTAACTTCTTTGTGTTGTGTGTATTCAACTCACAGAGTTGAACCTTTCTTTAGACAGAGCAGATTTGAAACACTCTTTTTGTGGATTTTACAAGTGGAGATTTCAAGCGATTTGAGGCCAATTGTAGTAAAGGAAATATCCTCGTTTAAAAACTAGACAGAATCATTCTCAGAAACTACTTTGTGATGTGTGCGTTCAACTCACAGAGTTTCACCTTTCTTTTCATAGAGCAGTTTGGAAACACTCTGTTTCTTAAGTTTGCAAGAGGATATTTGGACCACTTTGAGGCCTTCGTTGGAAACGGGATTTCTCAGTATAATGCTAGACAGATGAATTCCCAGTAAGTTCTTTGTGTTGTGTCTATTCAACTCACAGAGTTGAACCTTCCTTTAGACAGCGCAGTTTGCAAACACTCTTTTTGTGGAATTTGCAAGTGGAGATTTCAAGCGATTTCAGGCCAATCTTAGAAAGGGAAATATCTTTGTATAAAAACTAGACAGAATCTTTCTCAGAAACTACTTTGTGTTCTGTGCGTTCCACTCACAGACTTTAACCTTTCTTTTCATAGAGCAGTTTGGAATCACTCTGTTTTTTAAGTCTGCAAGGGGATATTTAGACCTCTTTGACGCCTTCATTATAAACGGGATTTCTTCATATACAGCTAGACACATGAATTCTCAGTAACTTCTTTGTGTTGTGTGTATTCAACTCACAGAGTTGAACCTTTCTTTAGACAGAGCAGATTTGAAACACTCTTTTTGTGGATTTTACAAGTGGAGATTTCAAGCGATTTGAGGCCAATTGTAGTAAAGGAAATATCCTCGTTTAAAAACTAGACAGAATCATTCTCAGAAACTACTTTGTGATGTGTGTGTTCAACTCACAGAGTTTCACCTTTCTTTTCATAGAGCAGTTTGGAAACACTCTGTTGGTTAAGTTTGCAAGAGGATATTTGGACCACTTTGAGGCCTTCGTTGGAAACGGGATTTCTCAGTATAATGCTAGACAGATGAATTCCCAGTAAGTTCTTTGTGTTGTGTCTATTCAACTCACAGAGTTGAACCTTCCTTTAGACAGAGCAGTTTGCAAACACTCTTTTTGTGGAATTTGCAAGTGGAGATTTCAAGCGATTTCAGGCCAAACTTAGGGAAATATCTTTGTATAAAAACTAGACAGAATCATTCTCAGAAACTACTCTGTGTTGTGTGCGTTCCACTCACAGAGTTTAACCTTTCTTTTCATAGAGCAGTTTGGAAACACTCTCTTTGTTAAGTCTGCAAGTGGATATTTAGACCTCTTTGACGCCTTCGTTTGAAACGGGATTTCTTCATATACAGCTAGACACATGAATGCTCAGTAACTTCTTTGTGTTGTGTGTATTCAACTCACAGAGTTGAACCTTTCTTTAGACAGAGCAGATTTGAAACACTCTTTTTGTGGATTTTACAAGTGGAGATTTCAAGCGATTTGAGGCCAATTGTAGTAAAGGAAATATCCTCGTTTAAAAACTAGACAGAATCATTCTCAGAAACTACTTTGTGATGTGTGCGTTCAACTCACAGAGTTTCACCTTTCTTTTCATAGAGCAGTTTGGAAACACTCTGTTTCTTAAGTTTGCAAGAGGATATTTGGACCACTTTGAGGCCTTCGTTGGAAACGGGATTTCTCAGTATAATGCTAGACAGATGAATTCCCAGTAAGTTCTTTGTGTTGTGTCTATTCAACTCACAGAGCTGAACCTTCCTTTAGACAGAGCAGTTTTCAAACACTCTTTTTGTGGAATTTGCAAGTGGAGATTTCAAGCGATTTCAGGCCAATCTTAGAAAGGGAAATATCTTTGTATAAAAACTAGACAGAATCTTTCTCAGAAACTACTTTGTGTTCTGTGCGTTCCACTCACAGACTTTAACCTTTCTTTTCATAGAGCAGTTTGGAATCACTCTGTTTTTTAAGTCTGCAAGGGGATATTTAGACCTCTTTGACGCATTCATAATAAACGGCATTTCTTCATATACAGCTAGACACATGAATTCTCAGTAACTTCTTTGTGTTATGTGTATTTTGAACCTTTCTTTAGACAGAGCAGATTTGAAACACTCTTTTTGTGGATTTTACAAGTGGAGATTTCAAGCGATTTGAGGCCAATTGTAGTAAAGGAAATATCCTCGTTTAAAAACTAGACAGAATCATTCTCAGAAACTACTTTGTGATGTGTGCGTTCAACTCACAGAGTTTCACCTTTCTTTTCATAGAGCAGTTTGGAAACACTCTGTTTCTTAAGTTTGCAAGAGGATATCTGGACCACTTTGAGGCCTTCGTTGGAAACGGGATTTCTCAGTATAATGCTAGAGAGATGAATTCCCAGTAAGTTCTTTGTGTTGTGTCTATTCAACTCACAGAGTTGAACCTTCCTTTAGACAGCGCAGTTTGCAAACACTCTTTTTGTGGAATTTGCAAGTGGAGATTTCAAGCGATTTCAGGCCAATATTAGAAAGGGAAATATCTTTGTATAAAAACTAGACAGAATCTTTCTCAGAAACTACTTTGTGTTCTGTGCGTTCCACTCACAGAGTTTAACCTTTCTTTTCATAGAGCAGTTTGGAATCACTCTGTTTTTTAAGTCTGCAAGGGGATATTTAGACCTCTTTGACGCCTTCGTTGGAAACGGGATTTCTTCATATACAGCTAGACACATGAATTCTCAGTAACTTCTTTGTGTTGTGTGTATTCAACTCACAGAGTTGAACCTTTCTTTAGACAGAGCAGATTTGAAACACTCTTTTTGTGGATTTTACAAGTGGAGATTTCAAGCGATTTGAGGCCAATTGTAGTAAAGGAAATATCCTCGTTTAAAAACTAGACAGAATCATTCTCAGAAACTACTTTGTGATGTGTGTGTTCAACTCACAGAGTTTCACCTTTCTTTTCATAGAGCAGTTTGGAAACACTCTGTTGGTTAAGTTTGCAAGAGGATATTTGGACCACTTTGAGGCCTTCGTTGGAAACGGGATTTCTCAGTATACAGCTAGACAGATGAATTCCCAGTAAGTTCTTTGTGTTGTGTCTATTCAACTCACAGAGCTGAACCTTCCTTTAGACAGAGCAGTTTGCAAACACTCTTTTTGTGGAATTTGCAAGTGGAGATTTCAAGCGATTTCAGGCCAAACTTAGAAAGTGAAATATCTTTGTGTAAAAACTAGACAGAATCATTCTCAGAAACGACTCTGTGTTGTGTGCGTTCCACTCACAGAGTTTAACCTTTCTTTTCATAGAGCAGTTTGGAAACACTCTGTTTGTTAAGTCTGCAAGGGGATATTTACACCTCTTTGACGCCTTCTTTGGAAACGGGATTTCTTCATATACAGCTAGACACATGAATGCTCAGTAACTTCTTTGTGTTGTGTGTATTCAACTCACAGAGTTGAACCTTTCTTTAGACAGAACAGATTTGAAACACTCTTTTTGTGGATTTTACAAGTGGAGATTTCAAGCGATTTGAGGCCAATTGTAGTAAAGGAAATATCCTCGTTTAAAAACTAGACAGAATCATTCTCAGAAACTACTTTGTGATGTGAGCGTTCAACTCACAGAGTTTCACCTTTCTTTTCATAGAGCAGTTTGGAAACACTCTGTTTCTTAAGTTTGCAAGAGGATATTTGGACCACTTTGAGGCCTTCGTTGGAAACGGGATTTCTCAGTATAATGCTAGACAGATGAATTCCCAGTAAGTTCTTTGTGTTGTGTCTATTCAACTCACAGAGTTGAACCTTCCTTTAGACAGAGCAGTTTGCAAACACTCTTTTTGTGGAATTTGCAAGTGGAGATTTCAAGCGATTTCAGGCCAAACTTAGAAAGGGAAATATCTTTGTATAAAAATTAGACAGAATCATTCTCAGAAACTACTCTGTGTTGTGTGCGTTCCACTCACAGAGTTTAACCTTTCTTTTCATAGAGCAGTTTGGAAACACTCTGTTTGTTAAGTCTGCAAGGGGATATTTACACCTCTTTGACGCCTTCTTTGGAAACGGGATTTCTTCATATACAGCTAGACACATGAATGCTCAGTAACTTCTTTGTGTTGTGTGTATTCAACTCACAGAGTTGAACCTTTCTTTAGACAGAACAGATTTGAAACACTCTTTTTGTGGATTTTACAAGTGGAGATTTCAAGCGATTTGAGGCCAATTGTAGTAAAGGAAATATCCTCGTTTAAAAACTAGACAGAATCATTCTCAGAAACTACTTTGTGATGTGAGCGTTCAACTCACAGAGTTTCACCTTTCTTTTCATAGAGCAGTTTGGAAACACTCTGTTTCTTAAGTTTGCAAGAGGATATTTGGACCACTTTGAGGCCTTCGTTGGAAACGGGATTTCTCAGTATAATGCTAGACAGATGAATTCCCAGTAAGTTCTTTGTGTTGTGTCTATTCAACTCACAGAGTTGAACCTTCCTTTAGACAGAGCAGTTTGCAAACACTCTTTTTGTGGAATTTGCAAGTGGAGATTTCAAGCGATTTCAGGCCAAACTTAGAAAGGGAAATATCTTTGTATAAAAACTAGACAGAATCATTCTCAGAAACTACTCTGTGTTGTGTGCGTTCCACTCACAGAGTTTAACCTTTCTTTTCATAGAGCAGTTTGGAAACACTCTGTTTGTTAAGTCTGCAAGTGGATATTTAGACCTCTTTGACGCCTTCGTTTGAAACGGGATTTCTTCATATACAGCTAGACACATGAATGCTCAGTAACTTCTTTGTGTTGTGTGTATTCAACTCACAGAGTTGAACCTTTCTTTAGACAGAGCAGATTTGAAACACTCTTTTTGTGGATTTTACAAGTGGAGATTTCCAGCGATTTGAGGCCAATTGTAGTAAAGGAAATATCCTCGTTTAAAAACTAGACAGAATCATTCTCAGAAACTACTTTGTGATGTGTGCGTTCAACTCACAGAGTTTCACCTTTCTTTTCATAGAGCAGTTTGGAAACACTCTGTTTCTTAAGTTTGCAAGAGGATATTTGGACCACTTTGAGGCCTTCGTTGGAAACGGGATTTCTCAGTATACAGCTAGACAGATGAATTCCCAGTAAGTTCTTTGTGTTGTGTCTATTCAACTCACAGAGTTGAACCTTCCTTTAGACAGAGCAGTTTGCAAACACTCTTTTTGTGGAATTTGCAAGTGGAGATTTCAAGCGATTTCAGGCCAAACTTAGAAAGGGAAATATCTTTGTATAAAAACTAGACAGAATCATTCTCAGAAACTACTCTGTGTTGTGTGCGTTCCACTCACAGAGTTTAACCTTTCTTTTCATAGAGCAGTTTGGAAACACTCTGTTTGTTAAGTCTGCAAGTGGATATTTAGACCTCTTTGACGCCTTCGTTTGAAACGGGATTTCTTCATATACAGCTAGACACATGAATGCTCAGTAACTTCTTTGTGTTGTGTGTATTCAACTCACAGAGTTGAACCTTTCTTTAGACAGAGCAGATTTGAAACACTCTTTTTGTGGATTTTACAAGTGGAGATTTCAAGCGATTTGAGGCCAATTGTAGTAAAGGAAATATCCTCGTTTAAAAACTAGACAGAATCATTCTCAGAAACTACTTTGTGATGTGTGCGTTCAACTCACAGAGTTTCACCTTTCTTTTCATTGAGCAGTTTGGAAACACTCTGTTTCTTAAGTTTGCAAGAGGATATTTGGACCACTTTGAGGCCTTCGTTGGAAACGGGATTTCTCAGTATAATGCTAGACAGATGAATTCCCAGTAAGTTCTTTGTGTTGTGTCTATTCAACTCACAGAGTTGAACCTTCCTTTAGACAGAGCAGTTTGCAAACACTCTTTTTGTGGAATTTGCAAGTGGAGATTTCAAGCGATTTCAGGCCAATCTTAGAAAGGGAAATATCTTTGTATAAAAACTAGACAGAATCTTTCTCAGAAACTACTTTGTGTTCTGTGCGTTCCACTCACAGAGTTTAACCTTTCTTTTCATAGAGCAGTTTGGAATCACTCTGTTTTTTAAGTCTGCAAGGGGATATTTAGACCTCTTTGACGCCTTCGTTGGAAACGGGATTTCTTCATATACAGCTAGACACATGAATTCTCAGTAACTTCTTTGTGTTGTGTGTATTCAACTCACAGAGTTGAACCTTTCTTTAGACAGAGCAGATTTGAAACACTCTTTTTGTGGATTTTACAAGTGGAGATTTCAAGCGATTTGAGGCCAATTGTAGTAAAGGAAATATCCTCGTTTAAAAACTAGACAGAATCATTCTCAGAAACTACTTTGTGATGTGTGTGTTCAACTCACAGAGTTTCACCTTTCTTTTCATAGAGCAGTTTGGAAACACTCTGTTGGTTAAGTTTGCAAGAGGATATTTGGACCACTTTGAGGCCTTCGTTGGAAACGGGATTTCTCAGTATACAGCTAGACAGATGAATTCCCAGTAAGTTCTTTGTGTTGTGTCTATTCAACTCACAGAGCTGAACCTTCCTTTAGACAGAGCAGTTTGCAAACACTCTTTTTGTGGAATTTGCAAGTGGAGATTTCAAGCGATTTCAGGCCAAACTTAGAAAGTGAAATATCTTTGTGTAAAAACTAGACAGAATCATTCTCAGAAACGACTCTGTGTTGTGTGCGTTCCACTCACAGAGTTTAACCTTTCTTTTCATAGAGCAGTTTGGAAACACTCTGTTTGTTAAGTCTGCAAGGGGATATTTACACCTCTTTGACGCCTTCTTTGGAAACGGGATTTCTTCATATACAGCTAGACACATGAATGCTCAGTAACTTCTTTGTGTTGTGTGTATTCAACTCACAGAGTTGAACCTTTCTTTAGACAGAACAGATTTGAAACACTCTTTTTGTGGATTTTACAAGTGGAGATTTCAAGCGATTTGAGGCCAATTGTAGTAAAGGAAATATCCTCGTTTAAAAACTAGACAGAATCATTCTCAGAAACTACTTTGTGATGTGAGCGTTCAACTCACAGAGTTTCACCTTTCTTTTCATAGAGCAGTTTGGAAACACTCTGTTTCTTAAGTTTGCAAGAGGATATTTGGACCACTTTGAGGCCTTCGTTGGAAACGGGATTTCTCAGTATAATGCTAGACAGATGAATTCCCAGTAAGTTCTTTGTGTTGTGTCTATTCAACTCACAGAGTTGAACCTTCCTTTAGACAGAGCAGTTTGCAAACACTCTTTTTGTGGAATTTGCAAGTGGAGATTTCAAGCGATTTCAGGCCAAACTTAGAAAGGGAAATATCTTTGTATAAAAATTAGACAGAATCATTCTCAGAAACTACTCTGTGTTGTGTGCGTTCCACTCACAGAGTTTAACCTTTCTTTTCATAGAGCAGTTTGGAAACACTCTGTTTGTTAAGTCTGCAAGGGGATATTTACACCTCTTTGACGCCTTCTTTGGAAACGGGATTTCTTCATATACAGCTAGACACATGAATGCTCAGTAACTTCTTTGTGTTGTGTGTATTCAACTCACAGAGTTGAACCTTTCTTTAGACAGAACAGATTTGAAACACTCTTTTTGTGGATTTTACAAGTGGAGATTTCAAGCGATTTGAGGCCAATTGTAGTAAAGGAAATATCCTCGTTTAAAAACTAGACAGAATCATTCTCAGAAACTACTTTGTGATGTGAGCGTTCAACTCACAGAGTTTCACCTTTCTTTTCATAGAGCAGTTTGGAAACACTCTGTTTCTTAAGTTTGCAAGAGGATATTTGGACCACTTTGAGGCCTTCGTTGGAAACGGGATTTCTCAGTATAATGCTAGACAGATGAATTCCCAGTAAGTTCTTTGTGTTGTGTCTATTCAACTCACAGAGTTGAACCTTCCTTTAGACAGAGCAGTTTGCAAACACTCTTTTTGTGGAATTTGCAAGTGGAGATTTCAAGCGATTTCAGGCCAAACTTAGAAAGGGAAATATCTTTGTATAAAAACTAGACAGAATCATTCTCAGAAACTACTCTGTGTTGTGTGCGTTCCACTCACAGAGTTTAACCTTTCTTTTCATAGAGCAGTTTGGAAACACTCTGTTTGTTAAGTCTGCAAGTGGATATTTAGACCTCTTTGACGCCTTCGTTTGAAACGGGATTTCTTCATATACAGCTAGACACATGAATGCTCAGTAACTTCTTTGTGTTGTGTGTATTCAACTCACAGAGTTGAACCTTTCTTTAGACAGAGCAGATTTGAAACACTCTTTTTGTGGATTTTACAAGTGGAGATTTCCAGCGATTTGAGGCCAATTGTAGTAAAGGAAATATCCTCGTTTAAAAACTAGACAGAATCATTCTCAGAAACTACTTTGTGATGTGTGCGTTCAACTCACAGAGTTTCACCTTTCTTTTCATAGAGCAGTTTGGAAACACTCTGTTGGTTAAGTTTGCAAGAGGATATTTGGACCACTTTGAGGCCTTCGTTGGAAACGGGATTTCTCAGTATACAGCTAGACAGATGAATTCCCAGTAAGTTCTTTGTGTTGTGTCTATTCAACTCACAGAGCTGAACCTTCCTTTAGACAGAGCAGTTTGCAAACACTCTTTTTGTGGAATTTGCAAGTGGAGATTTCAAGCGATTTCAGGCCAAACTTAGAAAGGGAGATATCTTTTTGTAAAAACTAGACAGAATCATTCTCAGAAACTACTCTGTGTTGTGTGCGTTCCACTCACAGAGTTTAACCTTTCTTTTCATAGAGCAGTTTGGAAACACTCTCTTTGTTAAGTCTGCAAGGGGATATTTAGACCTCTTTGACGCCTTCGTTGGAAACGGGATTTCCTCATATACAGCTAGACACATGAATCCTCAGTAACTTCTTTGTGTTGTGTGTATTCAACTCACAGAGTTGAACCTTTCTTTAGACAGAGCAGATTTGAAACACTCTTTTTGTGGATTTTACAAGTGGAGATTTCAAGCGATTTGAGGCCAATTGTAGTAAAGGAAATATCCTCGTTTAAAAACTAGACAGAATCATTCTCAGAAACTACTTTGTGATGTGTGCGTTCAACTCACAGAGTTTCACCTTTCTTTTCATAGAGCAGTTTGGAAACACTCTGTTTCTTAAGTTTGCAAGAGGATATTTGGACCACTTTGAGGCCTTCGTTGGAAACGGGATTTCTCTGTATAATGCTAGACAGATGAATTCCCAGTAAGTTCTTTGTGTTGTGTCTATTGAACTCACAGAGTTGAACCTTCCTTTAGACAGAGCAGTTTGCAAACACTCTTTTTGTGGAATTTGCAAGTGGAGATTTCAAGCGATTTCAGGCCAAACTTAGAAAGGGAAATATCTTTGTATAAAAACTAGACAGAATCATTCTCAGAAACTACTCTGTGTTGTGTGCGTTCCACTCACAGAGTTTAACCTTTCTTTTCATAGAGCAGTTTGGAAACACTCTGTTTGTTAAGTCTGCAAGTGGATATTTAGACCTCTTTGACGCCTTCGTTTGAAACGGGATTTCTTCATATACAGCTAGACACATGAATGCTCAGTAACTTCTTTGTGTTGTGTGTATTCAACTCACAGAGTTGAACCTTTCTTTAGACAGAGCAGATTTGAAACACTCTTTTTGTGGATTTTACAAGTGGAGATTTCAAGCGATTTGAGGCCAATTGTAGTAAAGGAAATATCCTCGTTTAAAAACTAGACAGAATCATTCTCAGAAACTACTTTGTGATGTGTGCGTTCAACTCACAGAGTTTCACCTTTCTTTTCATAGAGCAGTTTGGAAACACTCTGTTGGTTAAGTTTGCAAGAGGATATTTGGACCACTTTGAGGCCTTCGTTGGAAACGGGATTTCTCAGTATACAGCTAGACAGATGAATTCCCAGTAAGTTCTTTGTGTTGTGTCTATTCAACTCACAGAGTTGAACCTTCCTTTAGACAGAGCAGTTTGCAAACACTCTTTTTGTGGAATTTGCAAGTGGAGATTTCAAGCGATTTCAGGCCAAACTTAGAAAGGGAAATATCTTTGTATAAAAACTAGACAGAATCATTCTCAGAAACTACTCTGTGTTGTGTGCGTTCCACTCACAGAGTTTAACCTTTCTTTTCATAGAGCAGTTTGGAAACACTCTGTTTGTTAAGTCTGCAAGTGGATATTTAGACCTCTTTGACGCCTTCGTTTGAAACGGGATTTCTTCATATACAGCTAGACACATGAATGCTCAGTAACTTCTTTGTGTTGTGTGTATTCAACTCACAGAGTTGAACCTTTCTTTAGACAGAGCAGATTTGAAACACTCTTTTTGTGGATTTTACAAGTGGAGATTTCAAGCGATTTGAGGCCAATTGTAGTAAAGGAAATATCCTCGTTTAAAAACTAGACAGAATCATTCTCAGAAACTACTTTGTGATGTGTGCGTTCAACTCACAGAGTTTCACCTTTCTTTTCATTGAGCAGTTTGGAAACACTCTGTTTCTTAAGTTTGCAAGAGGATATTTGGACCACTTTGAGGCCTTCGTTGGAAACGGGATTTCTCAGTATAATGCTAGACAGATGAATTCCCAGTAAGTTCTTTGTGTTGTGTCTATTCAACTCACAGAGTTGAACCTTCCTTTAGACAGAGCAGTTTGCAAACACTCTTTTTGTGGAATTTGCAAGTGGAGATTTCAAGCGATTTCAGGCCAATCTTAGAAAGGGAAATATCTTTGTATAAAAACTAGACAGAATCTTTCTCAGAAACTACTCTGTGTTGTGTGTGTTCCACTCACAGAGTTTAACCTTTCTTTTCATAGAGCAGTTTGGAATCACTCTGTTTTTTAAGTCTGCAAGGGGATATTTAGACCTCTTTGACGCCTTCGTTGGAAACGGGATTTCTTCATATACAGCTAGACACATGAATTCTCAGTAACTTCTTTGTGTTGTGTGTATTCAACTCACAGAGTTGAACCTTTCTTTAGACAGAGCAGATTTGAAACACTCTTTTTGTGGATTTTACAAGTGGAGATTTCAAGCGATTTGAGGCCAATTGTAGTAAAGGAAATATCCTCGTTTAAAAACTAGACAGAATCATTCTCAGAAACTACTTTGTGATGTGTGCGTTCAACTCACAGAGTTTCACCTTTCTTTTCATAGAGCAGTTTGGAAACACTCTGTTTCTTAAGTTTGCAAGAGGATATTTGGACCACTTTGAGGCCTTCGTTGGAAACGGGATTTCTCAGTATAATGCTAGACAGATGAATTCCCAGTAAGTTCTTTGTGTTGTGTCTATTCAACTCACAGAGTTGAACCTTCCTTTAGACAGCGCAGTTTGCAAACACTCTTTTTGTGGAATTTGCAAGTGGAGATTTCAAGCGATTTCAGGCCAATCTTAGAAAGGGAAATATCTTTGTATAAAAACTAGACAGAATCTTTCTCAGAAACTACTTTGTGTTCTGTGCGTTCCACTCACAGACTTTAACCTTTCTTTTCATAGAGCAGTTTGGAATCACTCTGTTTTTTAAGTCTGCAAGGGGATATTTAGACCTCTTTGACGCCTTCATTATAAACGGGATTTCTTCATATACAGCTAGACACATGAATTCTCAGTAACTTCTTTGTGTTGTGTGTATTCAACTCACAGAGTTGAACCTTTCTTTAGACAGAGCAGATTTGAAACACTCTTTTTGTGGATTTTACAAGTGGAGATTTCAAGCGATTTGAGGCCAATTGTAGTAAAGGAAATATCCTCGTTTAAAAACTAGACAGAATCATTCTCAGAAACTACTTTGTGATGTGTGTGTTCAACTCACAGAGTTTCACCTTTCTTTTCATAGAGCAGTTTGGAAACACTCTGTTGGTTAAGTTTGCAAGAGGATATTTGGACCACTTTGAGGCCTTCGTTGGAAACGGGATTTCTCAGTATAATGCTAGACAGATGAATTCCCAGTAAGTTCTTTGTGTTGTGTCTATTCAACTCACAGAGTTGAACCTTCCTTTAGACAGAGCAGTTTGCAAACACTCTTTTTGTGGAATTTGCAAGTGGAGATTTCAAGCGATTTCAGGCCAAACTTAGGGAAATATCTTTGTATAAAAACTAGACAGAATCATTCTCAGAAACTACTCTGTGTTGTGTGCGTTCCACTCACAGAGTTTAACCTTTCTTTTCATAGAGCAGTTTGGAAACACTCTCTTTGTTAAGTCTGCAAGTGGATATTTAGACCTCTTTGACGCCTTCGTTTGAAACGGGATTTCTTCATATACAGCTAGACACATGAATGCTCAGTAACTTCTTTGTGTTGTGTGTATTCAACTCACAGAGTTGAACCTTTCTTTAGACAGAGCAGATTTGAAACACTCTTTTTGTGGATTTTACAAGTGGAGATTTCAAGCGATTTGAGGCCAATTGTAGTAAAGGAAATATCCTCGTTTAAAAACTAGACAGAATCATTCTCAGAAACTACTTTGTGATGTGTGCGTTCAACTCACAGAGTTTCACCTTTCTTTTCATAGAGCAGTTTGGAAACACTCTGTTTCTTAAGTTTGCAAGAGGATATTTGGACCACTTTGAGGCCTTCGTTGGAAACGGGATTTCTCAGTATAATGCTAGACAGATGAATTCCCAGTAAGTTCTTTGTGTTGTGTCTATTCAACTCACAGAGCTGAACCTTCCTTTAGACAGAGCAGTTTTCAAACACTCTTTTTGTGGAATTTGCAAGTGGAGATTTCAAGCGATTTCAGGCCAATCTTAGAAAGGGAAATATCTTTGTATAAAAACTAGACAGAATCTTTCTCAGAAACTACTTTGTGTTCTGTGCGTTCCACTCACAGACTTTAACCTTTCTTTTCATAGAGCAGTTTGGAATCACTCTGTTTTTTAAGTCTGCAAGGGGATATTTAGACCTCTTTGACGCATTCATAATAAACGGCATTTCTTCATATACAGCTAGACACATGAATTCTCAGTAACTTCTTTGTGTTATGTGTATTTTGAACCTTTCTTTAGACAGAGCAGATTTGAAACACTCTTTTTGTGGATTTTACAAGTGGAGATTTCAAGCGATTTGAGGCCAATTGTAGTAAAGGAAATATCCTCGTTTAAAAACTAGACAGAATCATTCTCAGAAACTACTTTGTGATGTGTGCGTTCAACTCACAGAGTTTCACCTTTCTTTTCATAGAGCAGTTTGGAAACACTCTGTTTCTTAAGTTTGCAAGAGGATATCTGGACCACTTTGAGGCCTTCGTTGGAAACGGGATTTCTCAGTATAATGCTAGAGAGATGAATTCCCAGTAAGTTCTTTGTGTTGTGTCTATTCAACTCACAGAGTTGAACCTTCCTTTAGACAGCGCAGTTTGCAAACACTCTTTTTGTGGAATTTGCAAGTGGAGATTTCAAGCGATTTCAGGCCAATATTAGAAAGGGAAATATCTTTGTATAAAAACTAGACAGAATCTTTCTCAGAAACTACTTTGTGTTCTGTGCGTTCCACTCACAGAGTTTAACCTTTCTTTTCATAGAGCAGTTTGGAATCACTCTGTTTTTTAAGTCTGCAAGGGGATATTTAGACCTCTTTGACGCCTTCGTTGGAAACGGGATTTCTTCATATACAGCTAGACACATGAATTCTCAGTAACTTCTTTGTGTTGTGTGTATTCAACTCACAGAGTTGAACCTTTCTTTAGACAGAGCAGATTTGAAACACTCTTTTTGTGGATTTTACAAGTGGAGATTTCAAGCGATTTGAGGCCAATTGTAGTAAAGGAAATATCCTCGTTTAAAAACTAGACAGAATCATTCTCAGAAACTACTTTGTGATGTGTGTGTTCAACTCACAGAGTTTCACCTTTCTTTTCATAGAGCAGTTTGGAAACACTCTGTTGGTTAAGTTTGCAAGAGGATATTTGGACCACTTTGAGGCCTTCGTTGGAAACGGGATTTCTCAGTATACAGCTAGACAGATGAATTCCCAGTAAGTTCTTTGTGTTGTGTCTATTCAACTCACAGAGCTGAACCTTCCTTTAGACAGAGCAGTTTGCAAACACTCTTTTTGTGGAATTTGCAAGTGGAGATTTCAAGCGATTTCAGGCCAAACTTAGAAAGTGAAATATCTTTGTGTAAAAACTAGACAGAATCATTCTCAGAAACGACTCTGTGTTGTGTGCGTTCCACTCACAGAGTTTAACCTTTCTTTTCATAGAGCAGTTTGGAAACACTCTGTTTGTTAAGTCTGCAAGGGGATATTTACACCTCTTTGACGCCTTCTTTGGAAACGGGATTTCTTCATATACAGCTAGACACATGAATGCTCAGTAACTTCTTTGTGTTGTGTGTATTCAACTCACAGAGTTGAACCTTTCTTTAGACAGAGCAGATTTGAAACACTCTTTTTGTGGATTTTACAAGTGGAGATTTCAAGCGATTTGAGGCCAATTGTAGTAAAGGAAATATCCTCGTTTAAAAACTAGACAGAATCATTCTCAGAAACTACTTTGTGATGTGTGCGTTCAACTCACAGAGTTTCACCTTTCTTTTCATTGAGCAGTTTGGAAACACTCTGTTTCTTAAGTTTGCAAGAGGATATTTGGACCACTTTGAGGCCTTCGTTGGAAACGGGATTTCTCAGTATAATGCTAGACAGATGAATTCCCAGTAAGTTCTTTGTGTTGTGTCTATTCAACTCACAGAGTTGAACCTTCCTTTAGACAGAGCAGTTTGCAAACACTCTTTTTGTGGAATTTGCAAGTGGAGATTTCAAGCGATTTCAGGCCAATCTTAGAAAGGGAAATATCTTTGTATAAAAACTAGACAGAATCTTTCTCAGAAACTACTCTGTGTTGTGTGTGTTCCACTCACAGAGTTTAACCTTTCTTTTCATAGAGCAGTTTGGAATCACTCTGTTTTTTAAGTCTGCAAGGGGATATTTAGACCTCTTTGACGCCTTCGTTGGAAACGGGATTTCTTCATATACAGCTAGACACATGAATTCTCAGTAACTTCTTTGTGTTGTGTGTATTCAACTCACAGAGTTGAACCTTTCTTTAGACAGAGCAGATTTGAAACACTCTTTTTGTGGATTTTACAAGTGGAGATTTCAAGCGATTTGAGGCCAATTGTAGTAAAGGAAATATCCTCGTTTAAAAACTAGACAGAATCATTCTCAGAAACTACTTTGTGATGTGTGCGTTCAACTCACAGAGTTTCACCTTTCTTTTCATAGAGCAGTTTGGAAACACTCTGTTTCTTAAGTTTGCAAGAGGATATTTGGACCACTTTGAGGCCTTCGTTGGAAACGGGATTTCTCAGTATAATGCTAGACAGATGAATTCCCAGTAAGTTCTTTGTGTTGTGTCTATTCAACTCACAGAGTTGAACCTTCCTTTAGACAGCGCAGTTTGCAAACACTCTTTTTGTGGAATTTGCAAGTGGAGATTTCAAGCGATTTCAGGCCAATCTTAGAAAGGGAAATATCTTTGTATAAAAACTAGACAGAATCTTTCTCAGAAACTACTTTGTGTTCTGTGCGTTCCACTCACAGACTTTAACCTTTCTTTTCATAGAGCAGTTTGGAATCACTCTGTTTTTTAAGTCTGCAAGGGGATATTTAGACCTCTTTGACGCCTTCATTATAAACGGGATTTCTTCATATACAGCTAGACACATGAATTCTCAGTAACTTCTTTGTGTTGTGTGTATTCAACTCACAGAGTTGAACCTTTCTTTAGACAGAGCAGATTTGAAACACTCTTTTTGTGGATTTTACAAGTGGAGATTTCAAGCGATTTGAGGCCAATTGTAGTAAAGGAAATATCCTCGTTTAAAAACTAGACAGAATCATTCTCAGAAACTACTTTGTGATGTGTGTGTTCAACTCACAGAGTTTCACCTTTCTTTTCATAGAGCAGTTTGGAAACACTCTGTTGGTTAAGTTTGCAAGAGGATATTTGGACCACTTTGAGGCCTTCGTTGGAAACGGGATTTCTCAGTATAATGCTAGACAGATGAATTCCCAGTAAGTTCTTTGTGTTGTGTCTATTCAACTCACAGAGTTGAACCTTCCTTTAGACAGAGCAGTTTGCAAACACTCTTTTTGTGGAATTTGCAAGTGGAGATTTCAAGCGATTTCAGGCCAAACTTAGGGAAATATCTTTGTATAAAAACTAGACAGAATCATTCTCAGAAACTACTCTGTGTTGTGTGCGTTCCACTCACAGAGTTTAACCTTTCTTTTCATAGAGCAGTTTGGAAACACTCTCTTTGTTAAGTCTGCAAGTGGATATTTAGACCTCTTTGACGCCTTCGTTTGAAACGGGATTTCTTCATATACAGCTAGACACATGAATGCTCAGTAACTTCTTTGTGTTGTGTGTATTCAACTCACAGAGTTGAACCTTTCTTTAGACAGAGCAGATTTGAAACACTCTTTTTGTGGATTTTACAAGTGGAGATTTCAAGCGATTTGAGGCCAATTGTAGTAAAGGAAATATCCTCGTTTAAAAACTAGACAGAATCATTCTCAGAAACTACTTTGTGATGTGTGCGTTCAACTCACAGAGTTTCACCTTTCTTTTCATAGAGCAGTTTGGAAACACTCTGTTTCTTAAGTTTGCAAGAGGATATTTGGACCACTTTGAGGCCTTCGTTGGAAACGGGATTTCTCAGTATAATGCTAGACAGATGAATTCCCAGTAAGTTCTTTGTGTTGTGTCTATTCAACTCACAGAGCTGAACCTTCCTTTAGACAGAGCAGTTTTCAAACACTCTTTTTGTGGAATTTGCAAGTGGAGATTTCAAGCGATTTCAGGCCAATCTTAGAAAGGGAAATATCTTTGTATAAAAACTAGACAGAATCTTTCTCAGAAACTACTTTGTGTTCTGTGCGTTCCACTCACAGACTTTAACCTTTCTTTTCATAGAGCAGTTTGGAATCACTCTGTTTTTTAAGTCTGCAAGGGGATATTTAGACCTCTTTGACGCATTCATAATAAACGGCATTTCTTCATATACAGCTAGACACATGAATTCTCAGTAACTTCTTTGTGTTATGTGTATTTTGAACCTTTCTTTAGACAGAGCAGATTTGAAACACTCTTTTTGTGGATTTTACAAGTGGAGATTTCAAGCGATTTGAGGCCAATTGTAGTAAAGGAAATATCCTCGTTTAAAAACTAGACAGAATCATTCTCAGAAACTACTTTGTGATGTGTGCGTTCAACTCACAGAGTTTCACCTTTCTTTTCATAGAGCAGTTTGGAAACACTCTGTTTCTTAAGTTTGCAAGAGGATATCTGGACCACTTTGAGGCCTTCGTTGGAAACGGGATTTCTCAGTATAATGCTAGAGAGATGAATTCCCAGTAAGTTCTTTGTGTTGTGTCTATTCAACTCACAGAGTTGAACCTTCCTTTAGACAGCGCAGTTTGCAAACACTCTTTTTGTGGAATTTGCAAGTGGAGATTTCAAGCGATTTCAGGCCAATCTTAGAAAGGGAAATATCTTTGTATAAAAACTAGACAGAATCTTTCTCAGAAACTACTTTGTGTTCTGTGCGTTCCACTCACAGAGTTTAACCTTTCTTTTCATAGAGCAGTTTGGAATCACTCTGTTTTTTAAGTCTGCAAGGGGATATTTAGACCTCTTTGACGCCTTCGTTGGAAACGGGATTTCTTCATATACAGCTAGACACATGAATTCTCAGTAACTTCTTTGTGTTGTGTGTATTCAACTCACAGAGTTGAACCTTTCTTTAGACAGAGCAGATTTGAAACACTCTTTTTGTGGATTTTACAAGTGGAGATTTCAAGCGATTTGAGGCCAATTGTAGTAAAGGAAATATCCTCGTTTAAAAACTAGACAGAATCATTCTCAGAAACTACTTTGTGATGTGTGTGTTCAACTCACAGAGTTTCACCTTTCTTTTCATAGAGCAGTTTGGAAACACTCTGTTGGTTAAGTTTGCAAGAGGATATTTGGACCACTTTGAGGCCTTCGTTGGAAACGGGATTTCTCAGTATACAGCTAGACAGATGAATTCCCAGTAAGTTCTTTGTGTTGTGTCTATTCAACTCACAGAGCTGAACCTTCCTTTAGACAGAGCAGTTTGCAAACACTCTTTTTGTGGAATTTGCAAGTGGAGATTTCAAGCGATTTCAGGCCAAACTTAGAAAGTGAAATATCTTTGTGTAAAAACTAGACAGAATCATTCTCAGAAACGACTCTGTGTTGTGTGCGTTCCACTCACAGAGTTTAACCTTTCTTTTCATAGAGCAGTTTGGAAACACTCTGTTTGTTAAGTCTGCAAGGGGATATTTACACCTCTTTGACGCCTTCTTTGGAAACGGGATTTCTTCATATACAGCTAGACACATGAATGCTCAGTAACTTCTTTGTGTTGTGTGTATTCAACTCACAGAGTTGAACCTTTCTTTAGACAGAACAGATTTGAAACACTCTTTTTGTGGATTTTACAAGTGGAGATTTCAAGCGATTTGAGGCCAATTGTAGTAAAGGAAATATCCTCGTTTAAAAACTAGACAGAATCATTCTCAGAAACTACTTTGTGATGTGAGCGTTCAACTCACAGAGTTTCACCTTTCTTTTCATAGAGCAGTTTGGAAACACTCTGTTTCTTAAGTTTGCAAGAGGATATTTGGACCACTTTGAGGCCTTCGTTGGAAACGGGATTTCTCAGTATAATGCTAGACAGATGAATTCCCAGTAAGTTCTTTGTGTTGTGTCTATTCAACTCACAGAGTTGAACCTTCCTTTAGACAGAGCAGTTTGCAAACACTCTTTTTGTGGTATTTGCAAGTGGAGATTTCAAGCGATTTCAGGCCAAACTTAGAAAGGGAAATATCTTTGTATAAAAATTAGACAGAATCATTCTCAGAAACTACTCTGTGTTGTGTGCGTTCCACTCACAGAGTTTAACCTTTCTTTTCATAGAGCAGTTTGGAAACACTCTGTTTGTTAAGTCTGCAAGGGGATATTTACACCTCTTTGACGCCTTCTTTGGAAACGGGATTTCTTCATATACAGCTAGACACATGAATGCTCAGTAACTTCTTTGTGTTGTGTGTATTCAACTCACAGAGTTGAACCTTTCTTTAGACAGAACAGATTTGAAACACTCTTTTTGTGGATTTTACAAGTGGAGATTTCAAGCGATTTGAGGCCAATTGTAGTAAAGGAAATATCCTCGTTTAAAAACTAGACAGAATCATTCTCAGAAACTACTTTGTGATGTGAGCGTTCAACTCACAGAGTTTCACCTTTCTTTTCATAGAGCAGTTTGGAAACACTCTGTTTCTTAAGTTTGCAAGAGGATATTTGGACCACTTTGAGGCCTTCGTTGGAAACGGGATTTCTCAGTATAATGCTAGACAGATGAATTCCCAGTAAGTTCTTTGTGTTGTGTCTATTCAACTCACAGAGTTGAACCTTCCTTTAGACAGAGCAGTTTGCAAACACTCTTTTTGTGGAATTTGCAAGTGGAGATTTCAAGCGATTTCAGGCCAAACTTAGAAAGGGAAATATCTTTGTATAAAAACTAGACAGAATCATTCTCAGAAACTACTCTGTGTTGTGTGCGTTCCACTCACAGAGTTTAACCTTTCTTTTCATAGAGCAGTTTGGAAACACTCTGTTTGTTAAGTCTGCAAGTGGATATTTAGACCTCTTTGACGCCTTCGTTTGAAACGGGATTTCTTCATATACAGCTAGACACATGAATGCTCAGTAACTTCTTTGTGTTGTGTGTATTCAACTCACAGAGTTGAACCTTTCTTTAGACAGAGCAGATTTGAAACACTCTTTTTGTGGATTTTACAAGTGGAGATTTCCAGCGATTTGAGGCCAATTGTAGTAAAGGAAATATCCTCGTTTAAAAACTAGACAGAATCATTCTCAGAAACTACTTTGTGATGTGTGCGTTCAACTCACAGAGTTTCACCTTTCTTTTCATAGAGCAGTTTGGAAACACTCTGTTTCTTAAGTTTGCAAGAGGATATTTGGACCACTTTGAGGCCTTCGTTGGAAACGGGATTTCTCAGTATACAGCTAGACAGATGAATTCCCAGTAAGTTCTTTGTGTTGTGTCTATTCAACTCACAGAGTTGAACCTTCCTTTAGACAGAGCAGTTTGCAAACACTCTTTTTGTGGAATTTGCAAGTGGAGATTTCAAGCGATTTCAGGCCAAACTTAGAAAGGGAAATATCTTTGTATAAAAACTAGACAGAATCATTCTCAGAAACTACTCTGTGTTGTGTGCGTTCCACTCACAGAGTTTAACCTTTCTTTTCATAGAGCAGTTTGGAAACACTCTGTTTGTTAAGTCTGCAAGTGGATATTTAGACCTCTTTGACGCCTTCGTTTGAAACGGGATTTCTTCATATACAGCTAGACACATGAATGCTCAGTAACTTCTTTGTGTTGTGTGTATTCAACTCACAGAGTTGAACCTTTCTTTAGACAGAGCAGATTTGAAACACTCTTTTTGTGGATTTTACAAGTGGAGATTTCAAGCGATTTGAGGCCAATTGTAGTAAAGGAAATATCCTCGTTTAAAAACTAGACAGAATCATTCTCAGAAACTACTTTGTGATGTGTGCGTTCAACTCACAGAGTTTCACCTTTCTTTTCATTGAGCAGTTTGGAAACACTCTGTTTCTTAAGTTTGCAAGAGGATATTTGGACCACTTTGAGGCCTTCGTTGGAAACGGGATTTCTCAGTATAATGCTAGACAGATGAATTCCCAGTAAGTTCTTTGTGTTGTGTCTATTCAACTCACAGAGTTGAACCTTCCTTTAGACAGAGCAGTTTGCAAACACTCTTTTTGTGGAATTTGCAAGTGGAGATTTCAAGCGATTTCAGGCCAATCTTAGAAAGGGAAATATCTTTGTATAAAAACTAGACAGAATCTTTCTCAGAAACTACTTTGTGTTCTGTGCGTTCCACTCACAGAGTTTAACCTTTCTTTTCATAGAGCAGTTTGGAATCACTCTGTTTTTTAAGTCTGCAAGGGGATATTTAGACCTCTTTGACGCCTTCGTTGGAAACGGGATTTCTTCATATACAGCTAGACACATGAATTCTCAGTAACTTCTTTGTGTTGTGTGTATTCAACTCACAGAGTTGAACCTTTCTTTAGACAGAGCAGATTTGAAACACTCTTTTTGTGGATTTTACAAGTGGAGATTTCAAGCGATTTGAGGCCAATTGTAGTAAAGGAAATATCCTCGTTTAAAAACTAGACAGAATCATTCTCAGAAACTACTTTGTGATGTGTGTGTTCAACTCACAGAGTTTCACCTTTCTTTTCATAGAGCAGTTTGGAAACACTCTGTTGGTTAAGTTTGCAAGAGGATATTTGGACCACTTTGAGGCCTTCGTTGGAAACGGGATTTCTCAGTATACAGCTAGACAGATGAATTCCCAGTAAGTTCTTTGTGTTGTGTCTATTCAACTCACAGAGCTGAACCTTCCTTTAGACAGAGCAGTTTGCAAACACTCTTTTTGTGGAATTTGCAAGTGGAGATTTCAAGCGATTTCAGGCCAAACTTAGAAAGTGAAATATCTTTGTGTAAAAACTAGACAGAATCATTCTCAGAAACGACTCTGTGTTGTGTGCGTTCCACTCACAGAGTTTAACCTTTCTTTTCATAGAGCAGTTTGGAAACACTCTGTTTGTTAAGTCTGCAAGGGGATATTTACACCTCTTTGACGCCTTCTTTGGAAACGGGATTTCTTCATATACAGCTAGACACATGAATGCTCAGTAACTTCTTTGTGTTGTGTGTATTCAACTCACAGAGTTGAACCTTTCTTTAGACAGAACAGATTTGAAACACTCTTTTTGTGGATTTTACAAGTGGAGATTTCAAGCGATTTGAGGCCAATTGTAGTAAAGGAAATATCCTCGTTTAAAAACTAGACAGAATCATTCTCAGAAACTACTTTGTGATGTGAGCGTTCAACTCACAGAGTTTCACCTTTCTTTTCATAGAGCAGTTTGGAAACACTCTGTTTCTTAAGTTTGCAAGAGGATATTTGGACCACTTTGAGGCCTTCGTTGGAAACGGGATTTCTCAGTATAATGCTAGACAGATGAATTCCCAGTAAGTTCTTTGTGTTGTGTCTATTCAACTCACAGAGTTGAACCTTCCTTTAGACAGAGCAGTTTGCAAACACTCTTTTTGTGGAATTTGCAAGTGGAGATTTCAAGCGATTTCAGGCCAAACTTAGAAAGGGAAATATCTTTGTATAAAAATTAGACAGAATCATTCTCAGAAACTACTCTGTGTTGTGTGCGTTCCACTCACAGAGTTTAACCTTTCTTTTCATAGAGCAGTTTGGAAACACTCTGTTTGTTAAGTCTGCAAGGGGATATTTACACCTCTTTGACGCCTTCTTTGGAAACGGGATTTCTTCATATACAGCTAGACACATGAATGCTCAGTAACTTCTTTGTGTTGTGTGTATTCAACTCACAGAGTTGAACCTTTCTTTAGACAGAACAGATTTGAAACACTCTTTTTGTGGATTTTACAAGTGGAGATTTCAAGCGATTTGAGGCCAATTGTAGTAAAGGAAATATCCTCGTTTAAAAACTAGACAGAATCATTCTCAGAAACTACTTTGTGATGTGAGCGTTCAACTCACAGAGTTTCACCTTTCTTTTCATAGAGCAGTTTGGAAACACTCTGTTTCTTAAGTTTGCAAGAGGATATTTGGACCACTTTGAGGCCTTCGTTGGAAACGGGATTTCTCAGTATAATGCTAGACAGATGAATTCCCAGTAAGTTCTTTGTGTTGTGTCTATTCAACTCACAGAGTTGAACCTTCCTTTAGACAGAGCAGTTTGCAAACACTCTTTTTGTGGAATTTGCAAGTGGAGATTTCAAGCGATTTCAGGCCAAACTTAGAAAGGGAAATATCTTTGTATAAAAACTAGACAGAATCATTCTCAGAAACTACTCTGTGTTGTGTGCGTTCCACTCACAGAGTTTAACCTTTCTTTTCATAGAGCAGTTTGGAAACACTCTGTTTGTTAAGTCTGCAAGTGGATATTTAGACCTCTTTGACGCCTTCGTTTGAAACGGGATTTCTTCATATACAGCTAGACACATGAATGCTCAGTAACTTCTTTGTGTTGTGTGTATTCAACTCACAGAGTTGAACCTTTCTTTAGACAGAGCAGATTTGAAACACTCTTTTTGTGGATTTTACAAGTGGAGATTTCCAGCGATTTGAGGCCAATTGTAGTAAAGGAAATATCCTCGTTTAAAAACTAGACAGAATCATTCTCAGAAACTACTTTGTGATGTGTGCGTTCAACTCACAGAGTTTCACCTTTCTTTTCATAGAGCAGTTTGGAAACACTCTGTTTCTTAAGTTTGCAAGAGGATATTTGGACCACTTTGAGGCCTTCGTTGGAAACGGGATTTCTCAGTATACAGCTAGACAGATGAATTCCCAGTAAGTTCTTTGTGTTGTGTCTATTCAACTCACAGAGTTGAACCTTCCTTTAGACAGAGCAGTTTGCAAACACTCTTTTTGTGGAATTTGCAAGTGGAGATTTCAAGCGATTTCAGGCCAAACTTAGAAAGGGAAATATCTTTGTATAAAAACTAGACAGAATCATTCTCAGAAACTACTCTGTGTTGTGTGCGTTCCACTCACAGAGTTTAACCTTTCTTTTCATAGAGCAGTTTGGAAACACTCTGTTTGTTAAGTCTGCAAGTGGATATTTAGACCTCTTTGACGCCTTCGTTTGAAACGGGATTTCTTCATATACAGCTAGACACATGAATGCTCAGTAACTTCTTTGTGTTGTGTGTATTCAACTCACAGAGTTGAACCTTTCTTTAGACAGAGCAGATTTGAAACACTCTTTTTGTGGATTTTACAAGTGGAGATTTCAAGCGATTTGAGGCCAATTGTAGTAAAGGAAATATCCTCGTTTAAAAACTAGACAGAATCATTCTCAGAAACTACTTTGTGATGTGTGCGTTCAACTCACAGAGTTTCACCTTTCTTTTCATTGAGCAGTTTGGAAACACTCTGTTTCTTAAGTTTGCAAGAGGATATTTGGACCACTTTGAGGCCTTCGTTGGAAACGGGATTTCTCAGTATAATGCTAGACAGATGAATTCCCAGTAAGTTCTTTGTGTTGTGTCTATTCAACTCACAGAGTTGAACCTTCCTTTAGACAGAGCAGTTTGCAAACACTCTTTTTGTGGAATTTGCAAGTGGAGATTTCAAGCGATTTCAGGCCAATCTTAGAAAGGGAAATATCTTTGTATAAAAACTAGACAGAATCTTTCTCAGAAACTACTTTGTGTTCTGTGCGTTCCACTCACAGAGTTTAACCTTTCTTTTCATAGAGCAGTTTGGAATCACTCTGTTTTTTAAGTCTGCAAGGGGATATTTAGACCTCTTTGACGCCTTCGTTGGAAACGGGATTTCTTCATATACAGCTAGACACATGAATTCTCAGTAACTTCTTTGTGTTGTGTGTATTCAACTCACAGAGTTGAACCTTTCTTTAGACAGAGCAGATTTGAAACACTCTTTTTGTGGATTTTACAAGTGGAGATTTCAAGCGATTTGAGGCCAATTGTAGTAAAGGAAATATCCTCGTTTAAAAACTAGACAGAATCATTCTCAGAAACTACTTTGTGATGTGTGCGTTCAACTCACAGAGTTTCACCTTTCTTTTCATAGAGCAGTTTGGAAACACTCTGTTTCTTAAGTTTGCAAGAGGATATTTGGACCACTTTGAGGCCTTCGTTGGAAACGGGATTTCTCAGTATAATGCTAGACAGATGAATTCCCAGTAAGTTCTTTGTGTTGTGTCTATTCAACTCACAGAGTTGAACCTTCCTTTAGACAGCGCAGTTTGCAAACACTCTTTTTGTGGAATTTGCAAGTGGAGATTTCAAGCGATTTCAGGCCAATCTTAGAAAGGGAAATATCTTTGTATAAAAACTAGACAGAATCTTTCTCAGAAACTACTTTGTGTTCTGTGCATTCCACTCACAGACTTTAACCTTTCTTTTCATAGAGCAGTTTGGAATCACTCTGTTTTTTAAGTCTGCAAGTGGATATTTAGACCTCTTTGACGCCTTCATTATAAACGGGATTTCTTCATATACAGCTAGACACATGAATTCTCAGTAACTTCTTTGTGTTGTGTGTATTCAACTCACAGAGTTGAACCTTTCTTTAGACAGAGCAGATTTGAAACACTCTTTTTGTGGATTTTACAAGTGGAGATTTCAAGCGATTTGAGGCCAATTGTAGTAAAGGAAATATCCTCGTTTAAAAACTAGACAGAATCATTCTCAGAAACTACTTTGTGATGTGTGCGTTCAACTCACAGAGTTTCACCTTTCTTTTCATAGAGCAGTTTGGAAACACTCTGTTGGTTAAGTTTGCAAGAGGATATTTGGACCACTTTGAGGCCTTCGTTGGAAACGGGATTTCTCAGTATAATGCTAGACAGATGAATTCCCAGTAAGTTCTTTGTGTTGTGTCTATTCAACTCACAGAGTTGAACCTTCCTTTAGACAGAGCAGTTTGCAAACACTCTTTTTGTGGAATTTGCAAGTGGAGATTTCAAGCGATTTCAGGCCAAACTTAGAATGGGAAATATCTTTGTATAAAAACTAGACAGAATCATTCTCAGAAACTACTCTGTGTTGTGTGCGTTCCACTCACAGAGTTTAACCTTTCTTTTCATAGAGCAGTTTGGAAACACTCTCTTTGTTAAGTCTGCAAGGGGATATTTAGACCTCTTTGACGCCTTCGTTGGAAACGGGATTTCCTCATATACAGCTAGACACATGAATGCTCAGTAACTTCTTTGTGTTGTGTGTATTCAACTCACAGAGTTGAACCTTTCTTTAGACAGAGCAGATTTGAAACACTCTTTTTGTGGATTTTACAAGTGGAGATTTCAAGCGATTTGAGGCCAATTGTAGTAAAGGAAATATCCTCGTTTAAAAACTAGACAGAATCATTCTCAGAAACTACTTTGTGATGTGTGCGTTCAACTCACAGAGTTTCACCTTTCTTTTCATAGAGCAGTTTGGAAACACTCTGTTTCTTAAGTTTGCAAGAGGATATTTGGACCACTTTGAGGCCTTCGTTGGAAACGGGATTTCTCTGTATAATGCTAGACAGATGAATTCCCAGTAAGTTCTTTGTGTTGTGTCTATTGAACTCACAGAGTTGAACCTTCCTTTAGACAGAGCAGTTTGCAAACACTCTTTTTGTGGAGTTTGCAAGTGGAGATTTCAAGCGATTTCAGGCCAAACTTAGAAAGGGAAATATCTTTGTATAAAAACTAGACAGAATCATTCTCAGAAACTACTCTGTGTTGTGTGCGTTCCACTCACAGAGTTTAACCTTTCTTTTCATAGAGCAGTTTGGAAACACTCTGTTTGTTAAGTCTGCAAGTGGATATTTAGACCTCTTTGACGCCTTCGTTTGAAACGGGATTTCTTCATATACAGCTAGACACATGAATGCTCAGTAACTTCTTTGTGTTGTGTGTATTCAACTCACAGAGTTGAACCTTTCTTTAGACAGAGCAGATTTGAAACACTCTTTTTGTGGATTTTACAAGTGGAGATTTCCAGCGATTTGAGGCCAATTGTAGTAAAGGAAATATCCTCGTTTAAAAACTAGACAGAATCATTCTCAGAAACTACTTTGTGATGTGTGCGTTCAACTCACAGAGTTTCACCTTTCTTTTCATAGAGCAGTTTGGAAACACTCTGTTTCTTAAGTTTGCAAGAGGATATTTGGACCACTTTGAGGCCTTCGTTGGAAACGGGATTTCTCAGTATAATGCTAGACAGATGAATTCCCAGTAAGTTCTTTGTGTTGTGTCTATTCAACTCACAGAGTTGAACCTTCCTTTAGACAGAGCAGTTTGCAAACACTCTTTTTGTGGAATTTGCAAGTGGAGATTTCAAGCGATTTCAGGCCAAACTTAGAATGGGAAATATCTTTGTATAAAAACTAGACAGAATCATTCTCAGAAACTACTCTGTGTTGTGTGCGTTCCACTCACAGAGTTTAACCTTTCTTTTCATAGAGCAGTTTGGAAACACTCTCTTTGTTAAGTCTGCAAGGGGATATTTAGACCTCTTTGACGCCTTCGTTGGAAACGGGATTTCCTCATATACAGCTAGACACATGAATGCTCAGTAACTTCTTTGTGTTGTGTGTATTCAACTCACAGAGTTGAACCTTTCTTTAGACAGAGCAGATTTGAAACACTCTTTTTGTGGATTTTACAAGTGGAGATTTCAAGCGATTTGAGGCCAATTGTAGTAAAGGAAATATCCTCGTTTAAAAACTAGACAGAATCATTCTCAGAAACTACTTTGTGATGTGTGCGTTCAACTCACAGAGTTTCACCTTTCTTTTCATAGAGCAGTTTGGAAACACTCTGTTTCTTAAGTTTGCAAGAGGATATTTGGACCACTTTGAGGCCTTCGTTGGAAACGGGATTTCTCAGTATAATGCTAGACAGATGAATTCCCAGTAAGTTCTTTGTGTTGTGTCTATTCAACTCACAGAGTTGAACCTTCCTTTAGACAGCGCAGTTTGCAAACACTCTTTTTGTGGAATTTGCAAGTGGAGATTTCAAGCGATTTCAGGCCAATCTTAGAAAGGGAAATATCTTTGTATAAAAACTAGACAGAATCTTTCTCAGAAACTACTTTGTGTTCTGTGCATTCCACTCACAGACTTTAACCTTTCTTTTCATAGAGCAGTTTGGAATCACTCTGTTTTTTAAGTCTGCAAGTGGATATTTAGACCTCTTTGACGCCTTCATTATAAACGGGATTTCTTCATATACAGCTAGACACATGAATTCTCAGTAACTTCTTTGTGTTGTGTGTATTCAACTCACAGAGTTGAACCTTTCTTTAGACAGAGCAGATTTGAAACACTCTTTTTGTGGATTTTACAAGTGGAGATTTCAAGCGATTTGAGGCCAATTGTAGTAAAGGAAATATCCTCGTTTAAAAACTAGACAGAATCATTCTCAGAAACTACTTTGTGATGTGTGCGTTCAACTCACAGAGTTTCACCTTTCTTTTCATAGAGCAGTTTGGAAACACTCTGTTGGTTAAGTTTGCAAGAGGATATTTGGACCACTTTGAGGCCTTCGTTGGAAACGGGATTTCTCAGTATAATGCTAGACAGATGAATTCCCAGTAAGTTCTTTGTGTTGTGTCTATTCAACTCACAGAGTTGAACCTTCCTTTAGACAGAGCAGTTTGCAAACACTCTTTTTGTGGAATTTGCAAGTGGAGATTTCAAGCGATTTCAGGCCAAACTTAGAATGGGAAATATCTTTGTATAAAAACTAGACAGAATCATTCTCAGAAACTACTCTGTGTTGTGTGCGTTCCACTCACAGAGTTTAACCTTTCTTTTCATAGAGCAGTTTGGAAACACTCTCTTTGTTAAGTCTGCAAGGGGATATTTAGACCTCTTTGACGCCTTCGTTGGAAACGGGATTTCCTCATATACAGCTAGACACATGAATGCTCAGTAACTTCTTTGTGTTGTGTGTATTCAACTCACAGAGTTGAACCTTTCTTTAGACAGAGCAGATTTGAAACACTCTTTTTGTGGATTTTACAAGTGGAGATTTCAAGCGATTTGAGGCCAATTGTAGTAAAGGAAATATCCTCGTTTAAAAACTAGACAGAATCATTCTCAGAAACTACTTTGTGATGTGTGCGTTCAACTCACAGAGTTTCACCTTTCTTTTCATAGAGCAGTTTGGAAACACTCTGTTTCTTAAGTTTGCAAGAGGATATTTGGACCACTTTGAGGCCTTCGTTGGAAACGGGATTTCTCTGTATAATGCTAGACAGATGAATTCCCAGTAAGTTCTTTGTGTTGTGTCTATTGAACTCACAGAGTTGAACCTTCCTTTAGACAGAGCAGTTTGCAAACACTCTTTTTGTGGAGTTTGCAAGTGGAGATTTCAAGCGATTTCAGGCCAAACTTAGAAAGGGAAATATCTTTGTATAAAAACTAGACAGAATCATTCTCAGAAACTACTCTGTGTTGTGTGCGTTCCACTCACAGAGTTTAACCTTTCTTTTCATAGAGCAGTTTGGAAACACTCTGTTTGTTAAGTCTGCAAGTGGATATTTAGACCTCTTTGACGCCTTCGTTTGAAACGGGATTTCTTCATATACAGCTAGACACATGAATGCTCAGTAACTTCTTTGTGTTGTGTGTATTCAACTCACAGAGTTGAACCTTTCTTTAGACAGAGCAGATTTGAAACACTCTTTTTGTGGATTTTACAAGTGGAGATTTCCAGCGATTTGAGGCCAATTGTAGTAAAGGAAATATCCTCGTTTAAAAACTAGACAGAATCATTCTCAGAAACTACTTTGTGATGTGTGCGTTCAACTCACAGAGTTTCACCTTTCTTTTCATAGAGCAGTTTGGAAACACTCTGTTTCTTAAGTTTGCAAGAGGATATTTGGACCACTTTGAGGCCTTCGTTGGAAACGGGATTTCTCAGTATAATGCTAGACAGATGAATTCCCAGTAAGTTCTTTGTGTTGTGTCTATTCAACTCACAGAGTTGAACCTTCCTTTAGACAGAGCAGTTTGCAAACACTCTTTTTGTGGAATTTGCAAGTGGAGATTTCAAGCGATTTCAGGCCAAACTTAGAATGGGAAATATCTTTGTATAAAAACTAGACAGAATCATTCTCAGAAACTACTCTGTGTTGTGTGCGTTCCACTCACAGAGTTTAACCTTTCTTTTCATAGAGCAGTTTGGAAACACTCTCTTTGTTAAGTCTGCAAGGGGATATTTAGACCTCTTTGACGCCTTCGTTGGAAACGGGATTTCCTCATATACAGCTAGACACATGAATGCTCAGTAACTTCTTTGTGTTGTGTGTATTCAACTCACAGAGTTGAACCTTTCTTTAGACAGAGCAGATTTGAAACACTCTTTTTGTGGATTTTACAAGTGGAGATTTCAAGCGATTTGAGGCCAATTGTAGTAAAGGAAATATCCTCGTTTAAAAACTAGACAGAATCATTCTCAGAAACTACTTTGTGATGTGTGCGTTCAACTCACAGAGTTTCACCTTTCTTTTCATAGAGCAGTTTGGAAACACTCTGTTTCTTAAGTTTGCAAGAGGATATTTGGACCACTTTGAGGCCTTCGTTGGAAACGGGATTTCTCTGTATAATGCTAGACAGATGAATTCCCAGTAAGTTCTTTGTGTTGTGTCTATTCAACTCACAGAGTTGAACCTTCCTTTAGACAGCGCAGTTTGCAAACACTCTTTTTGTGGAATTTGCAAGTGGAGATTTCAAGCGATTTCAGGCCAATCTTAGAAAGGGAAATATCTTTGTATAAAAACTAGACAGAATCTTTCTCAGAAACTACTTTGTGTTCTGTGCATTCCACTCACAGACTTTAACCTTTCTTTTCATAGAGCAGTTTGGAATCACTCTGTTTTTTAAGTCTGCAAGTGGATATTTAGACCTCTTTGACGCCTTCATTATAAACGGGATTTCTTCATATACAGCTAGACACATGAATTCTCAGTAACTTCTTTGTGTTGTGTGTATTCAACTCACAGAGTTGAACCTTTCTTTAGACAGAGCAGATTTGAAACACTCTTTTTGTGGATTTTACAAGTGGAGATTTCAAGCGATTTGAGGCCAATTGTAGTAAAGGAAATATCCTCGTTTAAAAACTAGACAGAATCATTCTCAGAAACTACTTTGTGATGTGTGCGTTCAACTCACAGAGTTTCACCTTTCTTTTCATAGAGCAGTTTGGAAACACTCTGTTGGTTAAGTTTGCAAGAGGATATTTGGACCACTTTGAGGCCTTCGTTGGAAACGGGATTTCTCAGTATAATGCTAGACAGATGAATTCCCAGTAAGTTCTTTGTGTTGTGTCTATTCAACTCACAGAGTTGAACCTTCCTTTAGACAGAGCAGTTTGCAAACACTCTTTTTGTGGAATTTGCAAGTGGAGATTTCAAGCGATTTCAGGCCAAACTTAGAATGGGAAATATCTTTGTATAAAAACTAGACAGAATCATTCTCAGAAACTACTCTGTGTTGTGTGCGTTCCACTCACAGAGTTTAACCTTTCTTTTCATAGAGCAGTTTGGAAACACTCTCTTTGTTAAGTCTGCAAGGGGATATTTAGACCTCTTTGACGCCTTCGTTGGAAACGGGATTTCCTCATATACAGCTAGACACATGAATGCTCAGTAACTTCTTTGTGTTGTGTGTATTCAACTCACAGAGTTGAACCTTTCTTTAGACAGAGCAGATTTGAAACACTCTTTTTGTGGATTTTACAAGTGGAGATTTCAAGCGATTTGAGGCCAATTGTAGTAAAGGAAATATCCTCGTTTAAAAACTAGACAGAATCATTCTCAGAAACTACTTTGTGATGTGTGCGTTCAACTCACAGAGTTTCACCTTTCTTTTCATAGAGCAGTTTGGAAACACTCTGTTTCTTAAGTTTGCAAGAGGATATTTGGACCACTTTGAGGCCTTCGTTGGAAACGGGATTTCTCTGTATAATGCTAGACAGATGAATTCCCAGTAAGTTCTTTGTGTTGTGTCTATTGAACTCACAGAGTTGAACCTTCCTTTAGACAGAGCAGTTTGCAAACACTCTTTTTGTGGAGTTTGCAAGTGGAGATTTCAAGCGATTTCAGGCCAAACTTAGAAAGGGAAATATCTTTGTATAAAAACTAGACAGAATCATTCTCAGAAACTACTCTGTGTTGTGTGCGTTCCACTCACAGAGTTTAACCTTTCTTTTCATAGAGCAGTTTGGAAACACTCTGTTTGTTAAGTCTGCAAGTGGATATTTAGACCTCTTTGACGCCTTCGTTTGAAACGGGATTTCTTCATATACAGCTAGACACATGAATGCTCAGTAACTTCTTTGTGTTGTGTGTTTTCAACTCACAGAGTTGAACCTTTCTTTAGACAGAGCAGATTTGAAACACTCTTTTTGTGGATTTTACAAGTGGAGATTTCCAGCGATTTGAGGCCAATTGTAGTAAAGGAAATATCCTCGTTTAAAAACTAGACAGAATCATTCTCAGAAACTACTTTGTGATGTGTGCGTTCAACTCACAGAGTTTCACCTTTCTTTTCATAGAGCAGTTTGGAAACACTCTGTTTCTTAAGTTTGCAAGAGGATATTTGGACCACTTTGAGGCCTTCGTTGGAAACGGGATTTCTCAGTATAATGCTAGACAGATGAATTCCCAGTAAGTTCTTTGTGTTGTGTCTATTCAACTCACAGAGTTGAACCTTCCTTTAGACAGAGCAGTTTGCAAACACTCTTTTTGTGGAATTTGCAAGTGGAGATTTCAAGCGATTTCAGGCCAAACTTAGAATGGGAAATATCTTTGTATAAAAACTAGACAGAATCATTCTCAGAAACTACTCTGTGTTGTGTGCGTTCCACTCACAGAGTTTAACCTTTCTTTTCATAGAGCAGTTTGGAAACACTCTCTTTGTTAAGTCTGCAAGGGGATATTTAGACCTCTTTGACGCCTTCGTTGGAAACGGGATTTCCTCATATACAGCTAGACACATGAATGCTCAGTAACTTCTTTGTGTTGTGTGTATTCAACTCACAGAGTTGAACCTTTCTTTAGACAGAGCAGATTTGAAACACTCTTTTTGTGGATTTTACAAGTGGAGATTTCAAGCGATTTGAGGCCAATTGTAGTAAAGGAAATATCCTCGTTTAAAAACTAGACAGAATCATTCTCAGAAACTACTTTGTGATGTGTGCGTTCAACTCACAGAGTTTCACCTTTCTTTTCATAGAGCAGTTTGGAAACACTCTGTTTCTTAAGTTTGCAAGAGGATATTTGGACCACTTTGAGGCCTTCGTTGGAAACGGGATTTCTCAGTATACAGCTAGACAGATGAATTCCCAGTAAGTTCTTTGTGTTGTGTCTATTGAACTCACAGAGTTGAACCTTCCTTTAGACAGAGCAGTTTGCAAACACTCTTTTTGTGGAATTTGCAAGTGGAGATTTCAAGCGATTTCAGGCCAACCTTAGAAAGGGAAATATCTTTGTATAAAAACTAGACAGAATCATTCTCAGAAACTACTCTGTGTTGTGTGCGTTCCACTCACAGAGTTTAACCTTTCTTTTCATAGAGCAGTTTGGAAACACTCTGTTTGTTAAGTCTGCAAGTGGATATTTAGACCTCTTTGACGCCTTCGTTTGAAACGGGATTTCTTCATATACAGCTAGACACATGAATGCTCAGTAACTTCTTTGTGTTGTGTGTATTCAACTCACAGAGTTGAACCTTTCTTTAGACAGAGCAGATTTGAAACACTCTTTTTGTGGATTTTACAAGTGGAGATTTCAAGCGATTTGAGGCCAATTGTAGTAAAGGAAATATCCTCGTTTAAAAACTAGACAGAATCATTCTCAGAAACTACTTTGTGATGTGTGCGTTCAACTCACAGAGTTTCACCTTTCTTTTCATTGAGCAGTTTGGAAACACTCTGTTTCTTAAGTTTGCAAGAGGATATTTGGACCACTTTGAGGCCTTCGTTGGAAACGGGATTTCTCAGTATAATGCTAGACAGATGAATTCCCAGTAAGTTCTTTGTGTTGTGTCTATTCAACTCACAGAGTTGAACCTTCCTTTAGACAGAGCAGTTTGCAAACACTCTTTTTGTGGAATTTGCAAGTGGAGATTTCAAGCGATTTCAGGCCAATCTTAGAAAGGGAAATATCTTTGTATAAAAACTAGACAGAATCTTTCTCAGAAACTACTTTGTGTTCTGTGCGTTCCACTCACAGAGTTTAACCTTTCTTTTCATAGAGCAGTTTGGAATCACTCTGTTTTTTAAGTCTGCAAGGGGATATTTAGACCTCTTTGACGCCTTCGTTGGAAACGGGATTTCTTCATATACAGCTAGACACATGAATTCTCAGTAACTTCTTTGTGTTGTGTGTATTCAACTCACAGAGTTGAACCTTTCTTTAGACAGAGCAGATTTGAAACACTCTTTTTGTGGATTTTACAAGTGGAGATTTCAAGCGATTTGAGGCCAATTGTAGTAAAGGAAATATCCTCGTTTAAAAACTAGACAGAATCATTCTCAGAAACTACTTTGTGATGTGTGCGTTCAACTCACAGAGTTTCACCTTTCTTTTCATAGAGCAGTTTGGAAACACTCTTTTTCTTAAGTTTGCAAGAGGATATTTGGACCACTTTGAGGCCTTCGTTGGAAACGGGATTTCTCAGTATACAGCTAGACAGATGAATTCCCAGTAAGTTCTTTGTGTTGTGTCTATTCAACTCACAGAGCTGAACCTTCCTTTAGACAGAGCAGTTTGCAAACACTCTTTTTGTGGAATTTGCAAGTGGAGATTTCAAACGATTTCAGGCCAAACTTAGAAAGGGAAATATCTTTGTATAAAAACTAGACAGAATCATTCTCAGAAACTACTCTGTGTTGTGTGCGTTCCACTCACAGAGTTTAACCTTTCTTTTCATAGAGCAGTTTGGAAACACTCTGTTTGTTAAGTCTGCAAGGGGATATTTAGACCTCTTTGACGCCTTCGTTGGAAACGGGATTTCTTCATATACAGCTAGACACATGAATTCTCAGTAACTTCTTTGTGTTGTGTGTATTCAACTCACAGAGTTGAACCTTTCTTTAGACAGAGCAGATTTGAAACACTCTTTTTGTGGATTTTACAAGTGGAGATTTCAAGCGATTTGAGGCCAATTGTAGTAAAGGAAATATCCCCGTTTAAAAACTAGACAGAATCATTCTCAGAAACTACTTTGTGATGTGTGTGTTCAACTCACAGAGTTTCACCTTTCTTTTCATAGAGCAGTTTGGAAACACTCTGTTGGTTAAGTTTGCAAGAGGATATTTGGACCACTTTGAGGCCTTCGTTGGAAACGGGATTTCTCAGTATAATGCTAGACAGATGAATTCCCAGTAAGTTCTTTGTGTTGTGTCTATTCAACTCACAGAGTTGAACCTTCCTTTAGACAGAGCAGTTTGCAAACACTCTTTTTGTGGAATTTGCAAGTGGAGATTTCAAGCGATTTCAGGCCAAACTTAGGGAAATATCTTTGTATAAAAACTAGACAGAATCATTCTCAGAAACTACTCTGTGTTGTGTGCGTTCCACTCACAGAGTTTAACCATTCTTTTCATAGAGCAGTTTGGAAACACTCTGTTTGTTAAGTCTGCAAGTGGATATTTAGACCTCTTTGACGCCTTCGTTTGAAACGGGATTTCTTCATATACAGCTAGACACATGAATCCTCAGTAACTTCTTTGTGTTGTGTGTATTCAACTCACAGAGTTGAACCTTTCTTTAGACAGAGCAGATTTGAAACACTCTTTTTGTGGATTTTACAAGTGGAGATTTCAAGCGATTTGAGGCCAATTGTAGTAAAGGAAATATCCTCGTTTAAAAACTAGACAGAATCATTCTCAGAAACTACTTTGTGATGTGTGCGTTCAACTCACAGAGTTTCACCTTTCTTTTCATAGAGCAGTTTGGAAACACTCTGTTTCTTAAGTTTGCAAGAGGATATTTGGACCACTTTGAGGCCTTCGTTGGAAACGGGATTTCTCAGTATACAGCTAGACAGATGAATTCCCAGTAAGTTCTTTGTGTTGTGTCTATTCAACTCAAGAGTTGATCCTTCCTTTAGACAGAGCAGTTTGCAAACACTCTTTTTGTGGAATTTGCAAGTGGAGATTTCAAGCGATTTCAGGCCAAACTTAGAAAGGGAAATATCTTTGTATAAAAACTAGACAGAATCATTCTCAGAAACTACTCTGTGTTGTGTGCGTTCCACTCACAGAGTTTAACCTTTCTTTTCATAGAGCAGTTTGGAAACACTCTGTTTGTTAAGTCTGCAAGTGGATATTTAGACCTCTTTGACGCCTTCGTTTGAAACGGGATTTCTTCATATACAGCAAGACACATGAATGCTCAGTAACTTCTTTGTGTTGTGTGTATTCAACTCACAGAGTTGAACCTTTCTTTAGACAGAGCAGATTTGAAACACTCTTTTTGTGGTTTTTACAAGTGGAGATTTCAAGCGATTTGAGGCCAATTGTAGTAAAGGAAATATCCTCGTTTAAAAACTAGACAGAATCATTCTCAGAAACTACTTTGTGATGTGTGCGTTCAACTCACAGAGTTTCACCTTTCTTTTCATAGAGCAGTTTGGAAACACTCTGTTTCTTAAGTTTGCAAGAGGATATTTGGACCACTTTGAGGCCTTCGTTGGAAACGGGATTTCTCAGTATAATTCTAGACAGATGAATTCCCAGTAAGTTCTTTGTGTTGTGTCTATTCAACTCACAGAGTTGAACCTTCCTTTAGACAGCGCAGTTTGCAAACACTCTTTTTGTGGAATTTGCAAGTGGAGATTTCAAGCGATTTCAGGCCAATCTTAGAAAGGGAAATATCTTTGTATAAAAACTAGACAGAATCTTTCTCAGAAACTACTTTGTGTTCTGTGCGTTCCACTCACAGAGTTTAACCTTTCTTTTCATAAAGCAGTTTGGAATCACTCTGTTTTTTAAGTCTGCAAGGGGATATTTAGACCTCTTTGACGCCTTCGTTGGAAACGGGATTTCTTCATATACAGCTAGACACATGAATGCTCAGTAACTTCTTTGTGTTGTGTGTATTCAACTCACAGAGTTGAACCTTTCTTTAGACAGAGCAGATTTGAAACACTCTTTTTGTGGATTTTACAAGTGGAGATTTCAAGCGATTTGAGGCCAATTGTAGTAAAGGAAATATCCTCGTTTAAAAACTAGACAGAATCATTCTCAGAAACTACTTTGTGATGTGTGTGTTCAACTCACAGAGTTTCACCTTTCTTTTCATAGAGCAGTTTGGAAACACTCTGTTGGTTAAGTTTGCAAGAGGATATTTGGACCACTTTGAGGCCTTCGTTGGAAACGGGATTTCTCAGTATAATGCTAGACAGATGAATTCCCAGTAAGTTCTTTGTGTTGTGTCTATTCAACTCACAGAGTTGAACCTTCCTTTAGACAGAGCAGTTTGCAAACACTCTTTTTGTGGAATTTGCAAGTGGAGATTTCAAGCGATTTCAGGCCAAACTTAGGGAAATATCTTTGTATAAAAACTAGACAGAATCATTCTCAGAAACTACTCTGTGTTGTGTGCGTTCCACTCACAGAGTTTAACCATTCTTTTCATAGAGCAGTTTGGAAACACTCTGTTTGTTAAGTCTGCAAGTGGATATTTAGACCTCTTTGACGCCTTCGTTTGAAACGGGATTTCTTCATATACAGCTAGACACATGAATCCTCAGTAACTTCTTTGTGTTGTGTGTATTCAACTCACAGAGTTGAACCTTTCTTTAGACAGAGCAGATTTGAAACACTCTTTTTGTGGATTTTACAAGTGGAGATTTCAAGCGATTTGAGGCCAATTGTAGTAAAGGAAATATCCTCGTTTAAAAACTAGACAGAATCATTCTCAGAAACTACTTTGTGATGTGTGCATTCAACTCACAGAGTTTCACCTTTCTTTTCATAGAGCAGTTTGGAAACACTCTGTTTCTTAAGTTTGCAAGAGGATATTTGGACCACTTTGAGGCCTTCGTTGGAAACGGGATTTCTCAGTATACAGCTAGACAGATGAATTCCCAGTAAGTTCTTTGTGTTGTGTCTATTCAACTCAAGAGTTGATCCTTCCTTTAGACAGAGCAGTTTGCAAACACTCTTTTTGTGGAATTTGCAAGTGGAGATTTCAAGCGATTTCAGGCCAAACTTAGAAAGGGAAATATCTTTGTATAAAAACTAGACAGAATCATTCTCAGAAACTACTCTGTGTTGTGTGCGTTCCACTCACAGAGTTTAACCTTTCTTTTCATAGAGCAGTTTGGAAACACTCTGTTTGTTAAGTCTGCAAGTGGATATTTAGACCTCTTTGACGCCTTCGTTTGAAACGGGATTTCTTCATATACAGCAAGACACATGAATGCTCAGTAACTTCTTTGTGTTGTGTGTATTCAACTCACAGAGTTGAACCTTTCTTTAGACAGAGCAGATTTGAAACACTCTTTTTGTGGATTTTACAAGTGGAGATTTCAAGCGATTTGAGGCCAATTGTAGTAAAGGAAATATCCTCGTTTAAAAACTAGACAGAATCATTCTCAGAAACTACTTTGTGATGTGTGCGTTCAACTCACAGAGTTTCACCTTTCTTTTCATAGAGCAGTTTGGAAACACTCTGTTTCTTAAGTTTGCAAGAGGATATTTGGACCACTTTGAGGCCTTCGTTGGAAACGGGATTTCTCAGTATAATGCTAGACAGATGAATTCCCAGTAAGTTCTTTGTGTTGTGTCTATTCAACTCACAGAGTTGAACCTTCCTTTAGACAGCGCAGTTTGCAAACACTCTTTTTGTGGAATTTGCAAGTGGAGATTTCAAGCGATTTCAGGCCAATCTTAGAAAGGGAAATATCTTTGTATAAAAACTAGACAGAATCTTTCTCAGAAACTACTTTGTGTTCTGTGCGTTCCACTCACAGAGTTTAACCTTTCTTTTCATAGAGCAGTTTGGAATCACTCTGTTTTTTAAGTCTGCAAGGGGATATTTAGACCTCTTTGACGCCTTCGTTGGAAACGGGATTTCTTCATATACAGCTAGACACATGAATGCTCAGTAACTTCTTTGTGTTGTGTGTATTCAACTCACAGAGTTGAACCTTTCTTTAGACAGAGCAGATTTGAAACACTCTTTTTGTGGATTTTACAAGTGGAGATTTCAAGCGATTTGAGGCCAATTGTAGTAAAGGAAATATCCTCGTTTAAAAACTAGACAGAATCATTCTCAGAAACTACTTTGTGATGTGTGTGTTCAACTCACAGAGTTTCACCTTTCTTTTCATAGAGCAGTTTGGAAACACTCTGTTGGTTAAGTTTGCAAGAGGATATTTGGACCACTTTGAGGCCTTCGTTGGAAACGGGATTTCTCAGTATACAGCTAGACAGATGAATTCCCAGTAAGTTCTTTGTGTTGTGTCTATTCAACTCACAGAGCTGAACCTTCTTTAGACAGAGCAGTTTGCAAACACTCTTTTTGTGGAATTTGCAAGTGGAGATTTCAAGCGATTTCAGGCCAAACTTAGAAAGGGAAATATCTTTGTGTAAAAACTAGACAGAATCATTCTCAGAAACGACTCTGTGTTGTGTGCGTTCCACTCACAGAGTTTAACCTTTCTTTTCATAGAGCAGTTTGGAAACACTCTGTTTGTTAAGTCTGCAAGGGGATATTTACACCTCTTTGACGCCTTCTTTGGAAACGGGATTTCTTCATATACAGCTAGACACATGAATCCTCAGTAACTTCTTTGTGTTGTGTGTATTCAACTCACAGAGTTGAACCTTTCTTTAGACAGAGCAGATTTGAAACACTCTTTTTGTGGATTTCACAAGTGGAGATTTCAAGCGATTTGAGGCCAATTGTAGTAAAGGAAATATCCTCGTTTAAAAACTAGACAGAATCATTCTCAGAAACTACTTTGTGATGTGTGCGTTCAACTCACAGAGTTTCACCTTTCTTTTCATAGAGCAGTTTGGAAACACTCTGTTGGTTAAGTTTGCAAGAGGATATTTGGACCACTTTGAGGCCTTCGTTGGAAACGGGATTTCTCAGTATACAGCTAGACAGATGAATTCCCAGTAAGTTCTTTGTGTTGTGTCTATTCAACTCACAGAGCTGAACCTTCTTTAGACAGAGCAGTTTGCAAACACTCTTTTTGTGGAATTTGCAAGTGGAGATTTCAAGCGATTTCAGGCCAAACTTAGAAAGGGAAATATCTTTGTGTAAAAACTAGACAGAATCATTCTCAGAAACGACTCTGTGTTGTGTGCGTTCCACTCACAGAGTTTAACCTTTCTTTTCATAGAGCAGTTTGGAAACACTCTGTTTGTTAAGTCTGCAAGGGGATATTTACACCTCTTTGACGCCTTCTTTGGAAACGGGATTTCTTCATATACAGCTAGACACATGAATCCTCAGTAACTTCTTTGTGTTGTGTGTATTCAACTCACAGAGTTGAACCTTTCTTTAGACAGAGCAGATTTGAAACACTCTTTTTGTGGATTTTACAAGTGGAGATTTCAAGCGATTTGAGGCCAATTGTAGTAAAGGAAATATCCTCGTTTAAAAACTAGACAGAATCATTCTCAGAAACTACTTTGTGATGTGTGCGTTCAACTCACAGAGTTTCACCTTTCTTTTCATAGAGCAGTTTGGAAACACTCTGTTTCTTAAGTTTGCAAGAGGATATTTGGACCACTTTGAGGCCTTCGTTGGAAACGGGATTTCTCAGTATAATGCTAGACAGATGAATTCCCAGTAAGTTCTTTGTGTTGTGTCTATTCAACTCACAGAGTTGAACCTTCCTTTAGACAGAGCAGTTTGCAAACACTCTTTTTGTGGAATTTGCAAGTGGAGATTTCAAGCGATTTCAGGCCAATCTTAGAAAGGGAAATATCTTTGTATAAAAACTAGACAGAATCTTTCTCAGAAACTACTTTGTGTTCTGTGCGTTCCACTCACAGACTTTAACCTTTCTTTTCATAGAGCAGTTTGTAATCACTCTGTTTTTTAAGTCTGCAAGGGGATATTTAGACCTCTTTGACGCCTTCATTATAAACGGGATTTCTTCATATACAGCTAGACACATGAATTCTCAGTAACTTCTTTGTGTTGTGTGTATTCAACTCACAGAGTTGAACCTTTCTTTAGACAGAGCAGATTTGAAACACTCTTTTTGTGGATTTTACAAGTGGAGATTTCAAGCGATTTGAGGCCAATTGTAGTAAAGGAAATATCCTCGTTTAAAAACTAGACAGAATCATTCTCAGAAACTACTTTGTGATGTGTGTGTTCAACTCACAGAGTTTCACCTTTCTTTTCATAGAGCAGTTTGGAAACACTCTGTTGGTTAAGTTTGCAAGAGGATATTTGGACCACTTTGAGGCCTTCGTTGGAAACGGGATTTCTCAGTATAATGCTAGACAGATGAATTCCCAGTAAGTTCTTTGTGTTGTGTCTATTCAACTCACAGAGTTGAACCTTCCTTTAGACAGAGAAGTTTGCAAACACTCTTTTTGTGGAATTTGCAAGTGGAGATTTCAAGCGATTTCAGGCCAAACTTAGAAAGGGAAATATCTTTGTATAAAAACTAGACAGAATCATTCTCAGAAACTACTCTGTGTTGTGTGCGTTCCACTCACAGAGTTTAACCTTTCTTTTCATAGAGCAGTTTGGAAACACTCTCTTTGTTAAGTCTGCAAGGGGATATTTAGACCTCTTTGACGCCTTCGTTGGAAACGGGATTTCTTCATATACAGCTAGACACATGAATCCTCAGTAACTTCTTTGTGTTGTGTGTATTCAACTCACAGAGTTGAACCTTTCTTTAGACAGAGCAGATTTGAAACACTCTTTTTGTGGATTTTACAATTGGAGATTTCAAGCGATTTGAGGCCAATTGTAGTAAAGGAAATATCCTCGTTTAAAAACTAGACAGAATCATTCTCAGAAACTACTTTGTGATGTGTGCGTTCAACTCACAGAGTTTCACCTTTCTTTTCATAGAGCAGTTTGGAAACACTCTGTTTCTTAAGTTTGCAAGAGGATATTTGGACCACTTTGAGGCCTTCGTTGGAAACGGGATTTCTCAGTATACAGCTAGACAGATGAATTCCCAGTAAGTTCTTTGTGTTGTGTCTATTCAACTCACAGAGTTGAACCTTCCTTTAGACAGAGCAGTTTGCAAACACTCTTTTTGTGGAATTTGCAAGTGGAGATTTCAAGCGATTTCAGGCCAAACTTAGAAAGGGAAATATCTTTGTATAAAAACTAGACAGAATCATTCTCAGAAACTACTCTGTGTTGTGTGCGTTCCACTCACAGAGTTTAACCTTTCTTTTCATAGAGCAGTTTGGAAACACTCTGTTTGTTAAGTCTGCAAGTGGATATTTAGACCTCTTTGACGCCTTCGTTTGAAACGGGATTTCTTCATATACAGCTAGACACATGAATGCTCAGTAACTTCTTTGTGTTGTGTGTATTCAACTCACAGAGTTGAACCTTTCTTTAGACAGAGCAGATTTGAAACACTCTTTTTGTGGATTTTACAAGTGGAGATTTCAAGCGATTTGAGGCCAATTGTAGTAAAGGAAATATCCTCGTTTAAAAACTAGACAGAATCATTCTCAGAAACTACTTTGTGATGTGTGCGTTCAACTCACAGAGTTTCACCTTTCTTTTCATTGAGCAGTTTGGAAACACTCTGTTTCTTAAGTTTGCAAGAGGATATTTGGACCACTTTGAGGCCTTCGTTGGAAACGGGATTTCTCAGTATAATGCTAGACAGATGAATTCCCAGTAAGTTCTTTGTGTTGTGTCTATTCAACTCACAGAGTTGAACCTTCCTTTAGACAGCGCAGTTTGCAAACACTCTTTTTGTGGAATTTGCAAGTGGAGATTTCAAGCGATTTCAGGCCAATCTTAGAAAGGGAAATATCTTTGTATAAAAACTAGACAGAATCTTTCTCAGAAACTACTTTGTGTTCTGTGCGTTCCACTCACAGAGTTTAACCTTTCTTTTCATAGAGCAGTTTGGAATCACTCTGTTTTTTAAGTCTGCAAGGGGATATTTAGACCTCTTTGACGCCTTCGTTGGAAACGGGATTTCTTCATATACAGCTAGACACATGAATGCTCAGTAACTTCTTTGTGTTGTGTGTATTCAACTCACAGAGTTGAACCTTTCTTTAGACAGAGCAGATTTGAAACACTCTTTTTGTGGATTTTACAAGTGGAGATTTCAAGCGATTTGAGGCCAATTGTAGTAAAGGAAATATCCTCGTTTAAAAACTAGACAGAATCATTCTCAGAAACTACTTTGTGATGTGTGTGTTCAACTCACAGAGTTTCACCTTTCTTTTCATAGAGCAGATTGGAAACACTCTGTTGGTTAAGTTTGCAAGAGGATATTTGGACCACTTTGAGGCCTTCGTTGGAAACGGGATTTCTCAGTATACAGCTAGACAGATGAATTCCCAGTAAGTTCTTTGTGTTGTGTCTATTCAACTCACAGAGCTGAACCTTCTTTAGACAGAGCAGTTTGCAAACACTCTTTTTGTGGAATTTGCAAGTGGAGATTTCAAGCGATTTCAGGCCAAACTTAGAAAGGGAAATATCTTTGTGTAAAAACTAGACAGAATCATTCTCAGAAACGACTCTGTGTTGTGTGCGTTCCACTCACAGAGTTTAACCTTTCTTTTCATAGAGCAGTTTGGAAACACTCTGTTTGTTAAGTCTGCAAGGGGATATTTACACCTCTTTGACGCCTTCTTTGGAAACGGGATTTCTTCATATACAGCTAGACACATGAATCCTCAGTAACTTCTTTGTGTTGTGTGTATTCAACTCACAGAGTTGAACCTTTCTTTAGACAGAGCAGATTTGAAACACTCTTTTTGTGGATTTCACAAGTGGAGATTTCAAGCGATTTGAGGCCAATTGTAGTAAAGGAAATATCCTCGTTTAAAAACTAGACAGAATCATTCTCAGAAACTACTTTGTGATGTGTGCGTTCAACTCACAGAGTTTCACCTTTCTTTTCATAGAGCAGTTTGGAAACACTCTGTTTCTTAAGTTTGCAAGAGGATATTTGGACCACTTTGAGGCCTTCGTTGGAAACGGGATTTCTCAGTATAATGCTAGACAGATGAATTCCCAGTAAGTTCTTTGTGTTGTGTCTATTCAACTCACAGAGTTGAACCTTCCTTTAGACAGCGCAGTTTGCAAACACTCTTTTTGTGGAATTTGCAAGTGGAGATTTCAAGCGATTTCAGGCCAATCTTAGAAAGGGAAATATCTTTGTATAAAAACTAGACAGAATCTTTCTCAGAAACTACTTTGTGTTCTGTGCGTTCCACTCACAGAGTTTAACCTTTCTTTTCATAGAGCAGTTTGGAATCACTCTGTTTGTTAAGTCTGCAAGAGGATATTTAGACCTCTTTGACGCCTTCATTATAAACGGGATTTCTTCATATACAGCTAGACACATGAATTCTCAGTAACTTCTTTGTGTTGTGTGTATTCAACTCACAGAGTTGAACCTTTCTTTAGACAGAGCAGATTTGAAACGCTCTTTTTGTGGATTTTACAAGTGGAGATTTCAAGCGATTTGAGGCCAATTGTAGTAAAGGAAATATCCTCGTTTAAAAACTAGACAGAATCATTCTCAGAAACTACTTTGTGATGTGTGCGTTCAACTCACAGAGTTTCACCTTTCTTTTCATAGAGCAGTTTGGAAACACTCTGTTTCTTAAGTTTGCAAGAGGATATTTGGACCACTTTGAGGCCTTCGTTGGAAACGGGATTTCTCAGTATAATGCTAGACAGATGAATTCCCAGTAAGTTCTTTGTGTTGTGTCTATTCAACTCACAGAGTTGAACCTTCCTTTAGACAGCGCAGTTTGCAAACACTCTTTTTGTGGAATTTGCAAGTGGAGATTTCAAGCGATTTCAGGCCAATCTTAGAAAGGGAAATATCTTTGTATAAAAACTAGACAGAATCTTTCTCAGAAACTACTTTGTGTTCTGTGCGTTCCACTCACAGAGTTTAACCTTTCTTTTCATAGAGCAGTTTGGAATCACTCTGTTTTTTAAGTCTGCAAGGGGATATTTAGACCTCTTTGACGCCTTCATTATAAACGGGATTTCTTCATATACAGCTAGACACATGAATTCTCAGTAACTTCTTTGTGTTGTGTGTATTCAACTCACAGAGTTGAAACTTTCTTTAGACAGAGCAGATTTGAAACACTCTTTTTGTGGATTTTACAAGTGGAGATTTCAAGCGATTTGAGGCCAATTGTAGTAAAGGAAATATCCTCGTTTAAAACTAGACAGAATCATTCTCAGAAACTACTTTGTGATGTGTGTGTTCAACTCACAGAGTTTCACCTTTCTTTTCATAGAGCAGTTTGGAAACACTCTGTTGGTTAAGTTTGCAAGAGGATATTTGGACCACTTTGAGGCCTTCGTTGGAAATGGGATTTCTCAGTATACAGCTAGACAGATGAATTCCCAGTAAGTTCTTTGTGTTGTGGCTATTCAACTCACAGAGCTGAACCTTCCTTTAGACAGAGCAGTTTGCAAACACTCTTTTTGTGGAATTTGCAAGTGGAGATTTCAAGCGATTTCAGGCCAAACTTAGAAAGGGAAATATCTTTGTATAAAAACTAGACAGAATCATTCTCAGAAACTACTCTGTGTTGTGTGCGTTCCACTCACAGAGTTTAACCTTTCTTTTCATAGAGCAGTTTGGAAACACTCTGTTTGTTAAGTCTGCAGGTGGATATTTAGACCTCTTTGACGCCTTCGTTGGAAACGGGATTTCTTCATATACAGCTAGACACATGAATGCTCAGTAACTTCTTTGTGTTGTGTGTATTCAACTCACAGAGTTGAACCTTTCTTTAGACAGAGCAGATTTGAAACACTCTTTTTGTGGATTTTACAAGTGGAGATTTCAAGCGATTTGAGGCCAATTGTAGTAAAGGAAATATCCTCGTTTAAAAACTAGACAGAATCATTCTCAGAAACTACTTTGTGATGTGTGCGTTCAACTCACAGAGTTTCACCTTTCTTTTCATAGAGCAGTTTGGAAACACTCTGTTTCTTAAGTTTGCAAGAGGATATTTGCACCACTTTGAGGCCTTCGTTGGAAACGGGATTTCTCAGTATACAGCTAGACAGATGAATTCCCAGTAAGTTCTTTGTGTTGTGTCTATTCAACTCACAGAGTTGAACCTTCCTTTAGACAGCGCAGTTTGCAAACACTCTTTTTGTGGAATTTGCAAGTGGAGATTTCAAGCGATTTCAGGCCAAACTTAGAAAGGGAAAATATCTTTGTATAAAAACTAGACAGAATCATTCTCAGAAACTACTCTGTGTTGTGTACGTTCCACTCACAGAGTTTAACCTTTCTTTTCATAGAGCAGTTTGGAAACACTCTGTTTGTTAAGTCTGCAAGTGGATATTTAGACCTCTTTGACGCCTTCGTTTGAAACCGGATTTCTTCATATACAGCTAGACACATGAATGCTCAGTAACTTCTTTGTGTTGTGTGTATTCAACTCACAGAGTTGAACCTTTCTTTAGACAGAGCAGATTTGAAACACTCTTTTTGTGGATTTTACAAGTGGAGATTTCAAGCGATTTGAGGCCAATTGTAGTAAAGGAAATATCCTCGTTTAAAAAGTAGACAGAATCATTCTCAGAAACTACTTTGTGATGTGTGCGTTCAACTCACAGAGTTTCACCTTTCTTTTCATTGAGCAGTTTGGAAACACTCTGTTTCTTAAGTTTGCAAGAGGATATTTGGACCACTTTGAGGCCTTCGTTGGAAACGGGATTTCTCAGTATAATGCTAGACAGATGAATTCCCAGTAAGTTCTTTGTGTTGTGTCTATTCAACTCACAGAGTTGAACCTTCCTTTAGACAGCGCAGTTTGCAAACACTCTTTTTGTGGAATTTGCAAGTGGAGATTTCAAGCGATTTCAGGCCAAACTTAGAAAGGGAAATATCTTTGTATAAAAACTAGACAGAATCATTCTCAGAAACTACTCTGTGTTGTGTGCGTTCCACTCACAGAGTTTAACCTTTCTTTTCATAGAGCAGTTTGGAAACACTCTGTTTGTTAAGTCTGCAAGTGGATATTTAGACCTCTTTGACGACTTCGTTTGAAACGGGATTTCTTCATATACAGCTAGACACATGAATGCTCAGTAACTTCTTTGTGTTGTGTGTATTCAACTCACAGAGTTGAACCTTTCTTTAGACAGAGCAGATTTGAAACACTCTTTTTGTGGATTTTACAAGTGGAGATTTCAAGCGATTTGAGGCCAATTGTAGTAAAGGAAATATCCTCGTTTAAAAACTAGACAGAATCATTCTCAGAAACTACTTTGTGATGTGTGCGTTCAACTCACAGAGTTTCACCTTTCTTTTCATAGAGCAGTTTGGAAACACTCTGTTTCTTAAGTTTGCAAGAGGATATTTGGACCACTTTGAGGCCTTCGTTGGAAACGGGATTTCTCAGTATAATGCTAGACAGATGAATTCCCAGTAAGTTCTTTGTGTTGTGTCTATTCAACTCACAGAGTTGAACCTTCCTTTAGACAGCGCAGTTTGCAAACACTCTTTTTGTGGAATTTGCAAGTGGAGATTTCAAGCGATTTCAGGCCAATCTTAGAAAGGGAAATATCTTTGTATAAAAACTAGACAGAATCTTTCTCAGAAACTACTTTGTGTTCTGTGCGTTCCACTCACAGAGTTTAACCTTTCTTTTCATAGAGCAGTTTGGAATCACTCTGTTTTTTAAGTCTGCAAGGGGATATTTAGACCTCTTTGACGCCTTCGTTGGAAACGGGATTTCTTCATATACAGCTAGACACATGAATGCTCAGTAACTTCTTTGTGTTGTGTGTATTCAACTCACAGAGTTGAACCTTTCTTTAGACAGAGCAGATTTGAAACACTCTTTTTGTGGATTTTACAAGTGGAGATTTCAAGCGATTTGAGGCCAATTGTAGTAAAGGAAATATCCTCGTTTAAAAACTAGACAGAATCATTCTCAGAAACTACTTTGTGATGTGTGTGTTCAACTCACAGAGTTTCACCTTTCTTTTCATAGAGCAGTTTGGAAACACTCTGTTGGTTAAGTTTGCAAGAGGATATTTGGACCACTTTGAGGCCTTCGTTGGAAACGGGATTTCTCAGTATACAGCTAGACAGATGAATTCCCAGTAAGTTCTTTGTGTTGTGTCTATTCAACTCACAGAGCTGAACCTTCTTTAGACAGAGCAGTTTGCAAACACTCTTTTTGTGGAATTTGCAAGTGGAGATTTCAAGCGATTTCAGGCCAAACTTAGAAAGGGAAATATCTTTGTGTAAAAACTAGACAGAATCATTCTCAGAAACTACTCTGTGTTGTGTGCGTTCCACTCACAGAGTTTAACCTTTCTTTTCATAGAGCAGTTTGGAAACACTCTGTTTGTTAAGTCTGCAAGGGGATATTTACACCTCTTTGACGCCTTCTTTGGAAACGGGATTTCTTCATATACAGCTAGACACATGAATCCTCAGTAACTTCTTTGTGTTGTGTGTATTCAACTCACAGAGTTGAACCTTTCTTTAGACAGAGCAGATTTGAAACACTCTTTTTGTGGATTTTACAAGTGGAGATTTCAAGCGATTTGAGGCCAATTGTAGTAAAGGAAATATCCTCGTTTAAAACTAGACAGAATCATTCTCAGAAACTACTTTGTGATGTGTGTGTTCAACTCACAGAGTTTCACCTTTCTTTTCATAGAGCAGTTTGGAAACACTCTGTTGGTTAAGTTTGCAAGAGGATATTTGGACCACTTTGAGGCCTTCGTTGGAAACGGGATTTCTCAGTATACAGCTAGACAGATGAATTCCCAGTAAGTTCTTTGTGTTGTGGCTATTCAACTCACAGAGCTGAACCTTCCTTTAGACAGAGCAGTTTGCAAACACTCTTTTTGTGGAATTTGCAAGTGGAGATTTCAAGCGATTTCAGGCCAAACTTAGAAAGGGAAATATCTTTGTATAAAAACTAGACAGAATCATTCTCAGAAACTACTTTGTGTTCTGTGCGTTCCACTCACAGACTTTAACCTTTCTTTTCATAGAGCAGTTTGGAATCACTCTGTTTGTTAAGTCTGCAAGTGGATATTTAGACCTCTTTGACGCCTTCGTTGGAAACGGGATTTTTTCATATACAGCTAGACACATGAATGCTCAGTAACTTCTTTGTGTTGTGTGTATTCAACTCACAGAGTTGAACCTTTCTTTAGACAGAGCAGATTTGAAACACTCTTTTTGTGGATTTTACAAGTGGAGATTTCAAGCGATCTGAGGCCAATTGTAGTAAAGGAAATATCCTCGTTTAAAAACTAGACAGAATCATTCTCAGAAACTACTTTGTGATGTGTGCGTTCAACTCACAGAGTTTCACCTTTCTTTTCATAGAGCAGTTTGGAAACACTCTGTTTCTTAAGTTTGCAAGAGGATATTTGGACCACTTTGAGGCCTTCGTTGGAAACGGGATTTCTCAGTATACAGCTAGACAGATGAATTCCCAGTAAGTTCTTTGTGTTGTGTCTATTCAACTCACAGAGTTGAACCTTCCTTTAGACAGCGCAGTTTGCAAACACTCTTTTTGTGGAATTTGCAAGTGGAGATTTCAAGCGATTTCAGGCCAAACTTAGAAAGGGAAATATCTTTGTATAAAAACTAGACAGAATCATTCTCAGAAACTACTCTGTGTTGTGTGCGTTCCACTCACAGAGTTTAACCTTTCTTTTCATAGAGCAGTTTGGAAACACTCTGTTTGTTAAGTCTGCAAGTGGATATTTAGACCTCTTTGACGCCTTCGTTTGAAACCGGATTTCTTCATATACAGCTAGACACATGAATGCTCAGTAACTTCTTTGTGTTGTGTGTATTCAACTCACAGAGTTGAACCTTTCTTTAGACAGAGCAGATTTGAAACACTCTTTTTGTGGATTTTACAAGTGGAGATTTCAAGCGATTTGAGGCCAATTGTAGTAAAGGAAATATCCTCGTTTAAAAACTAGACAGAATCATTCTCAGAAACTACTTTGTGATGTGTGTGTTCAACTCACAGAGTTTCACCTTTCTTTTCATTGAGCAGTTTGGAAACACTCTGTTTCTTAAGTTTGCAAGAGGATATTTGGACCACTTTGAGGCCTTCGTTGGAAACGGGTTTTCTCAGTATAATGCTAGACAGATGAATTCCCAGTAAGTTCTTTGTGTTGTGTCTATTCAACTCACAGAGTTGAACCTTCCTTTAGACAGAGCAGTTGGAAACACTCTTTTTGTGGAATTTGCAAGTGGAGATTTCAAGCGATTTCAGGCCAATCTTAGAAAGGGAAATATCTTTGTATAAAAACTAGACAGAATCTTTCTCAGAAACTACTTTGTGTTCTGTGCGTTCCACTCACAGACTTTAACCTTTCTTTTCATAGAGCAGTTTGGAATCACTCTGTTTTTTAAGTCTGCAAGGGGATATTTAGACCTCTTTGACGCCTTCGTTGGAAACGGGATTTCTTCATATACAGCTAGACACATGAATTCTCAGTAACTTCTTTGTGTTGTGTGTATTCAACTCACAGAGTTGAACCTTTCTTTAGACAGAGCAGATTTGAAACACTCTTTTTGTGGATTTTACAAGTGGAGATTTCAAGCGATTTGAGGCCAATTGTAGTAAAGGAAATATCCTCGTTTAAAAACTAGACAGAATCATTCTCAGAAACTACTTTGTGATGTGTGCGTTCAACTCACAGAGTTTCACCTTTCTTTTCATAGAGCAGTTTGGAAACACTCTGTTTCTTAAGTTTGCAAGAGGATATTTGGACCACTTTGAGGCCTTCGTTGGAAACGGGATTTCTCAGTATACAGCTAGACAGATGAATTCCCAGTAAGTTCTTTGTGTTGTGTCTATTCAACTCAGAGAGTTGAACCTTCCTTTAGACAGCGCAGTTTGCAAACACTCTTTTTGTGGAATTTGCAAGTGGAGATTTCAAGCGATTTCAGGCCAATCTTAGAAAGGGAAATATCTTTGTATAAAAACTAGACAGAATCTTTCTCAGAAACTACTTTGTGTTCTGTGCGTTCCACTCACAGACTTTAACCTTTCTTTTCATAGAGCAGTTTGGAATCACTCTGTTTTTTAAGTCTGCAAGGGGATATTTAGACCTCTTTGACGCCTTCATTATAAACGGGATTTCTTCATATACAGCTAGACACATGAATTCTCAGTAACTTCTTTGTGTTGTGTGTATTCAACTCACAGAGTTGAACCTTTCTTTAGACAGAGCAGATTTGAAACACTCTTTTTGTGGATTTTACAAGTGGAGATTTCAAGCGATTTGAGGCCAATTGTAGTAAAGGAAATATCCTCGTTTAAAAACTAGACAGAATCATTCTCAGAAACTACTTTGTGATGTGTGTGTTCAACTCACAGAGTTTCACCTTTCTTTTCATAGAGCAGTTTGGAAACACTCTGTTGGTTAAGTTTGCAAGAGGATATTTGGACCACTTTGAGGCCTTCGTTGGAAACGGGATTTCTCAGTATAATGCTAGACAGATGAATTCCCAGTAAGTTCTTTGTGTTGTGTCTATTCAACTCACAGAGTTGAACCTTCCTTTAGACAGAGCAGTTTGCAAACACTCTTTTTGTGGAATTTGCAAGTGGAGATTTCAAGCGATTTCAGGCCAAACTTAGAAAGGGAAATATCTTTGTATAAAAACTAGACAGAATCATTCTCAGAAACTACTCTGTGTTGTGTGCGTTCCACTCACAGAGTTTAACCTTTCTTTTCATAGAGCAGTTTGGAAACACTCTCTTTGTTAAGTCTGCAAGGGGATATTTAGACCTCTTTGACGCCTTCGTTGGAAACGGGATTTCTTCATATACAGCTAGACACATGAATCCTCAGTAACTTCTTTGTGTTGTGTGTATTCAACTCACAGAGTTGAACCTTTCTTTAGACAGAGCAGATTTGAAACACTCTTTTTGTGGATTTTACAAGTGGAGATTTCAAGCGATTTGAGGCCAATTGTAGTAAAGGAAATATCCTCGTTTAAAAACTAGACAGAATCATTCTCAAAAACTACTTTGTGATGTGTGCGTTCAACTCACAGAGTTTCACCTTTCTTTTCATAGAGCAGTTTGGAAACACTCTGTTTCTTAAGTTTGCAAGAGGATATTTGGACCACTTTGAGGCCTTCGTTGGAAACGGGATTTCTCTGTATAATGCTAGACAGATGAATTCCCAGTAAGTTCTTTGTGTTGTGTCTATTCAACTCACAGAGTTGAACCTTCCTTTAGACAGAGCAGTTTGCAAACACTCTTTTTGTGGAATTTGCAAGTGGAGATTTCAAGCGATTTCAGGCCAAACTTAGAAAGGGAAATATCTTTGTATAAAAACTAGACAGAATCATTCTCAGAAACTACTCTGTGTTGTGTGCGTTCCACTCACAGAGTTTAACCTTTCTTTTCATAGAGCAGTTTGGAAACACTCTGTTTGTTAAGTCTGCAAGTGGATATTTAGACCTCTTTGACGCCTTCGTTGGAAACGGGATTTCTTCATATACAGCTAGACACATGAATGCTCAGTAACTTCTTTGTGTTGTGTGTATTCAACTCACAGAGTTGAACCTTTCTTTAGACAGAGCAGATTTGAAACACTCTTTTTGTGGATTTTACAAGTGGAGATTTCAAGCGATTTGAGGCCAATTGTAGTAAAGGAAATATCCTCGTTTAAAAACTAGACAGAATCATTCTCAGAAACTACTTTGTGATGTGTGCGTTCAACTCACAGAGTTTCACCTTTCTTTTCATAGAGCAGTTTGGAAACACTCTGTTTCTTAAGTTTGCAAGAGGATATTTGGACCACTTTGAGGCCTTCGTTGGAAACGGGATTTCTCAGTATACAGCTAGACAGATGAATTCCCAGTAAGTTCTTTGTGTTGTGTCTATTCAACTCAGAGAGTTGAACCTTCCTTTAGACAGCGCAGTTTGCAAACACTCTTTTTGTGGAATTTGCAAGTGGAGATTTCAAGCGATTTCAGGCCAAACTTAGAAAGGGAAATATCTTTGTATAAAAACTAGACAGAATCATTCTCAGAAACTACTCTGTGTTGTGTGCGTTCCACTCACAGAGTTTAACCTTTCTTTTCATAGAGCAGTTTGGAAACACTCTGTTTGTTAAGTCTGCAAGTGGATATTTAGACCTCTTTGACGCCTTCGTTTGAAACCGGATTTCTTCATATACAGCTAGACACATGAATGCTCAGTAACTTCTTTGTGTTGTGTGTATTCAACTCACAGAGTTGAACCTTTCTTTAGACAGAGCAGATTTGAAACACTCTTTTTGTGGATTTTACAAGTGGAGATTTCAAGCGATTTGAGGCCAATTGTAGTAAAGGAAATATCCTCGTTTAAAAACTAGACAGAATCATTCTCAGAAACTACTTTGTGATGTGTGCGTTCAACTCACAGAGTTTCACCTTTCTTTTCATTGAGCAGTTTGGAAACACTCTGTTTCTTAAGTTTGCAAGAGGATATTTGGACCACTTTGAGGCCTTCGTTGAAAACGGGTTTTCTCAGTATAATGCTAGACAGATGAATTCCCAGTAAGTTCTTTGTGTTGTGTCTATTCAACTCACAGAGTTGAACCTTCCTTTAGACAGAGCAGTTTGCAAACACTCTTTTTGTGGAATTTGCAAGTGGAGATTTCAAGCGATTTCAGGCCAATCTTAGAAAGGGAAATATCTTTGTATAAAAACTAGACAGAATCTTTCTCAGAAACTACTTTGTGTTCTGTGCGTTCCACTCACAGACTTTAACCTTTCTTTTCATAGAGCAGTTTGGAATCACTCTGTTTTTTAAGTCTGCAAGGGGATATTTAGACCTCTTTGACGCCTTCGTTGGAAACGGGATTTCTTCATATACAGCTAGACACATGAATTCTCAGTAACTTCTTTGTGTTGTGTGTATTCAACTCACAGAGTTGAACCTTTCTTTAGACAGAGCAGATTTGAAACACTCTTTTTGTGGATTTTACAAGTGGAGATTTCAAGCGATTTGAGGCCAATTGTAGTAAAGGAAATATCCTCGTTTAAAAACTAGACAGAATCATTCTCAGAAACTACTTTGTGATGTGTGCGTTCAACTCACAGAGTTTCACCTTTCTTTTCATAGAGCAGTTTGGAAACACTCTGTTTCTTAAGTTTGCAAGAGGATATTTGGACCACTTTGAGGCCTTCGTTGGAAACGGGATTTCTCAGTATAATGCTAGACAGATGAATTCCCAGTAAGTTCTTTGTGTTGTGTCTATTCAACTCACAGAGTTGAACCTTCCTTTAGACAGCGCAGTTTGCAAACACTCTTTTTGTGGAATTTGCAAGTGGAGATTTCAAGCGATTTCAGGCCAATCTTAGAAAGGGAAATATCTTTGTATAAAAACTAGACAGAATCTTTCTCAGAAACTACTTTGTGTTCTGTGCGTTCCACTCACAGACTTTAACCTTTCTTTTCATAGAGCAGTTTGGAATCACTCTGTTTTTTAAGTCTGCAAGGGGATATTTAGACCTCTTTGACGCCTTCATTATAAACGGGATTTCTTCATATACAGCTAGACACATGAATTCTCAGTAACTCCTTTGTGTTGTGTGTATTCAACTCACAGAGTTGAACCTTTCTTTAGACAGAGCAGATTTGAAACACTCTTTTTGTGGATTTTACAAGTGGAGATTTCAAGCGATTTGAGGCCAATTGTAGTAAAGGAAGTATCCTCGTTTAAAAACTAGACAGAATCATTCTCAGAAACTACTTTGTGATGTGTGTGTTCAACTCACAGAGTTTCACCTTTCTTTTCATAGAGCAGTTTGGAAACACTCTGTTGGTTAAGTTTGCAAGAGGATATTTGGACCACTTTGAGGCCTTCGTTGGAAACGGGATTTCTCAGTATAATGCTAGACAGATGAATTCCCAGTAAGTTCTTTGTGTTGTGTCTATTCAACTCACAGAGTTGAACCTTCCTTTAGACAGAGCAGTTTGCAAACACTCTTTTTGTGGAATTTGCAAGTGGAGATTTCAAGCGATTTCAGGCCAAACTTAGAAAGGGAAATATCTTTGTATAAAAACTAGACAGAATCATTCTCAGAAACTACTCTGTGTTGTGTGCGTTCCACTCACAGAGTTTAACCTTCCTTTTCATAGAGCAGTTTGGAAACACTCTGTTTGTTAAGTCTGCAAGTGGATATTTAGACCTCTTTGACGCCTTCGTTGGAAACGGGATTTCTTCATATACAGCTAGACACATGAATGCTCAGTAACTTCTTTGTGTTGTGTGTATTCAACTCACAGAGTTGAACCTTTCTTTAGACAGACCAGATTTGAAACACTCTTTTTGTGGATTTTACAAGTGGAGATTTCAAGCGATTTGAGGCCAATTGTAGTAAAGGAAATATCCTCGTTTAAAAACTAGACAGAATCATTCTCAGAAACTACTTTGTGATGTGTGCGTTCAACTCACAGAGTTTCACCTTTCTTTTCATAGAGCAGTTTGGAAACACTCTGTTTCTTAAGTTTGCAAGAGGATATTTGGACCACTTTGAGGCCTTCGTTGGAAACGGGATTTCTCAGTATAATGCTAGACAGATGAATTCCCAGTAAGTTCTTTGTGTTGTGTCTATTCAACTCACAGAGCTGAACTTTCCTTTAGACAGCGCAGTTTGCAAACACTCTTTTTGTGGAATTTGCAAGTGGAGATTTCAAGCGATTTCAGGCCAATCTTAGAAAGGGAAATATCTTTGTATAAAAACTAGACAGAATCTTTCTCAGAAACTACTTTGTGTTCTGTGCGTTCCACTCACAGAGTTTAACCATTCTTTTCATAGAGCAGTTTGGAATCACTCTGTTTTTTAAGTCTGCAAGGGGATATTTAGACCTCTTTGACGCCTTCGTTGGAAACGGGATTTCTTCATATACAGCTAGACACATGAATTCTCAGTAACTTCTTTGTGTTGTGTGTATTCAACTCACAGAGTTGAACCTTTCTTTAGACAGAGCAGATTTGAAACACTCTTTTTGTGGATTTTACAAGTGGAGATTTCAAGCGATTTGAGGCCAATTGTAGTAAAGGAAATATCCTCGTTTAAAAACTAGACAGAATCATTCTCAGAAACTACTTTGTGATGTGTGCGTTCAACTCACAGAGTTTCACCTTTCTTTTCATAGAGCAGTTTGGAAACACTCTGTTTCTTAAGTTTGCAAGAGGATATTTGGACCACTTTGAGGCCTTCGTTGGAAACGGGATTTCTCAGTATAATGCTAGACAGATGAATTCCCAGTAAGTTCTTTGTGTTGTGTCTATTCAACTCACAGAGTTGAACCTTCCTTTAGACAGCGCAGTTTGCAAACACTCTTTTTGTGGAATTTGCAAGTGGAGATTTCAAGCGATTTCAGGCCAATCTTAGAAAGGGAAATATCTTTGTATAAAAACTAGACAGAATCTTTCTCAGAAACTACTTTGTGTTCTGTACGTTCCACTCACAGAGTTTAACCTTTCTTTTCATAGAGCAGTTTGGAATCACTCTGTTTTTTTAAGTCTGCAAGGGGATATTTAGACCTCTTTGACGCCTTCATTATAAACGGGATTTCTTCATATACAGCTAGACACATGAATTCTCAGTAACTTCTTTGTGTTGTGTGTATTCAACTCACAGAGTTGAACCTTTCTTTAGACAGAGCAGATTTGAAACGCTCTTTTTGTGGATTTTACAAGTGGAGATTTCAAGCGATTTGAGGCCAATTGTAGTAAAGGAAATATCCTCGTTTAAAAACTAGACAGAATCATTCTCAGAAACTACTTTGTGATGTGTGCGTTCAACTCACAGAGTTTCACCTTTCTTTTCATAGAGCAGTTTGGAAACACTCTGTTTCTTAAGTTTGCAAGAGGATATTTGGACCACTTTGAGGCCTTCGTTGGAAACGGGATTTCTCAGTATAATGCTAGACAGATGAATTCCCAGTAAGTTCTTTGTGTTGTGTCTATTCAACTCACAGAGTTGAACCTTCCTTTAGACAGCGCAGTTTGCAAACACTCTTTTTGTCGAATTTGCAAGTGGAGATTTCAAGCGATTTCAGGCCAATCTTAGAAAGGGAAATATCTTTGTATAAAAACTAGACAGAATCTTTCTCAGAAACTACTTTGTGTTCTGTGCGTTCCACTCACAGAGTTTAACCTTTCGTTTCATAGAGCAGTTTGGAATCACTCTGTTTTTTAAGTCTGCAAGGGGATATTTAGACCTCTTTGACGCCTTCATTATAAACGGGATTTCTTCATATACAGCTAGACACATGAATTCTCAGTAACTTCTTTGTGTTGTGTGTATTCAACTCACAGAGTTGAACCTTTCTTTAGACAGAGCAGATTTGAAACACTCTTTTTGTGGATTTTACAAGTGGAGATTTCAAGCGATTTGAGGCCAATTGTAGTAAAGGAAATATCCTCGTTTAAAACTAGACAGAATCATTCTCAGAAACTACTTTGTGATGTGTGTGTTCAAGTCACAGAGTTTCACCTTTCTTTTCATAGAGCAGTTTGGAAACACTCTGTTGGTTAAGCTTGCAAGAGGATATTTGGACCACTTTGAGGCCTTCGTTGGAAACGGGATTTCTCAGTATACAGCTAGACAGATGAATTCCCAGTAAGTTCTTTGTGTTGTGGCTATTCAACTCACAGAGCTGAACCTTCCTTTAGACAGAGCAGTTTGCAAACACTCTTTTTGTGGAATTTGCAAGTGGAGATTTCAAGCGATTTCAGGCCAAACTTAGAAAGGGAAATATCTTTGTATAAAAACTAGACAGAATCATTCTCAGAAACTACTCTGTGTTGTGTGCGTTCCACTCACAGAGTTTAACCTTTCTTTTCATAGAGCAGTTTGGAAACACTCTGTTTGTTAAGTCTGCAAGTGGATATTTAGACCTCTTTGACGCCTTCGTTGGAAACGGGATTTCTTCATATACAGCTAGACACATGAATGCTCAGTAACTTCCTTGTGTTGTGTGTATTCAACTCACAGAGTTGAACCTTTCTTTAGACAGAGCAGATTTGAAACACTCTTTTTGTGGATTTTACAAGTGGAGATTTCAAGCGATTTGAGGCCAATTGTAGTAAAGGAAATATCCTCGTTTAAAAACTAGACAGAATCATTCTCAGAAACTACTTTGTGATGTGTGCGTTCAACTCACAGAGTTTCACCTTTCTTTTCATAGAGCAGTTTGGAAACACTCTGTTTCTTAAGTTTGCAAGAGGATATTTGGACCACTTTGAGGCCTTCGTTGGAAACGGGATTTCTCAGTATAATGCTAGACAGATGAATTCCCAGTAAGTTCTTTGTGTTGTGTCTATTCAACTCACAGAGTTGAACCTTCCTTTAGACAGCGCAGTTTGCAAACACTCTTTTTGTGGAATTTGCAAGTGGAGATTTCAAGCGATTTCAGGCCAATCTTAGAAAGGGAAATATCTTTGTATAAAAACTAGACAGAATCTTTCTCAGAAACTACTTTGTGTTCTGTGCGTTCCACTCACAGACTTTAACCTTTCTTTTCATAGAGCAGTTTGGAATCACTCTGTTTTTTAAGTCTGCAAGGGGATATTTAGACCTCTTTGACGCCTTCGTTGGAAACGGGATTTCTTCATATACAGCTAGACACATGAATCCTCAGTAACTTCTTTGTGTTGTGTGTATTCAACTCACAGAGTTGAACCTTTCTTTAGACAGAGCAGATTTGAAACACTCTTTTTGTGGATTTTACAAGTGGAGATTTCAAGCGATTTGAGGCCAATTGTAGTAAAGGAAATATCCTCGTTTAAAAACTAGACAGAATCATTCTCAGAAACTACTTTGTGATGTGTGCGTTCAACTCACAGAGTTTCACCTTTCTTTTCATAGAGCAGTTTGGAAACACTCTGTTTCTTAAGTTTGCAAGAGGATATTTGGACCACTTTGAGGCCTTCGTTGGAAACGGGATTTCTCAGTATACAGCTAGACAGATGAATTCCCAGTAAGTTCTTTGTGTTGTGTCTATTCAACTCACAGAGTTGAACCTTCCTTTAGACAGCGCAGTTTGCAAACACTCTTTTTGTGGAATTTGCAAGTGGAGATTTCAAGCGATTTCAGGCCAATCTTAGAAAGGGAAATATCTTTGTATAAAAACTAGACAGAATCTTTCTCAGAAACTACTTTGTGTTCTGTGCGTTCCACTCACAGAGTTTAACCTTTCTTTTCATAGAGCAGTTTGGAATCACTCTGTTTTTTAAGTCTGCAAGAGGATATTTAGACCTCTTTGACGCCTTCATTATAAACGGGATTTCTTCATATACAGCTAGACACATGAATTCTCAGTAACTTCTTTGTGTTGTGTGTATTCAACTCACAGAGTTGAACCTTTCTTTAGACAGAGCAGATTTGAAACACTCTTTTTGTGGATTTTACAAGTGGAGATTTCAAGCGATTTGAGGCCAATTGTAGTAAAGGAAATATCCTCGGTTAAAAACTAGACAGAATCATTCTCAGAAACTACTTTGTGATGTGTGTGTTCAACTCACAGAGTTTCACCTTTCTTTTCATAGAGCAGTTTGGAAACACTCTGTTGGTTAAATTTGCAAGAGGATATTTGGACCACTTTGAGGCCTTCGTTGGAAACGGGATTTCTCAGTATACAGCTAGACAGATGAATTCCCAGTAAGTTCTTTGTGTTGTGTCTATTCAACTCACAGAGCTGAACCTTCCTTTAGACAGAGCAGTTTGCAAACACTCTTTTTGTGGAATTTGCAAGTGGAGATTTCAAGCGATTTCAGGCCAAACTTAGAAAGGGAAATATCTTTGTATAAAAACTAGACAGAATCTTTCTCAGAAACTACTCTGTGTTGTGTGTGTTCCACTCACAGAGTTTAACCTTTCTTTTCATAGAGCAGTTTGGAAACACTCTGTTTGTTAAGTCTGCAAGGGGATATTTAGACCTCTTTGACGCCTTCGTTGGAAATGGGATTTCTTCATATACAGCTAGACACATGAATCCTCAGTAACTTCTTTGTGTTGTGTGTATTCAACTCACAGAGTTGAACCTTTCTTTAGACAGAGCAGATTTGAAACACTCTTTTTGTGGATTTTACAAGTGGAGATTTCAAGCGATTTGAGGCCAATTGTAGTAAAGGAAATATCCTCGTTTAAAAACTAGACAGAATCATTCTCAGAAACTACTTTGTGATGTGTGCGTTCAACTCACAGAGTTTCACCTTTCTTTTCATAGAGCAGTTTGGAAACACTCTGTTTCTTAAGTTTGCAAGAGGATATTTGGACCACTTTGAGGCCTTCGTTGGAAACGGGATTTCTCAGTATAATGCTAGACAGATGAATTCCCAGTAAGTTCTTTGTGTTGTGTCTATTCAACTCACAGAGTTGAACCTTCCTTTCGACAGCGCAGTTTGCAAACACTCTTTTTGTGGAATTTGCAAGTGGATATTTCAAGCGATTTCAGGCCAATCTTAGAAAGGGAAATATCTTTGTATAAAAACTAGACAGAATGTTTCTCAGAAACTACTTTGTGTTCTGTGCGTTCCACTCACAGACTTTAACCTTTCTTTTCATAGAGCAGTTTGGAATCACTCTGTTTTTTAAGTCTGCAAGGGGATATTTAGACCTCTTTGACGCCTTCATTATAAACGGGATTTCTTCATATACAGCTAGACACATGAATTCTCAGTAACTTCTTTGTGTTGTGTGTATTCAACTCACAGAGTTGAACCTTTCTTTAGACAGAGCAGATTTGAAACACTCTTTTTGTGGATTTTACAAGTGGAGATTTCAAGCGATTTGAGGCCAATTGTAGTAAAGGAAATATCCTCGTTTAAAAACTAGACAGAATCATTCTCAGAAACTACTTTGTGATGTGTGCGTTCAACTCACAGAGTTTCACCTTTCTTTTCATAGAGCAGTTTGGAAACACTCTGTTGGTTAACTTTGCAAGAGGATATTTGGACCACTTTGAGGCCTTCGTTGGAAACGGGATTTCTCAGTATACAGCTAGATAGATGAATTCCCAGTAAGTTCTTTGTGTTGTGTCTATTCAACTCACAGAGTTGAACCTTCCTTTAGACAGAGCAGTTTGCAAACACTCTTTTTGTGGAATTTGCAAGTGGAGATTTCAAGCGATTTCAGGCCAAACTTAGAAAGGGAAATATCTTTGTATAAAAACTAGACAGAATCATTCTCAGAAACTACTCTGTGTTGTGTGCGTTCCACTCACAGAGTTTAACCTTTCTTTTCATAGAGCAGCTGGAAACACTCTCTTTGTTAAGTCTGCAAGGGGATATTTAGACCTCTTTGACGCCTTCGTTGGAAACGGGATTTCTTCATATACAGCTAGACACATGAATTCTCAGTAACTTCTTTGTGTTGTGTGTATTCAACTCACAGAGTTGAACCTTTCTTTAGACAGAGCAGATTTGAAACACTCTTTTTGTGGATTTTACAAGTGGAGATTTCAAGCGATTTGAGGCCAATTGTAGTAAAGGAAATATCCTCGTTTAAAAACTAGACAGAATCATTCTCAGAAACTACTTTGTGATGTGTGCGTTCAACTCACAGAGTTTCACCTTTCTTTTCATAGAGCAGTTTGGAAACACTCTGTTTCTTAAGTTTGCAAGAGGATATTTGGACCACTTTGAGGCCTTCGTTGGAAACGGGATTTCTCAGTATAATGCTAGACAGATGAATTCCCAGTAAGTTCTTTGTGTTGTGTCTATTCAACTCACAGAGTTGAACCTTCCTTTAGACAGAGCAGTTTGCAAACACTCTTTTTGTGGAATTTGCAAGTGGAGATTTCAAGCGATTTCAGGCCAAACTTAGAAAGGGAAATATCTTTGTATAAAAACTAGACAGAATCATTCTCAGAAACTACTCTGTGTTGTGTGCGTTCCACTCACAGAGTTTAACCTTCCTTTTCATAGAGCAGTTTGGAAACACTCTGTTTGTTAAGTCTGCAAGTGGATATTTAGACCTCTTTGACGCCTTCGTTGGAAACGGGATTTCTTCATATACAGCTAGACACATGAATGCTCAGTAACTTCTTTGTGTTGTGTGTATTCAACTCACAGAGTTGAACCTTTCTTTAGACAGACCAGATTTGAAACACTCTTTTTGTGGATTTTACAAGTGGAGATTTCAAGCGATTTGAGGCCAATTGTAGTAAAGGAAATATCCTCGTTTAAAAACTAGACAGAATCATTCTCAGAAACTACTTTGTGATGTGTGCGTTCAACTCACAGAGTTTCACCTTTCTTTTCATAGAGCAGTTTGGAAACACTCTGTTTCTTAAGTTTGCAAGAGGATATTTGGACCACTTTGAGGCCTTCGTTGGAAACGGGATTTCTCAGTATAATGCTAGACAGATGAATTCCCAGTAAGTTCTTTGTGTTGTGTCTATTCAACTCACAGAGCTGAACTTTCCTTTAGACAGCGCAGTTTGCAAACACTCTTTTTGTGGAATTTGCAAGTGGAGATTTCAAGCGATTTCAGGCCAATCTTAGAAAGGGAAATATCTTTGTATAAAAACTAGACAGAATCTTTCTCAGAAACTACTTTGTGTTCTGTGCGTTCCACTCACAGAGTTTAACCTTTCTTTTCATAGAGCAGTTTGGAATCACTCTGTTTTTTAAGTCTGCAAGGGGATATTTAGACCTCTTTGACGCCTTCGTTGGAAACGGGATTTCTTCATATACAGCTAGACACATGAATTCTCAGTAACTTCTTTGTGTTGTGTGTATTCAACTCACAGAGTTGAACCTTTCTTTAGACAGAGCAGATTTGAAACACTCTTTTTGTGGATTTTACAAGTGGAGATTTCAAGCGATTTGAGGCCAATTGTAGTAAAGGAAATATCCTCGTTTAAAAACTAGACAGAATCATTCTCAGAAACTACTTTGTGATGTGTGCGTTCAACTCACAGAGTTTCACCTTTCTTTTCATAGAGCAGTTTGGAAACACTCTGTTTCTTAAGTTTGCAAGAGGATATTTGGACCACTTTGAGGCCTTCGTTGGAAACGGGATTTCTCAGTATAATGCTAGACAGATGAATTCCCAGTAAGTTCTTTGTGTTGTGTCTATTCAACTCACAGAGTTGAACCTTCCTTTAGACAGCGCAGTTTGCAAACACTCTTTTTGTGGAATTTGCAAGTGGAGATTTCAAGCGATTTCAGGCCAATCTTAGAAAGGGAAATATCTTTGTATAAAAACTAGACAGAATCTTTCTCAGAAACTACTTTGTGTTCTGTACGTTCCACTCACAGAGTTTAACCTTTCTTTTCATAGAGCAGTTTGGAATCACTCTGTTTTTTTAAGTCTGCAAGGGGATATTTAGACCTCTTTGACGCCTTCATTATAAACGGGATTTCTTCATATACAGCTAGACACATGAATTCTCAGTAACTTCTTTGTGTTGTGTGTATTCAACTCACAGAGTTGAACCTTTCTTTAGACAGAGCAGATTTGAAACGCTCTTTTTGTGGATTTTACAAGTGGAGATTTCAAGCGATTTGAGGCCAATTGTAGTAAAGGAAATATCCTCGTTTAAAAACTAGACAGAATCATTCTCAGAAACTACTCTGTGATGTGTGCGTTCAACTCACAGAGTTTCACCTTTCTTTTCATAGAGCAGTTTGGAAACACTCTGTTTCTTAAGTTTGCAAGAGGATATTTGGACCACTTTGAGGCCTTCGTTGGAAACGGGATTTCTCAGTATAATGCTAGACAGATGAATTCCCAGTAAGTTCTTTGTGTTGTGTCTATTCAACTCACAGAGTTGAACCTTCCTTTAGACAGCGCAGTTTGCAAACACTCTTTTTGTCGAATTTGCAAGTGGAGATTTCAAGCGATTTCAGGCCAATCTTAGAAAGGGAAATATCTTTGTATAAAAACTAGACAGAATCTTTCTCAGAAACTACTTTGTGTTCTGTGCGTTCCACTCACAGAGTTTAACCTTTCGTTTCATAGAGCAGTTTGGAATCACTCTGTTTTTTAAGTCTGCAAGGGGATATTTAGACCTCTTTGACGCCTTCATTATAAACGGGATTTCTTCATATACAGCTAGACACATGAATTCTCAGTAACTTCTTTGTGTTGTGTGTATTCAACTCACAGAGTTGAACCTTTCTTTAGACAGAGCAGATTTGAAACACTCTTTTTGTGGATTTTACAAGTGGAGATTTCAAGCGATTTGAGGCCAATTGTAGTAAAGGAAATATCCTCGTTTAAAACTAGACAGAATCATTCTCAGAAACTACTTTGTGATGTGTGTGTTCAAGTCACAGAGTTTCACCTTTCTTTTCATAGAGCAGTTTGGAAACACTCTGTTGGTTAAGCTTGCAAGAGGATATTTGGACCACTTTGAGGCCTTCGTTGGAAACGGGATTTCTCAGTATACAGCTAGACAGATGAATTCCCAGTAAGTTCTTTGTGTTGTGGCTATTCAACTCACAGAGCTGAACCTTCCTTTAGACAGAGCAGTTTGCAAACACTCTTTTTGTGGAATTTGCAAGTGGAGATTTCAAGCGATTTCAGGCCAAACTTAGAAAGGGAAATATCTTTGTATAAAAACTAGACAGAATCATTCTCAGAAACTACTCTGTGTTGTGTGCGTTCCACTCACAGAGTTTAACCTTTCTTTTCATAGAGCAGTTTGGAAACACTCTGTTTGTTAAGTCTGCAAGTGGATATTTAGACCTCTTTGACGCCTTCGTTGGAAACGGGATTTCTTCATATACAGCTAGACACATGAATGCTCAGTAACTTCCTTGTGTTGTGTGTATTCAACTCACAGAGTTGAACCTTTCTTTAGACAGAGCAGATTTGAAACACTCTTTTTGTGGATTTTACAAGTGGAGATTTCAAGCGATTTGAGGCCAATTGTAGTAAAGGAAATATCCTCGTTTAAAAACTAGACAGAATCATTCTCAGAAACTACTTTGTGATGTGTGCGTTCAACTCACAGAGTTTCACCTTTCTTTTCATAGAGCAGTTTGGAAACACTCTGTTTCTTAAGTTTGCAAGAGGATATTTGGACCACTTTGAGGCCTTCGTTGGAAACGGGATTTCTCAGTATAATGCTAGACAGATGAATTCCCAGTAAGTTCTTTGTGTTGTGTCTATTCAACTCACAGAGTTGAACCTTCCTTTAGACAGCGCAGTTTGCAAACACTCTTTTTGTGGAATTTGCAAGTGGAGATTTCAAGCGATTTCAGGCCAATCTTAGAAAGGGAAATATCTTTGTATAAAAACTAGACAGAATCTTTCTCAGAAACTACTTTGTGTTCTGTGCGTTCCACTCACAGACTTTAACCTTTCTTTTCATAGAGCAGTTTGGAATCACTCTGTTTTTTAAGTCTGCAAGGGGATATTTAGACCTCTTTGACGCCTTCGTTGGAAACGGGATTTCTTCATATACAGCTAGACACATGAATCCTCAGTAACTTCTTTGTGTTGTGTGTATTCAACTCACAGAGTTGAACCTTTCTTTAGACAGAGCAGATTTGAAACACTCTTTTTGTGGATTTTACAAGTGGAGATTTCAAGCGATTTGAGGCCAATTGTAGTAAAGGAAATATCCTCGTTTAAAAACTAGACAGAATCATTCTCAGAAACTACTTTGTGATGTGTGCGTTCAACTCACAGAGTTTCACCTTTCTTTTCATAGAGCAGTTTGGAAACACTCTGTTTCTTAAGTTTGCAAGAGGATATTTGGACCACTTTGAGGCCTTCGTTGGAAACGGGATTTCTCAGTATACAGCTAGACAGATGAATTCCCAGTAAGTTCTTTGTGTTGTGTCTATTCAACTCACAGAGTTGAACCTTCCTTTAGACAGCGCAGTTTGCAAACACTCTTTTTGTGGAATTTGCAAGTGGAGATTTCAAGCGATTTCAGGCCAATCTTAGAAAGGGAAATATCTTTGTATAAAAACTAGACAGAATCTTTCTCAGAAACTACTTTGTGTTCTGTGCGTTCCACTCACAGAGTTTAACCTTTCTTTTCATAGAGCAGTTTGGAATCACTCTGTTTTTTAAGTCTGCAAGAGGATATTTAGACCTCTTTGACGCCTTCATTATAAACGGGATTTCTTCATATACAGCTAGACACATGAATTCTCAGTAACTTCTTTGTGTTGTGTGTATTCAACTCACAGAGTTGAACCTTTCTTTAGACAGAGCAGATTTGAAACACTCTTTTTGTGGATTTTACAAGTGGAGATTTCAAGCGATTTGAGGCCAATTGTAGTAAAGGAAATATCCTCGGTTAAAAACTAGACAGAATCATTCTCAGAAACTACTTTGTGATGTGTGTGTTCAACTCACAGAGTTTCACCTTTCTTTTCATAGAGCAGTTTGGAAACACTCTGTTGGTTAAATTTGCAAGAGGATATTTGGACCACTTTGAGGCCTTCGTTGGAAACGGGATTTCTCAGTATACAGCTAGACAGATGAATTCCCAGTAAGTTCTTTGTGTTGTGTCTATTCAACTCACAGAGCTGAACCTTCCTTTAGACAGAGCAGTTTGCAAACACTCTTTTTGTGGAATTTGCAAGTGGAGATTTCAAGCGATTTCAGGCCAAACTTAGAAAGGGAAATATCTTTGTATAAAAACTAGACAGAATCTTTCTCAGAAACTACTCTGTGTTGTGTGTGTTCCACTCACAGAGTTTAACCTTTCTTTTCATAGAGCAGTTTGGAAACACTCTGTTAAGTCTGCAAGGGGATATTTAGACCTCTTTGACGCCTTCGTTGGAAATGGGATTTCTTCATATACAGCTAGACACATGAATCCTCAGTAACTTCTTTGTGTTGTGTGTATTCAACTCACAGAGTTGAACCTTTCTTTAGACAGAGCAGATTTGAAACACTCTTTTTGTGGATTTTACAAGTGGAGATTTCAAGCGATTTGAGGCCAATTGTAGTAAAGGAAATATCCTCGTTTAAAAACTAGACAGAATCATTCTCAGAAACTACTTTGTGATGTGTGCGTTCAACTCACAGAGTTTCACCTTTCTTTTCATAGAGCAGTTTGGAAACACTCTGTTTCTTAAGTTTGCAAGAGGATATTTGGACCACTTTGAGGCCTTCGTTGGAAACGGGATTTCTCAGTATAATGCTAGACAGATGAATTCCCAGTAAGTTCTTTGTGTTGTGTCTATTCAACTCACAGAGTTGAACCTTCCTTTCGACAGCGCAGTTTGCAAACACTCTTTTTGTGGAATTTGCAAGTGGATATTTCAAGCGATTTCAGGCCAATCTTAGAAAGGGAAATATCTTTGTATAAAAACTAGACAGAATGTTTCTCAGAAACTACTTTGTGTTCTGTGCGTTCCACTCACAGACTTTAACCTTTCTTTTCATAGAGCAGTTTGGAATCACTCTGTTTTTTAAGTCTGCAAGGGGATATTTAGACCTCTTTGACGCCTTCATTATAAACGGGATTTCTTCATATACAGCTAGACACATGAATTCTCAGTAACTTCTTTGTGTTGTGTGTATTCAACTCACAGAGTTGAACCTTTCTTTAGACAGAGCAGATTTGAAACACTCTTTTTGTGGATTTTACAAGTGGAGATTTCAAGCGATTTGAGGCCAATTGTAGTAAAGGAAATATCCTCGTTTAAAAACTAGACAGAATCATTCTCAGAAACTACTTTGTGATGTGTGCGTTCAACTCACAGAGTTTCACCTTTCTTTTCATAGAGCAGTTTGGAAACACTCTGTTGGTTAACTTTGCAAGAGGATATTTGGACCACTTTGAGGCCTTCGTTGGAAACGGGATTTCTCAGTATACAGCTAGATAGATGAATTCCCAGTAAGTTCTTTGTGTTGTGTCTATTCAACTCACAGAGTTGAACCTTCCTTTAGACAGAGCAGTTTGCAAACACTCTTTTTGTGGAATTTGCAAGTGGAGATTTCAAGCGATTTCAGGCCAAACTTAGAAAGGGAAATATCTTTGTATAAAAACTAGACAGAATCATTCTCAGAAACTACTCTGTGTTGTGTGCGTTCCACTCACAGAGTTTAACCTTTCTTTTCATAGAGCAGCTGGAAACACTCTCTTTGTTAAGTCTGCAAGGGGATATTTAGACCTCTTTGACGCCTTCGTTGGAAACGGGATTTCTTCATATACAGCTAGACACATGAATTCTCAGTAACTTCTTTGTGTTGTGTGTATTCAACTCACAGAGTTGAACCTTTCTTTAGACAGAGCAGATTTGAAACACTCTTTTTGTGGATTTTACAAGTGGAGATTTCAAGCGATTTGAGGCCAATTGTAGTAAAGGAAATATCCTCGTTTAAAAACTAGACAGAATCATTCTCAGAAACTACTTTGTGATGTGTGCGTTCAACTCACAGAGTTTCACCTTTCTTTTCATAGAGCAGTTTGGAAACACTCTGTTTCTTAAGTTTGCAAGAGGATATTTGGACCACTTTGAGGCCTTCGTTGGAAACGGGATTTCTCAGTATAATGCTAGACAGATGAATTCCCAGTAAGTTCTTTGTGTTGTGTCTATTCAACTCACAGAGTTGAACCTTCCTTTAGACAGCGCAGTTTGCAAACACTCTTTTTGTGGAATTTGCAAGTGGAGATTTCAAGCGATTTCAGGCCAATCTTAGAAAGGGAAATATCTTTGTATAAAAACTAGACAGAATCTTTCTCAGAAACTACTTTGTGTTCTGTGCGTTCCACTCACAGAGTTTAACCTTTCTTTTCATAGAGCAGTTTGGAATCACTCTGTTTTTTAAGTCTGCAAGGGGATATTTAGACCTCTTTGACGCGTTCATTATAAACGGGATTTCTTCATATACAGCTAGACACATGAATTCTCAGTAACTTCTTTGTGTTGTGTGTATTCAACTCACAGAGTTGAACCATTCTTTAGACAGAGCAGATTTGAAACACTCTTTTTGTGGATTTTACAAGTGGAGATTTCAAGCGATTTGAGGCCAATTGTAGTAAAGGAAATATCCTCGTTTAAAAACTAGACAGAATCATTCTCAGAAACTACTTTGTGATGTGTGCGTTCAACTCACAGAGTTTCACCTTTCTTTTCATAGAGCAGTTTGGAAACACTCTGTTTGTTAAGTTTGCAAGAGGATATTTGGACCACTTTGAGGCCTTCGTTGGAAACGGGATTTCTCAGTATAATGCTAGACAGATGAATTCCCTATAAGTTCTTTGTGTTGTGTCTATTCAACTCACAGAGTTGAACCTTCCTTTAGACAGCGCAGTTTGCAAACACTCTTTTTGTGGAATTTGCAAGTGGAGATTTCAAGCGATTTCAGGCCAATCTTAGAAAGGGAAATATCTTTGTATAAAAACTAGACAGAATCTTTCTCAGAAACTACTTTGTGTTCTGTGCGTTCCACTCACAGACTTTAACCTTTCTTTTCATAGAGCAGTTTGGAATCACTCTGTTTTTTAAGTCTGCAAGGGGATATTTAGACCTCTTTGACGCCTTCATTATAAACGGGATTTCTTCATATACAGCTAGACACATGAATTCTCAGTAACTTCTTTGTGTTGTGTGTATTCAACTCACAGAGTTGAACCTTTCTTTAGACAGAGCAGATTTGAAACACTCTTTTTGTGGATTTTACAAGTGGAGATTTCAAGCGATTTGAGGCCAATTGTAGTAAAGGAAATATCCTCGTTTAAAAACTAGACAGAATCATTCTCAGAAACTACTTTGTGATGTGTGTGTTCAACTCACAGAGTTTCACCTTTCTTTTCATAGAGCAGTTTGGAAACACTCTGTTGGTTAAGTTTGCAAGAGGATATTTGGACCACTTTGAGGCCTTCGTTGGAAACGGGATTTCTCAGTATAATGCTAGACAGATGAATTCCCAGTAAGTTCTTTGTGTTGTGTCTATTCAACTCACAGAGTTGAACCTTCCTTTAGACAGAGCAGTTTGCAAACACTCTTTTTGTGGAATTTGCAAGTGGAGATTTCAAGCGATTTCAGGCCAAACTTAGAAAGGGAAATATCTTTGTATAAAAACTAGACAGAATCATTCTCAGAAACTACTCTGTGTTGTGTGCGTTCCACTCACAGAGTTTAACCTTTCTTTTCATAGAGCAGTTTGGAAACACTCTCTTTGTTAAGTCTGCAAGGGGATATTTAGACCTCTTTGACGCCTTCGTTGGAAACGGGATTTCTTCATATACAGCTAGACACATGAATCCTCAGTAACTTCTTTGTGTTGTGTGTATTCAACTCACAGAGTTGAACCTTTCTTTACACAGAGCAGATTTGAAACACTCTTTTTGTGGATTTTACATGTGGAGATTTCAAGCGATTTGAGGCCAATTGTAGTAAAGGAAATATCCTCGTTTAAAAACTAGACAGAATCATTCTCAGAAACTACTTTGTGATGTGTGCGTTCAACTCACAGAGTTTCACCTTTCTTTTCATAGAGCAGTTTGGAAACACTCTGTTTCTTAAGTTTGCAAGAGGATATTTGGACCACTTTGAGGCCTTCGTTGGAAACGGGATTTCTCTGTATAATGCTAGACAGATGAATTCCCAGTAAGTTCTTTGTGTTGTGTCTATTCAACTCACAGAGTTGAACCTTCCTTTAGACAGCGCAGTTTGCAAACACTCTTTTTGTGGAATTTGCAAGTGGAGATTTCAAGCGATTTCAGGCCAAACTTAGAAAGGGATATATCTTTGTATAAAAACTAGACAGAATCATTCTCAGAAACTACTCTGTGTTGTGTGCGTTCCACTCACAGAGTTTAACCTTTCTTTTCATAGAGCAGTTTGGAAACACTCTGTTTGTTAAGTCTGCAAGTGGATATTTAGACCTCTTTGACCCCTTCGTTTGAAACGGGATTTCTTCATATACAGCTAGACACATGAATGCTCAGTAACTTCTTTGTGTTGTGTGTATTCAACTCACAGAGTTGAACCTTTCTTTAGACAGAGCAGATTTGAAACACTCTTTTTGTGGATTTTACAAGTGGAGATTTCAAGCGATTTGAGGCCAATTGTAGTAAAGGAAATATCCTCGTTTAAAAACTAGACAGAATCATTCTCAGAAACTACTTTGTGATGTGTGCGTTCAACTCACAGAGTTTCACCTTTCTTTTCATAGAGCAGTTTGGAAACACTCTGTTTCTTAAGTTTGCAAGAGGATATTTGGACCACTTTGAGGCCTTCGTTGGAAACGGGATTTCTCAGTATAATGCTAGACAGATGAATTCCCAGTAAGTTCTTTGTGTTGTGTCTATTCAACTCACAGAGCTGAACCTTCCTTTAGACAGCGCAGTTTGCAAACACTCTTTTTGTGGAATTTGCAAGTGGAGATTTCAAGCGATTTCAGGCCAATCTTAGAAAGGGAAATATCTTTGTATAAAAACTAGACAGAATCTTTCTCAGAAACTACTTTGTGTTCTGTGCGTTCCACTCACAGAGTTTAACCTTTCTTTTCATAGAGCAGTTTGGAATCACTCTGTTTTTTAAGTCTGCAAGGGGATATTTAGACCTCTTTGACGCCTTCGTTGGAAACGGGATTTCTTCATATACAGCTAGACGCATGAATTCTCAGTAACTTCTTTGTGTTGTGTGTATTCAACTCACAGAGTTGAACGTTTCTTTAGACAGAGCAGATTTGAAACACTCTTTTTGTGGATTTTACAAGTGGAGATTTCAAGCCGTTTGAGGCCAATTGTAGTAAAGGAAATATCCTCGTTTAAAAACTAGACAGAATCATTCTCAGAAACTACTTTGTGATGTGTGCGTTCAACTCACAGAGTTTCACCTTTCTTTTCATAGAGCAGTTTGGAAACACTCTGTTGGTTAAGTTTGCAAGAGGATATTTGGACCACTTTGAGGCCTTCGTTGGAAACGGGATTTCTCAGTATAATGCTAGACAGATGAATTCCCAGTAAGTTCTTTGTGTTGTGTCTATTCAACTCACAGAGTTGAACCTTCCTTTAGACAGCGCAGTTTGCAAACACTCTTTTTGTGGAATTTGCAAGTGGAGATTTCAAGCGATTTCAGGCCAATCTTAGAAAGGGAAATATCTTTGTATAAAAACTAGACAGAATCTTTCTCAGAAACTACTTTGTGTTCTGTGCGTTCCACTCACAGAGTTTAACCTTTCTTTTCATAGAGCAGTTTGGAATCACTCTGTTTTTTAAGTCTGCAAGGGGATATTTAGACCTCTTTGACGCCTTCATTATAAACGGGATTTCTTCATATACAGCTAGACACATGAATTCTCAGTAACTTCTTTGTGTTGTGTGTATTCAACTCACAGAGTTGAACCTTTCTTTAGACAGAGCAGATTTGAAACACTCTTTTTGTGGATTTTACAAGTGGAGATTTCAAGCGATTTGAGGCCAATTGTAGTAAAGGAAATATCCTCGTTTAAAAACTAGACAGAATCATTCTCAGAAACTACTTTGTGATGTGTGTGTTCAACTCACAGAGTTTCACCTTTCTTTTCATAGAGCAGTTTGGAAACACTCTGTTTCTTAAGTTTGCAAGAGGATATTTGGACCACTTTGAGGCCTTCGTTGGAAACGGGATTTCTCAGTATAATGCTAGACAGATGAATTCCCAGTAAGTTCTTTGTGTTGTGTCTATTCAACTCACAGAGTTGAACCTTCCTTTAGACAGCGCAGTTTGCAAACACTCTTTTTGTGGAATTTGCAAGTGGAGATTTCAAGCGATTTCAGGCCAATCTTAGAAAGGGAAATATCTTTGTATAAAAACTAGACAGAATCTTTCTCAGAAACTACTTTGTGTTCTGTGCGTTCCACTCACAGAGTTTAACCTTTCGTTTCATAGAGCAGTTTGGAATCACTCTGTTTTTTAAGTCTGCAAGGGGATATTTAGACCTCTTTGACGCCTTCATTATAAACGGGATTTCTTCATATACAGCTAGACACATGAATTCTCAGTAACTTCTTTGTGTTGTGTGTATTCAACTCACAGAGTTGAACCTTTCTTTAGACAGAGCAGATTTGAAACACTCTTTTTGTGGATTTTACAAGTGTAGATTTCAAGCGATTTGAGGCCAATTGTAGTAAAGGAAATATCCTCGTTTAAAAACTAGACAGAATCATTCTCAGAAACTACTTTGTGATGTGTGTGTTCAACTCACAGAGTTTCACCTTTCTTTTCATAGAGCAGTTTGGAAACACTCTGTTTCTTAAGTTTGCAAGAGGATATTTGGACCACTTTGAGGCCTTCGTTGGAAACGGGATTTCTCAGTATAATGCTAGACAGATGAATTCCCAGTAAGTTCTTTGTGTTGTGTCTATTCAACTCACAGAGTTGAACCTTCCTTTAGACAGCGCAGTTTGCAAACACTCTTTTTGTGGAATTTGCAAGTGGAGATTTCAAGCGATTTCAGGCCAATCTTAGAAAGGGAAATATCTTTGTATAAAAACTAGACAGAATCTTTCTCAGAAACTACTTTGTGTTCTGTGCGTTCCACTCACAGAGTTTAACCTTTCGTTTCATAGAGCAGTTTGGAATCACTCTGTTTTTTAAGTCTGCAAGGGGATATTTAGACCTCTTTGACGCCTTCATTATAAACGGGATTTCTTCATATACAGCTAGACACATGAATTCTCAGTAACTTCTTTGTGTTGTGTGTATTCAACTCACAGAGTTGAACCTTTCTTTAGACAGAGCAGATTTGAAACACTCTTTTTGTGGATTTTACAAGTGGAGATTTCAAGCGATTTGAGGCCAATTGTAGTAAAGGAAATATCCTCGTTTAAAACTAGACAGAATCATTCTCAGAAACTACTTTGTGATGTGTGTGTTCAACTCACAGAGTTTAACCTTTCTTTTCATAGAGCAGTTTGGAAACACTCTGTTGGTTAAGTTTGCAAGAGGATATTTGGACCACTTTGAGGCCTTCGTTGGAAACGGGATTTCTCAGTATACAGCTAGACAGATGAATTCCCAGTAAGTTCTTTGTGTTGTGGCTATTCAACTCACAGAGCTGAACCTTCCTTTAGACAGAGAAGTTTGCAAACACTCTTTTTGTGGAGTTTTCAAGTGGAGATTTCAAGCGATTTCAGGCCAAACTTAGAAAGGGAAATATCTTTGTATAAAAACTAGACAGAATCATTCTCAGAAACTACTCTGTGTTGTGTGCGTTCCACTCACAGAGTTTAACCTTTCTTTTCATAGAGCAGTTTGGAAACACTCTGTTTGTTAAGTCTGCAAGTGGATATTTAGACCTCTTTGACGCCTTCGTTGGAAACGGGATTTCTTCATATACAGCTAGACACATGAATGCTCAGTAACTTCTTTGTGTTGTGTGTATTCAACTCACAGAGTTGAACCTTTCTTTAGACAGAGCAGATTTGAAACACTCTTTTTGTGGATTTTACAAGTGGAGATTTCAAGCGATTTGAGGCCAATTGTAGTAAAGGAAATATCCTCGTTTAAAAACTAGACAGAATCATTCTCAGAAACTACTTTGTGATGTGTGCGTTCAACTCACAGAGTTTCACCTTTCTTTTCATAGAGCAGTTTGGAAACACTCTGTTTCTTAAGTTTGCAAGAGGATATTTGGACCACTTTGAGGCCTTCGTTGGAAACGGGATTTCTCAGTATAATGCTAGACAGATGAATTCCCAGTAAGTTCTTTGTGTTGTGTCTATTCAACTCACAGAGTTGAACCTTCCTTTAGACAGCGCAGTTTGCAAACACTCTTTTTGTGGAATTTGCAAGTGGAGATTTCAAGCGATTTCAGGCCAATCTTAGAAAGGGAAATATCTTTGTATAAAAACTAGACAGAATCTTTCTCAGAAACTACTTTGTGTTCTGTGCGTTCCACTCACAGAGTTTAACCTTTCTTTTCATAGAGCAGTTTGGAATCACTCTGTTTTTTAAGTCTGCAAGGGGATATTTAGACCTCTTTGACGCCTTCGTTGGAAACGGGATTTCTTCATATACAGCTAGACACATGAATTCTCAGTAACTTCTTTGTGTTGTGTGTATTCAACTCACAGAGTTGAACCTTTCTTTAGACAGAGCAGATTTGAAACACTCTTTTTGTGGATTTTACAAGTGGAGATTTCAAGCGATTTGAGGCCAATTGTAGTAAAGGAAATATCCTCGTTTAAAAACTAGACAGAATCATTCTCAGAAACTACTTTGTGATGTGTGCGTTCAACTCACAGAGTTTCACCTTTCTTTTCATAGAGCAGTTTGGAAACACTCTGTTTCTTAAGTTTGCAAGAGGATATTTGGACCACTTTGAGGCCTTCGTTGGAAACGGGATTTCTCAGTATAATGCTAGACAGATGAATTCCCAGTAAGTTCTTTGTGTTGTGTCTATTCAACTCACAGAGTTGAACCTTCCTTTAGACAGAGCAGTTTGGAAACACTCTTTTTGTGGAATTTGCAAGTGGAGATTTCAAGCGATTTCAGGCCAATCTTAGAAAGGGAAATATCTTTGTATAAAAACTAGACAGAATCTTTCTCAGAAACTACTTTGTGTTCTGTGCGTTCCACTCACAGAGTTTAACCTTTCTTTTCATAGAGCAGTTTGGAATCACTCTGTTTTTTAAGTCTGCAAGGGGATATTTAGACCTCTTTGACGCCTTCGTTGGAAACGGTATTTCTTCATATACAGCTAGACACATGAATTCTCAGTAACTTCTTTGTGTTGTGTGTATTCAACTCACAGAGTTGAACCTTTCTTTAGACAGAGCAGATTTGAAACACTCTTTTTGTGGATTTTACAAGTGGAGATTTCAAGCGATTTGAGGCCAATTGTAGTAAAGGAAATATCCTCGTTTAAAAACTAGACAGAATCATTCTCAGAAACTACTTTGTGATGTGTGCGTTCAACTCACAGAGTTTCACCTTTCTTTTCATAGAGCAGTTTGGAAACACTCTGTTGGTTAAGTTTGCAAGAGGATATTTGGACCACTTTGAGGCCTTCGTTGGAAACGGGATTTCTCAGTATAATGCTAGACAGATGAATTCCCAGTAAGTTCTTTGTGTTGTGTCTATTCAACTCACAGAGTTGAACCTTCCTTTAGACAGAGCAGTTTGCAAACACTCTTTTTGTGGAATTTGCAAGTGGAGATTTCAAGCGATTTCAGGCCAAACTTAGAAAGGGAAATATCTTTGTATAAAAACTAGACAGAATCATTCTCAGAAACTACTCTGTGTTGTGTGCGTTCCACTCACATAGTTTAACCTTTCTTTTCATAGAGCAGTTTGGAAACACTCTCTTTGTTAAGTCTGCAAGGGGATATTTAGACCTCTTTGACGCCTTCGTTGGAAACGGGATTTCTTCATATACAGCTAGACACATGAATCCTCAGTAACTTCTTTGTGTTGTGTGTATTCAACTCACAGAGTTGAACCTTTCTTTAGACAGAGCAGATTTGAAACACTCTTTTTGTGGATTTTACAAGTGGAGATTTCAAGCGATTTGAGGCCAATTGTAGTAAAGGAAATATCCTCGTTTAAAAACTAGACAGAATCATTCTCAGAAACTACTTTGTGATGTGTGCGTTCAACTCACAGAGTTTCACCTTTCTTTTCATAGAGCAGTTTGGAAACACTCTGTTTCTTAAGTTTGCAAGAGGATATTTGGACCACTTTGAGGCCTTCGTTGGAAACGGGATTTCTCAGTATAATGCTAGACAGATGAATTCCCAGTAAGTTCTTTGTGTTGTGTCTATTCAACTCACAGAGTTGAACCTTCCTTTAGACAGCGCAGTTTGCAAACACTCTTTTTGTCGAATTTGCAAGTGGAGATTTCAAGCGATTTCAGGCCAATCTTAGAAAGGGAAATATCTTTGTATAAAAACTAGACAGAATCTTTCTCAGAAACTACTTTGTGTTCTGTGCGTTCCACTCACAGAGTTTAACCTTTCGTTTCATAGAGCAGTTTGGAATCACTCTGTTTTTTAAGTCTGCAAGGGGATATTTAGACCTCTTTGACGCCTTCATTATAAACGGGATTTCTTCATATACAGCTAGACACATGAATTCTCAGTAACTTCTTTGTGTTGTGTGTATTCAACTCACAGAGTTGAACCTTTCTTTAGACAGAGCAGATTTGAAACACTCTTTTTGTGGATTTTACAAGTGGAGATTTCAAGCGATTTGAGGCCAATTGTAGTAAAGGAAATATCCTCGTTTAAAACTAGACAGAATCATTCTCAGAAACTACTTTGTGATGTGTGTGTTCAAGTCACAGAGTTTCACCTTTCTTTTCATAGAGCAGTTTGGAAACACTCTGTTGGTTAAGCTTGCAAGAGGATATTTGGACCACTTTGAGGCCTTCGTTGGAAACGGGATTTCTCAGTATACAGCTAGACAGATGAATTCCCAGTAAGTTCTTTGTGTTGTGGCTATTCAACTCACAGAGCTGAACCTTCCTTTAGACAGAGCAGTTTGCAAACACTCTTTTTGTGGAATTTGCAAGTGGAGATTTCAAGCGATTTCAGGCCAAACTTAGAAAGGGAAATATCTTTGTATAAAAACTAGACAGAATCATTCTCAGAAACTACTCTGTGTTGTGTGCGTTCCACTCACAGAGTTTAACCTTTCTTTTCATAGAGCAGTTTGGAAACACTCTGTTTGTTAAGTCTGCAAGTGGATATTTAGACCTCTTTGACGCCTTCGTTGGAAACGGGATTTCTTCATATACAGCTAGACACATGAATGCTCAGTAACTTCCTTGTGTTGTGTGTATTCAACTCACAGAGTTGAACCTTTCTTTAGACAGAGCAGATTTGAAACACTCTTTTTGTGGATTTTACAAGTGGAGATTTCAAGCGATTTGAGGCCAATTGTAGTAAAGGAAATATCCTCGTTTAAAAACTAGACAGAATCATTCTCAGAAACTACTTTGTGATGTGTGCGTTCAACTCACAGAGTTTCACCTTTCTTTTCATAGAGCAGTTTGGAAACACTCTGTTTCTTAAGTTTGCAAGAGGATATTTGGACCACTTTGAGGCCTTCGTTGGAAACGGGATTTCTCAGTATAATGCTAGACAGATGAATTCCCAGTAAGTTCTTTGTGTTGTGTCTATTCAACTCACAGAGTTGAACCTTCCTTTAGACAGCGCAGTTTGCAAACACTCTTTTTGTGGAATTTGCAAGTGGAGATTTCAAGCGATTTCAGGCCAATCTTAGAAAGGGAAATATCTTTGTATAAAAACTAGACAGAATCTTTCTCAGAAACTACTTTGTGTTCTGTGCGTTCCACTCACAGACTTTAACCTTTCTTTTCATAGAGCAGTTTGGAATCACTCTGTTTTTTAAGTCTGCAAGGGGATATTTAGACCTCTTTGACGCCTTCGTTGGAAACGGGATTTCTTCATATACAGCTAGACACATGAATCCTCAGTAACTTCTTTGTGTTGTGTGTATTCAACTCACAGAGTTGAACCTTTCTTTAGACAGAGCAGATTTGAAACACTCTTTTTGTGGATTTTACAAGTGGAGATTTCAAGCGATTTGAGGCCAATTGTAGTAAAGGAAATATCCTCGTTTAAAAACTAGACAGAATCATTCTCAGAAACTACTTTGTGATGTGTGCGTTCAACTCACAGAGTTTCACCTTTCTTTTCATAGAGCAGTTTGGAAACACTCTGTTTCTTAAGTTTGCAAGAGGATATTTGGACCACTTTGAGGCCTTCGTTGGAAACGGGATTTCTCAGTATACAGCTAGACAGATGAATTCCCAGTAAGTTCTTTGTGTTGTGTCTATTCAACTCACAGAGCTGAACCTTCCTTTAGACAGAGCAGTTTGCAAACACTCTTTTTGTGGAATTTGCAAGTGGAGATTTCAAGCGATTTCAGGCCAAACTTAGAAAGGGAAATATCTTTGTATAAAAACTAGACAGAATCTTTCTCAGAAACTACTCTGTGTTGTGTGTGTTCCACTCACAGAGTTTAACCTTTCTTTTCATAGAGCAGTTTGGAAACACTCTGTTTGTTAAGTCTGCAAGGGGATATTTAGACCTCTTTGACGCCTTCGTTGGAAATGGGATTTCTTCATATACAGCTAGACACATGAATCCTCAGTAACTTCTTTGTGTTGTGTGTATTCAACTCACAGAGTTGAACCTTTCTTTAGACAGAGCAGATTTGAAACACTCTTTTTGTGGATTTTACAAGTGGAGATTTCAAGCGATTTGAGGCCAATTGTAGTAAAGGAAATATCCTCGTTTAAAAACTAGACAGAATCATTCTCAGAAACTACTTTGTGATGTGTGCGTTCAACTCACAGAGTTTCACCTTTCTTTTCATAGAGCAGTTTGGAAACACTCTGTTTCTTAAGTTTGCAAGAGGATATTTGGACCACTTTGAGGCCTTCGTTGGAAACGGGATTTCTCAGTATAATGCTAGACAGATGAATTCCCAGTAAGTTCTTTGTGTTGTGTCTATTCAACTCACAGAGTTGAACCTTCCTTTCGACAGCGCAGTTTGCAAACACTCTTTTTGTGGAATTTGCAAGTGGATATTTCAAGCGATTTCAGGCCAATCTTAGAAAGGGAAATATCTTTGTATAAAAACTAGACAGAATGTTTCTCAGAAACTACTTTGTGTTCTGTGCGTTCCACTCACAGACTTTAACCTTTCTTTTCATAGAGCAGTTTGGAATCACTCTGTTTTTTAAGTCTGCAAGGGGATATTTAGACCTCTTTGACGCCTTCGTTATAAACGGGATTTCTTCATATACAGCTAGACACATGAATTCTCAGTAACTTCTTTGTGTTGTGTGTATTCAACTCACAGAGTTGAACCTTTCTTTAGACAGAGCAGATTTGAAACACTCTTTTTGTGGATTTTACAAGTGGAGATTTCAAGCGATTTGAGGCCAATTGTAGTAAAGGAAATATCCTCGTTTAAAAACTAGACAGAATCATTCTCAGAAACTACTTTGTGATGTGTGCGTTCAACTCACAGAGTTTCACCTTTCTTTTCATAGAGCAGTTTGGAAACACTCTGTTGGTTAACTTTGCAAGAGGATATTTGGACCACTTTGAGGCCTTCGTTGGAAACGGGATTTCTCAGTATACAGCTAGATAGATGAATTCCCAGTAAGTTCTTTGTGTTGTGTCTATTCAACTCACAGAGTTGAACCTTCCTTTAGACAGAGCAGTTTGCAAACACTCTTTTTGTGGAATTTGCAAGTGGAGATTTCAAGCGATTTCAGGCCAAACTTAGAAAGGGAAATATCTTTGTATAAAAACTAGACAGAATCATTCTCAGAAACTACTCTGTGTTGTGTGCGTTCCACTCACAGAGTTTAACCTTTCTTTTCATAGAGCAGCTGGAAACACTCTCTTTGTTAAGTCTGCAAGGGGATATTTAGACCTCTTTGACGCCTTCGTTGGAAACGGGATTTCTTCATATACAGCTAGACACATGAATTCTCAGTAACTTCTTTGTGTTGTGTGTATTCAACTCACAGAGTTGAACCTTTCTTTAGACAGAGCAGATTTGAAACACTCTTTTTGTGGATTTTACAAGTGGAGATTTCAAGCGATTTGAGGCCAATTGTAGTAAAGGAAATATCCTCGTTTAAAAACTAGACAGAATCATTCTCAGAAACTACTTTGTGATGTGTGCGTTCAACTCACAGAGTTTCACCTTTCTTTTCATAGAGCAGTTTGGAAACACTCTGTTTCTTAAGTTTGCAAGAGGATATTTGGACCACTTTGAGGCCTTCGTTGGAAACGGGATTTCTCAGTATAATGCTAGACAGATGAATTCCCAGTAAGTTCTTTGTGTTGTGTCTATTCAACTCACAGAGTTGAACCTTCCTTTAGACAGCGCAGTTTGCAAACACTCTTTTTGTGGAATTTGCAAGTGGAGATTTCAAGCGATTTCAGGCCAATCTTAGAAAGGGAAATATCTTTGTATAAAAACTAGACAGAATCTTTCTCAGAAACTACTTTGTGTTCTGTGCGTTCCACTCACAGAGTTTAACCTTTCTTTTCATAGAGCAGTTTGGAATCACTCTGTTTTTTAAGTCTGCAAGGGGATATTTAGACCTCTTTGACGCCTTCGTTTGAAACGGGATTTCTTCATATACAGCTAGACACATGAATGCTCAGTAACTTCTTTGTGTTGTGTGTATTCAACTCACAGAGTTGAACCTTTCTTTAGACAGAGCAGATTTGAAACACTCTTTTTGTGGATTTTACAAGTGGAGATTTCAAGCGATTTGAGGCCAATTGTAGTAAAGGAAATATCCTCGTTTAAAAACTAGACAGAATCATTCTCAGAAACTACTTTGTGATGTGTGCGTTCAACTCACAGAGTTTCACCTTTCTTTTCATAGAGCAGTTTGGAAACACTCTGTTTGTTAAGTTTGCAAGAGGATATTTGGACCACTTTGAGGCCTTCGTTGGAAACGGGATTTCTCAGTATAATGCTAGACAGATGAATTCCCAGTAAGTTCTTTGTGTTGTGTCTATTCAACTCACAGAGTTGAACCTTCCTTTAGACAGCGCAGTTTGCAAACACTCTTTTTGTGGAATTTGCAAGTGGAGATTTCAAGCGATTTCAGGCCAATCTTAGAAAGGGAAATATCTTTGTATAAAAACTAGACAGAATCTTTCTCAGAAACTACTTTGTGTTCTGTGCGTTCCACTCACAGACTTTAACCTTTCTTTTCATAGAGCAGTTTGGAATCACTCTGTTTTTTAAGTCTGCAAGGGGATATTTAGACCTCTTTGACGCCTTCATTATAAACGGGATTTCTTCATATACAGCTAGACACATGAATTCTCAGTAACTTCTTTGTGTTGTGTGTATTCAACTCACAGAGTTGAACCTTTCTTTAGACAGAGCAGATTTGAAACACTCTTTTTGTGGATTTTACAAGTGGAGATTTCAAGCGATTTGAGGCCAATTGTAGTAAAGGAAATATCCTCGTTTAAAAACTAGACAGAATCATTCTCAGAAACTACTTTGTGATGTGTGTGTTCAACTCACAGAGTTTCACCTTTCTTTTCATAGAGCAGTTTGGAAACACTCTGTTGGTTAAGTTTGCAAGAGGATATTTGGACCACTTTGAGGCCTTCGTTGGAAACGGGATTTCTCAGTATAATGCTAGACAGATGAATTCCCAGTAAGTTCTTTGTGTTGTGTCTATTCAACTCACAGAGTTGAACCTTCCTTTAGACAGAGCAGTTTGCAAACACTCTTTTTGTGGAATTTGCAAGTGGAGATTTCAAGCGATTTCAGGCCAAACTTAGAAAGGGAAATATCTTTGTATAAAAACTAGACAGAATCATTCTCAGAAACTACTCTGTGTTGTGTGCGTTCCACTCACAGAGTTTAACCTTTCTTTTCATAGAGCAGTTTGGAAACACTCTCTTTGTTAAGTCTGCAAGGGGATATTTAGACCTCTTTGACGCCTTCGTTGGAAACGGGATTTCTTCATATACAGCTAGACACATGAATCCTCAGTAACTTCTTTGTGTTGTGTGTATTCAACTCTCAGAGTTGAACCTTTCTTTACACAGAGCAGATTTGAAACACTCTTTTTGTGGATTTTACATGTGGAGATTTCAAGCGATTTGAGGCCAATTGTAGTAAAGGAAATATCCTCGTTTAAAAACTAGACAGAATCATTCTCAGAAACTACTTTGTGATGTGTGCGTTCAACTCACAGAGTTTCACCTTTCTTTTCATAGAGCAGTTTGGAAACACTCTGTTTCTTAAGTTTGCAAGAGGATATTTGGACCACTTTGAGGCCTTCGTTGGAAACGGGATTTCTCTGTATAATGCTAGACAGATGAATTCCCAGTAAGTTCTTTGTGTTGTGTCTATTCAACTCACAGAGTTGAACCTTCCTTTAGACAGCGCAGTTTGCAAACACTCTTTTTGTGGAATTTGCAAGTGGAGATTTCAAGCGATTTCAGGCCAAACTTAGAAAGGGATATATCTTTGTATAAAAACTAGACAGAATCATTCTCAGAAACTACTCTGTGTTGTGTGCGTTCCACTCACAGAGTTTAACCTTTCTTTTCATAGAGCAGTTTGGAAACACTCTGTTTGTTAAGTCTGCAAGTGGATATTTAGACCTCTTTGACCCCTTCGTTTGAAACGGGATTTCTTCATATACAGCTAGACACATGAATGCTCAGTAACTTCTTTGTGTTGTGTGTATTCAACTCACAGAGTTGAACCTTTCTTTAGACAGAGCAGATTTGAAACACTCTTTTTGTGGATTTTACAAGTGGAGATTTCAAGCGATTTGAGGCCAATTGTAGTAAAGGAAATATCCTCGTTTAAAAACTAGACAGAATCATTCTCAGAAACTACTTTGTGATGTGTGCGTTCAACTCACAGAGTTTCACCTTTCTTTTCATAGAGCAGTTTGGAAACACTCTGTTTCTTAAGTTTGCAAGAGGATATTTGGACCACTTTGAGGCCTTCGTTGGAAACGGGATTTCTCAGTATAATGCTAGACAGATGAATTCCCAGTAAGTTCTTTGTGTTGTGTCTATTCAACTCACAGAGCTGAACCTTCCTTTAGACAGCGCAGTTTGCAAACACTCTTTTTGTGGAATTTGCAAGTGGAGATTTCAAGCGATTTCAGGCCAATCTTAGAAAGGGAAATATCTTTGTATAAAAACTAGACAGAATCTTTCTCAGAAACTACTTTGTGTTCTGTGCGTTCCACTCACAGAGTTTAACCTTTCTTTTCATAGAGCAGTTTGGAATCACTCTGTTTTTTAAGTCTGCAAGGGGATATTTAGACCTCTTTGACGCCTTCGTTGGAAACGGGATTTCTTCATATACAGCTAGACGCATGAATTCTCAGTAACTTCTTTGTGTTGTGTGTATTCAACTCACAGAGTTGAACGTTTCTTTAGACAGAGCAGATTTGAAACACTCTTTTTGTGGATTTTACAAGTGGAGATTTCAAGCGGTTTGAGGCCAATTGTAGTAAAGGAAATATCCTCGTTTAAAAACTAGACAGAATCATTCTCAGAAACTACTTTGTGATGTGTGCGTTCAACTCACAGAGTTTCACCTTTCTTTTCATAGAGCAGTTTGGAAACACTCTGTTGGTTAAGTTTGCAAGAGGATATTTGGACCACTTTGAGGCCTTCGTTGGAAACGGGATTTCTCAGTATAATGCTAGACAGATGAATTCCCAGTAAGTTCTTTGTGTTGTGTCTATTCAACTCACAGAGTTGAACCTTCCTTTAGACAGCGCAGTTTGCAAACACTCTTTTTGTGGAATTTGCAAGTGGAGATTTCAAGCGATTTCAGGCCAATCTTAGAAAGGGAAATATCTTTGTATAAAAACTAGACAGAATCTTTCTCAGAAACTACTTTGTGTTCTGTGCGTTCCACTCACAGAGTTTAACCTTTCTTTTCATAGAGCAGTTTGGAATCACTCTGTTTTTTAAGTCTGCAAGGGGATATTTAGACCTCTTTGACGCCTTCATTATAAACGGGATTTCTTCATATACAGCTAGACACATGAATTCTCAGTAACTTCTTTGTGTTGTGTGTATTCAACTCACAGAGTTGAACCTTTCTTTAGACAGAGCAGATTTGAAACACTCTTTTTGTGGATTTTACAAGTGGAGATTTCAAGCGATTTGAGGCCAATTGTAGTAAAGGAAATATCCTCGTTTAAAAACTAGACAGAATCATTCTCAGAAACTACTTTGTGATGTGTGTGTTCAACTCACAGAGTTTCACCTTTCTTTTCATAGAGCAGTTTGGAAACACTCTGTTTCTTAAGTTTGCAAGAGGATATTTGGACCACTTTGAGGCCTTCGTTGGAAACGGGATTTCTCAGTATAATGCTAGACAGATGAATTCCCAGTAAGTTCTTTGTGTTGTGTCTATTCAACTCACAGAGTTGAACCTTCCTTTAGACAGCGCAGTTTGCAAACACTCTTTTTGTGGAATTTGCAAGTGGAGATTTCAAGCGATTTCAGGCCAATCTTAGAAAGGGAAATATCTTTGTATAAAAACTAGACAGAATCTTTCTCAGAAACTACTTTGTGTTCTGTGCGTTCCACTCACAGAGTTTAACCTTTCGTTTCATAGAGCAGTTTGGAATCACTCTGTTTTTTAAGTCTGCAAGGGGATATTTAGACCTCTTTGACGCCTTCATTATAAACGGGATTTCTTCATATACAGCTAGACACATGAATTCTCAGTAACTTCTTTGTGTTGTGTGTATTCAACTCACAGAGTTGAACCTTTCTTTAGACAGAGCAGATTTGAAACACTCTTTTTGTGGATTTTACAAGTGGAGATTTCAAGCGATTTGAGGCCAATTGTAGTAAAGGAAATATCCTCGTTTAAAAACTAGACAGAATCATTCTCAGAAACTACTTTGTGATGTGTGTGTTCAACTCACAGAGTTTCACCTTTCTTTTCATAGAGCAGTTTGGAAACACTCTGTTTCTTAAGTTTGCAAGAGGATATTTGGACCACTTTGAGGCCTTCGTTGGAAACGGGATTTCTCAGTATAATGCTAGACAGATGAATTCCCAGTAAGTTCTTTGTGTTGTGTCTATTCAACTCACAGAGTTGAACCTTCCTTTAGACAGCGCAGTTTGCAAACACTCTTTTTGTGGAATTTGCAAGTGGAGATTTCAAGCGATTTCAGGCCAATCTTAGAAAGGGAAATATCTTTGTATAAAAACTAGACAGAATCTTTCTCAGAAACTACTTTGTGTTCTGTGCGTTCCACTCACAGAGTTTAACCTTTCGTTTCATAGAGCAGTTTGGAATCACTCTGTTTTTTAAGTCTGCAAGGGGATATTTAGACCTCTTTGACGCCTTCATTATAAACGGGATTTCTTCATATACAGCTAGACACATGAATTCTCAGTAACTTCTTTGTGTTGTGTGTATTCAACTCACAGAGTTGAACCTTTCTTTAGACAGAGCAGATTTGAAACACTCTTTTTGTGGATTTTACAAGTGGAGATTTCAAGCGATTTGAGGCCAATTGTAGTAAAGGAAATATCCTCGTTTAAAACTAGACAGAATCATTCTCAGAAACTACTTTGTGATGTGTGTGTTCAACTCACAGAGTTTAACCTTTCTTTTCATAGAGCAGTTTGGAAACACTCTGTTGGTTAAGTTTGCAAGAGGATATTTGGACCACTTTGAGGCCTTCGTTGGAAACGGGATTTCTCAGTATACAGCTAGACAGATGAATTCCCAGTAAGTTCTTTGTGTTGTGGCTATTCAACTCACAGAGCTGAACCTTCCTTTAGACAGAGAAGTTTGCAAACACTCTTTTTGTGGAGTTTTCAAGTGGAGATTTCAAGCGATTTCAGGCCAAACTTAGAAAGGGAAATATCTTTGTATAAAAACTAGACAGAATCATTCTCAGAAACTACTCTGTGTTGTGTGCGTTCCACTCACAGAGTTTAACCTTTCTTTTCATAGAGCAGTTTGGAAACACTCTGTTTGTTAAGTCTGCAAGTGGATATTTAGACCTCTTTGACGCCTTCGTTGGAAACGGGATTTCTTCATATACAGCTAGACACATGAATGCTCAGTAACTTCTTTGTGTTGTGTGTATTCAACTCACAGAGTTGAACCTTTCTTTAGACAGAGCAGATTTGAAACACTCTTTTTGTGGATTTTACAAGTGGAGATTTCAAGCGATTTGAGGCCAATTGTAGTAAAGGAAATATCCTCGTTTAAAAACTAGACAGAATCATTCTCAGAAACTACTTTGTGATGTGTGCGTTCAACTCACAGAGTTTCACCTTTCTTTTCATAGAGCAGTTTGGAAACACTCTGTTTCTTAAGTTTGCAAGAGGATATTTGGACCACTTTGAGGCCTTCGTTGGAAACGGGATTTCTCAGTATAATGCTAGACAGATGAATTCCCAGTAAGTTCTTTGTGTTGTGTCTATTCAACTCACAGAGTTGAACCTTCCTTTAGACAGCGCAGTTTGCAAACACTCTTTTTGTGGAATTTGCAAGTGGAGATTTCAAGCGATTTCAGGCCAATCTTAGAAAGGGAAATATCTTTGTATAAAAACTAGACAGAATCTTTCTCAGAAACTACTTTGTGTTCTGTGCGTTCCACTCACAGAGTTTAACCTTTCTTTTCATAGAGCAGTTTGGAATCACTCTGTTTTTTAAGTCTGCAAGGGGATATTTAGACCTCTTTGAGGCCTTCGTTGGAAACGGGATTTCTTCATATACAGCTAGACACATGAATTCTCAGTAACTTCTTTGTGTTGTGTGTATTCAACTCACAGAGTTGAACCTTTCTTTAGACAGAGCAGATTTGAAACACTCTTTTTGTGGATTTTACAAGTGGAGATTTCAAGCGATTTGAGGCCAATTGTAGTAAAGGAAATATCCTCGTTTAAAAACTAGACAGAATCATTCTCAGAAACTACTTTGTGATGTGTGCGTTCAACTCACAGAGTTTCACCTTTCTTTTCATAGAGCAGTTTGGAAACACTCTGTTTCTTAAGTTTGCAAGAGGATATTTGGACCACTTTGAGGCCTTCGTTGGAAACGGGATTTCTCAGTATAATGCTAGACAGATGAATTCCCAGTAAGTTCTTTGTGTTGTGTCTATTCAACTCACAGAGTTGAACCTTCCTTTAGACAGAGCAGTTTGGAAACACTCTTTTTGTGGAATTTGCAAGTGGAGATTTCAAGCGATTTCAGGCCAATCTTAGAAAGGGAAATATCTTTGTATAAAAACTAGACAGAATCTTTCTCAGAAACTACTTTGTGTTCTGTGCGTTCCACTCACAGAGTTTAACCTTTCTTTTCATAGAGCAGTTTGGAATCACTCTGTTTTTTAAGTCTGCAAGGGGATATTTAGACCTCTTTGACGCCTTCGTTGGAAACGGGATTTCTTCATATACAGCTAGACACATGAATTCTCAGTAACTTCTTTGTGTTGTGTGTATTCAACTCACAGAGTTGAACCTTTCTTTAGACAGAGCAGATTTGAAACACTCTTTTTGTGGATTTTACAAGTGGAGATTTCAAGCGATTTGAGGCCAATTGTAGTAAAGGAAATATCCTCGTTTAAAAACTAGACAGAATCATTCTCAGAAACTACTTTGTGATGTGTGCGTTCAACTCACAGAGTTTCACCTTTCTTTTCATAGAGCAGTTTGGAAACACTCTGTTGGTTAAGTTTGCAAGAGGATATTTGGACCACTTTGAGGCCTTCGTTGGAAACGGGATTTCTCAGTATAATGCTAGACAGATGAATTCCCAGTAAGTTCTTTGTGTTGTGTCTATTCAACTCACAGAGTTGAACCTTCCTTTAGACAGAGCAGTTTGCAAACACTCTTTTTGTGGAATTTGCAAGTGGAGATTTCAAGCGATTTCAGGCCAAACTTAGAAAGGGAAATATCTTTGTATAAAAACTAGACAGAATCATTCTCAGAAACTACTCTGTGTTGTGTGCGTTCCACTCACAGAGTTTAACCTTTCTTTTCATAGAGCAGTTTGGAAACACTCTCTTTGTTAAGTCTGCAAGGGGATATTTAGACCTCTTTGACGCCTTCGTTGGAAACGGGATTTCTTCATATACAGCTAGACACATGAATCCTCAGTAACTTCTTTGTGTTGTGTGTATTCAACTCACAGAGTTGAACCTTTCTTTAGACAGAGCAGATTTGAAACACTCTTTTTGTGGATTTTACAAGTGGAGATTTCAAGCGATTTGAGGCCAATTGTAGTAAAGGAAATATCCTCGTTTAAAAACTAGACAGAATCATTCTCAGAAACTACTTTGTGATGTGTGCGTTCAACTCACAGAGTTTCACCTTTCTTTTCATAGAGCAGTTTGGAAACACTCTGTTTCTTAAGTTTGCAAGAGGATATTTGGACCACTTTGAGGCCTTCGTTGGAAACGGGATTTCTCTGTATAATGCTAGACAGATGAATTCCCAGTAAGTTCTTTGTGTTGTGTCTATTCAACTCACAGAGTTGAACCTTCCTTTAGACAGAGCAGTTTGCAAACACTCTTTTTGTGGAATTTGCAAGTGGAGATTTCAAGCGATTTCAGGCCAAACTTAGAAAGGGAAATATCTTTGTATAAAAACTAGACAGAATCATTCTCAGAAACTACTCTGTGTTGTGTGCGTTCCACTCACAGAGTTTAACCTTTCTTTTCATAGAGCAGTTTGGAAACACTCTGTTTGTTAAGTCTGCAAGTGGATATTTAGACCTCTTTGACGCCTTCGTTTGAAACGGGATTTCTTCATATACAGCTAGACACATGAATGCTCAGTAACTTCTTTGTGTTGTGTGTATTCAACTCACAGAGTTGAACCTTTCTTTAGACAGAGCAGATTTGAAACACTCTTTTTGTGGATTTTACAAGTGGAGATTTCAAGCGATTTGAGGCCAATTGTAGTAAAGGAAATATCCTCGTTTAAAAACTAGACAGAATCATTCTCAGAAACTACTTTGTGATGTGTGCGTTCAACTCACAGAGTTTCACCTTTCTTTTCATTGAGCAGTTTGGAAACACTCTGTTTCTTAAGTTTGCAAGAGGATATTTGGACCACTTTGAGGCCTTCGTTGGAAACGGGATTTCTCAGTATAATGCTAGACAGATGAATTCCCAGTAAGTTCTTTGTGTTGTGTCTATTCAACTCACAGAGTTGAACCTTCCTTTAGACAGAGCAGTTTGCAAACACTCTTTTTGTGGAATTTGCAAGTGGAGATTTCAAGCGATTTCAGGCCAATCTTAGAAAGGGAAATATCTTTGTATAAAAACTAGACAGAATCTTTCTCAGAAACTACTCTGTGTTGTGTGTGTTCCACTCACAGAGTTTAACCTTTCTTTTCATAGAGCAGTTTGGAATCACTCTGTTTTTTAAGTCTGCAAGGGGATATTTAGACCTCTTTGACGCCTTCGTTGGAAACGGGATTTCTTCATATACAGCTAGACACATGAATTCTCAGTAACTTCTTTGTGTTGTGTGTATTCAACTCACAGAGTTGAACCTTTTTTAGACAGAGCAGATTTGAAACACTCTTTTTGTGGATTTTACAAGTGGAGATTTCAAGCGATTTGAGGCCAATTGTAGTAAAGGAAATATCCTCGTTTAAAAACTAGACAGAATCATTCTCAGAAACTACTTTGTGATGTGTGCGTTCAACTCACAGAGTTTCACCTTTCTTTTCATAGAGCAGTTTGGAAACACTCTGTTTCTTAAGTTTGCAAGAGGATATTTGGACCACTTTGAGGCCTTCGTTGGAAACGGGATTTCTCAGTATAATGCTAGACAGATGAATTCCCAGTAAGTTCTTTGTGTTGTGTCTATTCAACTCACAGAGTTGAACCTTCCTTTAGACAGCGCAGTTTGCAAACACTCTTTTTGTGGAATTTGCAAGTGGAGATTTCAAGCGATTTCAGGCCAATCTTAGAAAGGGAAATATCTTTGTATAAAAACTAGACAGAATCTTTCTCAGAAACTACTTTGTGTTCTGTGCGTTCCACTCACAGACTTTAACCTTTCTTTTCATAGAGCAGTTTGGAATCACTCTGTTTTTTAAGTCTGCAAGGGGATATTTAGACCTCTTTGACGCCTTCATTATAAACGGGATTTCTTCATATACAGCTAGACACATGAATTCTCAGTAACTTCTTTGTGTTGTGTGTATTCAACTCACAGAGTTGAACCTTTCTTTAGACAGAGCAGATTTGAAACACTCTTTTTGTGGATTTTACAAGTGGAGATTTCAAGCGATTTGAGGCCAATTGTAGTAAAGGAAATATCCTCGTTTAAAAACTAGACAGAATCATTCTCAGAAACTACTTTGTGATGTGTGTGTTCAACTCACAGAGTTTCACCTTTCTTTTCATAGAGCAGTTTGGAAACACTCTGTTGGTTAAGTTTGCAAGAGGATATTTGGACCACTTTGAGGCCTTCGTTGGAAACGGGATTTCTCAGTATAATGCTAGACAGATGAATTCCCAGTAAGTTCTTTGTGTTGTGTCTATTCAACTCACAGAGTTGAACCTTCCTTTAGACAGAGCAGTTTGCAAACACTCTTTTTGTGGAATTTGCAAGTGGAGATTTCAAGCGATTTCAGGCCAAACTTAGAAAGGGAAATATCTTTGTATAAAAACTAGACAGAATCATTCTCAGAAACTACTCTGTGTTGTGTGCGTTCCACTCACAGAGTTTAACCTTTCTTTTCATAGAGCAGTTTGGAAACACTCTGTTTGTTAAGTCTGCAAGTGGATATTTAGACCTCTTTGACGCCTTCGTTGGAAACGGGATTTCTTCATATACAGCTAGACACATGAATCCTCAGTAACTTCTTTGTGTTGTGTGTATTCAACTCACAGAGTTGAACCTTTCTTTAGACAGAGCAGATTTGAAACACTCTTTTTGTGGATTTTACAAGTGGAGATTTCAAGCGATTTGAGGCCAATTGTAGTAAAGGAAATATCCTCGTTTAAAAACTAGACAGAATCATTCTCAGAAACTACTTTGTGATGTGTGCGTTCAACTCACAGAGTTTCACCTTTCTTTTCATAGAGCAGTTTGGAAACACTCTGTTGGTTAAGTTTGCAAGAGGATATTTGGACCACTTTGAGGCCTTCGTTGGAAACGGGATTTCTCTGTATAATGCTAGACAGATGAATTCCCAGTAAGTTCTTTGTGTTGTGTCTATTCAACTCACAGAGTTGAACCTTCCTTTAGACAGAGCAGTTTGCAAACACTCTTTTTGTGGAATTTGCAAGTGGAGATTTCAAGCGATTTCAGGCCAAACTTAGAAAGGGAAATATCTTTGTATAAAAACTAGACAGAATCATTCTCAGAAACTACTCTGTGTTGTGTGCGTTCCACTCACAGAGTTTAACCTTTCTTTTCATAGAGCAGTTTGGAAACACTCTGTTTGTTAAGTCTGCAAGTGGATATTTAGACCTCTTTGACGCCTTCGTTGGAAACGGGATTTCTTCATATACAGCTAGACACATGAATGCTCAGTAACTTCTTTGTGTTGTGTGTATTCAACTCACAGAGTTGAACCTTTCTTTAGACAGAGCAGATTTGAAACACTCTTTTTGTGGATTTTACAAGTGGAGATTTCAAGCGATTTGAGGCCAATTGTAGTAAAGGAAATATCCTCGTTTAAAAACTAGACAGAATCATTCTCAGAAACTACTTTGTGATGTGTGCGTTCAACTCACAGAGTTTCACCTTTCTTTTCATAGAGCAGTTTGGAAACACTCTGTTTCTTAAGTTTGCAAGAGGATATTTGGACCACTTTGAGGCCTTCGATGGAAACGGGATTTCTCAGTATACAGCTAGACAGATGAATTCCCAGTAAGTTCTTTGTGTTGTGTCTATTCAACTCAGAGAGTTGAACCTTCCTTTAGACAGCGCAGTTTGCAAACACTCTTTTTGTGGAATTTGCAAGTGGAGATTTCAAGCGATTTCAGGCCAAACTTAGAAAGGGAAATATCTTTGTATAAAAACTAGACAGAATCATTCTCAGAAACTACTCTGTGTTGTGTGCGTTCCACTCACAGAGTTTAACCTTTCTTTTCATAGAGCAGTTTGGAAACACTCTGTTTGTTAAGTCTGCAAGTGGATATTTAGACCTCTTTGACGCCTTCGTTTGAAACCGGATTTCTTCATATACAGCTAGACACATGAATGCTCAGTAACTTCTTTGTGTTGTGTGTATTCAACTCACAGAGTTGAACCTTTCTTTAGACAGAGCAGATTTGAAACACTCTTTTTGTGGATTTTACAAGTGGAGATTTCAAGCGATTTGAGGCCAATTGTAGTAAAGGAAATATCCTCGTTTAAAAACTAGACAGAATCATTCTCAGAAACTACTTTGTGATGTGTGCGTTCAACTCACAGAGTTTCACCTTTCTTTTCATTGAGCAGTTTGGAAACACTCTGTTTCTTAAGTTTGCAAGAGGATATTTGGACCACTTTGAGGCCTTCGTTGAAAACGGGTTTTCTCAGTATAATGCTAGACAGATGAATTCCCAGTAAGTTCTTTGTGTTGTGTCTATTCAACTCACAGAGTTGAACCTTCCTTTAGACAGAGCAGTTTGCAAACACTCTTTTTGTGGAATTTGCAAGTGGAGATTTCAAGCGATTTCAGGCCAATCTTAGAAAGGGAAATATCTTTGTATAAAAACTAGACAGAATCTTTCTCAGAAACTACTTTGTGTTCTGTGCGTTCCACTCACAGACTTTAACCTTTCTTTTCATAGAGCAGTTTGGAATCACTCTGTTTTTTAAGTCTGCAAGGGGATATTTAGACCTCTTTGACGCCTTCGTTGGAAACGGGATTTCTTCATATACAGCTAGACACATGAATTCTCAGTAACTTCTTTGTGTTGTGTGTATTCAACTCACAGAGTTGAACCTTTCTTTAGACAGAGCAGATTTGAAACACTCTTTTTGTGGATTTTACAAGTGGAGATTTCAAGCGATTTGAGGCCAATTGTAGTAAAGGAAATATCCTCGTTTAAAAACTAGACAGAATCATTCTCAGAAACTACTTTGTGATGTGTGCGTTCAACTCACAGAGTTTCACCTTTCTTTTCATAGAGCAGTTTGGAAACACTCTGTTTCTTAAGTTTGCAAGAGGATATTTGGACCACTTTGAGGCCTTCGTTGGAAACGGGATTTCTCAGTATAATGCTAGACAGATGAATTCCCAGTAAGTTCTTTGTGTTGTGTCTATTCAACTCACAGAGTTGAACCTTCCTTTAGACAGCGCAGTTTGCAAACACTCTTTTTGTAGAATTTGCAAGTGGAGATTTCAAGCGATTTCAGGCCAATCTTAGAAAGGGAAATATCTTTGTATAAAAACTAGACAGAATCTTTCTCAGAAACTACTTTGTGTTCTGTGCGTTCCACTCACAGACTTTAACCTTTCTTTTCATAGAGCAGTTTGGAATCACTCTGTTTTTTAAGTCTGCAAGGGGATATTTAGACCTCTTTGACGCCTTCATTATAAACGGGATTTCTTCATATACAGCTAGACACATGAATTCTCAGTAACTCCTTTGTGTTGTGTGTATTCAACTCACAGAGTTGAACCTTTCTTTAGACAGAGCAGATTTGAAACACTCTTTTTGTGGATTTTACAAGTGGAGATTTCAAGCGATTTGAGGCCAATTGTAGTAAAGGAAATATCCTCGTTTAAAAACTAGACAGAATCATTCTCAGAAACTACTTTGTGATGTGTGTGTTCAACTCACAGAGTTTCACCTTTCTTTTCATAGAGCAGTTTGGAAACACTCTGTTGGTTAAGTTTGCAAGAGGATATTTGGACCACTTTGAGGCCTTCGTTGGAAACGGGATTTCTCAGTATAATGCTAGACAGATGAATTCCCAGTAAGTTCTTTGTGTTGTGTCTATTCAACTCACAGAGTTGAACCTTCCTTTAGACAGAGCAGTTTGCAAACACTCTTTTTGTGGAATTTGCAAGTGGAGATTTCAAGCGATTTCAGGCCAAACTTAGAAAGGGAAATATCTTTGTATAAAAACTAGACAGAATCATTCTCAGAAACTACTCTGTGTTGTGTGCGTTCCACTCACAGAGTTTAACCTTTCTTTTCATAGAGCAGTTTGGAAACACTCTCTTTGTTAAGTCTGCAAGGGGATATTTAGACCTCTTTGAAGCCTTCGTTGGAAACGGGATTTCTTCATATACAGCTAGACACATGAATCCTCAGTAACTTCTTTGTGTTGTGTGTATTCAACTCACAGAGTTGAACCTTTCTTTAGACAGAGCAGATTTGAAACACTCTTTTTGTGGATTTTACAAGTGGAGATTTCAAGCGATTTGAGGCCAATTGTAGTAAAGGAAATATCCTCGTTTAAAAACTAGACAGAATCATTCTCAAAAACTACTTTGTGATGTGTGCGTTCAACTCACAGAGTTTCACCGTTCTTTTCATAGAGCAGTTTGGAAACACTCTGTTTCTTAAGTTTGCAAGAGGATATTTGGACCACTTTGAGGCCTTCGTTGGAAACGGGATTTCTCTGTATAATGCTAGACAGATGAATTCCCAGTAAGTTCTTTGTGTTGTGTCTATTCAACTCACAGAGCTGAACCTTCCTTTAGACAGAGCAGTTTGCAAACACTCTTTTTGTGGAATTTGCAAGTGGAGATTTCAAGCGATTACAGGCCAAACTTAGAAAGGGAAATATCTTTGTATAAAAACTAGACAGAATCATTCTCAGAAACTACTCTGTGTTGTGTGCGTTCCACTCACAGAGTTTAACCTTCCTTTTCATAGAGCAGTTTGGAAACACTCTGTTTGTTAAGTCTGCAAGTGGATATTTAGACCTCTTTGACGCCTTCGTTGGAAACGGGATTTCTTCATATACAGCTAGACACATGAATGCTCAGTAACTTCTTTGTGTTGTGTGTATTCAACTCACAGAGTTGAACCTTTCTTTAGACAGAGCAGATTTGAAACACTCTTTTTGTGGATTTTACAAGTGGAGATTTCAAGCGATTTGAGGCCAATTGTAGTAAAGGAAATATCCTCGTTTAAAAACTAGACAGAATCATTCTCAGAAACTACTTTGTGATGTGTGCGTTCAACTCACAGAGTTTCACCTTTCTTTTCATAGAGCAGTTTGGAAACACTCTGTTTCTTAAGTTTGCAAGAGGATATTTGGACCACTTTGAGGCCTTCGTTGGAAACGGGATTTCTCAGTATAATGCTAGACAGATGAATTCCCAGTAAGTTCTTTGTGTTGTGTCTATTCAACTCACAGAGCTGAACCTTCCTTTAGACAGCGCAGTTTGCAAACACTCTTTTTGTGGAATTTGCAAGTGGAGATTTCAAGCGATTTCAGGCCAATCTTAGAAAGGGAAATATCTTTGTATAAAAACTAGACAGAATCTTTCTCAGAAACTACTCTGTGTTCTGTGCGTTCCACTCACAGAGTTTAACCTTTCTTTTCATAGAGCAGTTTGGAATCACTCTGTTTTTTAAGTCTGCAAGGGGATATTTAGACCTCTTTGACGCCTTCGTTGGAAACGGGATTTCTTCATATACAGCTAGACACATGAATTCTCAGTAACTTCTTTGTGTTGTGTGTATTCAACTCACAGAGTTGAACCTTTCTTTAGACAGAGCAGATTTGAAACACTCTTTTTGTGGATTTTACAAGTGGAGATTTCAAGCGATTTGAGGCCAATTGTAGTAAAGGAAATATCCTCGTTTAAAAACTAGACAGAATCATTCTCAGAAACTACTTTGTGATGTGTGCGTTCAACTCACAGAGTTTCACCTTTCTTTTCATAGAGCAGTTTGGAAACACTCTGTTTCTTAAGTTTGCAAGAGGATATTTGGACCACTTTGAGGCCTTCGTTGGAAACGGGATTTCTCAGTATAATGCTAGACAGATGAATTCCCAGTAAGTTCTTTGTGTTGTGTCTATTCAACTCACAGAGTTGAACCTTCCTTTAGACAGCGCAGTTTGCAAACACTCTTTTTGTGGAATTTGCAAGTGGAGATTTCAAGCGATTTCAGGCCAATCTTAGAAAGGGAAATATCTTTGTATAAAAACTAGACAGAATCTTTCTCAGAAACTACTTTGTGTTCTGTACGTTCCACTCACAGAGTTTAACCTTTCTTTTCATAGAGCAGTTTGGAATCACTCTGTTTTTTTAAGTCTGCAAGGGGATATTTAGACCTCTTTGACGCCTTCATTATAAACGGGATTTCTTCATATACAGCTAGACACATGAATTCTCAGTAACTTCTTTGTGTTGTGTGTATTCAACTCACAGAGTTGAACCTTTCTTTAGACAGAGCAGATTTGAAACACTCTTTTTGTGGATTTTACAAGTGGAGATTTCAAGCGATTTGAGGCCAATTGTAGTAAAGGAAATATCCTCGTTTAAAAACTAGACAGAATCATTCTCAGAAACTACTTTGTGATGTGTGTGTTCAACTCACAGAGTTTCACCTTTCTTTTCATAGAGCAGTTTGGAAACACTCTGTTGGTTAAGTTTGCAAGAGGATATTTGGACCACTTTGAGGCCTTCGTTGGAAACGGGATTTCTCAGTATAATGCTAGACAGATGAATTCCCAGTAAGTTCTTTGTGTTGTGTCTATTCAACTCACAGAGTTGAACCTTCCTTTAGACAGAGCAGTTTGCAAACACTCTTTTTGTGGAATTTGCAAGTGGAGATTTCAAGCGATTTCAGGCCAAACTTAGAAAGGGAAATATCTTTGTATAAAAACTAGACAGAATCATTCTCAGAAACTACTCTGTGTTGTGTGCGTTCCACTCACAGAGTTTAACCTTTCTTTTCATAGAGCAGTTTGGAAACACTCTGTTTGTTAAGTCTGCAAGTGGATATTTAGACCTCTTTGACGCCTTCGTTGGAAACGGGATTTCTTCATATACAGCTAGACACATGAATCCTCAGTAACTTCTTTGTGTTGTGTGTATTCAACTCACAGAGTTGAACCTTTCTTTAGACAGAGCAGATTTGAAACACTCTTTTTGTGGATTTTACAAGTGGAGATTTCAAGCGATTTGAGGCCAATTGTAGTAAAGGAAATATCCTCGTTTAAAAACTAGACAGAATCATTCTCAAAAACTACTTTGTGATGTGTGCGTTCAACTCACAGAGTTTCACCTTTCTTTTCATAGAGCAGTTTGGAAACACTCTGTTTCTTAAGTTTGCAAGAGGATATTTGGACCACTTTGAGGCCTTCGTTGGAAACGGGATTTCTCTGTATAATGCTAGACAGATGAATTCCCAGTAAGTTCTTTGTGTTGTGTCTATTCAACTCACAGAGTTGAACCTTCCTTTAGACAGAGCAGTTTGCAAACACTCTTTTTGTGGAATTTGCAAGTGGAGATTTCAAGCGATTTCAGGCCAAACTTAGAAAGGGAAATATCTTTGTATAAAAACTAGACAGAATCATTCTCAGAAACTACTCTGTGTTGTGTGCGTTCCACTCACAGAGTTTAACCTTTCTTTTCATAGAGCAGTTTGGAAACACTCTGTTTGTTAAGTCTGCAAGGGGATATTTAGACCTCTTTGACGCATTCATAATAAACGGCATTTCTTCATATACAGCTAGACACATGAATTCTCAGTAACTTCTTTGTGTTGTGTGTATTTTGAACCTTTCTTTAGACAGAGCAGATTTGAAACACTCTTTTTGTGGATTTTACAAGTGGAGATTTCCAGCGATTTGAGGCCAATTGTAGTAAAGGAAATATCCTCGTTTAAAAACTAGACAGAATCATTCTCAGAAACTACTTTGTGATGTGTGCGTTCAACTCACAGAGTTTCACCTTTCTTTTCATAGAGCAGTTTGGAAACACTCTGTTTCTTAAGTTTGCAAGAGGATATCTGGACCACTTTGAGGCCTTCGTTGGAAACGGGATTTCTCATTATAATGCTAGAGAGATGAATTCCCAGTAAGTTCTTTGTGTTGTGTCTATTCAACTCACAGAGTTGAACCTTCCTTTAGACAGAGCAGTTTGCAAACACTCTTTTTGTGGAATTTGCAAGTGGAGATTTCAAGCGATTTCAGGCCAATCTTAGAAAGGGAAATATCTTTGTATAAAAACTAGACAGAATCTTTCTCAGAAACTACTTTGTGTTCTGTGCGTTCCACTCAGAGAGTTTAACCTTTCTTTTCATAGAGCAGTTTGGAATCACTCTGTTTTTTAAGTCTGCAAGGGGATATTTAGACCTCTTTGACGCCTTCGTTGGAAACGGGATTTCTTCATATACAGCTAGACACATGAATTCTCAGTAACTTCTTTGTGTTGTGTGTATTCAACTCACAGAGTTGAACCTTTCTTTAGACAGAGCAGATTTGAAACACTCTTTTTGTGGATTTTACAAGTGGAGATTTCAAGCGATTTGAGGCCAATTGTAGTAAAGGAAATATCCTCGTTTAAAAACTAGACAGAATCATTCTCAGAAACTACTTTGTGATGTGTGTGTTCAACTCACAGAGTTTCACCTTTCTTTTCATAGAGCAGTTTGGAAACACTCTGTTGGTTAAGTTTGCAAGAGGATATTTGGACCACTTTGAGGCCTTCGTTGGAAACGGGATTTCTCAGTATACAGCTAGACAGATGAATTCCCAGTAAGTTCTTTGTGTTGTGTCTATTCAACTCACAGAGCTGAACCTTCCTTTAGACAGAGCAGTTTGCAAACACTCTTTTTGTGGAATTTGCAAGTGGAGATTTCAAGCGATTTCAGGCCAAACTTAGAAAGGGAGATATCTTTTTGTAAAAACTAGACAGAATCATTCTCAGAAACTACTCTGTGTTGTGTGCGTTCCACTCACAGAGTTTAACCTTTCTTTTCATAGAGCAGTTTGGAAACACTCTCTTTGTTAAGTCTGCAAGGGGATATTTAGACCTCTTTGACGCCTTCGTTGGAAACGGGATTTCCTCATATACAGCTAGACACATGAATCCTCAGTAACTTCTTTGTGTTGTGTGTATTCAACTCACAGAGTTGAACCTTTCTTTAGACAGAGCAGATTTGAAACACTCTTTTTGTGGATTTTACAAGTGGAGATTTCAAGCGATTTGAGGCCAATTGTAGTAAAGGAAATATCCTCGTTTAAAAACTAGACAGAATCATTCTCAGAAACTACTTTGTGATGTGTGCGTTCAACTCACAGAGTTTCACCTTTCTTTTCATAGAGCAGTTTGGAAACACTCTGTTTCTTAAGTTTGCAAGAGGATATTTGGACCACTTTGAGGCCTTCGTTGGAAACGGGATTTCTCTGTATAATGCTAGACAGATGAATTCCCAGTAAGTTCTTTGTGTTGTGTCTATTGAACTCACAGAGTTGAACCTTCCTTTAGACAGAGCAGTTTGCAAACACTCTTTTTGTGGAATTTGCAAGTGGAGATTTCAAGCGATTTCAGGCCAAACTTAGAAAGGGAAATATCTTTGTATAAAAACTAGACAGAATCATTCTCAGAAACTACTCTGTGTTGTGTGCGTTCCACTCACAGAGTTTAACCTTTCTTTTCATAGAGCAGTTTGGAAACACTCTGTTTGTTAAGTCTGCAAGTGGATATTTAGACCTCTTTGACGCCTTCGTTTGAAACGGGATTTCTTCATATACAGCTAGACACATGAATGCTCAGTAACTTCTTTGTGTTGTGTGTATTCAACTCACAGAGTTGAACCTTTCTTTAGACAGAGCAGATTTGAAACACTCTTTTTGTGGATTTTACAAGTGGAGATTTCAAGCGATTTGAGGCCAATTGTAGTAAAGGAAATATCCTCGTTTAAAAACTAGACAGAATCATTCTCAGAAACTACTTTGTGATGTGTGCGTTCAACTCACAGAGTTTCACCTTTCTTTTCATAGAGCAGTTTGGAAACACTCTGTTGGTTAAGTTTGCAAGAGGATATTTGGACCACTTTGAGGCCTTCGTTGGAAACGGGATTTCTCAGTATACAGCTAGACAGATGAATTCCCAGTAAGTTCTTTGTGTTGTGTCTATTCAACTCACAGAGTTGAACCTTCCTTTAGACAGAGCAGTTTGCAAACACTCTTTTTGTGGAATTTGCAAGTGGAGATTTCAAGCGATTTCAGGCCAAACTTAGAAAGGGAAATATCTTTGTATAAAAACTAGACAGAATCATTCTCAGAAACTACTCTGTGTTGTGTGCGTTCCACTCACAGAGTTTAACCTTTCTTTTCATAGAGCAGTTTGGAAACACTCTGTTTGTTAAGTCTGCAAGTGGATATTTAGACCTCTTTGACGCCTTCGTTTGAAACGGGATTTCTTCATATACAGCTAGACACATGAATGCTCAGTAACTTCTTTGTGTTGTGTGTATTCAACTCACAGAGTTGAACCTTTCTTTAGACAGAGCAGATTTGAAACACTCTTTTTGTGGATTTTACAAGTGGAGATTTCAAGCGATTTGAGGCCAATTGTAGTAAAGGAAATATCCTCGTTTAAAAACTAGACAGAATCATTCTCAGAAACTACTTTGTGATGTGTGCGTTCAACTCACAGAGTTTCACCTTTCTTTTCATTGAGCAGTTTGGAAACACTCTGTTTCTTAAGTTTGCAAGAGGATATTTGGACCACTTTGAGGCCTTCGTTGGAAACGGGATTTCTCAGTATAATGCTAGACAGATGAATTCCCAGTAAGTTCTTTGTGTTGTGTCTATTCAACTCACAGAGTTGAACCTTCCTTTAGACAGAGCAGTTTGCAAACACTCTTTTTGTGGAATTTGCAAGTGGAGATTTCAAGCGATTTCAGGCCAATCTTAGAAAGGGAAATATCTTTGTATAAAAACTAGACAGAATCTTTCTCAGAAACTACTCTGTGTTGTGTGTGTTCCACTCACAGAGTTTAACCTTTCTTTTCATAGAGCAGTTTGGAATCACTCTGTTTTTTAAGTCTGCAAGGGGATATTTAGACCTCTTTGACGCCTTCGTTGGAAACGGGATTTCTTCATATACAGCTAGACACATGAATTCTCAGTAACTTCTTTGTGTTGTGTGTATTCAACTCACAGAGTTGAACCTTTCTTTAGACAGAGCAGATTTGAAACACTCTTTTTGTGGATTTTACAAGTGGAGATTTCAAGCGATTTGAGGCCAATTGTAGTAAAGGAAATATCCTCGTTTAAAAACTAGACAGAATCATTCTCAGAAACTACTTTGTGATGTGTGTGTTCAACTCACAGAGTTTCACCTTTCTTTTCATAGAGCAGTTTGGAAACACTCTGTTGGTTAAGTTTGCAAGAGGATATTTGGACCACTTTGAGGCCTTCGTTGGAAACGGGATTTCTCAGTATAATGCTAGACAGATGAATTCCCAGTAAGTTCTTTGTGTTGTGTCTATTCAACTCACAGAGTTGAACCTTCCTTTAGACAGAGCAGTTTGCAAACACTCTTTTTGTGGAATTTGCAAGTGGAGATTTCAAGCGATTTCAGGCCAAACTTAGAAAGGGAAATATCTTTGTATAAAAACTAGACAGAATCATTCTCAGAAACTACTCTGTGTTGTGTGCGTTCCACTCACAGAGTTTAACCTTTCTTTTCATAGAGCAGTTTGGAAACACTCTGTTTGTTAAGTCTGCAAGTGGATATTTAGACCTCTTTGACGCCTTCGTTGGAAACGGGATTTCTTCATATACAGCTAGACACATGAATCCTCAGTAACTTCTTTGTGTTGTGTGTATTCAACTCACAGAGTTGAACCTTTCTTTAGACAGAGCAGATTTGAAACACTCTTTTTGTGGATTTTACAAGTGGAGATTTCAAGCGATTTGAGGCCAATTGTAGTAAAGGAAATATCCTCGTTTAAAAACTAGACAGAATCATTCTCAAAAACTACTTTGTGATGTGTGCGTTCAACTCACAGAGTTTCACCTTTCTTTTCATAGAGCAGTTTGGAAACACTCTGTTTCTTAAGTTTGCAAGAGGATATTTGGACCACTTTGAGGCCTTCGTTGGAAACGGGATTTCTCTGTATAATGCTAGACAGATGAATTCCCAGTAAGTTCTTTGTGTTGTGTCTATTCAACTCACAGAGTTGAACCTTCCTTTAGACAGAGCAGTTTGCAAACACTCTTTTTGTGGAATTTGCAAGTGGAGATTTCAAGCGATTTCAGGCCAAACTTAGAAAGGGAAATATCTTTGTATAAAAACTAGACAGAATCATTCTCAGAAACTACTCTGTGTTGTGTGCGTTCCACTCACAGAGTTTAACCTTTCTTTTCATAGAGCAGTTTGGAAACACTCTGTTTGTTAAGTCTGCAAGGGGATATTTAGACCTCTTTGACGCATTCATAATAAACGGCATTTCTTCATATACAGCTAGACACATGAATTCTCAGTAACTTCTTTGTGTTGTGTGTATTTTGAACCTTTCTTTAGACAGAGCAGATTTGAAACACTCTTTTTGTGGATTTTACAAGTGGAGATTTCCAGCGATTTGAGGCCAATTGTAGTAAAGGAAATATCCTCGTTTAAAAACTAGACAGAATCATTCTCAGAAACTACTTTGTGATGTGTGCGTTCAACTCACAGAGTTTCACCTTTCTTTTCATAGAGCAGTTTGGAAACACTCTGTTTCTTAAGTTTGCAAGAGGATATCTGGACCACTTTGAGGCCTTCGTTGGAAACGGGATTTCTCATTATAATGCTAGAGAGATGAATTCCCAGTAAGTTCTTTGTGTTGTGTCTATTCAACTCACAGAGTTGAACCTTCCTTTAGACAGAGCAGTTTGCAAACACTCTTTTTGTGGAATTTGCAAGTGGAGATTTCAAGCGATTTCAGGCCAATCTTAGAAAGGGAAATATCTTTGTATAAAAACTAGACAGAATCTTTCTCAGAAACTACTTTGTGTTCTGTGCGTTCCACTCAGAGAGTTTAACCTTTCTTTTCATAGAGCAGTTTGGAATCACTCTGTTTTTTAAGTCTGCAAGGGGATATTTAGACCTCTTTGACGCCTTCGTTGGAAACGGGATTTCTTCATATACAGCTAGACACATGAATTCTCAGTAACTTCTTTGTGTTGTGTGTATTCAACTCACAGAGTTGAACCTTTCTTTAGACAGAGCAGATTTGAAACACTCTTTTTGTGGATTTTACAAGTGGAGATTTCAAGCGATTTGAGGCCAATTGTAGTAAAGGAAATATCCTCGTTTAAAAACTAGACAGAATCATTCTCAGAAACTACTTTGTGATGTGTGTGTTCAACTCACAGAGTTTCACCTTTCTTTTCATAGAGCAGTTTGGAAACACTCTGTTGGTTAAGTTTGCAAGAGGATATTTGGACCACTTTGAGGCCTTCGTTGGAAACGGGATTTCTCAGTATACAGCTAGACAGATGAATTCCCAGTAAGTTCTTTGTGTTGTGTCTATTCAACTCACAGAGCTGAACCTTCCTTTAGACAGAGCAGTTTGCAAACACTCTTTTTGTGGAATTTGCAAGTGGAGATTTCAAGCGATTTCAGGCCAAACTTAGAAAGGGAGATATCTTTTTGTAAAAACTAGACAGAATCATTCTCAGAAACTACTCTGTGTTGTGTGCGTTCCACTCACAGAGTTTAACCTTTCTTTTCATAGAGCAGTTTGGAAACACTCTCTTTGTTAAGTCTGCAAGGGGATATTTAGACCTCTTTGACGCCTTCGTTGGAAACGGGATTTCCTCATATACAGCTAGACACATGAATCCTCAGTAACTTCTTTGTGTTGTGTGTATTCAACTCACAGAGTTGAACCTTTCTTTAGACAGAGCAGATTTGAAACACTCTTTTTGTGGATTTTACAAGTGGAGATTTCAAGCGATTTGAGGCCAATTGTAGTAAAGGAAATATCCTCGTTTAAAAACTAGACAGAATCATTCTCAGAAACTACTTTGTGATGTGTGCGTTCAACTCACAGAGTTTCACCTTTCTTTTCATAGAGCAGTTTGGAAACACTCTGTTTCTTAAGTTTGCAAGAGGATATTTGGACCACTTTGAGGCCTTCGTTGGAAACGGGATTTCTCTGTATAATGCTAGACAGATGAATTCCCAGTAAGTTCTTTGTGTTGTGTCTATTGAACTCACAGAGTTGAACCTTCCTTTAGACAGAGCAGTTTGCAAACACTCTTTTTGTGGAATTTGCAAGTGGAGATTTCAAGCGATTTCAGGCCAAACTTAGAAAGGGAAATATCTTTGTATAAAAACTAGACAGAATCATTCTCAGAAACTACTCTGTGTTGTGTGCGTTCCACTCACAGAGTTTAACCTTTCTTTTCATAGAGCAGTTTGGAAACACTCTGTTTGTTAAGTCTGCAAGTGGATATTTAGACCTCTTTGACGCCTTCGTTTGAAACGGGATTTCTTCATATACAGCTAGACACATGAATGCTCAGTAACTTCTTTGTGTTGTGTGTATTCAACTCACAGAGTTGAACCTTTCTTTAGACAGAGCAGATTTGAAACACTCTTTTTGTGGATTTTACAAGTGGAGATTTCAAGCGATTTGAGGCCAATTGTAGTAAAGGAAATATCCTCGTTTAAAAACTAGACAGAATCATTCTCAGAAACTACTTTGTGATGTGTGCGTTCAACTCACAGAGTTTCACCTTTCTTTTCATAGAGCAGTTTGGAAACACTCTGTTGGTTAAGTTTGCAAGAGGATATTTGGACCACTTTGAGGCCTTCGTTGGAAACGGGATTTCTCAGTATACAGCTAGACAGATGAATTCCCAGTAAGTTCTTTGTGTTGTGTCTATTCAACTCACAGAGTTGAACCTTCCTTTAGACAGAGCAGTTTGCAAACACTCTTTTTGTGGAATTTGCAAGTGGAGATTTCAAGCGATTTCAGGCCAAACTTAGAAAGGGAAATATCTTTGTATAAAAACTAGACAGAATCATTCTCAGAAACTACTCTGTGTTGTGTGCGTTCCACTCACAGAGTTTAACCTTTCTTTTCATAGAGCAGTTTGGAAACACTCTGTTTGTTAAGTCTGCAAGTGGATATTTAGACCTCTTTGACGCCTTCGTTTGAAACGGGATTTCTTCATATACAGCTAGACACATGAATGCTCAGTAACTTCTTTGTGTTGTGTGTATTCAACTCACAGAGTTGAACCTTTCTTTAGACAGAGCAGATTTGAAACACTCTTTTTGTGGATTTTACAAGTGGAGATTTCAAGCGATTTGAGGCCAATTGTAGTAAAGGAAATATCCTCGTTTAAAAACTAGACAGAATCATTCTCAGAAACTACTTTGTGATGTGTGCGTTCAACTCACAGAGTTTCACCTTTCTTTTCATTGAGCAGTTTGGAAACACTCTGTTTCTTAAGTTTGCAAGAGGATATTTGGACCACTTTGAGGCCTTCGTTGGAAACGGGATTTCTCAGTATAATGCTAGACAGATGAATTCCCAGTAAGTTCTTTGTGTTGTGTCTATTCAACTCACAGAGTTGAACCTTCCTTTAGACAGAGCAGTTTGCAAACACTCTTTTTGTGGAATTTGCAAGTGGAGATTTCAAGCGATTTCAGGCCAATCTTAGAAAGGGAAATATCTTTGTATAAAAACTAGACAGAATCTTTCTCAGAAACTACTCTGTGTTGTGTGTGTTCCACTCACAGAGTTTAACCTTTCTTTTCATAGAGCAGTTTGGAATCACTCTGTTTTTTAAGTCTGCAAGGGGATATTTAGACCTCTTTGACGCCTTCGTTGGAAACGGGATTTCTTCATATACAGCTAGACACATGAATTCTCAGTAACTTCTTTGTGTTGTGTGTATTCAACTCACAGAGTTGAACCTTTCTTTAGACAGAGCAGATTTGAAACACTCTTTTTGTGGATTTTACAAGTGGAGATTTCAAGCGATTTGAGGCCAATTGTAGTAAAGGAAATATCCTCGTTTAAAAACTAGACAGAATCATTCTCAGAAACTACTTTGTGATGTGTGCGTTCAACTCACAGAGTTTCACCTTTCTTTTCATAGAGCAGTTTGGAAACACTCTGTTTCTTAAGTTTGCAAGAGGATATTTGGACCACTTTGAGGCCTTCGTTGGAAACGGGATTTCTCAGTATAATGCTAGACAGATGAATTCCCAGTAAGTTCTTTGTGTTGTGTCTATTCAACTCACAGAGTTGAACCTTCCTTTAGACAGCGCAGTTTGCAAACACTCTTTTTGTGGAATTTGCAAGTGGAGATTTCAAGCGATTTCAGGCCAATCTTAGAAAGGGAAATATCTTTGTATAAAAACTAGACAGAATCTTTCTCAGAAACTACTTTGTGTTCTGTGCGTTCCACTCACAGACTTTAACCTTTCTTTTCATAGAGCAGTTTGGAATCACTCTGTTTTTTAAGTCTGCAAGGGGATATTTAGACCTCTTTGACGCCTTCATTATAAACGGGATTTCTTCATATACAGCTAGACACATGAATTCTCAGTAACTTCTTTGTGTTGTGTGTATTCAACTCACAGAGTTGAACCTTTCTTTAGACAGAGCAGATTTGAAACACTCTTTTTGTGGATTTTACAAGTGGAGATTTCAAGCGATTTGAGGCCAATTGTAGTAAAGGAAATATCCTCGTTTAAAAACTAGACAGAATCATTCTCAGAAACTACTTTGTGATGTGTGTGTTCAACTCACAGAGTTTCACCTTTCTTTTCATAGAGCAGTTTGGAAACACTCTGTTGGTTAAGTTTGCAAGAGGATATTTGGACCACTTTGAGGCCTTCGTTGGAAACGGGATTTCTCAGTATAATGCTAGACAGATGAATTCCCAGTAAGTTCTTTGTGTTGTGTCTATTCAACTCACAGAGTTGAACCTTCCTTTAGACAGAGCAGTTTGCAAACACTCTTTTTGTGGAATTTGCAAGTGGAGATTTCAAGCGATTTCAGGCCAAACTTAGGGAAATATCTTTGTATAAAAACTAGACAGAATCATTCTCAGAAACTACTCTGTGTTGTGTGCGTTCCACTCACAGAGTTTAACCTTTCTTTTCATAGAGCAGTTTGGAAACACTCTCTTTGTTAAGTCTGCAAGTGGATATTTAGACCTCTTTGACGCCTTCGTTTGAAACGGGATTTCTTCATATACAGCTAGACACATGAATGCTCAGTAACTTCTTTGTGTTGTGTGTATTCAACTCACAGAGTTGAACCTTTCTTTAGACAGAGCAGATTTGAAACACTCTTTTTGTGGATTTTACAAGTGGAGATTTCAAGCGATTTGAGGCCAATTGTAGTAAAGGAAATATCCTCGTTTAAAAACTAGACAGAATCATTCTCAGAAACTACTTTGTGATGTGTGCGTTCAACTCACAGAGTTTCACCTTTCTTTTCATAGAGCAGTTTGGAAACACTCTGTTTCTTAAGTTTGCAAGAGGATATTTGGACCACTTTGAGGCCTTCGTTGGAAACGGGATTTCTCAGTATAATGCTAGACAGATGAATTCCCAGTAAGTTCTTTGTGTTGTGTCTATTCAACTCACAGAGCTGAACCTTCCTTTAGACAGAGCAGTTTTCAAACACTCTTTTTGTGGAATTTGCAAGTGGAGATTTCAAGCGATTTCAGGCCAATCTTAGAAAGGGAAATATCTTTGTATAAAAACTAGACAGAATCTTTCTCAGAAACTACTTTGTGTTCTGTGCGTTCCACTCACAGACTTTAACCTTTCTTTTCATAGAGCAGTTTGGAATCACTCTGTTTTTTAAGTCTGCAAGGGGATATTTAGACCTCTTTGACGCATTCATAATAAACGGCATTTCTTCATATACAGCTAGACACATGAATTCTCAGTAACTTCTTTGTGTTATGTGTATTTTGAACCTTTCTTTAGACAGAGCAGATTTGAAACACTCTTTTTGTGGATTTTACAAGTGGAGATTTCAAGCGATTTGAGGCCAATTGTAGTAAAGGAAATATCCTCGTTTAAAAACTAGACAGAATCATTCTCAGAAACTACTTTGTGATGTGTGCGTTCAACTCACAGAGTTTCACCTTTCTTTTCATAGAGCAGTTTGGAAACACTCTGTTTCTTAAGTTTGCAAGAGGATATCTGGACCACTTTGAGGCCTTCGTTGGAAACGGGATTTCTCAGTATAATGCTAGAGAGATGAATTCCCAGTAAGTTCTTTGTGTTGTGTCTATTCAACTCACAGAGTTGAACCTTCCTTTAGACAGCGCAGTTTGCAAACACTCTTTTTGTGGAATTTGCAAGTGGAGATTTCAAGCGATTTCAGGCCAATATTAGAAAGGGAAATATCTTTGTATAAAAACTAGACAGAATCTTTCTCAGAAACTACTTTGTGTTCTGTGCGTTCCACTCACAGAGTTTAACCTTTCTTTTCATAGAGCAGTTTGGAATCACTCTGTTTTTTAAGTCTGCAAGGGGATATTTAGACCTCTTTGACGCCTTCGTTGGAAACGGGATTTCTTCATATACAGCTAGACACATGAATTCTCAGTAACTTCTTTGTGTTGTGTGTATTCAACTCACAGAGTTGAACCTTTCTTTAGACAGAGCAGATTTGAAACACTCTTTTTGTGGATTTTACAAGTGGAGATTTCAAGCGATTTGAGGCCAATTGTAGTAAAGGAAATATCCTCGTTTAAAAACTAGACAGAATCATTCTCAGAAACTACTTTGTGATGTGTGTGTTCAACTCACAGAGTTTCACCTTTCTTTTCATAGAGCAGTTTGGAAACACTCTGTTGGTTAAGTTTGCAAGAGGATATTTGGACCACTTTGAGGCCTTCGTTGGAAACGGGATTTCTCAGTATACAGCTAGACAGATGAATTCCCAGTAAGTTCTTTGTGTTGTGTCTATTCAACTCACAGAGCTGAACCTTCCTTTAGACAGAGCAGTTTGCAAACACTCTTTTTGTGGAATTTGCAAGTGGAGATTTCAAGCGATTTCAGGCCAAACTTAGAAAGTGAAATATCTTTGTGTAAAAACTAGACAGAATCATTCTCAGAAACGACTCTGTGTTGTGTGCGTTCCACTCACAGAGTTTAACCTTTCTTTTCATAGAGCAGTTTGGAAACACTCTGTTTGTTAAGTCTGCAAGGGGATATTTACACCTCTTTGACGCCTTCTTTGGAAACGGGATTTCTTCATATACAGCTAGACACATGAATGCTCAGTAACTTCTTTGTGTTGTGTGTATTCAACTCACAGAGTTGAACCTTTCTTTAGACAGAACAGATTTGAAACACTCTTTTTGTGGATTTTACAAGTGGAGATTTCAAGCGATTTGAGGCCAATTGTAGTAAAGGAAATATCCTCGTTTAAAAACTAGACAGAATCATTCTCAGAAACTACTTTGTGATGTGAGCGTTCAACTCACAGAGTTTCACCTTTCTTTTCATAGAGCAGTTTGGAAACACTCTGTTTCTTAAGTTTGCAAGAGGATATTTGGACCACTTTGAGGCCTTCGTTGGAAACGGGATTTCTCAGTATAATGCTAGACAGATGAATTCCCAGTAAGTTCTTTGTGTTGTGTCTATTCAACTCACAGAGTTGAACCTTCCTTTAGACAGAGCAGTTTGCAAACACTCTTTTTGTGGAATTTGCAAGTGGAGATTTCAAGCGATTTCAGGCCAAACTTAGAAAGGGAAATATCTTTGTATAAAAATTAGACAGAATCATTCTCAGAAACTACTCTGTGTTGTGTGCGTTCCACTCACAGAGTTTAACCTTTCTTTTCATAGAGCAGTTTGGAAACACTCTGTTTGTTAAGTCTGCAAGGGGATATTTACACCTCTTTGACGCCTTCTTTGGAAACGGGATTTCTTCATATACAGCTAGACACATGAATGCTCAGTAACTTCTTTGTGTTGTGTGTATTCAACTCACAGAGTTGAACCTTTCTTTAGACAGAACAGATTTGAAACACTCTTTTTGTGGATTTTACAAGTGGAGATTTCAAGCGATTTGAGGCCAATTGTAGTAAAGGAAATATCCTCGTTTAAAAACTAGACAGAATCATTCTCAGAAACTACTTTGTGATGTGAGCGTTCAACTCACAGAGTTTCACCTTTCTTTTCATAGAGCAGTTTGGAAACACTCTGTTTCTTAAGTTTGCAAGAGGATATTTGGACCACTTTGAGGCCTTCGTTGGAAACGGGATTTCTCAGTATAATGCTAGACAGATGAATTCCCAGTAAGTTCTTTGTGTTGTGTCTATTCAACTCACAGAGTTGAACCTTCCTTTAGACAGAGCAGTTTGCAAACACTCTTTTTGTGGAATTTGCAAGTGGAGATTTCAAGCGATTTCAGGCCAAACTTAGAAAGGGAAATATCTTTGTATAAAAACTAGACAGAATCATTCTCAGAAACTACTCTGTGTTGTGTGCGTTCCACTCACAGAGTTTAACCTTTCTTTTCATAGAGCAGTTTGGAAACACTCTGTTTGTTAAGTCTGCAAGTGGATATTTAGACCTCTTTGACGCCTTCGTTTGAAACGGGATTTCTTCATATACAGCTAGACACATGAATGCTCAGTAACTTCTTTGTGTTGTGTGTATTCAACTCACAGAGTTGAACCTTTCTTTAGACAGAGCAGATTTGAAACACTCTTTTTGTGGATTTTACAAGTGGAGATTTCCAGCGATTTGAGGCCAATTGTAGTAAAGGAAATATCCTCGTTTAAAAACTAGACAGAATCATTCTCAGAAACTACTTTGTGATGTGTGCGTTCAACTCACAGAGTTTCACCTTTCTTTTCATAGAGCAGTTTGGAAACACTCTGTTTCTTAAGTTTGCAAGAGGATATTTGGACCACTTTGAGGCCTTCGTTGGAAACGGGATTTCTCAGTATACAGCTAGACAGATGAATTCCCAGTAAGTTCTTTGTGTTGTGTCTATTCAACTCACAGAGTTGAACCTTCCTTTAGACAGAGCAGTTTGCAAACACTCTTTTTGTGGAATTTGCAAGTGGAGATTTCAAGCGATTTCAGGCCAAACTTAGAAAGGGAAATATCTTTGTATAAAAACTAGACAGAATCATTCTCAGAAACTACTCTGTGTTGTGTGCGTTCCACTCACAGAGTTTAACCTTTCTTTTCATAGAGCAGTTTGGAAACACTCTGTTTGTTAAGTCTGCAAGTGGATATTTAGACCTCTTTGACGCCTTCGTTTGAAACGGGATTTCTTCATATACAGCTAGACACATGAATGCTCAGTAACTTCTTTGTGTTGTGTGTATTCAACTCACAGAGTTGAACCTTTCTTTAGACAGAGCAGATTTGAAACACTCTTTTTGTGGATTTTACAAGTGGAGATTTCAAGCGATTTGAGGCCAATTGTAGTAAAGGAAATATCCTCGTTTAAAAACTAGACAGAATCATTCTCAGAAACTACTTTGTGATGTGTGCGTTCAACTCACAGAGTTTCACCTTTCTTTTCATTGAGCAGTTTGGAAACACTCTGTTTCTTAAGTTTGCAAGAGGATATTTGGACCACTTTGAGGCCTTCGTTGGAAACGGGATTTCTCAGTATAATGCTAGACAGATGAATTCCCAGTAAGTTCTTTGTGTTGTGTCTATTCAACTCACAGAGTTGAACCTTCCTTTAGACAGAGCAGTTTGCAAACACTCTTTTTGTGGAATTTGCAAGTGGAGATTTCAAGCGATTTCAGGCCAATCTTAGAAAGGGAAATATCTTTGTATAAAAACTAGACAGAATCTTTCTCAGAAACTACTTTGTGTTCTGTGCGTTCCACTCACAGAGTTTAACCTTTCTTTTCATAGAGCAGTTTGGAATCACTCTGTTTTTTAAGTCTGCAAGGGGATATTTAGACCTCTTTGACGCCTTCGTTGGAAACGGGATTTCTTCATATACAGCTAGACACATGAATTCTCAGTAACTTCTTTGTGTTGTGTGTATTCAACTCACAGAGTTGAACCTTTCTTTAGACAGAGCAGATTTGAAACACTCTTTTTGTGGATTTTACAAGTGGAGATTTCAAGCGATTTGAGGCCAATTGTAGTAAAGGAAATATCCTCGTTTAAAAACTAGACAGAATCATTCTCAGAAACTACTTTGTGATGTGTGTGTTCAACTCACAGAGTTTCACCTTTCTTTTCATAGAGCAGTTTGGAAACACTCTGTTGGTTAAGTTTGCAAGAGGATATTTGGACCACTTTGAGGCCTTCGTTGGAAACGGGATTTCTCAGTATACAGCTAGACAGATGAATTCCCAGTAAGTTCTTTGTGTTGTGTCTATTCAACTCACAGAGCTGAACCTTCCTTTAGACAGAGCAGTTTGCAAACACTCTTTTTGTGGAATTTGCAAGTGGAGATTTCAAGCGATTTCAGGCCAAACTTAGAAAGTGAAATATCTTTGTGTAAAAACTAGACAGAATCATTCTCAGAAACGACTCTGTGTTGTGTGCGTTCCACTCACAGAGTTTAACCTTTCTTTTCATAGAGCAGTTTGGAAACACTCTGTTTGTTAAGTCTGCAAGGGGATATTTACACCTCTTTGACGCCTTCTTTGGAAACGGGATTTCTTCATATACAGCTAGACACATGAATGCTCAGTAACTTCTTTGTGTTGTGTGTATTCAACTCACAGAGTTGAACCTTTCTTTAGACAGAACAGATTTGAAACACTCTTTTTGTGGATTTTACAAGTGGAGATTTCAAGCGATTTGAGGCCAATTGTAGTAAAGGAAATATCCTCGTTTAAAAACTAGACAGAATCATTCTCAGAAACTACTTTGTGATGTGAGCGTTCAACTCACAGAGTTTCACCTTTCTTTTCATAGAGCAGTTTGGAAACACTCTGTTTCTTAAGTTTGCAAGAGGATATTTGGACCACTTTGAGGCCTTCGTTGGAAACGGGATTTCTCAGTATAATGCTAGACAGATGAATTCCCAGTAAGTTCTTTGTGTTGTGTCTATTCAACTCACAGAGTTGAACCTTCCTTTAGACAGAGCAGTTTGCAAACACTCTTTTTGTGGAATTTGCAAGTGGAGATTTCAAGCGATTTCAGGCCAAACTTAGAAAGGGAAATATCTTTGTATAAAAATTAGACAGAATCATTCTCAGAAACTACTCTGTGTTGTGTGCGTTCCACTCACAGAGTTTAACCTTTCTTTTCATAGAGCAGTTTGGAAACACTCTGTTTGTTAAGTCTGCAAGGGGATATTTACACCTCTTTGACGCCTTCTTTGGAAACGGGATTTCTTCATATACAGCTAGACACATGAATGCTCAGTAACTTCTTTGTGTTGTGTGTATTCAACTCACAGAGTTGAACCTTTCTTTAGACAGAACAGATTTGAAACACTCTTTTTGTGGATTTTACAAGTGGAGATTTCAAGCGATTTGAGGCCAATTGTAGTAAAGGAAATATCCTCGTTTAAAAACTAGACAGAATCATTCTCAGAAACTACTTTGTGATGTGAGCGTTCAACTCACAGAGTTTCACCTTTCTTTTCATAGAGCAGTTTGGAAACACTCTGTTTCTTAAGTTTGCAAGAGGATATTTGGACCACTTTGAGGCCTTCGTTGGAAACGGGATTTCTCAGTATAATGCTAGACAGATGAATTCCCAGTAAGTTCTTTGTGTTGTGTCTATTCAACTCACAGAGTTGAACCTTCCTTTAGACAGAGCAGTTTGCAAACACTCTTTTTGTGGAATTTGCAAGTGGAGATTTCAAGCGATTTCAGGCCAAACTTAGAAAGGGAAATATCTTTGTATAAAAACTAGACAGAATCATTCTCAGAAACTACTCTGTGTTGTGTGCGTTCCACTCACAGAGTTTAACCTTTCTTTTCATAGAGCAGTTTGGAAACACTCTGTTTGTTAAGTCTGCAAGTGGATATTTAGACCTCTTTGACGCCTTCGTTTGAAACGGGATTTCTTCATATACAGCTAGACACATGAATGCTCAGTAACTTCTTTGTGTTGTGTGTATTCAACTCACAGAGTTGAACCTTTCTTTAGACAGAGCAGATTTGAAACACTCTTTTTGTGGATTTTACAAGTGGAGATTTCCAGCGATTTGAGGCCAATTGTAGTAAAGGAAATATCCTCGTTTAAAAACTAGACAGAATCATTCTCAGAAACTACTTTGTGATGTGTGCGTTCAACTCACAGAGTTTCACCTTTCTTTTCATAGAGCAGTTTGGAAACACTCTGTTGGTTAAGTTTGCAAGAGGATATTTGGACCACTTTGAGGCCTTCGTTGGAAACGGGATTTCTCAGTATACAGCTAGACAGATGAATTCCCAGTAAGTTCTTTGTGTTGTGTCTATTCAACTCACAGAGCTGAACCTTCCTTTAGACAGAGCAGTTTGCAAACACTCTTTTTGTGGAATTTGCAAGTGGAGATTTCAAGCGATTTCAGGCCAAACTTAGAAAGGGAGATATCTTTTTGTAAAAACTAGACAGAATCATTCTCAGAAACTACTCTGTGTTGTGTGCGTTCCACTCACAGAGTTTAACCTTTCTTTTCATAGAGCAGTTTGGAAACACTCTCTTTGTTAAGTCTGCAAGGGGATATTTAGACCTCTTTGACGCCTTCGTTGGAAACGGGATTTCCTCATATACAGCTAGACACATGAATCCTCAGTAACTTCTTTGTGTTGTGTGTATTCAACTCACAGAGTTGAACCTTTCTTTAGACAGAGCAGATTTGAAACACTCTTTTTGTGGATTTTACAAGTGGAGATTTCAAGCGATTTGAGGCCAATTGTAGTAAAGGAAATATCCTCGTTTAAAAACTAGACAGAATCATTCTCAGAAACTACTTTGTGATGTGTGCGTTCAACTCACAGAGTTTCACCTTTCTTTTCATAGAGCAGTTTGGAAACACTCTGTTTCTTAAGTTTGCAAGAGGATATTTGGACCACTTTGAGGCCTTCGTTGGAAACGGGATTTCTCTGTATAATGCTAGACAGATGAATTCCCAGTAAGTTCTTTGTGTTGTGTCTATTGAACTCACAGAGTTGAACCTTCCTTTAGACAGAGCAGTTTGCAAACACTCTTTTTGTGGAATTTGCAAGTGGAGATTTCAAGCGATTTCAGGCCAAACTTAGAAAGGGAAATATCTTTGTATAAAAACTAGACAGAATCATTCTCAGAAACTACTCTGTGTTGTGTGCGTTCCACTCACAGAGTTTAACCTTTCTTTTCATAGAGCAGTTTGGAAACACTCTGTTTGTTAAGTCTGCAAGTGGATATTTAGACCTCTTTGACGCCTTCGTTTGAAACGGGATTTCTTCATATACAGCTAGACACATGAATGCTCAGTAACTTCTTTGTGTTGTGTGTATTCAACTCACAGAGTTGAACCTTTCTTTAGACAGAGCAGATTTGAAACACTCTTTTTGTGGATTTTACAAGTGGAGATTTCAAGCGATTTGAGGCCAATTGTAGTAAAGGAAATATCCTCGTTTAAAAACTAGACAGAATCATTCTCAGAAACTACTTTGTGATGTGTGCGTTCAACTCACAGAGTTTCACCTTTCTTTTCATAGAGCAGTTTGGAAACACTCTGTTGGTTAAGTTTGCAAGAGGATATTTGGACCACTTTGAGGCCTTCGTTGGAAACGGGATTTCTCAGTATACAGCTAGACAGATGAATTCCCAGTAAGTTCTTTGTGTTGTGTCTATTCAACTCACAGAGTTGAACCTTCCTTTAGACAGAGCAGTTTGCAAACACTCTTTTTGTGGAATTTGCAAGTGGAGATTTCAAGCGATTTCAGGCCAAACTTAGAAAGGGAAATATCTTTGTATAAAAACTAGACAGAATCATTCTCAGAAACTACTCTGTGTTGTGTGCGTTCCACTCACAGAGTTTAACCTTTCTTTTCATAGAGCAGTTTGGAAACACTCTGTTTGTTAAGTCTGCAAGTGGATATTTAGACCTCTTTGACGCCTTCGTTTGAAACGGGATTTCTTCATATACAGCTAGACACATGAATGCTCAGTAACTTCTTTGTGTTGTGTGTATTCAACTCACAGAGTTGAACCTTTCTTTAGACAGAGCAGATTTGAAACACTCTTTTTGTGGATTTTACAAGTGGAGATTTCAAGCGATTTGAGGCCAATTGTAGTAAAGGAAATATCCTCGTTTAAAAACTAGACAGAATCATTCTCAGAAACTACTTTGTGATGTGTGCGTTCAACTCACAGAGTTTCACCTTTCTTTTCATTGAGCAGTTTGGAAACACTCTGTTTCTTAAGTTTGCAAGAGGATATTTGGACCACTTTGAGGCCTTCGTTGGAAACGGGATTTCTCAGTATAATGCTAGACAGATGAATTCCCAGTAAGTTCTTTGTGTTGTGTCTATTCAACTCACAGAGTTGAACCTTCCTTTAGACAGAGCAGTTTGCAAACACTCTTTTTGTGGAATTTGCAAGTGGAGATTTCAAGCGATTTCAGGCCAATCTTAGAAAGGGAAATATCTTTGTATAAAAACTAGACAGAATCTTTCTCAGAAACTACTCTGTGTTGTGTGTGTTCCACTCACAGAGTTTAACCTTTCTTTTCATAGAGCAGTTTGGAATCACTCTGTTTTTTAAGTCTGCAAGGGGATATTTAGACCTCTTTGACGCCTTCGTTGGAAACGGGATTTCTTCATATACAGCTAGACACATGAATTCTCAGTAACTTCTTTGTGTTGTGTGTATTCAACTCACAGAGTTGAACCTTTCTTTAGACAGAGCAGATTTGAAACACTCTTTTTGTGGATTTTACAAGTGGAGATTTCAAGCGATTTGAGGCCAATTGTAGTAAAGGAAATATCCTCGTTTAAAAACTAGACAGAATCATTCTCAGAAACTACTTTGTGATGTGTGCGTTCAACTCACAGAGTTTCACCTTTCTTTTCATAGAGCAGTTTGGAAACACTCTGTTTCTTAAGTTTGCAAGAGGATATTTGGACCACTTTGAGGCCTTCGTTGGAAACGGGATTTCTCAGTATAATGCTAGACAGATGAATTCCCAGTAAGTTCTTTGTGTTGTGTCTATTCAACTCACAGAGTTGAACCTTCCTTTAGACAGCGCAGTTTGCAAACACTCTTTTTGTGGAATTTGCAAGTGGAGATTTCAAGCGATTTCAGGCCAATCTTAGAAAGGGAAATATCTTTGTATAAAAACTAGACAGAATCTTTCTCAGAAACTACTTTGTGTTCTGTGCGTTCCACTCACAGACTTTAACCTTTCTTTTCATAGAGCAGTTTGGAATCACTCTGTTTTTTAAGTCTGCAAGGGGATATTTAGACCTCTTTGACGCCTTCATTATAAACGGGATTTCTTCATATACAGCTAGACACATGAATTCTCAGTAACTTCTTTGTGTTGTGTGTATTCAACTCACAGAGTTGAACCTTTCTTTAGACAGAGCAGATTTGAAACACTCTTTTTGTGGATTTTACAAGTGGAGATTTCAAGCGATTTGAGGCCAATTGTAGTAAAGGAAATATCCTCGTTTAAAAACTAGACAGAATCATTCTCAGAAACTACTTTGTGATGTGTGTGTTCAACTCACAGAGTTTCACCTTTCTTTTCATAGAGCAGTTTGGAAACACTCTGTTGGTTAAGTTTGCAAGAGGATATTTGGACCACTTTGAGGCCTTCGTTGGAAACGGGATTTCTCAGTATAATGCTAGACAGATGAATTCCCAGTAAGTTCTTTGTGTTGTGTCTATTCAACTCACAGAGTTGAACCTTCCTTTAGACAGAGCAGTTTGCAAACACTCTTTTTGTGGAATTTGCAAGTGGAGATTTCAAGCGATTTCAGGCCAAACTTAGGGAAATATCTTTGTATAAAAACTAGACAGAATCATTCTCAGAAACTACTCTGTGTTGTGTGCGTTCCACTCACAGAGTTTAACCTTTCTTTTCATAGAGCAGTTTGGAAACACTCTCTTTGTTAAGTCTGCAAGTGGATATTTAGACCTCTTTGACGCCTTCGTTTGAAACGGGATTTCTTCATATACAGCTAGACACATGAATGCTCAGTAACTTCTTTGTGTTGTGTGTATTCAACTCACAGAGTTGAACCTTTCTTTAGACAGAGCAGATTTGAAACACTCTTTTTGTGGATTTTACAAGTGGAGATTTCAAGCGATTTGAGGCCAATTGTAGTAAAGGAAATATCCTCGTTTAAAAACTAGACAGAATCATTCTCAGAAACTACTTTGTGATGTGTGCGTTCAACTCACAGAGTTTCACCTTTCTTTTCATAGAGCAGTTTGGAAACACTCTGTTTCTTAAGTTTGCAAGAGGATATTTGGACCACTTTGAGGCCTTCGTTGGAAACGGGATTTCTCAGTATAATGCTAGACAGATGAATTCCCAGTAAGTTCTTTGTGTTGTGTCTATTCAACTCACAGAGCTGAACCTTCCTTTAGACAGAGCAGTTTTCAAACACTCTTTTTGTGGAATTTGCAAGTGGAGATTTCAAGCGATTTCAGGCCAATCTTAGAAAGGGAAATATCTTTGTATAAAAACTAGACAGAATCTTTCTCAGAAACTACTTTGTGTTCTGTGCGTTCCACTCACAGACTTTAACCTTTCTTTTCATAGAGCAGTTTGGAATCACTCTGTTTTTTAAGTCTGCAAGGGGATATTTAGACCTCTTTGACGCATTCATAATAAACGGCATTTCTTCATATACAGCTAGACACATGAATTCTCAGTAACTTCTTTGTGTTATGTGTATTTTGAACCTTTCTTTAGACAGAGCAGATTTGAAACACTCTTTTTGTGGATTTTACAAGTGGAGATTTCAAGCGATTTGAGGCCAATTGTAGTAAAGGAAATATCCTCGTTTAAAAACTAGACAGAATCATTCTCAGAAACTACTTTGTGATGTGTGCGTTCAACTCACAGAGTTTCACCTTTCTTTTCATAGAGCAGTTTGGAAACACTCTGTTTCTTAAGTTTGCAAGAGGATATCTGGACCACTTTGAGGCCTTCGTTGGAAACGGGATTTCTCAGTATAATGCTAGAGAGATGAATTCCCAGTAAGTTCTTTGTGTTGTGTCTATTCAACTCACAGAGTTGAACCTTCCTTTAGACAGCGCAGTTTGCAAACACTCTTTTTGTGGAATTTGCAAGTGGAGATTTCAAGCGATTTCAGGCCAATATTAGAAAGGGAAATATCTTTGTATAAAAACTAGACAGAATCTTTCTCAGAAACTACTTTGTGTTCTGTGCGTTCCACTCACAGAGTTTAACCTTTCTTTTCATAGAGCAGTTTGGAATCACTCTGTTTTTTAAGTCTGCAAGGGGATATTTAGACCTCTTTGACGCCTTCGTTGGAAACGGGATTTCTTCATATACAGCTAGACACATGAATTCTCAGTAACTTCTTTGTGTTGTGTGTATTCAACTCACAGAGTTGAACCTTTCTTTAGACAGAGCAGATTTGAAACACTCTTTTTGTGGATTTTACAAGTGGAGATTTCAAGCGATTTGAGGCCAATTGTAGTAAAGGAAATATCCTCGTTTAAAAACTAGACAGAATCATTCTCAGAAACTACTTTGTGATGTGTGTGTTCAACTCACAGAGTTTCACCTTTCTTTTCATAGAGCAGTTTGGAAACACTCTGTTGGTTAAGTTTGCAAGAGGATATTTGGACCACTTTGAGGCCTTCGTTGGAAACGGGATTTCTCAGTATACAGCTAGACAGATGAATTCCCAGTAAGTTCTTTGTGTTGTGTCTATTCAACTCACAGAGCTGAACCTTCCTTTAGACAGAGCAGTTTGCAAACACTCTTTTTGTGGAATTTGCAAGTGGAGATTTCAAGCGATTTCAGGCCAAACTTAGAAAGTGAAATATCTTTGTGTAAAAACTAGACAGAATCATTCTCAGAAACGACTCTGTGTTGTGTGCGTTCCACTCACAGAGTTTAACCTTTCTTTTCATAGAGCAGTTTGGAAACACTCTGTTTGTTAAGTCTGCAAGGGGATATTTACACCTCTTTGACGCCTTCTTTGGAAACGGGATTTCTTCATATACAGCTAGACACATGAATGCTCAGTAACTTCTTTGTGTTGTGTGTATTCAACTCACAGAGTTGAACCTTTCTTTAGACAGAGCAGATTTGAAACACTCTTTTTGTGGATTTTACAAGTGGAGATTTCAAGCGATTTGAGGCCAATTGTAGTAAAGGAAATATCCTCGTTTAAAAACTAGACAGAATCATTCTCAGAAACTACTTTGTGATGTGTGCGTTCAACTCACAGAGTTTCACCTTTCTTTTCATTGAGCAGTTTGGAAACACTCTGTTTCTTAAGTTTGCAAGAGGATATTTGGACCACTTTGAGGCCTTCGTTGGAAACGGGATTTCTCAGTATAATGCTAGACAGATGAATTCCCAGTAAGTTCTTTGTGTTGTGTCTATTCAACTCACAGAGTTGAACCTTCCTTTAGACAGAGCAGTTTGCAAACACTCTTTTTGTGGAATTTGCAAGTGGAGATTTCAAGCGATTTCAGGCCAATCTTAGAAAGGGAAATATCTTTGTATAAAAACTAGACAGAATCTTTCTCAGAAACTACTCTGTGTTGTGTGTGTTCCACTCACAGAGTTTAACCTTTCTTTTCATAGAGCAGTTTGGAATCACTCTGTTTTTTAAGTCTGCAAGGGGATATTTAGACCTCTTTGACGCCTTCGTTGGAAACGGGATTTCTTCATATACAGCTAGACACATGAATTCTCAGTAACTTCTTTGTGTTGTGTGTATTCAACTCACAGAGTTGAACCTTTCTTTAGACAGAGCAGATTTGAAACACTCTTTTTGTGGATTTTACAAGTGGAGATTTCAAGCGATTTGAGGCCAATTGTAGTAAAGGAAATATCCTCGTTTAAAAACTAGACAGAATCATTCTCAGAAACTACTTTGTGATGTGTGCGTTCAACTCACAGAGTTTCACCTTTCTTTTCATAGAGCAGTTTGGAAACACTCTGTTTCTTAAGTTTGCAAGAGGATATTTGGACCACTTTGAGGCCTTCGTTGGAAACGGGATTTCTCAGTATAATGCTAGACAGATGAATTCCCAGTAAGTTCTTTGTGTTGTGTCTATTCAACTCACAGAGTTGAACCTTCCTTTAGACAGCGCAGTTTGCAAACACTCTTTTTGTGGAATTTGCAAGTGGAGATTTCAAGCGATTTCAGGCCAATCTTAGAAAGGGAAATATCTTTGTATAAAAACTAGACAGAATCTTTCTCAGAAACTACTTTGTGTTCTGTGCGTTCCACTCACAGACTTTAACCTTTCTTTTCATAGAGCAGTTTGGAATCACTCTGTTTTTTAAGTCTGCAAGGGGATATTTAGACCTCTTTGACGCCTTCATTATAAACGGGATTTCTTCATATACAGCTAGACACATGAATTCTCAGTAACTTCTTTGTGTTGTGTGTATTCAACTCACAGAGTTGAACCTTTCTTTAGACAGAGCAGATTTGAAACACTCTTTTTGTGGATTTTACAAGTGGAGATTTCAAGCGATTTGAGGCCAATTGTAGTAAAGGAAATATCCTCGTTTAAAAACTAGACAGAATCATTCTCAGAAACTACTTTGTGATGTGTGTGTTCAACTCACAGAGTTTCACCTTTCTTTTCATAGAGCAGTTTGGAAACACTCTGTTGGTTAAGTTTGCAAGAGGATATTTGGACCACTTTGAGGCCTTCGTTGGAAACGGGATTTCTCAGTATAATGCTAGACAGATGAATTCCCAGTAAGTTCTTTGTGTTGTGTCTATTCAACTCACAGAGTTGAACCTTCCTTTAGACAGAGCAGTTTGCAAACACTCTTTTTGTGGAATTTGCAAGTGGAGATTTCAAGCGATTTCAGGCCAAACTTAGGGAAATATCTTTGTATAAAAACTAGACAGAATCATTCTCAGAAACTACTCTGTGTTGTGTGCGTTCCACTCACAGAGTTTAACCTTTCTTTTCATAGAGCAGTTTGGAAACACTCTCTTTGTTAAGTCTGCAAGTGGATATTTAGACCTCTTTGACGCCTTCGTTTGAAACGGGATTTCTTCATATACAGCTAGACACATGAATGCTCAGTAACTTCTTTGTGTTGTGTGTATTCAACTCACAGAGTTGAACCTTTCTTTAGACAGAGCAGATTTGAAACACTCTTTTTGTGGATTTTACAAGTGGAGATTTCAAGCGATTTGAGGCCAATTGTAGTAAAGGAAATATCCTCGTTTAAAAACTAGACAGAATCATTCTCAGAAACTACTTTGTGATGTGTGCGTTCAACTCACAGAGTTTCACCTTTCTTTTCATAGAGCAGTTTGGAAACACTCTGTTTCTTAAGTTTGCAAGAGGATATTTGGACCACTTTGAGGCCTTCGTTGGAAACGGGATTTCTCAGTATAATGCTAGACAGATGAATTCCCAGTAAGTTCTTTGTGTTGTGTCTATTCAACTCACAGAGCTGAACCTTCCTTTAGACAGAGCAGTTTTCAAACACTCTTTTTGTGGAATTTGCAAGTGGAGATTTCAAGCGATTTCAGGCCAATCTTAGAAAGGGAAATATCTTTGTATAAAAACTAGACAGAATCTTTCTCAGAAACTACTTTGTGTTCTGTGCGTTCCACTCACAGACTTTAACCTTTCTTTTCATAGAGCAGTTTGGAATCACTCTGTTTTTTAAGTCTGCAAGGGGATATTTAGACCTCTTTGACGCATTCATAATAAACGGCATTTCTTCATATACAGCTAGACACATGAATTCTCAGTAACTTCTTTGTGTTATGTGTATTTTGAACCTTTCTTTAGACAGAGCAGATTTGAAACACTCTTTTTGTGGATTTTACAAGTGGAGATTTCAAGCGATTTGAGGCCAATTGTAGTAAAGGAAATATCCTCGTTTAAAAACTAGACAGAATCATTCTCAGAAACTACTTTGTGATGTGTGCGTTCAACTCACAGAGTTTCACCTTTCTTTTCATAGAGCAGTTTGGAAACACTCTGTTTCTTAAGTTTGCAAGAGGATATCTGGACCACTTTGAGGCCTTCGTTGGAAACGGGATTTCTCAGTATAATGCTAGAGAGATGAATTCCCAGTAAGTTCTTTGTGTTGTGTCTATTCAACTCACAGAGTTGAACCTTCCTTTAGACAGCGCAGTTTGCAAACACTCTTTTTGTGGAATTTGCAAGTGGAGATTTCAAGCGATTTCAGGCCAATATTAGAAAGGGAAATATCTTTGTATAAAAACTAGACAGAATCTTTCTCAGAAACTACTTTGTGTTCTGTGCGTTCCACTCACAGAGTTTAACCTTTCTTTTCATAGAGCAGTTTGGAATCACTCTGTTTTTTAAGTCTGCAAGGGGATATTTAGACCTCTTTGACGCCTTCGTTGGAAACGGGATTTCTTCATATACAGCTAGACACATGAATTCTCAGTAACTTCTTTGTGTTGTGTGTATTCAACTCACAGAGTTGAACCTTTCTTTAGACAGAGCAGATTTGAAACACTCTTTTTGTGGATTTTACAAGTGGAGATTTCAAGCGATTTGAGGCCAATTGTAGTAAAGGAAATATCCTCGTTTAAAAACTAGACAGAATCATTCTCAGAAACTACTTTGTGATGTGTGTGTTCAACTCACAGAGTTTCACCTTTCTTTTCATAGAGCAGTTTGGAAACACTCTGTTGGTTAAGTTTGCAAGAGGATATTTGGACCACTTTGAGGCCTTCGTTGGAAACGGGATTTCTCAGTATACAGCTAGACAGATGAATTCCCAGTAAGTTCTTTGTGTTGTGTCTATTCAACTCACAGAGCTGAACCTTCCTTTAGACAGAGCAGTTTGCAAACACTCTTTTTGTGGAATTTGCAAGTGGAGATTTCAAGCGATTTCAGGCCAAACTTAGAAAGTGAAATATCTTTGTGTAAAAACTAGACAGAATCATTCTCAGAAACGACTCTGTGTTGTGTGCGTTCCACTCACAGAGTTTAACCTTTCTTTTCATAGAGCAGTTTGGAAACACTCTGTTTGTTAAGTCTGCAAGGGGATATTTACACCTCTTTGACGCCTTCTTTGGAAACGGGATTTCTTCATATACAGCTAGACACATGAATGCTCAGTAACTTCTTTGTGTTGTGTGTATTCAACTCACAGAGTTGAACCTTTCTTTAGACAGAACAGATTTGAAACACTCTTTTTGTGGATTTTACAAGTGGAGATTTCAAGCGATTTGAGGCCAATTGTAGTAAAGGAAATATCCTCGTTTAAAAACTAGACAGAATCATTCTCAGAAACTACTTTGTGATGTGAGCGTTCAACTCACAGAGTTTCACCTTTCTTTTCATAGAGCAGTTTGGAAACACTCTGTTTCTTAAGTTTGCAAGAGGATATTTGGACCACTTTGAGGCCTTCGTTGGAAACGGGATTTCTCAGTATAATGCTAGACAGATGAATTCCCAGTAAGTTCTTTGTGTTGTGTCTATTCAACTCACAGAGTTGAACCTTCCTTTAGACAGAGCAGTTTGCAAACACTCTTTTTGTGGTATTTGCAAGTGGAGATTTCAAGCGATTTCAGGCCAAACTTAGAAAGGGAAATATCTTTGTATAAAAATTAGACAGAATCATTCTCAGAAACTACTCTGTGTTGTGTGCGTTCCACTCACAGAGTTTAACCTTTCTTTTCATAGAGCAGTTTGGAAACACTCTGTTTGTTAAGTCTGCAAGGGGATATTTACACCTCTTTGACGCCTTCTTTGGAAACGGGATTTCTTCATATACAGCTAGACACATGAATGCTCAGTAACTTCTTTGTGTTGTGTGTATTCAACTCACAGAGTTGAACCTTTCTTTAGACAGAACAGATTTGAAACACTCTTTTTGTGGATTTTACAAGTGGAGATTTCAAGCGATTTGAGGCCAATTGTAGTAAAGGAAATATCCTCGTTTAAAAACTAGACAGAATCATTCTCAGAAACTACTTTGTGATGTGAGCGTTCAACTCACAGAGTTTCACCTTTCTTTTCATAGAGCAGTTTGGAAACACTCTGTTTCTTAAGTTTGCAAGAGGATATTTGGACCACTTTGAGGCCTTCGTTGGAAACGGGATTTCTCAGTATAATGCTAGACAGATGAATTCCCAGTAAGTTCTTTGTGTTGTGTCTATTCAACTCACAGAGTTGAACCTTCCTTTAGACAGAGCAGTTTGCAAACACTCTTTTTGTGGAATTTGCAAGTGGAGATTTCAAGCGATTTCAGGCCAAACTTAGAAAGGGAAATATCTTTGTATAAAAACTAGACAGAATCATTCTCAGAAACTACTCTGTGTTGTGTGCGTTCCACTCACAGAGTTTAACCTTTCTTTTCATAGAGCAGTTTGGAAACACTCTGTTTGTTAAGTCTGCAAGTGGATATTTAGACCTCTTTGACGCCTTCGTTTGAAACGGGATTTCTTCATATACAGCTAGACACATGAATGCTCAGTAACTTCTTTGTGTTGTGTGTATTCAACTCACAGAGTTGAACCTTTCTTTAGACAGAGCAGATTTGAAACACTCTTTTTGTGGATTTTACAAGTGGAGATTTCCAGCGATTTGAGGCCAATTGTAGTAAAGGAAATATCCTCGTTTAAAAACTAGACAGAATCATTCTCAGAAACTACTTTGTGATGTGTGCGTTCAACTCACAGAGTTTCACCTTTCTTTTCATAGAGCAGTTTGGAAACACTCTGTTTCTTAAGTTTGCAAGAGGATATTTGGACCACTTTGAGGCCTTCGTTGGAAACGGGATTTCTCAGTATACAGCTAGACAGATGAATTCCCAGTAAGTTCTTTGTGTTGTGTCTATTCAACTCACAGAGTTGAACCTTCCTTTAGACAGAGCAGTTTGCAAACACTCTTTTTGTGGAATTTGCAAGTGGAGATTTCAAGCGATTTCAGGCCAAACTTAGAAAGGGAAATATCTTTGTATAAAAACTAGACAGAATCATTCTCAGAAACTACTCTGTGTTGTGTGCGTTCCACTCACAGAGTTTAACCTTTCTTTTCATAGAGCAGTTTGGAAACACTCTGTTTGTTAAGTCTGCAAGTGGATATTTAGACCTCTTTGACGCCTTCGTTTGAAACGGGATTTCTTCATATACAGCTAGACACATGAATGCTCAGTAACTTCTTTGTGTTGTGTGTATTCAACTCACAGAGTTGAACCTTTCTTTAGACAGAGCAGATTTGAAACACTCTTTTTGTGGATTTTACAAGTGGAGATTTCAAGCGATTTGAGGCCAATTGTAGTAAAGGAAATATCCTCGTTTAAAAACTAGACAGAATCATTCTCAGAAACTACTTTGTGATGTGTGCGTTCAACTCACAGAGTTTCACCTTTCTTTTCATTGAGCAGTTTGGAAACACTCTGTTTCTTAAGTTTGCAAGAGGATATTTGGACCACTTTGAGGCCTTCGTTGGAAACGGGATTTCTCAGTATAATGCTAGACAGATGAATTCCCAGTAAGTTCTTTGTGTTGTGTCTATTCAACTCACAGAGTTGAACCTTCCTTTAGACAGAGCAGTTTGCAAACACTCTTTTTGTGGAATTTGCAAGTGGAGATTTCAAGCGATTTCAGGCCAATCTTAGAAAGGGAAATATCTTTGTATAAAAACTAGACAGAATCTTTCTCAGAAACTACTTTGTGTTCTGTGCGTTCCACTCACAGAGTTTAACCTTTCTTTTCATAGAGCAGTTTGGAATCACTCTGTTTTTTAAGTCTGCAAGGGGATATTTAGACCTCTTTGACGCCTTCGTTGGAAACGGGATTTCTTCATATACAGCTAGACACATGAATTCTCAGTAACTTCTTTGTGTTGTGTGTATTCAACTCACAGAGTTGAACCTTTCTTTAGACAGAGCAGATTTGAAACACTCTTTTTGTGGATTTTACAAGTGGAGATTTCAAGCGATTTGAGGCCAATTGTAGTAAAGGAAATATCCTCGTTTAAAAACTAGACAGAATCATTCTCAGAAACTACTTTGTGATGTGTGTGTTCAACTCACAGAGTTTCACCTTTCTTTTCATAGAGCAGTTTGGAAACACTCTGTTGGTTAAGTTTGCAAGAGGATATTTGGACCACTTTGAGGCCTTCGTTGGAAACGGGATTTCTCAGTATACAGCTAGACAGATGAATTCCCAGTAAGTTCTTTGTGTTGTGTCTATTCAACTCACAGAGCTGAACCTTCCTTTAGACAGAGCAGTTTGCAAACACTCTTTTTGTGGAATTTGCAAGTGGAGATTTCAAGCGATTTCAGGCCAAACTTAGAAAGTGAAATATCTTTGTGTAAAAACTAGACAGAATCATTCTCAGAAACGACTCTGTGTTGTGTGCGTTCCACTCACAGAGTTTAACCTTTCTTTTCATAGAGCAGTTTGGAAACACTCTGTTTGTTAAGTCTGCAAGGGGATATTTACACCTCTTTGACGCCTTCTTTGGAAACGGGATTTCTTCATATACAGCTAGACACATGAATGCTCAGTAACTTCTTTGTGTTGTGTGTATTCAACTCACAGAGTTGAACCTTTCTTTAGACAGAACAGATTTGAAACACTCTTTTTGTGGATTTTACAAGTGGAGATTTCAAGCGATTTGAGGCCAATTGTAGTAAAGGAAATATCCTCGTTTAAAAACTAGACAGAATCATTCTCAGAAACTACTTTGTGATGTGAGCGTTCAACTCACAGAGTTTCACCTTTCTTTTCATAGAGCAGTTTGGAAACACTCTGTTTCTTAAGTTTGCAAGAGGATATTTGGACCACTTTGAGGCCTTCGTTGGAAACGGGATTTCTCAGTATAATGCTAGACAGATGAATTCCCAGTAAGTTCTTTGTGTTGTGTCTATTCAACTCACAGAGTTGAACCTTCCTTTAGACAGAGCAGTTTGCAAACACTCTTTTTGTGGAATTTGCAAGTGGAGATTTCAAGCGATTTCAGGCCAAACTTAGAAAGGGAAATATCTTTGTATAAAAATTAGACAGAATCATTCTCAGAAACTACTCTGTGTTGTGTGCGTTCCACTCACAGAGTTTAACCTTTCTTTTCATAGAGCAGTTTGGAAACACTCTGTTTGTTAAGTCTGCAAGGGGATATTTACACCTCTTTGACGCCTTCTTTGGAAACGGGATTTCTTCATATACAGCTAGACACATGAATGCTCAGTAACTTCTTTGTGTTGTGTGTATTCAACTCACAGAGTTGAACCTTTCTTTAGACAGAACAGATTTGAAACACTCTTTTTGTGGATTTTACAAGTGGAGATTTCAAGCGATTTGAGGCCAATTGTAGTAAAGGAAATATCCTCGTTTAAAAACTAGACAGAATCATTCTCAGAAACTACTTTGTGATGTGAGCGTTCAACTCACAGAGTTTCACCTTTCTTTTCATAGAGCAGTTTGGAAACACTCTGTTTCTTAAGTTTGCAAGAGGATATTTGGACCACTTTGAGGCCTTCGTTGGAAACGGGATTTCTCAGTATAATGCTAGACAGATGAATTCCCAGTAAGTTCTTTGTGTTGTGTCTATTCAACTCACAGAGTTGAACCTTCCTTTAGACAGAGCAGTTTGCAAACACTCTTTTTGTGGAATTTGCAAGTGGAGATTTCAAGCGATTTCAGGCCAAACTTAGAAAGGGAAATATCTTTGTATAAAAACTAGACAGAATCATTCTCAGAAACTACTCTGTGTTGTGTGCGTTCCACTCACAGAGTTTAACCTTTCTTTTCATAGAGCAGTTTGGAAACACTCTGTTTGTTAAGTCTGCAAGTGGATATTTAGACCTCTTTGACGCCTTCGTTTGAAACGGGATTTCTTCATATACAGCTAGACACATGAATGCTCAGTAACTTCTTTGTGTTGTGTGTATTCAACTCACAGAGTTGAACCTTTCTTTAGACAGAGCAGATTTGAAACACTCTTTTTGTGGATTTTACAAGTGGAGATTTCCAGCGATTTGAGGCCAATTGTAGTAAAGGAAATATCCTCGTTTAAAAACTAGACAGAATCATTCTCAGAAACTACTTTGTGATGTGTGCGTTCAACTCACAGAGTTTCACCTTTCTTTTCATAGAGCAGTTTGGAAACACTCTGTTTCTTAAGTTTGCAAGAGGATATTTGGACCACTTTGAGGCCTTCGTTGGAAACGGGATTTCTCAGTATACAGCTAGACAGATGAATTCCCAGTAAGTTCTTTGTGTTGTGTCTATTCAACTCACAGAGTTGAACCTTCCTTTAGACAGAGCAGTTTGCAAACACTCTTTTTGTGGAATTTGCAAGTGGAGATTTCAAGCGATTTCAGGCCAAACTTAGAAAGGGAAATATCTTTGTATAAAAACTAGACAGAATCATTCTCAGAAACTACTCTGTGTTGTGTGCGTTCCACTCACAGAGTTTAACCTTTCTTTTCATAGAGCAGTTTGGAAACACTCTGTTTGTTAAGTCTGCAAGTGGATATTTAGACCTCTTTGACGCCTTCGTTTGAAACGGGATTTCTTCATATACAGCTAGACACATGAATGCTCAGTAACTTCTTTGTGTTGTGTGTATTCAACTCACAGAGTTGAACCTTTCTTTAGACAGAGCAGATTTGAAACACTCTTTTTGTGGATTTTACAAGTGGAGATTTCAAGCGATTTGAGGCCAATTGTAGTAAAGGAAATATCCTCGTTTAAAAACTAGACAGAATCATTCTCAGAAACTACTTTGTGATGTGTGCGTTCAACTCACAGAGTTTCACCTTTCTTTTCATTGAGCAGTTTGGAAACACTCTGTTTCTTAAGTTTGCAAGAGGATATTTGGACCACTTTGAGGCCTTCGTTGGAAACGGGATTTCTCAGTATAATGCTAGACAGATGAATTCCCAGTAAGTTCTTTGTGTTGTGTCTATTCAACTCACAGAGTTGAACCTTCCTTTAGACAGAGCAGTTTGCAAACACTCTTTTTGTGGAATTTGCAAGTGGAGATTTCAAGCGATTTCAGGCCAATCTTAGAAAGGGAAATATCTTTGTATAAAAACTAGACAGAATCTTTCTCAGAAACTACTTTGTGTTCTGTGCGTTCCACTCACAGAGTTTAACCTTTCTTTTCATAGAGCAGTTTGGAATCACTCTGTTTTTTAAGTCTGCAAGGGGATATTTAGACCTCTTTGACGCCTTCGTTGGAAACGGGATTTCTTCATATACAGCTAGACACATGAATTCTCAGTAACTTCTTTGTGTTGTGTGTATTCAACTCACAGAGTTGAACCTTTCTTTAGACAGAGCAGATTTGAAACACTCTTTTTGTGGATTTTACAAGTGGAGATTTCAAGCGATTTGAGGCCAATTGTAGTAAAGGAAATATCCTCGTTTAAAAACTAGACAGAATCATTCTCAGAAACTACTTTGTGATGTGTGCGTTCAACTCACAGAGTTTCACCTTTCTTTTCATAGAGCAGTTTGGAAACACTCTGTTTCTTAAGTTTGCAAGAGGATATTTGGACCACTTTGAGGCCTTCGTTGGAAACGGGATTTCTCAGTATAATGCTAGACAGATGAATTCCCAGTAAGTTCTTTGTGTTGTGTCTATTCAACTCACAGAGTTGAACCTTCCTTTAGACAGCGCAGTTTGCAAACACTCTTTTTGTGGAATTTGCAAGTGGAGATTTCAAGCGATTTCAGGCCAATCTTAGAAAGGGAAATATCTTTGTATAAAAACTAGACAGAATCTTTCTCAGAAACTACTTTGTGTTCTGTGCATTCCACTCACAGACTTTAACCTTTCTTTTCATAGAGCAGTTTGGAATCACTCTGTTTTTTAAGTCTGCAAGTGGATATTTAGACCTCTTTGACGCCTTCATTATAAACGGGATTTCTTCATATACAGCTAGACACATGAATTCTCAGTAACTTCTTTGTGTTGTGTGTATTCAACTCACAGAGTTGAACCTTTCTTTAGACAGAGCAGATTTGAAACACTCTTTTTGTGGATTTTACAAGTGGAGATTTCAAGCGATTTGAGGCCAATTGTAGTAAAGGAAATATCCTCGTTTAAAAACTAGACAGAATCATTCTCAGAAACTACTTTGTGATGTGTGCGTTCAACTCACAGAGTTTCACCTTTCTTTTCATAGAGCAGTTTGGAAACACTCTGTTGGTTAAGTTTGCAAGAGGATATTTGGACCACTTTGAGGCCTTCGTTGGAAACGGGATTTCTCAGTATAATGCTAGACAGATGAATTCCCAGTAAGTTCTTTGTGTTGTGTCTATTCAACTCACAGAGTTGAACCTTCCTTTAGACAGAGCAGTTTGCAAACACTCTTTTTGTGGAATTTGCAAGTGGAGATTTCAAGCGATTTCAGGCCAAACTTAGAATGGGAAATATCTTTGTATAAAAACTAGACAGAATCATTCTCAGAAACTACTCTGTGTTGTGTGCGTTCCACTCACAGAGTTTAACCTTTCTTTTCATAGAGCAGTTTGGAAACACTCTCTTTGTTAAGTCTGCAAGGGGATATTTAGACCTCTTTGACGCCTTCGTTGGAAACGGGATTTCCTCATATACAGCTAGACACATGAATGCTCAGTAACTTCTTTGTGTTGTGTGTATTCAACTCACAGAGTTGAACCTTTCTTTAGACAGAGCAGATTTGAAACACTCTTTTTGTGGATTTTACAAGTGGAGATTTCAAGCGATTTGAGGCCAATTGTAGTAAAGGAAATATCCTCGTTTAAAAACTAGACAGAATCATTCTCAGAAACTACTTTGTGATGTGTGCGTTCAACTCACAGAGTTTCACCTTTCTTTTCATAGAGCAGTTTGGAAACACTCTGTTTCTTAAGTTTGCAAGAGGATATTTGGACCACTTTGAGGCCTTCGTTGGAAACGGGATTTCTCTGTATAATGCTAGACAGATGAATTCCCAGTAAGTTCTTTGTGTTGTGTCTATTGAACTCACAGAGTTGAACCTTCCTTTAGACAGAGCAGTTTGCAAACACTCTTTTTGTGGAGTTTGCAAGTGGAGATTTCAAGCGATTTCAGGCCAAACTTAGAAAGGGAAATATCTTTGTATAAAAACTAGACAGAATCATTCTCAGAAACTACTCTGTGTTGTGTGCGTTCCACTCACAGAGTTTAACCTTTCTTTTCATAGAGCAGTTTGGAAACACTCTGTTTGTTAAGTCTGCAAGTGGATATTTAGACCTCTTTGACGCCTTCGTTTGAAACGGGATTTCTTCATATACAGCTAGACACATGAATGCTCAGTAACTTCTTTGTGTTGTGTGTATTCAACTCACAGAGTTGAACCTTTCTTTAGACAGAGCAGATTTGAAACACTCTTTTTGTGGATTTTACAAGTGGAGATTTCCAGCGATTTGAGGCCAATTGTAGTAAAGGAAATATCCTCGTTTAAAAACTAGACAGAATCATTCTCAGAAACTACTTTGTGATGTGTGCGTTCAACTCACAGAGTTTCACCTTTCTTTTCATAGAGCAGTTTGGAAACACTCTGTTTCTTAAGTTTGCAAGAGGATATTTGGACCACTTTGAGGCCTTCGTTGGAAACGGGATTTCTCAGTATAATGCTAGACAGATGAATTCCCAGTAAGTTCTTTGTGTTGTGTCTATTCAACTCACAGAGTTGAACCTTCCTTTAGACAGAGCAGTTTGCAAACACTCTTTTTGTGGAATTTGCAAGTGGAGATTTCAAGCGATTTCAGGCCAAACTTAGAATGGGAAATATCTTTGTATAAAAACTAGACAGAATCATTCTCAGAAACTACTCTGTGTTGTGTGCGTTCCACTCACAGAGTTTAACCTTTCTTTTCATAGAGCAGTTTGGAAACACTCTCTTTGTTAAGTCTGCAAGGGGATATTTAGACCTCTTTGACGCCTTCGTTGGAAACGGGATTTCCTCATATACAGCTAGACACATGAATGCTCAGTAACTTCTTTGTGTTGTGTGTATTCAACTCACAGAGTTGAACCTTTCTTTAGACAGAGCAGATTTGAAACACTCTTTTTGTGGATTTTACAAGTGGAGATTTCAAGCGATTTGAGGCCAATTGTAGTAAAGGAAATATCCTCGTTTAAAAACTAGACAGAATCATTCTCAGAAACTACTTTGTGATGTGTGCGTTCAACTCACAGAGTTTCACCTTTCTTTTCATAGAGCAGTTTGGAAACACTCTGTTTCTTAAGTTTGCAAGAGGATATTTGGACCACTTTGAGGCCTTCGTTGGAAACGGGATTTCTCAGTATAATGCTAGACAGATGAATTCCCAGTAAGTTCTTTGTGTTGTGTCTATTCAACTCACAGAGTTGAACCTTCCTTTAGACAGCGCAGTTTGCAAACACTCTTTTTGTGGAATTTGCAAGTGGAGATTTCAAGCGATTTCAGGCCAATCTTAGAAAGGGAAATATCTTTGTATAAAAACTAGACAGAATCTTTCTCAGAAACTACTTTGTGTTCTGTGCATTCCACTCACAGACTTTAACCTTTCTTTTCATAGAGCAGTTTGGAATCACTCTGTTTTTTAAGTCTGCAAGTGGATATTTAGACCTCTTTGACGCCTTCATTATAAACGGGATTTCTTCATATACAGCTAGACACATGAATTCTCAGTAACTTCTTTGTGTTGTGTGTATTCAACTCACAGAGTTGAACCTTTCTTTAGACAGAGCAGATTTGAAACACTCTTTTTGTGGATTTTACAAGTGGAGATTTCAAGCGATTTGAGGCCAATTGTAGTAAAGGAAATATCCTCGTTTAAAAACTAGACAGAATCATTCTCAGAAACTACTTTGTGATGTGTGCGTTCAACTCACAGAGTTTCACCTTTCTTTTCATAGAGCAGTTTGGAAACACTCTGTTGGTTAAGTTTGCAAGAGGATATTTGGACCACTTTGAGGCCTTCGTTGGAAACGGGATTTCTCAGTATAATGCTAGACAGATGAATTCCCAGTAAGTTCTTTGTGTTGTGTCTATTCAACTCACAGAGTTGAACCTTCCTTTAGACAGAGCAGTTTGCAAACACTCTTTTTGTGGAATTTGCAAGTGGAGATTTCAAGCGATTTCAGGCCAAACTTAGAATGGGAAATATCTTTGTATAAAAACTAGACAGAATCATTCTCAGAAACTACTCTGTGTTGTGTGCGTTCCACTCACAGAGTTTAACCTTTCTTTTCATAGAGCAGTTTGGAAACACTCTCTTTGTTAAGTCTGCAAGGGGATATTTAGACCTCTTTGACGCCTTCGTTGGAAACGGGATTTCCTCATATACAGCTAGACACATGAATGCTCAGTAACTTCTTTGTGTTGTGTGTATTCAACTCACAGAGTTGAACCTTTCTTTAGACAGAGCAGATTTGAAACACTCTTTTTGTGGATTTTACAAGTGGAGATTTCAAGCGATTTGAGGCCAATTGTAGTAAAGGAAATATCCTCGTTTAAAAACTAGACAGAATCATTCTCAGAAACTACTTTGTGATGTGTGCGTTCAACTCACAGAGTTTCACCTTTCTTTTCATAGAGCAGTTTGGAAACACTCTGTTTCTTAAGTTTGCAAGAGGATATTTGGACCACTTTGAGGCCTTCGTTGGAAACGGGATTTCTCTGTATAATGCTAGACAGATGAATTCCCAGTAAGTTCTTTGTGTTGTGTCTATTGAACTCACAGAGTTGAACCTTCCTTTAGACAGAGCAGTTTGCAAACACTCTTTTTGTGGAGTTTGCAAGTGGAGATTTCAAGCGATTTCAGGCCAAACTTAGAAAGGGAAATATCTTTGTATAAAAACTAGACAGAATCATTCTCAGAAACTACTCTGTGTTGTGTGCGTTCCACTCACAGAGTTTAACCTTTCTTTTCATAGAGCAGTTTGGAAACACTCTGTTTGTTAAGTCTGCAAGTGGATATTTAGACCTCTTTGACGCCTTCCTTTGAAACGGGATTTCTTCATATACAGCTAGACACATGAATGCTCAGTAACTTCTTTGTGTTGTGTGTATTCAACTCACAGAGTTGAACCTTTCTTTAGACAGAGCAGATTTGAAACACTCTTTTTGTGGATTTTACAAGTGGAGATTTCCAGCGATTTGAGGCCAATTGTAGTAAAGGAAATATCCTCGTTTAAAAACTAGACAGAATCATTCTCAGAAACTACTTTGTGATGTGTGCGTTCAACTCACAGAGTTTCACCTTTCTTTTCATAGAGCAGTTTGGAAACACTCTGTTTCTTAAGTTTGCAAGAGGATATTTGGACCACTTTGAGGCCTTCGTTGGAAACGGGATTTCTCAGTATAATGCTAGACAGATGAATTCCCAGTAAGTTCTTTGTGTTGTGTCTATTCAACTCACAGAGTTGAACCTTCCTTTAGACAGAGCAGTTTGCAAACACTCTTTTTGTGGAATTTGCAAGTGGAGATTTCAAGCGATTTCAGGCCAAACTTAGAATGGGAAATATCTTTGTATAAAAACTAGACAGAATCATTCTCAGAAACTACTCTGTGTTGTGTGCGTTCCACTCACAGAGTTTAACCTTTCTTTTCATAGAGCAGTTTGGAAACACTCTCTTTGTTAAGTCTGCAAGGGGATATTTAGACCTCTTTGACGCCTTCGTTGGAAACGGGATTTCCTCATATACAGCTAGACACATGAATGCTCAGTAACTTCTTTGTGTTGTGTGTATTCAACTCACAGAGTTGAACCTTTCTTTAGACAGAGCAGATTTGAAACACTCTTTTTGTGGATTTTACAAGTGGAGATTTCAAGCGATTTGAGGCCAATTGTAGTAAAGGAAATATCCTCGTTTAAAAACTAGACAGAATCATTCTCAGAAACTACTTTGTGATGTGTGCGTTCAACTCACAGAGTTTCACCTTTCTTTTCATAGAGCAGTTTGGAAACACTCTGTTTCTTAAGTTTGCAAGAGGATATTTGGACCACTTTGAGGCCTTCGTTGGAAACGGGATTTCTCTGTATAATGCTAGACAGATGAATTCCCAGTAAGTTCTTTGTGTTGTGTCTATTCAACTCACAGAGTTGAACCTTCCTTTAGACAGCGCAGTTTGCAAACACTCTTTTTGTGGAATTTGCAAGTGGAGATTTCAAGCGATTTCAGGCCAATCTTAGAAAGGGAAATATCTTTGTATAAAAACTAGACAGAATCTTTCTCAGAAACTACTTTGTGTTCTGTGCATTCCACTCACAGACTTTAACCTTTCTTTTCATAGAGCAGTTTGGAATCACTCTGTTTTTTAAGTCTGCAAGTGGATATTTAGACCTCTTTGACGCCTTCATTATAAACGGGATTTCTTCATATACAGCTAGACACATGAATTCTCAGTAACTTCTTTGTGTTGTGTGTATTCAACTCACAGAGTTGAACCTTTCTTTAGACAGAGCAGATTTGAAACACTCTTTTTGTGGATTTTACAAGTGGAGATTTCAAGCGATTTGAGGCCAATTGTAGTAAAGGAAATATCCTCGTTTAAAAACTAGACAGAATCATTCTCAGAAACTACTTTGTGATGTGTGCGTTCAACTCACAGAGTTTCACCTTTCTTTTCATAGAGCAGTTTGGAAACACTCTGTTGGTTAAGTTTGCAAGAGGATATTTGGACCACTTTGAGGCCTTCGTTGGAAACGGGATTTCTCAGTATAATGCTAGACAGATGAATTCCCAGTAAGTTCTTTGTGTTGTGTCTATTCAACTCACAGAGTTGAACCTTCCTTTAGACAGAGCAGTTTGCAAACACTCTTTTTGTGGAATTTGCAAGTGGAGATTTCAAGCGATTTCAGGCCAAACTTAGAATGGGAAATATCTTTGTATAAAAACTAGACAGAATCATTCTCAGAAACTACTCTGTGTTGTGTGCGTTCCACTCACAGAGTTTAACCTTTCTTTTCATAGAGCAGTTTGGAAACACTCTCTTTGTTAAGTCTGCAAGGGGATATTTAGACCTCTTTGACGCCTTCGTTGGAAACGGGATTTCCTCATATACAGCTAGACACATGAATGCTCAGTAACTTCTTTGTGTTGTGTGTATTCAACTCACAGAGTTGAACCTTTCTTTAGACAGAGCAGATTTGAAACACTCTTTTTGTGGATTTTACAAGTGGAGATTTCAAGCGATTTGAGGCCAATTGTAGTAAAGGAAATATCCTCGTTTAAAAACTAGACAGAATCATTCTCAGAAACTACTTTGTGATGTGTGCGTTCAACTCACAGAGTTTCACCTTTCTTTTCATAGAGCAGTTTGGAAACACTCTGTTTCTTAAGTTTGCAAGAGGATATTTGGACCACTTTGAGGCCTTCGTTGGAAACGGGATTTCTCTGTATAATGCTAGACAGATGAATTCCCAGTAAGTTCTTTGTGTTGTGTCTATTGAACTCACAGAGTTGAACCTTCCTTTAGACAGAGCAGTTTGCAAACACTCTTTTTGTGGAGTTTGCAAGTGGAGATTTCAAGCGATTTCAGGCCAAACTTAGAAAGGGAAATATCTTTGTATAAAAACTAGACAGAATCATTCTCAGAAACTACTCTGTGTTGTGTGCGTTCCACTCACAGAGTTTAACCTTTCTTTTCATAGAGCAGTTTGGAAACACTCTGTTTGTTAAGTCTGCAAGTGGATATTTAGACCTCTTTGACGCCTTCGTTTGAAACGGGATTTCTTCATATACAGCTAGACACATGAATGCTCAGTAACTTCTTTGTGTTGTGTGTTTTCAACTCACAGAGTTGAACCTTTCTTTAGACAGAGCAGATTTGAAACACTCTTTTTGTGGATTTTACAAGTGGAGATTTCCAGCGATTTGAGGCCAATTGTAGTAAAGGAAATATCCTCGTTTAAAAACTAGACAGAATCATTCTCAGAAACTACTTTGTGATGTGTGCGTTCAACTCACAGAGTTTCACCTTTCTTTTCATAGAGCAGTTTGGAAACACTCTGTTTCTTAAGTTTGCAAGAGGATATTTGGACCACTTTGAGGCCTTCGTTGGAAACGGGATTTCTCAGTATAATGCTAGACAGATGAATTCCCAGTAAGTTCTTTGTGTTGTGTCTATTCAACTCACAGAGTTGAACCTTCCTTTAGACAGAGCAGTTTGCAAACACTCTTTTTGTGGAATTTGCAAGTGGAGATTTCAAGCGATTTCAGGCCAAACTTAGAATGGGAAATATCTTTGTATAAAAACTAGACAGAATCATTCTCAGAAACTACTCTGTGTTGTGTGCGTTCCACTCACAGAGTTTAACCTTTCTTTTCATAGAGCAGTTTGGAAACACTCTCTTTGTTAAGTCTGCAAGGGGATATTTAGACCTCTTTGACGCCTTCGTTGGAAACGGGATTTCCTCATATACAGCTAGACACATGAATGCTCAGTAACTTCTTTGTGTTGTGTGTATTCAACTCACAGAGTTGAACCTTTCTTTAGACAGAGCAGATTTGAAACACTCTTTTTGTGGATTTTACAAGTGGAGATTTCAAGCGATTTGAGGCCAATTGTAGTAAAGGAAATATCCTCGTTTAAAAACTAGACAGAATCATTCTCAGAAACTACTTTGTGATGTGTGCGTTCAACTCACAGAGTTTCACCTTTCTTTTCATAGAGCAGTTTGGAAACACTCTGTTTCTTAAGTTTGCAAGAGGATATTTGGACCACTTTGAGGCCTTCGTTGGAAACGGGATTTCTCAGTATACAGCTAGACAGATGAATTCCCAGTAAGTTCTTTGTGTTGTGTCTATTGAACTCACAGAGTTGAACCTTCCTTTAGACAGAGCAGTTTGCAAACACTCTTTTTGTGGAATTTGCAAGTGGAGATTTCAAGCGATTTCAGGCCAACCTTAGAAAGGGAAATATCTTTGTATAAAAACTAGACAGAATCATTCTCAGAAACTACTCTGTGTTGTGTGCGTTCCACTCACAGAGTTTAACCTTTCTTTTCATAGAGCAGTTTGGAAACACTCTGTTTGTTAAGTCTGCAAGTGGATATTTAGACCTCTTTGACGCCTTCGTTTGAAACGGGATTTCTTCATATACAGCTAGACACATGAATGCTCAGTAACTTCTTTGTGTTGTGTGTATTCAACTCACAGAGTTGAACCTTTCTTTAGACAGAGCAGATTTGAAACACTCTTTTTGTGGATTTTACAAGTGGAGATTTCAAGCGATTTGAGGCCAATTGTAGTAAAGGAAATATCCTCGTTTAAAAACTAGACAGAATCATTCTCAGAAACTACTTTGTGATGTGTGCGTTCAACTCACAGAGTTTCACCTTTCTTTTCATTGAGCAGTTTGGAAACACTCTGTTTCTTAAGTTTGCAAGAGGATATTTGGACCACTTTGAGGCCTTCGTTGGAAACGGGATTTCTCAGTATAATGCTAGACAGATGAATTCCCAGTAAGTTCTTTGTGTTGTGTCTATTCAACTCACAGAGTTGAACCTTCCTTTAGACAGAGCAGTTTGCAAACACTCTTTTTGTGGAATTTGCAAGTGGAGATTTCAAGCGATTTCAGGCCAATCTTAGAAAGGGAAATATCTTTGTATAAAAACTAGACAGAATCTTTCTCAGAAACTACTTTGTGTTCTGTGCGTTCCACTCACAGAGTTTAACCTTTCTTTTCATAGAGCAGTTTGGAATCACTCTGTTTTTTAAGTCTGCAAGGGGATATTTAGACCTCTTTGACGCCTTCGTTGGAAACGGGATTTCTTCATATACAGCTAGACACATGAATTCTCAGTAACTTCTTTGTGTTGTGTGTATTCAACTCACAGAGTTGAACCTTTCTTTAGACAGAGCAGATTTGAAACACTCTTTTTGTGGATTTTACAAGTGGAGATTTCAAGCGATTTGAGGCCAATTGTAGTAAAGGAAATATCCTCGTTTAAAAACTAGACAGAATCATTCTCAGAAACTACTTTGTGATGTGTGCGTTCAACTCACAGAGTTTCACCTTTCTTTTCATAGAGCAGTTTGGAAACACTCTTTTTCTTAAGTTTGCAAGAGGATATTTGGACCACTTTGAGGCCTTCGTTGGAAACGGGATTTCTCAGTATACAGCTAGACAGATGAATTCCCAGTAAGTTCTTTGTGTTGTGTCTATTCAACTCACAGAGCTGAACCTTCCTTTAGACAGAGCAGTTTGCAAACACTCTTTTTGTGGAATTTGCAAGTGGAGATTTCAAACGATTTCAGGCCAAACTTAGAAAGGGAAATATCTTTGTATAAAAACTAGACAGAATCATTCTCAGAAACTACTCTGTGTTGTGTGCGTTCCACTCACAGAGTTTAACCTTTCTTTTCATAGAGCAGTTTGGAAACACTCTGTTTGTTAAGTCTGCAAGGGGATATTTAGACCTCTTTGACGCCTTCGTTGGAAACGGGATTTCTTCATATACAGCTAGACACATGAATTCTCAGTAACTTCTTTGTGTTGTGTGTATTCAACTCACAGAGTTGAACCTTTCTTTAGACAGAGCAGATTTGAAACACTCTTTTTGTGGATTTTACAAGTGGAGATTTCAAGCGATTTGAGGCCAATTGTAGTAAAGGAAATATCCCCGTTTAAAAACTAGACAGAATCATTCTCAGAAACTACTTTGTGATGTGTGTGTTCAACTCACAGAGTTTCACCTTTCTTTTCATAGAGCAGTTTGGAAACACTCTGTTGGTTAAGTTTGCAAGAGGATATTTGGACCACTTTGAGGCCTTCGTTGGAAACGGGATTTCTCAGTATAATGCTAGACAGATGAATTCCCAGTAAGTTCTTTGTGTTGTGTCTATTCAACTCACAGAGTTGAACCTTCCTTTAGACAGAGCAGTTTGCAAACACTCTTTTTGTGGAATTTGCAAGTGGAGATTTCAAGCGATTTCAGGCCAAACTTAGGGAAATATCTTTGTATAAAAACTAGACAGAATCATTCTCAGAAACTACTCTGTGTTGTGTGCGTTCCACTCACAGAGTTTAACCATTCTTTTCATAGAGCAGTTTGGAAACACTCTGTTTGTTAAGTCTGCAAGTGGATATTTAGACCTCTTTGACGCCTTCGTTTGAAACGGGATTTCTTCATATACAGCTAGACACATGAATCCTCAGTAACTTCTTTGTGTTGTGTGTATTCAACTCACAGAGTTGAACCTTTCTTTAGACAGAGCAGATTTGAAACACTCTTTTTGTGGATTTTACAAGTGGAGATTTCAAGCGATTTGAGGCCAATTGTAGTAAAGGAAATATCCTCGTTTAAAAACTAGACAGAATCATTCTCAGAAACTACTTTGTGATGTGTGCGTTCAACTCACAGAGTTTCACCTTTCTTTTCATAGAGCAGTTTGGAAACACTCTGTTTCTTAAGTTTGCAAGAGGATATTTGGACCACTTTGAGGCCTTCGTTGGAAACGGGATTTCTCAGTATACAGCTAGACAGATGAATTCCCAGTAAGTTCTTTGTGTTGTGTCTATTCAACTCAAGAGTTGATCCTTCCTTTAGACAGAGCAGTTTGCAAACACTCTTTTTGTGGAATTTGCAAGTGGAGATTTCAAGCGATTTCAGGCCAAACTTAGAAAGGGAAATATCTTTGTATAAAAACTAGACAGAATCATTCTCAGAAACTACTCTGTGTTGTGTGCGTTCCACTCACAGAGTTTAACCTTTCTTTTCATAGAGCAGTTTGGAAACACTCTGTTTGTTAAGTCTGCAAGTGGATATTTAGACCTCTTTGACGCCTTCGTTTGAAACGGGATTTCTTCATATACAGCAAGACACATGAATGCTCAGTAACTTCTTTGTGTTGTGTGTATTCAACTCACAGAGTTGAACCTTTCTTTAGACAGAGCAGATTTGAAACACTCTTTTTGTGGTTTTTACAAGTGGAGATTTCAAGCGATTTGAGGCCAATTGTAGTAAAGGAAATATCCTCGTTTAAAAACTAGACAGAATCATTCTCAGAAACTACTTTGTGATGTGTGCGTTCAACTCACAGAGTTTCACCTTTCTTTTCATAGAGCAGTTTGGAAACACTCTGTTTCTTAAGTTTGCAAGAGGATATTTGGACCACTTTGAGGCCTTCGTTGGAAACGGGATTTCTCAGTATAATTCTAGACAGATGAATTCCCAGTAAGTTCTTTGTGTTGTGTCTATTCAACTCACAGAGTTGAACCTTCCTTTAGACAGCGCAGTTTGCAAACACTCTTTTTGTGGAATTTGCAAGTGGAGATTTCAAGCGATTTCAGGCCAATCTTAGAAAGGGAAATATCTTTGTATAAAAACTAGACAGAATCTTTCTCAGAAACTACTTTGTGTTCTGTGCGTTCCACTCACAGAGTTTAACCTTTCTTTTCATAAAGCAGTTTGGAATCACTCTGTTTTTTAAGTCTGCAAGGGGATATTTAGACCTCTTTGACGCCTTCGTTGGAAACGGGATTTCTTCATATACAGCTAGACACATGAATGCTCAGTAACTTCTTTGTGTTGTGTGTATTCAACTCACAGAGTTGAACCTTTCTTTAGACAGAGCAGATTTGAAACACTCTTTTTGTGGATTTTACAAGTGGAGATTTCAAGCGATTTGAGGCCAATTGTAGTAAAGGAAATATCCTCGTTTAAAAACTAGACAGAATCATTCTCAGAAACTACTTTGTGATGTGTGTGTTCAACTCACAGAGTTTCACCTTTCTTTTCATAGAGCAGTTTGGAAACACTCTGTTGGTTAAGTTTGCAAGAGGATATTTGGACCACTTTGAGGCCTTCGTTGGAAACGGGATTTCTCAGTATAATGCTAGACAGATGAATTCCCAGTAAGTTCTTTGTGTTGTGTCTATTCAACTCACAGAGTTGAACCTTCCTTTAGACAGAGCAGTTTGCAAACACTCTTTTTGTGGAATTTGCAAGTGGAGATTTCAAGCGATTTCAGGCCAAACTTAGGGAAATATCTTTGTATAAAAACTAGACAGAATCATTCTCAGAAACTACTCTGTGTTGTGTGCGTTCCACTCACAGAGTTTAACCATTCTTTTCATAGAGCAGTTTGGAAACACTCTGTTTGTTAAGTCTGCAAGTGGATATTTAGACCTCTTTGACGCCTTCGTTTGAAACGGGATTTCTTCATATACAGCTAGACACATGAATCCTCAGTAACTTCTTTGTGTTGTGTGTATTCAACTCACAGAGTTGAACCTTTCTTTAGACAGAGCAGATTTGAAACACTCTTTTTGTGGATTTTACAAGTGGAGATTTCAAGCGATTTGAGGCCAATTGTAGTAAAGGAAATATCCTCGTTTAAAAACTAGACAGAATCATTCTCAGAAACTACTTTGTGATGTGTGCATTCAACTCACAGAGTTTCACCTTTCTTTTCATAGAGCAGTTTGGAAACACTCTGTTTCTTAAGTTTGCAAGAGGATATTTGGACCACTTTGAGGCCTTCGTTGGAAACGGGATTTCTCAGTATACAGCTAGACAGATGAATTCCCAGTAAGTTCTTTGTGTTGTGTCTATTCAACTCAAGAGTTGATCCTTCCTTTAGACAGAGCAGTTTGCAAACACTCTTTTTGTGGAATTTGCAAGTGGAGATTTCAAGCGATTTCAGGCCAAACTTAGAAAGGGAAATATCTTTGTATAAAAACTAGACAGAATCATTCTCAGAAACTACTCTGTGTTGTGTGCGTTCCACTCACAGAGTTTAACCTTTCTTTTCATAGAGCAGTTTGGAAACACTCTGTTTGTTAAGTCTGCAAGTGGATATTTAGACCTCTTTGACGCCTTCGTTTGAAACGGGATTTCTTCATATACAGCAAGACACATGAATGCTCAGTAACTTCTTTGTGTTGTGTGTATTCAACTCACAGAGTTGAACCTTTCTTTAGACAGAGCAGATTTGAAACACTCTTTTTGTGGATTTTACAAGTGGAGATTTCAAGCGATTTGAGGCCAATTGTAGTAAAGGAAATATCCTCGTTTAAAAACTAGACAGAATCATTCTCAGAAACTACTTTGTGATGTGTGCGTTCAACTCACAGAGTTTCACCTTTCTTTTCATAGAGCAGTTTGGAAACACTCTGTTTCTTAAGTTTGCAAGAGGATATTTGGACCACTTTGAGGCCTTCGTTGGAAACGGGATTTCTCAGTATAATGCTAGACAGATGAATTCCCAGTAAGTTCTTTGTGTTGTGTCTATTCAACTCACAGAGTTGAACCTTCCTTTAGACAGCGCAGTTTGCAAACACTCTTTTTGTGGAATTTGCAAGTGGAGATTTCAAGCGATTTCAGGCCAATCTTAGAAAGGGAAATATCTTTGTATAAAAACTAGACAGAATCTTTCTCAGAAACTACTTTGTGTTCTGTGCGTTCCACTCACAGAGTTTAACCTTTCTTTTCATAGAGCAGTTTGGAATCACTCTGTTTTTTAAGTCTGCAAGGGGATATTTAGACCTCTTTGACGCCTTCGTTGGAAACGGGATTTCTTCATATACAGCTAGACACATGAATGCTCAGTAACTTCTTTGTGTTGTGTGTATTCAACTCACAGAGTTGAACCTTTCTTTAGACAGAGCAGATTTGAAACACTCTTTTTGTGGATTTTACAAGTGGAGATTTCAAGCGATTTGAGGCCAATTGTAGTAAAGGAAATATCCTCGTTTAAAAACTAGACAGAATCATTCTCAGAAACTACTTTGTGATGTGTGTGTTCAACTCACAGAGTTTCACCTTTCTTTTCATAGAGCAGTTTGGAAACACTCTGTTGGTTAAGTTTGCAAGAGGATATTTGGACCACTTTGAGGCCTTCGTTGGAAACGGGATTTCTCAGTATACAGCTAGACAGATGAATTCCCAGTAAGTTCTTTGTGTTGTGTCTATTCAACTCACAGAGCTGAACCTTCTTTAGACAGAGCAGTTTGCAAACACTCTTTTTGTGGAATTTGCAAGTGGAGATTTCAAGCGATTTCAGGCCAAACTTAGAAAGGGAAATATCTTTGTGTAAAAACTAGACAGAATCATTCTCAGAAACGACTCTGTGTTGTGTGCGTTCCACTCACAGAGTTTAACCTTTCTTTTCATAGAGCAGTTTGGAAACACTCTGTTTGTTAAGTCTGCAAGGGGATATTTACACCTCTTTGACGCCTTCTTTGGAAACGGGATTTCTTCATATACAGCTAGACACATGAATGCTCAGTAACTTCTTTGTGTTGTGTGTATTCAACTCACAGAGTTGAACCTTTCTTTAGACAGAGCAGATTTGAAACACTCTTTTTGTGGATTTCACAAGTGGAGATTTTAAGCGATTTGAGGCCAATTGTAGTAAAGGAAATATCCTCGTTTAAAAACTAGACAGAATCATTCTCAGAAACTACTTTGTGATGTGTGCGTTCAACTCACAGAGTTTCACCTTTCTTTTCATAGAGCAGTTTGGAAACACTCTGTTGGTTAAGTTTGCAAGAGGATATTTGGACCACTTTGAGGCCTTCGTTGGAAACGGGATTTCTCAGTATACAGCTAGACAGATGAATTCCCAGTAAGTTCTTTGTGTTGTGTCTATTCAACTCACAGAGCTGAACCTTCTTTAGACAGAGCAGTTTGCAAACACTCTTTTTGTGGAATTTGCAAGTGGAGATTTCAAGCGATTTCAGGCCAAACTTAGAAAGGGAAATATCTTTGTGTAAAAACTAGACAGAATCATTCTCAGAAACGACTCTGTGTTGTGTGCGTTCCACTCACAGAGTTTAACCTTTCTTTTCATAGAGCAGTTTGGAAACACTCTGTTTGTTAAGTCTGCAAGGGGATATTTACACCTCTTTGACGCCTTCTTTGGAAACGGGATTTCTTCATATACAGCTAGACACATGAATCCTCAGTAACTTCTTTGTGTTGTGTGTATTCAACTCACAGAGTTGAACCTTTCTTTAGACAGAGCAGATTTGAAACACTCTTTTTGTGGATTTTACAAGTGGAGATTTCAAGCGATTTGAGGCCAATTGTAGTAAAGGAAATATCCTCGTTTAAAAACTAGACAGAATCATTCTCAGAAACTACTTTGTGATGTGTGCGTTCAACTCACAGAGTTTCACCTTTCTTTTCATAGAGCAGTTTGGAAACACTCTGTTTCTTAAGTTTGCAAGAGGATATTTGGACCACTTTGAGGCCTTCGTTGGAAACGGGATTTCTCAGTATAATGCTAGACAGATGAATTCCCAGTAAGTTCTTTGTGTTGTGTCTATTCAACTCACAGAGTTGAACCTTCCTTTAGACAGAGCAGTTTGCAAACACTCTTTTTGTGGAATTTGCAAGTGGAGATTTCAAGCGATTTCAGGCCAATCTTAGAAAGGGAAATATCTTTGTATAAAAACTAGACAGAATCTTTCTCAGAAACTACTTTGTGTTCTGTGCGTTCCACTCACAGACTTTAACCTTTCTTTTCATAGAGCAGTTTGTAATCACTCTGTTTTTTAAGTCTGCAAGGGGATATTTAGACCTCTTTGACGCCTTCATTATAAACGGGATTTCTTCATATACAGCTAGACACATGAATTCTCAGTAACTTCTTTGTGTTGTGTGTATTCAACTCACAGAGTTGAACCTTTCTTTAGACAGAGCAGATTTGAAACACTCTTTTTGTGGATTTTACAAGTGGAGATTTCAAGCGATTTGAGGCCAATTGTAGTAAAGGAAATATCCTCGTTTAAAAACTAGACAGAATCATTCTCAGAAACTACTTTGTGATGTGTGTGTTCAACTCACAGAGTTTCACCTTTCTTTTCATAGAGCAGTTTGGAAACACTCTGTTGGTTAAGTTTGCAAGAGGATATTTGGACCACTTTGAGGCCTTCGTTGGAAACGGGATTTCTCAGTATAATGCTAGACAGATGAATTCCCAGTAAGTTCTTTGTGTTGTGTCTATTCAACTCACAGAGTTGAACCTTCCTTTAGACAGAGAAGTTTGCAAACACTCTTTTTGTGGAATTTGCAAGTGGAGATTTCAAGCGATTTCAGGCCAAACTTAGAAAGGGAAATATCTTTGTATAAAAACTAGACAGAATCATTCTCAGAAACTACTCTGTGTTGTGTGCGTTCCACTCACAGAGTTTAACCTTTCTTTTCATAGAGCAGTTTGGAAACACTCTCTTTGTTAAGTCTGCAAGGGGATATTTAGACCTCTTTGACGCCTTCGTTGGAAACGGGATTTCTTCATATACAGCTAGACACATGAATCCTCAGTAACTTCTTTGTGTTGTGTGTATTCAACTCACAGAGTTGAACCTTTCTTTAGACAGAGCAGATTTGAAACACTCTTTTTGTGGATTTTACAATTGGAGATTTCAAGCGATTTGAGGCCAATTGTAGTAAAGGAAATATCCTCGTTTAAAAACTAGACAGAATCATTCTCAGAAACTACTTTGTGATGTGTGCGTTCAACTCACAGAGTTTCACCTTTCTTTTCATAGAGCAGTTTGGAAACACTCTGTTTCTTAAGTTTGCAAGAGGATATTTGGACCACTTTGAGGCCTTCGTTGGAAACGGGATTTCTCAGTATACAGCTAGACAGATGAATTCCCAGTAAGTTCTTTGTGTTGTGTCTATTCAACTCACAGAGTTGAACCTTCCTTTAGACAGAGCAGTTTGCAAACACTCTTTTTGTGGAATTTGCAAGTGGAGATTTCAAGCGATTTCAGGCCAAACTTAGAAAGGGAAATATCTTTGTATAAAAACTAGACAGAATCATTCTCAGAAACTACTCTGTGTTGTGTGCGTTCCACTCACAGAGTTTAACCTTTCTTTTCATAGAGCAGTTTGGAAACACTCTGTTTGTTAAGTCTGCAAGTGGATATTTAGACCTCTTTGACGCCTTCGTTTGAAACGGGATTTCTTCATATACAGCTAGACACATGAATGCTCAGTAACTTCTTTGTGTTGTGTGTATTCAACTCACAGAGTTGAACCTTTCTTTAGACAGAGCAGATTTGAAACACTCTTTTTGTGGATTTTACAAGTGGAGATTTCAAGCGATTTGAGGCCAATTGTAGTAAAGGAAATATCCTCGTTTAAAAACTAGACAGAATCATTCTCAGAAACTACTTTGTGATGTGTGCGTTCAACTCACAGAGTTTCACCTTTCTTTTCATTGAGCAGTTTGGAAACACTCTGTTTCTTAAGTTTGCAAGAGGATATTTGGACCACTTTGAGGCCTTCGTTGGAAACGGGATTTCTCAGTATAATGCTAGACAGATGAATTCCCAGTAAGTTCTTTGTGTTGTGTCTATTCAACTCACAGAGTTGAACCTTCCTTTAGACAGCGCAGTTTGCAAACACTCTTTTTGTGGAATTTGCAAGTGGAGATTTCAAGCGATTTCAGGCCAATCTTAGAAAGGGAAATATCTTTGTATAAAAACTAGACAGAATCTTTCTCAGAAACTACTTTGTGTTCTGTGCGTTCCACTCACAGAGTTTAACCTTTCTTTTCATAGAGCAGTTTGGAATCACTCTGTTTTTTAAGTCTGCAAGGGGATATTTAGACCTCTTTGACGCCTTCGTTGGAAACGGGATTTCTTCATATACAGCTAGACACATGAATGCTCAGTAACTTCTTTGTGTTGTGTGTATTCAACTCACAGAGTTGAACCTTTCTTTAGACAGAGCAGATTTGAAACACTCTTTTTGTGGATTTTACAAGTGGAGATTTCAAGCGATTTGAGGCCAATTGTAGTAAAGGAAATATCCTCGTTTAAAAACTAGACAGAATCATTCTCAGAAACTACTTTGTGATGTGTGTGTTCAACTCACAGAGTTTCACCTTTCTTTTCATAGAGCAGATTGGAAACACTCTGTTGGTTAAGTTTGCAAGAGGATATTTGGACCACTTTGAGGCCTTCGTTGGAAACGGGATTTCTCAGTATACAGCTAGACAGATGAATTCCCAGTAAGTTCTTTGTGTTGTGTCTATTCAACTCACAGAGCTGAACCTTCTTTAGACAGAGCAGTTTGCAAACACTCTTTTTGTGGAATTTGCAAGTGGAGATTTCAAGCGATTTCAGGCCAAACTTAGAAAGGGAAATATCTTTGTGTAAAAACTAGACAGAATCATTCTCAGAAACGACTCTGTGTTGTGTGCGTTCCACTCACAGAGTTTAACCTTTCTTTTCATAGAGCAGTTTGGAAACACTCTGTTTGTTAAGTCTGCAAGGGGATATTTACACCTCTTTGACGCCTTCTTTGGAAACGGGATTTCTTCATATACAGCTAGACACATGAATCCTCAGTAACTTCTTTGTGTTGTGTGTATTCAACTCACAGAGTTGAACCTTTCTTTAGACAGAGCAGATTTGAAACACTCTTTTTGTGGATTTCACAAGTGGAGATTTCAAGCGATTTGAGGCCAATTGTAGTAAAGGAAATATCCTCGTTTAAAAACTAGACAGAATCATTCTCAGAAACTACTTTGTGATGTGTGCGTTCAACTCACAGAGTTTCACCTTTCTTTTCATAGAGCAGTTTGGAAACACTCTGTTTCTTAAGTTTGCAAGAGGATATTTGGACCACTTTGAGGCCTTCGTTGGAAACGGGATTTCTCAGTATAATGCTAGACAGATGAATTCCCAGTAAGTTCTTTGTGTTGTGTCTATTCAACTCACAGAGTTGAACCTTCCTTTAGACAGCGCAGTTTGCAAACACTCTTTTTGTGGAATTTGCAAGTGGAGATTTCAAGCGATTTCAGGCCAATCTTAGAAAGGGAAATATCTTTGTATAAAAACTAGACAGAATCTTTCTCAGAAACTACTTTGTGTTCTGTGCGTTCCACTCACAGAGTTTAACCTTTCTTTTCATAGAGCAGTTTGGAATCACTCTGTTTGTTAAGTCTGCAAGAGGATATTTAGACCTCTTTGACGCCTTCATTATAAACGGGATTTCTTCATATACAGCTAGACACATGAATTCTCAGTAACTTCTTTGTGTTGTGTGTATTCAACTCACAGAGTTGAACCTTTCTTTAGACAGAGCAGATTTGAAACGCTCTTTTTGTGGATTTTACAAGTGGAGATTTCAAGCGATTTGAGGCCAATTGTAGTAAAGGAAATATCCTCGTTTAAAAACTAGACAGAATCATTCTCAGAAACTACTTTGTGATGTGTGCGTTCAACTCACAGAGTTTCACCTTTCTTTTCATAGAGCAGTTTGGAAACACTCTGTTTCTTAAGTTTGCAAGAGGATATTTGGACCACTTTGAGGCCTTCGTTGGAAACGGGATTTCTCAGTATAATGCTAGACAGATGAATTCCCAGTAAGTTCTTTGTGTTGTGTCTATTCAACTCACAGAGTTGAACCTTCCTTTAGACAGCGCAGTTTGCAAACACTCTTTTTGTGGAATTTGCAAGTGGAGATTTCAAGCGATTTCAGGCCAATCTTAGAAAGGGAAATATCTTTGTATAAAAACTAGACAGAATCTTTCTCAGAAACTACTTTGTGTTCTGTGCGTTCCACTCACAGAGTTTAACCTTTCTTTTCATAGAGCAGTTTGGAATCACTCTGTTTTTTAAGTCTGCAAGGGGATATTTAGACCTCTTTGACGCCTTCATTATAAACGGGATTTCTTCATATACAGCTAGACACATGAATTCTCAGTAACTTCTTTGTGTTGTGTGTATTCAACTCACAGAGTTGAAACTTTCTTTAGACAGAGCAGATTTGAAACACTCTTTTTGTGGATTTTACAAGTGGAGATTTCAAGCGATTTGAGGCCAATTGTAGTAAAGGAAATATCCTCGTTTAAAACTAGACAGAATCATTCTCAGAAACTACTTTGTGATGTGTGTGTTCAACTCACAGAGTTTCACCTTTCTTTTCATAGAGCAGTTTGGAAACACTCTGTTGGTTAAGTTTGCAAGAGGATATTTGGACCACTTTGAGGCCTTCGTTGGAAATGGGATTTCTCAGTATACAGCTAGACAGATGAATTCCCAGTAAGTTCTTTGTGTTGTGGCTATTCAACTCACAGAGCTGAACCTTCCTTTAGACAGAGCAGTTTGCAAACACTCTTTTTGTGGAATTTGCAAGTGGAGATTTCAAGCGATTTCAGGCCAAACTTAGAAAGGGAAATATCTTTGTATAAAAACTAGACAGAATCATTCTCAGAAACTACTCTGTGTTGTGTGCGTTCCACTCACAGAGTTTAACCTTTCTTTTCATAGAGCAGTTTGGAAACACTCTGTTTGTTAAGTCTGCAGGTGGATATTTAGACCTCTTTGACGCCTTCGTTGGAAACGGGATTTCTTCATATACAGCTAGACACATGAATGCTCAGTAACTTCTTTGTGTTGTGTGTATTCAACTCACAGAGTTGAACCTTTCTTTAGACAGAGCAGATTTGAAACACTCTTTTTGTGGATTTTACAAGTGGAGATTTCAAGCGATTTGAGGCCAATTGTAGTAAAGGAAATATCCTCGTTTAAAAACTAGACAGAATCATTCTCAGAAACTACTTTGTGATGTGTGCGTTCAACTCACAGAGTTTCACCTTTCTTTTCATAGAGCAGTTTGGAAACACTCTGTTTCTTAAGTTTGCAAGAGGATATTTGCACCACTTTGAGGCCTTCGTTGGAAACGGGATTTCTCAGTATACAGCTAGACAGATGAATTCCCAGTAAGTTCTTTGTGTTGTGTCTATTCAACTCACAGAGTTGAACCTTCCTTTAGACAGCGCAGTTTGCAAACACTCTTTTTGTGGAATTTGCAAGTGGAGATTTCAAGCGATTTCAGGCCAAACTTAGAAAGGGAAAATATCTTTGTATAAAAACTAGACAGAATCATTCTCAGAAACTACTCTGTGTTGTGTACGTTCCACTCACAGAGTTTAACCTTTCTTTTCATAGAGCAGTTTGGAAACACTCTGTTTGTTAAGTCTGCAAGTGGATATTTAGACCTCTTTGACGCCTTCGTTTGAAACCGGATTTCTTCATATACAGCTAGACACATGAATGCTCAGTAACTTCTTTGTGTTGTGTGTATTCAACTCACAGAGTTGAACCTTTCTTTAGACAGAGCAGATTTGAAACACTCTTTTTGTGGATTTTACAAGTGGAGATTTCAAGCGATTTGAGGCCAATTGTAGTAAAGGAAATATCCTCGTTTAAAAAGTAGACAGAATCATTCTCAGAAACTACTTTGTGATGTGTGCGTTCAACTCACAGAGTTTCACCTTTCTTTTCATTGAGCAGTTTGGAAACACTCTGTTTCTTAAGTTTGCAAGAGGATATTTGGACCACTTTGAGGCCTTCGTTGGAAACGGGATTTCTCAGTATAATGCTAGACAGATGAATTCCCAGTAAGTTCTTTGTGTTGTGTCTATTCAACTCACAGAGTTGAACCTTCCTTTAGACAGCGCAGTTTGCAAACACTCTTTTTGTGGAATTTGCAAGTGGAGATTTCAAGCGATTTCAGGCCAAACTTAGAAAGGGAAATATCTTTGTATAAAAACTAGACAGAATCATTCTCAGAAACTACTCTGTGTTGTGTGCGTTCCACTCACAGAGTTTAACCTTTCTTTTCATAGAGCAGTTTGGAAACACTCTGTTTGTTAAGTCTGCAAGTGGATATTTAGACCTCTTTGACGACTTCGTTTGAAACGGGATTTCTTCATATACAGCTAGACACATGAATGCTCAGTAACTTCTTTGTGTTGTGTGTATTCAACTCACAGAGTTGAACCTTTCTTTAGACAGAGCAGATTTGAAACACTCTTTTTGTGGATTTTACAAGTGGAGATTTCAAGCGATTTGAGGCCAATTGTAGTAAAGGAAATATCCTCGTTTAAAAACTAGACAGAATCATTCTCAGAAACTACTTTGTGATGTGTGCGTTCAACTCACAGAGTTTCACCTTTCTTTTCATAGAGCAGTTTGGAAACACTCTGTTTCTTAAGTTTGCAAGAGGATATTTGGACCACTTTGAGGCCTTCGTTGGAAACGGGATTTCTCAGTATAATGCTAGACAGATGAATTCCCAGTAAGTTCTTTGTGTTGTGTCTATTCAACTCACAGAGTTGAACCTTCCTTTAGACAGCGCAGTTTGCAAACACTCTTTTTGTGGAATTTGCAAGTGGAGATTTCAAGCGATTTCAGGCCAATCTTAGAAAGGGAAATATCTTTGTATAAAAACTAGACAGAATCTTTCTCAGAAACTACTTTGTGTTCTGTGCGTTCCACTCACAGAGTTTAACCTTTCTTTTCATAGAGCAGTTTGGAATCACTCTGTTTTTTAAGTCTGCAAGGGGATATTTAGACCTCTTTGACGCCTTCGTTGGAAACGGGATTTCTTCATATACAGCTAGACACATGAATGCTCAGTAACTTCTTTGTGTTGTGTGTATTCAACTCACAGAGTTGAACCTTTCTTTAGACAGAGCAGATTTGAAACACTCTTTTTGTGGATTTTACAAGTGGAGATTTCAAGCGATTTGAGGCCAATTGTAGTAAAGGAAATATCCTCGTTTAAAAACTAGACAGAATCATTCTCAGAAACTACTTTGTGATGTGTGTGTTCAACTCACAGAGTTTCACCTTTCTTTTCATAGAGCAGTTTGGAAACACTCTGTTGGTTAAGTTTGCAAGAGGATATTTGGACCACTTTGAGGCCTTCGTTGGAAACGGGATTTCTCAGTATACAGCTAGACAGATGAATTCCCAGTAAGTTCTTTGTGTTGTGTCTATTCAACTCACAGAGCTGAACCTTCTTTAGACAGAGCAGTTTGCAAACACTCTTTTTGTGGAATTTGCAAGTGGAGATTTCAAGCGATTTCAGGCCAAACTTAGAAAGGGAAATATCTTTGTGTAAAAACTAGACAGAATCATTCTCAGAAACTACTCTGTGTTGTGTGCGTTCCACTCACAGAGTTTAACCTTTCTTTTCATAGAGCAGTTTGGAAACACTCTGTTTGTTAAGTCTGCAAGGGGATATTTACACCTCTTTGACGCCTTCTTTGGAAACGGGATTTCTTCATATACAGCTAGACACATGAATCCTCAGTAACTTCTTTGTGTTGTGTGTATTCAACTCACAGAGTTGAACCTTTCTTTAGACAGAGCAGATTTGAAACACTCTTTTTGTGGATTTTACAAGTGGAGATTTCAAGCGATTTGAGGCCAATTGTAGTAAAGGAAATATCCTCGTTTAAAACTAGACAGAATCATTCTCAGAAACTACTTTGTGATGTGTGTGTTCAACTCACAGAGTTTCACCTTTCTTTTCATAGAGCAGTTTGGAAACACTCTGTTGGTTAAGTTTGCAAGAGGATATTTGGACCACTTTGAGGCCTTCGTTGGAAACGGGATTTCTCAGTATACAGCTAGACAGATGAATTCCCAGTAAGTTCTTTGTGTTGTGGCTATTCAACTCACAGAGCTGAACCTTCCTTTAGACAGAGCAGTTTGCAAACACTCTTTTTGTGGAATTTGCAAGTGGAGATTTCAAGCGATTTCAGGCCAAACTTAGAAAGGGAAATATCTTTGTATAAAAACTAGACAGAATCATTCTCAGAAACTACTTTGTGTTCTGTGCGTTCCACTCACAGACTTTAACCTTTCTTTTCATAGAGCAGTTTGGAATCACTCTGTTTGTTAAGTCTGCAAGTGGATATTTAGACCTCTTTGACGCCTTCGTTGGAAACGGGATTTTTTCATATACAGCTAGACACATGAATGCTCAGTAACTTCTTTGTGTTGTGTGTATTCAACTCACAGAGTTGAACCTTTCTTTAGACAGAGCAGATTTGAAACACTCTTTTTGTGGATTTTACAAGTGGAGATTTCAAGCGATCTGAGGCCAATTGTAGTAAAGGAAATATCCTCGTTTAAAAACTAGACAGAATCATTCTCAGAAACTACTTTGTGATGTGTGCGTTCAACTCACAGAGTTTCACCTTTCTTTTCATAGAGCAGTTTGGAAACACTCTGTTTCTTAAGTTTGCAAGAGGATATTTGGACCACTTTGAGGCCTTCGTTGGAAACGGGATTTCTCAGTATACAGCTAGACAGATGAATTCCCAGTAAGTTCTTTGTGTTGTGTCTATTCAACTCACAGAGTTGAACCTTCCTTTAGACAGCGCAGTTTGCAAACACTCTTTTTGTGGAATTTGCAAGTGGAGATTTCAAGCGATTTCAGGCCAAACTTAGAAAGGGAAATATCTTTGTATAAAAACTAGACAGAATCATTCTCAGAAACTACTCTGTGTTGTGTGCGTTCCACTCACAGAGTTTAACCTTTCTTTTCATAGAGCAGTTTGGAAACACTCTGTTTGTTAAGTCTGCAAGTGGATATTTAGACCTCTTTGACGCCTTCGTTTGAAACCGGATTTCTTCATATACAGCTAGACACATGAATGCTCAGTAACTTCTTTGTGTTGTGTGTATTCAACTCACAGAGTTGAACCTTTCTTTAGACAGAGCAGATTTGAAACACTCTTTTTGTGGATTTTACAAGTGGAGATTTCAAGCGATTTGAGGCCAATTGTAGTAAAGGAAATATCCTCGTTTAAAAACTAGACAGAATCATTCTCAGAAACTACTTTGTGATGTGTGTGTTCAACTCACAGAGTTTCACCTTTCTTTTCATTGAGCAGTTTGGAAACACTCTGTTTCTTAAGTTTGCAAGAGGATATTTGGACCACTTTGAGGCCTTCGTTGGAAACGGGTTTTCTCAGTATAATGCTAGACAGATGAATTCCCAGTAAGTTCTTTGTGTTGTGTCTATTCAACTCACAGAGTTGAACCTTCCTTTAGACAGAGCAGTTGGAAACACTCTTTTTGTGGAATTTGCAAGTGGAGATTTCAAGCGATTTCAGGCCAATCTTAGAAAGGGAAATATCTTTGTATAAAAACTAGACAGAATCTTTCTCAGAAACTACTTTGTGTTCTGTGCGTTCCACTCACAGACTTTAACCTTTCTTTTCATAGAGCAGTTTGGAATCACTCTGTTTTTTAAGTCTGCAAGGGGATATTTAGACCTCTTTGACGCCTTCGTTGGAAACGGGATTTCTTCATATACAGCTAGACACATGAATTCTCAGTAACTTCTTTGTGTTGTGTGTATTCAACTCACAGAGTTGAACCTTTCTTTAGACAGAGCAGATTTGAAACACTCTTTTTGTGGATTTTACAAGTGGAGATTTCAAGCGATTTGAGGCCAATTGTAGTAAAGGAAATATCCTCGTTTAAAAACTAGACAGAATCATTCTCAGAAACTACTTTGTGATGTGTGCGTTCAACTCACAGAGTTTCACCTTTCTTTTCATAGAGCAGTTTGGAAACACTCTGTTTCTTAAGTTTGCAAGAGGATATTTGGACCACTTTGAGGCCTTCGTTGGAAACGGGATTTCTCAGTATACAGCTAGACAGATGAATTCCCAGTAAGTTCTTTGTGTTGTGTCTATTCAACTCAGAGAGTTGAACCTTCCTTTAGACAGCGCAGTTTGCAAACACTCTTTTTGTGGAATTTGCAAGTGGAGATTTCAAGCGATTTCAGGCCAATCTTAGAAAGGGAAATATCTTTGTATAAAAACTAGACAGAATCTTTCTCAGAAACTACTTTGTGTTCTGTGCGTTCCACTCACAGACTTTAACCTTTCTTTTCATAGAGCAGTTTGGAATCACTCTGTTTTTTAAGTCTGCAAGGGGATATTTAGACCTCTTTGACGCCTTCATTATAAACGGGATTTCTTCATATACAGCTAGACACATGAATTCTCAGTAACTTCTTTGTGTTGTGTGTATTCAACTCACAGAGTTGAACCTTTCTTTAGACAGAGCAGATTTGAAACACTCTTTTTGTGGATTTTACAAGTGGAGATTTCAAGCGATTTGAGGCCAATTGTAGTAAAGGAAATATCCTCGTTTAAAAACTAGACAGAATCATTCTCAGAAACTACTTTGTGATGTGTGTGTTCAACTCACAGAGTTTCACCTTTCTTTTCATAGAGCAGTTTGGAAACACTCTGTTGGTTAAGTTTGCAAGAGGATATTTGGACCACTTTGAGGCCTTCGTTGGAAACGGGATTTCTCAGTATAATGCTAGACAGATGAATTCCCAGTAAGTTCTTTGTGTTGTGTCTATTCAACTCACAGAGTTGAACCTTCCTTTAGACAGAGCAGTTTGCAAACACTCTTTTTGTGGAATTTGCAAGTGGAGATTTCAAGCGATTTCAGGCCAAACTTAGAAAGGGAAATATCTTTGTATAAAAACTAGACAGAATCATTCTCAGAAACTACTCTGTGTTGTGTGCGTTCCACTCACAGAGTTTAACCTTTCTTTTCATAGAGCAGTTTGGAAACACTCTCTTTGTTAAGTCTGCAAGGGGATATTTAGACCTCTTTGACGCCTTCGTTGGAAACGGGATTTCTTCATATACAGCTAGACACATGAATCCTCAGTAACTTCTTTGTGTTGTGTGTATTCAACTCACAGAGTTGAACCTTTCTTTAGACAGAGCAGATTTGAAACACTCTTTTTGTGGATTTTACAAGTGGAGATTTCAAGCGATTTGAGGCCAATTGTAGTAAAGGAAATATCCTCGTTTAAAAACTAGACAGAATCATTCTCAAAAACTACTTTGTGATGTGTGCGTTCAACTCACAGAGTTTCACCTTTCTTTTCATAGAGCAGTTTGGAAACACTCTGTTTCTTAAGTTTGCAAGAGGATATTTGGACCACTTTGAGGCCTTCGTTGGAAACGGGATTTCTCTGTATAATGCTAGACAGATGAATTCCCAGTAAGTTCTTTGTGTTGTGTCTATTCAACTCACAGAGTTGAACCTTCCTTTAGACAGAGCAGTTTGCAAACACTCTTTTTGTGGAATTTGCAAGTGGAGATTTCAAGCGATTTCAGGCCAAACTTAGAAAGGGAAATATCTTTGTATAAAAACTAGACAGAATCATTCTCAGAAACTACTCTGTGTTGTGTGCGTTCCACTCACAGAGTTTAACCTTTCTTTTCATAGAGCAGTTTGGAAACACTCTGTTTGTTAAGTCTGCAAGTGGATATTTAGACCTCTTTGACGCCTTCGTTGGAAACGGGATTTCTTCATATACAGCTAGACACATGAATGCTCAGTAACTTCTTTGTGTTGTGTGTATTCAACTCACAGAGTTGAACCTTTCTTTAGACAGAGCAGATTTGAAACACTCTTTTTGTGGATTTTACAAGTGGAGATTTCAAGCGATTTGAGGCCAATTGTAGTAAAGGAAATATCCTCGTTTAAAAACTAGACAGAATCATTCTCAGAAACTACTTTGTGATGTGTGCGTTCAACTCACAGAGTTTCACCTTTCTTTTCATAGAGCAGTTTGGAAACACTCTGTTTCTTAAGTTTGCAAGAGGATATTTGGACCACTTTGAGGCCTTCGTTGGAAACGGGATTTCTCAGTATACAGCTAGACAGATGAATTCCCAGTAAGTTCTTTGTGTTGTGTCTATTCAACTCAGAGAGTTGAACCTTCCTTTAGACAGCGCAGTTTGCAAACACTCTTTTTGTGGAATTTGCAAGTGGAGATTTCAAGCGATTTCAGGCCAAACTTAGAAAGGGAAATATCTTTGTATAAAAACTAGACAGAATCATTCTCAGAAACTACTCTGTGTTGTGTGCGTTCCACTCACAGAGTTTAACCTTTCTTTTCATAGAGCAGTTTGGAAACACTCTGTTTGTTAAGTCTGCAAGTGGATATTTAGACCTCTTTGACGCCTTCGTTTGAAACCGGATTTCTTCATATACAGCTAGACACATGAATGCTCAGTAACTTCTTTGTGTTGTGTGTATTCAACTCACAGAGTTGAACCTTTCTTTAGACAGAGCAGATTTGAAACACTCTTTTTGTGGATTTTACAAGTGGAGATTTCAAGCGATTTGAGGCCAATTGTAGTAAAGGAAATATCCTCGTTTAAAAACTAGACAGAATCATTCTCAGAAACTACTTTGTGATGTGTGCGTTCAACTCACAGAGTTTCACCTTTCTTTTCATTGAGCAGTTTGGAAACACTCTGTTTCTTAAGTTTGCAAGAGGATATTTGGACCACTTTGAGGCCTTCGTTGAAAACGGGTTTTCTCAGTATAATGCTAGACAGATGAATTCCCAGTAAGTTCTTTGTGTTGTGTCTATTCAACTCACAGAGTTGAACCTTCCTTTAGACAGAGCAGTTTGCAAACACTCTTTTTGTGGAATTTGCAAGTGGAGATTTCAAGCGATTTCAGGCCAATCTTAGAAAGGGAAATATCTTTGTATAAAAACTAGACAGAATCTTTCTCAGAAACTACTTTGTGTTCTGTGCGTTCCACTCACAGACTTTAACCTTTCTTTTCATAGAGCAGTTTGGAATCACTCTGTTTTTTAAGTCTGCAAGGGGATATTTAGACCTCTTTGACGCCTTCGTTGGAAACGGGATTTCTTCATATACAGCTAGACACATGAATTCTCAGTAACTTCTTTGTGTTGTGTGTATTCAACTCACAGAGTTGAACCTTTCTTTAGACAGAGCAGATTTGAAACACTCTTTTTGTGGATTTTACAAGTGGAGATTTCAAGCGATTTGAGGCCAATTGTAGTAAAGGAAATATCCTCGTTTAAAAACTAGACAGAATCATTCTCAGAAACTACTTTGTGATGTGTGCGTTCAACTCACAGAGTTTCACCTTTCTTTTCATAGAGCAGTTTGGAAACACTCTGTTTCTTAAGTTTGCAAGAGGATATTTGGACCACTTTGAGGCCTTCGTTGGAAACGGGATTTCTCAGTATAATGCTAGACAGATGAATTCCCAGTAAGTTCTTTGTGTTGTGTCTATTCAACTCACAGAGTTGAACCTTCCTTTAGACAGCGCAGTTTGCAAACACTCTTTTTGTGGAATTTGCAAGTGGAGATTTCAAGCGATTTCAGGCCAATCTTAGAAAGGGAAATATCTTTGTATAAAAACTAGACAGAATCTTTCTCAGAAACTACTTTGTGTTCTGTGCGTTCCACTCACAGACTTTAACCTTTCTTTTCATAGAGCAGTTTGGAATCACTCTGTTTTTTAAGTCTGCAAGGGGATATTTAGACCTCTTTGACGCCTTCATTATAAACGGGATTTCTTCATATACAGCTAGACACATGAATTCTCAGTAACTCCTTTGTGTTGTGTGTATTCAACTCACAGAGTTGAACCTTTCTTTAGACAGAGCAGATTTGAAACACTCTTTTTGTGGATTTTACAAGTGGAGATTTCAAGCGATTTGAGGCCAATTGTAGTAAAGGAAGTATCCTCGTTTAAAAACTAGACAGAATCATTCTCAGAAACTACTTTGTGATGTGTGTGTTCAACTCACAGAGTTTCACCTTTCTTTTCATAGAGCAGTTTGGAAACACTCTGTTGGTTAAGTTTGCAAGAGGATATTTGGACCACTTTGAGGCCTTCGTTGGAAACGGGATTTCTCAGTATAATGCTAGACAGATGAATTCCCAGTAAGTTCTTTGTGTTGTGTCTATTCAACTCACAGAGTTGAACCTTCCTTTAGACAGAGCAGTTTGCAAACACTCTTTTTGTGGAATTTGCAAGTGGAGATTTCAAGCGATTTCAGGCCAAACTTAGAAAGGGAAATATCTTTGTATAAAAACTAGACAGAATCATTCTCAGAAACTACTCTGTGTTGTGTGCGTTCCACTCACAGAGTTTAACCTTCCTTTTCATAGAGCAGTTTGGAAACACTCTGTTTGTTAAGTCTGCAAGTGGATATTTAGACCTCTTTGACGCCTTCGTTGGAAACGGGATTTCTTCATATACAGCTAGACACATGAATGCTCAGTAACTTCTTTGTGTTGTGTGTATTCAACTCACAGAGTTGAACCTTTCTTTAGACAGACCAGATTTGAAACACTCTTTTTGTGGATTTTACAAGTGGAGATTTCAAGCGATTTGAGGCCAATTGTAGTAAAGGAAATATCCTCGTTTAAAAACTAGACAGAATCATTCTCAGAAACTACTTTGTGATGTGTGCGTTCAACTCACAGAGTTTCACCTTTCTTTTCATAGAGCAGTTTGGAAACACTCTGTTTCTTAAGTTTGCAAGAGGATATTTGGACCACTTTGAGGCCTTCGTTGGAAACGGGATTTCTCAGTATAATGCTAGACAGATGAATTCCCAGTAAGTTCTTTGTGTTGTGTCTATTCAACTCACAGAGCTGAACTTTCCTTTAGACAGCGCAGTTTGCAAACACTCTTTTTGTGGAATTTGCAAGTGGAGATTTCAAGCGATTTCAGGCCAATCTTAGAAAGGGAAATATCTTTGTATAAAAACTAGACAGAATCTTTCTCAGAAACTACTTTGTGTTCTGTGCGTTCCACTCACAGAGTTTAACCTTTCTTTTCATAGAGCAGTTTGGAATCACTCTGTTTTTTAAGTCTGCAAGGGGATATTTAGACCTCTTTGACGCCTTCGTTGGAAACGGGATTTCTTCATATACAGCTAGACACATGAATTCTCAGTAACTTCTTTGTGTTGTGTGTATTCAACTCACAGAGTTGAACCTTTCTTTAGACAGAGCAGATTTGAAACACTCTTTTTGTGGATTTTACAAGTGGAGATTTCAAGCGATTTGAGGCCAATTGTAGTAAAGGAAATATCCTCGTTTAAAAACTAGACAGAATCATTCTCAGAAACTACTTTGTGATGTGTGCGTTCAACTCACAGAGTTTCACCTTTCTTTTCATAGAGCAGTTTGGAAACACTCTGTTTCTTAAGTTTGCAAGAGGATATTTGGACCACTTTGAGGCCTTCGTTGGAAACGGGATTTCTCAGTATAATGCTAGACAGATGAATTCCCAGTAAGTTCTTTGTGTTGTGTCTATTCAACTCACAGAGTTGAACCTTCCTTTAGACAGCGCAGTTTGCAAACACTCTTTTTGTGGAATTTGCAAGTGGAGATTTCAAGCGATTTCAGGCCAATCTTAGAAAGGGAAATATCTTTGTATAAAAACTAGACAGAATCTTTCTCAGAAACTACTTTGTGTTCTGTACGTTCCACTCACAGAGTTTAACCTTTCTTTTCATAGAGCAGTTTGGAATCACTCTGTTTTTTTAAGTCTGCAAGGGGATATTTAGACCTCTTTGACGCCTTCATTATAAACGGGATTTCTTCATATACAGCTAGACACATGAATTCTCAGTAACTTCTTTGTGTTGTGTGTATTCAACTCACAGAGTTGAACCTTTCTTTAGACAGAGCAGATTTGAAACGCTCTTTTTGTGGATTTTACAAGTGGAGATTTCAAGCGATTTGAGGCCAATTGTAGTAAAGGAAATATCCTCGTTTAAAAACTAGACAGAATCATTCTCAGAAACTACTTTGTGATGTGTGCGTTCAACTCACAGAGTTTCACCTTTCTTTTCATAGAGCAGTTTGGAAACACTCTGTTTCTTAAGTTTGCAAGAGGATATTTGGACCACTTTGAGGCCTTCGTTGGAAACGGGATTTCTCAGTATAATGCTAGACAGATGAATTCCCAGTAAGTTCTTTGTGTTGTGTCTATTCAACTCACAGAGTTGAACCTTCCTTTAGACAGCGCAGTTTGCAAACACTCTTTTTGTCGAATTTGCAAGTGGAGATTTCAAGCGATTTCAGGCCAATCTTAGAAAGGGAAATATCTTTGTATAAAAACTAGACAGAATCTTTCTCAGAAACTACTTTGTGTTCTGTGCGTTCCACTCACAGAGTTTAACCTTTCGTTTCATAGAGCAGTTTGGAATCACTCTGTTTTTTAAGTCTGCAAGGGGATATTTAGACCTCTTTGACGCCTTCATTATAAACGGGATTTCTTCATATACAGCTAGACACATGAATTCTCAGTAACTTCTTTGTGTTGTGTGTATTCAACTCACAGAGTTGAACCTTTCTTTAGACAGAGCAGATTTGAAACACTCTTTTTGTGGATTTTACAAGTGGAGATTTCAAGCGATTTGAGGCCAATTGTAGTAAAGGAAATATCCTCGTTTAAAACTAGACAGAATCATTCTCAGAAACTACTTTGTGATGTGTGTGTTCAAGTCACAGAGTTTCACCTTTCTTTTCATAGAGCAGTTTGGAAACACTCTGTTGGTTAAGCTTGCAAGAGGATATTTGGACCACTTTGAGGCCTTCGTTGGAAACGGGATTTCTCAGTATACAGCTAGACAGATGAATTCCCAGTAAGTTCTTTGTGTTGTGGCTATTCAACTCACAGAGCTGAACCTTCCTTTAGACAGAGCAGTTTGCAAACACTCTTTTTGTGGAATTTGCAAGTGGAGATTTCAAGCGATTTCAGGCCAAACTTAGAAAGGGAAATATCTTTGTATAAAAACTAGACAGAATCATTCTCAGAAACTACTCTGTGTTGTGTGCGTTCCACTCACAGAGTTTAACCTTTCTTTTCATAGAGCAGTTTGGAAACACTCTGTTTGTTAAGTCTGCAAGTGGATATTTAGACCTCTTTGACGCCTTCGTTGGAAACGGGATTTCTTCATATACAGCTAGACACATGAATGCTCAGTAACTTCCTTGTGTTGTGTGTATTCAACTCACAGAGTTGAACCTTTCTTTAGACAGAGCAGATTTGAAACACTCTTTTTGTGGATTTTACAAGTGGAGATTTCAAGCGATTTGAGGCCAATTGTAGTAAAGGAAATATCCTCGTTTAAAAACTAGACAGAATCATTCTCAGAAACTACTTTGTGATGTGTGCGTTCAACTCACAGAGTTTCACCTTTCTTTTCATAGAGCAGTTTGGAAACACTCTGTTTCTTAAGTTTGCAAGAGGATATTTGGACCACTTTGAGGCCTTCGTTGGAAACGGGATTTCTCAGTATAATGCTAGACAGATGAATTCCCAGTAAGTTCTTTGTGTTGTGTCTATTCAACTCACAGAGTTGAACCTTCCTTTAGACAGCGCAGTTTGCAAACACTCTTTTTGTGGAATTTGCAAGTGGAGATTTCAAGCGATTTCAGGCCAATCTTAGAAAGGGAAATATCTTTGTATAAAAACTAGACAGAATCTTTCTCAGAAACTACTTTGTGTTCTGTGCGTTCCACTCACAGACTTTAACCTTTCTTTTCATAGAGCAGTTTGGAATCACTCTGTTTTTTAAGTCTGCAAGGGGATATTTAGACCTCTTTGACGCCTTCGTTGGAAACGGGATTTCTTCATATACAGCTAGACACATGAATCCTCAGTAACTTCTTTGTGTTGTGTGTATTCAACTCACAGAGTTGAACCTTTCTTTAGACAGAGCAGATTTGAAACACTCTTTTTGTGGATTTTACAAGTGGAGATTTCAAGCGATTTGAGGCCAATTGTAGTAAAGGAAATATCCTCGTTTAAAAACTAGACAGAATCATTCTCAGAAACTACTTTGTGATGTGTGCGTTCAACTCACAGAGTTTCACCTTTCTTTTCATAGAGCAGTTTGGAAACACTCTGTTTCTTAAGTTTGCAAGAGGATATTTGGACCACTTTGAGGCCTTCGTTGGAAACGGGATTTCTCAGTATACAGCTAGACAGATGAATTCCCAGTAAGTTCTTTGTGTTGTGTCTATTCAACTCACAGAGTTGAACCTTCCTTTAGACAGCGCAGTTTGCAAACACTCTTTTTGTGGAATTTGCAAGTGGAGATTTCAAGCGATTTCAGGCCAATCTTAGAAAGGGAAATATCTTTGTATAAAAACTAGACAGAATCTTTCTCAGAAACTACTTTGTGTTCTGTGCGTTCCACTCACAGAGTTTAACCTTTCTTTTCATAGAGCAGTTTGGAATCACTCTGTTTTTTAAGTCTGCAAGAGGATATTTAGACCTCTTTGACGCCTTCGTTGGAAACGGGATTTCTTCATATACAGCTAGACACATGAATTCTCAGTAACTTCTTTGTGTTGTGTGTATTCAACTCACAGAGTTGAACCTTTCTTTAGACAGAGCAGATTTGAAACACTCTTTTTGTGGATTTTACAAGTGGAGATTTCAAGCGATTTGAGGCCAATTGTAGTAAAGGAAATATCCTCGGTTAAAAACTAGACAGAATCATTCTCAGAAACTACTTTGTGATGTGTGTGTTCAACTCACAGAGTTTCACCTTTCTTTTCATAGAGCAGTTTGGAAACACTCTGTTGGTTAAATTTGCAAGAGGATATTTGGACCACTTTGAGGCCTTCGTTGGAAACGGGATTTCTCAGTATACAGCTAGACAGATGAATTCCCAGTAAGTTCTTTGTGTTGTGTCTATTCAACTCACAGAGCTGAACCTTCCTTTAGACAGAGCAGTTTGCAAACACTCTTTTTGTGGAATTTGCAAGTGGAGATTTCAAGCGATTTCAGGCCAAACTTAGAAAGGGAAATATCTTTGTATAAAAACTAGACAGAATCTTTCTCAGAAACTACTCTGTGTTGTGTGTGTTCCACTCACAGAGTTTAACCTTTCTTTTCATAGAGCAGTTTGGAAACACTCTGTTTGTTAAGTCTGCAAGGGGATATTTAGACCTCTTTGACGCCTTCGTTGGAAATGGGATTTCTTCATATACAGCTAGACACATGAATCCTCAGTAACTTCTTTGTGTTGTGTGTATTCAACTCACAGAGTTGAACCTTTCTTTAGACAGAGCAGATTTGAAACACTCTTTTTGTGGATTTTACAAGTGGAGATTTCAAGCGATTTGAGGCCAATTGTAGTAAAGGAAATATCCTCGTTTAAAAACTAGACAGAATCATTCTCAGAAACTACTTTGTGATGTGTGCGTTCAACTCACAGAGTTTCACCTTTCTTTTCATAGAGCAGTTTGGAAACACTCTGTTTCTTAAGTTTGCAAGAGGATATTTGGACCACTTTGAGGCCTTCGTTGGAAACGGGATTTCTCAGTATAATGCTAGACAGATGAATTCCCAGTAAGTTCTTTGTGTTGTGTCTATTCAACTCACAGAGTTGAACCTTCCTTTCGACAGCGCAGTTTGCAAACACTCTTTTTGTGGAATTTGCAAGTGGATATTTCAAGCGATTTCAGGCCAATCTTAGAAAGGGAAATATCTTTGTATAAAAACTAGACAGAATGTTTCTCAGAAACTACTTTGTGTTCTGTGCGTTCCACTCACAGACTTTAACCTTTCTTTTCATAGAGCAGTTTGGAATCACTCTGTTTTTTAAGTCTGCAAGGGGATATTTAGACCTCTTTGACGCCTTCATTATAAACGGGATTTCTTCATATACAGCTAGACACATGAATTCTCAGTAACTTCTTTGTGTTGTGTGTATTCAACTCACAGAGTTGAACCTTTCTTTAGACAGAGCAGATTTGAAACACTCTTTTTGTGGATTTTACAAGTGGAGATTTCAAGCGATTTGAGGCCAATTGTAGTAAAGGAAATATCCTCGTTTAAAAACTAGACAGAATCATTCTCAGAAACTACTTTGTGATGTGTGCGTTCAACTCACAGAGTTTCACCTTTCTTTTCATAGAGCAGTTTGGAAACACTCTGTTGGTTAACTTTGCAAGAGGATATTTGGACCACTTTGAGGCCTTCGTTGGAAACGGGATTTCTCAGTATACAGCTAGATAGATGAATTCCCAGTAAGTTCTTTGTGTTGTGTCTATTCAACTCACAGAGTTGAACCTTCCTTTAGACAGAGCAGTTTGCAAACACTCTTTTTGTGGAATTTGCAAGTGGAGATTTCAAGCGATTTCAGGCCAAACTTAGAAAGGGAAATATCTTTGTATAAAAACTAGACAGAATCATTCTCAGAAACTACTCTGTGTTGTGTGCGTTCCACTCACAGAGTTTAACCTTTCTTTTCATAGAGCAGCTGGAAACACTCTGTTTTTTAAGTCTGCAAGGGGATATTTAGACCTCTTTGACGCCTTCGTTGGAAACGGGATTTCTTCATATACAGCTAGACACATGAATTCTCAGTAACTTCTTTGTGTTGTGTGTATTCAACTCACAGAGTTGAACCTTTCTTTAGACAGAGCAGATTTGAAACACTCTTTTTGTGGATTTTACAAGTGGAGATTTCAAGCGATTTGAGGCCAATTGTAGTAAAGGAAATATCCTCGTTTAAAAACTAGACAGAATCATTCTCAGAAACTACTTTGTGATGTGTGCGTTCAACTCACAGAGTTTCACCTTTCTTTTCATAGAGCAGTTTGGAAACACTCTGTTTCTTAAGTTTGCAAGAGGATATTTGGACCACTTTGAGGCCTTCGTTGGAAACGGGATTTCTCAGTATAATGCTAGACAGATGAATTCCCAGTAAGTTCTTTGTGTTGTGTCTATTCAACTCACAGAGTTGAACCTTCCTTTAGACAGAGCAGTTTGCAAACACTCTTTTTGTGGAATTTGCAAGTGGAGATTTCAAGCGATTTCAGGCCAAACTTAGAAAGGGAAATATCTTTGTATAAAAACTAGACAGAATCATTCTCAGAAACTACTCTGTGTTGTGTGCGTTCCACTCACAGAGTTTAACCTTCCTTTTCATAGAGCAGTTTGGAAACACTCTGTTTGTTAAGTCTGCAAGTGGATATTTAGACCTCTTTGACGCCTTCGTTGGAAACGGGATTTCTTCATATACAGCTAGACACATGAATGCTCAGTAACTTCTTTGTGTTGTGTGTATTCAACTCACAGAGTTGAACCTTTCTTTAGACAGACCAGATTTGAAACACTCTTTTTGTGGATTTTACAAGTGGAGATTTCAAGCGATTTGAGGCCAATTGTAGTAAAGGAAATATCCTCGTTTAAAAACTAGACAGAATCATTCTCAGAAACTACTTTGTGATGTGTGCGTTCAACTCACAGAGTTTCACCTTTCTTTTCATAGAGCAGTTTGGAAACACTCTGTTTCTTAAGTTTGCAAGAGGATATTTGGACCACTTTGAGGCCTTCGTTGGAAACGGGATTTCTCAGTATAATGCTAGACAGATGAATTCCCAGTAAGTTCTTTGTGTTGTGTCTATTCAACTCACAGAGCTGAACTTTCCTTTAGACAGCGCAGTTTGCAAACACTCTTTTTGTGGAATTTGCAAGTGGAGATTTCAAGCGATTTCAGGCCAATCTTAGAAAGGGAAATATCTTTGTATAAAAACTAGACAGAATCTTTCTCAGAAACTACTTTGTGTTCTGTGCGTTCCACTCACAGAGTTTAACCTTTCTTTTCATAGAGCAGTTTGGAATCACTCTGTTTTTTAAGTCTGCAAGGGGATATTTAGACCTCTTTGACGCCTTCGTTGGAAACGGGATTTCTTCATATACAGCTAGACACATGAATTCTCAGTAACTTCTTTGTGTTGTGTGTATTCAACTCACAGAGTTGAACCTTTCTTTAGACAGAGCAGATTTGAAACACTCTTTTTGTGGATTTTACAAGTGGAGATTTCAAGCGATTTGAGGCCAATTGTAGTAAAGGAAATATCCTCGTTTAAAAACTAGACAGAATCATTCTCAGAAACTACTTTGTGATGTGTGCGTTCAACTCACAGAGTTTCACCTTTCTTTTCATAGAGCAGTTTGGAAACACTCTGTTTCTTAAGTTTGCAAGAGGATATTTGGACCACTTTGAGGCCTTCGTTGGAAACGGGATTTCTCAGTATAATGCTAGACAGATGAATTCCCAGTAAGTTCTTTGTGTTGTGTCTATTCAACTCACAGAGTTGAACCTTCCTTTAGACAGCGCAGTTTGCAAACACTCTTTTTGTGGAATTTGCAAGTGGAGATTTCAAGCGATTTCAGGCCAATCTTAGAAAGGGAAATATCTTTGTATAAAAACTAGACAGAATCTTTCTCAGAAACTACTTTGTGTTCTGTACGTTCCACTCACAGAGTTTAACCTTTCTTTTCATAGAGCAGTTTGGAAACACTCTCTTTGTTAAGTCTGCAAGGGGATATTTAGACCTCTTTGACGCCTTCGTTGGAAACGGGATTTCTTCATATACAGCTAGACACATGAATTCTCAGTAACTTCTTTGTGTTGTGTGTATTCAACTCACAGAGTTGAACCTTTCTTTAGACAGAGCAGATTTGAAACGCTCTTTTTGTGGATTTTACAAGTGGAGATTTCAAGCGATTTGAGGCCAATTGTAGTAAAGGAAATATCCTCGTTTAAAAACTAGACAGAATCATTCTCAGAAACTACTTTGTGATGTGTGCGTTCAACTCACAGAGTTTCACCTTTCTTTTCATAGAGCAGTTTGGAAACACTCTGTTTCTTAAGTTTGCAAGAGGATATTTGGACCACTTTGAGGCCTTCGTTGGAAACGGGATTTCTCAGTATAATGCTAGACAGATGAATTCCCAGTAAGTTCTTTGTGTTGTGTCTATTCAACTCACAGAGTTGAACCTTCCTTTAGACAGCGCAGTTTGCAAACACTCTTTTTGTCGAATTTGCAAGTGGAGATTTCAAGCGATTTCAGGCCAATCTTAGAAAGGGAAATATCTTTGTATAAAAACTAGACAGAATCTTTCTCAGAAACTACTTTGTGTTCTGTGCGTTCCACTCACAGAGTTTAACCTTTCGTTTCATAGAGCAGTTTGGAATCACTCTGTTTTTTAAGTCTGCAAGGGGATATTTAGACCTCTTTGACGCCTTCATTATAAACGGGATTTCTTCATATACAGCTAGACACATGAATTCTCAGTAACTTCTTTGTGTTGTGTGTATTCAACTCACAGAGTTGAACCTTTCTTTAGACAGAGCAGATTTGAAACACTCTTTTTGTGGATTTTACAAGTGGAGATTTCAAGCGATTTGAGGCCAATTGTAGTAAAGGAAATATCCTCGTTTAAAACTAGACAGAATCATTCTCAGAAACTACTTTGTGATGTGTGTGTTCAAGTCACAGAGTTTCACCTTTCTTTTCATAGAGCAGTTTGGAAACACTCTGTTGGTTAAGCTTGCAAGAGGATATTTGGACCACTTTGAGGCCTTCGTTGGAAACGGGATTTCTCAGTATACAGCTAGACAGATGAATTCCCAGTAAGTTCTTTGTGTTGTGGCTATTCAACTCACAGAGCTGAACCTTCCTTTAGACAGAGCAGTTTGCAAACACTCTTTTTGTGGAATTTGCAAGTGGAGATTTCAAGCGATTTCAGGCCAAACTTAGAAAGGGAAATATCTTTGTATAAAAACTAGACAGAATCATTCTCAGAAACTACTCTGTGTTGTGTGCGTTCCACTCACAGAGTTTAACCTTTCTTTTCATAGAGCAGTTTGGAAACACTCTGTTTGTTAAGTCTGCAAGTGGATATTTAGACCTCTTTGACGCCTTCGTTGGAAACGGGATTTCTTCATATACAGCTAGACACATGAATGCTCAGTAACTTCCTTGTGTTGTGTGTATTCAACTCACAGAGTTGAACCTTTCTTTAGACAGAGCAGATTTGAAACACTCTTTTTGTGGATTTTACAAGTGGAGATTTCAAGCGATTTGAGGCCAATTGTAGTAAAGGAAATATCCTCGTTTAAAAACTAGACAGAATCATTCTCAGAAACTACTTTGTGATGTGTGCGTTCAACTCACAGAGTTTCACCTTTCTTTTCATAGAGCAGTTTGGAAACACTCTGTTTCTTAAGTTTGCAAGAGGATATTTGGACCACTTTGAGGCCTTCGTTGGAAACGGGATTTCTCAGTATAATGCTAGACAGATGAATTCCCAGTAAGTTCTTTGTGTTGTGTCTATTCAACTCACAGAGTTGAACCTTCCTTTAGACAGCGCAGTTTGCAAACACTCTTTTTGTGGAATTTGCAAGTGGAGATTTCAAGCGATTTCAGGCCAATCTTAGAAAGGGAAATATCTTTGTATAAAAACTAGACAGAATCTTTCTCAGAAACTACTTTGTGTTCTGTGCGTTCCACTCACAGACTTTAACCTTTCTTTTCATAGAGCAGTTTGGAATCACTCTGTTTTTTAAGTCTGCAAGGGGATATTTAGACCTCTTTGACGCCTTCGTTGGAAACGGGATTTCTTCATATACAGCTAGACACATGAATCCTCAGTAACTTCTTTGTGTTGTGTGTATTCAACTCACAGAGTTGAACCTTTCTTTAGACAGAGCAGATTTGAAACACTCTTTTTGTGGATTTTACAAGTGGAGATTTCAAGCGATTTGAGGCCAATTGTAGTAAAGGAAATATCCTCGTTTAAAAACTAGACAGAATCATTCTCAGAAACTACTTTGTGATGTGTGCGTTCAACTCACAGAGTTTCACCTTTCTTTTCATAGAGCAGTTTGGAAACACTCTGTTTCTTAAGTTTGCAAGAGGATATTTGGACCACTTTGAGGCCTTCGTTGGAAACGGGATTTCTCAGTATACAGCTAGACAGATGAATTCCCAGTAAGTTCTTTGTGTTGTGTCTATTCAACTCACAGAGTTGAACCTTCCTTTAGACAGCGCAGTTTGCAAACACTCTTTTTGTGGAATTTGCAAGTGGAGATTTCAAGCGATTTCAGGCCAATCTTAGAAAGGGAAATATCTTTGTATAAAAACTAGACAGAATCTTTCTCAGAAACTACTTTGTGTTCTGTGCGTTCCACTCACAGAGTTTAACCTTTCTTTTCATAGAGCAGTTTGGAATCACTCTGTTTTTTAAGTCTGCAAGAGGATATTTAGACCTCTTTGACGCCTTCATTATAAACGGGATTTCTTCATATACAGCTAGACACATGAATTCTCAGTAACTTCTTTGTGTTGTGTGTATTCAACTCACAGAGTTGAACCTTTCTTTAGACAGAGCAGATTTGAAACACTCTTTTTGTGGATTTTACAAGTGGAGATTTCAAGCGATTTGAGGCCAATTGTAGTAAAGGAAATATCCTCGGTTAAAAACTAGACAGAATCATTCTCAGAAACTACTTTGTGATGTGTGTGTTCAACTCACAGAGTTTCACCTTTCTTTTCATAGAGCAGTTTGGAAACACTCTGTTGGTTAAATTTGCAAGAGGATATTTGGACCACTTTGAGGCCTTCGTTGGAAACGGGATTTCTCAGTATACAGCTAGACAGATGAATTCCCAGTAAGTTCTTTGTGTTGTGTCTATTCAACTCACAGAGCTGAACCTTCCTTTAGACAGAGCAGTTTGCAAACACTCTTTTTGTGGAATTTGCAAGTGGAGATTTCAAGCGATTTCAGGCCAAACTTAGAAAGGGAAATATCTTTGTATAAAAACTAGACAGAATCTTTCTCAGAAACTACTCTGTGTTGTGTGTGTTCCACTCACAGAGTTTAACCTTTCTTTTCATAGAGCAGTTTGGAAACACTCTGTTTGTTAAGTCTGCAAGGGGATATTTAGACCTCTTTGACGCCTTCGTTGGAAATGGGATTTCTTCATATACAGCTAGACACATGAATCCTCAGTAACTTCTTTGTGTTGTGTGTATTCAACTCACAGAGTTGAACCTTTCTTTAGACAGAGCAGATTTGAAACACTCTTTTTGTGGATTTTACAAGTGGAGATTTCAAGCGATTTGAGGCCAATTGTAGTAAAGGAAATATCCTCGTTTAAAAACTAGACAGAATCATTCTCAGAAACTACTTTGTGATGTGTGCGTTCAACTCACAGAGTTTCACCTTTCTTTTCATAGAGCAGTTTGGAAACACTCTGTTTCTTAAGTTTGCAAGAGGATATTTGGACCACTTTGAGGCCTTCGTTGGAAACGGGATTTCTCAGTATAATGCTAGACAGATGAATTCCCAGTAAGTTCTTTGTGTTGTGTCTATTCAACTCACAGAGTTGAACCTTCCTTTCGACAGCGCAGTTTGCAAACACTCTTTTTGTGGAATTTGCAAGTGGATATTTCAAGCGATTTCAGGCCAATCTTAGAAAGGGAAATATCTTTGTATAAAAACTAGACAGAATGTTTCTCAGAAACTACTTTGTGTTCTGTGCGTTCCACTCACAGACTTTAACCTTTCTTTTCATAGAGCAGTTTGGAATCACTCTGTTTTTTAAGTCTGCAAGGGGATATTTAGACCTCTTTGACGCCTTCATTATAAACGGGATTTCTTCATATACAGCTAGACACATGAATTCTCAGTAACTTCTTTGTGTTGTGTGTATTCAACTCACAGAGTTGAACCTTTCTTTAGACAGAGCAGATTTGAAACACTCTTTTTGTGGATTTTACAAGTGGAGATTTCAAGCGATTTGAGGCCAATTGTAGTAAAGGAAATATCCTCGTTTAAAAACTAGACAGAATCATTCTCAGAAACTACTTTGTGATGTGTGCGTTCAACTCACAGAGTTTCACCTTTCTTTTCATAGAGCAGTTTGGAAACACTCTGTTGGTTAACTTTGCAAGAGGATATTTGGACCACTTTGAGGCCTTCGTTGGAAACGGGATTTCTCAGTATACAGCTAGATAGATGAATTCCCAGTAAGTTCTTTGTGTTGTGTCTATTCAACTCACAGAGTTGAACCTTCCTTTAGACAGAGCAGTTTGCAAACACTCTTTTTGTGGAATTTGCAAGTGGAGATTTCAAGCGATTTCAGGCCAAACTTAGAAAGGGAAATATCTTTGTATAAAAACTAGACAGAATCATTCTCAGAAACTACTCTGTGTTGTGTGCGTTCCACTCACAGAGTTTAACCTTTCTTTTCATAGAGCAGCTGGAAACACTCTCTTTGTTAAGTCTGCAAGGGGATATTTAGACCTCTTTGACGCCTTCGTTGGAAACGGGATTTCTTCATATACAGCTAGACACATGAATTCTCAGTAACTTCTTTGTGTTGTGTGTATTCAACTCACAGAGTTGAACCTTTCTTTAGACAGAGCAGATTTGAAACACTCTTTTTGTGGATTTTACAAGTGGAGATTTCAAGCGATTTGAGGCCAATTGTAGTAAAGGAAATATCCTCGTTTAAAAACTAGACAGAATCATTCTCAGAAACTACTTTGTGATGTGTGCGTTCAACTCACAGAGTTTCACCTTTCTTTTCATAGAGCAGTTTGGAAACACTCTGTTTCTTAAGTTTGCAAGAGGATATTTGGACCACTTTGAGGCCTTCGTTGGAAACGGGATTTCTCAGTATAATGCTAGACAGATGAATTCCCAGTAAGTTCTTTGTGTTGTGTCTATTCAACTCACAGAGTTGAACCTTCCTTTAGACAGCGCAGTTTGCAAACACTCTTTTTGTGGAATTTGCAAGTGGAGATTTCAAGCGATTTCAGGCCAATCTTAGAAAGGGAAATATCTTTGTATAAAAACTAGACAGAATCTTTCTCAGAAACTACTTTGTGTTCTGTGCGTTCCACTCACAGAGTTTAACCTTTCTTTTCATAGAGCAGTTTGGAATCACTCTGTTTTTTAAGTCTGCAAGGGGATATTTAGACCTCTTTGACGCGTTCATTATAAACGGGATTTCTTCATATACAGCTAGACACATGAATTCTCAGTAACTTCTTTGTGTTGTGTGTATTCAACTCACAGAGTTGAACCATTCTTTAGACAGAGCAGATTTGAAACACTCTTTTTGTGGATTTTACAAGTGGAGATTTCAAGCGATTTGAGGCCAATTGTAGTAAAGGAAATATCCTCGTTTAAAAACTAGACAGAATCATTCTCAGAAACTACTTTGTGATGTGTGCGTTCAACTCACAGAGTTTCACCTTTCTTTTCATAGAGCAGTTTGGAAACACTCTGTTTGTTAAGTTTGCAAGAGGATATTTGGACCACTTTGAGGCCTTCGTTGGAAACGGGATTTCTCAGTATAATGCTAGACAGATGAATTCCCTATAAGTTCTTTGTGTTGTGTCTATTCAACTCACAGAGTTGAACCTTCCTTTAGACAGCGCAGTTTGCAAACACTCTTTTTGTGGAATTTGCAAGTGGAGATTTCAAGCGATTTCAGGCCAATCTTAGAAAGGGAAATATCTTTGTATAAAAACTAGACAGAATCTTTCTCAGAAACTACTTTGTGTTCTGTGCGTTCCACTCACAGACTTTAACCTTTCTTTTCATAGAGCAGTTTGGAATCACTCTGTTTTTTAAGTCTGCAAGGGGATATTTAGACCTCTTTGACGCCTTCATTATAAACGGGATTTCTTCATATACAGCTAGACACATGAATTCTCAGTAACTTCTTTGTGTTGTGTGTATTCAACTCACAGAGTTGAACCTTTCTTTAGACAGAGCAGATTTGAAACACTCTTTTTGTGGATTTTACAAGTGGAGATTTCAAGCGATTTGAGGCCAATTGTAGTAAAGGAAATATCCTCGTTTAAAAACTAGACAGAATCATTCTCAGAAACTACTTTGTGATGTGTGTGTTCAACTCACAGAGTTTCACCTTTCTTTTCATAGAGCAGTTTGGAAACACTCTGTTGGTTAAGTTTGCAAGAGGATATTTGGACCACTTTGAGGCCTTCGTTGGAAACGGGATTTCTCAGTATAATGCTAGACAGATGAATTCCCAGTAAGTTCTTTGTGTTGTGTCTATTCAACTCACAGAGTTGAACCTTCCTTTAGACAGAGCAGTTTGCAAACACTCTTTTTGTGGAATTTGCAAGTGGAGATTTCAAGCGATTTCAGGCCAAACTTAGAAAGGGAAATATCTTTGTATAAAAACTAGACAGAATCATTCTCAGAAACTACTCTGTGTTGTGTGCGTTCCACTCACAGAGTTTAACCTTTCTTTTCATAGAGCAGTTTGGAAACACTCTCTTTGTTAAGTCTGCAAGGGGATATTTAGACCTCTTTGACGCCTTCGTTGGAAACGGGATTTCTTCATATACAGCTAGACACATGAATCCTCAGTAACTTCTTTGTGTTGTGTGTATTCAACTCACAGAGTTGAACCTTTCTTTACACAGAGCAGATTTGAAACACTCTTTTTGTGGATTTTACATGTGGAGATTTCAAGCGATTTGAGGCCAATTGTAGTAAAGGAAATATCCTCGTTTAAAAACTAGACAGAATCATTCTCAGAAACTACTTTGTGATGTGTGCGTTCAACTCACAGAGTTTCACCTTTCTTTTCATAGAGCAGTTTGGAAACACTCTGTTTCTTAAGTTTGCAAGAGGATATTTGGACCACTTTGAGGCCTTCGTTGGAAACGGGATTTCTCTGTATAATGCTAGACAGATGAATTCCCAGTAAGTTCTTTGTGTTGTGTCTATTCAACTCACAGAGTTGAACCTTCCTTTAGACAGCGCAGTTTGCAAACACTCTTTTTGTGGAATTTGCAAGTGGAGATTTCAAGCGATTTCAGGCCAAACTTAGAAAGGGATATATCTTTGTATAAAAACTAGACAGAATCATTCTCAGAAACTACTCTGTGTTGTGTGCGTTCCACTCACAGAGTTTAACCTTTCTTTTCATAGAGCAGTTTGGAAACACTCTGTTTGTTAAGTCTGCAAGTGGATATTTAGACCTCTTTGACCCCTTCGTTTGAAACGGGATTTCTTCATATACAGCTAGACACATGAATGCTCAGTAACTTCTTTGTGTTGTGTGTATTCAACTCACAGAGTTGAACCTTTCTTTAGACAGAGCAGATTTGAAACACTCTTTTTGTGGATTTTACAAGTGGAGATTTCAAGCGATTTGAGGCCAATTGTAGTAAAGGAAATATCCTCGTTTAAAAACTAGACAGAATCATTCTCAGAAACTACTTTGTGATGTGTGCGTTCAACTCACAGAGTTTCACCTTTCTTTTCATAGAGCAGTTTGGAAACACTCTGTTTCTTAAGTTTGCAAGAGGATATTTGGACCACTTTGAGGCCTTCGTTGGAAACGGGATTTCTCAGTATAATGCTAGACAGATGAATTCCCAGTAAGTTCTTTGTGTTGTGTCTATTCAACTCACAGAGCTGAACCTTCCTTTAGACAGCGCAGTTTGCAAACACTCTTTTTGTGGAATTTGCAAGTGGAGATTTCAAGCGATTTCAGGCCAATCTTAGAAAGGGAAATATCTTTGTATAAAAACTAGACAGAATCTTTCTCAGAAACTACTTTGTGTTCTGTGCGTTCCACTCACAGAGTTTAACCTTTCTTTTCATAGAGCAGTTTGGAATCACTCTGTTTTTTAAGTCTGCAAGGGGATATTTAGACCTCTTTGACGCCTTCGTTGGAAACGGGATTTCTTCATATACAGCTAGACGCATGAATTCTCAGTAACTTCTTTGTGTTGTGTGTATTCAACTCACAGAGTTGAACGTTTCTTTAGACAGAGCAGATTTGAAACACTCTTTTTGTGGATTTTACAAGTGGAGATTTCAAGCCGTTTGAGGCCAATTGTAGTAAAGGAAATATCCTCGTTTAAAAACTAGACAGAATCATTCTCAGAAACTACTTTGTGATGTGTGCGTTCAACTCACAGAGTTTCACCTTTCTTTTCATAGAGCAGTTTGGAAACACTCTGTTGGTTAAGTTTGCAAGAGGATATTTGGACCACTTTGAGGCCTTCGTTGGAAACGGGATTTCTCAGTATAATGCTAGACAGATGAATTCCCAGTAAGTTCTTTGTGTTGTGTCTATTCAACTCACAGAGTTGAACCTTCCTTTAGACAGCGCAGTTTGCAAACACTCTTTTTGTGGAATTTGCAAGTGGAGATTTCAAGCGATTTCAGGCCAATCTTAGAAAGGGAAATATCTTTGTATAAAAACTAGACAGAATCTTTCTCAGAAACTACTTTGTGTTCTGTGCGTTCCACTCACAGAGTTTAACCTTTCTTTTCATAGAGCAGTTTGGAATCACTCTGTTTTTTAAGTCTGCAAGGGGATATTTAGACCTCTTTGACGCCTTCATTATAAACGGGATTTCTTCATATACAGCTAGACACATGAATTCTCAGTAACTTCTTTGTGTTGTGTGTATTCAACTCACAGAGTTGAACCTTTCTTTAGACAGAGCAGATTTGAAACACTCTTTTTGTGGATTTTACAAGTGGAGATTTCAAGCGATTTGAGGCCAATTGTAGTAAAGGAAATATCCTCGTTTAAAAACTAGACAGAATCATTCTCAGAAACTACTTTGTGATGTGTGTGTTCAACTCACAGAGTTTCACCTTTCTTTTCATAGAGCAGTTTGGAAACACTCTGTTTCTTAAGTTTGCAAGAGGATATTTGGACCACTTTGAGGCCTTCGTTGGAAACGGGATTTCTCAGTATAATGCTAGACAGATGAATTCCCAGTAAGTTCTTTGTGTTGTGTCTATTCAACTCACAGAGTTGAACCTTCCTTTAGACAGCGCAGTTTGCAAACACTCTTTTTGTGGAATTTGCAAGTGGAGATTTCAAGCGATTTCAGGCCAATCTTAGAAAGGGAAATATCTTTGTATAAAAACTAGACAGAATCTTTCTCAGAAACTACTTTGTGTTCTGTGCGTTCCACTCACAGAGTTTAACCTTTCGTTTCATAGAGCAGTTTGGAATCACTCTGTTTTTTAAGTCTGCAAGGGGATATTTAGACCTCTTTGACGCCTTCATTATAAACGGGATTTCTTCATATACAGCTAGACACATGAATTCTCAGTAACTTCTTTGTGTTGTGTGTATTCAACTCACAGAGTTGAACCTTTCTTTAGACAGAGCAGATTTGAAACACTCTTTTTGTGGATTTTACAAGTGTAGATTTCAAGCGATTTGAGGCCAATTGTAGTAAAGGAAATATCCTCGTTTAAAAACTAGACAGAATCATTCTCAGAAACTACTTTGTGATGTGTGTGTTCAACTCACAGAGTTTCACCTTTCTTTTCATAGAGCAGTTTGGAAACACTCTGTTTCTTAAGTTTGCAAGAGGATATTTGGACCACTTTGAGGCCTTCGTTGGAAACGGGATTTCTCAGTATAATGCTAGACAGATGAATTCCCAGTAAGTTCTTTGTGTTGTGTCTATTCAACTCACAGAGTTGAACCTTCCTTTAGACAGCGCAGTTTGCAAACACTCTTTTTGTGGAATTTGCAAGTGGAGATTTCAAGCGATTTCAGGCCAATCTTAGAAAGGGAAATATCTTTGTATAAAAACTAGACAGAATCTTTCTCAGAAACTACTTTGTGTTCTGTGCGTTCCACTCACAGAGTTTAACCTTTCGTTTCATAGAGCAGTTTGGAATCACTCTGTTTTTTAAGTCTGCAAGGGGATATTTAGACCTCTTTGACGCCTTCATTATAAACGGGATTTCTTCATATACAGCTAGACACATGAATTCTCAGTAACTTCTTTGTGTTGTGTGTATTCAACTCACAGAGTTGAACCTTTCTTTAGACAGAGCAGATTTGAAACACTCTTTTTGTGGATTTTACAAGTGGAGATTTCAAGCGATTTGAGGCCAATTGTAGTAAAGGAAATATCCTCGTTTAAAACTAGACAGAATCATTCTCAGAAACTACTTTGTGATGTGTGTGTTCAACTCACAGAGTTTAACCTTTCTTTTCATAGAGCAGTTTGGAAACACTCTGTTGGTTAAGTTTGCAAGAGGATATTTGGACCACTTTGAGGCCTTCGTTGGAAACGGGATTTCTCAGTATACAGCTAGACAGATGAATTCCCAGTAAGTTCTTTGTGTTGTGGCTATTCAACTCACAGAGCTGAACCTTCCTTTAGACAGAGAAGTTTGCAAACACTCTTTTTGTGGAGTTTTCAAGTGGAGATTTCAAGCGATTTCAGGCCAAACTTAGAAAGGGAAATATCTTTGTATAAAAACTAGACAGAATCATTCTCAGAAACTACTCTGTGTTGTGTGCGTTCCACTCACAGAGTTTAACCTTTCTTTTCATAGAGCAGTTTGGAAACACTCTGTTTGTTAAGTCTGCAAGTGGATATTTAGACCTCTTTGACGCCTTCGTTGGAAACGGGATTTCTTCATATACAGCTAGACACATGAATGCTCAGTAACTTCTTTGTGTTGTGTGTATTCAACTCACAGAGTTGAACCTTTCTTTAGACAGAGCAGATTTGAAACACTCTTTTTGTGGATTTTACAAGTGGAGATTTCAAGCGATTTGAGGCCAATTGTAGTAAAGGAAATATCCTCGTTTAAAAACTAGACAGAATCATTCTCAGAAACTACTTTGTGATGTGTGCGTTCAACTCACAGAGTTTCACCTTTCTTTTCATAGAGCAGTTTGGAAACACTCTGTTTCTTAAGTTTGCAAGAGGATATTTGGACCACTTTGAGGCCTTCGTTGGAAACGGGATTTCTCAGTATAATGCTAGACAGATGAATTCCCAGTAAGTTCTTTGTGTTGTGTCTATTCAACTCACAGAGTTGAACCTTCCTTTAGACAGCGCAGTTTGCAAACACTCTTTTTGTGGAATTTGCAAGTGGAGATTTCAAGCGATTTCAGGCCAATCTTAGAAAGGGAAATATCTTTGTATAAAAACTAGACAGAATCTTTCTCAGAAACTACTTTGTGTTCTGTGCGTTCCACTCACAGAGTTTAACCTTTCTTTTCATAGAGCAGTTTGGAATCACTCTGTTTTTTAAGTCTGCAAGGGGATATTTAGACCTCTTTGACGCCTTCGTTGGAAACGGGATTTCTTCATATACAGCTAGACACATGAATTCTCAGTAACTTCTTTGTGTTGTGTGTATTCAACTCACAGAGTTGAACCTTTCTTTAGACAGAGCAGATTTGAAACACTCTTTTTGTGGATTTTACAAGTGGAGATTTCAAGCGATTTGAGGCCAATTGTAGTAAAGAAAATATCCTCGTTTAAAAACTAGACAGAATCATTCTCAGAAACTACTTTGTGATGTGTGCGTTCAACTCACAGAGTTTCACCTTTCTTTTCATAGAGCAGTTTGGAAACACTCTGTTTCTTAAGTTTGCAAGAGGATATTTGGACCACTTTGAGGCCTTCGTTGGAAACGGGATTTCTCAGTATAATGCTAGACAGATGAATTCCCAGTAAGTTCTTTGTGTTGTGTCTATTCAACTCACAGAGTTGAACCTTCCTTTAGACAGAGCAGTTTGGAAACACTCTTTTTGTGGAATTTGCAAGTGGAGATTTCAAGCGATTTCAGGCCAATCTTAGAAAGGGAAATATCTTTGTATAAAAACTAGACAGAATCTTTCTCAGAAACTACTTTGTGTTCTGTGCGTTCCACTCACAGAGTTTAACCTTTCTTTTCATAGAGCAGTTTGGAATCACTCTGTTTTTTAAGTCTGCAAGGGGATATTTAGACCTCTTTGACGCCTTCGTTGGAAACGGTATTTCTTCATATACAGCTAGACACATGAATTCTCAGTAACTTCTTTGTGTTGTGTGTATTCAACTCACAGAGTTGAACCTTTCTTTAGACAGAGCAGATTTGAAACACTCTTTTTGTGGATTTTACAAGTGGAGATTTCAAGCGATTTGAGGCCAATTGTAGTAAAGGAAATATCCTCGTTTAAAAACTAGACAGAATCATTCTCAGAAACTACTTTGTGATGTGTGCGTTCAACTCACAGAGTTTCACCTTTCTTTTCATAGAGCAGTTTGGAAACACTCTGTTGGTTAAGTTTGCAAGAGGATATTTGGACCACTTTGAGGCCTTCGTTGGAAACGGGATTTCTCAGTATAATGCTAGACAGATGAATTCCCAGTAAGTTCTTTGTGTTGTGTCTATTCAACTCACAGAGTTGAACCTTCCTTTAGACAGAGCAGTTTGCAAACACTCTTTTTGTGGAATTTGCAAGTGGAGATTTCAAGCGATTTCAGGCCAAACTTAGAAAGGGAAATATCTTTGTATAAAAACTAGACAGAATCATTCTCAGAAACTACTCTGTGTTGTGTGCGTTCCACTCACATAGTTTAACCTTTCTTTTCATAGAGCAGTTTGGAAACACTCTCTTTGTTAAGTCTGCAAGGGGATATTTAGACCTCTTTGACGCCTTCGTTGGAAACGGGATTTCTTCATATACAGCTAGACACATGAATCCTCAGTAACTTCTTTGTGTTGTGTGTATTCAACTCACAGAGTTGAACCTTTCTTTAGACAGAGCAGATTTGAAACACTCTTTTTGTGGATTTTACAAGTGGAGATTTCAAGCGATTTGAGGCCAATTGTAGTAAAGGAAATATCCTCGTTTAAAAACTAGACAGAATCATTCTCAGAAACTACTTTGTGATGTGTGCGTTCAACTCACAGAGTTTCACCTTTCTTTTCATAGAGCAGTTTGGAAACACTCTGTTTCTTAAGTTTGCAAGAGGATATTTGGACCACTTTGAGGCCTTCGTTGGAAACGGGATTTCTCAGTATAATGCTAGACAGATGAATTCCCAGTAAGTTCTTTGTGTTGTGTCTATTCAACTCACAGAGTTGAACCTTCCTTTAGACAGCGCAGTTTGCAAACACTCTTTTTGTCGAATTTGCAAGTGGAGATTTCAAGCGATTTCAGGCCAATCTTAGAAAGGGAAATATCTTTGTATAAAAACTAGACAGAATCTTTCTCAGAAACTACTTTGTGTTCTGTGCGTTCCACTCACAGAGTTTAACCTTTCGTTTCATAGAGCAGTTTGGAATCACTCTGTTTTTTAAGTCTGCAAGGGGATATTTAGACCTCTTTGACGCCTTCATTATAAACGGGATTTCTTCATATACAGCTAGACACATGAATTCTCAGTAACTTCTTTGTGTTGTGTGTATTCAACTCACAGAGTTGAACCTTTCTTTAGACAGAGCAGATTTGAAACACTCTTTTTGTGGATTTTACAAGTGGAGATTTCAAGCGATTTGAGGCCAATTGTAGTAAAGGAAATATCCTCGTTTAAAACTAGACAGAATCATTCTCAGAAACTACTTTGTGATGTGTGTGTTCAAGTCACAGAGTTTCACCTTTCTTTTCATAGAGCAGTTTGGAAACACTCTGTTGGTTAAGCTTGCAAGAGGATATTTGGACCACTTTGAGGCCTTCGTTGGAAACGGGATTTCTCAGTATACAGCTAGACAGATGAATTCCCAGTAAGTTCTTTGTGTTGTGGCTATTCAACTCACAGAGCTGAACCTTCCTTTAGACAGAGCAGTTTGCAAACACTCTTTTTGTGGAATTTGCAAGTGGAGATTTCAAGCGATTTCAGGCCAAACTTAGAAAGGGAAATATCTTTGTATAAAAACTAGACAGAATCATTCTCAGAAACTACTCTGTGTTGTGTGCGTTCCACTCACAGAGTTTAACCTTTCTTTTCATAGAGCAGTTTGGAAACACTCTGTTTGTTAAGTCTGCAAGTGGATATTTAGACCTCTTTGACGCCTTCGTTGGAAACGGGATTTCTTCATATACAGCTAGACACATGAATGCTCAGTAACTTCCTTGTGTTGTGTGTATTCAACTCACAGAGTTGAACCTTTCTTTAGACAGAGCAGATTTGAAACACTCTTTTTGTGGATTTTACAAGTGGAGATTTCAAGCGATTTGAGGCCAATTGTAGTAAAGGAAATATCCTCGTTTAAAAACTAGACAGAATCATTCTCAGAAACTACTTTGTGATGTGTGCGTTCAACTCACAGAGTTTCACCTTTCTTTTCATAGAGCAGTTTGGAAACACTCTGTTTCTTAAGTTTGCAAGAGGATATTTGGACCACTTTGAGGCCTTCGTTGGAAACGGGATTTCTCAGTATAATGCTAGACAGATGAATTCCCAGTAAGTTCTTTGTGTTGTGTCTATTCAACTCACAGAGTTGAACCTTCCTTTAGACAGCGCAGTTTGCAAACACTCTTTTTGTGGAATTTGCAAGTGGAGATTTCAAGCGATTTCAGGCCAATCTTAGAAAGGGAAATATCTTTGTATAAAAACTAGACAGAATCTTTCTCAGAAACTACTTTGTGTTCTGTGCGTTCCACTCACAGACTTTAACCTTTCTTTTCATAGAGCAGTTTGGAATCACTCTGTTTTTTAAGTCTGCAAGGGGATATTTAGACCTCTTTGACGCCTTCGTTGGAAACGGGATTTCTTCATATACAGCTAGACACATGAATCCTCAGTAACTTCTTTGTGTTGTGTGTATTCAACTCACAGAGTTGAACCTTTCTTTAGACAGAGCAGATTTGAAACACTCTTTTTGTGGATTTTACAAGTGGAGATTTCAAGCGATTTGAGGCCAATTGTAGTAAAGGAAATATCCTCGTTTAAAAACTAGACAGAATCATTCTCAGAAACTACTTTGTGATGTGTGCGTTCAACTCACAGAGTTTCACCTTTCTTTTCATAGAGCAGTTTGGAAACACTCTGTTTCTTAAGTTTGCAAGAGGATATTTGGACCACTTTGAGGCCTTCGTTGGAAACGGGATTTCTCAGTATACAGCTAGACAGATGAATTCCCAGTAAGTTCTTTGTGTTGTGTCTATTCAACTCACAGAGCTGAACCTTCCTTTAGACAGAGCAGTTTGCAAACACTCTTTTTGTGGAATTTGCAAGTGGAGATTTCAAGCGATTTCAGGCCAAACTTAGAAAGGGAAATATCTTTGTATAAAAACTAGACAGAATCTTTCTCAGAAACTACTCTGTGTTGTGTGTGTTCCACTCACAGAGTTTAACCTTTCTTTTCATAGAGCAGTTTGGAAACACTCTGTTTGTTAAGTCTGCAAGGGGATATTTAGACCTCTTTGACGCCTTCGTTGGAAATGGGATTTCTTCATATACAGCTAGACACATGAATCCTCAGTAACTTCTTTGTGTTGTGTGTATTCAACTCACAGAGTTGAACCTTTCTTTAGACAGAGCAGATTTGAAACACTCTTTTTGTGGATTTTACAAGTGGAGATTTCAAGCGATTTGAGGCCAATTGTAGTAAAGGAAATATCCTCGTTTAAAAACTAGACAGAATCATTCTCAGAAACTACTTTGTGATGTGTGCGTTCAACTCACAGAGTTTCACCTTTCTTTTCATAGAGCAGTTTGGAAACACTCTGTTTCTTAAGTTTGCAAGAGGATATTTGGACCACTTTGAGGCCTTCGTTGGAAACGGGATTTCTCAGTATAATGCTAGACAGATGAATTCCCAGTAAGTTCTTTGTGTTGTGTCTATTCAACTCACAGAGTTGAACCTTCCTTTCGACAGCGCAGTTTGCAAACACTCTTTTTGTGGAATTTGCAAGTGGATATTTCAAGCGATTTCAGGCCAATCTTAGAAAGGGAAATATCTTTGTATAAAAACTAGACAGAATGTTTCTCAGAAACTACTTTGTGTTCTGTGCGTTCCACTCACAGACTTTAACCTTTCTTTTCATAGAGCAGTTTGGAATCACTCTGTTTTTTAAGTCTGCAAGGGGATATTTAGACCTCTTTGACGCCTTCGTTATAAACGGGATTTCTTCATATACAGCTAGACACATGAATTCTCAGTAACTTCTTTGTGTTGTGTGTATTCAACTCACAGAGTTGAACCTTTCTTTAGACAGAGCAGATTTGAAACACTCTTTTTGTGGATTTTACAAGTGGAGATTTCAAGCGATTTGAGGCCAATTGTAGTAAAGGAAATATCCTCGTTTAAAAACTAGACAGAATCATTCTCAGAAACTACTTTGTGATGTGTGCGTTCAACTCACAGAGTTTCACCTTTCTTTTCATAGAGCAGTTTGGAAACACTCTGTTGGTTAACTTTGCAAGAGGATATTTGGACCACTTTGAGGCCTTCGTTGGAAACGGGATTTCTCAGTATACAGCTAGATAGATGAATTCCCAGTAAGTTCTTTGTGTTGTGTCTATTCAACTCACAGAGTTGAACCTTCCTTTAGACAGAGCAGTTTGCAAACACTCTTTTTGTGGAATTTGCAAGTGGAGATTTCAAGCGATTTCAGGCCAAACTTAGAAAGGGAAATATCTTTGTATAAAAACTAGACAGAATCATTCTCAGAAACTACTCTGTGTTGTGTGCGTTCCACTCACAGAGTTTAACCTTTCTTTTCATAGAGCAGCTGGAAACACTCTCTTTGTTAAGTCTGCAAGGGGATATTTAGACCTCTTTGACGCCTTCGTTGGAAACGGGATTTCTTCATATACAGCTAGACACATGAATTCTCAGTAACTTCTTTGTGTTGTGTGTATTCAACTCACAGAGTTGAACCTTTCTTTAGACAGAGCAGATTTGAAACACTCTTTTTGTGGATTTTACAAGTGGAGATTTCAAGCGATTTGAGGCCAATTGTAGTAAAGGAAATATCCTCGTTTAAAAACTAGACAGAATCATTCTCAGAAACTACTTTGTGATGTGTGCGTTCAACTCACAGAGTTTCACCTTTCTTTTCATAGAGCAGTTTGGAAACACTCTGTTTCTTAAGTTTGCAAGAGGATATTTGGACCACTTTGAGGCCTTCGTTGGAAACGGGATTTCTCAGTATAATGCTAGACAGATGAATTCCCAGTAAGTTCTTTGTGTTGTGTCTATTCAACTCACAGAGTTGAACCTTCCTTTAGACAGCGCAGTTTGCAAACACTCTTTTTGTGGAATTTGCAAGTGGAGATTTCAAGCGATTTCAGGCCAATCTTAGAAAGGGAAATATCTTTGTATAAAAACTAGACAGAATCTTTCTCAGAAACTACTTTGTGTTCTGTGCGTTCCACTCACAGAGTTTAACCTTTCTTTTCATAGAGCAGTTTGGAATCACTCTGTTTTTTAAGTCTGCAAGGGGATATTTAGACCTCTTTGACGCCTTCGTTTGAAACGGGATTTCTTCATATACAGCTAGACACATGAATGCTCAGTAACTTCTTTGTGTTGTGTGTATTCAACTCACAGAGTTGAACCTTTCTTTAGACAGAGCAGATTTGAAACACTCTTTTTGTGGATTTTACAAGTGGAGATTTCAAGCGATTTGAGGCCAATTGTAGTAAAGGAAATATCCTCGTTTAAAAACTAGACAGAATCATTCTCAGAAACTACTTTGTGATGTGTGCGTTCAACTCACAGAGTTTCACCTTTCTTTTCATAGAGCAGTTTGGAAACACTCTGTTTGTTAAGTTTGCAAGAGGATATTTGGACCACTTTGAGGCCTTCGTTGGAAACGGGATTTCTCAGTATAATGCTAGACAGATGAATTCCCAGTAAGTTCTTTGTGTTGTGTCTATTCAACTCACAGAGTTGAACCTTCCTTTAGACAGCGCAGTTTGCAAACACTCTTTTTGTGGAATTTGCAAGTGGAGATTTCAAGCGATTTCAGGCCAATCTTAGAAAGGGAAATATCTTTGTATAAAAACTAGACAGAATCTTTCTCAGAAACTACTTTGTGTTCTGTGCGTTCCACTCACAGACTTTAACCTTTCTTTTCATAGAGCAGTTTGGAATCACTCTGTTTTTTAAGTCTGCAAGGGGATATTTAGACCTCTTTGACGCCTTCATTATAAACGGGATTTCTTCATATACAGCTAGACACATGAATTCTCAGTAACTTCTTTGTGTTGTGTGTATTCAACTCACAGAGTTGAACCTTTCTTTAGACAGAGCAGATTTGAAACACTCTTTTTGTGGATTTTACAAGTGGAGATTTCAAGCGATTTGAGGCCAATTGTAGTAAAGGAAATATCCTCGTTTAAAAACTAGACAGAATCATTCTCAGAAACTACTTTGTGATGTGTGTGTTCAACTCACAGAGTTTCACCTTTCTTTTCATAGAGCAGTTTGGAAACACTCTGTTGGTTAAGTTTGCAAGAGGATATTTGGACCACTTTGAGGCCTTCGTTGGAAACGGGATTTCTCAGTATAATGCTAGACAGATGAATTCCCAGTAAGTTCTTTGTGTTGTGTCTATTCAACTCACAGAGTTGAACCTTCCTTTAGACAGAGCAGTTTGCAAACACTCTTTTTGTGGAATTTGCAAGTGGAGATTTCAAGCGATTTCAGGCCAAACTTAGAAAGGGAAATATCTTTGTATAAAAACTAGACAGAATCATTCTCAGAAACTACTCTGTGTTGTGTGCGTTCCACTCACAGAGTTTAACCTTTCTTTTCATAGAGCAGTTTGGAAACACTCTCTTTGTTAAGTCTGCAAGGGGATATTTAGACCTCTTTGACGCCTTCGTTGGAAACGGGATTTCTTCATATACAGCTAGACACATGAATCCTCAGTAACTTCTTTGTGTTGTGTGTATTCAACTCTCAGAGTTGAACCTTTCTTTACACAGAGCAGATTTGAAACACTCTTTTTGTGGATTTTACATGTGGAGATTTCAAGCGATTTGAGGCCAATTGTAGTAAAGGAAATATCCTCGTTTAAAAACTAGACAGAATCATTCTCAGAAACTACTTTGTGATGTGTGCGTTCAACTCACAGAGTTTCACCTTTCTTTTCATAGAGCAGTTTGGAAACACTCTGTTTCTTAAGTTTGCAAGAGGATATTTGGACCACTTTGAGGCCTTCGTTGGAAACGGGATTTCTCTGTATAATGCTAGACAGATGAATTCCCAGTAAGTTCTTTGTGTTGTGTCTATTCAACTCACAGAGTTGAACCTTCCTTTAGACAGCGCAGTTTGCAAACACTCTTTTTGTGGAATTTGCAAGTGGAGATTTCAAGCGATTTCAGGCCAAACTTAGAAAGGGATATATCTTTGTATAAAAACTAGACAGAATCATTCTCAGAAACTACTCTGTGTTGTGTGCGTTCCACTCACAGAGTTTAACCTTTCTTTTCATAGAGCAGTTTGGAAACACTCTGTTTGTTAAGTCTGCAAGTGGATATTTAGACCTCTTTGACCCCTTCGTTTGAAACGGGATTTCTTCATATACAGCTAGACACATGAATGCTCAGTAACTTCTTTGTGTTGTGTGTATTCAACTCACAGAGTTGAACCTTTCTTTAGACAGAGCAGATTTGAAACACTCTTTTTGTGGATTTTACAAGTGGAGATTTCAAGCGATTTGAGGCCAATTGTAGTAAAGGAAATATCCTCGTTTAAAAACTAGACAGAATCATTCTCAGAAACTACTTTGTGATGTGTGCGTTCAACTCACAGAGTTTCACCTTTCTTTTCATAGAGCAGTTTGGAAACACTCTGTTTCTTAAGTTTGCAAGAGGATATTTGGACCACTTTGAGGCCTTCGTTGGAAACGGGATTTCTCAGTATAATGCTAGACAGATGAATTCCCAGTAAGTTCTTTGTGTTGTGTCTATTCAACTCACAGAGCTGAACCTTCCTTTAGACAGCGCAGTTTGCAAACACTCTTTTTGTGGAATTTGCAAGTGGAGATTTCAAGCGATTTCAGGCCAATCTTAGAAAGGGAAATATCTTTGTATAAAAACTAGACAGAATCTTTCTCAGAAACTACTTTGTGTTCTGTGCGTTCCACTCACAGAGTTTAACCTTTCTTTTCATAGAGCAGTTTGGAATCACTCTGTTTTTTAAGTCTGCAAGGGGATATTTAGACCTCTTTGACGCCTTCGTTGGAAACGGGATTTCTTCATATACAGCTAGACGCATGAATTCTCAGTAACTTCTTTGTGTTGTGTGTATTCAACTCACAGAGTTGAACGTTTCTTTAGACAGAGCAGATTTGAAACACTCTTTTTGTGGATTTTACAAGTGGAGATTTCAAGCGGTTTGAGGCCAATTGTAGTAAAGGAAATATCCTCGTTTAAAAACTAGACAGAATCATTCTCAGAAACTACTTTGTGATGTGTGCGTTCAACTCACAGAGTTTCACCTTTCTTTTCATAGAGCAGTTTGGAAACACTCTGTTGGTTAAGTTTGCAAGAGGATATTTGGACCACTTTGAGGCCTTCGTTGGAAACGGGATTTCTCAGTATAATGCTAGACAGATGAATTCCCAGTAAGTTCTTTGTGTTGTGTCTATTCAACTCACAGAGTTGAACCTTCCTTTAGACAGCGCAGTTTGCAAACACTCTTTTTGTGGAATTTGCAAGTGGAGATTTCAAGCGATTTCAGGCCAATCTTAGAAAGGGAAATATCTTTGTATAAAAACTAGACAGAATCTTTCTCAGAAACTACTTTGTGTTCTGTGCGTTCCACTCACAGAGTTTAACCTTTCTTTTCATAGAGCAGTTTGGAATCACTCTGTTTTTTAAGTCTGCAAGGGGATATTTAGACCTCTTTGACGCCTTCATTATAAACGGGATTTCTTCATATACAGCTAGACACATGAATTCTCAGTAACTTCTTTGTGTTGTGTGTATTCAACTCACAGAGTTGAACCTTTCTTTAGACAGAGCAGATTTGAAACACTCTTTTTGTGGATTTTACAAGTGGAGATTTCAAGCGATTTGAGGCCAATTGTAGTAAAGGAAATATCCTCGTTTAAAAACTAGACAGAATCATTCTCAGAAACTACTTTGTGATGTGTGTGTTCAACTCACAGAGTTTCACCTTTCTTTTCATAGAGCAGTTTGGAAACACTCTGTTTCTTAAGTTTGCAAGAGGATATTTGGACCACTTTGAGGCCTTCGTTGGAAACGGGATTTCTCAGTATAATGCTAGACAGATGAATTCCCAGTAAGTTCTTTGTGTTGTGTCTATTCAACTCACAGAGTTGAACCTTCCTTTAGACAGCGCAGTTTGCAAACACTCTTTTTGTGGAATTTGCAAGTGGAGATTTCAAGCGATTTCAGGCCAATCTTAGAAAGGGAAATATCTTTGTATAAAAACTAGACAGAATCTTTCTCAGAAACTACTTTGTGTTCTGTGCGTTCCACTCACAGAGTTTAACCTTTCGTTTCATAGAGCAGTTTGGAATCACTCTGTTTTTTAAGTCTGCAAGGGGATATTTAGACCTCTTTGACGCCTTCATTATAAACGGGATTTCTTCATATACAGCTAGACACATGAATTCTCAGTAACTTCTTTGTGTTGTGTGTATTCAACTCACAGAGTTGAACCTTTCTTTAGACAGAGCAGATTTGAAACACTCTTTTTGTGGATTTTACAAGTGGAGATTTCAAGCGATTTGAGGCCAATTGTAGTAAAGGAAATATCCTCGTTTAAAAACTAGACAGAATCATTCTCAGAAACTACTTTGTGATGTGTGTGTTCAACTCACAGAGTTTCACCTTTCTTTTCATAGAGCAGTTTGGAAACACTCTGTTTCTTAAGTTTGCAAGAGGATATTTGGACCACTTTGAGGCCTTCGTTGGAAACGGGATTTCTCAGTATAATGCTAGACAGATGAATTCCCAGTAAGTTCTTTGTGTTGTGTCTATTCAACTCACAGAGTTGAACCTTCCTTTAGACAGCGCAGTTTGCAAACACTCTTTTTGTGGAATTTGCAAGTGGAGATTTCAAGCGATTTCAGGCCAATCTTAGAAAGGGAAATATCTTTGTATAAAAACTAGACAGAATCATTCTCAGAGACTACTCTGTGTTGTGTGCGTTCCACTCACAGAGTTTAACCTTTCTTTTCATAGAGCAGTTTGGAATCACTCTGTTTTTTAAGTCTGCAAGGGGATATTTAGACCTCTTTGACGCCTTCATTATAAACGGGATTTCTTCATATACAGCTAGACACATGAATGCTCAGTAACTTCTTTGTGTTGTGTGTATTCAACTCACAGAGTTGAACCTTTCTTTAGACAGAGCAGATTTGAAACACTCTTTTTGTGGATTTTACAAGTGGAGATTTCAAGCGATTTGAGGCCAATTGTAGTAAAGGAAATATCCTCGTTTAAAACTAGACAGAATCATTCTCAGAAACTACTTTGTGATGTGTGTGTTCAACTCACAGAGTTTAACCTTTCTTTTCATAGAGCAGTTTGGAAACACTCTGTTGGTTAAGTTTGCAAGAGGATATTTGGACCACTTTGAGGCCTTCGTTGGAAACGGGATTTCTCAGTATACAGCTAGACAGATGAATTCCCAGTAAGTTCTTTGTGTTGTGGCTATTCAACTCACAGAGCTGAACCTTCCTTTAGACAGAGAAGTTTGCAAACACTCTTTTTGTGGAGTTTTCAAGTGGAGATTTCAAGCGATTTCAGGCCAAACTTAGAAAGGGAAATATCTTTGTATAAAAACTAGACAGAATCATTCTCAGAAACTACTCTGTGTTGTGTGCGTTCCACTCACAGAGTTTAACCTTTCTTTTCATAGAGCAGTTTGGAAACACTCTGTTTGTTAAGTCTGCAAGTGGATATTTAGACCTCTTTGACGCCTTCGTTGGAAACGGGATTTCTTCATATACAGCTAGACACATGAATGCTCAGTAACTTCTTTGTGTTGTGTGTATTCAACTCACAGAGTTGAACCTTTCTTTAGACAGAGCAGATTTGAAACACTCTTTTTGTGGATTTTACAAGTGGAGATTTCAAGCGATTTGAGGCCAATTGTAGTAAAGGAAATATCCTCGTTTAAAAACTAGACAGAATCATTCTCAGAAACTACTTTGTGATGTGTGCGTTCAACTCACAGAGTTTCACCTTTCTTTTCATAGAGCAGTTTGGAAACACTCTGTTTCTTAAGTTTGCAAGAGGATATTTGGACCACTTTGAGGCCTTCGTTGGAAACGGGATTTCTCAGTATAATGCTAGACAGATGAATTCCCAGTAAGTTCTTTGTGTTGTGTCTATTCAACTCACAGAGTTGAACCTTCCTTTAGACAGCGCAGTTTGCAAACACTCTTTTTGTGGAATTTGCAAGTGGAGATTTCAAGCGATTTCAGGCCAATCTTAGAAAGGGAAATATCTTTGTATAAAAACTAGACAGAATCTTTCTCAGAAACTACTTTGTGTTCTGTGCGTTCCACTCACAGAGTTTAACCTTTCTTTTCATAGAGCAGTTTGGAATCACTCTGTTTTTTAAGTCTGCAAGGGGATATTTAGACCTCTTTGACGCCTTCGTTGGAAACGGGATTTCTTCATATACAGCTAGACACATGAATTCTCAGTAACTTCTTTGTGTTGTGTGTATTCAACTCACAGAGTTGAACCTTTCTTTAGACAGAGCAGATTTGAAACACTCTTTTTGTGGATTTTACAAGTGGAGATTTCAAGCGATTTGAGGCCAATTGTAGTAAAGGAAATATCCTCGTTTAAAAACTAGACAGAATCATTCTCAGAAACTACTTTGTGATGTGTGCGTTCAACTCACAGAGTTTCACCTTTCTTTTCATAGAGCAGTTTGGAAACACTCTGTTTCTTAAGTTTGCAAGAGGATATTTGGACCACTTTGAGGCCTTCGTTGGAAACGGGATTTCTCAGTATAATGCTAGACAGATGAATTCCCAGTAAGTTCTTTGTGTTGTGTCTATTCAACTCACAGAGTTGAACCTTCCTTTAGACAGAGCAGTTTGGAAACACTCTTTTTGTGGAATTTGCAAGTGGAGATTTCAAGCGATTTCAGGCCAATCTTAGAAAGGGAAATATCTTTGTATAAAAACTAGACAGAATCTTTCTCAGAAACTACTTTGTGTTCTGTGCGTTCCACTCACAGAGTTTAACCTTTCTTTTCATAGAGCAGTTTGGAATCACTCTGTTTTTTAAGTCTGCAAGGGGATATTTAGACCTCTTTGACGCCTTCGTTGGAAACGGGATTTCTTCATATACAGCTAGACACATGAATTCTCAGTAACTTCTTTGTGTTGTGTGTATTCAACTCACAGAGTTGAACCTTTCTTTAGACAGAGCAGATTTGAAACACTCTTTTTGTGGATTTTACAAGTGGAGATTTCAAGCGATTTGAGGCCAATTGTAGTAAAGGAAATATCCTCGTTTAAAAACTAGACAGAATCATTCTCAGAAACTACTTTGTGATGTGTGCGTTCAACTCACAGAGTTTCACCTTTCTTTTCATAGAGCAGTTTGGAAACACTCTGTTGGTTAAGTTTGCAAGAGGATATTTGGACCACTTTGAGGCCTTCGTTGGAAACGGGATTTCTCAGTATAATGCTAGACAGATGAATTCCCAGTAAGTTCTTTGTGTTGTGTCTATTCAACTCACAGAGTTGAACCTTCCTTTAGACAGAGCAGTTTGCAAACACTCTTTTTGTGGAATTTGCAAGTGGAGATTTCAAGCGATTTCAGGCCAAACTTAGAAAGGGAAATATCTTTGTATAAAAACTAGACAGAATCATTCTCAGAAACTACTCTGTGTTGTGTGCGTTCCACTCACAGAGTTTAACCTTTCTTTTCATAGAGCAGTTTGGAAACACTCTCTTTGTTAAGTCTGCAAGGGGATATTTAGACCTCTTTGACGCCTTCGTTGGAAACGGGATTTCTTCATATACAGCTAGACACATGAATCCTCAGTAACTTCTTTGTGTTGTGTGTATTCAACTCACAGAGTTGAACCTTTCTTTAGACAGAGCAGATTTGAAACACTCTTTTTGTGGATTTTACAAGTGGAGATTTCAAGCGATTTGAGGCCAATTGTAGTAAAGGAAATATCCTCGTTTAAAAACTAGACAGAATCATTCTCAGAAACTACTTTGTGATGTGTGCGTTCAACTCACAGAGTTTCACCTTTCTTTTCATAGAGCAGTTTGGAAACACTCTGTTTCTTAAGTTTGCAAGAGGATATTTGGACCACTTTGAGGCCTTCGTTGGAAACGGGATTTCTCTGTATAATGCTAGACAGATGAATTCCCAGTAAGTTCTTTGTGTTGTGTCTATTCAACTCACAGAGTTGAACCTTCCTTTAGACAGAGCAGTTTGCAAACACTCTTTTTGTGGAATTTGCAAGTGGAGATTTCAAGCGATTTCAGGCCAAACTTAGAAAGGGATATATCTTTGTATAAAAACTAGACAGAATCATTCTCAGAAACTACTCTGTGTTGTGTGCGTTCCACTCACAGAGTTTAACCTTTCTTTTCATAGAGCAGTTTGGAAACACTCTGTTTGTTAAGTCTGTAAGTGGATATTTAGACCTCTTTGACCCCTTCGTTTGAAACGGGATTTCTTCATATACAGCTAGACACATGAATGCTCAGTAACTTCTTTGTGTTGTGTGTATTCAACTCACAGAGTTGAACCTTTCTTTAGACAGAGCAGATTTGAAACACTCTTTTTGTGGATTTTACAAGTGGAGATTTCAAGCGATTTGAGGCCAATTGTAGTAAAGGAAATATCCTCGTTTAAAAACTAGACAGAATCATTCTCAGAAACTACTTTGTGATGTGTGCGTTCAACTCACAGAGTTTCACCTTTCTTTTCATAGAGCAGTTTGGAAACACTCTGTTTCTTAAGTTTGCAAGAGGATATTTGGACCACTTTGAGGCCTTCGTTGGAAACGGGATTTCTCAGTATAATGCTAGACAGATGAATTCCCAGTAAGTTCTTTGTGTTGTGTCTATTCAACTCACAGAGCTGAACCTTCCTTTAGACAGCGCAGTTTGCAAACACTCTTTTTGTGGAATTTGCAAGTGGAGATTTCAAGCGATTTCAGGCCAATCTTAGAAAGGGAAATATCTTTGTATAAAAACTAGACAGAATCTTTCTCAGAAACTACTTTGTGTTCTGTGCATTCCACTCACAGAGTTTAACCTTTCTTTTCATAGAGCAGTTTGGAATCACTCTGTTTTTTAAGTCTGCAAGGGGATATTTAGACCTCTTTGACGCCTTCGTTGGAAACGGGATTTCTTCATATACAGCTAGACACATGAATTCTCAGTAACTTCTTTGTGTTGTGTGTATTCAACTCACAGAGTTGAACCTTTTTTAGACAGAGCAGATTTGAAACACTCTTTTTGTGGATTTTACAAGTGGAGATTTCAAGCGATTTGAGGCCAATTGTAGTAAAGGAAATATCCTCGTTTAAAAACTAGACAGAATCATTCTCAGAAACTACTTTGTGATGTGTGCGTTCAACTCACAGAGTTTCACCTTTCTTTTCATAGAGCAGTTTGGAAACACTCTGTTTCTTAAGTTTGCAAGAGGATATTTGGACCACTTTGAGGCCTTCGTTGGAAACGGGATTTCTCAGTATAATGCTAGACAGATGAATTCCCAGTAAGTTCTTTGTGTTGTGTCTATTCAACTCACAGAGTTGAACCTTCCTTTAGACAGCGCAGTTTGCAAACACTCTTTTTGTGGAATTTGCAAGTGGAGATTTCAAGCGATTTCAGGCCAATCTTAGAAAGGGAAATATCTTTGTATAAAAACTAGACAGAATCTTTCTCAGAAACTACTTTGTGTTCTGTGCGTTCCACTCACAGACTTTAACCTTTCTTTTCATAGAGCAGTTTGGAATCACTCTGTTTTTTAAGTCTGCAAGGGGATATTTAGACCTCTTTGACGCCTTCATTATAAACGGGATTTCTTCATATACAGCTAGACACATGAATTCTCAGTAACTTCTTTGTGTTGTGTGTATTCAACTCACAGAGTTGAACCTTTCTTTAGACAGAGCAGATTTGAAACACTCTTTTTGTGGATTTTACAAGTGGAGATTTCAAGCGATTTGAGGCCAATTGTAGTAAAGGAAATATCCTCGTTTAAAAACTAGACAGAATCATTCTCAGAAACTACTTTGTGATGTGTGTGTTCAACTCACAGAGTTTCACCTTTCTTTTCATAGAGCAGTTTGGAAACACTCTGTTGGTTAAGTTTGCAAGAGGATATTTGGACCACTTTGAGGCCTTCGTTGGAAACGGGATTTCTCAGTATAATGCTAGACAGATGAATTCCCAGTAAGTTCTTTGTGTTGTGTCTATTCAACTCACAGAGTTGAACCTTCCTTTAGACAGAGCAGTTTGCAAACACTCTTTTTGTGGAATTTGCAAGTGGAGATTTCAAGCGATTTCAGGCCAAACTTAGAAAGGGAAATATCTTTGTATAAAAACTAGACAGAATCATTCTCAGAAACTACTCTGTGTTGTGTGCGTTCCACTCACAGAGTTTAACCTTTCTTTTCATAGAGCAGTTTGGAAACACTCTGTTTGTTAAGTCTGCAAGTGGATATTTAGACCTCTTTGACGCCTTCGTTGGAAACGGGATTTCTTCATATACAGCTAGACACATGAATCCTCAGTAACTTCTTTGTGTTGTGTGTATTCAACTCACAGAGTTGAACCTTTCTTTAGACAGAGCAGATTTGAAACACTCTTTTTGTGGATTTTACAAGTGGAGATTTCAAGCGATTTGAGGCCAATTGTAGTAAAGGAAATATCCTCGTTTAAAAACTAGACAGAATCATTCTCAGAAACTACTTTGTGATGTGTGCGTTCAACTCACAGAGTTTCACCTTTCTTTTCATAGAGCAGTTTGGAAACACTCTGTTGGTTAAGTTTGCAAGAGGATATTTGGACCACTTTGAGGCCTTCGTTGGAAACGGGATTTCTCTGTATAATGCTAGACAGATGAATTCCCAGTAAGTTCTTTGTGTTGTGTCTATTCAACTCACAGAGTTGAACCTTCCTTTAGACAGAGCAGTTTGCAAACACTCTTTTTGTGGAATTTGCAAGTGGAGATTTCAAGCGATTTCAGGCCAAACTTAGAAAGGGAAATATCTTTGTATAAAAACTAGACAGAATCATTCTCAGAAACTACTCTGTGTTGTGTGCGTTCCACTCACAGAGTTTAACCTTTCTTTTCATAGAGCAGTTTGGAAACACTCTGTTTGTTAAGTCTGCAAGTGGATATTTAGACCTCTTTGACGCCTTCGTTGGAAACGGGATTTCTTCATATACAGCTAGACACATGAATGCTCAGTAACTTCTTTGTGTTGTGTGTATTCAACTCACAGAGTTGAACCTTTCTTTAGACAGAGCAGATTTGAAACACTCTTTTTGTGGATTTTACAAGTGGAGATTTCAAGCGATTTGAGGCCAATTGTAGTAAAGGAAATATCCTCGTTTAAAAACTAGACAGAATCATTCTCAGAAACTACTTTGTGATGTGTGCGTTCAACTCACAGAGTTTCACCTTTCTTTTCATAGAGCAGTTTGGAAACACTCTGTTTCTTAAGTTTGCAAGAGGATATTTGGACCACTTTGAGGCCTTCGATGGAAACGGGATTTCTCAGTATACAGCTAGACAGATGAATTCCCAGTAAGTTCTTTGTGTTGTGTCTATTCAACTCAGAGAGTTGAACCTTCCTTTAGACAGCGCAGTTTGCAAACACTCTTTTTGTGGAATTTGCAAGTGGAGATTTCAAGCGATTTCAGGCCAAACTTAGAAAGGGAAATATCTTTGTATAAAAACTAGACAGAATCATTCTCAGAAACTACTCTGTGTTGTGTGCGTTCCACTCACAGAGTTTAACCTTTCTTTTCATAGAGCAGTTTGGAAACACTCTGTTTGTTAAGTCTGCAAGTGGATATTTAGACCTCTTTGACGCCTTCGTTTGAAACCGGATTTCTTCATATACAGCTAGACACATGAATGCTCAGTAACTTCTTTGTGTTGTGTGTATTCAACTCACAGAGTTGAACCTTTCTTTAGACAGAGCAGATTTGAAACACTCTTTTTGTGGATTTTACAAGTGGAGATTTCAAGCGATTTGAGGCCAATTGTAGTAAAGGAAATATCCTCGTTTAAAAACTAGACAGAATCATTCTCAGAAACTACTTTGTGATGTGTGCGTTCAACTCACAGAGTTTCACCTTTCTTTTCATTGAGCAGTTTGGAAACACTCTGTTTCTTAAGTTTGCAAGAGGATATTTGGACCACTTTGAGGCCTTCGTTGAAAACGGGTTTTCTCAGTATAATGCTAGACAGATGAATTCCCAGTAAGTTCTTTGTGTTGTGTCTATTCAACTCACAGAGTTGAACCTTCCTTTAGACAGAGCAGTTTGCAAACACTCTTTTTGTGGAATTTGCAAGTGGAGATTTCAAGCGATTTCAGGCCAATCTTAGAAAGGGAAATATCTTTGTATAAAAACTAGACAGAATCTTTCTCAGAAACTACTTTGTGTTCTGTGCGTTCCACTCACAGACTTTAACCTTTCTTTTCATAGAGCAGTTTGGAATCACTCTGTTTTTTAAGTCTGCAAGGGGATATTTAGACCTCTTTGACGCCTTCGTTGGAAACGGGATTTCTTCATATACAGCTAGACACATGAATTCTCAGTAACTTCTTTGTGTTGTGTGTATTCAACTCACAGAGTTGAACCTTTCTTTAGACAGAGCAGATTTGAAACACTCTTTTTGTGGATTTTACAAGTGGAGATTTCAAGCGATTTGAGGCCAATTGTAGTAAAGGAAATATCCTCGTTTAAAAACTAGACAGAATCATTCTCAGAAACTACTTTGTGATGTGTGCGTTCAACTCACAGAGTTTCACCTTTCTTTTCATAGAGCAGTTTGGAAACACTCTGTTTCTTAAGTTTGCAAGAGGATATTTGGACCACTTTGAGGCCTTCGTTGGAAACGGGATTTCTCAGTATAATGCTAGACAGATGAATTCCCAGTAAGTTCTTTGTGTTGTGTCTATTCAACTCACAGAGTTGAACCTTCCTTTAGACAGCGCAGTTTGCAAACACTCTTTTTGTGGAATTTGCAAGTGGAGATTTCAAGCGATTTCAGGCCAATCTTAGAAAGGGAAATATCTTTGTATAAAAACTAGACAGAATCTTTCTCAGAAACTACTTTGTGTTCTGTGCGTTCCACTCACAGACTTTAACCTTTCTTTTCATAGAGCAGTTTGGAATCACTCTGTTTTTTAAGTCTGCAAGGGGATATTTAGACCTCTTTGACGCCTTCATTATAAACGGGATTTCTTCATATACAGCTAGACACATGAATTCTCAGTAACTCCTTTGTGTTGTGTGTATTCAACTCACAGAGTTGAACCTTTCTTTAGACAGAGCAGATTTGAAACACTCTTTTTGTGGATTTTACAAGTGGAGATTTCAAGCGATTTGAGGCCAATTGTAGTAAAGGAAATATCCTCGTTTAAAAACTAGACAGAATCATTCTCAGAAACTACTTTGTGATGTGTGTGTTCAACTCACAGAGTTTCACCTTTCTTTTCATAGAGCAGTTTGGAAACACTCTGTTGGTTAAGTTTGCAAGAGGATATTTGGACCACTTTGAGGCCTTCGTTGGAAACGGGATTTCTCAGTATAATGCTAGACAGATGAATTCCCAGTAAGTTCTTTGTGTTGTGTCTATTCAACTCACAGAGTTGAACCTTCCTTTAGACAGAGCAGTTTGCAAACACTCTTTTTGTGGAATTTGCAAGTGGAGATTTCAAGCGATTTCAGGCCAAACTTAGAAAGGGAAATATCTTTGTATAAAAACTAGACAGAATCATTCTCAGAAACTACTCTGTGTTGTGTGCGTTCCACTCACAGAGTTTAACCTTTCTTTTCATAGAGCAGTTTGGAAACACTCTCTTTGTTAAGTCTGCAAGGGGATATTTAGACCTCTTTGAAGCCTTCGTTGGAAACGGGATTTCTTCATATACAGCTAGACACATGAATCCTCAGTAACTTCTTTGTGTTGTGTGTATTCAACTCACAGAGTTGAACCTTTCTTTAGACAGAGCAGATTTGAAACACTCTTTTTGTGGATTTTACAAGTGGAGATTTCAAGCGATTTGAGGCCAATTGTAGTAAAGGAAATATCCTCGTTTAAAAACTAGACAGAATCATTCTCAAAAACTACTTTGTGATGTGTGCGTTCAACTCACAGAGTTTCACCGTTCTTTTCATAGAGCAGTTTGGAAACACTCTGTTTCTTAAGTTTGCAAGAGGATATTTGGACCACTTTGAGGCCTTCGTTGGAAACGGGATTTCTCTGTATAATGCTAGACAGATGAATTCCCAGTAAGTTCTTTGTGTTGTGTCTATTCAACTCACAGAGTTGAACCTTCCTTTAGACAGAGCAGTTTGCAAACACTCTTTTTGTGGAATTTGCAAGTGGAGATTTCAAGCGATTACAGGCCAAACTTAGAAAGGGAAATATCTTTGTATAAAAACTAGACAGAATCATTCTCAGAAACTACTCTGTGTTGTGTGCGTTCCACTCACAGAGTTTAACCTTCCTTTTCATAGAGCAGTTTGGAAACACTCTGTTTGTTAAGTCTGCAAGTGGATATTTAGACCTCTTTGACGCCTTCGTTGGAAACGGGATTTCTTCATATACAGCTAGACACATGAATGCTCAGTAACTTCTTTGTGTTGTGTGTATTCAACTCACAGAGTTGAACCTTTCTTTAGACAGAGCAGATTTGAAACACTCTTTTTGTGGATTTTACAAGTGGAGATTTCAAGCGATTTGAGGCCAATTGTAGTAAAGGAAATATCCTCGTTTAAAAACTAGACAGAATCATTCTCAGAAACTACTTTGTGATGTGTGCGTTCAACTCACAGAGTTTCACCTTTCTTTTCATAGAGCAGTTTGGAAACACTCTGTTTCTTAAGTTTGCAAGAGGATATTTGGACCACTTTGAGGCCTTCGTTGGAAACGGGATTTCTCAGTATAATGCTAGACAGATGAATTCCCAGTAAGTTCTTTGTGTTGTGTCTATTCAACTCACAGAGCTGAACCTTCCTTTAGACAGCGCAGTTTGCAAACACTCTTTTTGTGGAATTTGCAAGTGGAGATTTCAAGCGATTTCAGGCCAATCTTAGAAAGGGAAATATCTTTGTATAAAAACTAGACAGAATCTTTCTCAGAAACTACTTTGTGTTCTGTGCGTTCCACTCACAGAGTTTAACCTTTCTTTTCATAGAGCAGTTTGGAATCACTCTGTTTTTTAAGTCTGCAAGGGGATATTTAGACCTCTTTGACGCCTTCGTTGGAAACGGGATTTCTTCATATACAGCTAGACACATGAATTCTCAGTAACTTCTTTGTGTTGTGTGTATTCAACTCACAGAGTTGAACCTTTCTTTAGACAGAGCAGATTTGAAACACTCTTTTTGTGGATTTTACAAGTGGAGATTTCAAGCGATTTGAGGCCAATTGTAGTAAAGGAAATATCCTCGTTTAAAAACTAGACAGAATCATTCTCAGAAACTACTTTGTGATGTGTGCGTTCAACTCACAGAGTTTCACCTTTCTTTTCATAGAGCAGTTTGGAAACACTCTGTTTCTTAAGTTTGCAAGAGGATATTTGGACCACTTTGAGGCCTTCGTTGGAAACGGGATTTCTCAGTATAATGCTAGACAGATGAATTCCCAGTAAGTTCTTTGTGTTGTGTCTATTCAACTCACAGAGTTGAACCTTCCTTTAGACAGCGCAGTTTGCAAACACTCTTTTTGTGGAATTTGCAAGTGGAGATTTCAAGCGATTTCAGGCCAATCTTAGAAAGGGAAATATCTTTGTATAAAAACTAGACAGAATCTTTCTCAGAAACTACTTTGTGTTCTGTACGTTCCACTCACAGAGTTTAACCTTTCTTTTCATAGAGCAGTTTGGAATCACTCTGTTTTTTTAAGTCTGCAAGGGGATATTTAGACCTCTTTGACGCCTTCATTATAAACGGGATTTCTTCATATACAGCTAGACACATGAATTCTCAGTAACTTCTTTGTGTTGTGTGTATTCAACTCACAGAGTTGAACCTTTCTTTAGACAGAGCAGATTTGAAACACTCTTTTTGTGGATTTTACAAGTGGAGATTTCAAGCGATTTGAGGCCAATTGTAGTAAAGGAAATATCCTCGTTTAAAAACTAGACAGAATCATTCTCAGAAACTACTTTGTGATGTGTGTGTTCAACTCACAGAGTTTCACCTTTCTTTTCATAGAGCAGTTTGGAAACACTCTGTTGGTTAAGTTTGCAAGAGGATATTTGGACCACTTTGAGGCCTTCGTTGGAAACGGGATTTCTCAGTATAATGCTAGACAGATGAATTCCCAGTAAGTTCTTTGTGTTGTGTCTATTCAACTCACAGAGTTGAACCTTCCTTTAGACAGAGCAGTTTGCAAACACTCTTTTTGTGGAATTTGCAAGTGGAGATTTCAAGCGATTTCAGGCCAAACTTAGAAAGGGAAATATCTTTGTATAAAAACTAGACAGAATCATTCTCAGAAACTACTCTGTGTTGTGTGCGTTCCACTCACAGAGTTTAACCTTTCTTTTCATAGAGCAGTTTGGAAACACTCTGTTTGTTAAGTCTGCAAGTGGATATTTAGACCTCTTTGACGCCTTCGTTGGAAACGGGATTTCTTCATATACAGCTAGACACATGAATCCTCAGTAACTTCTTTGTGTTGTGTGTATTCAACTCACAGAGTTGAACCTTTCTTTAGACAGAGCAGATTTGAAACACTCTTTTTGTGGATTTTACAAGTGGAGATTTCAAGCGATTTGAGGCCAATTGTAGTAAAGGAAATATCCTCGTTTAAAAACTAGACAGAATCATTCTCAAAAACTACTTTGTGATGTGTGCGTTCAACTCACAGAGTTTCACCTTTCTTTTCATAGAGCAGTTTGGAAACACTCTGTTTCTTAAGTTTGCAAGAGGATATTTGGACCACTTTGAGGCCTTCGTTGGAAACGGGATTTCTCTGTATAATGCTAGACAGATGAATTCCCAGTAAGTTCTTTGTGTTGTGTCTATTCAACTCACAGAGTTGAACCTTCCTTTAGACAGAGCAGTTTGCAAACACTCTTTTTGTGGAATTTGCAAGTGGAGATTTCAAGCGATTTCAGGCCAAACTTAGAAAGGGAAATATCTTTGTATAAAAACTAGACAGAATCATTCTCAGAAACTACTCTGTGTTGTGTGCGTTCCACTCACAGAGTTTAACCTTTCTTTTCATAGAGCAGTTTGGAAACACTCTGTTTGTTAAGTCTGCAAGTGGATATTTAGACCTCTTTGACGCCTTCGTTGGAAACGGGATTTCTTCATATACAGCTAGACACATGAATGCTCAGTAACTTCTTTGTGTTGTGTGTATTCAACTCACAGAGTTGAACCTTTCTTTAGACAGAGCAGATTTGAAACACTCTTTTTGTGGATTTTACAAGTGGAGATTTCAAGCGATTTGAGGCCAATTGTAGTAAAGGAAATATCCTCGTTTAAAAACTAGACAGAATCATTCTCAGAAACTACTTTGTGATGTGTGCGTTCAACTCACAGAGTTTCACCTTTCTTTTCATAGAGCAGTTTGGAAACACTCTGTTTCTTAAGTTTGCAAGAGGATATTTGGACCACTTTGAGGCCTTCGTTGGAAACGGGATTTCTCAGTATACAGCTAGACAGATGAATTCCCAGTAAGTTCTTTGTGTTGTGTCTATTCAACTCAGAGAGTTGAACCTTCCTTTAGACAGCGCAGTTTGCAAACACTCTTTTTGTGGAATTTGCAAGTGGAGATTTCAAGCGATTTCAGGCCAAACTTAGAAAGGGAAATATCTTTGTATAAAAACTAGACAGAATCATTCTCAGAAACTACTCTGTGTTGTGTGCGTTCCACTCACAGAGTTTAACCTTTCTTTTCATAGAGCAGTTTGGAAACACTCTGTTTGTTAAGTCTGCAAGTGGATATTTAGACCTCTTTGACGCCTTCGTTTGAAACCGGATTTCTTCATATACAGCTAGACACATGAATGCTCAGTAACTTCTTTGTGTTGTGTGTATTCAACTCACAGAGTTGAACCTTTCTTTAGACAGAGCAGATTTGAAACACTCTTTTTGTGGATTTTACAAGTGGAGATTTCAAGCGATTTGAGGCCAATTGTAGTAAAGGAAATATCCTCGTTTAAAAACTAGACAGAATCATTCTCAGAAACTACTTTGTGATGTGTGCGTTCAACTCACAGAGTTTCACCTTTCTTTTCATTGAGCAGTTTGGAAACACTCTGTTTCTTAAGTTTGCAAGAGGATATTTGGACCACTTTGAGGCCTTCGTTGGAAACGGGTTTTCTCAGTATAATGCTAGACAGATGAATTCCCAGTAAGTTCTTTGTGTTGTGTCTATTCAACTCACAGAGTTGAACCTTCCTTTAGACAGAGCAGTTTGCAAACACTCTTTTTGTGGAATTTGCAAGTGGAGATTTCAAGCGATTTCAGGCCAATCTTAGAAAGGGAAATATCTTTGTATAAAAACTAGACAGAATCTTTCTCAGAAACTACTTTGTGTTCTGTGCGTTCCACTCACAGACTTTAACCTTTCTTTTCATAGAGCAGTTTGGAATCACTCTGTTTTTTAAGTCTGCAAGGGGATATTTAGACCTCTTTGACGCCTTCGTTGGAAACGGGATTTCTTCATATACAGCTAGACACATGAATTCTCAGTAACTTCTTTGTGTTGTGTGTATTCAACTCACAGAGTTGAACCTTTCTTTAGACAGAGCAGATTTGAAACACTCTTTTTGTGGATTTTACAAGTGGAGATTTCAAGCGATTTGAGGCCAATTGTAGTAAAGGAAATATCCTCGTTTAAAAACTAGACAGAATCATTCTCAGAAACTACTTTGTGATGTGTGCGTTCAACTCACAGAGTTTCACCTTTCTTTTCATAGAGCAGTTTGGAAACACTCTGTTTCTTAAGTTTGCAAGAGGATATTTGGACCACTTTGAGGCCTTCGTTGGAAACGGGATTTCTCAGTATAATGCTAGACAGATGAATTCCCAGTAAGTTCTTTGTGTTGTGTCTATTCAACTCACAGAGTTGAACCTTCCTTTAGACAGCGCAGTTTGCAAACACTCTTTTTGTGGAATTTGCAAGTGGAGATTTCAAGCGATTTCAGGCCAATCTTAGAAAGGGAAATATCTTTGTATAAAAACTAGACAGAATCTTTCTCAGAAACTACTTTGTGTTCTGTGCGTTCCACTCACAGACTTTAACCTTTCTTTTCATAGAGCAGTTTGGAATCACTCTGTTTTTTAAGTCTGCAAGGGGATATTTAGACCTCTTTGACGCCTTCATTATAAACGGGATTTCTTCATATACAGCTAGACACATGAATTCTCAGTAACTTCTTTGTGTTGTGTGTATTCAACTCACAGAGTTGAACCTTTCTTTAGACAGAGCAGATTTGAAACACTCTTTTTGTGGATTTTACAAGTGGAGATTTCAAGCGATTTGAGGCCAATTGTAGTAAAGGAAATATCCTCGTTTAAAAACTAGACAGAATCATTCTCAGAAACTACTTTGTGATGTGTGTGTTCAACTCACAGAGTTTCACCTTTCTTTTCATAGAGCAGTTTGGAAACACTCTGTTGGTTAAGTTTGCAAGAGGATATTTGGACCACTTTGAGGCCTTCGTTGGAAACGGGATTTCTCAGTATAATGCTAGACAGATGAATTCCCAGTAAGTTCTTTGTGTTGTGTCTATTCAACTCACAGAGTTGAACCTTCCTTTAGACAGAGCAGTTTGCAAACACTCTTTTTGTGGAATTTGCAAGTGGAGATTTCAAGCGATTTCAGGCCAAACTTAGAAAGGGAAATATCTTTGTATAAAAACTAGACAGAATCATTCTCAGAAACTACTCTGTGTTGTGTGCGTTCCACTCACAGAGTTTAACCTTTCTTTTCATAGAGCAGTTTGGAAACACTCTCTTTGTTAAGTCTGCAAGGGGATATTTAGACCTCTTTGAAGCCTTCGTTGGAAACGGGATTTCTTCATATACAGCTAGACACATGAATCCTCAGTAACTTCTTTGTGTTGTGTGTATTCAACTCACAGAGTTGAACCTTTCTTTAGACAGAGCAGATTTGAAACACTCTTTTTGTGGATTTTACAAGTGGAGATTTCAAGCGATTTGAGGCCAATTGTAGTAAAGGAAATATCCTCGTTTAAAAACTAGACAGAATCATTCTCAAAAACTACTTTGTGATGTGTGCGTTCAACTCACAGAGTTTCACCGTTCTTTTCATAGAGCAGTTTGGAAACACTCTGTTTCTTAAGTTTGCAAGAGGATATTTGGACCACTTTGAGGCCTTCGTTGGAAACGGGATTTCTCTGTATAATGCTAGACAGATGAATTCCCAGTAAGTTCTTTGTGTTGTGTCTATTCAACTCACAGAGTTGAACCTTCCTTTAGACAGAGCAGTTTGCAAACACTCTTTTTGTGGAATTTGCAAGTGGAGATTTCAAGCGATTACAGGCCAAACTTAGAAAGGGAAATATCTTTGTATAAAAACTAGACAGAATCATTCTCAGAAACTACTCTGTGTTGTGTGCGTTCCACTCACAGAGTTTAACCTTCCTTTTCATAGAGCAGTTTGGAAACACTCTGTTTGTTAAGTCTGCAAGTGGATATTTAGACCTCTTTGACGCCTTCGTTGGAAACGGGATTTCTTCATATACAGCTAGACACATGAATGCTCAGTAACTTCTTTGTGTTGTGTGTATTCAACTCACAGAGTTGAACCTTTCTTTAGACAGAGCAGATTTGAAACACTCTTTTTGTGGATTTTACAAGTGGAGATTTCAAGCGATTTGAGGCCAATTGTAGTAAAGGAAATATCCTCGTTTAAAAACTAGACAGAATCATTCTCAGAAACTACTTTGTGATGTGTGCGTTCAACTCACAGAGTTTCACCTTTCTTTTCATAGAGCAGTTTGGAAACACTCTGTTTCTTAAGTTTGCAAGAGGATATTTGGACCACTTTGAGGCCTTCGTTGGAAACGGGATTTCTCAGTATAATGCTAGACAGATGAATTCCCAGTAAGTTCTTTGTGTTGTGTCTATTCAACTCACAGAGCTGAACCTTCCTTTAGACAGCGCAGTTTGCAAACACTCTTTTTGTGGAATTTGCAAGTGGAGATTTCAAGCGATTTCAGGCCAATCTTAGAAAGGGAAATATCTTTGTATAAAAACTAGACAGAATCTTTCTCAGAAACTACTTTGTGTTCTGTGCGTTCCACTCACAGAGTTTAACCTTTCTTTTCATAGAGCAGTTTGGAATCACTCTGTTTTTTAAGTCTGCAAGGGGATATTTAGACCTCTTTGACGCCTTCGTTGGAAACGGGATTTCTTCATATACAGCTAGACACATGAATTCTCAGTAACTTCTTTGTGTTGTGTGTATTCAACTCACAGAGTTGAACCTTTCTTTAGACAGAGCAGATTTGAAACACTCTTTTTGTGGATTTTACAAGTGGAGATTTCAAGCGATTTGAGGCCAATTGTAGTAAAGGAAATATCCTCGTTTAAAAACTAGACAGAATCATTCTCAGAAACTACTTTGTGATGTGTGCGTTCAACTCACAGAGTTTCACCTTTCTTTTCATAGAGCAGTTTGGAAACACTCTGTTTCTTAAGTTTGCAAGAGGATATTTGGACCACTTTGAGGCCTTCGTTGGAAACGGGATTTCTCAGTATAATGCTAGACAGATGAATTCCCAGTAAGTTCTTTGTGTTGTGTCTATTCAACTCACAGAGTTGAACCTTCCTTTAGACAGCGCAGTTTGCAAACACTCTTTTTGTGGAATTTGCAAGTGGAGATTTCAAGCGATTTCAGGCCAATCTTAGAAAGGGAAATATCTTTGTATAAAAACTAGACAGAATCTTTCTCAGAAACTACTTTGTGTTCTGTACGTTCCACTCACAGTTTAACCTTTCTTTTCATAGAGCAGTTTGGAATCACTCTGTTTTTTTAAGTCTGCAAGGGGATATTTAGACCTCTTTGACGCCTTCATTATAAACGGGATTTCTTCATATACAGCTAGACACATGAATTCTCAGTAACTTCTTTGTGTTGTGTGTATTCAACTCACAGAGTTGAACCTTTCTTTAGACAGAGCAGATTTGAAACGCTCTTTTTGTGGATTTTACAAGTGGAGATTTCAAGCGATTTGAGGCCAATTGTAGTAAAGGAAATATCCTCGTTTAAAAACTAGACAGAATCATTCTCAGAAACTACTTTGTGATGTGTGCGTTCAACTCACAGAGTTTCACCTTTCTTTTCATAGAGCAGTTTGGAAACACTCTGTTTCTTAAGTTTGCAAGAGGATATTTGGACCACTTTGAGGCCTTCGTTGGAAACGGGATTTCTCAGTATAATGCTAGACAGATGAATTCCCAGTAAGTTCTTTGTGTTGTGTCTATTCAACTCACAGAGTTGAACCTTCCTTTAGACAGCGCAGTTTGCAAACACTCTTTTTGTCGAATTTGCAAGTGGAGATTTCAAGCGATTTCAGGCCAATCTTAGAAAGGGAAATATCTTTGTATAAAAACTAGACAGAATCTTTCTCAGAAACTACTTTGTGTTCTGTGCGTTCCACTCACAGAGTTTAACCTTTCGTTTCATAGAGCAGTTTGGAATCACTCTGTTTTTTAAGTCTGCAAGGGGATATTTAGACCTCTTTGACGCCTTCATTATAAACGGGATTTCTTCATATACAGCTAGACACATGAATTCTCAGTAACTTCTTTGTGTTGTGTGTATTCAACTCACAGAGTTGAACCTTTCTTTAGACAGAGCAGATTTGAAACACTCTTTTTGTGGATTTTACAAGTGGAGATTTCAAGCGATTTGAGGCCAATTGTAGTAAAGGAAATATCCTCGTTTAAAACTAGACAGAATCATTCTCAGAAACTACTTTGTGATGTGTGTGTTCAAGTCACAGAGTTTCACCTTTCTTTTCATAGAGCAGTTTGGAAACACTCTGTTGGTTAAGCTTGCAAGAGGATATTTGGACCACTATGAGGCCTTCGTTGGAAACGGGATTTCTCAGTATACAGCTAGACAGATGAATTCCCAGTAAGTTCTTTGTGTTGTGGCTATTCAACTCACAGAGCTGAACCTTCCTTTAGACAGAGCAGTTTGCAAACACTCTTTTTGTGGAATTTGCAAGTGGAGATTTCAAGCGATTTCAGGCCAAACTTAGAAAGGGAAATATCTTTGTATAAAAACTAGACAGAATCATTCTCAGAAACTACTCTGTGTTGTGTGCGTTCCACTCACAGAGTTTAACCTTTCTTTTCATAGAGCAGTTTGGAAACACTCTGTTTGTTAAGTCTGCAAGTGGATATTTAGACCTCTTTGACGCCTTCGTTGGAAACGGGATTTCTTCATATACAGCTAGACACATGAATGCTCAGTAACTTCCTTGTGTTGTGTGTATTCAACTCACAGAGTTGAACCTTTCTTTAGACAGAGCAGATTTGAAACACTCTTTTTGTGGATTTTACAAGTGGAGATTTCAAGCGATTTGAGGCCAATTGTAGTAAAGGAAATATCCTCGTTTAAAAACTAGACAGAATCATTCTCAGAAACTACTTTGTGATGTGTGCGTTCAACTCACAGAGTTTCACCTTTCTTTTCATAGAGCAGTTTGGAAACACTCTGTTTCTTAAGTTTGCAAGAGGATATTTGGACCACTTTGAGGCCTTCGTTGGAAACGGGATTTCTCAGTATAATGCTAGACAGATGAATTCCCAGTAAGTTCTTTGTGTTGTGTCTATTCAACTCACAGAGTTGAACCTTCCTTTAGACAGCGCAGTTTGCAAACACTCTTTTTGTGGAATTTGCAAGTGGAGATTTCAAGCGATTTCAGGCCAATCTTAGAAAGGGAAATATCTTTGTATAAAAACTAGACAGAATCTTTCTCAGAAACTACTTTGTGTTCTGTACGTTCCACTCACAGAGTTTAACCTTTCTTTTCATAGAGCAGTTTGGAATCACTCTGTTTTTTTAAGTCTGCAAGGGGATATTTAGACCTCTTTGACGCCTTCATTATAAACGGGATTTCTTCATATACAGCTAGACACATGAATTCTCAGTAACTTCTTTGTGTTGTGTGTATTCAACTCACAGAGTTGAACCTTTCTTTAGACAGAGCAGATTTGAAACGCTCTTTTTGTGGATTTTACAAGTGGAGATTTCAAGCGATTTGAGGCCAATTGTAGTAAAGGAAATATCCTCGTTTAAAAACTAGACAGAATCATTCTCAGAAACTACTTTGTGATGTGTGCGTTCAACTCACAGAGTTTCACCTTTCTTTTCATAGAGCAGTTTGGAAACACTCTGTTTCTTAAGTTTGCAAGAGGATATTTGGACCACTTTGAGGCCTTCGTTGGAAACGGGATTTCTCAGTATAATGCTAGACAGATGAATTCCCAGTAAGTTCTTTGTGTTGTGTCTATTCAACTCACAGAGTTGAACCTTCCTTTAGACAGCGCAGTTTGCAAACACTCTTTTTGTCGAATTTGCAAGTGGAGATTTCAAGCGATTTCAGGCCAATCTTAGAAAGGGAAATATCTTTGTATAAAAACTAGACAGAATCTTTCTCAGAAACTACTTTGTGTTCTGTGCGTTCCACTCACAGAGTTTAACCTTTCGTTTCATAGAGCAGTTTGGAATCACTCTGTTTTTTAAGTCTGCAAGGGGATATTTAGACCTCTTTGACGCCTTCATTATAAACGGGATTTCTTCATATACAGCTAGACACATGAATTCTCAGTAACTTCTTTGTGTTGTGTGTATTCAACTCACAGAGTTGAACCTTTCTTTAGACAGAGCAGATTTGAAACACTCTTTTTGTGGATTTTACAAGTGGAGATTTCAAGCGATTTGAGGCCAATTGTAGTAAAGGAAATATCCTCGTTTAAAACTAGACAGAATCATTCTCAGAAACTACTTTGTGATGTGTGTGTTCAAGTCACAGAGTTTCACCTTTCTTTTCATAGAGCAGTTTGGAAACACTCTGTTGGTTAAGCTTGCAAGAGGATATTTGGACCACTTTGAGGCCTTCGTTGGAAACGGGATTTCTCAGTATACAGCTAGACAGATGAATTCCCAGTAAGTTCTTTGTGTTGTGGCTATTCAACTCACAGAGCTGAACCTTCCTTTAGACAGAGCAGTTTGCAAACACTCTTTTTGTGGAATTTGCAAGTGGAGATTTCAAGCGATTTCAGGCCAAACTTAGAAAGGGAAATATCTTTGTATAAAAACTAGACAGAATCATTCTCAGAAACTACTCTGTGTTGTGTGCGTTCCACTCACAGAGTTTAACCTTTCTTTTCATAGAGCAGTTTGGAAACACTCTGTTTGTTAAGTCTGCAAGTGGATATTTAGACCTCTTTGACGCCTTCGTTGGAAACGGGATTTCTTCATATACAGCTAGACACATGAATGCTCAGTAACTTCCTTGTGTTGTGTGTATTCAACTCACAGAGTTGAACCTTTCTTTAGACAGAGCAGATTTGAAACACTCTTTTTGTGGATTTTACAAGTGGAGATTTCAAGCGATTTGAGGCCAATTGTAGTAAAGGAAATATCCTCGTTTAAAAACTAGACAGAATCATTCTCAGAAACTACTTTGTGATGTGTGCGTTCAACTCACAGAGTTTCACCTTTCTTTTCATAGAGCAGTTTGGAAACACTCTGTTTCTTAAGTTTGCAAGAGGATATTTGGACCACTTTGAGGCCTTCGTTGGAAACGGGATTTCTCAGTATAATGCTAGACAGATGAATTCCCAGTAAGTTCTTTGTGTTGTGTCTATTCAACTCACAGAGTTGAACCTTCCTTTAGACAGCGCAGTTTGCAAACACTCTTTTTGTGGAATTTGCAAGTGGAGATTTCAAGCGATTTCAGGCCAATCTTAGAAAGGGAAATATCTTTGTATAAAAACTAGACAGAATCTTTCTCAGAAACTACTTTGTGTTCTGTGCGTTCCACTCACAGAGTTTAACCTTTCTTTTCATAGAGCAGTTTGGAATCACTCTGTTTTTTAAGTCTGCAAGGGGATATTTAGACCTCTTTGACGCCTTCGTTGGAAACGGGATTTCTTCATATACAGCTAGACACATGAATTCTCAGTAACTTCTTTGTGTTGTGTGTATTCAACTCACAGAGTTGAACCTTTCTTTAGACAGAGCAGATTTGAAACACTCTTTTTGTGGATTTTACAAGTGGAGATTTCAAGCGATTTGAGGCCAATTGTAGTAAAGGAAATATCCTCGTTTAAAAACTAGACAGAATCATTCTCAGAAACTACTTTGTGATGTGTGCGTTCAACTCACAGAGTTTCACCTTTCTTTTCATAGAGCAGTTTGGAAACACTCTGTTTCTTAAGTTTGCAAGAGGATATTTGGACCACTTTGAGGCCTTCGTTGGAAACGGGATTTCTCAGTATAATGCTAGACAGATGAATTCCCAGTAAGTTCTTTGTGTTGTGTCTATTCAACTCACAGAGTTGAACCTTCCTTTAGACAGCGCAGTTTGCAAACACTCTTTTTGTGGAATTTGCAAGTGGAGATTTCAAGCGATTTCAGGCCAATCTTAGAAAGGGAAATATCTTTGTATAAAAACTAGACAGAATCTTTCTCAGAAACTACTTTGTGTTCTGTGCGTTCCACTCACAGAGTTTAACCTTTCTTTTCATAGAGCAGTTTGGAATCACTCTGTTTTTTAAGTCTGCAAGAGGATATTTAGACCTCTTTGACGCCTTCATTATAAACGGGATTTCTTCATATACAGCTAGACACATGAATTCTCAGTAACTTCTTTGTGTTGTGTGTATTCAACTCACAGAGTTGAACCTTTCTTTAGACAGAGCAGATTTGAAACACTCTTTTTGTGGATTTTACAAGTGGAGATTTCAAGCGATTTGAGGCCAATTGTAGTAAAGGAAATATCCTCGGTTAAAAACTAGACAGAATCATTCTCAGAAACTACTTTGTGATGTGTGTGTTCAACTCACAGAGTTTCACCTTTCTTTTCATAGAGCAGTTTGGAAACACTCTGTTGGTTAAATTTGCAAGAGGATATTTGGACCACTTTGAGGCCTTCGTTGGAAACGGGATTTCTCAGTATACAGCTAGACAGATGAATTCCCAGTAAGTTCTTTGTGTTGTGTCTATTCAACTCACAGAGCTGAACCTTCCTTTAGACAGAGCAGTTTGCAAACACTCTTTTTGTGGAATTTGCAAGTGGAGATTTCAAGCGATTTCAGGCCAAACTTAGAAAGGGAAATATCTTTGTATAAAAACTAGACAGAATCTTTCTCAGAAACTACTCTGTGTTGTGTGTGTTCCACTCACAGAGTTTAACCTTTCTTTTCATAGAGCAGTTTGGAAACACTCTGTTTGTTAAGTCTGCAAGGGGATATTTAGACCTCTTTGACGCCTTCGTTGGAAATGGGATTTCTTCATATACAGCTAGACACATGAATCCTCAGTAACTTCTTTGTGTTGTGTGTATTCAACTCACAGAGTTGAACCTTTCTTTAGACAGAGCAGATTTGAAACACTCTTTTTGTGGATTTTACAAGTGGAGATTTCAAGCGATTTGAGGCCAATTGTAGTAAAGGAAATATCCTCGTTTAAAAACTAGACAGAATCATTCTCAGAAACTACTTTGTGATGTGTGCGTTCAACTCACAGAGTTTCACCTTTCTTTTCATAGAGCAGTTTGGAAACACTCTGTTTCTTAAGTTTGCAAGAGGATATTTGGACCACTTTGAGGCCTTCGTTGGAAACGGGATTTCTCAGTATAATGCTAGACAGATGAATTCCCAGTAAGTTCTTTGTGTTGTGTCTATTCAACTCACAGAGTTGAACCTTCCTTTCGACAGCGCAGTTTGCAAACACTCTTTTTGTGGAATTTGCAAGTGGATATTTCAAGCGATTTCAGGCCAATCTTAGAAAGGGAAATATCTTTGTATAAAAACTAGACAGAATGTTTCTCAGAAACTACTTTGTGTTCTGTGCGTTCCACTCACAGACTTTAACCTTTCTTTTCATAGAGCAGTTTGGAATCACTCTGTTTTTTAAGTCTGCAAGGGGATATTTAGACCTCTTTGACGCCTTCATTATAAACGGGATTTCTTCATATACAGCTAGACACATGAATTCTCAGTAACTTCTTTGTGTTGTGTGTATTCAACTCACAGAGTTGAACCTTTCTTTAGACAGAGCAGATTTGAAACACTCTTTTTGTGGATTTTACAAGTGGAGATTTCAAGCGATTTGAGGCCAATTGTAGTAAAGGAAATATCCTCGTTTAAAAACTAGACAGAATCATTCTCAGAAACTACTTTGTGATGTGTGCGTTCAACTCACAGAGTTTCACCTTTCTTTTCATAGAGCAGTTTGGAAACACTCTGTTGGTTAACTTTGCAAGAGGATATTTGGACCACTTTGAGGCCTTCGTTGGAAACGGGATTTCTCAGTATACAGCTAGATAGATGAATTCCCAGTAAGTTCTTTGTGTTGTGTCTATTCAACTCACAGAGTTGAACCTTCCTTTAGACAGAGCAGTTTGCAAACACTCTTTTTGTGGAATTTGCAAGTGGAGATTTCAAGCGATTTCAGGCCAAACTTAGAAAGGGAAATATCTTTGTATAAAAACTAGACAGAATCATTCTCAGAAACTACTCTGTGTTGTGTGCGTTCCACTCACAGAGTTTAACCTTTCTTTTCATAGAGCAGCTGGAAACACTCTCTTTGTTAAGTCTGCAAGGGGATATTTAGACCTCTTTGACGCCTTCGTTGGAAACGGGATTTCTTCATATACAGCTAGACACATGAATTCTCAGTAACTTCTTTGTGTTGTGTGTATTCAACTCACAGAGTTGAACCTTTCTTTAGACAGAGCAGATTTGAAACACTCTTTTTGTGGATTTTACAAGTGGAGATTTCAAGCGATTTGAGGCCAATTGTAGTAAAGGAAATATCCTCGTTTAAAAACTAGACAGAATCATTCTCAGAAACTACTTTGTGATGTGTGCGTTCAACTCACAGAGTTTCACCTTTCTTTTCATAGAGCAGTTTGGAAACACTCTGTTTCTTAAGTTTGCAAGAGGATATTTGGACCACTTTGAGGCCTTCGTTGGAAACGGGATTTCTCAGTATAATGCTAGACAGATGAATTCCCAGTAAGTTCTTTGTGTTGTGTCTATTCAACTCACAGAGTTGAACCTTCCTTTAGACAGCGCAGTTTGCAAACACTCTTTTTGTGGAATTTGCAAGTGGAGATTTCAAGCGATTTCAGGCCAATCTTAGAAAGGGAAATATCTTTGTATAAAAACTAGACAGAATCTTTCTCAGAAACTACTTTGTGTTCTGTGCGTTCCACTCACAGAGTTTAACCTTTCTTTTCATAGAGCAGTTTGGAATCACTCTGTTTTTTAAGTCTGCAAGGGGATATTTAGACCTCTTTGACGCGTTCATTATAAACGGGATTTCTTCATATACAGCTAGACACATGAATTCTCAGTAACTTCTTTGTGTTGTGTGTATTCAACTCACAGAGTTGAACCATTCTTTAGACAGAGCAGATTTGAAACACTCTTTTTGTGGATTTTACAAGTGGAGATTTCAAGCGATTTGAGGCCAATTGTAGTAAAGGAAATATCCTCGTTTAAAAACTAGACAGAATCATTCTCAGAAACTACTTTGTGATGTGTGCGTTCAACTCACAGAGTTTCACCTTTCTTTTCATAGAGCAGTTTGGAAACACTCTGTTTGTTAAGTTTGCAAGAGGATATTTGGACCACTTTGAGGCCTTCGTTGGAAACGGGATTTCTCAGTATAATGCTAGACAGATGAATTCCCAGTAAGTTCTTTGTGTTGTGTCTATTCAACTCACAGAGTTGAACCTTCCTTTAGACAGCGCAGTTTGCAAACACTCTTTTTGTGGAATTTGCAAGTGGAGATTTCAAGCGATTTCAGGCCAATCTTAGAAAGGGAAATATCTTTGTATAAAAACTAGACAGAATCTTTCTCAGAAACTACTTTGTGTTCTGTGCGTTCCACTCACAGACTTTAACCTTTCTTTTCATAGAGCAGTTTGGAATCACTCTGTTTTTTAAGTCTGCAAGGGGATATTTAGACCTCTTTGACGCCTTCATTATAAACGGGATTTCTTCATATACAGCTAGACACATGAATTCTCAGTAACTTCTTTGTGTTGTGTGTATTCAACTCACAGAGTTGAACCTTTCTTTAGACAGAGCAGATTTGAAACACTCTTTTTGTGGATTTTACAAGTGGAGATTTCAAGCGATTTGAGGCCAATTGTAGTAAAGGAAATATCCTCGTTTAAAAACTAGACAGAATCATTCTCAGAAACTACTTTGTGATGTGTGTGTTCAACTCACAGAGTTTCACCTTTCTTTTCATAGAGCAGTTTGGAAACACTCTGTTGGTTAAGTTTGCAAGAGGATATTTGGACCACTTTGAGGCCTTCGTTGGAAACGGGATTTCTCAGTATAATGCTAGACAGATGAATTCCCAGTAAGTTCTTTGTGTTGTGTCTATTCAACTCACAGAGTTGAACCTTCCTTTAGACAGAGCAGTTTGCAAACACTCTTTTTGTGGAATTTGCAAGTGGAGATTTCAAGCGATTTCAGGCCAAACTTAGAAAGGGAAATATCTTTGTATAAAAACTAGACAGAATCATTCTCAGAAACTACTCTGTGTTGTGTGCGTTCCACTCACAGAGTTTAACCTTTCTTTTCATAGAGCAGTTTGGAAACACTCTCTTTGTTAAGTCTGCAAGGGGATATTTAGACCTCTTTGACGCCTTCGTTGGAAACGGGATTTCTTCATATACAGCTAGACACATGAATCCTCAGTAACTTCTTTGTGTTGTGTGTATTCAACTCACAGAGTTGAACCTTTCTTTACACAGAGCAGATTTGAAACACTCTTTTTGTGGATTTTACATGTGGAGATTTCAAGCGATTTGAGGCCAATTGTAGTAAAGGAAATATCCTCGTTTAAAAACTAGACAGAATCATTCTCAGAAACTACTTTGTGATGTGTGCGTTCAACTCACAGAGTTTCACCTTTCTTTTCATAGAGCAGTTTGGAAACACTCTGTTTCTTAAGTTTGCAAGAGGATATTTGGACCACTTTGAGGCCTTCGTTGGAAACGGGATTTCTCTGTATAATGCTAGACAGATGAATTCCCAGTAAGTTCTTTGTGTTGTGTCTATTCAACTCACAGAGTTGAACCTTCCTTTAGACAGCGCAGTTTGCAAACACTCTTTTTGTGGAATTTGCAAGTGGAGATTTCAAGCGATTTCAGGCCAAACTTAGAAAGGGATATATCTTTGTATAAAAACTAGACAGAATCATTCTCAGAAACTACTCTGTGTTGTGTGCGTTCCACTCACAGAGTTTAACCTTTCTTTTCATAGAGCAGTTTGGAAACACTCTGTTTGTTAAGTCTGCAAGTGGATATTTAGACCTCTTTGACCCCTTCGTTTGAAACGGGATTTCTTCATATACAGCTAGACACATGAATGCTCAGTAACTTCTTTGTGTTGTGTGTATTCAACTCACAGAGTTGAACCTTTCTTTAGACAGAGCAGATTTGAAACACTCTTTTTGTGGATTTTACAAGTGGAGATTTCAAGCGATTTGAGGCCAATTGTAGTAAAGGAAATATCCTCGTTTAAAAACTAGACAGAATCATTCTCAGAAACTACTTTTTGATGTGTGCGTTCAACTCACAGAGTTTCACCTTTCTTTTCATAGAGCAGTTTGGAAACACTCTGTTTCTTAAGTTTGCAAGAGGATATTTGGACCACTTTGAGGCCTTCGTTGGAAACGGGATTTCTCAGTATAATGCTAGACAGATGAATTCCCAGTAAGTTCTTTGTGTTGTGTCTATTCAACTCACAGAGCTGAACCTTCCTTTAGACAGCGCAGTTTGCAAACACTCTTTTTGTGGAATTTGCAAGTGGAGATTTCAAGCGATTTCAGGCCAATCTTAGAAAGGGAAATATCTTTGTATAAAAACTAGACAGAATCTTTCTCAGAAACTACTTTGTGTTCTGTGCGTTCCACTCACAGAGTTTAACCTTTCTTTTCATAGAGCAGTTTGGAATCACTCTGTTTTTTAAGTCTGCAAGGGGATATTTAGACCTCTTTGACGCCTTCGTTGGAAACGGGATTTCTTCATATACAGCTAGACGCATGAATTCTCAGTAACTTCTTTGTGTTGTGTGTATTCAACTCACAGAGTTGAACGTTTCTTTAGACAGAGCAGATTTGAAACACTCTTTTTGTGGATTTTACAAGTGGAGATTTCAAGCCGTTTGAGGCCAATTGTAGTAAAGGAAATATCCTCGTTTAAAAACTAGACAGAATCATTCTCAGAAACTACTTTGTGATGTGTGCGTTCAACTCACAGAGTTTCACCTTTCTTTTCATAGAGCAGTTTGGAAACACTCTGTTGGTTAAGTTTGCAAGAGGATATTTGGACCACTTTGAGGCCTTCGTTGGAAACGGGATTTCTCAGTATAATGCTAGACAGATGAATTCCCAGTAAGTTCTTTGTGTTGTGTCTATTCAACTCACAGAGTTGAACCTTCCTTTAGACAGAGCAGTTTGCAAACACTCTTTTTGTGGAATTTGCAAGTGGAGATTTCAAGCGATTTCAGGCCAAACTTAGAAAGGGAAATATCTTTGTATAAAAACTAGACAGAATCATTCTCAGAAACTACTCTGTGTTGTGTGCGTTCCACTCACAGAGTTTAACCTTTCTTTTCATAGAGCAGTTTGGAAACACTCTCTTTGTTAAGTCTGCAAGGGGATATTTAGACCTCTTTGAAGCCTTCGTTGGAAACGGGATTTCTTCATATACAGCTAGACACATGAATCCTCAGTAACTTCTTTGTGTTGTGTGTATTCAACTCACAGAGTTGAACCTTTCTTTAGACAGAGCAGATTTGAAACACTCTTTTTGTGGATTTTACAAGTGGAGATTTCAAGCGATTTGAGGCCAATTGTAGTAAAGGAAATATCCTCGTTTAAAAACTAGACAGAATCATTCTCAAAAACTACTTTGTGATGTGTGCGTTCAACTCACAGAGTTTCACCGTTCTTTTCATAGAGCAGTTTGGAAACACTCTGTTTCTTAAGTTTGCAAGAGGATATTTGGACCACTTTGAGGCCTTCGTTGGAAACGGGATTTCTCTGTATAATGCTAGACAGATGAATTCCCAGTAAGTTCTTTGTGTTGTGTCTATTCAACTCACAGAGTTGAACCTTCCTTTAGACAGAGCAGTTTGCAAACACTCTTTTTGTGGAATTTGCAAGTGGAGATTTCAAGCGATTACAGGCCAAACTTAGAAAGGGAAATATCTTTGTATAAAAACTAGACAGAATCATTCTCAGAAACTACTCTGTGTTGTGTGCGTTCCACTCACAGAGTTTAACCTTCCTTTTCATAGAGCAGTTTGGAAACACTCTGTTTGTTAAGTCTGCAAGTGGATATTTAGACCTCTTTGACGCCTTCGTTGGAAACGGGATTTCTTCATATACAGCTAGACACATGAATGCTCAGTAACTTCTTTGTGTTGTGTGTATTCAACTCACAGAGTTGAACCTTTCTTTAGACAGAGCAGATTTGAAACACTCTTTTTGTGGATTTTACAAGTGGAGATTTCAAGCGATTTGAGGCCAATTGTAGTAAAGGAAATATCCTCGTTTAAAAACTAGACAGAATCATTCTCAGAAACTACTTTGTGATGTGTGCGTTCAACTCACAGAGTTTCACCTTTCTTTTCATAGAGCAGTTTGGAAACACTCTGTTTCTTAAGTTTGCAAGAGGATATTTGGACCACTTTGAGGCCTTCGTTGGAAACGGGATTTCTCAGTATAATGCTAGACAGATGAATTCCCAGTAAGTTCTTTGTGTTGTGTCTATTCAACTCACAGAGCTGAACCTTCCTTTAGACAGCGCAGTTTGCAAACACTCTTTTTGTGGAATTTGCAAGTGGAGATTTCAAGCGATTTCAGGCCAATCTTAGAAAGGGAAATATCTTTGTATAAAAACTAGACAGAATCTTTCTCAGAAACTACTTTGTGTTCTGTGCGTTCCACTCACAGAGTTTAACCTTTCTTTTCATAGAGCAGTTTGGAATCACTCTGTTTTTTAAGTCTGCAAGGGGATATTTAGACCTCTTTGACGCCTTCGTTGGAAACGGGATTTCTTCATATACAGCTAGACACATGAATTCTCAGTAACTTCTTTGTGTTGTGTGTATTCAACTCACAGAGTTGAACCTTTCTTTAGACAGAGCAGATTTGAAACACTCTTTTTGTGGATTTTACAAGTGGAGATTTCAAGCGATTTGAGGCCAATTGTAGTAAAGGAAATATCCTCGTTTAAAAACTAGACAGAATCATTCTCAGAAACTACTTTGTGATGTGTGCGTTCAACTCACAGAGTTTCACCTTTCTTTTCATAGAGCAGTTTGGAAACACTCTGTTTCTTAAGTTTGCAAGAGGATATTTGGACCACTTTGAGGCCTTCGTTGGAAACGGGATTTCTCAGTATAATGCTAGACAGATGAATTCCCAGTAAGTTCTTTGTGTTGTGTCTATTCAACTCACAGAGTTGAACCTTCCTTTAGACAGCGCAGTTTGCAAACACTCTTTTTGTGGAATTTGCAAGTGGAGATTTCAAGCGATTTCAGGCCAATCTTAGAAAGGGAAATATCTTTGTATAAAAACTAGACAGAATCTTTCTCAGAAACTACTTTGTGTTCTGTACGTTCCACTCACAGTTTAACCTTTCTTTTCATAGAGCAGTTTGGAATCACTCTGTTTTTTTAAGTCTGCAAGGGGATATTTAGACCTCTTTGACGCCTTCATTATAAACGGGATTTCTTCATATACAGCTAGACACATGAATTCTCAGTAACTTCTTTGTGTTGTGTGTATTCAACTCACAGAGTTGAACCTTTCTTTAGACAGAGCAGATTTGAAACGCTCTTTTTGTGGATTTTACAAGTGGAGATTTCAAGCGATTTGAGGCCAATTGTAGTAAAGGAAATATCCTCGTTTAAAAACTAGACAGAATCATTCTCAGAAACTACTTTGTGATGTGTGCGTTCAACTCACAGAGTTTCACCTTTCTTTTCATAGAGCAGTTTGGAAACACTCTGTTTCTTAAGTTTGCAAGAGGATATTTGGACCACTTTGAGGCCTTCGTTGGAAACGGGATTTCTCAGTATAATGCTAGACAGATGAATTCCCAGTAAGTTCTTTGTGTTGTGTCTATTCAACTCACAGAGTTGAACCTTCCTTTAGACAGCGCAGTTTGCAAACACTCTTTTTGTCGAATTTGCAAGTGGAGATTTCAAGCGATTTCAGGCCAATCTTAGAAAGGGAAATATCTTTGTATAAAAACTAGACAGAATCTTTCTCAGAAACTACTTTGTGTTCTGTGCGTTCCACTCACAGAGTTTAACCTTTCGTTTCATAGAGCAGTTTGGAATCACTCTGTTTTTTAAGTCTGCAAGGGGATATTTAGACCTCTTTGACGCCTTCATTATAAACGGGATTTCTTCATATACAGCTAGACACATGAATTCTCAGTAACTTCTTTGTGTTGTGTGTATTCAACTCACAGAGTTGAACCTTTCTTTAGACAGAGCAGATTTGAAACACTCTTTTTGTGGATTTTACAAGTGGAGATTTCAAGCGATTTGAGGCCAATTGTAGTAAAGGAAATATCCTCGTTTAAAACTAGACAGAATCATTCTCAGAAACTACTTTGTGATGTGTGTGTTCAAGTCACAGAGTTTCACCTTTCTTTTCATAGAGCAGTTTGGAAACACTCTGTTGGTTAAGCTTGCAAGAGGATATTTGGACCACTATGAGGCCTTCGTTGGAAACGGGATTTCTCAGTATACAGCTAGACAGATGAATTCCCAGTAAGTTCTTTGTGTTGTGGCTATTCAACTCACAGAGCTGAACCTTCCTTTAGACAGAGCAGTTTGCAAACACTCTTTTTGTGGAATTTGCAAGTGGAGATTTCAAGCGATTTCAGGCCAAACTTAGAAAGGGAAATATCTTTGTATAAAAACTAGACAGAATCATTCTCAGAAACTACTCTGTGTTGTGTGCGTTCCACTCACAGAGTTTAACCTTTCTTTTCATAGAGCAGTTTGGAAACACTCTGTTTGTTAAGTCTGCAAGTGGATATTTAGACCTCTTTGACGCCTTCGTTGGAAACGGGATTTCTTCATATACAGCTAGACACATGAATGCTCAGTAACTTCCTTGTGTTGTGTGTATTCAACTCACAGAGTTGAACCTTTCTTTAGACAGAGCAGATTTGAAACACTCTTTTTGTGGATTTTACAAGTGGAGATTTCAAGCGATTTGAGGCCAATTGTAGTAAAGGAAATATCCTCGTTTAAAAACTAGACAGAATCATTCTCAGAAACTACTTTGTGATGTGTGCGTTCAACTCACAGAGTTTCACCTTTCTTTTCATAGAGCAGTTTGGAAACACTCTGTTTCTTAAGTTTGCAAGAGGATATTTGGACCACTTTGAGGCCTTCGTTGGAAACGGGATTTCTCAGTATAATGCTAGACAGATGAATTCCCAGTAAGTTCTTTGTGTTGTGTCTATTCAACTCACAGAGTTGAACCTTCCTTTAGACAGCGCAGTTTGCAAACACTCTTTTTGTGGAATTTGCAAGTGGAGATTTCAAGCGATTTCAGGCCAATCTTAGAAAGGGAAATATCTTTGTATAAAAACTAGACAGAATCTTTCTCAGAAACTACTTTGTGTTCTGTACGTTCCACTCACAGAGTTTAACCTTTCTTTTCATAGAGCAGTTTGGAATCACTCTGTTTTTTTAAGTCTGCAAGGGGATATTTAGACCTCTTTGACGCCTTCATTATAAACGGGATTTCTTCATATACAGCTAGACACATGAATTCTCAGTAACTTCTTTGTGTTGTGTGTATTCAACTCACAGAGTTGAACCTTTCTTTAGACAGAGCAGATTTGAAACGCTCTTTTTGTGGATTTTACAAGTGGAGATTTCAAGCGATTTGAGGCCAATTGTAGTAAAGGAAATATCCTCGTTTAAAAACTAGACAGAATCATTCTCAGAAACTACTTTGTGATGTGTGCGTTCAACTCACAGAGTTTCACCTTTCTTTTCATAGAGCAGTTTGGAAACACTCTGTTTCTTAAGTTTGCAAGAGGATATTTGGACCACTTTGAGGCCTTCGTTGGAAACGGGATTTCTCAGTATAATGCTAGACAGATGAATTCCCAGTAAGTTCTTTGTGTTGTGTCTATTCAACTCACAGAGTTGAACCTTCCTTTAGACAGCGCAGTTTGCAAACACTCTTTTTGTCGAATTTGCAAGTGGAGATTTCAAGCGATTTCAGGCCAATCTTAGAAAGGGAAATATCTTTGTATAAAAACTAGACAGAATCTTTCTCAGAAACTACTTTGTGTTCTGTGCGTTCCACTCACAGAGTTTAACCTTTCGTTTCATAGAGCAGTTTGGAATCACTCTGTTTTTTAAGTCTGCAAGGGGATATTTAGACCTCTTTGACGCCTTCATTATAAACGGGATTTCTTCATATACAGCTAGACACATGAATTCTCAGTAACTTCTTTGTGTTGTGTGTATTCAACTCACAGAGTTGAACCTTTCTTTAGACAGAGCAGATTTGAAACACTCTTTTTGTGGATTTTACAAGTGGAGATTTCAAGCGATTTGAGGCCAATTGTAGTAAAGGAAATATCCTCGTTTAAAACTAGACAGAATCATTCTCAGAAACTACTTTGTGATGTGTGTGTTCAAGTCACAGAGTTTCACCTTTCTTTTCATAGAGCAGTTTGGAAACACTCTGTTGGTTAAGCTTGCAAGAGGATATTTGGACCACTTTGAGGCCTTCGTTGGAAACGGGATTTCTCAGTATACAGCTAGACAGATGAATTCCCAGTAAGTTCTTTGTGTTGTGGCTATTCAACTCACAGAGCTGAACCTTCCTTTAGACAGAGCAGTTTGCAAACACTCTTTTTGTGGAATTTGCAAGTGGAGATTTCAAGCGATTTCAGGCCAAACTTAGAAAGGGAAATATCTTTGTATAAAAACTAGACAGAATCATTCTCAGAAACTACTCTGTGTTGTGTGCGTTCCACTCACAGAGTTTAACCTTTCTTTTCATAGAGCAGTTTGGAAACACTCTGTTTGTTAAGTCTGCAAGTGGATATTTAGACCTCTTTGACGCCTTCGTTGGAAACGGGATTTCTTCATATACAGCTAGACACATGAATGCTCAGTAACTTCCTTGTGTTGTGTGTATTCAACTCACAGAGTTGAACCTTTCTTTAGACAGAGCAGATTTGAAACACTCTTTTTGTGGATTTTACAAGTGGAGATTTCAAGCGATTTGAGGCCAATTGTAGTAAAGGAAATATCCTCGTTTAAAAACTAGACAGAATCATTCTCAGAAACTACTTTGTGATGTGTGCGTTCAACTCACAGAGTTTCACCTTTCTTTTCATAGAGCAGTTTGGAAACACTCTGTTTCTTAAGTTTGCAAGAGGATATTTGGACCACTTTGAGGCCTTCGTTGGAAACGGGATTTCTCAGTATAATGCTAGACAGATGAATTCCCAGTAAGTTCTTTGTGTTGTGTCTATTCAACTCACAGAGTTGAACCTTCCTTTAGACAGCGCAGTTTGCAAACACTCTTTTTGTGGAATTTGCAAGTGGAGATTTCAAGCGATTTCAGGCCAATCTTAGAAAGGGAAATATCTTTGTATAAAAACTAGACAGAATCTTTCTCAGAAACTACTTTGTGTTCTGTGCGTTCCACTCACAGAGTTTAACCTTTCTTTTCATAGAGCAGTTTGGAATCACTCTGTTTTTTAAGTCTGCAAGGGGATATTTAGACCTCTTTGACGCCTTCGTTGGAAACGGGATTTCTTCATATACAGCTAGACACATGAATTCTCAGTAACTTCTTTGTGTTGTGTGTATTCAACTCACAGAGTTGAACCTTTCTTTAGACAGAGCAGATTTGAAACACTCTTTTTGTGGATTTTACAAGTGGAGATTTCAAGCGATTTGAGGCCAATTGTAGTAAAGGAAATATCCTCGTTTAAAAACTAGACAGAATCATTCTCAGAAACTACTTTGTGATGTGTGCGTTCAACTCACAGAGTTTCACCTTTCTTTTCATAGAGCAGTTTGGAAACACTCTGTTTCTTAAGTTTGCAAGAGGATATTTGGACCACTTTGAGGCCTTCGTTGGAAACGGGATTTCTCAGTATAATGCTAGACAGATGAATTCCCAGTAAGTTCTTTGTGTTGTGTCTATTCAACTCACAGAGTTGAACCTTCCTTTAGACAGCGCAGTTTGCAAACACTCTTTTTGTGGAATTTGCAAGTGGAGATTTCAAGCGATTTCAGGCCAATCTTAGAAAGGGAAATATCTTTGTATAAAAACTAGACAGAATCTTTCTCAGAAACTACTTTGTGTTCTGTGCGTTCCACTCACAGAGTTTAACCTTTCTTTTCATAGAGCAGTTTGGAATCACTCTGTTTTTTAAGTCTGCAAGAGGATATTTAGACCTCTTTGACGCCTTCATTATAAACGGGATTTCTTCATATACAGCTAGACACATGAATTCTCAGTAACTTCTTTGTGTTGTGTGTATTCAACTCACAGAGTTGAACCTTTCTTTAGACAGAGCAGATTTGAAACACTCTTTTTGTGGATTTTACAAGTGGAGATTTCAAGCGATTTGAGGCCAATTGTAGTAAAGGAAATATCCTCGGTTAAAAACTAGACAGAATCATTCTCAGAAACTACTTTGTGATGTGTGTGTTCAACTCACAGAGTTTCACCTTTCTTTTCATAGAGCAGTTTGGAAACACTCTGTTGGTTAAATTTGCAAGAGGATATTTGGACCACTTTGAGGCCTTCGTTGGAAACGGGATTTCTCAGTATACAGCTAGACAGATGAATTCCCAGTAAGTTCTTTGTGTTGTGTCTATTCAACTCACAGAGCTGAACCTTCCTTTAGACAGAGCAGTTTGCAAACACTCTTTTTGTGGAATTTGCAAGTGGAGATTTCAAGCGATTTCAGGCCAAACTTAGAAAGGGAAATATCTTTGTATAAAAACTAGACAGAATCTTTCTCAGAAACTACTCTGTGTTGTGTGTGTTCCACTCACAGAGTTTAACCTTTCTTTTCATAGAGCAGTTTGGAAACACTCTGTTTGTTAAGTCTGCAAGGGGATATTTAGACCTCTTTGACGCCTTCGTTGGAAATGGGATTTCTTCATATACAGCTAGACACATGAATCCTCAGTAACTTCTTTGTGTTGTGTGTATTCAACTCACAGAGTTGAACCTTTCTTTAGACAGAGCAGATTTGAAACACTCTTTTTGTGGATTTTACAAGTGGAGATTTCAAGCGATTTGAGGCCAATTGTAGTAAAGGAAATATCCTCGTTTAAAAACTAGACAGAATCATTCTCAGAAACTACTTTGTGATGTGTGCGTTCAACTCACAGAGTTTCACCTTTCTTTTCATAGAGCAGTTTGGAAACACTCTGTTTCTTAAGTTTGCAAGAGGATATTTGGACCACTTTGAGGCCTTCGTTGGAAACGGGATTTCTCAGTATAATGCTAGACAGATGAATTCCCAGTAAGTTCTTTGTGTTGTGTCTATTCAACTCACAGAGTTGAACCTTCCTTTCGACAGCGCAGTTTGCAAACACTCTTTTTGTGGAATTTGCAAGTGGATATTTCAAGCGATTTCAGGCCAATCTTAGAAAGGGAAATATCTTTGTATAAAAACTAGACAGAATGTTTCTCAGAAACTACTTTGTGTTCTGTGCGTTCCACTCACAGACTTTAACCTTTCTTTTCATAGAGCAGTTTGGAATCACTCTGTTTTTTAAGTCTGCAAGGGGATATTTAGACCTCTTTGACGCCTTCATTATAAACGGGATTTCTTCATATACAGCTAGACACATGAATTCTCAGTAACTTCTTTGTGTTGTGTGTATTCAACTCACAGAGTTGAACCTTTCTTTAGACAGAGCAGATTTGAAACACTCTTTTTGTGGATTTTACAAGTGGAGATTTCAAGCGATTTGAGGCCAATTGTAGTAAAGGAAATATCCTCGTTTAAAAACTAGACAGAATCATTCTCAGAAACTACTTTGTGATGTGTGCGTTCAACTCACAGAGTTTCACCTTTCTTTTCATAGAGCAGTTTGGAAACACTCTGTTGGTTAACTTTGCAAGAGGATATTTGGACCACTTTGAGGCCTTCGTTGGAAACGGGATTTCTCAGTATACAGCTAGATAGATGAATTCCCAGTAAGTTCTTTGTGTTGTGTCTATTCAACTCACAGAGTTGAACCTTCCTTTAGACAGAGCAGTTTGCAAACACTCTTTTTGTGGAATTTGCAAGTGGAGATTTCAAGCGATTTCAGGCCAAACTTAGAAAGGGAAATATCTTTGTATAAAAACTAGACAGAATCATTCTCAGAAACTACTCTGTGTTGTGTGCGTTCCACTCACAGAGTTTAACCTTTCTTTTCATAGAGCAGCTGGAAACACTCTCTTTGTTAAGTCTGCAAGGGGATATTTAGACCTCTTTGACGCCTTCGTTGGAAACGGGATTTCTTCATATACAGCTAGACACATGAATTCTCAGTAACTTCTTTGTGTTGTGTGTATTCAACTCACAGAGTTGAACCTTTCTTTAGACAGAGCAGATTTGAAACACTCTTTTTGTGGATTTTACAAGTGGAGATTTCAAGCGATTTGAGGCCAATTGTAGTAAAGGAAATATCCTCGTTTAAAAACTAGACAGAATCATTCTCAGAAACTACTTTGTGATGTGTGCGTTCAACTCACAGAGTTTCACCTTTCTTTTCATAGAGCAGTTTGGAAACACTCTGTTTCTTAAGTTTGCAAGAGGATATTTGGACCACTTTGAGGCCTTCGTTGGAAACGGGATTTCTCAGTATAATGCTAGACAGATGAATTCCCAGTAAGTTCTTTGTGTTGTGTCTATTCAACTCACAGAGTTGAACCTTCCTTTAGACAGCGCAGTTTGCAAACACTCTTTTTGTGGAATTTGCAAGTGGAGATTTCAAGCGATTTCAGGCCAATCTTAGAAAGGGAAATATCTTTGTATAAAAACTAGACAGAATCTTTCTCAGAAACTACTTTGTGTTCTGTGCGTTCCACTCACAGAGTTTAACCTTTCTTTTCATAGAGCAGTTTGGAATCACTCTGTTTTTTAAGTCTGCAAGGGGATATTTAGACCTCTTTGACGCCTTCGTTGGAAACGGGATTTCTTCATATACAGCTAGACACATGAATTCTCAGTAACTTCTTTGTGTTGTGTGTATTCAACTCACAGAGTTGAACCTTTCTTTAGACAGAGCAGATTTGAAACACTCTTTTTGTGGATTTTACAAGTGGAGATTTCAAGCGATTTGAGGCCAATTGTAGTAAAGGAAATATCCTCGTTTAAAAACTAGACAGAATCATTCTCAGAAACTACTTTGTGATGTGTGCGTTCAACTCACAGAGTTTCACCTTTCTTTTCATAGAGCAGTTTGGAAACACTCTGTTTCTTAAGTTTGCAAGAGGATATTTGGACCACTTTGAGGCCTTCGTTGGAAACGGGATTTCTCAGTATAATGCTAGACAGATGAATTCCCAGTAAGTTCTTTGTGTTGTGTCTATTCAACTCACAGAGTTGAACCTTCCTTTAGACAGCGCAGTTTGCAAACACTCTTTTTGTGGAATTTGCAAGTGGAGATTTCAAGCGATTTCAGGCCAATCTTAGAAAGGGAAATATCTTTGTATAAAAACTAGACAGAATCTTTCTCAGAAACTACTTTGTGTTCTGTGCGTTCCACTCACAGAGTTTAACCTTTCTTTTCATAGAGCAGTTTGGAATCACTCTGTTTTTTAAGTCTGCAAGAGGATATTTAGACCTCTTTGACGCCTTCATTATAAACGGGATTTCTTCATATACAGCTAGACACATGAATTCTCAGTAACTTCTTTGTGTTGTGTGTATTCAACTCACAGAGTTGAACCTTTCTTTAGACAGAGCAGATTTGAAACACTCTTTTTGTGGATTTTACAAGTGGAGATTTCAAGCGATTTGAGGCCAATTGTAGTAAAGGAAATATCCTCGGTTAAAAACTAGACAGAATCATTCTCAGAAACTACTTTGTGATGTGTGTGTTCAACTCACAGAGTTTCACCTTTCTTTTCATAGAGCAGTTTGGAAACACTCTGTTGGTTAAATTTGCAAGAGGATATTTGGACCACTTTGAGGCCTTCGTTGGAAACGGGATTTCTCAGTATACAGCTAGACAGATGAATTCCCAGTAAGTTCTTTGTGTTGTGTCTATTCAACTCACAGAGCTGAACCTTCCTTTAGACAGAGCAGTTTGCAAACACTCTTTTTGTGGAATTTGCAAGTGGAGATTTCAAGCGATTTCAGGCCAAACTTAGAAAGGGAAATATCTTTGTATAAAAACTAGACAGAATCTTTCTCAGAAACTACTCTGTGTTGTGTGTGTTCCACTCACAGAGTTTAACCTTTCTTTTCATAGAGCAGTTTGGAAACACTCTGTTTGTTAAGTCTGCAAGGGGATATTTAGACCTCTTTGACGCCTTCGTTGGAAATGGGATTTCTTCATATACAGCTAGACACATGAATCCTCAGTAACTTCTTTGTGTTGTGTGTATTCAACTCACAGAGTTGAACCTTTCTTTAGACAGAGCAGATTTGAAACACTCTTTTTGTGGATTTTACAAGTGGAGATTTCAAGCGATTTGAGGCCAATTGTAGTAAAGGAAATATCCTCGTTTAAAAACTAGACAGAATCATTCTCAGAAACTACTTTGTGATGTGTGCGTTCAACTCACAGAGTTTCACCTTTCTTTTCATAGAGCAGTTTGGAAACACTCTGTTTCTTAAGTTTGCAAGAGGATATTTGGACCACTTTGAGGCCTTCGTTGGAAACGGGATTTCTCAGTATAATGCTAGACAGATGAATTCCCAGTAAGTTCTTTGTGTTGTGTCTATTCAACTCACAGAGTTGAACCTTCCTTTCGACAGCGCAGTTTGCAAACACTCTTTTTGTGGAATTTGCAAGTGGATATTTCAAGCGATTTCAGGCCAATCTTAGAAAGGGAAATATCTTTGTATAAAAACTAGACAGAATGTTTCTCAGAAACTACTTTGTGTTCTGTGCGTTCCACTCACAGACTTTAACCTTTCTTTTCATAGAGCAGTTTGGAATCACTCTGTTTTTTAAGTCTGCAAGGGGATATTTAGACCTCTTTGACGCCTTCATTATAAACGGGATTTCTTCATATACAGCTAGACACATGAATTCTCAGTAACTTCTTTGTGTTGTGTGTATTCAACTCACAGAGTTGAACCTTTCTTTAGACAGAGCAGATTTGAAACACTCTTTTTGTGGATTTTACAAGTGGAGATTTCAAGCGATTTGAGGCCAATTGTAGTAAAGGAAATATCCTCGTTTAAAAACTAGACAGAATCATTCTCAGAAACTACTTTGTGATGTGTGCGTTCAACTCACAGAGTTTCACCTTTCTTTTCATAGAGCAGTTTGGAAACACTCTGTTGGTTAACTTTGCAAGAGGATATTTGGACCACTTTGAGGCCTTCGTTGGAAACGGGATTTCTCAGTATACAGCTAGATAGATGAATTCCCAGTAAGTTCTTTGTGTTGTGTCTATTCAACTCACAGAGTTGAACCTTCCTTTAGACAGAGCAGTTTGCAAACACTCTTTTTGTGGAATTTGCAAGTGGAGATTTCAAGCGATTTCAGGCCAAACTTAGAAAGGGAAATATCTTTGTATAAAAACTAGACAGAATCATTCTCAGAAACTACTCTGTGTTGTGTGCGTTCCACTCACAGAGTTTAACCTTTCTTTTCATAGAGCAGCTGGAAACACTCTCTTTGTTAAGTCTGCAAGGGGATATTTAGACCTCTTTGACGCCTTCGTTGGAAACGGGATTTCTTCATATACAGCTAGACACATGAATTCTCAGTAACTTCTTTGTGTTGTGTGTATTCAACTCACAGAGTTGAACCTTTCTTTAGACAGAGCAGATTTGAAACACTCTTTTTGTGGATTTTACAAGTGGAGATTTCAAGCGATTTGAGGCCAATTGTAGTAAAGGAAATATCCTCGTTTAAAAACTAGACAGAATCATTCTCAGAAACTACTTTGTGATGTGTGCGTTCAACTCACAGAGTTTCACCTTTCTTTTCATAGAGCAGTTTGGAAACACTCTGTTTCTTAAGTTTGCAAGAGGATATTTGGACCACTTTGAGGCCTTCGTTGGAAACGGGATTTCTCAGTATAATGCTAGACAGATGAATTCCCAGTAAGTTCTTTGTGTTGTGTCTATTCAACTCACAGAGTTGAACCTTCCTTTAGACAGCGCAGTTTGCAAACACTCTTTTTGTGGAATTTGCAAGTGGAGATTTCAAGCGATTTCAGGCCAATCTTAGAAAGGGAAATATCTTTGTATAAAAACTAGACAGAATCTTTCTCAGAAACTACTTTGTGTTCTGTGCGTTCCACTCACAGAGTTTAACCTTTCTTTTCATAGAGCAGTTTGGAATCACTCTGTTTTTTAAGTCTGCAAGGGGATATTTAGACCTCTTTGACGCGTTCATTATAAACGGGATTTCTTCATATACAGCTAGACACATGAATTCTCAGTAACTTCTTTGTGTTGTGTGTATTCAACTCACAGAGTTGAACCATTCTTTAGACAGAGCAGATTTGAAACACTCTTTTTGTGGATTTTACAAGTGGAGATTTCAAGCGATTTGAGGCCAATTGTAGTAAAGGAAATATCCTCGTTTAAAAACTAGACAGAATCATTCTCAGAAACTACTTTGTGATGTGTGCGTTCAACTCACAGAGTTTCACCTTTCTTTTCATAGAGCAGTTTGGAAACACTCTGTTTGTTAAGTTTGCAAGAGGATATTTGGACCACTTTGAGGCCTTCGTTGGAAACGGGATTTCTCAGTATAATGCTAGACAGATGAATTCCCAGTAAGTTCTTTGTGTTGTGTCTATTCAACTCACAGAGTTGAACCTTCCTTTAGACAGCGCAGTTTGCAAACACTCTTTTTGTGGAATTTGCAAGTGGAGATTTCAAGCGATTTCAGGCCAATCTTAGAAAGGGAAATATCTTTGTATAAAAACTAGACAGAATCTTTCTCAGAAACTACTTTGTGTTCTGTGCGTTCCACTCACAGACTTTAACCTTTCTTTTCATAGAGCAGTTTGGAATCACTCTGTTTTTTAAGTCTGCAAGGGGATATTTAGACCTCTTTGACGCCTTCATTATAAACGGGATTTCTTCATATACAGCTAGACACATGAATTCTCAGTAACTTCTTTGTGTTGTGTGTATTCAACTCACAGAGTTGAACCTTTCTTTAGACAGAGCAGATTTGAAACACTCTTTTTGTGGATTTTACAAGTGGAGATTTCAAGCGATTTGAGGCCAATTGTAGTAAAGGAAATATCCTCGTTTAAAAACTAGACAGAATCATTCTCAGAAACTACTTTGTGATGTGTGTGTTCAACTCACAGAGTTTCACCTTTCTTTTCATAGAGCAGTTTGGAAACACTCTGTTGGTTAAGTTTGCAAGAGGATATTTGGACCACTTTGAGGCCTTCGTTGGAAACGGGATTTCTCAGTATAATGCTAGACAGATGAATTCCCAGTAAGTTCTTTGTGTTGTGTCTATTCAACTCACAGAGTTGAACCTTCCTTTAGACAGAGCAGTTTGCAAACACTCTTTTTGTGGAATTTGCAAGTGGAGATTTCAAGCGATTTCAGGCCAAACTTAGAAAGGGAAATATCTTTGTATAAAAACTAGACAGAATCATTCTCAGAAACTACTCTGTGTTGTGTGCGTTCCACTCACAGAGTTTAACCTTTCTTTTCATAGAGCAGTTTGGAAACACTCTCTTTGTTAAGTCTGCAAGGGGATATTTAGACCTCTTTGACGCCTTCGTTGGAAACGGGATTTCTTCATATACAGCTAGACACATGAATCCTCAGTAACTTCTTTGTGTTGTGTGTATTCAACTCACAGAGTTGAACCTTTCTTTAGACAGAGCAGATTTGAAACACTCTTTTTGTGGATTTTACATGTGGAGATTTCAAGCGATTTGAGGCCAATTGTAGTAAAGGAAATATCCTCGTTTAAAAACTAGACAGAATCATTCTCAGAAACTACTTTGTGATGTGTGCGTTCAACTCACAGAGTTTCACCTTTCTTTTCATAGAGCAGTTTGGAAACACTCTGTTTCTTAAGTTTGCAAGAGGATATTTGGACCACTTTGAGGCCTTCGTTGGAAACGGGATTTCTCTGTATAATGCTAGACAGATGAATTCCCAGTAAGTTCTTTGTGTTGTGTCTATTCAACTCACAGAGTTGAACCTTCCTTTAGACAGCGCAGTTTGCAAACACTCTTTTTGTGGAATTTGCAAGTGGAGATTTCAAGCGATTTCAGGCCAAACTTAGAAAGGGATATATCTTTGTATAAAAACTAGACAGAATCATTCTCAGAAACTACTCTGTGTTGTGTGCGTTCCACTCACAGAGTTTAACCTTTCTTTTCATAGAGCAGTTTGGAAACACTCTGTTTGTTAAGTCTGCAAGTGGATATTTAGACCTCTTTGACCCCTTCGTTTGAAACGGGATTTCTTCATATACAGCTAGACACATGAATGCTCAGTAACTTCTTTGTGTTGTGTGTATTCAACTCACAGAGTTGAACCTTTCTTTAGACAGAGCAGATTTGAAACACTCTTTTTGTGGATTTTACAAGTGGAGATTTCAAGCGATTTGAGGCCAATTGTAGTAAAGGAAATATCCTCGTTTAAAAACTAGACAGAATCATTCTCAGAAACTACTTTTTGATGTGTGCGTTCAACTCACAGAGTTTCACCTTTCTTTTCATAGAGCAGTTTGGAAACACTCTGTTTCTTAAGTTTGCAAGAGGATATTTGGACCACTTTGAGGCCTTCGTTGGAAACGGGATTTCTCAGTATAATGCTAGACAGATGAATTCCCAGTAAGTTCTTTGTGTTGTGTCTATTCAACTCACAGAGCTGAACCTTCCTTTAGACAGCGCAGTTTGCAAACACTCTTTTTGTGGAATTTGCAAGTGGAGATTTCAAGCGATTTCAGGCCAATCTTAGAAAGGGAAATATCTTTGTATAAAAACTAGACAGAATCTTTCTCAGAAACTACTTTGTGTTCTGTGCGTTCCACTCACAGAGTTTAACCTTTCTTTTCATAGAGCAGTTTGGAATCACTCTGTTTTTTAAGTCTGCAAGGGGATATTTAGACCTCTTTGACGCCTTCGTTGGAAACGGGATTTCTTCATATACAGCTAGACGCATGAATTCTCAGTAACTTCTTTGTGTTGTGTGTATTCAACTCACAGAGTTGAACGTTTCTTTAGACAGAGCAGATTTGAAACACTCTTTTTGTGGATTTTACAAGTGGAGATTTCAAGCCGTTTGAGGCCAATTGTAGTAAAGGAAATATCCTCGTTTAAAAACTAGACAGAATCATTCTCAGAAACTACTTTGTGATGTGTGCGTTCAACTCACAGAGTTTCACCTTTCTTTTCATAGAGCAGTTTGGAAACACTCTGTTGGTTAAGTTTGCAAGAGGATATTTGGACCACTTTGAGGCCTTCGTTGGAAACGGGATTTCTCAGTATAATGCTAGACAGATGAATTCCCAGTAAGTTCTTTGTGTTGTGTCTATTCAACTCACAGAGTTGAACCTTCCTTTAGACAGCGCAGTTTGCAAACACTCTTTTTGTGGAATTTGCAAGTGGAGATTTCAAGCGATTTCAGGCCAATCTTAGAAAGGGAAATATCTTTGTATAAAAACTAGACAGAATCTTTCTCAGAAACTACTTTGTGTTCTGTGCGTTCCACTCACAGAGTTTAACCTTTCTTTTCATAGAGCAGTTTGGAATCACTCTGTTTTTTAAGTCTGCAAGGGGATATTTAGACCTCTTTGACGCCTTCATTATAAACGGGATTTCTTCATATACAGCTAGACACATGAATTCTCAGTAACTTCTTTGTGTTGTGTGTATTCAACTCACAGAGTTGAACCTTTCTTTAGACAGAGCAGATTTGAAACACTCTTTTTGTGGATTTTACAAGTGGAGATTTCAAGCGATTTGAGGCCAATTGTAGTAAAGGAAATATCCTCGTTTAAAAACTAGACAGAATCATTCTCAGAAACTACTTTGTGATGTGTGTGTTCAACTCACAGAGTTTCACCTTTCTTTTCATAGAGCAGTTTGGAAACACTCTGTTTCTTAAGTTTGCAAGAGGATATTTGGACCACTTTGAGGCCTTCGTTGGAAACGGGATTTCTCAGTATAATGCTAGACAGATGAATTCCCAGTAAGTTCTTTGTGTTGTGTCTATTCAACTCACAGAGTTGAACCTTCCTTTAGACAGCGCAGTTTGCAAACACTCTTTTTGTGGAATTTGCAAGTGGAGATTTCAAGCGATTTCAGGCCAATCTTAGAAAGGGAAATATCTTTGTATAAAAACTAGACAGAATCTTTCTCAGAAACTACTTTGTGTTCTGTGCGTTCCACTCACAGAGTTTAACCTTTCGTTTCATAGAGCAGTTTGGAATCACTCTGTTTTTTAAGTCTGCAAGGGGATATTTAGACCTCTTTGACGCCTTCATTATAAACGGGATTTCTTCATATACAGCTAGACACATGAATTCTCAGTAACTTCTTTGTGTTGTGTGTATTCAACTCACAGAGTTGAACCTTTCTTTAGACAGAGCAGATTTGAAACACTCTTTTTGTGGATTTTACAAGTGGAGATTTCAAGCGATTTGAGGCCAATTGTAGTAAAGGAAATATCCTCGTTTAAAAACTAGACAGAATCATTCTCAGAAACTACTTTGTGATGTGTGTGTTCAACTCACAGAGTTTCACCTTTCTTTTCATAGAGCAGTTTGGAAACACTCTGTTTCTTAAGTTTGCAAGAGGATATTTGGACCACTTTGAGGCCTTCGTTGGAAACGGGATTTCTCAGTATAATGCTAGACAGATGAATTCCCAGTAAGTTCTTTGTGTTGTGTCTATTCAACTCACAGAGTTGAACCTTCCTTTAGACAGCGCAGTTTGCAAACACTCTTTTTGTGGAATTTGCAAGTGGAGATTTCAAGCGATTTCAGGCCAATCTTAGAAAGGGAAATATCTTTGTATAAAAACTAGACAGAATCTTTCTCAGAAACTACTTTGTGTTCTGTGCGTTCCACTCACAGAGTTTAACCTTTCGTTTCATAGAGCAGTTTGGAATCACTCTGTTTTTTAAGTCTGCAAGGGGATATTTAGACCTCTTTGACGCCTTCATTATAAACGGGATTTCTTCATATACAGCTAGACACATGAATTCTCAGTAACTTCTTTGTGTTGTGTGTATTCAACTCACAGAGTTGAACCTTTCTTTAGACAGAGCAGATTTGAAACACTCTTTTTGTGGATTTTACAAGTGGAGATTTCAAGCGATTTGAGGCCAATTGTAGTAAAGGAAATATCCTCGTTTAAAACTAGACAGAATCATTCTCAGAAACTACTTTGTGATGTGTGTGTTCAACTCACAGAGTTTAACCTTTCTTTTCATAGAGCAGTTTGGAAACACTCTGTTGGTTAAGTTTGCAAGAGGATATTTGGACCACTTTGAGGCCTTCGTTGGAAACGGGATTTCTCAGTATACAGCTAGACAGATGAATTCCCAGTAAGTTCTTTGTGTTGTGGCTATTCAACTCACAGAGCTGAACCTTCCTTTAGACAGAGAAGTTTGCAAACACTCTTTTTGTGGAGTTTTCAAGTGGAGATTTCAAGCGATTTCAGGCCAAACTTAGAAAGGGAAATATCTTTGTATAAAAACTAGACAGAATCATTCTCAGAAACTACTCTGTGTTGTGTGCGTTCCACTCACAGAGTTTAACCTTTCTTTTCATAGAGCAGTTTGGAAACACTCTGTTTGTTAAGTCTGCAAGTGGATATTTAGACCTCTTTGACGCCTTCGTTGGAAACGGGATTTCTTCATATACAGCTAGACACATGAATGCTCAGTAACTTCTTTGTGTTGTGTGTATTCAACTCACAGAGTTGAACCTTTCTTTAGACAGAGCAGATTTGAAACACTCTTTTTGTGGATTTTACAAGTGGAGATTTCAAGCGATTTGAGGCCAATTGTAGTAAAGGAAATATCCTCGTTTAAAAACTAGACAGAATCATTCTCAGAAACTACTTTGTGATGTGTGCGTTCAACTCACAGAGTTTCACCTTTCTTTTCATAGAGCAGTTTGGAAACACTCTGTTTCTTAAGTTTGCAAGAGGATATTTGGACCACTTTGAGGCCTTCGTTGGAAACGGGATTTCTCAGTATAATGCTAGACAGATGAATTCCCAGTAAGTTCTTTGTGTTGTGTCTATTCAACTCACAGAGTTGAACCTTCCTTTAGACAGCGCAGTTTGCAAACACTCTTTTTGTGGAATTTGCAAGTGGAGATTTCAAGCGATTTCAGGCCAATCTTAGAAAGGGAAATATCTTTGTATAAAAACTAGACAGAATCTTTCTCAGAAACTACTTTGTGTTCTGTGCGTTCCACTCACAGAGTTTAACCTTTCTTTTCATAGAGCAGTTTGGAATCACTCTGTTTTTTAAGTCTGCAAGGGGATATTTAGACCTCTTTGACGCCTTCGTTGGAAACGGGATTTCTTCATATACAGCTAGACACATGAATTCTCAGTAACTTCTTTGTGTTGTGTGTATTCAACTCACAGAGTTGAACCTTTCTTTAGACAGAGCAGATTTGAAACACTCTTTTTGTGGATTTTACAAGTGGAGATTTCAAGCGATTTGAGGCCAATTGTAGTAAAGGAAATATCCTCGTTTAAAAACTAGACAGAATCATTCTCAGAAACTACTTTGTGATGTGTGCGTTCAACTCACAGAGTTTCACCTTTCTTTTCATAGAGCAGTTTGGAAACACTCTGTTTCTTAAGTTTGCAAGAGGATATTTGGACCACTTTGAGGCCTTCGTTGGAAACGGGATTTCTCAGTATAATGCTAGACAGATGAATTCCCAGTAAGTTCTTTGTGTTGTGTCTATTCAACTCACAGAGTTGAACCTTCCTTTAGACAGAGCAGTTTGGAAACACTCTTTTTGTGGAATTTGCAAGTGGAGATTTCAAGCGATTTCAGGCCAATCTTAGAAAGGGAAATATCTTTGTATAAAAACTAGACAGAATCTTTCTCAGAAACTACTTTGTGTTCTGTGCGTTCCACTCACAGAGTTTAACCTTTCTTTTCATAGAGCAGTTTGGAATCACTCTGTTTTTTAAGTCTGCAAGGGGATATTTAGACCTCTTTGACGCCTTCGTTGGAAACGGGATTTCTTCATATACAGCTAGACACATGAATTCTCAGTAACTTCTTTGTGTTGTGTGTATTCAACTCACAGAGTTGAACCTTTCTTTAGACAGAGCAGATTTGAAACACTCTTTTTGTGGATTTTACAAGTGGAGATTTCAAGCGATTTGAGGCCAATTGTAGTAAAGGAAATATCCTCGTTTAAAAACTAGACAGAATCATTCTCAGAAACTACTTTGTGATGTGTGCGTTCAACTCACAGAGTTTCACCTTTCTTTTCATAGAGCAGTTTGGAAACACTCTGTTGGTTAAGTTTGCAAGAGGATATTTGGACCACTTTGAGGCCTTCGTTGGAAACGGGATTTCTCAGTATAATGCTAGACAGATGAATTCCCAGTAAGTTCTTTGTGTTGTGTCTATTCAACTCACAGAGTTGAACCTTCCTTTAGACAGAGCAGTTTGCAAACACTCTTTTTGTGGAATTTGCAAGTGGAGATTTCAAGCGATTTCAGGCCAAACTTAGAAAGGGAAATATCTTTGTATAAAAACTAGACAGAATCATTCTCAGAAACTACTCTGTGTTGTGTGCGTTCCACTCACAGAGTTTAACCTTTCTTTTCATAGAGCAGTTTGGAAACACTCTCTTTGTTAAGTCTGCAAGGGGATATTTAGACCTCTTTGACGCCTTCGTTGGAAACGGGATTTCTTCATATACAGCTAGACACATGAATCCTCAGTAACTTCTTTGTGTTGTGTGTATTCAACTCACAGAGTTGAACCTTTCTTTAGACAGAGCAGATTTGAAACACTCTTTTTGTGGATTTTACAAGTGGAGATTTCAAGCGATTTGAGGCCAATTGTAGTAAAGGAAATATCCTCGTTTAAAAACTAGACAGAATCATTCTCAGAAACTACTTTGTGATGTGTGCGTTCAACTCACAGAGTTTCACCTTTCTTTTCATAGAGCAGTTTGGAAACACTCTGTTTCTTAAGTTTGCAAGAGGATATTTGGACCACTTTGAGGCCTTCGTTGGAAACGGGATTTCTCAGTATAATGCTAGACAGATGAATTCCCAGTAAGTTCTTTGTGTTGTGTCTATTCAACTCACAGAGTTGAACCTTCCTTTAGACAGCGCAGTTTGCAAACACTCTTTTTGTCGAATTTGCAAGTGGAGATTTCAAGCGATTTCAGGCCAATCTTAGAAAGGGAAATATCTTTGTATAAAAACTAGACAGAATCTTTCTCAGAAACTACTTTGTGTTCTGTGCGTTCCACTCACAGAGTTTAACCTTTCGTTTCATAGAGCAGTTTGGAATCACTCTGTTTTTTAAGTCTGCAAGGGGATATTTAGACCTCTTTGACGCCTTCATTATAAACGGGATTTCTTCATATACAGCTAGACACATGAATTCTCAGTAACTTCTTTGTGTTGTGTGTATTCAACTCACAGAGTTGAACCTTTCTTTAGACAGAGCAGATTTGAAACACTCTTTTTGTGGATTTTACAAGTGGAGATTTCAAGCGATTTGAGGCCAATTGTAGTAAAGGAAATATCCTCGTTTAAAACTAGACAGAATCATTCTCAGAAACTACTTTGTGATGTGTGTGTTCAAGTCACAGAGTTTCACCTTTCTTTTCATAGAGCAGTTTGGAAACACTCTGTTGGTTAAGCTTGCAAGAGGATATTTGGACCACTTTGAGGCCTTCGTTGGAAACGGGATTTCTCAGTATACAGCTAGACAGATGAATTCCCAGTAAGTTCTTTGTGTTGTGGCTATTCAACTCACAGAGCTGAACCTTCCTTTAGACAGAGCAGTTTGCAAACACTCTTTTTGTGGAATTTGCAAGTGGAGATTTCAAGCGATTTCAGGCCAAACTTAGAAAGGGAAATATCTTTGTATAAAAACTAGACAGAATCATTCTCAGAAACTACTCTGTGTTGTGTGCGTTCCACTCACAGAGTTTAACCTTTCTTTTCATAGAGCAGTTTGGAAACACTCTGTTTGTTAAGTCTGCAAGTGGATATTTAGACCTCTTTGACGCCTTCGTTGGAAACGGGATTTCTTCATATACAGCTAGACACATGAATGCTCAGTAACTTCCTTGTGTTGTGTGTATTCAACTCACAGAGTTGAACCTTTCTTTAGACAGAGCAGATTTGAAACACTCTTTTTGTGGATTTTACAAGTGGAGATTTCAAGCGATTTGAGGCCAATTGTAGTAAAGGAAATATCCTCGTTTAAAAACTAGACAGAATCATTCTCAGAAACTACTTTGTGATGTGTGCGTTCAACTCACAGAGTTTCACCTTTCTTTTCATAGAGCAGTTTGGAAACACTCTGTTTCTTAAGTTTGCAAGAGGATATTTGGACCACTTTGAGGCCTTCGTTGGAAACGGGATTTCTCAGTATAATGCTAGACAGATGAATTCCCAGTAAGTTCTTTGTGTTGTGTCTATTCAACTCACAGAGTTGAACCTTCCTTTAGACAGCGCAGTTTGCAAACACTCTTTTTGTGGAATTTGCAAGTGGAGATTTCAAGCGATTTCAGGCCAATCTTAGAAAGGGAAATATCTTTGTATAAAAACTAGACAGAATCTTTCTCAGAAACTACTTTGTGTTCTGTGCGTTCCACTCACAGACTTTAACCTTTCTTTTCATAGAGCAGTTTGGAATCACTCTGTTTTTTAAGTCTGCAAGGGGATATTTAGACCTCTTTGACGCCTTCGTTGGAAACGGGATTTCTTCATATACAGCTAGACACATGAATCCTCAGTAACTTCTTTGTGTTGTGTGTATTCAACTCACAGAGTTGAACCTTTCTTTAGACAGAGCAGATTTGAAACACTCTTTTTGTGGATTTTACAAGTGGAGATTTCAAGCGATTTGAGGCCAATTGTAGTAAAGGAAATATCCTCGTTTAAAAACTAGACAGAATCATTCTCAGAAACTACTTTGTGATGTGTGCGTTCAACTCACAGAGTTTCACCTTTCTTTTCATAGAGCAGTTTGGAAACACTCTGTTTCTTAAGTTTGCAAGAGGATATTTGGACCACTTTGAGGCCTTCGTTGGAAACGGGATTTCTCAGTATACAGCTAGACAGATGAATTCCCAGTAAGTTCTTTGTGTTGTGTCTATTCAACTCACAGAGCTGAACCTTCCTTTAGACAGAGCAGTTTGCAAACACTCTTTTTGTGGAATTTGCAAGTGGAGATTTCAAGCGATTTCAGGCCAAACTTAGAAAGGGAAATATCTTTGTATAAAAACTAGACAGAATCTTTCTCAGAAACTACTCTGTGTTGTGTGTGTTCCACTCACAGAGTTTAACCTTTCTTTTCATAGAGCAGTTTGGAAACACTCTGTTTGTTAAGTCTGCAAGGGGATATTTAGACCTCTTTGACGCCTTCGTTGGAAATGGGATTTCTTCATATACAGCTAGACACATGAATCCTCAGTAACTTCTTTGTGTTGTGTGTATTCAACTCACAGAGTTGAACCTTTCTTTAGACAGAGCAGATTTGAAACACTCTTTTTGTGGATTTTACAAGTGGAGATTTCAAGCGATTTGAGGCCAATTGTAGTAAAGGAAATATCCTCGTTTAAAAACTAGACAGAATCATTCTCAGAAACTACTTTGTGATGTGTGCGTTCAACTCACAGAGTTTCACCTTTCTTTTCATAGAGCAGTTTGGAAACACTCTGTTTCTTAAGTTTGCAAGAGGATATTTGGACCACTTTGAGGCCTTCGTTGGAAACGGGATTTCTCAGTATAATGCTAGACAGATGAATTCCCAGTAAGTTCTTTGTGTTGTGTCTATTCAACTCACAGAGTTGAACCTTCCTTTCGACAGCGCAGTTTGCAAACACTCTTTTTGTGGAATTTGCAAGTGGATATTTCAAGCGATTTCAGGCCAATCTTAGAAAGGGAAATATCTTTGTATAAAAACTAGACAGAATGTTTCTCAGAAACTACTTTGTGTTCTGTGCGTTCCACTCACAGACTTTAACCTTTCTTTTCATAGAGCAGTTTGGAATCACTCTGTTTTTTAAGTCTGCAAGGGGATATTTAGACCTCTTTGACGCCTTCGTTATAAACGGGATTTCTTCATATACAGCTAGACACATGAATTCTCAGTAACTTCTTTGTGTTGTGTGTATTCAACTCACAGAGTTGAACCTTTCTTTAGACAGAGCAGATTTGAAACACTCTTTTTGTGGATTTTACAAGTGGAGATTTCAAGCGATTTGAGGCCAATTGTAGTAAAGGAAATATCCTCGTTTAAAAACTAGACAGAATCATTCTCAGAAACTACTTTGTGATGTGTGCGTTCAACTCACAGAGTTTCACCTTTCTTTTCATAGAGCAGTTTGGAAACACTCTGTTGGTTAACTTTGCAAGAGGATATTTGGACCACTTTGAGGCCTTCGTTGGAAACGGGATTTCTCAGTATACAGCTAGATAGATGAATTCCCAGTAAGTTCTTTGTGTTGTGTCTATTCAACTCACAGAGTTGAACCTTCCTTTAGACAGAGCAGTTTGCAAACACTCTTTTTGTGGAATTTGCAAGTGGAGATTTCAAGCGATTTCAGGCCAAACTTAGAAAGGGAAATATCTTTGTATAAAAACTAGACAGAATCATTCTCAGAAACTACTCTGTGTTGTGTGCGTTCCACTCACAGAGTTTAACCTTTCTTTTCATAGAGCAGCTGGAAACACTCTCTTTGTTAAGTCTGCAAGGGGATATTTAGACCTCTTTGACGCCTTCGTTGGAAACGGGATTTCTTCATATACAGCTAGACACATGAATTCTCAGTAACTTCTTTGTGTTGTGTGTATTCAACTCACAGAGTTGAACCTTTCTTTAGACAGAGCAGATTTGAAACACTCTTTTTGTGGATTTTACAAGTGGAGATTTCAAGCGATTTGAGGCCAATTGTAGTAAAGGAAATATCCTCGTTTAAAAACTAGACAGAATCATTCTCAGAAACTACTTTGTGATGTGTGCGTTCAACTCACAGAGTTTCACCTTTCTTTTCATAGAGCAGTTTGGAAACACTCTGTTTCTTAAGTTTGCAAGAGGATATTTGGACCACTTTGAGGCCTTCGTTGGAAACGGGATTTCTCAGTATAATGCTAGACAGATGAATTCCCAGTAAGTTCTTTGTGTTGTGTCTATTCAACTCACAGAGTTGAACCTTCCTTTAGACAGCGCAGTTTGCAAACACTCTTTTTGTGGAATTTGCAAGTGGAGATTTCAAGCGATTTCAGGCCAATCTTAGAAAGGGAAATATCTTTGTATAAAAACTAGACAGAATCTTTCTCAGAAACTACTTTGTGTTCTGTGCGTTCCACTCACAGAGTTTAACCTTTCTTTTCATAGAGCAGTTTGGAATCACTCTGTTTTTTAAGTCTGCAAGGGGATATTTAGACCTCTTTGACGCCTTCGTTTGAAACGGGATTTCTTCATATACAGCTAGACACATGAATGCTCAGTAACTTCTTTGTGTTGTGTGTATTCAACTCACAGAGTTGAACCTTTCTTTAGACAGAGCAGATTTGAAACACTCTTTTTGTGGATTTTACAAGTGGAGATTTCAAGCGATTTGAGGCCAATTGTAGTAAAGGAAATATCCTCGTTTAAAAACTAGACAGAATCATTCTCAGAAACTACTTTGTGATGTGTGCGTTCAACTCACAGAGTTTCACCTTTCTTTTCATAGAGCAGTTTGGAAACACTCTGTTTGTTAAGTTTGCAAGAGGATATTTGGACCACTTTGAGGCCTTCGTTGGAAACGGGATTTCTCAGTATAATGCTAGACAGATGAATTCCCAGTAAGTTCTTTGTGTTGTGTCTATTCAACTCACAGAGTTGAACCTTCCTTTAGACAGCGCAGTTTGCAAACACTCTTTTTGTGGAATTTGCAAGTGGAGATTTCAAGCGATTTCAGGCCAATCTTAGAAAGGGAAATATCTTTGTATAAAAACTAGACAGAATCTTTCTCAGAAACTACTTTGTGTTCTGTGCGTTCCACTCACAGACTTTAACCTTTCTTTTCATAGAGCAGTTTGGAATCACTCTGTTTTTTAAGTCTGCAAGGGGATATTTAGACCTCTTTGACGCCTTCATTATAAACGGGATTTCTTCATATACAGCTAGACACATGAATTCTCAGTAACTTCTTTGTGTTGTGTGTATTCAACTCACAGAGTTGAACCTTTCTTTAGACAGAGCAGATTTGAAACACTCTTTTTGTGGATTTTACAAGTGGAGATTTCAAGCGATTTGAGGCCAATTGTAGTAAAGGAAATATCCTCGTTTAAAAACTAGACAGAATCATTCTCAGAAACTACTTTGTGATGTGTGTGTTCAACTCACAGAGTTTCACCTTTCTTTTCATAGAGCAGTTTGGAAACACTCTGTTGGTTAAGTTTGCAAGAGGATATTTGGACCACTTTGAGGCCTTCGTTGGAAACGGGATTTCTCAGTATAATGCTAGACAGATGAATTCCCAGTAAGTTCTTTGTGTTGTGTCTATTCAACTCACAGAGTTGAACCTTCCTTTAGACAGAGCAGTTTGCAAACACTCTTTTTGTGGAATTTGCAAGTGGAGATTTCAAGCGATTTCAGGCCAAACTTAGAAAGGGAAATATCTTTGTATAAAAACTAGACAGAATCATTCTCAGAAACTACTCTGTGTTGTGTGCGTTCCACTCACAGAGTTTAACCTTTCTTTTCATAGAGCAGTTTGGAAACACTCTCTTTGTTAAGTCTGCAAGGGGATATTTAGACCTCTTTGACGCCTTCGTTGGAAACGGGATTTCTTCATATACAGCTAGACACATGAATCCTCAGTAACTTCTTTGTGTTGTGTGTATTCAACTCTCAGAGTTGAACCTTTCTTTACACAGAGCAGATTTGAAACACTCTTTTTGTGGATTTTACATGTGGAGATTTCAAGCGATTTGAGGCCAATTGTAGTAAAGGAAATATCCTCGTTTAAAAACTAGACAGAATCATTCTCAGAAACTACTTTGTGATGTGTGCGTTCAACTCACAGAGTTTCACCTTTCTTTTCATAGAGCAGTTTGGAAACACTCTGTTTCTTAAGTTTGCAAGAGGATATTTGGACCACTTTGAGGCCTTCGTTGGAAACGGGATTTCTCTGTATAATGCTAGACAGATGAATTCCCAGTAAGTTCTTTGTGTTGTGTCTATTCAACTCACAGAGTTGAACCTTCCTTTAGACAGCGCAGTTTGCAAACACTCTTTTTGTGGAATTTGCAAGTGGAGATTTCAAGCGATTTCAGGCCAAACTTAGAAAGGGATATATCTTTGTATAAAAACTAGACAGAATCATTCTCAGAAACTACTCTGTGTTGTGTGTGTTCCACTCACGGAGTTTAACCTTTCTTTTCATAGAGCAGTTTGGAAACACTCTGTTTGTTAAGTCTGCAAGTGGATATTTAGACCTCTTTGACCCCTTCGTTTGAAACGGGATTTCTTCATATACAGCTAGACACATGAATGCTCAGTAACTTCTTTGTGTTGTGTGTATTCAACTCACAGAGTTGAACCTTTCTTTAGACAGAGCAGATTTGAAACACTCTTTTTGTGGATTTTACAAGTGGAGATTTCAAGCGATTTGAGGCCAATTGTAGTAAAGGAAATATCCTCGTTTAAAAACTAGACAGAATCATTCTCAGAAACTACTTTGTGATGTGTGCGTTCAACTCACAGAGTTTCACCTTTCTTTTCATAGAGCAGTTTGGAAACACTCTGTTTCTTAAGTTTGCAAGAGGATATTTGGACCACTTTGAGGCCTTCGTTGGAAACGGGATTTCTCAGTATAATGCTAGACAGATGAATTCCCAGTAAGTTCTTTGTGTTGTGTCTATTCAACTCACAGAGCTGAACCTTCCTTTAGACAGCGCAGTTTGCAAACACTCTTTTTGTGGAATTTGCAAGTGGAGATTTCAAGCGATTTCAGGCCAATCTTAGAAAGGGAAATATCTTTGTATAAAAACTAGACAGAATCTTTCTCAGAAACTACTTTGTGTTCTGTGCGTTCCACTCACAGAGTTTAACCTTTCTTTTCATAGAGCAGTTTGGAATCACTCTGTTTTTTAAGTCTGCAAGGGGATATTTAGACCTCTTTGACGCCTTCGTTGGAAACGGGATTTCTTCATATACAGCTAGACGCATGAATTCTCAGTAACTTCTTTGTGTTGTGTGTATTCAACTCACAGAGTTGAACGTTTCTTTAGACAGAGCAGATTTGAAACACTCTTTTTGTGGATTTTACAAGTGGAGATTTCAAGCGGTTTGAGGCCAATTGTAGTAAAGGAAATATCCTCGTTTAAAAACTAGACAGAATCATTCTCAGAAACTACTTTGTGATGTGTGCGTTCAACTCACAGAGTTTCACCTTTCTTTTCATAGAGCAGTTTGGAAACACTCTGTTGGTTAAGTTTGCAAGAGGATATTTGGACCACTTTGAGGCCTTCGTTGGAAACGGGATTTCTCAGTATAATGCTAGACAGATGAATTCCCAGTAAGTTCTTTGTGTTGTGTCTATTCAACTCACAGAGTTGAACCTTCCTTTAGACAGCGCAGTTTGCAAACACTCTTTTTGTGGAATTTGCAAGTGGAGATTTCAAGCGATTTCAGGCCAATCTTAGAAAGGGAAATATCTTTGTATAAAAACTAGACAGAATCTTTCTCAGAAACTACTTTGTGTTCTGTGCGTTCCACTCACAGAGTTTAACCTTTCTTTTCATAGAGCAGTTTGGAATCACTCTGTTTTTTAAGTCTGCAAGGGGATATTTAGACCTCTTTGACGCCTTCATTATAAACGGGATTTCTTCATATACAGCTAGACACATGAATTCTCAGTAACTTCTTTGTGTTGTGTGTATTCAACTCACAGAGTTGAACCTTTCTTTAGACAGAGCAGATTTGAAACACTCTTTTTGTGGATTTTACAAGTGGAGATTTCAAGCGATTTGAGGCCAATTGTAGTAAAGGAAATATCCTCGTTTAAAAACTAGACAGAATCATTCTCAGAAACTACTTTGTGATGTGTGTGTTCAACTCACAGAGTTTCACCTTTCTTTTCATAGAGCAGTTTGGAAACACTCTGTTTCTTAAGTTTGCAAGAGGATATTTGGACCACTTTGAGGCCTTCGTTGGAAACGGGATTTCTCAGTATAATGCTAGACAGATGAATTCCCAGTAAGTTCTTTGTGTTGTGTCTATTCAACTCACAGAGTTGAACCTTCCTTTAGACAGCGCAGTTTGCAAACACTCTTTTTGTGGAATTTGCAAGTGGAGATTTCAAGCGATTTCAGGCCAATCTTAGAAAGGGAAATATCTTTGTATAAAAACTAGACAGAATCTTTCTCAGAAACTACTTTGTGTTCTGTGCGTTCCACTCACAGAGTTTAACCTTTCGTTTCATAGAGCAGTTTGGAATCACTCTGTTTTTTAAGTCTGCAAGGGGATATTTAGACCTCTTTGACGCCTTCATTATAAACGGGATTTCTTCATATACAGCTAGACACATGAATTCTCAGTAACTTCTTTGTGTTGTGTGTATTCAACTCACAGAGTTGAACCTTTCTTTAGACAGAGCAGATTTGAAACACTCTTTTTGTGGATTTTACAAGTGGAGATTTCAAGCGATTTGAGGCCAATTGTAGTAAAGGAAATATCCTCGTTTAAAAACTAGACAGAATCATTCTCAGAAACTACTTTGTGATGTGTGTGTTCAACTCACAGAGTTTCACCTTTCTTTTCATAGAGCAGTTTGGAAACACTCTGTTTCTTAAGTTTGCAAGAGGATATTTGGACCACTTTGAGGCCTTCGTTGGAAACGGGATTTCTCAGTATAATGCTAGACAGATGAATTCCCAGTAAGTTCTTTGTGTTGTGTCTATTCAACTCACAGAGTTGAACCTTCCTTTAGACAGCGCAGTTTGCAAACACTCTTTTTGTGGAATTTGCAAGTGGAGATTTCAAGCGATTTCAGGCCAATCTTAGAAAGGGAAATATCTTTGTATAAAAACTAGACAGAATCTTTCTCAGAAACTACTTTGTGTTCTGTGCGTTCCACTCACAGAGTTTAACCTTTCGTTTCATAGAGCAGTTTGGAATCACTCTGTTTTTTAAGTCTGCAAGGGGATATTTAGACCTCTTTGACGCCTTCATTATAAACGGGATTTCTTCATATACAGCTAGACACATGAATTCTCAGTAACTTCTTTGTGTTGTGTGTATTCAACTCACAGAGTTGAACCTTTCTTTAGACAGAGCAGATTTGAAACACTCTTTTTGTGGATTTTACAAGTGGAGATTTCAAGCGATTTGAGGCCAATTGTAGTAAAGGAAATATCCTCGTTTAAAACTAGACAGAATCATTCTCAGAAACTACTTTGTGATGTGTGTGTTCAACTCACAGAGTTTAACCTTTCTTTTCATAGAGCAGTTTGGAAACACTCTGTTGGTTAAGTTTGCAAGAGGATATTTGGACCACTTTGAGGCCTTCGTTGGAAACGGGATTTCTCAGTATACAGCTAGACAGATGAATTCCCAGTAAGTTCTTTGTGTTGTGGCTATTCAACTCACAGAGCTGAACCTTCCTTTAGACAGAGAAGTTTGCAAACACTCTTTTTGTGGAGTTTTCAAGTGGAGATTTCAAGCGATTTCAGGCCAAACTTAGAAAGGGAAATATCTTTGTATAAAAACTAGACAGAATCATTCTCAGAAACTACTCTGTGTTGTGTGCGTTCCACTCACAGAGTTTAACCTTTCTTTTCATAGAGCAGTTTGGAAACACTCTGTTTGTTAAGTCTGCAAGTGGATATTTAGACCTCTTTGACGCCTTCGTTGGAAACGGGATTTCTTCATATACAGCTAGACACATGAATGCTCAGTAACTTCTTTGTGTTGTGTGTATTCAACTCACAGAGTTGAACCTTTCTTTAGACAGAGCAGATTTGAAACACTCTTTTTGTGGATTTTACAAGTGGAGATTTCAAGCGATTTGAGGCCAATTGTAGTAAAGGAAATATCCTCGTTTAAAAACTAGACAGAATCATTCTCAGAAACTACTTTGTGATGTGTGCGTTCAACTCACAGAGTTTCACCTTTCTTTTCATAGAGCAGTTTGGAAACACTCTGTTTCTTAAGTTTGCAAGAGGATATTTGGACCACTTTGAGGCCTTCGTTGGAAACGGGATTTCTCAGTATAATGCTAGACAGATGAATTCCCAGTAAGTTCTTTGTGTTGTGTCTATTCAACTCACAGAGTTGAACCTTCCTTTAGACAGCGCAGTTTGCAAACACTCTTTTTGTGGAATTTGCAAGTGGAGATTTCAAGCGATTTCAGGCCAATCTTAGAAAGGGAAATATCTTTGTATAAAAACTAGACAGAATCTTTCTCAGAAACTACTTTGTGTTCTGTGCGTTCCACTCACAGAGTTTAACCTTTCTTTTCATAGAGCAGTTTGGAATCACTCTGTTTTTTAAGTCTGCAAGGGGATATTTAGACCTCTTTGACGCCTTCGTTGGAAACGGGATTTCTTCATATACAGCTAGACACATGAATTCTCAGTAACTTCTTTGTGTTGTGTGTATTCAACTCACAGAGTTGAACCTTTCTTTAGACAGAGCAGATTTGAAACACTCTTTTTGTGGATTTTACAAGTGGAGATTTCAAGCGATTTGAGGCCAATTGTAGTAAAGGAAATATCCTCGTTTAAAAACTAGACAGAATCATTCTCAGAAACTACTTTGTGATGTGTGCGTTCAACTCACAGAGTTTCACCTTTCTTTTCATAGAGCAGTTTGGAAACACTCTGTTTCTTAAGTTTGCAAGAGGATATTTGGACCACTTTGAGGCCTTCGTTGGAAACGGGATTTCTCAGTATAATGCTAGACAGATGAATTCCCAGTAAGTTCTTTGTGTTGTGTCTATTCAACTCACAGAGCTGAACCTTCCTTTAGACAGCGCAGTTTGCAAACACTCTTTTTGTGGAATTTGCAAGTGGAGATTTCAAGCGATTTCAGGCCAATCTTAGAAAGGGAAATATCTTTGTATAAAAACTAGACAGAATCTTTCTCAGAAACTACTTTGTGTTCTGTGCGTTCCACTCACAGAGTTTAACCTTTCTTTTCATAGAGCAGTTTGGAATCACTCTGTTTTTTAAGTCTGCAAGGGGATATTTAGACCTCTTTGACGCCTTCGTTGGAAACGGGATTTCTTCATATACAGCTAGACGCATGAATTCTCAGTAACTTCTTTGTGTTGTGTGTATTCAACTCACAGAGTTGAACGTTTCTTTAGACAGAGCAGATTTGAAACACTCTTTTTGTGGATTTTACAAGTGGAGATTTCAAGCGGTTTGAGGCCAATTGTAGTAAAGGAAATATCCTCGTTTAAAAACTAGACAGAATCATTCTCAGAAACTACTTTGTGATGTGTGCGTTCAACTCACAGAGTTTCACCTTTCTTTTCATAGAGCAGTTTGGAAACACTCTGTTGGTTAAGTTTGCAAGAGGATATTTGGACCACTTTGAGGCCTTCGTTGGAAACGGGATTTCTCAGTATAATGCTAGACAGATGAATTCCCAGTAAGTTCTTTGTGTTGTGTCTATTCAACTCACAGAGCTGAACCTTCCTTTAGACAGCGCAGTTTGCAAACACTCTTTTTGTGGAATTTGCAAGTGGAGATTTCAAGCGATTTCAGGCCAATCTTAGAAAGGGAAATATCTTTGTATAAAAACTAGACAGAATCTTTCTCAGAAACTACTTTGTGTTCTGTGCGTTCCACTAACAGAGTTTAACCTTTCTTTTCATAGAGCAGTTTGGAATCACTCTGTTTTTTAAGTCTGCAAGGGGATATTTAGACCTCTTTGACGCCTTCATTATAAACGGGATTTCTTCATATACAGCTAGACACATGAATTCTCAGTAACTTCTTTGTGTTGTGTGTATTCAACTCACAGAGTTGAACCTTTCTTTAGACAGAGCAGATTTGAAACACTCTTTTTGTGGATTTTACAAGTGGAGATTTCAAGCGATTTGAGGCCAATTGTAGTAAAGGAAATATCCTCGTTTAAAAACTAGACAGAATCATTCTCAGAAACTACTTTGTGATGTGTGTGTTCAACTCACAGAGTTTCACCTTTCTTTTCATAGAGCAGTTTGGAAACACTCTGTTTCTTAAGTTTGCAAGAGGATATTTGGACCACTTTGAGGCCTTCGTTGGAAACGGGATTTCTCAGTATAATGCTAGACAGATGAATTCCCAGTAAGTTCTTTGTGTTGTGTCTATTCAACTCACAGAGTTGAACCTTCCTTTAGACAGCGCAGTTTGCAAACACTCTTTTTGTGGAATTTGCAAGTGGAGATTTCAAGCGATTTCAGGCCAATCTTAGAAAGGGAAATATCTTTGTATAAAAACTAGACAGAATCTTTCTCAGAAACTACTTTGTGTTCTGTGCGTTCCACTCACAGAGTTTAACCTTTCGTTTCATAGAGCAGTTTGGAATCACTCTGTTTTTTAAGTCTGCAAGGGGATATTTAGACCTCTTTGACGCCTTCATTATAAACGGGATTTCTTCATATACAGCTAGACACATGAATTCTCAGTAACTTCTTTGTGTTGTGTGTATTCAACTCACAGAGTTGAACCTTTCTTTAGACAGAGCAGATTTGAAACACTCTTTTTGTGGATTTTACAAGTGGAGATTTCAAGCGATTTGAGGCCAATTGTAGTAAAGGAAATATCCTCGTTTAAAAACTAGACAGAATCATTCTCAGAAACTACTTTGTGATGTGTGTGTTCAACTCACAGAGTTTCACCTTTCTTTTCATAGAGCAGTTTGGAAACACTCTGTTTCTTAAGTTTGCAAGAGGATATTTGGACCACTTTGAGGCCTTCGTTGGAAACGGGATTTCTCAGTATAATGCTAGACAGATGAATTCCCAGTAAGTTCTTTGTGTTGTGTCTATTCAACTCACAGAGTTGAACCTTCCTTTAGACAGCGCAGTTTGCAAACACTCTTTTTGTGGAATTTGCAAGTGGAGATTTCAAGCGATTTCAGGCCAATCTTAGAAAGGGAAATATCTTTGTATAAAAACTAGACAGAATCTTTCTCAGAAACTACTTTGTGTTCTGTGCGTTCCACTCACAGAGTTTAACCTTTCGTTTCATAGAGCAGTTTGGAATCACTCTGTTTTTTAAGTCTGCAAGGGGATATTTAGACCTCTTTGACGCCTTCATTATAAACGGGATTTCTTCATATACAGCTAGACACATGAATTCTCAGTAACTTCTTTGTGTTGTGTGTATTCAACTCACAGAGTTGAACCTTTCTTTAGACAGAGCAGATTTGAAACACTCTTTTTGTGGATTTTACAAGTGGAGATTTCAAGCGATTTGAGGCCAATTGTAGTAAAGGAAATATCCTCGTTTAAAACTAGACAGAATCATTCTCAGAAACTACTTTGTGATGTGTGTGTTCAACTCACAGAGTTTAACCTTTCTTTTCATAGAGCAGTTTGGAAACACTCTGTTGGTTAAGTTTGCAAGAGGATATTTGGACCACTTTGAGGCCTTCGTTGGAAACGGGATTTCTCAGTATACAGCTAGACAGATGAATTCCCAGTAAGTTCTTTGTGTTGTGGCTATTCAACTCACAGAGCTGAACCTTCCTTTAGACAGAGAAGTTTGCAAACACTCTTTTTGTGGAGTTTTCAAGTGGAGATTTCAAGCGATTTCAGGCCAAACTTAGAAAGGGAAATATCTTTGTATAAAAACTAGACAGAATCATTCTCAGAAACTACTCTGTGTTGTGTGCGTTCCACTCACAGAGTTTAACCTTTCTTTTCATAGAGCAGTTTGGAAACACTCTGTTTGTTAAGTCTGCAAGTGGATATTTAGACCTCTTTGACGCCTTCGTTGGAAACGGGATTTCTTCATATACAGCTAGACACATGAATGCTCAGTAACTTCTTTGTGTTGTGTGTATTCAACTCACAGAGTTGAACCTTTCTTTAGACAGAGCAGATTTGAAACACTCTTTTTGTGGATTTTACAAGTGGAGATTTCAAGCGATTTGAGGCCAATTGTAGTAAAGGAAATATCCTCGTTTAAAAACTAGACAGAATCATTCTCAGAAACTACTTTGTGATGTGTGCGTTCAACTCACAGAGTTTCACCTTTCTTTTCATAGAGCAGTTTGGAAACACTCTGTTTCTTAAGTTTGCAAGAGGATATTTGGACCACTTTGAGGCCTTCGTTGGAAACGGGATTTCTCAGTATAATGCTAGACAGATGAATTCCCAGTAAGTTCTTTGTGTTGTGTCTATTCAACTCACAGAGTTGAACCTTCCTTTAGACAGCGCAGTTTGCAAACACTCTTTTTGTGGAATTTGCAAGTGGAGATTTCAAGCGATTTCAGGCCAATCTTAGAAAGGGAAATATCTTTGTATAAAAACTAGACAGAATCTTTCTCAGAAACTACTTTGTGTTCTGTGCGTTCCACTCACAGAGTTTAACCTTTCTTTTCATAGAGCAGTTTGGAATCACTCTGTTTTTTAAGTCTGCAAGGGGATATTTAGACCTCTTTGACGCCTTCGTTGGAAACGGGATTTCTTCATATACAGCTAGACACATGAATTCTCAGTAACTTCTTTGTGTTGTGTGTATTCAACTCACAGAGTTGAACCTTTCTTTAGACAGAGCAGATTTGAAACACTCTTTTTGTGGATTTTACAAGTGGAGATTTCAAGCGATTTGAGGCCAATTGTAGTAAAGGAAATATCCTCGTTTAAAAACTAGACAGAATCATTCTCAGAAACTACTTTGTGATGTGTGCGTTCAACTCACAGAGTTTCACCTTTCTTTTCATAGAGCAGTTTGGAAACACTCTGTTTCTTAAGTTTGCAAGAGGATATTTGGACCACTTTGAGGCCTTCGTTGGAAACGGGATTTCTCAGTATAATGCTAGACAGATGAATTCCCAGTAAGTTCTTTGTGTTGTGTCTATTCAACTCACAGAGTTGAACCTTCCTTTAGACAGAGCAGTTTGGAAACACTCTTTTTGTGGAATTTGCAAGTGGAGATTTCAAGCGATTTCAGGCCAATCTTAGAAAGGGAAATATCTTTGTATAAAAACTAGACAGAATCTTTCTCAGAAACTACTTTGTGTTCTGTGCGTTCCACTCACAGAGTTTAACCTTTCTTTTCATAGAGCAGTTTGGAATCACTCTGTTTTTTAAGTCTGCAAGGGGATATTTAGACCTCTTTGACGCCTTCGTTGGAAACGGGATTTCTTCATATACAGCTAGACACATGAATTCTCAGTAACTTCTTTGTGTTGTGTGTATTCAACTCACAGAGTTGAACCTTTCTTTAGACAGAGCAGATTTGAAACACTCTTTTTGTGGATTTTACAAGTGGAGATTTCAAGCGATTTGAGGCCAATTGTAGTAAAGGAAATATCCTCGTTTAAAAACTAGACAGAATCATTCTCAGAAACTACTTTGTGATGTGTGCGTTCAACTCACAGAGTTTCACCTTTCTTTTCATAGAGCAGTTTGGAAACACTCTGTTGGTTAAGTTTGCAAGAGGATATTTGGACCACTTTGAGGCCTTCGTTGGAAACGGGATTTCTCAGTATAATGCTAGACAGATGAATTCCCAGTAAGTTCTTTGTGTTGTGTCTATTCAACTCACAGAGTTGAACCTTCCTTTAGACAGAGCAGTTTGCAAACACTCTTTTTGTGGAATTTGCAAGTGGAGATTTCAAGCGATTTCAGGCCAAACTTAGAAAGGGAAATATCTTTGTATAAAAACTAGACAGAATCATTCTCAGAAACTACTCTGTGTTGTGTGCGTTCCACTCACAGAGTTTAACCTTTCTTTTCATAGAGCAGTTTGGAAACACTCTCTTTGTTAAGTCTGCAAGGGGATATTTAGACCTCTTTGACGCCTTCGTTGGAAACGGGATTTCTTCATATACAGCTAGACACATGAATCCTCAGTAACTTCTTTGTGTTGTGTGTATTCAACTCACAGAGTTGAACCTTTCTTTAGACAGAGCAGATTTGAAACACTCTTTTTGTGGATTTTACAAGTGGAGATTTCAAGCGATTTGAGGCCAATTGTAGTAAAGGAAATATCCTCGTTTAAAAACTAGACAGAATCATTCTCAGAAACTACTTTGTGATGTGTGCGTTCAACTCACAGAGTTTCACCTTTCTTTTCATAGAGCAGTTTGGAAACACTCTGTTTCTTAAGTTTGCAAGAGGATATTTGGACCACTTTGAGGCCTTCGTTGGAAACGGGATTTCTCTGTATAATGCTAGACAGATGAATTCCCAGTAAGTTCTTTGTGTTGTGTCTATTCAACTCACAGAGTTGAACCTTCCTTTAGACAGAGCAGTTTGCAAACACTCTTTTTGTGGAATTTGCAAGTGGAGATTTCAAGCGATTTCAGGCCAAACTTAGAAAGGGATATATCTTTGTATAAAAACTAGACAGAATCATTCTCAGAAACTACTCTGTGTTGTGTGCGTTCCACTCACAGAGTTTAACCTTTCTTTTCATAGAGCAGTTTGGAAACACTCTGTTTGTTAAGTCTGTAAGTGGATATTTAGACCTCTTTGACCCCTTCGTTTGAAACGGGATTTCTTCATATACAGCTAGACACATGAATGCTCAGTAACTTCTTTGTGTTGTGTGTATTCAACTCACAGAGTTGAACCTTTCTTTAGACAGAGCAGATTTGAAACACTCTTTTTGTGGATTTTACAAGTGGAGATTTCAAGCGATTTGAGGCCAATTGTAGTAAAGGAAATATCCTCGTTTAAAAACTAGACAGAATCATTCTCAGAAACTACTTTGTGATGTGTGCGTTCAACTCACAGAGTTTCACCTTTCTTTTCATAGAGCAGTTTGGAAACACTCTGTTTCTTAAGTTTGCAAGAGGATATTTGGACCACTTTGAGGCCTTCGTTGGAAACGGGATTTCTCAGTATAATGCTAGACAGATGAATTCCCAGTAAGTTCTTTGTGTTGTGTCTATTCAACTCACAGAGCTGAACCTTCCTTTAGACAGCGCAGTTTGCAAACACTCTTTTTGTGGAATTTGCAAGTGGAGATTTCAAGCGATTTCAGGCCAATCTTAGAAAGGGAAATATCTTTGTATAAAAACTAGACAGAATCTTTCTCAGAAACTACTTTGTGTTCTGTGCATTCCACTCACAGAGTTTAACCTTTCTTTTCATAGAGCAGTTTGGAATCACTCTGTTTTTTAAGTCTGCAAGGGGATATTTAGACCTCTTTGACGCCTTCGTTGGAAACGGGATTTCTTCATATACAGCTAGACACATGAATTCTCAGTAACTTCTTTGTGTTGTGTGTATTCAACTCACAGAGTTGAACCTTTTTTAGACAGAGCAGATTTGAAACACTCTTTTTGTGGATTTTACAAGTGGAGATTTCAAGCGATTTGAGGCCAATTGTAGTAAAGGAAATATCCTCGTTTAAAAACTAGACAGAATCATTCTCAGAAACTACTTTGTGATGTGTGCGTTCAACTCACAGAGTTTCACCTTTCTTTTCATAGAGCAGTTTGGAAACACTCTGTTTCTTAAGTTTGCAAGAGGATATTTGGACCACTTTGAGGCCTTCGTTGGAAACGGGATTTCTCAGTATAATGCTAGACAGATGAATTCCCAGTAAGTTCTTTGTGTTGTGTCTATTCAACTCACAGAGTTGAACCTTCCTTTAGACAGCGCAGTTTGCAAACACTCTTTTTGTGGAATTTGCAAGTGGAGATTTCAAGCGATTTCAGGCCAATCTTAGAAAGGGAAATATCTTTGTATAAAAACTAGACAGAATCTTTCTCAGAAACTACTTTGTGTTCTGTGCGTTCCACTCACAGACTTTAACCTTTCTTTTCATAGAGCAGTTTGGAATCACTCTGTTTTTTAAGTCTGCAAGGGGATATTTAGACCTCTTTGACGCCTTCATTATAAACGGGATTTCTTCATATACAGCTAGACACATGAATTCTCAGTAACTTCTTTGTGTTGTGTGTATTCAACTCACAGAGTTGAACCTTTCTTTAGACAGAGCAGATTTGAAACACTCTTTTTGTGGATTTTACAAGTGGAGATTTCAAGCGATTTGAGGCCAATTGTAGTAAAGGAAATATCCTCGTTTAAAAACTAGACAGAATCATTCTCAGAAACTACTTTGTGATGTGTGTGTTCAACTCACAGAGTTTCACCTTTCTTTTCATAGAGCAGTTTGGAAACACTCTGTTGGTTAAGTTTGCAAGAGGATATTTGGACCACTTTGAGGCCTTCGTTGGAAACGGGATTTCTCAGTATAATGCTAGACAGATGAATTCCCAGTAAGTTCTTTGTGTTGTGTCTATTCAACTCACAGAGTTGAACCTTCCTTTAGACAGAGCAGTTTGCAAACACTCTTTTTGTGGAATTTGCAAGTGGAGATTTCAAGCGATTTCAGGCCAAACTTAGAAAGGGAAATATCTTTGTATAAAAACTAGACAGAATCATTCTCAGAAACTACTCTGTGTTGTGTGCGTTCCACTCACAGAGTTTAACCTTTCTTTTCATAGAGCAGTTTGGAAACACTCTGTTTGTTAAGTCTGCAAGTGGATATTTAGACCTCTTTGACGCCTTCGTTGGAAACGGGATTTCTTCATATACAGCTAGACACATGAATCCTCAGTAACTTCTTTGTGTTGTGTGTATTCAACTCACAGAGTTGAACCTTTCTTTAGACAGAGCAGATTTGAAACACTCTTTTTGTGGATTTTACAAGTGGAGATTTCAAGCGATTTGAGGCCAATTGTAGTAAAGGAAATATCCTCGTTTAAAAACTAGACAGAATCATTCTCAAAAACTACTTTGTGATGTGTGCGTTCAACTCACAGAGTTTCACCTTTCTTTTCATAGAGCAGTTTGGAAACACTCTGTTTCTTAAGTTTGCAAGAGGATATTTGGACCACTTTGAGGCCTTCGTTGGAAACGGGATTTCTCTGTATAATGCTAGACAGATGAATTCCCAGTAAGTTCTTTGTGTTGTGTCTATTCAACTCACAGAGTTGAACCTTCCTTTAGACAGAGCAGTTTGCAAACACTCTTTTTGTGGAATTTGCAAGTGGAGATTTCAAGCGATTTCAGGCCAAACTTAGAAAGGGAAATATCTTTGTATAAAAACTAGACAGAATCATTCTCAGAAACTACTCTGTGTTGTGTGCGTTCCACTCACAGAGTTTAACCTTTCTTTTCATAGAGCAGTTTGGAAACACTCTGTTTGTTAAGTCTGCAAGTGGATATTTAGACCTCTTTGACGCCTTCGTTGGAAACGGGATTTCTTCATATACAGCTAGACACATGAATGCTCAGTAACTTCTTTGTGTTGTGTGTATTCAACTCACAGAGTTGAACCTTTCTTTAGACAGAGCAGATTTGAAACACTCTTTTTGTGGATTTTACAAGTGGAGATTTCAAGCGATTTGAGGCCAATTGTAGTAAAGGAAATATCCTCGTTTAAAAACTAGACAGAATCATTCTCAGAAACTACTTTGTGATGTGTGCGTTCAACTCACAGAGTTTCACCTTTCTTTTCATAGAGCAGTTTGGAAACACTCTGTTTCTTAAGTTTGCAAGAGGATATTTGGACCACTTTGAGGCCTTCGATGGAAACGGGATTTCTCAGTATACAGCTAGACAGATGAATTCCCAGTAAGTTCTTTGTGTTGTGTCTATTCAACTCAGAGAGTTGAACCTTCCTTTAGACAGCGCAGTTTGCAAACACTCTTTTTGTGGAATTTGCAAGTGGAGATTTCAAGCGATTTCAGGCCAAACTTAGAAAGGGAAATATCTTTGTATAAAAACTAGACAGAATCATTCTCAGAAACTACTCTGTGTTGTGTGCGTTCCACTCACAGAGTTTAACCTTTCTTTTCATAGAGCAGTTTGGAAACACTCTGTTTGTTAAGTCTGCAAGTGGATATTTAGACCTCTTTGACGCCTTCGTTTGAAACCGGATTTCTTCATATACAGCTAGACACATGAATGCTCAGTAACTTCTTTGTGTTGTGTGTATTCAACTCACAGAGTTGAACCTTTCTTTAGACAGAGCAGATTTGAAACACTCTTTTTGTGGATTTTACAAGTGGAGATTTCAAGCGATTTGAGGCCAATTGTAGTAAAGGAAATATCCTCGTTTAAAAACTAGACAGAATCATTCTCAGAAACTACTTTGTGATGTGTGCGTTCAACTCACAGAGTTTCACCTTTCTTTTCATTGAGCAGTTTGGAAACACTCTGTTTCTTAAGTTTGCAAGAGGATATTTGGACCACTTTGAGGCCTTCGTTGAAAACGGGTTTTCTCAGTATAATGCTAGACAGATGAATTCCCAGTAAGTTCTTTGTGTTGTGTCTATTCAACTCACAGAGTTGAACCTTCCTTTAGACAGAGCAGTTTGCAAACACTCTTTTTGTGGAATTTGCAAGTGGAGATTTCAAGCGATTTCAGGCCAATCTTAGAAAGGGAAATATCTTTGTATAAAAACTAGACAGAATCTTTCTCAGAAACTACTTTGTGTTCTGTGCGTTCCACTCACAGACTTTAACCTTTCTTTTCATAGAGCAGTTTGGAATCACTCTGTTTTTTAAGTCTGCAAGGGGATATTTAGACCTCTTTGACGCCTTCGTTGGAAACGGGATTTCTTCATATACAGCTAGACACATGAATTCTCAGTAACTTCTTTGTGTTGTGTGTATTCAACTCACAGAGTTGAACCTTTCTTTAGACAGAGCAGATTTGAAACACTCTTTTTGTGGATTTTACAAGTGGAGATTTCAAGCGATTTGAGGCCAATTGTAGTAAAGGAAATATCCTCGTTTAAAAACTAGACAGAATCATTCTCAGAAACTACTTTGTGATGTGTGCGTTCAACTCACAGAGTTTCACCTTTCTTTTCATAGAGCAGTTTGGAAACACTCTGTTTCTTAAGTTTGCAAGAGGATATTTGGACCACTTTGAGGCCTTCGTTGGAAACGGGATTTCTCAGTATAATGCTAGACAGATGAATTCCCAGTAAGTTCTTTGTGTTGTGTCTATTCAACTCACAGAGTTGAACCTTCCTTTAGACAGCGCAGTTTGCAAACACTCTTTTTGTGGAATTTGCAAGTGGAGATTTCAAGCGATTTCAGGCCAATCTTAGAAAGGGAAATATCTTTGTATAAAAACTAGACAGAATCTTTCTCAGAAACTACTTTGTGTTCTGTGCGTTCCACTCACAGACTTTAACCTTTCTTTTCATAGAGCAGTTTGGAATCACTCTGTTTTTTAAGTCTGCAAGGGGATATTTAGACCTCTTTGACGCCTTCATTATAAACGGGATTTCTTCATATACAGCTAGACACATGAATTCTCAGTAACTCCTTTGTGTTGTGTGTATTCAACTCACAGAGTTGAACCTTTCTTTAGACAGAGCAGATTTGAAACACTCTTTTTGTGGATTTTACAAGTGGAGATTTCAAGCGATTTGAGGCCAATTGTAGTAAAGGAAATATCCTCGTTTAAAAACTAGACAGAATCATTCTCAGAAACTACTTTGTGATGTGTGTGTTCAACTCACAGAGTTTCACCTTTCTTTTCATAGAGCAGTTTGGAAACACTCTGTTGGTTAAGTTTGCAAGAGGATATTTGGACCACTTTGAGGCCTTCGTTGGAAACGGGATTTCTCAGTATAATGCTAGACAGATGAATTCCCAGTAAGTTCTTTGTGTTGTGTCTATTCAACTCACAGAGTTGAACCTTCCTTTAGACAGAGCAGTTTGCAAACACTCTTTTTGTGGAATTTGCAAGTGGAGATTTCAAGCGATTTCAGGCCAAACTTAGAAAGGGAAATATCTTTGTATAAAAACTAGACAGAATCATTCTCAGAAACTACTCTGTGTTGTGTGCGTTCCACTCACAGAGTTTAACCTTTCTTTTCATAGAGCAGTTTGGAAACACTCTCTTTGTTAAGTCTGCAAGGGGATATTTAGACCTCTTTGAAGCCTTCGTTGGAAACGGGATTTCTTCATATACAGCTAGACACATGAATCCTCAGTAACTTCTTTGTGTTGTGTGTATTCAACTCACAGAGTTGAACCTTTCTTTAGACAGAGCAGATTTGAAACACTCTTTTTGTGGATTTTACAAGTGGAGATTTCAAGCGATTTGAGGCCAATTGTAGTAAAGGAAATATCCTCGTTTAAAAACTAGACAGAATCATTCTCAAAAACTACTTTGTGATGTGTGCGTTCAACTCACAGAGTTTCACCGTTCTTTTCATAGAGCAGTTTGGAAACACTCTGTTTCTTAAGTTTGCAAGAGGATATTTGGACCACTTTGAGGCCTTCGTTGGAAACGGGATTTCTCTGTATAATGCTAGACAGATGAATTCCCAGTAAGTTCTTTGTGTTGTGTCTATTCAACTCACAGAGTTGAACCTTCCTTTAGACAGAGCAGTTTGCAAACACTCTTTTTGTGGAATTTGCAAGTGGAGATTTCAAGCGATTACAGGCCAAACTTAGAAAGGGAAATATCTTTGTATAAAAACTAGACAGAATCATTCTCAGAAACTACTCTGTGTTGTGTGCGTTCCACTCACAGAGTTTAACCTTCCTTTTCATAGAGCAGTTTGGAAACACTCTGTTTGTTAAGTCTGCAAGTGGATATTTAGACCTCTTTGACGCCTTCGTTGGAAACGGGATTTCTTCATATACAGCTAGACACATGAATGCTCAGTAACTTCTTTGTGTTGTGTGTATTCAACTCACAGAGTTGAACCTTTCTTTAGACAGAGCAGATTTGAAACACTCTTTTTGTGGATTTTACAAGTGGAGATTTCAAGCGATTTGAGGCCAATTGTAGTAAAGGAAATATCCTCGTTTAAAAACTAGACAGAATCATTCTCAGAAACTACTTTGTGATGTGTGCGTTCAACTCACAGAGTTTCACCTTTCTTTTCATAGAGCAGTTTGGAAACACTCTGTTTCTTAAGTTTGCAAGAGGATATTTGGACCACTTTGAGGCCTTCGTTGGAAACGGGATTTCTCAGTATAATGCTAGACAGATGAATTCCCAGTAAGTTCTTTGTGTTGTGTCTATTCAACTCACAGAGCTGAACCTTCCTTTAGACAGCGCAGTTTGCAAACACTCTTTTTGTGGAATTTGCAAGTGGAGATTTCAAGCGATTTCAGGCCAATCTTAGAAAGGGAAATATCTTTGTATAAAAACTAGACAGAATCTTTCTCAGAAACTACTTTGTGTTCTGTGCGTTCCACTCACAGAGTTTAACCTTTCTTTTCATAGAGCAGTTTGGAATCACTCTGTTTTTTAAGTCTGCAAGGGGATATTTAGACCTCTTTGACGCCTTCGTTGGAAACGGGATTTCTTCATATACAGCTAGACACATGAATTCTCAGTAACTTCTTTGTGTTGTGTGTATTCAACTCACAGAGTTGAACCTTTCTTTAGACAGAGCAGATTTGAAACACTCTTTTTGTGGATTTTACAAGTGGAGATTTCAAGCGATTTGAGGCCAATTGTAGTAAAGGAAATATCCTCGTTTAAAAACTAGACAGAATCATTCTCAGAAACTACTTTGTGATGTGTGCGTTCAACTCACAGAGTTTCACCTTTCTTTTCATAGAGCAGTTTGGAAACACTCTGTTTCTTAAGTTTGCAAGAGGATATTTGGACCACTTTGAGGCCTTCGTTGGAAACGGGATTTCTCAGTATAATGCTAGACAGATGAATTCCCAGTAAGTTCTTTGTGTTGTGTCTATTCAACTCACAGAGTTGAACCTTCCTTTAGACAGCGCAGTTTGCAAACACTCTTTTTGTGGAATTTGCAAGTGGAGATTTCAAGCGATTTCAGGCCAATCTTAGAAAGGGAAATATCTTTGTATAAAAACTAGACAGAATCTTTCTCAGAAACTACTTTGTGTTCTGTACGTTCCACTCACAGAGTTTAACCTTTCTTTTCATAGAGCAGTTTGGAATCACTCTGTTTTTTTAAGTCTGCAAGGGGATATTTAGACCTCTTTGACGCCTTCATTATAAACGGGATTTCTTCATATACAGCTAGACACATGAATTCTCAGTAACTTCTTTGTGTTGTGTGTATTCAACTCACAGAGTTGAACCTTTCTTTAGACAGAGCAGATTTGAAACACTCTTTTTGTGGATTTTACAAGTGGAGATTTCAAGCGATTTGAGGCCAATTGTAGTAAAGGAAATATCCTCGTTTAAAAACTAGACAGAATCATTCTCAGAAACTACTTTGTGATGTGTGTGTTCAACTCACAGAGTTTCACCTTTCTTTTCATAGAGCAGTTTGGAAACACTCTGTTGGTTAAGTTTGCAAGAGGATATTTGGACCACTTTGAGGCCTTCGTTGGAAACGGGATTTCTCAGTATAATGCTAGACAGATGAATTCCCAGTAAGTTCTTTGTGTTGTGTCTATTCAACTCACAGAGTTGAACCTTCCTTTAGACAGAGCAGTTTGCAAACACTCTTTTTGTGGAATTTGCAAGTGGAGATTTCAAGCGATTTCAGGCCAAACTTAGAAAGGGAAATATCTTTGTATAAAAACTAGACAGAATCATTCTCAGAAACTACTCTGTGTTGTGTGCGTTCCACTCACAGAGTTTAACCTTTCTTTTCATAGAGCAGTTTGGAAACACTCTGTTTGTTAAGTCTGCAAGTGGATATTTAGACCTCTTTGACGCCTTCGTTGGAAACGGGATTTCTTCATATACAGCTAGACACATGAATCCTCAGTAACTTCTTTGTGTTGTGTGTATTCAACTCACAGAGTTGAACCTTTCTTTAGACAGAGCAGATTTGAAACACTCTTTTTGTGGATTTTACAAGTGGAGATTTCAAGCGATTTGAGGCCAATTGTAGTAAAGGAAATATCCTCGTTTAAAAACTAGACAGAATCATTCTCAAAAACTACTTTGTGATGTGTGCGTTCAACTCACAGAGTTTCACCTTTCTTTTCATAGAGCAGTTTGGAAACACTCTGTTTCTTAAGTTTGCAAGAGGATATTTGGACCACTTTGAGGCCTTCGTTGGAAACGGGATTTCTCTGTATAATGCTAGACAGATGAATTCCCAGTAAGTTCTTTGTGTTGTGTCTATTCAACTCACAGAGTTGAACCTTCCTTTAGACAGAGCAGTTTGCAAACACTCTTTTTGTGGAATTTGCAAGTGGAGATTTCAAGCGATTTCAGGCCAAACTTAGAAAGGGAAATATCTTTGTATAAAAACTAGACAGAATCATTCTCAGAAACTACTCTGTGTTGTGTGCGTTCCACTCACAGAGTTTAACCTTTCTTTTCATAGAGCAGTTTGGAAACACTCTGTTTGTTAAGTCTGCAAGTGGATATTTAGACCTCTTTGACGCCTTCGTTGGAAACGGGATTTCTTCATATACAGCTAGACACATGAATGCTCAGTAACTTCTTTGTGTTGTGTGTATTCAACTCACAGAGTTGAACCTTTCTTTAGACAGAGCAGATTTGAAACACTCTTTTTGTGGATTTTACAAGTGGAGATTTCAAGCGATTTGAGGCCAATTGTAGTAAAGGAAATATCCTCGTTTAAAAACTAGACAGAATCATTCTCAGAAACTACTTTGTGATGTGTGCGTTCAACTCACAGAGTTTCACCTTTCTTTTCATAGAGCAGTTTGGAAACACTCTGTTTCTTAAGTTTGCAAGAGGATATTTGGACCACTTTGAGGCCTTCGTTGGAAACGGGATTTCTCAGTATACAGCTAGACAGATGAATTCCCAGTAAGTTCTTTGTGTTGTGTCTATTCAACTCAGAGAGTTGAACCTTCCTTTAGACAGCGCAGTTTGCAAACACTCTTTTTGTGGAATTTGCAAGTGGAGATTTCAAGCGATTTCAGGCCAAACTTAGAAAGGGAAATATCTTTGTATAAAAACTAGACAGAATCATTCTCAGAAACTACTCTGTGTTGTGTGCGTTCCACTCACAGAGTTTAACCTTTCTTTTCATAGAGCAGTTTGGAAACACTCTGTTTGTTAAGTCTGCAAGTGGATATTTAGACCTCTTTGACGCCTTCGTTTGAAACCGGATTTCTTCATATACAGCTAGACACATGAATGCTCAGTAACTTCTTTGTGTTGTGTGTATTCAACTCACAGAGTTGAACCTTTCTTTAGACAGAGCAGATTTGAAACACTCTTTTTGTGGATTTTACAAGTGGAGATTTCAAGCGATTTGAGGCCAATTGTAGTAAAGGAAATATCCTCGTTTAAAAACTAGACAGAATCATTCTCAGAAACTACTTTGTGATGTGTGCGTTCAACTCACAGAGTTTCACCTTTCTTTTCATTGAGCAGTTTGGAAACACTCTGTTTCTTAAGTTTGCAAGAGGATATTTGGACCACTTTGAGGCCTTCGTTGGAAACGGGTTTTCTCAGTATAATGCTAGACAGATGAATTCCCAGTAAGTTCTTTGTGTTGTGTCTATTCAACTCACAGAGTTGAACCTTCCTTTAGACAGAGCAGTTTGCAAACACTCTTTTTGTGGAATTTGCAAGTGGAGATTTCAAGCGATTTCAGGCCAATCTTAGAAAGGGAAATATCTTTGTATAAAAACTAGACAGAATCTTTCTCAGAAACTACTTTGTGTTCTGTGCGTTCCACTCACAGACTTTAACCTTTCTTTTCATAGAGCAGTTTGGAATCACTCTGTTTTTTAAGTCTGCAAGGGGATATTTAGACCTCTTTGACGCCTTCGTTGGAAACGGGATTTCTTCATATACAGCTAGACACATGAATTCTCAGTAACTTCTTTGTGTTGTGTGTATTCAACTCACAGAGTTGAACCTTTCTTTAGACAGAGCAGATTTGAAACACTCTTTTTGTGGATTTTACAAGTGGAGATTTCAAGCGATTTGAGGCCAATTGTAGTAAAGGAAATATCCTCGTTTAAAAACTAGACAGAATCATTCTCAGAAACTACTTTGTGATGTGTGCGTTCAACTCACAGAGTTTCACCTTTCTTTTCATAGAGCAGTTTGGAAACACTCTGTTTCTTAAGTTTGCAAGAGGATATTTGGACCACTTTGAGGCCTTCGTTGGAAACGGGATTTCTCAGTATAATGCTAGACAGATGAATTCCCAGTAAGTTCTTTGTGTTGTGTCTATTCAACTCACAGAGTTGAACCTTCCTTTAGACAGCGCAGTTTGCAAACACTCTTTTTGTGGAATTTGCAAGTGGAGATTTCAAGCGATTTCAGGCCAATCTTAGAAAGGGAAATATCTTTGTATAAAAACTAGACAGAATCTTTCTCAGAAACTACTTTGTGTTCTGTGCGTTCCACTCACAGACTTTAACCTTTCTTTTCATAGAGCAGTTTGGAATCACTCTGTTTTTTAAGTCTGCAAGGGGATATTTAGACCTCTTTGACGCCTTCATTATAAACGGGATTTCTTCATATACAGCTAGACACATGAATTCTCAGTAACTTCTTTGTGTTGTGTGTATTCAACTCACAGAGTTGAACCTTTCTTTAGACAGAGCAGATTTGAAACACTCTTTTTGTGGATTTTACAAGTGGAGATTTCAAGCGATTTGAGGCCAATTGTAGTAAAGGAAATATCCTCGTTTAAAAACTAGACAGAATCATTCTCAGAAACTACTTTGTGATGTGTGTGTTCAACTCACAGAGTTTCACCTTTCTTTTCATAGAGCAGTTTGGAAACACTCTGTTGGTTAAGTTTGCAAGAGGATATTTGGACCACTTTGAGGCCTTCGTTGGAAACGGGATTTCTCAGTATAATGCTAGACAGATGAATTCCCAGTAAGTTCTTTGTGTTGTGTCTATTCAACTCACAGAGTTGAACCTTCCTTTAGACAGAGCAGTTTGCAAACACTCTTTTTGTGGAATTTGCAAGTGGAGATTTCAAGCGATTTCAGGCCAAACTTAGAAAGGGAAATATCTTTGTATAAAAACTAGACAGAATCATTCTCAGAAACTACTCTGTGTTGTGTGCGTTCCACTCACAGAGTTTAACCTTTCTTTTCATAGAGCAGTTTGGAAACACTCTCTTTGTTAAGTCTGCAAGGGGATATTTAGACCTCTTTGAAGCCTTCGTTGGAAACGGGATTTCTTCATATACAGCTAGACACATGAATCCTCAGTAACTTCTTTGTGTTGTGTGTATTCAACTCACAGAGTTGAACCTTTCTTTAGACAGAGCAGATTTGAAACACTCTTTTTGTGGATTTTACAAGTGGAGATTTCAAGCGATTTGAGGCCAATTGTAGTAAAGGAAATATCCTCGTTTAAAAACTAGACAGAATCATTCTCAAAAACTACTTTGTGATGTGTGCGTTCAACTCACAGAGTTTCACCGTTCTTTTCATAGAGCAGTTTGGAAACACTCTGTTTCTTAAGTTTGCAAGAGGATATTTGGACCACTTTGAGGCCTTCGTTGGAAACGGGATTTCTCTGTATAATGCTAGACAGATGAATTCCCAGTAAGTTCTTTGTGTTGTGTCTATTCAACTCACAGAGTTGAACCTTCCTTTAGACAGAGCAGTTTGCAAACACTCTTTTTGTGGAATTTGCAAGTGGAGATTTCAAGCGATTACAGGCCAAACTTAGAAAGGGAAATATCTTTGTATAAAAACTAGACAGAATCATTCTCAGAAACTACTCTGTGTTGTGTGCGTTCCACTCACAGAGTTTAACCTTCCTTTTCATAGAGCAGTTTGGAAACACTCTGTTTGTTAAGTCTGCAAGTGGATATTTAGACCTCTTTGACGCCTTCGTTGGAAACGGGATTTCTTCATATACAGCTAGACACATGAATGCTCAGTAACTTCTTTGTGTTGTGTGTATTCAACTCACAGAGTTGAACCTTTCTTTAGACAGAGCAGATTTGAAACACTCTTTTTGTGGATTTTACAAGTGGAGATTTCAAGCGATTTGAGGCCAATTGTAGTAAAGGAAATATCCTCGTTTAAAAACTAGACAGAATCATTCTCAGAAACTACTTTGTGATGTGTGCGTTCAACTCACAGAGTTTCACCTTTCTTTTCATAGAGCAGTTTGGAAACACTCTGTTTCTTAAGTTTGCAAGAGGATATTTGGACCACTTTGAGGCCTTCGTTGGAAACGGGATTTCTCAGTATAATGCTAGACAGATGAATTCCCAGTAAGTTCTTTGTGTTGTGTCTATTCAACTCACAGAGCTGAACCTTCCTTTAGACAGCGCAGTTTGCAAACACTCTTTTTGTGGAATTTGCAAGTGGAGATTTCAAGCGATTTCAGGCCAATCTTAGAAAGGGAAATATCTTTGTATAAAAACTAGACAGAATCTTTCTCAGAAACTACTTTGTGTTCTGTGCGTTCCACTCACAGAGTTTAACCTTTCTTTTCATAGAGCAGTTTGGAATCACTCTGTTTTTTAAGTCTGCAAGGGGATATTTAGACCTCTTTGACGCCTTCGTTGGAAACGGGATTTCTTCATATACAGCTAGACACATGAATTCTCAGTAACTTCTTTGTGTTGTGTGTATTCAACTCACAGAGTTGAACCTTTCTTTAGACAGAGCAGATTTGAAACACTCTTTTTGTGGATTTTACAAGTGGAGATTTCAAGCGATTTGAGGCCAATTGTAGTAAAGGAAATATCCTCGTTTAAAAACTAGACAGAATCATTCTCAGAAACTACTTTGTGATGTGTGCGTTCAACTCACAGAGTTTCACCTTTCTTTTCATAGAGCAGTTTGGAAACACTCTGTTTCTTAAGTTTGCAAGAGGATATTTGGACCACTTTGAGGCCTTCGTTGGAAACGGGATTTCTCAGTATAATGCTAGACAGATGAATTCCCAGTAAGTTCTTTGTGTTGTGTCTATTCAACTCACAGAGTTGAACCTTCCTTTAGACAGCGCAGTTTGCAAACACTCTTTTTGTGGAATTTGCAAGTGGAGATTTCAAGCGATTTCAGGCCAATCTTAGAAAGGGAAATATCTTTGTATAAAAACTAGACAGAATCTTTCTCAGAAACTACTTTGTGTTCTGTACGTTCCACTCACAGAGTTTAACCTTTCTTTTCATAGAGCAGTTTGGAATCACTCTGTTTTTTTAAGTCTGCAAGGGGATATTTAGACCTCTTTGACGCCTTCATTATAAACGGGATTTCTTCATATACAGCTAGACACATGAATTCTCAGTAACTTCTTTGTGTTGTGTGTATTCAACTCACAGAGTTGAACCTTTCTTTAGACAGAGCAGATTTGAAACGCTCTTTTTGTGGATTTTACAAGTGGAGATTTCAAGCGATTTGAGGCCAATTGTAGTAAAGGAAATATCCTCGTTTAAAAACTAGACAGAATCATTCTCAGAAACTACTTTGTGATGTGTGCGTTCAACTCACAGAGTTTCACCTTTCTTTTCATAGAGCAGTTTGGAAACACTCTGTTTCTTAAGTTTGCAAGAGGATATTTGGACCACTTTGAGGCCTTCGTTGGAAACGGGATTTCTCAGTATAATGCTAGACAGATGAATTCCCAGTAAGTTCTTTGTGTTGTGTCTATTCAACTCACAGAGTTGAACCTTCCTTTAGACAGCGCAGTTTGCAAACACTCTTTTTGTCGAATTTGCAAGTGGAGATTTCAAGCGATTTCAGGCCAATCTTAGAAAGGGAAATATCTTTGTATAAAAACTAGACAGAATCTTTCTCAGAAACTACTTTGTGTTCTGTGCGTTCCACTCACAGAGTTTAACCTTTCGTTTCATAGAGCAGTTTGGAATCACTCTGTTTTTTAAGTCTGCAAGGGGATATTTAGACCTCTTTGACGCCTTCATTATAAACGGGATTTCTTCATATACAGCTAGACACATGAATTCTCAGTAACTTCTTTGTGTTGTGTGTATTCAACTCACAGAGTTGAACCTTTCTTTAGACAGAGCAGATTTGAAACACTCTTTTTGTGGATTTTACAAGTGGAGATTTCAAGCGATTTGAGGCCAATTGTAGTAAAGGAAATATCCTCGTTTAAAACTAGACAGAATCATTCTCAGAAACTACTTTGTGATGTGTGTGTTCAAGTCACAGAGTTTCACCTTTCTTTTCATAGAGCAGTTTGGAAACACTCTGTTGGTTAAGCTTGCAAGAGGATATTTGGACCACTATGAGGCCTTCGTTGGAAACGGGATTTCTCAGTATACAGCTAGACAGATGAATTCCCAGTAAGTTCTTTGTGTTGTGGCTATTCAACTCACAGAGCTGAACCTTCCTTTAGACAGAGCAGTTTGCAAACACTCTTTTTGTGGAATTTGCAAGTGGAGATTTCAAGCGATTTCAGGCCAAACTTAGAAAGGGAAATATCTTTGTATAAAAACTAGACAGAATCATTCTCAGAAACTACTCTGTGTTGTGTGCGTTCCACTCACAGAGTTTAACCTTTCTTTTCATAGAGCAGTTTGGAAACACTCTGTTTGTTAAGTCTGCAAGTGGATATTTAGACCTCTTTGACGCCTTCGTTGGAAACGGGATTTCTTCATATACAGCTAGACACATGAATGCTCAGTAACTTCCTTGTGTTGTGTGTATTCAACTCACAGAGTTGAACCTTTCTTTAGACAGAGCAGATTTGAAACACTCTTTTTGTGGATTTTACAAGTGGAGATTTCAAGCGATTTGAGGCCAATTGTAGTAAAGGAAATATCCTCGTTTAAAAACTAGACAGAATCATTCTCAGAAACTACTTTGTGATGTGTGCGTTCAACTCACAGAGTTTCACCTTTCTTTTCATAGAGCAGTTTGGAAACACTCTGTTTCTTAAGTTTGCAAGAGGATATTTGGACCACTTTGAGGCCTTCGTTGGAAACGGGATTTCTCAGTATAATGCTAGACAGATGAATTCCCAGTAAGTTCTTTGTGTTGTGTCTATTCAACTCACAGAGTTGAACCTTCCTTTAGACAGCGCAGTTTGCAAACACTCTTTTTGTGGAATTTGCAAGTGGAGATTTCAAGCGATTTCAGGCCAATCTTAGAAAGGGAAATATCTTTGTATAAAAACTAGACAGAATCTTTCTCAGAAACTACTTTGTGTTCTGTGCGTTCCACTCACAGACTTTAACCTTTCTTTTCATAGAGCAGTTTGGAATCACTCTGTTTTTTAAGTCTGCAAGGGGATATTTAGACCTCTTTGACGCCTTCGTTGGAAACGGGATTTCTTCATATACAGCTAGACACATGAATCCTCAGTAACTTCTTTGTGTTGTGTGTATTCAACTCACAGAGTTGAACCTTTCTTTAGACAGAGCAGATTTGAAACACTCTTTTTGTGGATTTTACAAGTGGAGATTTCAAGCGATTTGAGGCCAATTGTAGTAAAGGAAATATCCTCGTTTAAAAACTAGACAGAATCATTCTCAGAAACTACTTTGTGATGTGTGCGTTCAACTCACAGAGTTTCACCTTTCTTTTCATAGAGCAGTTTGGAAACACTCTGTTTCTTAAGTTTGCAAGAGGATATTTGGACCACTTTGAGGCCTTCGTTGGAAACGGGATTTCTCAGTATAATGCTAGACAGATGAATTCCCAGTAAGTTCTTTGTGTTGTGTCTATTCAACTCACAGAGTTGAACCTTCCTTTAGACAGCGCAGTTTGCAAACACTCTTTTTGTGGAATTTGCAAGTGGAGATTTCAAGCGATTTCAGGCCAATCTTAGAAAGGGAAATCTCTTTGTATAAAAACTAGACAGAATCTTTCTCAGAAACTACTTTGTGTTCTGTGCGTTCCACTCACAGAGTTTAACCTTTCTTTTCATAGAGCAGTTTGGAATCACTCTGTTTTTTAAGTCTGCAAGGGGATATTTAGACCTCTTTGACGCCTTCATTATAAACGGGATTTTTTCATATACAGCTAGACACATGAATTCTCAGTAACTTCTTTGTGTTGTGTGTATTCAACTCACAGAGTTGAACCTTTCTTTAGACAGAGCAGATTTGAAACACTCTTTTTGTGGATTTTACAAGTGGAGATTTCAAGCGATTTGAGGCCAATTGTAGTAAAGGAAATATCCTCGTTTAAAAACTAGACAGAATCATTCTCAGAAACTACTTTGTGATGTGTGTGTTCAACTCACAGAGTTTCACCTTGCTTTTCATAGAACAGTTTGGAAGCACTCTGTTTCTTAAGTTTGCAAGAGGATATTTGGACCACTTTGAGGCCTTCGTTGGAAACGGGATTTCTCAGTATACAGCTAGACAGATGAATTCCCAGTAAGTTCTTTGTGTTGTGTCTATTCAACTCACAGAGTTGAACCTTCCTTTAGACAGCGCAGTTTGCAAACACTCTTTTTGTGGAATTTGCAAGTGGAGATTTCAAGCGATTTCAGGCCAATCTTAGAAAGGGAAATATCTTTGTATAAAAACTAGACAGAATCTTTCTCAGAAACTACTTTGTGTTCTGTGCGTTCCACTCACAGAGTTTAACCTTTCTTTTCATAGAGCAGTTTGGAATCACTCTGTTTTTTAAGTCTGCAAGAGGATATTTAGACCTCTTTGACGCCTTCATTATAAACGGGATTTCTTCATATACAGCTAGACACATGAATTCTCAGTAACTTCTTTGTGTTGTGTGTATTCAACTCACAGAGTTGAACCTTTCTTTAGACAGAGCAGATTTGAAACACTCTTTTTGTGGATTTTACAAGTGGAGATTTCAAGCGATTTGAGGCCAATTGTAGTAAAGGAAATATCCTCGGTTAAAAACTAGACAGAATCATTCTCAGAAACTACTTTGTGATGTGTGTGTTCAACTCACAGAGTTTCACCTTTCTTTTCATAGAGCAGTTTGGAAACACTCTGTTGGTTAAATTTGCAAGAGGATATTTGGACCACTTTGAGGCCTTCGTTGGAAACGGGATTTCTCAGTATACAGCTAGACAGATGAATTCCCAGTAAGTTCTTTGTGTTGTGTCTATTCAACTCACAGAGCTGAACCTTCCTTTAGACAGAGCAGTTTGCAAACACTCTTTTTGTGGAATTTGCAAGTGGAGATTTCAAGCGATTTCAGGCCAAACTTAGAAAGGGAAATATCTTTGTATAAAAACTAGACAGAATCTTTCTCAGAAACTACTCTGTGTTGTGTGTGTTCCACTCACAGAGTTTAACCTTTCTTTTCATAGAGCAGTTTGGAAACACTCTGTTTGTTAAGTCTGCAAGGGGATATTTAGACCTCTTTGACGCCTTCGTTGGAAATGGGATTTCTTCATATACAGCTAGACACATGAATCCTCAGTAACTTCTTTGTGTTGTGTGTATTCAACTCACAGAGTTGAACCTTTCTTTAGACAGAGCAGATTTGAAACACTCTTTTTGTGGATTTTACAAGTGGAGATTTCAAGCGATTTGAGGCCAATTGTAGTAAAGGAAATATCCTCGTTTAAAAACTAGACAGAATCATTCTCAGAAACTACTTTGTGATGTGTGCGTTCAACTCACAGAGTTTCACCTTTCTTTTCATAGAGCAGTTTGGAAACACTCTGTTTCTTAAGTTTGCAAGAGGATATTTGGACCACTTTGAGGCCTTCGTTGGAAACGGGATTTCTCAGTATAATGCTAGACAGATGAATTCCCAGTAAGTTCTTTGTGTTGTGTCTATTCAACTCACAGAGTTGAACCTTCCTTTCGACAGCGCAGTTTGCAAACACTCTTTTTGTGGAATTTGCAAGTGGATATTTCAAGCGATTTCAGGCCAATCTTAGAAAGGGAAATATCTTTGTATAAAAACTAGACAGAATGTTTCTCAGAAACTACTTTGTGTTCTGTGCGTTCCACTCACAGACTTTAACCTTTCTTTTCATAGAGCAGTTTGGAATCACTCTGTTTTTTAAGTCTGCAAGGGGATATTTAGACCTCTTTGACGCCTTCATTATAAACGGGATTTCTTCATATACAGCTAGACACATGAATTCTCAGTAACTTCTTTGTGTTGTGTGTATTCAACTCACAGAGTTGAACCTTTCTTTAGACAGAGCAGATTTGAAACACTCTTTTTGTGGATTTTACAAGTGGAGATTTCAAGCGATTTGAGGCCAATTGTAGTAAAGGAAATATCCTCGTTTAAAAACTAGACAGAATCATTCTCAGAAACTACTTTGTGATGTGTGCGTTCAACTCACAGAGTTTCACCTTTCTTTTCATAGAGCAGTTTGGAAACACTCTGTTGGTTAACTTTGCAAGAGGATATTTGGACCACTTTGAGGCCTTCGTTGGAAACGGGATTTCTCAGTATACAGCTAGATAGATGAATTCCCAGTAAGTTCTTTGTGTTGTGTCTATTCAACTCACAGAGTTGAACCTTCCTTTAGACACCGCAGTTTGCAAACACTCTTTTTGTGGAATTTGCAAGTGGAGATTTCAAGCGATTTCAGGCCAAACTTAGAAAGGGAAATATCTTTGTATAAAAACTAGACAGAATCATTCTCAGAAACTACTCTGTGTTGTGTGCGTTCCACTCACAGAGTTTAACCTTTCTTTTCATAGAGCAGCTGGAAACACTCTCTTTGTTAAGTCTGCAAGGGGATATTTAGACCTCTTTGACGCCTTCGTTGGAAACGGGATTTCTTCATATACAGCTAGACACATGAATTCTCAGTAACTTCTTTGTGTTGTGTGTATTCAACTCACAGAGTTGAACCTTTCTTTAGACAGAGCAGATTTGAAACACTCTTTTTGTGGATTTTACAAGTGGAGATTTCAAGCGATTTGAGGCCAATTGTAGTAAAGGAAATATCCTCGTTTAAAAACTAGACAGAATCATTCTCAGAAACTACTTTGTGATGTGTGCGTTCAACTCACAGAGTTTCACCTTTCTTTTCATAGAGCAGTTTGGAAACACTCTGTTTCTTAAGTTTGCAAGAGGATATTTGGACCACTTTGAGGCCTTCGTTGGAAACGGGATTTCTCAGTATAATGCTAGACAGATGAATTCCCAGTAAGTTCTTTGTGTTGTGTCTATTCAACTCACAGAGTTGAACCTTCCTTTAGACAGCGCAGTTTGCAAACACTCTTTTTGTGGAATTTGCAAGTGGAGATTTCAAGCGATTTCAGGCCAATCTTAGAAAGGGAAATATCTTTGTATAAAAACTAGACAGAATCTTTCTCAGAAACTACTTTGTGTTCTGTGCGTTCCACTCACAGAGTTTAACCTTTCTTTTCATAGAGCAGTTTGGAATCACTCTGTTTTTTAAGTCTGCAAGGGGATATTTAGACCTCTTTGACGCGTTCATTATAAACGGGATTTCTTCATATACAGCTAGACACATGAATTCTCAGTAACTTCTTTGTGTTGTGTGTATTCAACTCACAGAGTTGAACCTTTCTTTAGACAGAGCAGATTTGAAACACTCTTTTTGTGGATTTTACAAGTGGAGATTTCAAGCGATTTGAGGCCAATTGTAGTAAAGGAAATATCCTCGTTTCAAAACTACACAGAATCATTCTCAGAAACTACTTTGTGATGTGTGTGTTCAACTCACAGAGTTTCACCTTTCTTTTCATAGAGCAGTTTGGAAACACTCTGTTTCTTAAGTTTGCAAGAGGATATTTGGACCACTTTGAGGCCTTCGTTGGAAACGTGATTTCTCAGTATACAGCTAGACAGATGAATTCCCAGTAAGTTTTTGTGTTGTGTCTATTCAACTCACAGAGTTGAACCTTCCTTTAGACAGAGCAGTTTGCAAACACTCTTTTTGTGGAATTTGCAAGTGGAGATTTCAAGCGATTTCAGGCCAAACTTAGAAAGGGAAATATCTTTGTATAAAAACTAGACAGAATCATTCTCAGAAACTACTCTGTGTTGTGTACGTTCCACTCACAGAGTTTAACCTTTCTTTTCATAGAGCAGTTTGGAAACACTCTGTTTGTTAAGTCTGCAAGTGGATATTTAGACCTCTTTGACGCCTTCGTTTGAAACGGGATTTCTTCATATACAGCTAGACACATGAATGCTCAGTAACTTCTTTGTGTTGTGTGTATTCAACTCACAGAGTTGAACCTTTCTTTAGACAGAGCAGATTTGAAACACTCTTTTTGTGGATTTTACAAGTGGAGATTTCAAGCGATTTGAGGCCAATTGTAGTAAAGGAAATATCCTCGTTTAAAAACTAGACAGAATCATTCTCAGAAACTACTTTGTGATGTGTGCGTTCAACTCACAGAGTTTCACCTTTCTTTTCATAGAGCAGTTTGGAAACACTCTGTTTGTTAAGTTTGCAAGAGGATATTTGGACCACTTTGAGGCCTTCGTTGGAAACGGGATTTCTCAGTATAATGCTAGACAGATGAATTCCCAGTAAGTTCTTTGTGTTGTGTCTATTCAACTCACAGAGTTGAACCTTCCTTTAGACAGCGCAGTTTGCAAACACTCTTTTTGTGGAATTTGCAAGTGGAGATTTCAAGCGATTTCAGGCCAATCTTAGAAAGGGAAATATCTTTGTATAAAAACTAGACAGAATCTTTCTCAGAAACTACTTTGTGTTCTGTGCGTTCCACTCACAGACTTTAACCTTTCTTTTCATAGAGCAGTTTGGAATCACTCTGTTTTTTAAGTCTGCAAGGGGATATTTAGACCTCTTTGACGCCTTCATTATAAACGGGATTTCTTCATATACAGCTAGACACATGAATTCTCAGTAACTTCTTTGTGTTGTGTGTATTCAACTCACAGAGTTGAACCTTTCTTTAGACAGAGCAGATTTGAAACACTCTTTTTGTGGATTTTACAAGTGGAGATTTCAAGCGATTTGAGGCCAATTGTAGTAAAGGAAATATCCTCGTTTAAAAACTAGACAGAATCATTCTCAGAAACTACTTTGTGATGTGTGTGTTCAACTCACAGAGTTTCACCTTTCTTTTCATAGAGCAGTTTGGAAACACTCTGTTGGTTAAGTTTGCAAGAGGATATTTGGACCACTTTGAGGCCTTCGTTGGAAACGGGATTTCTCAGTATAATGCTAGACAGATGAATTCCCAGTAAGTTCTTTGTGTTGTGTCTATTCAACTCACAGAGTTGAACCTTCCTTTAGACAGAGCAGTTTGCAAACACTCTTTTTGTGGAATTTGCAAGTGGAGATTTCAAGCGATTTCAGGCCAAACTTAGAAAGGGAAATATCTTTGTATAAAAACTAGACAGAATCATTCTCAGAAACTACTCTGTGTTGTGTGCGTTCCACTCACAGAGTTTAACCTTTCTTTTCATAGAGCAGTTTGGAAACACTCTCTTTGTTAAGTCTGCAAGGGGATATTTAGACCTCTTTGACGCCTTCGTTGGAAACGGGATTTCTTCATATACAGCTAGACACATGAATCCTCAGTAACTTCTTTGTGTTGTGTGTATTCAACTCACAGAGTTGAACCTTTCTTTACACAGAGCAGATTTGAAACACTCTTTTTGTGGATTTTACATGTGGAGATTTCAAGCGATTTGAGGCCAATTGTAGTAAAGGAAATATCCTCATTTAAAAACTAGACAGAATCATTCTCAGAAACTACTTTGTGATGTGTGCGTTCAACTCACAGAGTTTCACCTTTCTTTTCATAGAGCAGTTTGGAAACACTCTGTTTCTTAAGTTTGCAAGAGGATATTTGGACCACTTTGAGGCCTTCGTTGGAAACGGGATTTCTCAGTATAATGCTAGACAGATGAATTCCCAGTAAGTTCTTTGTGTTGTGTCTATTCAACTCACAGAGCTGAACCTTCCTTTAGACAGCGCAGTTTGCAAACACTCTTTTTGTGGAATTTGCAAGTGGAGATTTCAAGCGATTTCAGGCCAATCTTAGAAAGGGAAATATCTTTGTATAAAAACTAGACAGAATCTTTCTCAGAAACTACTTTGTGTTCTGTGCGTTCCACTCACAGAGTTTAACCTTTCTTTTCATAGAGCAGTTTGGAATCACTCTGTTTTTTAAGTCTGCAAGGGGATATTTAGACCTCTTTGACGCCTTCGTTGGAAACGGGATTTCTTCATATACAGCTAGACACATGAATTCTCAGTAACTTCTTTGTGTTGTGTGTATTCAACTCACAGAGTTGAACGTTTCTTTAGACAGAGCAGATTTGAAACACTCTTTTTGTGGATTTTACAAGTGGAGATTTCAAGCGGTTTGAGGCCAATTGTAGTAAAGGAAATATCCTCGTTTAAAAACTAGACAGAATCATTCTCAGAAACTACTTTGTGATGTGTGCGTTCAACTCACAGAGTTTCACCTTTCTTTTCATAGAGCAGTTTGGAAACACTCTGTTGGTTAAGTTTGCAAGAGGATATTTGGACCACTTTGAGGCCTTCGTTGGAAACGGGATTTCTCAGTATAATGCTAGACAGATGAATTCCCAGTAAGTTCTTTGTGTTGTGTCTATTCAACTCACAGAGTTGAACCTTCCTTTAGACAGCGCAGTTTGCAAACACTCTTTTTGTGGAATTTGCAAGTGGAGATTTCAAGCGATTTCAGGCCAATCTTAGAAAGGGAAATATCTTTGTATAAAAACTAGACAGAATCTTTCTCAGAAACTACTTTGTGTTCTGTGCGTTCCACTCACAGACTTTAACCTTTCTTTTCATAGAGCAGTTTGGAATCACTCTGTTTTTTAAGTCTGCAAGGGGATATTTAGACCTCTTTGACGCCTTCATTATAAACGGGATTTCTTCATATACAGCTAGACACATGAATTCTCAGTAACTTCTTTGTGTTGTGTGTATTCAACTCACAGAGTTGAACCTTTCTTTAGACAGAGCAGATTTGAAACACTCTTTTTGTGGATTTTACAAGTGGAGATTTCAAGCGATTTGAGGCCAATTGTAGTAAAGGAAATATCCTCGTTTAAAAACTAGACAGAATCATTCTCAGAAACTACTTTGTGATGTGTGTGTTCAACTCACAGAGTTTCACCTTTCTTTTCATAGAGCAGTTTGGAAACACTCTGTTGGTTAAGTTTGCAAGAGGATATTTGGACCACTTTGAGGCCTTCGTTGGAAACGGGATTTCTCAGTATAATGCTAGACAGATGAATTCCCAGTAAGTTCTTTGTGTTGTGTCTATTCAACTCACAGAGTTGAACCTTCCTTTAGACAGAGCAGTTTGCAAACACTCTTTTTGTGGAATTTGCAAGTGGAGATTTCAAGCGATTTCAGGCCAAACTTAGAAAGGGAAATATCTTTGTATAAAAACTAGACAGAATCATTCTCAGAAACTACTCTGTGTTGTGTGCGTTCCACTCACAGAGTTTAACCTTTCTTTTCATAGAGCAGTTTGGAAACACTCTCTTTGTTAAGTCTGCAAGGGGATATTTAGACCTCTTTGACGCCTTCGTTGGAAACGGGATTTCTTCATATACAGCTAGACACATGAATCCTCAGTAACTTCTTTGTGTTGTGTGTATTCAACTCACAGAGTTGAACCTTTCTTTACACAGAGCAGATTTGAAACACTCTTTTTGTGGATTTTACATGTGGAGATTTCAAGCGATTTGAGGCCAATTGTAGTAAAGGAAATATCCTCATTTAAAAACTAGACAGAATCATTCTCAGAAACTACTTTGTGATGTGTGCGTTCAACTCACAGAGTTTCACCTTTCTTTTCATAGAGCAGTTTGGAAACACTCTGTTTCTTAAGTTTGCAAGAGGATATTTGGACCACTTTGAGGCCTTCGTTGGAAACGGGATTTCTCAGTATAATGCTAGACAGATGAATTCCCAGTAAGTTCTTTGTGTTGTGTCTATTCAACTCACAGAGCTGAACCTTCCTTTAGACAGCGCAGTTTGCAAACACTCTTTTTGTGGAATTTGCAAGTGGAGATTTCAAGCGATTTCAGGCCAATCTTAGAAAGGGAAATATCTTTGTATAAAAACTAGACAGAATCTTTCTCAGAAACTACTTTGTGTTCTGTGCGTTCCACTCACAGAGTTTAACCTTTCTTTTCATAGAGCAGTTTGGAATCACTCTGTTTTTTAAGTCTGCAAGGGGATATTTAGACCTCTTTGACGCCTTCGTTGGAAACGGGATTTCTTCATATACAGCTAGACACATGAATTCTCAGTAACTTCTTTGTGTTGTGTGTATTCAACTCACAGAGTTGAACGTTTCTTTAGACAGAGCAGATTTGAAACACTCTTTTTGTGGATTTTACAAGTGGAGATTTCAAGCGGTTTGAGGCCAATTGTAGTAAAGGAAATATCCTCGTTTAAAAACTAGACAGAATCATTCTCAGAAACTACTTTGTGATGTGTGCGTTCAACTCACAGAGTTTCACCTTTCTTTTCATAGAGCAGTTTGGAAACACTCTGTTGGTTAAGTTTGCAAGAGGATATTTGGACCACTTTGAGGCCTTCGTTGGAAACGGGATTTCTCAGTATAATGCTAGACAGATGAATTCCCAGTAAGTTCTTTGTGTTGTGTCTATTCAACTCACAGAGTTGAACCTTCCTTTAGACAGCGCAGTTTGCAAACACTCTTTTTGTGGAATTTGCAAGTGGAGATTTCAAGCGATTTCAGGCCAATCTTAGAAAGGGAAATATCTTTGTATAAAAACTAGACAGAATCTTTCTCAGAAACTACTTTGTGTTCTGTGCGTTCCACTCACAGAGTTTAACCTTTCTTTTCATAGAGCAGTTTGGAATCACTCTGTTTTTTAAGTCTGCAAGGGGATATTTAGACCTCTTTGACGCCTTCATTATAAACGGGATTTCTTCATATACAGCTAGACACATGAATTCTCAGTAACTTCTTTGTGTTGTGTGTATTCAACTCACAGAGTTGAACCTTTCTTTAGACAGAGCAGATTTGAAACACTCTTTTTGTGGATTTTACAAGTGGAGATTTCAAGCGATTTGAGGCCAATTGTAGTAAAGGAAATATCCTCGTTTAAAAACTAGACAGAATCATTCTCAGAAACTACTTTGTGATGTGTGTGTTCAACTCACAGAGTTTCACCTTTCTTTTCATAGAGCAGTTTGGAAACACTCTGTTTCTTAAGTTTGCAAGAGGATATTTGGACCACTTTGAGGCCTTCGTTGGAAACGGGATTTCTCAGTATAATGCTAGACAGATGAATTCCCAGTAAGTTCTTTGTGTTGTGTCTATTCAACTCACAGAGTTGAACCTTCCTTTAGACAGCGCAGTTTGCAAACACTCTTTTTGTGGAATTTGCAAGTGGAGATTTCAAGCGATTTCAGGCCAATCTTAGAAAGGGAAATATCTTTGTATAAAAACTAGACAGAATCTTTCTCAGAAACTACTTTGTGTTCTGTGCGTTCCACTCACAGAGTTTAACCTTTCGTTTCATAGAGCAGTTTGGAATCACTCTGTTTTTTAAGTCTGCAAGGGGATATTTAGACCTCTTTGACGCCTTCATTATAAACGGGATTTCTTCATATACAGCTAGACACATGAATTCTCAGTAACTTCTTTGTGTTGTGTGTATTCAACTCACAGAGTTGAACCTTTCTTTAGACAGAGCAGATTTGAAACACTCTTTTTGTGGATTTTACAAGTGGAGATTTCAAGCGATTTGAGGCCAATTGTAGTAAAGGAAATATCCTCGTTTAAAAACTAGACAGAATCATTCTCAGAAACTACTTTGTGATGTATGTGTTCAACTCACAGAGTTTCACCTTTCTTTTCATAGAGCAGTTTGGAAACACTCTGTTTCTTAAGTTTGCAAGAGGATATTTGGACCACTTTGAGGCCTTCGTTGGAAACGGGATTTCTCAGTATAATGCTAGACAGATGAATTCCCAGTAAGTTCTTTGTGTTGTGTCTATTCAACTCACAGAGTTGAACCTTCCTTTAGACAGCGCAGTTTGCAAACACTCTTTTTGTGGAATTTGCAAGTGGAGATTTCAAGCGATTTCAGGCCAATCTTAGAAAGGGAAATATCTTTGTATAAAAACTAGACAGAATCTTTCTCAGAAACTACTTTGTGTTCTGTGCGTTCCACTCACAGAGTTTAACCTTTCGTTTCATAGAGCAGTTTGGAATCACTCTGTTTTTTAAGTCTGCAAGGGGATATTTAGACCTCTTTGACGCCTTCATTATAAACGGGATTTCTTCATATACAGCTAGACACATGAATTCTCAGTAACTTCTTTGTGTTGTGTGTATTCAACTCACAGAGTTGAACGTTTCTTTAGACAGAGCAGATTTGAAACACTCTTTTTGTGGATTTTACAAGTGGAGATTTCAAGCGATTTGAGGCCAATTGTAGTAAAGGAAATATCCTCGTTTAAAACTAGACAGAATCATTCTCAGAAACTACTTTGTGATGTGTGTGTTCAACTCACAGAGTTTCACCTTTCTTTTCATAGAGCAGTTTGGAAACACTCTGTTGGTTAAGTTTGCAAGAGGATATTTGGACCACTTTGAGGCCTTCGTTGGAAACGGGATTTCTCAGTATACAGCTAGACAGATGAATTCCCAGTAAGTTCTTTGTGTTGTGGCTATTCAACTCACAGAGCTGAACCTTCCTTTAGACAGAGAAGTTTGCAAACACTCTTTTTGTGGAGTTTGCAAATGGAGATTTCAAGCGATTTCAGGCCAAACTTAGAAAGGGAAATATCTTTGTATAAAAACTAGACAGAATCATTCTCAGAAACTACTCTGTGTTGTGTGCGTTCCACTCACAGAGTTTAACCTTTCTTTTCATAGAGCAGTTTGGAAACACTCTGTTTGTTAAGTCTGCAAGTGGATATTTAGACCTCTTTGACGCCTTCGTTGGAAACGGGATTTCTTCATATACAGCTAGACACATGAATGCTCAGTAACTTCTTTGTGTTGTGTGTATTCAACTCACAGAGTTGAACCTTTCTTTAGACAGAGCAGATTTGAAACACTCTTTTTGTGGATTTTACAAGTGGAGATTTCAAGCGATTTGAGGCCAATTGTAGTAAAGGAAATATCCTCGTTTAAAAACTAGACAGAATCATTCTCAGAAACTACTTTGTGATGTGTGCGTTCAACTCACAGAGTTTCACCTTTCTTTTCATAGAGCAGTTTGGAAACACTCTGTTTCTTAAGTTTGCAAGAGGATATTTGGACCACTTTGAGGCCTTCGTTGGAAACGGGATTTCTCAGTATAATGCTAGACAGATGAATTCCCAGTAAGTTCTTTGTGTTGTGTCTATTCAACTCACAGAGTTGAACCTTCCTTTAGACAGCGCAGTTTGCAAACACTCTTTTTGTGGAATTTGCAAGTGGAGATTTCAAGCGATTTCAGGCCAATCTTAGAAAGGGAAATATCTTTGTATAAAAACTAGACAGAATCTTTCTCAGAAACTACTTTGTGTTCTGTGCGTTCCACTCACAGAGTTTAACCTTTCTTTTCATAGAGCAGTTTGGAATCACTCTGTTTTTTAAGTCTGCAAGGGGATATTTAGACCTCTTTGACGCCTTCGTTGGAAACGGGATTTCTTCATATACAGCTAGACACATGAATTCTCAGTAACTTCTTTGTGTTGTGTGTATTCAACTCACAGAGTTGAACCTTTCTTTAGACAGAGCAGATTTGAAACACTCTTTTTGTGGATTTTACAAGTGGAGATTTCAAGCGATTTGAGGCCAATTGTAGTAAAGGAAATATCCTCGTTTAAAAACTAGACAGAATCATTCTCAGAAACTACTTTGTGATGTGTGCGTTCAACTCACAGAGTTTCACCTTTCTTTTCATAGAGCAGTTTGGAAACACTCTGTTTCTTAAGTTTGCAAGAGGATATTTGGACCACTTTGAGGCCTTCGTTGGAAACGGGATTTCTCAGTATAATGCTAGACAGATGAATTCCCAGTAAGTTCTTTGTGTTGTGTCTATTCAACTCACAGAGTTGAAACTTCCTTTAGACAGAGCAGTTTGGAAACACTCTTTTTGTGGAATTTGCAAGTGGAGATTTCAAGCGATTTCAGGCCAATCTTAGAAAGGGAAATATCTTTGTATAAAAACTAGACAGAATCTTTCTCAGAAACTACTTTGTGTTCTGTGCGTTCCACTCACAGAGTTTAACCTTTCTTTTCATAGAGCAGTTTGGAATCACTCTGTTTTTTAAGTCTGCAAGGGGATATTTAGACCTCTTTGACGCCTTCGTTGGAAACGGGATTTCTTCATATACAGCTAGACACATGAATTCTCAGTAACTTCTTTGTGTTGTGTGTATTCAACTCACAGAGTTGAACCTTTCTTTAGACAGAGCAGATTTGAAACACTCTTTTTGTGGATTTTACAAGTGGAGATTTCAAGCGATTTGAGGCCAATTGTAGTAAAGGAAATATCCTCGTTTAAAAACTAGACAGAATCATTCTCAGAAACTACTTTGTGATGTGTGCGTTCAACTCACAGAGTTTCACCTTTCTTTTCATAGAGCAGTTTGGAAACACTCTGTTTCTTAAGTTTGCAAGAGGATATTTGGACCACTTTGAGGCCTTCGTTGGAAACGGGATTTCTCAGTATAATGCTAGACAGATGAATTCCCAGTAAGTTCTTTGTGTTGTGTCTATTCAACTCACAGAGTTGAACCTTCCTTTAGACAGCGCAGTTTGCAAACAATCTTTTTGTGGAATTTGCAAGTGGAGATTTCAAGCGATTTCAGGCCAATCTTAGAAAGGGAAATATCTTTGTATAAAAACTAGACAGAATCTTTCTCAGAAACTACTTTGTGTTCTGTGCGTTCCACTCACAGAGTTTAACCTTTCTTTTCATAGAGCAGTTTGGAATCACTCTGTTTTTTAAGTCTGCAAGGGGATATTTAGTCCTCTTTGACGCCTTCATTATAAACGGGATTTCTTCATATACAGCTAGACACATGAATTCTCAGTAACTTCTTTGTGTTGTGTGTATTCAACTCACAGAGTTGAACCTTTCTTTAGACAGAGCAGATTTGAAACACTCTTTTTGTGGATTTTACAAGTGGAGATTTCAAGCGATTTGAGGCCAATTGTAGTAAAGGAAATATCCTCGTTTAAAAACTAGACAGAATCATTCTCAGAAACTACTTTGTGATGTGTGTGTTCAACTCACAGAGTTTCACCTTTCTTTTCATAGAGCAGTTTGGAAACACTCTGTTTGTTAAGTTTGCAAGAGGATATTTGGACCACTTTGAGGCCTTCGTTGGAAACGGGATTTCTCAGTATAATGCTAGACAGATGAATTCCCAGTAAGTTCTTTGTGTTGTGTCTATTCAACTCACAGAGTTGAACCTTCCTTTAGACAGAGCAGTTTGCAAACACTCTTTTTGTGGAATTTGCAAGTGGAGATTTCAAGCGATTTCAGGCCAAACTTAGAAAGGGAAATATCTTTGTATAAAAACTAGACAGAATCATTCTCAGAAACTACTCTGTGTTGTGTGCGTTCCACTCACAGAGTTTAACCTTTCTTTTCATAGAGCAGTTTGGAAACACTCTCTTTGTTAAGTCTGCAAGGGGATATTTAGACCTCTTTGACGCCTTCGTTGGAAACGGGATTTCTTCATATACAGCTAGACACATGAATCCTCAGTAACTTCTTTGTGTTGTGTGTATTCAACTCACAGAGTTGAACCTTTCTTTAGACAGAGCAGATTTGAAACACTCTTTTTGTGGATTTTACAAGTGGAGATTTCAAGCGATTTGAGGCCAATTGTAGTAAAGGAAATATCCTCGTTTAAAAACTAGACAGAATCATTCTCAGAAACTACTTTGTGATGTGTGCGTTCAACTCACAGAGTTTCACCTTTCTTTTCATAGAGCAGTTTGGAAACACTCTGTTTCTTAAGTTTGCAAGAGGATATTTGGACCACTTTGAGGCCTTCGTTGGAAACGGGATTTCTCTGTATAATGCTAGACAGATGAATTCCCAGTAAGTTCTTTGTGTTGTGTCTATTCAACTCACAGAGTTGAACCTTCCTTTAGACAGAGCAGTTTGCAAACACTCTTTTTGTGGAATTTGCAAGTGGAGATTTCAAGCGATTTCAGGCCAAACTTAGAAAGGGATATATCTTTGTATAAAAACTAGACAGAATCATTCTCAGAAACTACTCTGTGTTGTGTGCGTTCCACTCACAGAGTTTAACCTTTCTTTTCATAGAGCAGTTTGGAAACACTCTGTTTGTTAAGTCTGCAAGTGGATATTTAGACCTCTTTGACCCCTTCGTTTGAAACGGGATTTCTTCATATACAGCTAGACACATGAATGCTCAGTAACTTCTTTGTGTTGTGTGTATTCAACTCACAGAGTTGAACCTTTCTTTAGACAGAGCAGATTTGAAACACTCTTTTTGTGGATTTTACAAGTGGAGATTTCAAGCGATTTGAGGCCAATTGTAGTAAAGGAAATATCCTCGTTTAAAAACTAGACAGAATCATTCTCAGAAACTACTTTGTGATGTGTGCGTTCAACTCACAGAGTTTCACCTTTCTTTTCATAGAGCAGTTTGGAAACACTCTGTTTCTTAAGTTTGCAAGAGGATATTTGGACCACTTTGAGGCCTTCGTTGGAAACGGGATTTCTCAGTATAATGCTAGACAGATGAATTCCCAGTAAGTTCTTTGTGTTGTGTCTATTCAACTCACAGAGCTGAACCTTCCTTTAGACAGCGCAGTTTGCAAACACTCTTTTTGTGGAATTTGCAAGTGGAGATTTCAAGCGATTTCAGGCCAATCTTAGAAAGGGAAATATCTTTGTATAAAAACTAGACAGAATCTTTCTCAGAAACTACTTTGTGTTCTGTGCATTCCACTCACAGAGTTTAACCTTTCTTTTCATAGAGCAGTTTGGAATCACTCTGTTTTTTAAGTCTGCAAGGGGATATTTAGACCTCTTTGACGCCTTCGTTGGAAACGGGATTTCTTCATATACAGCTAGACACATGAATTCTCAGTAACTTCTTTGTGTTGTGTGTATTCAACTCACAGAGTTGAACCTTTTTTAGACAGAGCAGATTTGAAACACTCTTTTTGTGGATTTTACAAGTGGAGATTTCAAGCGATTTGAGGCCAATTGTAGTAAAGGAAATATCCTCGTTTAAAAACTAGACAGAATCATTCTCAGAAACTACTTTGTGATGTGTGCGTTCAACTCACAGAGTTTCACCTTTCTTTTCATAGAGCAGTTTGGAAACACTCTGTTTCTTAAGTTTGCAAGAGGATATTTGGACCACTTTGAGGCCTTCGTTGGAAACGGGATTTCTCAGTATAATGCTAGACAGATGAATTCCCAGTAAGTTCTTTGTGTTGTGTCTATTCAACTCACAGAGTTGAACCTTCCTTTAGACAGCGCAGTTTGCAAACACTCTTTTTGTGGAATTTGCAAGTGGAGATTTCAAGCGATTTCAGGCCAATCTTAGAAAGGGAAATATCTTTGTATAAAAACTAGACAGAATCTTTCTCAGAAACTACTTTGTGTTCTGTGCGTTCCACTCACAGAGTTTAACCTTTCGTTTCATAGAGCAGTTTGGAATCACTCTGTTTTTTAAGTCTGCAAGGGGATATTTAGACCTCTTTGACGCCTTCATTATAAACGGGATTTCTTCATATACAGCTAGACACATGAATTCTCAGTAACTTCTTTGTGTTGTGTGTATTCAACTCACAGAGTTGAACCTTTCTTTAGACAGAGCAGATTTGAAACACTCTTTTTGTGGATTTTACAAGTGGAGATTTCAAGCGATTTGAGGCCAATTGTAGTAAAGGAAATATCCTCGTTTAAAACTAGACAGAATCATTCTCAGAAACTACTTTGTGATGTGTGTGTTCAACTCACAGAGTTTCACCTTTCTTTTCATAGAGCAGTTTGGAAACACTCTGTTGGTTAAGTTTGCAAGAGGATATTTGGACCACTTTGAGGCCTTCGTTGGAAACGGGATTTCTCAGTATACAGCTAGACAGATGAATTCCCAGTAAGTTCTTTGTGTTGTGGCTATTCAACTCACAGAGCTGAACCTTCCTTTAGACAGAGAAGTTTGCAAACACTCTTTTTGTGGAATTTGCAAGTGGAGATTTCAAGCGATTTCAGGCCAAACTTAGAAAGGGAAATATCTTTGTATAAAAACTAGACAGAATCATTCTCAGAAACTACTCTGTGTTGTGTGCGTTCCACTCACAGAGTTTAACCTTTCTTTTCATAGAGCAGTTTGGAAACACTCTGTTTGTTAAGTCTGCAAGTGGATATTTAGACCTCTTTGACGCCTTCGTTGGAAACGGGATTTCTTCATATACATCTAGACACATGAATGCTCAGTAACTTCTTTGTGTTGTGTGTATTCAACTCACAGAGTTGAACCTTTCTTTAGACAGAGCAGATTTGAAACACTCTTTTTGTGGATTTTACAAGTGGAGATTTCAAGCGATTTGAGGCCAATTGTAGTAAAGGAAATATCCTCGTTTAAAAACTAGACAGAATCATTCTCAGAAACTACTTTGTGATGTGTGCGTTCAACTCACAGAGTTTCACCTTTCTTTTCATAGAGCAGTTTGGAAACACTCTGTTTCTTAAGTTTGCAAGAGGATATTTGGACCACTTTGAGGCCTTCGTTGGAAACGGGATTTCTCAGTATAATGCTAGACAGATGAATTCCCAGTAAGTTCTTTGTGTTGTGTCTATTCAACTCACAGAGTTGAACCTTCCTTTAGACAGCGCAGTTTGCAAACACTCTTTTTGTGGAATTTGCAAGTGGAGATTTCAAGCGATTTCAGGCCAATCTTAGAAAGGGAAATATCTTTGTATAAAAACTAGACAGAATCTTTCTCAGAAACTACTTTGTGTTCTGTGCGTTCCACTCACAGAGTTTAACCTTTCTTTTCATAGAGCAGTTTGGAATCACTCTGTTTTTTAAGTCTGCAAGGGGATATTTAGACCTCTTTGACGCCTTCGTTGGAAACGGGATTTCTTCCTATACAGCTAGACACATGAATTCTCAGTAACTTCTTTGTGTTGTGTGTATTCAACTCACAGAGTTGAACCTTTCTTTAGACAGAGCAGATTTGAAACACTCTTTTTGTGGATTTTACAAGTGGAGATTTCAAGCGATTTGAGGCCAATTGTAGTAAAGGAAATATCCTCGTTTAAAAACTAGACAGAATCATTCTCAGAAACTACTTTGTGATGTGTGCGTTCAACTCACAGAGTTTCACCTTTCTTTTCATAGAGCAGTTTGGAAACACTCTGTTTCTTAAGTTTGCAAGAGGATATTTGGACCACTTTGAGGCCTTCGTTGGAAACGGGATTTCTCAGTATAATGCTAGACAGATGAATTCCCAGTAAGTTCTTTGTGTTGTGTCTATTCAACTCACAGAGTTGAACCTTCCTTTAGACAGCGCAGTTTGCAAACACTCTTTTTGTGGAATTTGCAAGTGGAGATTTCAAGCGATTTCAGGCCAATCTTAGAAAGGGAAATATCTTTGTATAAAAACTAGACAGAATCTTTCTCAGAAACTACTTTGTGTTGTGTGCGTTCCACTCACAGAGTTTAACCTTTCTTTTCATAGAGCAGTTTGGAATCACTCTGTTTTTTAAGTCTGCAAGGGGATATTTAGACCTCTTTGACGCGTTCATTATAAACGGGATTTCTTCATATACAGCTAGACACATGAATTCTCAGTAACTTCTTTGTGTTGTGTGTATTCAACTCACAGAGTTGAACCTTTCTTTAGACAGAGCAGATTTGAAACACTCTTTTTGTGGATTTTACAAGTGGAGATTTCAAGCGATTTGAGGCCAATTGTAGTAAAGGAAATATCCTCGTTTAAAAACTAGACAGAATCATTCTCAGAAACTACTTTGTGATGTGTGCGTTCAACTCACAGAGTTTCACCTTTCTTTTCATAGAGCAGTTTGGAAACACTCTGTTTCTTAAGTTTGCAAGAGGATATTTGGACCACTTTGAGGCCTTCGTTGGAAACGGGATTTCTCAGTATAATGCTAGACAGATGAATTCCCAGTAAGTTCTTTGTGTTGTGTCTATTCAACTCACAGAGCTGAACCTTCCTTTAGACAGCGCAGTTTGCAAACACTCTTTTTGTGGAATTTGCAAGTGGAGATTTCAAGCGATTTCAGGCCAATCTTAGAAAGGGAAATATCTTTGTATAAAAACTAGACAGAATCTTTCTCAGAAACTACTTTGTGTTCTGTGCATTCCACTCACAGAGTTTAACCTTTCTTTTCATAGAGCAGTTTGGAATCACTCTGTTTTTTAAGTCTGCAAGGGGATATTTAGACCTCTTTGACGCCTTCGTTGGAAACGGGATTTCTTCATATACAGCTAGACACATGAATTCTCAGTAACTTCTTTGTGTTGTGTGTATTCAACTCACAGAGTTGAACCTTTTTTAGACAGAGCAGATTTGAAACACTCTTTTTGTGGATTTTACAAGTGGAGATTTCAAGCGATTTGAGGCCAATTGTAGTAAAGGAAATATCCTCGTTTAAAAACTAGACAGAATCATTCTCAGAAACTACTTTGTGATGTGTGCGTTCAACTCACAGAGTTTCACCTTTCTTTTCATAGAGCAGTTTGGAAACACTCTGTTTCTTAAGTTTGCAAGAGGATATTTGGACCACTTTGAGGCCTTCGTTGGAAACGGGATTTCTCAGTATAATGCTAGACAGATGAATTCCCAGTAAGTTCTTTGTGTTGTGTCTATTCAACTCACAGAGTTGAACCTTCCTTTAGACAGCGCAGTTTGCAAACACTCTTTTTGTGGAATTTGCAAGTGGAGATTTCAAGCGATTTCAGGCCAATCTTAGAAAGGGAAATATCTTTGTATAAAAACTAGACAGAATCTTTCTCAGAAACTACTTTGTGTTCTGTGCGTTCCACTCACAGAGTTTAACCTTTCGTTTCATAGAGCAGTTTGGAATCACTCTGTTTTTTAAGTCTGCAAGGGGATATTTAGACCTCTTTGACGCCTTCATTATAAACGGGATTTCTTCATATACAGCTAGACACATGAATTCTCAGTAACTTCTTTGTGTTGTGTGTATTCAACTCACAGAGTTGAACCTTTCTTTAGACAGAGCAGATTTGAAACACTCTTTTTGTGGATTTTACAAGTGGAGATTTCAAGCGATTTGAGGCCAATTGTAGTAAAGGAAATATCCTCGTTTAAAACTAGACAGAATCATTCTCAGAAACTACTTTGTGATGTGTGTGTTCAACTCACAGAGTTTCACCTTTCTTTTCATAGAGCAGTTTGGAAACACTCTGTTGGTTAAGTTTGCAAGAGGATATTTGGACCACTTTGAGGCCTTCGTTGGAAACGGGATTTCTCAGTATACAGCTAGACAGATGAATTCCCAGTAAGTTCTTTGTGTTGTGGCTATTCAACTCACAGAGCTGAACCTTCCTTTAGACAGAGAAGTTTGCAAACACTCTTTTTGTGGAATTTGCAAGTGGAGATTTCAAGCGATTTCAGGCCAAACTTAGAAAGGGAAATATCTTTGTATAAAAACTAGACAGAATCATTCTCAGAAACTACTCTGTGTTGTGTGCGTTCCACTCACAGAGTTTAACCTTTCTTTTCATAGAGCAGTTTGGAAACACTCTGTTTGTTAAGTCTGCAAGTGGATATTTAGACCTCTTTGACGCCTTCGTTGGAAACGGGATTTCTTCAAATACATCTAGACACATGAATGCTCAGTAACTTCTTTGTGTTGTGTGTATTCAACTCACAGAGTTGAACCTTTCTTTAGACAGAGCAGATTTGAAACACTCTTTTTGTGGATTTTACAAGTGGAGATTTCAAGCGATTTGAGGCCAATTGTAGTAAAGGAAATATCCTCGTTTAAAAACTAGACAGAATCATTCTCAGAAACTACTTTGTGATGTGTGCGTTCAACTCACAGAGTTTCACCTTTCTTTTCATAGAGCAGTTTGGAAACACTCTGTTTCTTAAGTTTGCAAGAGGATATTTGGACCACTTTGAGGCCTTCGTTGGAAACGGGATTTCTCAGTATAATGCTAGACAGATGAATTCCCAGTAAGTTCTTTGTGTTGTGTCTATTCAACTCACAGAGTTGAACCTTCCTTTAGACAGCGCAGTTTGCAAACACTCTTTTTGTGGAATTTGCAAGTGGAGATTTCAAGCGATTTCAGGCCAATCTTAGAAAGGGAAATATCTTTGTATAAAAACTAGACAGAATCTTTCTCAGAAACTACTTTGTGTTCTGTGCGTTCCACTCACAGAGTTTAACCTTTCTTTTCATAGAGCAGTTTGGAATCACTCTGTTTTTTAAGTCTGCAAGGGGATATTTAGACCTCTTTGACGCCTTCGTTGGAAACGGGATTTCTTCCTATACAGCTAGACACATGAATTCTCAGTAACTTCTTTGTGTTGTGTGTATTCAACTCACAGAGTTGAACCTTTCTTTAGACAGAGCAGATTTGAAACACTCTTTTTGTGGATTTTACAAGTGGAGATTTCAAGCGATTTGAGGCCAATTGTAGTAAAGGAAATATCCTCGTTTAAAAACTAGACAGAATCATTCTCAGAAACTACTTTGTGATGTGTGCGTTCAACTCACAGAGTTTCACCTTTCTTTTCATAGAGCAGTTTGGAAACACTCTGTTTCTTAAGTTTGCAAGAGGATATTTGGACCACTTTGAGGCCTTCGTTGGAAACGGGATTTCTCAGTATAATGCTAGACAGATGAATTCCCAGTAAGTTCTTTGTGTTGTGTCTATTCAACTCACAGAGTTGAACCTTCCTTTAGACAGCGCAGTTTGCAAACACTCTTTTTGTGGAATTTGCAAGTGGAGATTTCAAGCGATTTCAGGCCAATCTTAGAAAGGGAAATATCTTTGTATAAAAACTAGACAGAATCTTTCTCAGAAACTACTTTGTGTTCTGTGCGTTCCACTCACAGAGTTTAACCTTTCTTTTCATAGAGCAGTTTGGAATCACTCTGTTTTTTAAGTCTGCAAGGGGATATTTAGACCTCTTTGACGCGTTCATTATAAACGGGATTTCTTCATATACAGCTAGACACATGAATTCTCAGTAACTTCTTTGTGTTGTGTGTATTCAACTCACAGAGTTGAACCTTTCTTTAGACAGAGCAGATTTGAAACACTCTTTTTGTGGATTTTACAAGTGGAGATTTCAAGCGATTTGAGGCCAATTGTAGTAAAGGAAATATCCTCGTTTAAAAACTAGACAGAATCATTCTCAGAAACTACTTTGTGATGTGTGCGTTCAACTCACAGAGTTTCACCTTTCTTTTCATAGAGCAGTTTGGAAACACTCTGTTTCTTAAGTTTGCAAGAGGATATTTGGACCACTTTGAGGCCTTCGTTGGAAACGGGATTTCTCAGTATAATGCTAGACAGATGAATTCCCAGTAAGTTCTTTGTGTTGTGTCTATTCAACTCACAGAGTTGAACCTTCCTTTAGACAGCGCAGTTTGCAAACACTCTTTTTGTGGAATTTGCAAGTGGAGATTTCAAGCGATTTCAGGCCAATCTTAGAAAGGGAAATATCTTTGTATAAAAACTAGACAGAATCTTTCTCAGAAACTACTTTGTGTTCTGTGCGTTCCACTCACAGAGTTTAACCTTTCTTTTCATAGAGCAGTTTGGAATCACTCTGTTTTTTAAGTCTGCAAGGGGATATTTAGACCTCTTTGACGCGTTCATTATAAACGGGATTTCTTCATATACAGCTAGACACATGAATTCTCAGTAACTTCTTTGTGTTGTGTGTATTCAACTCACAGAGTTGAACCTTTCTTTAGACAGAGCAGATTTGAAACACTCTTTTTGTGGATTTTACAAGTGGAGATTTCAAGCGATTTGAGGCCAATTGTAGTAAAGGAAATATCCTCGTTTAAAAACTAGACAGAATCATTCTCAGAAACTACTTTGTGATGTGTGTGTTCAACTCACAGAGTTTCACCTTTCTTTTCATAGAGCAGTTTGGAAACACTCTGTTGGTTAAGTTTGCAAGAGGATATTTGGACCACTTTGAGGCCTTCATTGGAAACGGGATTTCTCAGTATAATGCTAGACAGATGAATTCCCAGTAAGTTCTTTGTGTTGTGTCTATTCAACTCACAGAGTTGAACCTTCCTTTAGACAGAGCAGTTTGCAAACACTCTTTTTGTGGAATTTGCAAGTGGAGATTTCAAGCGATTTCAGGCCAAACTTAGAAAGGGAAATATCTTTGTATAAAAACTAGACAGAATCATTCTCAGAAACTACTCTGTGTTGTGTGCGTTCCACTCACAGAGTTTAACCTTTCTTTTCATAGAGCAGTTTGGAAACACTCTCGTTGTTAAGTCTGCAAGGGGATATTTAGACCTCTTTGACGCCTTCGTTGGAAACGGGATTTCTTCATATACAGCTAGACACATGAATCCTCAGTAACTTCTTTGTGTTGTGTGTATTCAACTCACAGAGTTGAACCTTTCTTTAGACAGAGCAGATTTGAAACACTCTTTTTGTGGATTTTACAAGTGGAGATTTCAAGCGATTTGAGGCCAATTGTAGTAAAGGAAATATCCTCGTTTAAAAACTAGACAGAATCATTCTCAGAAACTACTTTGTGATGTGTGCGTTCAACTCACAGAGTTTCACCTTTCTTTTCATAGAGCAGTTTGGAAACACTCTGTTTCTTAAGTTTGCAAGAGGATATTTGGACCACTTTGAGGCCTTCGTTGGAAACGGGATTTCTCTGTATAATGCTAGACAGATGAATTCCCAGTAAGTTCTTTGTGTTGTGTCTATTCAACTCACAGAGTTGAACCTTCCTTTAGACAGAGCAGTTTGCAAACACTCTTTTTGTGGAATTTGCAAGTGGAGATTTCAAGCGATTTCAGGCCAACTTAGAAAGGGATATATCTTTGTATAAAAACTAGACAGAATCATTCTCAGAAACTACTCTGTGTTGTGTGCGTTCCACTCGCAGAGTTTAACCTTTCTTTTCATAGAGCAGTTTGGAAACACTCTGTTTGTTAAGTCTGCAAGTGGATATTTAGACCTCTTTGACGCCTTCGTTTGAAACGGGATTTCTTCATATACAGCTAGACACATGAATGCTCAGTAACTTCTTTGTGTTGTGTGTATTCAACTCACAGAGTTGAACCTTTCTTTAGACAGAGCAGATTTGAAACACTCTTTTTGTGGATTTTACAAGTGGAGATTTCAAGCGATTTGAGGCCAATTGTAGTAAAGGAAATATCCTCGTTTAAAAACTAGACAGAATCATTCTCAGAAACTACTTTGTGATGTGTGCGTTCAACTCACAGAGTTTCACCTTTCTTTTCATAGAGCAGTTTGGAAACACTCTGTTTCTTAAGTTTGCAAGAGGATATTTGGACCACTTTGAGGCCTTCGTTGGAAACGGGATTTCTCAGTATAATGCTAGACAGATGAATTCCCAGTAAGTTCTTTGTGTTGTGTCTATTCAACTCACAGAGCTGAACCTTCCTTTAGACAGCGCAGTTTGCAAACACTCTTTTTGTGGAATTTGCAAGTGGAGATTTCAAGCGATTTCAGGCCAATCTTAGAAAGGGAAATATCTTTGTATAAAAACTAGACAGAATCTTTCTCAGAAACTACTTTGTGTTCTGTGCGTTCCACTCACAGAGTTTAACCTTTCTTTTCATAGAGCAGTTTGGAATCACTCTGTTTTTTAAGTCTGCAAGGGGATATTTAGACCTCTTTGACGCCTTCGTTGGAAACGGGATTTCTTCATATACAGCTAGACACATGAATTCTCAGTAACTTCTTTGTGTTGTGTGTATTCAACTCACAGAGTTGAACCTTTCTTTAGACAGAGCAGATTTGAAACACTCTTTTTGTGGATTTTACAAGTGGAGATTTCAAGCGATTTGAGGCCAATTGTAGTAAAGGAAATATCCTCGTTTAAAAACTAGACAGAATCATTCTCAGAAACTACTTTGTGATGTGTGCGTTCAAATCACAGAGTTTCACCTTTCTTTTCATAGAGCAGTTTGGAAACACTCTGTTTCTTAAGTTTGCAAGAGGATATTTGGACCACTTTGAGGCCTTCGTTGGAAACGGGATTTCTCAGTATAATGCTAGACAGATGAATTCCCAGTAAGTTCTTTGTGTTGTGTCTATTCAACTCACAGAGTTGAACCTTCCTTTAGACAGCGCAGTTTGCAAACACTCTTTTTGTGGAATTTGCAAGTGGAGATTTCAAGCGATTTCAGGCTAATCTTAGAAAGGGAAATATCTTTGTATAAAAACTAGACAGAATCTTTCTCAGAAACTACTTTGTGTTCTGTGCGTTCCACTCACAGAGTTTAACCTTTCTTTTCATAGAGCAGTTTGGAATCACTCTGTTTTTTAAGTCTGCAAGGGGATATTTAGACCTCTTTGACGCCTTCATTATAAACTGGATTTCTTCATATACAGCTAGACACATGAATTCTCAGTAACTTCTTTGTGTTGTGTGTATTCAACTCACAGAGTTGAACGTTTCTTTAGACAGAGCAGATTTGAAACACTCTTTTTGTGGATTTTACAAGTGGAGATTTCAAGCGATTTGAGGCCAATTGTAGTAAAGGAAATATCCTCGTTTAAAAACTAGACAGAATCATTCTCAGAAACTACTTTGTGATGTGTGTGTTCAACTCACAGAGTTTCACCTTTCTTTTCATAGAGCAGTTTGGAAACACTCTGTTTCTTAAGTTTGCAAGAGGATATTTGGACCACTTTGAGGCCTTCGTTGGAAACGGGATTTCTCAGTATAATGCTAGACAGATGAATTCCCAGTAAGTTCTTTGTGTTGTGTCTATTCAACTCACAGAGTTGAACCTTCCTTTAGACAGCGCAGTTTGCAAACACTCTTTTTGTGGAATTTGCAAGTGGAGATTTCAAGCGATTTGAGGCCAATTGTAGTAAAGGAAATATCCTCGTTTAAAACTAGACAGAATCATTCTCAGAAACTACTTTGTGATGTGTGTGTTCAACTCACAGAGTTTCACCTTTCTTTTCATAGAGCAGTTTGGAAGCACTCTGTTGGTTAAGTTTGCAAGAGGATATTTGGACCACTTTGAGGCCTTCGTTGGAAACGGGATTTCTCAGTATACAGCTAGACAGATGAATTCCCAGTAAGTTCTTTGTGTTGTGGCTATTCAACTCACAGAGCTGAACCTTCCTTTAGACAGAGAAGTTTGCAAACACTCTTTTTGTGGAATTTGCAAGTGGAGATTTCAAGCGATTTCAGGCCAAACTTAGAAAGGGAAATATCTTTGTATAAAAACTAGACAGAATCATTCTCAGAAACTACTCTGTGTTGTGTGCGTTCCACTCACAGAGTTTAACCTTTCTTTTCATAGAGCAGTTTGGAAACACTCTGTTTGTTAAGTCTGCAAGTGGATATTTAGACCTCTTTGACGCCTTCGTTGGAAACGGGATTTCTTCATATACAGCTAGACACATGAATGCTCAGTAACTTCTTTGTGTTGTGTGTATTCAACTCACAGAGTTGAACCTTTCTTTAGACAGAGCAGATTTGAAACACTCTTTTTGTGGATTTTACAAGTGGAGATTTCAAGCGATTTGAGGCCAATTGTAGTAAAGGAAATATCCTCGTTTAAAAACTAGACAGAATCATTCTCAGAAACTACTTTGTGATGTGTGCGTTCAACTCACAGAGTTTCACCTTTCTTTTCATAGAGCAGTTTGGAAACACTCTGTTTCTTAAGTTTGCAAGAGGATATTTGGACCACTTTGAGGCCTTCGTTGGAAACGGGATTTCTCAGTATAATGCTAGACAGATTAATTCCCAGTAAGTTCTTTGTGTTGTGTCTATTCAACTCACAGAGTTGAACCTTCCTTTAGACAGCGCAGTTTGCAAACACTCTTTTTGTGGAATTTGCAAGTGGAGATTTCAAGCGATTTCAGGCCAATCTTAGAAAGGGAAATATCTTTGTATAAAAACTAGACAGAATCTTTCTCAGAAACTATTCTGTGTTGTGTGCGTTCCACTCACAGAGTTTAACCTTTCTTTTCATAGAGCAGTTTGGAATCACTCTGTTTTTTAAGTCTGCAAGGGGATATTTAGACCTCTTTGACGCCTTCGTTGGAAACGGGATTTCTTCATATACAGCTAGACACATGAATGCTCAGTAACTTCTTTGTGTTGTGTGTATTCAACTCACAGAGTTGAACCTTTCTTTAGACAGAGCAGATTTGAAACACTCTTTTTGTGGATTTTACAAGTGGAGATTTCAAGCGATTTGAGGCCAATTGTAGTAAAGGAAATATCCTCGTTTAAAAACTAGACAGAATCATTCTCAGAAACTACTTTGTGATGTGTGCGTTCAACTCACAGAGTTTCACCTTTCTTTTCATAGAGCAGTTTGGAAACACTCTGTTTCTTAAGTTTGCAAGAGGATATTTGGACCACTTTGAGGCCTTCGTTGGAAACGGGATTTCTCAGTATAATGCTAGACAGATGAATTCCCAGTAAGTTCTTTGTGTTGTGTCTATTCAACTCACAGAGTTGAACCTTCCTTTAGACAGCGCAGTTTGCAAACATTCTTTTTGTGGAATTTGCAAGTGGAGATTTCAAGCGATTTCAGGCCAATCTTAGAAAGGGAAATATCTTTGTATAAAAACTAGACAGAATCTTTCTCAGAAACTACTTTGTGTTCTGTGCGTTCCACTCACAGAGTTTAACCTTTCTTTTCATAGAGCAGTTTGGAATCACTCTGTTTTTTAAGTCTGCAAGGGGATATTTAGACCTCTTTGACGCGTTCATTATAAACGGGATTTCTTCATATACAGCTAGACACATGAATTCTCAGTAACTTCTTTGTGTTGTGTGTATTCAACTCACAGAGTTGAACCTTTCTTTAGACAGAGCAGATTTGAAACACTCTTTTTGTGGATTTTACAAGTGGAGATTTCAAGCGATTTGAGGCCAATTGTAGTAAAGGAAATATCCTCGTTTAAAAACTAGACAGAATCATTCTCAGAAACTACTTTGTGATGTGTGTGTTCAACTCACAGAGTTTCACCTTTCTTTTCATAGAGCAGTTTGGAAACACTCTGTTTCTTAAGTTTGCAAGAGGATATTTGGACCACTTTGAGGCCTTCGTTGGAAACGGGATTTCTCAGTATACAGCTAGACAGATGAATTCCCAGTAAGTTCTTTGTGTTGTGTCTATTCAACTCACAGAGCTGAACCTTCCTTTAGACAGAGCAGTTTGCAAACACTCTTTTTGTGGAATTTGCAAGTGGAGATTTCAAGCGATTTCAGGCCAAACTTAGAAAGGGAAATATCTTTGTATAAAAACTAGACAGAATCATTCTCAGAAACTATTCTGTGTTGTGTGCGTTCCACTCACAGAGTTTAACCTTTCTTTTCATAGAGCAGTTTGGAAACACTCTGTTTGTTAAGTCTGCAAGGGGATATTTAGACCTCTTTGAAGCCTTCGTTGGAAACGGGATTTCTTCATATACAGCTAGACACATGAATGATCAGTAACTTCTTTGTGTTGTGTGTATTCAACTCACAGAGTTGAACCTTTCTTTAGACAGAGCAGATTTGAAACACTCTTTTTGTGGATTTTACAAGTGGAGATTTCAAGCGATTTGAGGCCAATTGTAGTAAAGGAAATATCGTCGTTTAAAAACTAGACAGAATCATTCTCAGAAACTACTTTGTGATGTGTGCGTTCAACTCACAGAGTTTCACCTTTCTTTTCATAGAGCAGTTTGGAAACACTCTGTTTCTTAAGTTTGCAAGAGGATATTTGGACCACTTTGAGGCCTTCGTTGGAAACGGGATTTCTCAGTATAATGCTAGACAGATGAATTCCCAGTAAGTTCTTTGTGTTGTGTCTATTCAACTCACAGAGTTGAAACTTCCTTTCGACAGCGCAGTTTGCAAACACTCTTTTTGTGGAATTTGCAAGTGGATATTTCAAGCGATTTCAGGCCAATCTTAGAAAGGGAAATATCTTTGTATAAAAACTAGACAGAATGTTTCTCAGAAACTACTTTGTGTTCTGTGCGTTCCACTCACAGACTTTAACCTTTCTTTTCATAGAGCAGTTTTGAATCACTCTGTTTTTTAAGTCTGCAAGGGGATATTTAGACCTCTTTGACGCCTTCATTATAAACGGGATTTCTTCATATACAGCTAGACACATGAATTCTCAGTAACTTCTTTGTGTTGTGTGTATTCAACTCACAGAGTTGAACCTTTCTTTAGACAGAGCAGATTTGAAACACTCTTTTTGTGGATTTTACAAGTGGAGATTTCAAGCGATTTGAGGCCAATTGTAGTAAAGGAAATATCCTCGTTTAAAAACTAGACAGAATCATTCTCAGAAACTACTTTGTGATGTGTGTGTTCAACTCACAGAGTTTCACCTTTCTTTTCATAGAGCAGTTTGGAAACACTCTGTTGGTTAAGTTTGCAAGAGGATATTTGGACCACTTTGAGGCCTTCGTTGGAAACGGGATTTCTCAGTATAATGCTAGACAGATGAATTCCCAGTAAGTTCTTTGTGTTGTGTCTATTCAACTCACAGAGTTGAACCTTCCTTTAGACAGAGCAGTTTGCAAACACTCTTTTTGTGGAATTTGCAAGTGGAGATTTCAAGCGATTTCAGGCCAAACTTAGAAAGGGAAATATCTTTGTATAAAAACTAGACAGAATCATTCTCAGAAACTACTCTGTGTTGTGTGCGTTCCACTCACAGAGTTTAACCTTTCTTTTCATAGAGCAGTTTGGAAACACTCTCTTTGTTAAGTCTGCAAGGGGATATTTAGACCTCTTTGACGCCTTCGTTGGAAACGGGATTTCTTCTTATACAGCTAGACACATGAATCCTCAGTAACTTCTTTGTGTTGTGTGTATTCAACTCACAGAGTTGAACCTTTCTTTAGACAGAGCAGATTTGAAACACTCTTTTTGTGGATTTTACAAGTGGAGATTTCAAGCGATTTGAGGCCAATTGTAGTAAAGGAAATATCCTCGTTTAAAACTAGACAGAATCATTCTCAGAAACTACTTTGTGATGTGTGTGTTCAACTCACAGAGTTTCACCTTTCTTTTCATAGAGCAGTTTGGAAACACTCTGTTGGTTAAGTTTGCAAGAGGATATTTGGACCACTTTGAGGCCTTCGTTGGAAACGGGATTTCTCAGTATACAGCTAGACAGATGAATTCCCAGTAAGTTCTTTGTGTTGTGGCTATTCAACTCACAGAGCTGAACCTTCCTTTAGACAGAGCAGTTTGCAAACACTCTTTTTGTGGAATTTGCAAGTGGAGATTTCAAGCGATTTCAGGCCAAACTTACTAAGGGAAATATCTTTGTATAAAAACTAGACAGAATCATTCTCAGAAACTACTCTGTGTTGTGTGCGTTCCACTCACAGAGTTTAACCTTTCTTTTCATAGAGCAGTTTGGAAACACTCTGTTTGTTAAGTCTGCAAGTGGATATTTAGACCTCTTTGACGCCTTCGTTGGAAACGGGATTTCTTCATATACAGCTAGACACATGAATGCTCAGTAACTTCTTTGTGTTGTGTGTATTCAACTCACAGAGTTGAACCTTTCTTTAGACAGAGCAGATTTGAAACACTCTTTTTGTGGATTTTACAAGTGGAGATTTCAAGCGATTTGAGGCCAATTGTAGTAAAGGAAATATCCTCGTTTAAAAACTAGACAGAATCATTCTCAGAAACTACTTTGTGATGTGTGCATTCAACTCACAGAGTTTCACCTTTCTTTTCATAGAGCAGTTTGGAAACACTCTGTTTCTTAAGTTTGCAAGAGGATATTTGGACCACTTTGAGGCCTTCGTTGGAAACGGGATTTCTCAGTATAATGCTAGACAGATGAATTCCCAGTAAGTTCTTTGTGTTGTGTCTATTCAACTCACAGAGTTGAACCTTCCTTTAGACAGCGCAGTTTGCAAACACTCTTTTTGTGGAATTTGCAAGTGGAGATTTCAAGCGATTTCAGGCCAATCTTAGAAAGGGAAATATCTTTGTATAAAAACTAGACAGAATCTTTCTCAGAAACTATTCTGTGTTGTGTGCGTTCCACTCACAGAGTTTAACCTTTCTTTTCATAGAGCAGTTTGGAATCACTCTGTTTTTTAAGTCTGCAAGGGGATATTTAGACCTCTTTGACGCCTTCGTTGGAAACGGGATTTCTTCATATACAGCTAGACACATGAATTCTCAGTAACTTCTTTGTGTTGTGTGTATTCAACTCACAGAGTTGAACCTTTCTTTAGACAGAGCAGATTTGAAACACTCTTTTTGTGGATTTTACAAGTGGAGATTTCAAGCGATTTGAGGCCAATTGTAGTAAAGGAAATATCCTCGTTTAAAAACTAGACAGAATCATTCTCAGAAACTACTTTGTGATGTGTGCGTTCAACTCACAGAGTTTCACCTTTCTTTTCATAGAGCAGTTTGGAAACACTCTGTTTCTTAAGTTTGCAAGAGGATATTTGGACCACTTTGAGGCCTTCGTTGGAAACGGGATTTCTCAGTATAATGCTAGACAGATGAATTCCCAGTAAGTTCTTTGTGTTGTGTCTATTCAACTCACAGAGTTGAACCTTCCTTTAGACAGCGCAGTTTGCAAACATTCTTTTTGTGGAATTTGCAAGTGGAGATTTCAAGCGATTTCAGGCCAATCTTAGAAAGGGAAATATCTTTGTATAAAAACTAGACAGAATCTTTCTCAGAAACTACTTTGTGTTCTGTGCGTTCCACTCACAGAGTTTAACCTTTCTTTTCATAGAGCAGTTTGGAATCACTCTGTTTTTTAAGTCTGCAAGGGGATATTTAGACCTCTTTGACGCGTTCATTATAAACGGGATTTCTTCATATACAGCTAGACACATGAATTCTCAGTAACTTCTTTGTGTTGTGTGTATTCAACTCACAGAGTTGAACCTTTCTTTAGACAGAGCAGATTTGAAACACTCTTTTTGTGGATTTTACAAGTGGAGATTTCAAGCGATTTGAGGCCAATTGTAGTAAAGGAAATATCCTCGTTTAAAAACTAGACAGAATCATTCTCAGAAACTACTTTGTGATGTGTGTGTTCAACTCACAGAGTTTCACCTTTCTTTTCATAGAGCAGTTTGGAAACACTCTGTTTCTTAAGTTTGCAAGAGGATATTTGGACCACTTTGAGGCCTTCGTTGGAAACGGGATTTCTCAGTATACAGCTAGACAGATGAATTCCCAGTAAGTTCTTTGTGTTGTGTCTATTCAACTCACAGAGCTGAACCTTCCTTTAGACAGAGCAGTTTGCAAACACTCTTTTTGTGGAATTTGCAAGTGGAGATTTCAAGCGATTTCAGGCCAAACTTAGAAAGGGAAATATCTTTGTATAAAAACTAGACAGAATCATTCTCAGAAACTATTCTGTGTTGTGTGCGTTCCACTCACAGAGTTTAACCTTTCTTTTCATAGAGCAGTTTGGAAACACTCTGTTTGTTAAGTCTGCAAGGGGATATTTAGACCTCTTTGAAGCCTTCGTTGGAAACGGGATTTCTTCATATACAGCTAGACACATGAATGATCAGTAACTTCTTTGTGTTGTGTGTATTCAACTCACAGAGTTGAACCTTTCTTTAGACAGAGCAGATTTGAAACACTCTTTTTGTGGATTTTACAAGTGGAGATTTCAAGCGATTTGAGGCCAATTGTAGTAAAGGAAATATCGTCGTTTAAAAACTAGACAGAATCATTCTCAGAAACTACTTTGTGATGTGTGCGTTCAACTCACAGAGTTTCACCTTTCTTTTCATAGAGCAGTTTGGAAACACTCTGTTTCTTAAGTTTGCAAGAGGATATTTGGACCACTTTGAGGCCTTCGTTGGAAACGGGATTTCTCAGTATAATGCTAGACAGATGAATTCCCAGTAAGTTCTTTGTGTTGTGTCTATTCAACTCACAGAGTTGAAACTTCCTTTCGACAGCGCAGTTTGCAAACACTCTTTTTGTGGAATTTGCAAGTGGATATTTCAAGCGATTTCAGGCCAATCTTAGAAAGGGAAATATCTTTGTATAAAAACTAGACAGAATGTTTCTCAGAAACTACTTTGTGTTCTGTGCGTTCCACTCACAGACTTTAACCTTTCTTTTCATAGAGCAGTTTTGAATCACTCTGTTTTTTAAGTCTGCAAGGGGATATTTAGACCTCTTTGACGCCTTCATTATAAACGGGATTTCTTCATATACAGCTAGACACATGAATTCTCAGTAACTTCTTTGTGTTGTGTGTATTCAACTCACAGAGTTGAACCTTTCTTTAGACAGAGCAGATTTGAAACACTCTTTTTGTGGATTTTACAAGTGGAGATTTCAAGCGATTTGAGGCCAATTGTAGTAAAGGAAATATCCTCGTTTAAAAACTAGACAGAATCATTCTCAGAAACTACTTTGTGATGTGTGTGTTCAACTCACAGAGTTTCACCTTTCTTTTCATAGAGCAGTTTGGAAACACTCTGTTGGTTAAGTTTGCAAGAGGATATTTGGACCACTTTGAGGCCTTCGTTGGAAACGGGATTTCTCAGTATAATGCTAGACAGATGAATTCCCAGTAAGTTCTTTGTGTTGTGTCTATTCAACTCACAGAGTTGAACCTTCCTTTAGACAGAGCAGTTTGCAAACACTCTTTTTGTGGAATTTGCAAGTGGAGATTTCAAGCGATTTCAGGCCAAACTTAGAAAGGGAAATATCTTTGTATAAAAACTAGACAGAATCATTCTCAGAAACTACTCTGTGTTGTGTGCGTTCCACTCACAGAGTTTAACCTTTCTTTTCATAGAGCAGTTTGGAAACACTCTCTTTGTTAAGTCTGCAAGGGGATATTTAGACCTCTTTGACGCCTTCGTTGGAAACGGGATTTCTTCTTATACAGCTAGACACATGAATCCTCAGTAACTTCTTTGTGTTGTGTGTATTCAACTCATAGAGTTGAACCTTTCTTTAGACAGAGCAGATTTGAAACACTCTTTTTGTGGATTTTACAAGTGGAGATTTCAAGCGATTTGAGGCCAATTGTAGTAAAGGAAATATCCTCGTTTAAAACTAGACAGAATCATTCTCAGAAACTACTTTGTGATGTGTGTGTTCAACTCACAGAGTTTCACCTTTCTTTTCATAGAGCAGTTTGGAAACAGTCGGTTGGTTAAGTTTGCAAGAGGATATTTGGACCACTTTGAGGCCTTCGTTGGAAACGGGATTTCTCAGTATACAGCTAGACAGATGAATTCCCAGTAAGTTCTTTGTGTTGTGGCTATTCAACTCACAGAGCTGAACCTTCCTTTAGACAGAGCAGTTTGCAAACACTCTTTTTGTGGAATTTGCAAGTGGAGATTTCAAGCGATTTCAGGCCAAACTTACTAAGGGAAATATCTTTGTATAAAAACTAGACAGAATCATTCTCAGAAACTACTCTGTGTTGTGTGCGTTCCACTCACAGAGTTTAACCTTTCTTTTCATAGAGCAGTTTGGAAACACTCTGTTTGTTAAGTCTGCAAGTGGATATTTAGACCTCTTTGACGCCTTCGTTGGAAACGGGATTTCTTCATATACAGCTAGACACATGAATGCTCAGTAACTTCTTTGTGTTGTGTGTATTCAACTCACAGAGTTGAACCTTTCTTTAGACAGAGCAGATTTGAAACACTCTTTTTGTGGATTTTACAAGTGGAGATTTCAAGCGATTTGAGGCCAATTGTAGTAAAGGAAATATCCTCGTTTAAAAACTAGACAGAATCATTCTCAGAAACTACTTTGTGATGTGTGCATTCAACTCACAGAGTTTCACCTTTCTTTTCATAGAGCAGTTTGGAAACACTCTGTTTCTTAAGTTTGCAAGAGGATATTTGGACCACTTTGAGGCCTTCGTTGGAAACGGGATTTCTCAGTATAATGCTAGACAGATGAATTCCCAGTAAGTTCTTTGTGTTGTGTCTATTCAACTCACAGAGTTGAACCTTCCTTTAGACAGCGCAGTTTGCAAACACTCTTTTTGTGGAATTTGCAAGTGGAGATTTCAAGCGATTTCAGGCCAATCTTAGAAAGGGAAATATCTTTGTATAAAAACTAGACAGAATCTTTCTCAGAAACTACTTTGTGTTCTGTGCGTTCCACTCACAGAGTTTAACCTTTCTTTTCATAGAGCAGTTTGGAATCACTCTGTTTTTTAAGTCTGCAAGGGGATATTTAGACCTCTTTGACGCCTTCATTATAAACTGGATTTCTTCATATACAGCTAGACACATGAATTCTCAGTAACTTCTTTGTGTTGTGTGTATTCAACTCACAGAGTTGAACGTTTCTTTAGACAGAGCAGATTTGAAACACTCTTTTTGTGGATTTTACAAGTGGAGATTTCAAGCGATTTGAGGCCAATTGTAGTAAAGGAAATATCCTCGTTTAAAAACTAGACAGAATCATTCTCAGAAACTACTTTGTGATGTGTGCGTTCAACTCACAGAGTTTCACCTTTCTTTTCATAGAGCAGTTTGGAAACACTCTGTTTCTTAAGTTTGCAAGAGGATATTTGGACCACTTTGAGGCCTTCGTTGGAAACGGGATTTCTCAGTATAATGCTAGACAGATGAATTCCCAGTAAGTTCTTTGTGTTGTGTCTATTCAACTCACAGAGTTGAACCTTCCTTTAGACAGCGCAGTTTGCAAACACTCTTTTTGTGGAATTTGCAAGTGGAGATTTCAAGCGATTTCAGGCCAATCTTAGAAAGGGAAATATCTTTGTATAAAAACTAGACAGAATCTTTCTCAGAAACTATTTTGTGTTCTGTGCGTTCCACTCACAGAGTTTAACCTTTCTTTTCATAGAGCAGTTTGGAATCACTCTGTTTTTTAAGTCTGCAAGGGGATATTTAGACCTCTTTGACGCCTTCGTTGGAAACGGGATTTCTTCATATACAGCTAGACACATGAATGCTCAGTAACTTCTTTGTGTTGTGTGTATTCAACTCACAGAGTTGAACCTTTCTTTAGACAGAGCAGATTTGAAACACTCTTTTTGTGGATTTTACAAGTGGAGATTTCAAGCGATTTGAGGCCAATTGTAGTAAAGGAAATATCCTCGTTTAAAAACTAGACAGAATCATTCTCAGAAACTACTTTGTGATGTGTGCGTTCAACTCACAGAGTTTCACCTTTCTTTTCATAGAGCAGTTTGGAAACACTCTGTTTCTTAAGTCAAGAGGATATTTGGACCACTTTGAGGCCTTCGTTGGAAACGGGATTTCTCAGTATACAGCTAGACAGATGAATTCCCAGTAAGTTCTTTGTGTTGTGTCTATTCAACTCACAGAGTTGAACCTTCCTTTAGACAGCGCAGTTTGCAAACACTCTTTTTGTGGAATTTGCAAGTGGAGATTTCAAGCGATTTCAGGCCAATCTTAGAAAGGGAAATATCTTTGTATAAAAACTAGACAGAATCTTTCTCAGAAACTACTTTGTGTTCTGTGCGTTCCACTCACAGAGTTTAACCTTTCTTTTCATAGAGCAGTTTGGAATCACTCTGTTTTTTAAGTCTGCAAGGGGATATTTAGACCTCTTTGACGCGTTCATTATAAACGGGATTTCTTCATATACAGCTAGACACATGAATTCTCAGTAACTTCTTTGTGTTGTGTGTATTCAACTCACAGAGTTGAACCTTTCTTTAGACAGAGCAGATTTGAAACACTCTTTTTGTGGATTTTACAAGTGGAGATTTCAAGCGATTTGAGGCCAATTGTAGTAAAGGAAATATCCTCGTTTAAAAACTAGACAGAATCATTCTCAGAAACTACTTTGTGATGTGTGTGTTCAACTCACAGAGTTTCACCTTTCTTTTCATAGAGCAGTTTGGAAACACTCTGTTTCTTAAGTTTGCAAGAGGATATTTGGACCACTTTGAGGCCTTCGTTGGAAACGGGATTTCTCAGTATACAGCTAGACAGATGAATTCCCAGTAAGTTCTTTGTGTTGTGTCTATTCAACTCACAGAGCTGAACCTTCCTTTAGACAGAGCAGTTTGCAAACACTCTTTTTGTGGAATTTGCAAGTGGAGATTTCAAGCGATTTCAGGCCAAACTTAGAAAGGGAAATATCTTTGTATAAAAACTAGACAGAATCATTCTCAGAAACTACTCTGTGTTGTGTGCGTTCCACTCACAGAGTTTAACCTTTCTTTTCATAGAGCAGTTTGGAAACACTCTCGTTGTTAAGTCTGCAAGGGGATATTTAGACCTCTTTGACGCCTTCGTTGGAAACGGGATTTCTTCATATACAGCTAGACACATGAATCCTCAGTAACTTCTTTGTGTTGTGTGTATTCAACTCACAGAGTTGAACCTTTCTTTAGACAGAGCAGATTTGAAACACTCTTTTTGTGGATTTTACAAGTGGAGATTTCAAGCGATTTGAGGCCAATTGTAGTAAAGGAAATATCCTCGTTTAAAAACTAGACAGAATCATTCTCAGAAACTACTTTGTGATGTGTGCGTTCAACTCACAGAGTTTCACCTTTCTTTTCATAGAGCAGTTTGGAAACACTCTGTTTCTTAAGTTTGCAAGAGGATATATGGACCACTTTGAGGCCTTCGTTGGAAACGGGATTTCTCTGTATAATGCTAGACAGATGAATTCCCAGTAAGTTCTTTGTGTTGTGTCTATTCAACTCACAGAGTTGAACCTTCCTTTAGACAGAGCAGTTTGCAAACACTCTTTTTGTGGAATTTGCAAGTGGAGATTTCAAGCGATTTCAGGCCAAACTTAGAAAGGGATATATCTTTGTATAAAAACTAGACAGAATCATTCTCAGAAACTACTCTGTGTTGTGTGCGTTCCACTCGCAGAGTTTAACCTTTCTTTTCATAGAGCAGTTTGGAAACACTCTGTTTGTTAAGTCTGCAAGTGGATATTTAGACCTCTTTGACGCCTTCGTTTGAAACGGGATTTCTTCTTATACAGCTAGACACATGAATGCTCAGTAACTTCTTTGTGTTGTGTGTATTCAACTCACAGAGTTGAACCTTTCTTTAGACAGAGCAGATTTGAAACACTCTTTTTGTGGATTTTACAAGTGGAGATTTCAAGCGATTTGAGGCCAATTGTAGTAAAGGAAATATCCTCGTTTAAAAACTAGACAGAATCATTCTCAGAAACTACTTTGTGATGTGTGCGTTCAACTCACAGAGTTTCACCTTTCTTTTCATAGAGCAGTTTGGAAACACTCTGTTTCTTAAGTTTGCAAGAGGATATTTGGACCACTTTGAGGCCTTCGTTGGAAACGGGATTTCTCAGTATAATGCTAGACAGATGAATTCCCAGTAAGTTCTTTGTGTTGTGTCTATTCAACTCACAGAGCTGAACCTTCCTTTAGACAGCGCAGTTTGCAAACACTCTTTTTGTGGAATTTGCAAGTGGAGATTTCAAGCGATTTCAGGCCAATCTTAGAAAGGGAAATATCTTTGTATAAAAACTAGACAGAATCTTTCTCAGAAACTACTTTGTGTTCTGTGCGTTCCACTCACAGAGTTTAACCTTTCTTTTCATAGAGCAGTTTGGAATCACTCTGTTTTTTAAGTCTGCAAGGGGATATTTAGACCTCTTTGACGCCTTCGTTGGAAACGGGATTTCTTCATATACAGCTAGACACATGAATTCTCAGTAACTTCTTTGTGTTGTGTGTATTCAACTCACAGAGTTGAACCTTTCTTTAGACAGAGCAGATTTGAAACACTCTTTTTGTGGATTTTACAAGTGGAGATTTCAAGCGATTTGAGGCCAATTGTAGTAAAGGAAATATCCTCGTTTAAAAACTAGACAGAATCATTCTCAGAAACTACTTTGTGATGTGTGCGTTCAACTCACAGAGTTTCACCTTTCTTTTCATAGAGCAGTTTGGAAACACTCTGTTTCTTAAGTTTGCAAGAGGATATTTGGACCACTTTGAGGCCTTCGTTGGAAACGGGATTTCTCAGTATAATGCTAGACAGATGAATTCCCAGTAAGTTCTTTGTGTTGTGTCTATTCAACTCACAGAGTTGAACCTTCCTTTAGACAGCGCAGTTTGCAAACACTCTTTTTGTGGAATTTGCAAGTGGAGATTTCAAGCGATTTCAGGCCAATCTTAGAAAGGGAAATATCTTTGTATAAAAACTAGACAGAATCTTTCTCAGAAACTACTTTGTGTTCTGTGCGTTCCACTCACAGAGTTTAACCTTTCTTTTCATAGAGCAGTTTGGAATCACTCTGTTTTTTAAGTCTGCAAGGGGATATTTAGACCTCTTTGACGCCTTCATTATAAACGGGATTTCTTCATATACAGCTAGACACATGAATGCTCAGTAACTTCTTTGTGTTGTGTGTATTCAACTCACAGAGTTGAACCTTTCTTTAGACAGAGCAGATTTGAAACACTCTTTTTGTGGATTTTACAAGTGGAGATTTCAAGCGATTTGAGGCCAATTGTAGTAAAGGAAATATCCTCGTTTAAAAACTAGACAGAATCATTCTCAGAAACTACTTTGTGATGTGTGTGTTCAACTCACAGAGTTTCACCTTTCTTTTCATAGAGCAGTTTGGAAACACTCTGTTTCTTAAGTTTGCAAGAGGATATTTGGACCACTTTGAGGCCTTCGTTGGAAACGGGATTTCTCAGTATAATGCTAGACAGATGAATTCCCAGTAAGTTCTTTGTGTTGTGTCTATTCAACTCACAGAGTTGAACCTTCCTTTAGACAGCGCAGTTTGCAAACACTCTTTTTGTGGAATTTGCAAGTGGAGATTTCAAGCGATTTGAGGCCAATTGTAGTAAAGGAAATATCCTCGTTTAAAACTAGACAGAATCATTCTCAGAAACTACTTTGTGATGTGTGTGTTCAACTCACAGAGTTTCACCTTTCTTTTCATAGAGCAGTTTGGAAGCACTCTGTTGGTTAAGTTTGCAAGAGGATATTTGGACCACTTTGAGGCCTTCGTTGGAAACGGGATTTCTCAGTATACAGCTAGACAGATGAATTCCCAGTAAGTTCTTTGTGTTGTGGCTATTCAACTCACAGAGCTGAACCTTCCTTTAGACAGAGAAGTTTGCAAACACTCTTTTTGTGGAATTTGCAAGTGGAGATTTCAAGCGATTTCAGGCCAAACTTAGAAAGGGAAATATCTTTGTATAAAAACTAGACAGAATCATTCTCAGAAACTACTCTGTGTTGTGTGCGTTCCACTCACAGAGTTTAACCTTTCTTTTCATAGAGCAGTTTGGAAACACTCTGTTTGTTAAGTCTGCAAGTGGATATTTAGACCTCTTTGACGCCTTCGTTGGAAACGGGATTTCTTCATATACAGCTAGACACATGAATGCTCAGTAACTTCTTTGTGTTGTGTGTATTCAACTCACAGAGTTGAACCTTTCTTTAGACAGAGCAGATTTGAAACACTCTTTTTGTGGATTTTACAAGTGGAGATTTCAAGCGATTTGAGGCCAATTGTAGTAAAGGAAATATCCTCGTTTAAAAACTAGACAGAATCATTCTCAGAAACTACTTTGTGATGTGTGCGTTCAACTCACAGAGTTTCACCTTTCTTTTCATAGAGCAGTTTGGAAACACTCTGTTTCTTAAGTTTGCAAGAGGATATTTGGACCACTTTGAGGCCTTCGTTGGAAACGGGATTTCTCAGTATAATGCTAGACAGATGAATTCCCAGTAAGTTCTTTGTGTTGTGTCTATTCAACTCACAGAGTTGAACCTTCCTTTAGACAGCGCAGTTTGCAAACACTCTTTTTGTGGAATTTGCAAGTGGAGATTTCAAGCGATTTCAGGCCAATCTTAGAAAGGGAAATATCTTTGTATAAAAACTAGACAGAATCTTTCTCAGAAACTATTCTGTGTTGTGTGCGTTCCACTCACAGAGTTTAACCTTTCTTTTCATAGAGCAGTTTGGAATCACTCTGTTTTTTAAGTCTGCAAGGGGATATTTAGACCTCTTTGACGCCTTCGTTGGAAACGGGATTTCTTCATATACAGCTAGACACATGAATGCTCAGTAACTTCTTTGTGTTGTGTGTATTCAACTCACAGAGTTGAACCTTTCTTTAGACAGAGCAGATTTGAAACACTCTTTTTGTGGATTTTACAAGTGGAGATTTCAAGCGATTTGAGGCCAATTGTAGTAAAGGAAATATCCTCGTTTAAAAACTAGACAGAATCATTCTCAGAAACTACTTTGTGATGTGTGCGTTCAACTCACAGAGTTTCACCTTTCTTTTCATAGAGCAGTTTGGAAACACTCTGTTTCTTAAGTCAAGAGGATATTTGGACCACTTTGAGGCCTTCGTTGGAAACGGGATTTCTCAGTATAATGCTAGACAGATGAATTCCCAGTAAGTTCTTTGTGTTGTGTCTATTCAACTCACAGAGTTGAACCTTCCTTTAGACAGCGCAGTTTGCAAACACTCTTTTTGTGGAATTTGCAAGTGGAGATTTCAAGCGATTTCAGGCCAATCTTAGAAAAGGAAATATCTTTGTATAAAAACTAGACAGAATCTTTCTCAGAAACTACTTTGTGTTCTGTGCGTTCCACTCACAGAGTTTAACCTTTCTTTTCATAGAGCAGTTTGGAATCACTCTGTTTTTTAAGTCTGCAAGGGGATATTTAGACCTCTTTGACGCGTTCATTATAAACGGGATTTCTTCATATACAGCTAGACACATGAATTCTCAGTAACTTCTTTGTGTTGTGTGTATTCAACTCACAGAGTTGAACCTTTCTTTAGACAGAGCAGATTTGAAACACTCTTTTTGTGGATTTTACAAGTGGAGATTTCAAGCGATTTGAGGCCAATTGTAGTAAAGGAAATATCCTCGTTTAAAAACTAGACAGAATCATTCTCAGAAACTACTTTGTGATGTGTGTGTTCAACTCACAGAGTTTCACCTTTCTTTTCATAGAGCAGTTTGGAAACACTCTGTTTCTTAAGTTTGCAAGAGGATATTTGGACCACTTTGAGGCCTTCGTTGGAAACGGGATTTCTCAGTATACAGCTAGACAGATGAATTCCCAGTAAGTTCTTTGTGTTGTGTCTATTCAACTCACAGAGCTGAACCTTCCTTTAGACAGAGCAGTTTGCAAACACTCTTTTTGTGGAATTTGCAAGTGGAGATTTCAAGCGATTTCAGGCCAAACTTAGAAAGGGAAATATCTTTGTATAAAAACTAGACAGAATCATTCTCAGAAACTACTCTGTGTTGTGTGCGTTCCACTCACAGAGTTTAACCTTTCTTTTCATAGAGCAGTTTGGAAACACTCTCGTTGTTAAGTCTGCAAGGGGATATTTAGACCTCTTTGACGCCTTCGTTGGAAACGGGATTTCTTCATATACAGCTAGACACATGAATCCTTAGTAACTTCTTTGTGTTGTGTGTATTCAACTCACAGAGTTGAACCTTTCTTTAGACAGAGCAGATTTGAAACACTCTTTTTGTGGATTTTACAAGTGGAGATTTCAAGCGATTTGAGGCCAATTGTAGTAAAGGAAATATCCTCGTTTAAAAACTAGACAGAATCATTCTCAGAAACTACTTTGTGATGTGTGCGTTCAACTCACAGAGTTTCACCTTTCTTTTCATAGAGCAGTTTGGAAACACTCTGTTTCTTAAGTTTGCAAGAGGATATTTGGACCACTTTGAGGCCTTCGTTGGAAACGGGATTTCTCTGTATAATGCTAGACAGATGAATTCCCAGTAAGTTCTTTGTGTTGTGTCTATTGAACTCACAGAGTTGAACCTTCCTTTAGACAGAGCAGTTTGCAAACACTCTTTTTGTGGAATTTGCAAGTGGAGATTTCAAGCGATTTCAGGCCAAACTTAGAAAGGGATATATCTTTGTATAAAAACTAGACAGAATCATTCTCAGAAACTACTCTGTGTTGTGTGCGTTCCACTCGCAGAGTTTAACCTTTCTTTTCATAGAGCAGTTTGGAAACACTCTGTTTGTTAAGTCTGCAAGTGGATATTTAGACCTCTTTGACGCCTTCGTTTGAAACGGGATTTCTTCATATACAGCTAGACACATGAATGCTCAGTAACTTCTTTGTGTTGTGTGTATTCAACTCACAGAGTTGAACCTTTCTTTAGACAGAGCAGATTTGAAACACTCTTTTTGTGGATTTTACAAGTGGAGATTTCAAGCGATTTGAGGCCAATTGTAGTAAAGGAAATATCCTCGTTTAAAAACTAGACAGAATCATTCTCAGAAACTACTTTGTGATGTGTGCGTTCAACTCACAGAGTTTCACCTTTCTTTTCATGGAGCAGTTTGGAAACACTCTGTTTCTTAAGTTTGCAAGAGGATATTTGGACCACTTTGAGGCCTTCGTTGGAAACGGGATTTCTCAGTATAATGCTAGACAGATGAATTCCCAGTAAGTTCTTTGTGTTGTGTCTATTCAACTCACAGAGCTGAACCTTCCTTTAGACAGCGCAGTTTGCAAACACTCTTTTTGTGGAATTTGCAAGTGGAGATTTCAAGCGATTTCAGGCCAATCTTAGAAAGGGAAATATCTTTGTATAAAAACTAGACAGAATCTTTCTCAGAAACTACTTTGTGTTCTGTGCGTTCCACTCACAGAGTTTAACCTTTCTTTTCATAGAGCAGTTTGGAATCACTCTGTTTTTTAAGTCTGCAAGGGGATATTTAGACCTCTTTGACGCCTTCGTTGGAAACGGGATTTCTTCATATACAGCTAGACACATGAATTCTCAGTAACTTCTTTGTGTTGTGTGTATTCAACTCACAGAGTTGAACCTTTCTTTAGACAGAGCAGATTTGAAACACTCTTTTTGTGGATTTTACAAGTGGAGATTTCAAGCGATTTGAGGCCAATTGTAGTAAAGGAAATATCCTCGTTTAAAAACTAGACAGAATCATTCTCAGAAACTACTTTGTGATGTGTGCGTTCAAATCACAGAGTTTCACCTTTCTTTTCATAGAGCAGTTTGGAAACACTCTGTTTCTTAAGTTTGCAAGAGGATATTTGGACCACTTTGAGGCCTTCGTTGGAAACGGGATTTCTCAGTATAATGCTAGACAGATGAATTCCCAGTAAGTTCTTTGTGTTGTGTCTATTCAACTCACAGAGTTGAACCTTCCTTTAGACAGCGCAGTTTGCAAACACTCTTTTTGTGGAATTTGCAAGTGGAGATTTCAAGCGATTTCAGGCCAATCTTAGAAAGGGAAATATCTTTGTATAAAAACTAGACAGAATCTTTCTCAGAAACTACTTTGTGTTCTGTGCGTTCCACTCACAGAGTTTAACCTTTCTTTTCATAGAGCAGTTTGGAATCACTCTGTTTTTTAAGTCTGCAAGGGGATATTTAGACCTCTTTGACGCCTTCATTATAAACGGGATTTCTTCATATACAGCTAGACACATGAATTCTCAGTAACTTCTTTGTGTTGTGTGTATTCAACTCACAGAGTTGAACCTTTCTTTAGACAGAGCAGATTTGAAACACTCTTTTTGTGGATTTTACAAGTGGAGATTTCAAGCGATTTGAGGCCAATTGTAGTAAAGGAAATATCCTCGTTTAAAAACTAGACAGAATCATTCTCAGAAACTACTTTGTGATGTGTGTGTTCAACTCACAGAGTTTCACCTTTCTTTTCATAGAGCAGTTTGGAAACACTCTGTTTCTTAAGTTTGCAAGAGGATATTTGGACCACTTTGAGGCCTTCGTTGGAAACGGGATTTCTCAGTATACAGCTAGACAGATGAATTCCCAGTAAGTTCTTTGTGTTGTGTCTATTCAACTCACAGAGCTGAACCTTCCTTTAGACAGAGCAGTTTGCAAACACTCTTTTTGTGGAATTTGCAAGTGGAGATTTCAAGCGATTTCAGGCCAAACTTAGAAAGGGAAATATCTTTGTATAAAAACTAGACAGAATCATTCTCAGAAACTACTCTGTGTTGTGTGCGTTCCACTCACAGAGTTTAACCTTTCTTTTCATAGAGCAGTTTGGAAACACTCTCGTTGTTAAGTCTGCAAGGGGATATTTAGACCTCTTTGACGCCTTCGTTGGAAACGGGATTTCTTCATATACAGCTAGACACATGAATCCTCAGTAACTTCTTTGTGTTGTGTGTATTCAACTCACAGAGTTGAACCTTTCTTTAGACAGAGCAGATTTGAAACACTCTTTTTGTGGATTTTACAAGTGGAGATTTCAAGCGATTTGAGGCCAATTGTAGTAAAGGAAATATCCTCGTTTAAAAACTAGACAGAATCATTCTCAGAAACTACTTTGTGATGTGTGCGTTCAACTCACAGAGTTTCACCTTTCTTTTCATAGAGCAGTTTGGAAACACTCTGTTTCTTAAGTTTGCAAGAGGATATATGGACCACTTTGAGGCCTTCGTTGGAAACGGGATTTCTCTGTATAATGCTAGACAGATGAATTCCCAGTAAGTTCTTTGTGTTGTGTCTATTCAACTCACAGAGTTGAACCTTCCTTTAGACAGAGCAGTTTGCAAACACTCTTTTTGTGGAATTTGCAAGTGGAGATTTCAAGCGATTTCAGGCCAAACTTAGAAAGGGATATATCTTTGTATAAAAACTAGACAGAATCATTCTCAGAAACTACTCTGTGTTGTGTGCGTTCCACTCGCAGAGTTTAACCTTTCTTTTCATAGAGCAGTTTGGAAACACTCTGTTTGTTAAGTCTGCAAGTGGATATTTAGACCTCTTTGACGCCTTCGTTTGAAACGGGATTTCTTCATATACAGCTAGACACATGAATGCTCAGTAACTTCTTTGTGTTGTGTGTATTCAACTCACAGAGTTGAACCTTTCTTTAGACAGAGCAGATTTGAAACACTCTTTTTGTGGATTTTACAAGTGGAGATTTCAAGCGATTTGAGGCCAATTGTAGTAAAGGAAATATCCTCGTTTAAAAACTAGACAGAATCATTCTCAGAAACTACTTTGTGATGTGTGCGTTCAACTCACAGAGTTTCACCTTTCTTTTCATAGAGCAGTTTGGAAACACTCTGTTTCTTAAGTTTGCAAGAGGATATTTGGACCACTTTGAGGCCTTCGTTGGAAACGGGATTTCTCAGTATAATGCTAGACAGATGAATTCCCAGTAAGTTCTTTGTGTTGTGTCTATTCAACTCACAGAGCTGAACCTTCCTTTAGACAGCGCAGTTTGCAAACACTCTTTTTGTGGAATTTGCAAGTGGAGATTTCAAGCGATTTCAGGCCAATCTTAGAAAGGGAAATATCTTTGTATAAAAACTAGACAGAATCTTTCTCAGAAACTACTTTGTGTTCTGTGCGTTCCACTCACAGAGTTTAACCTTTCTTTTCATAGAGCAGTTTGGAATCACTCTGTTTTTTAAGTCTGCAAGGGGATATTTAGACCTCTTTGACGCCTTCGTTGGAAACGGGATTTCTTCATATACAGCTAGACACATGAATTCTCAGTAACTTCTTTGTGTTGTGTGTATTCAACTCACAGAGTTGAACCTTTCTTTAGACAGAGCAGATTTGAAACACTCTTTTTGTGGATTTTACAAGTGGAGATTTCAAGCGATTTGAGGCCAATTGTAGTAAAGGAAATATCCTCGTTTAAAAACTAGACAGAATCATTCTCAGAAACTACTTTGTGATGTGTGCGTTCAACTCACAGAGTTTCACCTTTCTTTTCATAGAGCAGTTTGGAAACACTCTGTTTCTTAAGTTTGCAAGAGGATATTTGGACCACTTTGAGGCCTTCGTTGGAAACGGGATTTCTCAGTATAATGCTAGACAGATGAATTCCCAGTAAGTTCTTTGTGTTGTGTCTATTCAACTCACAGAGTTGAACCTTCCTTTAGACAGCGCAGTTTGCAAACACTCTTTTTGTGGAATTTGCAAGTGGAGATTTCAAGCGATTTCAGGCCAATCTTAGAAAGGGAAATATCTTTGTATAAAAACTAGACAGAATCTTTCTCAGAAACTACTTTGTGTTCTGTGCGTTCCACTCACAGAGTTTAACCTTTCTTTTCATAGAGCAGTTTGGAATCACTCTGTTTTTTAAGTCTGCAAGGGGATATTTAGACCTCTTTGACGCCTTCATTATAAACGGGATTTCTTCATATACAGCTAGACACATGAATGCTCAGTAACTTCTTTGTGTTGTGTGTATTCAACTCACAGAGTTGAACCTTTCTTTAGACAGAGCAGATTTGAAACACTCTTTTTGTGGATTTTACAAGTGGAGATTTCAAGCGATTTGAGGCCAATTGTAGTAAAGGAAATATCCTCGTTTAAAAACTAGACAGAATCATTCTCAGAAACTACTTTGTGATGTGTGTGTTCAACTCACAGAGTTTCACCTTTCTTTTCATAGAGCAGTTTGGAAACACTCTGTTTCTTAAGTTTGCAAGAGGATATTTGGACCACTTTGAGGCCTTCGTTGGAAACGGGATTTCTCAGTATAATGCTAGACAGATGAATTCCCAGTAAGTTCTTTGTGTTGTGTCTATTCAACTCACAGAGTTGAACCTTCCTTTAGACAGCGCAGTTTGCAAACACTCTTTTTGTGGAATTTGCAAGTGGAGATTTCAAGCGATTTGAGGCCAATTGTAGTAAAGGAAATATCCTCGTTTAAAACTAGACAGAATCATTCTCAGAAACTACTTTGTGATGTGTGTGTTCAACTCACAGAGTTTCACCTTTCTTTTCATAGAGCAGTTTGGAAGCACTCTGTTGGTTAAGTTTGCAAGAGGATATTTGGACCACTTTGAGGCCTTCGTTGGAAACGGGATTTCTCAGTATACAGCTAGACAGATGAATTCCCAGTAAGTTCTTTGTGTTGTGGCTATTCAACTCACAGAGCTGAACCTTCCTTTAGACAGAGAAGTTTGCAAACACTCTTTTTGTGGAATTTGCAAGTGGAGATTTCAAGCGATTTCAGGCCAAACTTAGAAAGGGAAATATCTTTGTATAAAAACTAGACAGAATCATTCTCAGAAACTACTCTGTGTTGTGTGCGTTCCACTCACAGAGTTTAACCTTTCTTTTCATAGAGCAGTTTGGAAACACTCTGTTTGTTAAGTCTGCAAGTGGATATTTAGACCTCTTTGACGCCTTCGTTGGAAACGGGATTTCTTCATATACAGCTAGACACATGAATGCTCAGTAACTTCTTTGTGTTGTGTGTATTCAACTCACAGAGTTGAACCTTTCTTTAGACAGAGCAGATTTGAAACACTCTTTTTGTGGATTTTACAAGTGGAGATTTCAAGCGATTTGAGGCCAATTGTAGTAAAGGAAATATCCTCGTTTAAAAACTAGACAGAATCATTCTCAGAAACTACTTTGTGATGTGTGCGTTCAACTCACAGAGTTTCACCTTTCTTTTCATAGAGCAGTTTGGAAACACTCTGTTTCTTAAGTTTGCAAGAGGATATTTGGACCACTTTGAGGCCTTCGTTGGAAACGGGATTTCTCAGTATAATGCTAGACAGATGAATTCCCAGTAAGTTCTTTGTGTTGTGTCTATTCAACTCACAGAGTTGAACCTTCCTTTAGACAGCGCAGTTTGCAAACACTCTTTTTGTGGAATTTGCAAGTGGAGATTTCAAGCGATTTCAGGCCAATCTTAGAAAGGGAAATATCTTTGTATAAAAACTAGACAGAATCTTTCTCAGAAACTATTCTGTGTTGTGTGCGTTCCACTCACAGAGTTTAACCTTTCTTTTCATAGAGCAGTTTGGAATCACTCTGTTTTTTAAGTCTGCAAGGGGATATTTAGACCTCTTTGACGCCTTCGTTGGAAACGGGATTTCTTCATATACAGCTAGACACATGAATGCTCAGTAACTTCTTTGTGTTGTGTGTATTCAACTCACAGAGTTGAACCTTTCTTTAGACAGAGCAGATTTGAAACACTCTTTTTGTGGATTTTACAAGTGGAGATTTCAAGCGATTTGAGGCCAATTGTAGTAAAGGAAATATCCTCGTTTAAAAACTAGACAGAATCATTCTCAGAAACTACTTTGTGATGTGTGCGTTCAACTCACAGAGTTTCACCTTTCTTTTCATAGAGCAGTTTGGAAACACTCTGTTTCTTAAGTCAAGAGGATATTTGGACCACTTTGAGGCCTTCGTTGGAAACGGGATTTCTCAGTATAATGCTAGACAGATGAATTCCCAGTAAGTTCTTTGTGTTGTGTCTATTCAACTCACAGAGTTGAACCTTCCTTTAGACAGCGCAGTTTGCAAACACTCTTTTTGTGGAATTTGCAAGTGGAGATTTCAAGCGATTTCAGGCCAATCTTAGAAAAGGAAATATCTTTGTATAAAAACTAGACAGAATCTTTCTCAGAAACTACTTTGTGTTCTGTGCGTTCCACTCACAGAGTTTAACCTTTCTTTTCATAGAGCAGTTTGGAATCACTCTGTTTTTTAAGTCTGCAAGGGGATATTTAGACCTCTTTGACGCGTTCATTATAAACGGGATTTCTTCATATACAGCTAGACACATGAATTCTCAGTAACTTCTTTGTGTTGTGTGTATTCAACTCACAGAGTTGAACCTTTCTTTAGACAGAGCAGATTTGAAACACTCTTTTTGTGGATTTTACAAGTGGAGATTTCAAGCGATTTGAGGCCAATTGTAGTAAAGGAAATATCCTCGTTTAAAAACTAGACAGAATCATTCTCAGAAACTACTTTGTGATGTGTGTGTTCAACTCACAGAGTTTCACCTTTCTTTTCATAGAGCAGTTTGGAAACACTCTGTTTCTTAAGTTTGCAAGAGGATATTTGGACCACTTTGAGGCCTTCGTTGGAAACGGGATTTCTCAGTATACAGCTAGACAGATGAATTCCCAGTAAGTTCTTTGTGTTGTGTCTATTCAACTCACAGAGCTGAACCTTCCTTTAGACAGAGCAGTTTGCAAACACTCTTTTTGTGGAATTTGCAAGTGGAGATTTCAAGCGATTTCAGGCCAAACTTAGAAAGGGAAATATCTTTGTATAAAAACTAGACAGAATCATTCTCAGAAACTACTCTGTGTTGTGTGCGTTGCACTCACAGAGTTTAACCTTTCTTTTCATAGAGCAGTTTGGAAACACTCTCGTTGTTAAGTCTGCAAGGGGATATTTAGACCTCTTTGACGCCTTCGTTGGAAACGGGATTTCTTCATATACAGCTAGACACATGAATCCTCAGTAACTTCTTTGTGTTGTGTGTATTCAACTCACAGAGTTGAACGTTTCTTTAGACAGAGCAGATTTGAAACACTCTTTTTGTGGATTTTACAAGTGGAGATTTCAAGCGATTTGAGGCCAATTGTAGTAAAGGAAATATCCTCGTTTAAAAACTAGACAGAATCATTCTCAGAAACTACTTTGTGATGTGTGCGTTCAACTCACAGAGTTTCACCTTTCTTTTCATAGAGCAGTTTGGAAACACTCTGTTTCTTAAGTTTGCAAGAGGATATTTGGACCACTTTGAGGCCTTCGTTGGAAACGGGATTTCTCTGTATAATGCTAGACAGATGAATTCCCAGTAAGTTCTTTGTGTTGTGTCTATTCAACTCACAGAGTTGAACCTTCCTTTAGACAGAGCAGTTTGCAAACACTCTTTTTGTGGAATTTGCAAGTGGAGATTTCAAGCGATTTCAGGCCAAACTTAGAAAGGGATATATCTTTGTATAAAAACTAGACAGAATCATTCTCAGAAACTACTCTGTGTTGTGTGCGTTCCACTCGCAGAGTTTAACCTTTCTTTTCATAGAGCAGTTTGGAAACACTCTGTTTGTTAAGTCTGCAAGTGGATATTTAGACCTCTTTGACGCCTTCGTTTGAAACGGGATTTCTTCATATACAGCTAGACACATGAATGCTCAGTAACTTCTTTGTGTTGTGTGTATTCAACTCACAGAGTTGAACCTTTCTTTAGACAGAGCAGATTTGAAACACTCTTTTTGTGGATTTTACAAGTGGAGATTTCAAGCGATTTGAGGCCAATTGTAGTAAAGGAAATATCCTCGTTTAAAAACTAGACAGAATCATTCTCAGAAACTACTTTGTGATGTGTGCGTTCAACTCACAGAGTTTCACCTTTCTTTTCATAGAGCAGTTTGGAAACACTCTGTTTCTTAAGTTTGCAAGAGGATATTTGGACCACTTTGAGGCCTTCGTTGGAAACGGGATTTCTCAGTATAATGCTAGACAGATGAATTCCCAGTAAGTTCTTTGTGTTGTGTCTATTCAACTCACAGAGCTGAACCTTCCTTTAGACAGCGCAGTTTGCAAACACTCTTTTTGTGGAATTTGCAAGTGGAGATTTCAAGCGATTTCAGGCCAATCTTAGAAAGGGAAATATCTTTGTATAAAAACTAGACAGAATCTTTCTCAGAAACTACTTTGTGTTCTGTGCGTTCCACTCACAGAGTTTAACCTTTCTTTTCATAGAGCAGTTTGGAATCACTCTGTTTTTTAAGTCTGCAAGGGGATATTTAGACCTCTTTGACGCCTTCGTTGGAAACGGGATTTCTTCATATACAGCTAGACACATGAATTCTCAGTAACTTCTTTGTGTTGTGTGTATTCAACTCACAGAGTTGAACCTTTCTTTAGACAGAGCAGATTTGAAACACTCTTTTTGTGGATTTTACAAGTGGAGATTTCAAGCGATTTGAGGCCAATTGTAGTAAAGGAAATATCCTCGTTTAAAAACTAGACAGAATCATTCTCAGAAACTACTTTGTGATGTGTGCGTTCAAATCACAGAGTTTCACCTTTCTTTTCATAGAGCAGTTTGGAAACACTCTGTTTCTTAAGTTTGCAAGAGGATATTTGGACCACTTTGAGGCCTTCGTTGGAAACGGGATTTCTCAGTATAATGCTAGACAGATGAATTCCCAGTAAGTTCTTTGTGTTGTGTCTATTCAACTCACAGAGTTGAACCTTCCTTTAGACAGCGCAGTTTGCAAACACTCTTTTTGTGGAATTTGCAAGTGGAGATTTCAAGCGATTTCAGGCCAATCTTAGAAAGGGAAATATCTTTGTATAAAAACTAGACAGAATCTTTCTCAGAAACTACTTTGTGTTCTGTGCGTTCCACTCACAGAGTTTAACCTTTCTTTTCATAGAGCAGTTTGGAATCACTCTGTTTTTTAAGTCTGCAAGGGGATATTTAGACCTCTTTGACGCCTTCATTATAAACGGGATTTCTTCATATACAGCTAGACACATGAATTCTCAGTAACTTCTTTGTGTTGTGTGTATTCAACTCACAGAGTTGAACCTTTCTTTAGACAGAGCAGATTTGAAACACTCTTTTTGTGGATTTTACAAGTGGAGATTTCAAGCGATTTGAGGCCAATTGTAGTAAAGGAAATATCCTCGTTTAAAAACTAGACAGAATCATTCTCAGAAACTACTTTGTGATGTGTGTGTTCAACTCACAGAGTTTCACCTTTCTTTTCATAGAGCAGTTTGGAAACACTCTGTTTCTTAAGTTTGCAAGAGGATATTTGGACCACTTTGAGGCCTTCGTTGGAAACGGGATTTCTCAGTATAATGCTAGACAGATGAATTCCCAGTAAGTTCTTTGTGTTGTGTCTATTCAACTCACAGAGTTGAACCTTCCTTTAGACAGCGCAGTTTGCAAACACTCTTTTTGTGGAATTTGCAAGTGGAGATTTCAAGCGATTTGAGGCCAATTGTAGTAAAGGAAATATCCTCGTTTAAAACTAGACAGAATCATTCTCAGAAACTACTTTGTGATGTGTGTGTTCAACTCACAGAGTTTCACCTTTCTTTTCATAGAGCAGTTTGGAAGCACTCTGTTGGTTAAGTTTGCAAGAGGATATTTGGACCACTTTGAGGCCTTCGTTGGAAACGGGATTTCTCAGTATACAGCTAGACAGATGAATTCCCAGTAAGTTCTTTGTGTTGTGGCTATTCAACTCACAGAGCTGAACCTTCCTTTAGACAGAGAAGTTTGCAAACACTCTTTTTGTGGAATTTGCAAGTGGAGATTTCAAGCGATTTCAGGCCAAACTTAGAAAGGGAAATATCTTTGTATAAAAACTAGACAGAATCATTCTCAGAAACTACTCTGTGTTGTGTGCGTTCCACTCACAGAGTTTAACCTTTCTTTTCATAGAGCAGTTTGGAAACACTCTGTTTGTTAAGTCTGCAAGTGGATATTTAGACCTCTTTGACGCCTTCGTTGGAAACGGGATTTCTTCATATACAGCTAGACACATGAATGCTCAGTAACTTCTTTGTGTTGTGTGTATTCAACTCACAGAGTTGAACCTTTCTTTAGACAGAGCAGATTTGAAACACTCTTTTTGTGGATTTTACAAGTGGAGATTTCAAGCGATTTGAGGCCAATTGTAGTAAAGGAAATATCCTCGTTTAAAAACTAGACAGAATCATTCTCAGAAACTACTTTGTGATGTGTGCGTTCAACTCACAGAGTTTCACCTTTCTTTTCATAGAGCAGTTTGGAAACACTCTGTTTCTTAAGTTTGCAAGAGGATATTTGGACCACTTTGAGGCCTTCGTTGGAAACGGGATTTCTCAGTATAATGCTAGACAGATGAATTCCCAGTAAGTTCTTTGTGTTGTGTCTATTCAACTCACAGAGTTGAACCTTCCTTTAGACAGCGCAGTTTGCAAACACTCTTTTTGTGGAATTTGCAAGTGGAGATTTCAAGCGATTTCAGGCCAATCTTAGAAAGGGAAATATCTTTGTATAAAAACTAGACAGAATCTTTCTCAGAAACTACTTTGTGTTCTGTGCGTTCCACTCACAGAGTTTAACCTTTCTTTTCATAGAGCAGTTTGGAATCACTCTGTTTTTTAAGTCTGCAAGGGGATATTTAGACCTCTTTGACGCCTTCGTTGGAAACGGGATTTCTTCATATACAGCTAGACACATGAATTCTCAGTAACTTCTTTGTGTTGTGTGTATTCAACTCACAGAGTTGAACCTTTCTTTAGACAGAGCAGATTTGAAACACTCTTTTTGTGGATTTTACAAGTGGAGATTTCAAGCGATTTGAGGCCAATTGTAGTAAAGGAAATATCCTCGTTTAAAAACTAGACAGAATCATTCTCAGAAACTACTTTGTGATGTGTGCGTTCAACTCACAGAGTTTCACCTTTCTTTTCATAGAGCAGTTTGGAAACACTCTGTTTCTTAAGTTTGCAAGAGGATATTTGGACCACTTTGAGGCCTTCGTTGGAAACGGGATTTCTCAGTATAATGCTAGACAGATGAATTCCCAGTAAGTTCTTTGTGTTGTGTCTATTCAACTCACAGAGTTGAACCTTCCTTTAGACAGCGCAGTTTGCAAACACTCTTTTTGTGGAATTTGCAAGTGGAGATTTCAAGCGATTTCAGGCCAATCTTAGAAAGGGAAATATCTTTGTATAAAAACTAGACAGAATCTTTCTCAGAAACTATTCTGTGTTGTGTGCCTTCCACTCACAGAGTTTAACCTTTCTTTTCATAGAGCAGTTTGGAATCACTCTGTTTTTTAAGTCTGCAAGGGGATATTTAGACCTCTTTGACGCCTTCGTTGGAAACGGGATTTCTTCATATACAGCTAGACACATGAATTCTCAGTAACTTCTTTGTGTTGTGTGTATTCAACTCACAGAGTTGAACCTTTCTTTAGACAGAGCAGATTTGAAACACTCTTTTTGTGGATTTTACAAGTGGAGATTTCAAGCGATTTGAGGCCAATTGTAGTAAAGGAAATATCCTCGTTTAAAAACTAGACAGAATCATTCTCAGAAACTACTTTGTGATGTGTGCGTTCAACTCACAGAGTTTCACCTTTCCTTTCATAGAGCAGTTTGGAAACACTCTGTTTCTTAAGTTTGCAAGAGGATATTTGGACCACTTTGAGGCCTTCGTTGGAAACGGGATTTCTCAGTATAATGCTAGACAGATGAATTCCCAGTAAGTTCTTTGTGTTGTGTCTATTCAACTCACAGAGTTGAACCTTCCTTTAGACAGCGCAGTTTGCAAACATTCTTTTTGTGGAATTTGCAAGTGGAGATTTCAAGCGATTTCAGGCCAATCTTAGAAAGGGAAATATCTTTGTATAAAAACTAGACAGAATCTTTCTCAGAAACTACTTTGTGTTCTGTGCGTTCCACTCACAGAGTTTAACCTTTCTTTTCATAGAGCAGTTTGGAATCACTCTGTTTTTTAAGTCTGCAAGGGGATATTTAGACCTCTTTGACGCCTTCATTATAAACGGGATTTCTTCATATACAGCTAGACACATGAATTCTCAGTAACTTCTTTGTGTTGTGTGTATTCAACTCACAGAGTTGAACCTTTCTTTAGACAGAGCAGATTTGAAACACTCTTTTTGTGGATTTTACAAGTGGAGATTTCAAGCGATTTGAGGCCAATTGTAGTAAAGGAAATATCCTCGTTTAAAAACTAGACAGAATCATTCTCAGAAACTACTTTGTGATGTGTGTGTTCAACTCACAGAGTTTCACCTTTCTTTTCATAGAGCAGTTTGGAAACACTCTGTTTCTTAAGTTTGCAAGAGGATATTTGGACCACTTTGAGGCCTTCGTTGGAAACGGGATTTCTCAGTATAATGCTAGACAGATGAATTCCCAGTAAGTTCTTTGTGTTGTGTCTATTCAACTCACAGAGTTGAACCTTCCTTTAGACAGCGCAGTTTGCAAACACTCTTTTTGTGGAATTTGCAAGTGGAGATTTCAAGCGATTTGAGGCCAATTGTAGTAAAGGAAATATCCTCGTTTAAAACTAGACAGAATCATTCTCAGAAACTACTTTGTGATGTGTGTGTTCAACTCACAGAGTTTCACCTTTCTTTTCATAGAGCAGTTTGGAAGCACTCTGTTGGTTAAGTTTGCAAGAGGATATTTGGACCACTTTGAGGCCTTCGTTGGAAACGGGATTTCTCAGTATACAGCTAGACAGATGAATTCCCAGTAAGTTCTTTGTGTTGTGGCTATTCAACTCACAGAGCTGAACCTTCCTTTAGACAGAGAAGTTTGCAAACACTCTTTTTGTGGAATTTGCAAGTGGAGATTTCAAGCGATTTCAGGCCAAACTTAGAAAGGGAAATATCTTTGTATAAAAACTAGACAGAATCATTCTCAGAAACTACTCTGTGTTGTGTGCGTTCCACTCACAGAGTTTAACCTTTCTTTTCATAGAGCAGTTTGGAAACACTCTGTTTGTTAAGTCTGCATGTGGATATTTAGACCTCTTTGACGCCTTCGTTGGAAACGGGATTTCTTCATATACAGCTAGACACATGAATGCTCAGTAACTTCTTTGTGTTGTGTGTATTCAACTCACAGAGTTGAACCTTTCTTTAGACAGAGCAGATTTGAAACACTCTTTTTGTGGATTTTACAAGTGGAGATTTCAAGCGATTTGAGGCCAATTGTAGTAAAGGAAATATCCTCGTTTAAAAACTAGACAGAATCATTCTCAGAAACTACTTTGTGATGTGTGCGTTCAACTCACAGAGTTTCACCTTTCTTTTCATAGAGCAGTTTGGAAACACTCTGTTTCTTAAGTTTGCAAGAGGATATTTGGACCACTTTGAGGCCTTCGTTGGAAACGGGATTTCTCAGTATAATGCTAGACAGATGAATTCCCAGTAAGTTCTTTGTGTTGTGTCTATTCAACTCACAGAGTTGAACCTTCCTTTAGACAGCGCAGTTTGCAAACACTCTTTTTGTGGAATTTGCAAGTGGAGATTTCAAGCGATTTCAGGCCAATCTTAGAAAGGGAAATATCTTTGTATAAAAACTAGACAGAATCTTTCTCAGAAACTACTTTGTGTTCTGTGCGTTCCACTCACAGAGTTTAACCTTTCTTTTCATAGAGCAGTTTGGAATCACTCTGTTTTTTAAGTCTGCAAGGGGATATTTAGACCTCTTTGACGCCTTCGTTGGAAACGGGATTTCTTCATATACAGCTAGACACATGAATTCTCAGTAACTTCTTTGTGTTGTGTGTATTCAACTCACAGAGTTGAACCTTTCTTTAGACAGAGCAGATTTGAAACACTCTTTTTGTGGATTTTACAAGTGGAGATTTCAAGCGATTTGAGGCCAATTGTAGTAAAGGAAATATCCTCGTTTAAAAACTAGACAGAATCATTCTCAGAAACTACTTTGTGATGTGTGCGTTCAACTCACAGAGTTTCACCTTTCTTTTCATAGAGCAGTTTGGAAACACTCTGTTTCTTAAGTTTGCAAGAGGATATTTGGACCACTTTGAGGCCTTCGTTGGAAACGGGATTTCTCAGTATAATGCTAGACAGATGAATTCCCAGTAAGTTCTTTGTGTTGTGTCTATTCAACTCACAGAGTTGAACCTTCCTTTAGACAGAGCAGTTTGCAAACACTCTTTTTGTGGAATTTGCAAGTGGAGATTTCAAGCGATTTCAGGCCAATCTTAGAAAGGGAAATATCTTTGTATAAAAACTAGACAGAATCTTTCTCAGAAACTACTTTGTGTTCTGTGCGTTCCACTCACAGACTTTAACCTTTCTTTTCATAGAGCAGTTTGGAATCACTCTGTTTGTTAAGTCTGCAAGGGGATATTTAGACCTCTTTGACGCCTTCATTATAAACGGGATTTCTTCATATACAGCTAGACACATGAATTCTCAGTAACTTCTTTGTGTTGTGTGTATTCAACTCACAGAGTTGAACCTTTCTTTAGACAGAGCAGATTTGAAACACTCTTTTTGTGGATTTTACAAGTGGAGATTTCAAGCGATTTGAGGCCAATTGTAGTAAAGGAAATATCCTCGTTTAAAAACTAGACAGAATCATTCTCAGAAACTACTTTGTGATGTGTGTGTTCAACTCACAGAGTTTCACCTTTCTTTTCATAGAGCAGTTTGGAAACACTCTGTTGGTTAAGTTTGCAAGAGGATATTTGGACCACTTTGAGGCCTTCGTTGGAAACGGGATTTCTCAGTATAATGCTAGACAGATGAATTCCCAGTAAGTTCTTTGTGTTGTGTCTATTCAACTCACAGAGTTGAACCTTCCTTTAGACAGAGCAGTTTGCAAACACTCTTTTTGTGGAATTTGCAAGTGGAGATTTCAAGCGATTTCAGGCCAAACTTAGAAAGGGAAATATCTTTGTATAAAAACTAGACAGAATCATTCTCAGAAACTACTCTGTGTTGTGTGCGTTCCACTCACAGAGTTTAACCTTTCTTTTCATAGAGCAGTTTGGAAACACTCTCTTTGTTAAGTCTGCAAGGGGATATTTAGACCTCTTTGACGCCTTCGTTGGAAACGGGATTTCTTCTTATACAGCTAGACACATGAATCCTCAGTAACTTCTTTGTGTTGTGTGTATTCAACTCACAGAGTTGAACCTTTCTTTAGACAGAGCAGATTTGAAACACTCTTTTTGTGGATTTTACAAGTGGAGATTTCAAGCGATTTGAGGCCAATTGTAGTAAAGGAAATATCCTCGTTTAAAACTAGACAGAATCATTCTCAGAAACTACTTTGTGATGTGTGTGTTCAACTCACAGAGTTTCACCTTTCTTTTCATAGAGCAGTTTGGAAACACTCTGTTGGTTAAGTTTGCAAGAGGATATTTGGACCACTTTGAGGCCTTCGTTGGAAACGGGATTTCTCAGTATACAGCTAGACAGATGAATTCCCAGTAAGTTCTTTGTGTTGTGGCTATTCAACTCACAGAGCTGAACCTTCCTTTAGACAGAGCAGTTTGCAAACACTCTTTTTGTGGAATTTGCAAGTGGAGATTTCAAGCGATTTCAGGCCAAACTTACTAAGGGAAATATCTTTGTATAAAAACTAGACAGAATCATTCTCAGAAACTACTCTGTGTTGTGTGCGTTCCACTCACAGAGTTTAACCTTTCTTTTCATAGAGCAGTTTGGAAACACTCTGTTTGTTAAGTCTGCAAGTGGATATTTAGACCTCTTTGACGCCTTCGTTGGAAACGGGATTTCTTCATATACAGCTAGACACATGAATGCTCAGTAACTTCTTTGTGTTGTGTGTATTCAACTCACAGAGTTGAACCTTTCTTTAGACAGAGCAGATTTGAAACACTCTTTTTGTGGATTTTACAAGTGGAGATTTCAAGCGATTTGAGGCCAATTGTAGTAAAGGAAATATCCTCGTTTAAAAACTAGACAGAATCATTCTCAGAAACTACTTTGTGATGTGTGCGTTCAACTCACAGAGTTTCACCTTTCTTTTCATAGAGCAGTTTGGAAACACTCTGTTTCTTAAGTTTGCAAGAGGATATTTGGACCACTTTGAGGCCTTCGTTGGAAACGGGATTTCTCAGTATAATGCTAGACAGATGAATTCCCAGTAAGTTCTTTGTGTTGTGTCTATTCAACTCACAGAGTTGAACCTTCCTTTAGACAGCGCAGTTTGCAAACACTCTTTTTGTGGAATTTGCAAGTGGAGATTTCAAGCGATTTCAGGCCAATCTTAGAAAGGGAAATATCTTTGTATAAAAACTAGACAGAATCTTTCTCAGAAACTATTTTGTGTTCTGTGCGTTCCACTCACAGAGTTTAACCTTTCTTTTCATAGAGCAGTTTGGAATCACTCTGTTTTTTAAGTCTGCAAGGGGATATTTAGACCTCTTTGACGCCTTCGTTGGAAACGGGATTTCTTCATATACAGCTAGACACATGAATTCTCAGTAACTTCTTTGTGTTGTGTGTATTCAACTCACAGAGTTGAACCTTTCTTTAGACAGAGCAGATTTGAAACACTCTTTTTGTGGATTTTACAAGTGGAGATTTCAAGCGATTTGAGGCCAATTGTAGTAAAGGAAATATCCTCGTTTAAAAACTAGACAGAATCATTCTCAGAAACTACTTTGTGATGTGTGCGTTCAACTCACAGAGTTTCACCTTTCTTTTCATAGAGCAGTTTGGAAACACTCTGTTTCTTAAGTCAAGAGGATATTTGGACCACTTTGAGGCCTTCGTTGGAAACGGGATTTCTCAGTATAATGCTAGACAGATGAATTCCCAGTAAGTTCTTTGTGTTGTGTCTATTCAACTCACAGAGTTGAACCTTCCTTTAGACAGCGCAGTTTGCAAACACTCTTTTTGTGGAATTTGCAAGTGGAGATTTCAAGCTATTTCAGGCCAATCTTAGAAAGGGAAATATCTTTGTATAAAAACTAGACAGAATCTTTCTCAGAAACTACTTTGTGTTCTGTGCGTTCCACTCACAGAGTTTAACCTTTCTTTTCATAGAGCAGTTTGGAATCACTCTGTTTTTTAAGTCTGCAAGGGGATATTTAGACCTCTTTGACGCGTTCATTATAAACGGGATTTCTTCATATACAGCTAGACACATGAATTCTCAGTAACTTCTTTGTGTTGTGTGTATTCAACTCACAGAGTTGAACCTTTCTTTAGACAGAGCAGATTTGAAACACTCTTTTTGTGGATTTTACAAGTGGAGATTTCAAGCGATTTGAGGCCAATTGTAGTAAAGGAAATATCCTCGTTTAAAAACTAGACAGAATCATTCTCAGAAACTACTTTGTGATGTGTGTGTTCAACTCACAGAGTTTCACCTTTCTTTTCATAGAGCAGTTTGGAAACACTCTGTTTCTTAAGTTTGCAAGAGGATATTTGGACCACTTTGAGGCCTTCGTTGGAAACGGGATTTCTCAGTATACAGCTAGACAGATGAATTCCCAGTAAGTTCTTTGTGTTGTGTCTATTCAACTCACAGAGCTGAACCTTCCTTTAGACAGAGCAGTTTGCAAACACTCTTTTTGTGGAATTTGCAAGTGGAGATTTCAAGCGATTTCAGGCCAAACTTAGAAAGGGAAATATCTTTGTATAAAAACTAGACAGAATCATTCTCAGAAACTATTCTGTGTTGTGTGCGTTCCACTCACAGAGTTTAACCTTTCTTTTCATAGAGCAGTTTGGAAACACTCTGTTTGTTAAGTCTGCAAGGGGATATTTAGACCTCTTTGAAGCCTTCGTTGGAAACGGGATTTCTTCATATACAGCTAGACACATGAATCCTCAGTAACTTCTTTGTGTTGTGTGTATTCAACTCACAGAGTTGAACCTTTCTTTAGACAGAGCAGATTTGAAACACTCTTTTTGTGGATTTTACAAGTGGAGATTTCAAGCGATTTGAGGCCAATTGTAGTAAAGGAAATATCCTCGTTTAAAAACTAGACAGAATCATTCTCAGAAACTACTTTGTGATGTGTGCATTCAACTCACAGAGTTTCACCTTTCTTTTCATAGAGCAGTTTGGAAACACTCTGTTTCTTAAGTTTGCAAGAGGATATTTGGACCACTTTGAGGCCTTCGTTGGAAACGGGATTTCTCAGTATACAGCTAGACAGATGAATTCCCAGTAAGTTCTTTGTGTTGTGTCTATTCAACTCACAGAGTTGAACCTTCCTTTAGACAGCGCAGTTTGCAAACACTCTTTTTGTGGAATTTGCAAGTGGAGATTTCAAGCGATTTCAGGCCAATCTTAGAAAGGGAAATATCTTTGTATAAAAACTAGACAGAATCTTTCTCAGAAACTACTTTGTGTTCTGTGCGTTCCACTCACAGAGTTTAACCTTTCTTTTCATAGAGCAGTTTGGAATCACTCTGTTTTTTAAGTCTGCAAGGGGATATTTAGACCTCTTTGACGCCTTCATTATAAACGGGATTTCTTCATATACAGCTAGACACATGAATTCTCAGTAACTTCTTTGTGTTGTGTGTATTCAACTCACAGAGTTGAACCTTTCTTTAGACAGAGCAGATTTGAAACACTCTTTTTGTGGATTTTACAAGTGGAGATATCAAGCGATTTGAGGCCAATTGTAGTAAAGGAAATATCCTCGTTTAAAAACTAGACAGAATCATTCTCAGAAACTACTTTGTGATGTGTGTGTTCAACTCACAGAGTTTCACCTTTCTTTTCATAGAGCAGTTTGGAAACACTCTGTTTCTTAAGTTTGCAAGAGGATATTTGGACCACTTTGAGGCCTTCGTTGGAAACGGGATTTCTCAGTATACAGCTAGACAGATGAATTCCCAGTAAGTTCTTTGTGTTGTGTCTATTCAACTCACAGAGTTGAACCTTCCTTTAGACAGCACAGTTTGCAAACACTCTTTTTGTGGAATTTGCAAGTGGAGATTTCAAGCGATTTCAGGCCAATCTTAGAAAGGGAAATATCTTTGTATAAAAACTAGACAGAATCTTTCTCAGAAACTACTTTGTGTTCTGTGCGTTCCACTCACAGAGTTTAACCTTTCTTTTCATAGAGCAGTTTGGAATCACTCTGTTTGTTAAGTCTGCAAGGGGTATTTAGACCTCTTTGACGCCTTCATTATAAACGGGATTTCTTCATATACAGCTAGACACATGAATTCTCAGTAACTTCTTTGTGTTGTGTGTATTCAACTCACAGAGTTGAACCTTTCTTTAGACAGAGCAGATTTGAAACACTCTTTTTGTGGATTTTACAAGTGGAGATTTCAAGCGATTTGAGGCCAATTGTAGTAAAGGAAATATCCTCGTTTAAAAACTAGACAGAATCATTCTCAGAAACTACTTTGTGATGTGTGTGTTCAACTCACAGAGTTTCACCTTTCTTTTCATAGAGCAGTTTGGAAACACTCTGTTGGTTAAGTTTGCAAGAGGATATTTGGACCACTTTGAGGCCTTCGTTGGAAACGGGATTTTTCAGTATACAGCTAGACAGATGAATTCCCAGTAAGTTCTTTGTGTTGTGTCTATTCAACTCACAGAGCTGAACCTTCCTTTAGACAGAGCAGTTTGCAAACACTCTTTTTGTGGAATTTGCAAGTGGAGATTTCAAGCGATTTCAGGCCAAACTTAGAAAGGGAAATATCTTTGTATAAAAACTAGACAGAATCATTCTCAGAAACTACTCTGTGTTGTGTGTGTTCCACTCACAGAGTTTAACCTTTCTTTTCATAGAGCAGTTTGGAAACACTCTGTTTGTTAAGTCTGCAAGGGGATATTTAGACCTCTTTGACGCCTTCGTTGGAAACGGGATTTCTTCATATACAGCTAGACACATGAATCCTCAGTAACTTCTTTGTGTTGTGTGTATTCAACTCACAGAGTTGAACCTTTCTTTAGACAGAGCAGATTTGAAACACTCTTTTTGTGGATTTTACAAGTGGAGATTTCCAGCGATTTGAGGCCAATTGTAGTAAAGGAAATATCCTCGTTTAAAAACTAGACAGAATCATTCTCAGAAACTACTTTGTGATGTGTGCGTTCAACTCACACAGTTTCACCTTTCTTTTCATAGAGCAGTTTGGAAACACTCTGTTTCTTAAGTTTGCAAGAGGATATTTGGACCACTTTGAGGCCTTCGTTGGAAACGGGATTTCTCAGTATAATGCTAGACAGATGAATTCCCAGTAAGTTCTTTGTGTTGTGTCTATTCAACTCACAGAGTTGAACCTTCCTTTCGACAGCGCAGTTTGCAAACACTCTTTTTGTGGAATTTGCAAGTGGATATTTCAAGCGATTTCAGGCCAATCTTAGAAAGGGAAATATCTTTGTATAAAAACTAGACAGAATGTTTCTCAGAAACTACTTTGTGTTCTGTGGGTTCCACTCACAGACTTTAACCTTTCTTTTCATAGAGCAGTTTGGAATCACTCTGTTTTTTAAGTCTGCAAGGGGATATTTAGACCTCTTTGACGCCTTCATTATAAACGGGATTTCTTCATATACAGCTAGACACATGAATTCTCAGTAACTTCTTTGTGTTGTGTGTATTCAACTCACAGAGTTGAAACTTTCTTTAGACAGAGCAGATTTGAAACACTCTTTTTGTGGATTTTACAAGTGGAGATTTCAAGCGATTTGAGGCCAATTGTAGTAAAGGAAATATCCTGGTTTAAAAACTAGACAGAATCATTCTCAGAAACTACTTTGTGATGTGTGCGTTCAACTCACAGAGTTTCACCTTTCTTTTCATTGAGCAGTTTGGAAACACTCTGTTTCTTAAGTTTGCAAGAGGATATTTGGACCACTTTGAGGCCTTCGTTGGAAACGGGATTTCTCAGTATAATGCTAGACAGATGAATTCCCAGTAAGTTCTTTGTGTTGTGTCTATTCAACTCACAGAGTTGAACCTTCCTTTAGACAGAGCAGTTTGCAAACACTCTTTTTGTGGAATTTGCAAGTGGAGATTTCAAGCGATTTCAGGCCAATCTTAGAAAGGGAAATATCTTTGTATAAAAACTAGACAGAATCTTTCTCAGAAACTACTTTGTGTTCTGTGCGTTCCACTCACAGAGTTTAACCTTTCTTTTCATAGAGCAGTTTGGAATCACTCTGTTTTTTAAGTCTGCAAGGGGATATTTAGACCTCTTTGACGCCTTCGTTGGAAACGGGATTTCTTCATATACAGCTAGACACATGAATTCTCAGTAACTTCTTTGTGTTGTGTGTATTCAACTCACAGAGTTGAACCTTTCTTTAGACAGAGCAGATTTGAAACACTCTTTTTGTGGATTTTACAAGTGGAGATTTCAAGCGATTTGAGGCCAATTGTAGTAAAGGAAATATCGTCGTTTAAAAACTAGACAGAATCATTCTCAGAAACTACTTTGTGATGTGTGCGTTCAACTCACAGAGTTTCACCTTTCTTTTCATAGAGCAGTTTGGAAACACTCTGTTTCTTAAGTTTGCAAGAGGATATTTGGACCACTTTGAGGCCTTCGTTGGAAACGGGATTTCTCAGTATAATGCTAGACAGATGAATTCCCAGTAAGTTCTTTGTGTTGTGTCTATTCAACTCACAGAGTTGAACCTTCCTTTAGACAGTGCAGTTTGCAAACACTCTTTTTGTGGAATTTGCAAGTGGAGATTTCAAGCGATTTCAGGCCAATCTTAGAAAGGGAAATATCTTTGTATAAAAACTAGACAGAATCTTTCTCAGAAACTACTTTGTGTTCTGTGCGTTCCACTCACAGAGTTTAACCTTTCTTTTCATAGAGCAGTTTGGAATCACTCTGTTTTTTAAGTCTGCAAGGGGATATTTAGACCTCTTTGACGCCTTCATTATAAACGGGATTTCTTCATATACAGCTAGACACATGAATTCTCAGTAACTTCTTTGTGTTGTGTGTATTCAACTCACAGAGTTGAACCTTTCTTTAGACAGAGCAGATTTGAAACACTCTTTTTGTGGATTTTACAAGTGGAGATTTCAAGCGATTTGAGGCCAATTGTAGTAAAGGAAATATCCTCGTTTAAAAACTAGACAGAATCATTCTCAGAAACTACTTTGTGATGTGTGTGTTCAACTCACAGAGTTTCACCTTTCTTTTCATAGAGCAGTTTGGAAACACTGTGTTGGTTAAGTTTGCAAGAGGATATTTGGACCACTTTGAGGCCTTCGTTGGAAACGGGATTTCTCAGTATACAGCTAGACAGATGAATTCCCAGTAAGTTCTTTGTGTTGTGTCTATTCAACTCACAGAGCTGAACCTTCCTTTAGACAGAGCAGTTTGCAAACACTCTTTTTGTGGAATTTGCAAGTGGAGATTTCAAGCGATTTCAGGCCAAACTTAGAAAGGGAAATATCTTTGTATAAAAACTAGACAGAATCTTTCTCAGAAACTACTCTGTGTTGTGTGTGTTCCACTCACAGAGTTTAACCTTTATTTTCATAGAGCAGTTTGGAAACACTCTGTTTGTTAAGTCTGCAAGGGGATATTTAGACCTCTTTGACGCCTTCGTTGGAAACGGGATTTCTTCATATACAGCTAGACACATGAATCCTCAGTAACTTCTTTGTGTTGTGTGTATTCAACTCACAGAGTTGAACCTTTCTTTAGACAGAGCAGATTTGAAACACTCTTTTTGTGGATTTTACAAGTGGAGATTTCAAGCGATTTGAGGCCAATTGTAGTAAAGGAAATATCCTCGTTTAAAAACTAGACAGAATCATTCTCAGAAACTACTTTGTGATGTGTGCGTTCAACTCACAGAGTTTCACCTTTCTTTTCATAGAGCAGTTTGGAAACACTCTGTTGGTTAAGTTTGCAAGAGGATATTTGGACCACTTTGAGGCCTTCGTTGGAAACGGGATTTCTCAGTATAATGCTAGACAGATGAATTCCCAGTAAGTTCTTTGTGTTGTGTCTATTCAACTCACAGAGTTGAACCTTCCTTTCGACAGCGCAGTTTGCAAACACTCTTTTTGTGGAATTTGCAAGTGGATATTTCAAGCGATTTCAGGCCAATCTTAGAAAGGGAAATATCTTTGTATAAAAACTAGACAGAATGTTTCTCAGAAACTACTTTGTGTTCTGTGGGTTCCACTCACAGACTTTAACCTTTCTTTTCATAGAGCAGTTTGGAATCACTCTGTTTTTTAAGTCTGCAAGGGGATATTTAGACCTCTTTGACGCCTTCATTATAAACGGGATTTCTTCATATACAGCTAGACATATGAATTCTCAGTAACTTCTTTGTGTTGTGTGTATTCAACTCACAGAGTTGAAACTTTCTTTAGACAGAGCAGATTTGAAACACTCTTTTTGTGGATTTTACAAGTGGAGATTTCAAGCGATTTGAGGCCAATTGTAGTAAAGGAAATATCCTGGTTTAAAAACTAGACAGAATCATTCTCAGAAACTACTTTGTGATGTGTGCGTTCAACTCACAGAGTTTCACCTTTCTTTTCATAGAGCAGTTTGGAAACACTCTGTTGGTTAAGTTTGCAAGAGGATATTTGGACCACTTTGAGGCCTTCGTTGGAAACGGGATTTCTCAGTATAATGCTAGACAGATGAATTCCCAGTAAGTTCTTTGTGTTGTGTCTATTCAACTCACAGAGTTGAACCTTCCTTTCGACAGCGCAGTTTGCAAACACTCTTTTTGTGGAATTTGCAAGTGGATATTTCAAGCGATTTCAGGCCAATCTTAGAAAGGGAAATATCTTTGTATAAAAACTAGACAGAATGTTTCTCAGAAACTACTTTGTGTTCTGTGGGTTCCACTCACAGACTTTAACCTTTCTTTTCATAGAGCAGTTTGGAATCACTCTGTTTTTTAAGTCTGCAAGGGGATATTTAGACCTCTTTGACGCCTTCATTATAAACGGGATTTCTTCATATACAGCTAGACACATGAATTCTCAGTAACTTCTTTGTGTTGTGTGTATTCAACTCACAGAGTTGAACCTTTCTTTAGACAGAGCAGATTTGAAACACTCTTTTTGTGGATTTTACAAGTGGAGATTTCAAGCGATTTGAGGCCAATTGTAGTAAAGGAAATATCCTGGTTTAAAAACTAGACAGAATCATTCTCAGAAACTACTTTGTGATGTGTGCGTTCAACTCACAGAGTTTCACCTTTCTTTTCATTGAGCAGTTTGGAAACACTCTGTTTCTTAAGTTTGCAAGAGGATATTTGGACCACTTTGAGGCCTTCGTTGGAAACGGGATTTCTCAGTATAATGCTAGACAGATGAATTCCCAGTAAGTTCTTTGTGTTGTGTCTATTCAACTCACAGAGTTGAACCTTCCTTTAGACAGAGCAGTTTGCAAACACTCTTTTTGTGGAATTTGCAAGTGGAGATTTCAAGCGATTTCAGGCCAATCTTAGAAAGGGAAATATCTTTGTATAAAAACTAGACAGAATCTTTCTCAGAAACTACTTTGTGTTCTGTGCGTTCCACTCACAGAGTTTAACCTTTCTTTTCATAGAGCAGTTTGGAATCACTCTGTTTTTTAAGTCTGCAAGGGGATATTTAGACCTCTTTGACGCCTTCGTTGGAAATGGGATTTCTTCATATACAGCTAGACACATGAATTCTCAGTAACTTCTTTGTGTTGTGTGTATTCAACTCACAGAGTTGAACCTTTCTTTAGACAGAGCAGATTTGAAACACTCTTTTTGTGGATTTTACAAGTGGAGATTTCAAGCGATTTGAGGCCAATTGTAGTAAAGGAAATATCCTCGTTTAAAAACTAGACAGAATCATTCTCAGAAACTACTTTGTGATGTGTGTGTTCAACTCACAGAGTTTCACCTTTCTTTTCATAGAGCAGTTTGGAAACACTCTGTTGGTTAAGTTTGCAAGAGGATATTTGGACCACTTTGAGGCCTTCGTTGGAAACGGGATTTCTCAGTATACAGCTAGACAGATGAATTCCCAGTAAGTTCTTTGTGTTGTGTCTATTCAACTCACAGAGCTGAACCTTCCTTTAGACAGAGCAGTTTGCAAACACTCTTTTTGTGGAATTTGCAAGTGGAGATTTCAAGCGATTTCAGGCCAAACTTAGAAAGGGAAATATCTTTGTATAAAAACTAGACAGAATCTTTCTCAGAAACTACTCTGTGTTGTGTGTGTTCCACTCACAGAGTTTAACCTTTATTTTCATAGAGCAGTTTGGAAACACTCTGTTTGTTAAGTCTGCAAGGGGATATTTAGACCTCTTTGACGCCTTCGTTGGAAACGGGATTTCTTCATATACAGCTAGACACATGAATCCTCAGTAACTTCTTTGTGTTGTGTGTATTCAACTCACAGAGTTGAACCTTTCTTTAGACAGAGCAGATTTGAAACACTCTTTTTGTGGATTTTACAAGTGGAGATTTCAAGCGATTTGAGGCCAATTGTAGTAAAGGAAATATCCTCGTTTAAAAACTAGACAGAATCATTCTCAGAAACTACTTTGTGATGTGTGCGTTCAACTCACAGAGTTTCACCTTTCTTTTCATAGAGCAGTTTGGAAACACTCTGTTGGTTAAGTTTGCAAGAGGATATTTGGACCACTTTGAGGCCTTCGTTGGAAACGGGATTTCTCAGTATAATGCTAGACAGATGAATTCCCAGTAAGTTCTTTGTGTTGTGTCTATTCAACTCACAGAGTTGAACCTTCCTTTCGACAGCGCAGTTTGCAAACACTCTTTTTGTGGAATTTGCAAGTGGATATTTCAAGCGATTTCAGGCCAATCTTAGAAAGGGAAATATCTTTGTATAAAAACTAGACAGAATGTTTCTCAGAAACTACTTTGTGTTCTGTGGGTTCCACTCACAGACTTTAACCTTTCTTTTCATAGAGCAGTTTGGAATCACTCTGTTTTTTAAGTCTGCAAGGGGATATTTAGACCTCTTTGACGCCTTCATTATAAACGGGATTTCTTCATATACAGCTAGACATATGAATTCTCAGTAACTTCTTTGTGTTGTGTGTATTCAACTCACAGAGTTGAAACTTTCTTTAGACAGAGCAGATTTGAAACACTCTTTTTGTGGATTTTACAAGTGGAGATTTCAAGCGATTTGAGGCCAATTGTAGTAAAGGAAATATCCTGGTTTAAAAACTAGACAGAATCATTCTCAGAAACTACTTTGTGATGTGTGCGTTCAACTCACAGAGTTTCACCTTTCTTTTCATAGAGCAGTTTGGAAACACTCTGTTGGTTAAGTTTGCAAGAGGATATTTGGACCACTTTGAGGCCTTCGTTGGAAACGGGATTTCTCAGTATAATGCTAGACAGATGAATTCCCAGTAAGTTCTTTGTGTTGTGTCTATTCAACTCACAGAGTTGAACCTTCCTTTCGACAGCGCAGTTTGCAAACACTCTTTTTGTGGAATTTGCAAGTGGATATTTCAAGCGATTTCAGGCCAATCTTAGAAAGGGAAATATCTTTGTATAAAAACTAGACAGAATGTTTCTCAGAAACTACTTTGTGTTCTGTGGGTTCCACTCACAGACTTTAACCTTTCTTTTCATAGAGCAGTTTGGAATCACTCTGTTTTTTAAGTCTGCAAGGGGATATTTAGACCTCTTTGACGCCTTCATTATAAACGGGATTTCTTCATATACAGCTAGACACATGAATTCTCAGTAACTTCTTTGTGTTGTGTGTATTCAACTCACAGAGTTGAACCTTTCTTTAGACAGAGCAGATTTGAAACACTCTTTTTGTGGATTTTACAAGTGGAGATTTCAAGCGATTTGAGGCCAATTGTAGTAAAGGAAATATCCTGGTTTAAAAACTAGACAGAATCATTCTCAGAAACTACTTTGTGATGTGTGCGTTCAACTCACAGAGTTTCACCTTTCTTTTCATTGAGCAGTTTGGAAACACTCTGTTTCTTAAGTTTGCAAGAGGATATTTGGACCACTTTGAGGCCTTCGTTGGAAACGGGATTTCTCAGTATAATGCTAGACAGATGAATTCCCAGTAAGTTCTTTGTGTTGTGTCTATTCAACTCACAGAGTTGAACCTTCCTTTAGACAGAGCAGTTTGCAAACACTCTTTTTGTGGAATTTGCAAGTGGAGATTTCAAGCGATTTCAGGCCAATCTTAGAAAGGGAAATATCTTTGTATAAAAACTAGACAGAATCTTTCTCAGAAACTACTTTGTGTTCTGTGCGTTCCACTCACAGAGTTTAACCTTTCTTTTCATAGAGCAGTTTGGAATCACTCTGTTTTTTAAGTCTGCAAGGGGATATTTAGACCTCTTTGACGCCTTCGTTGGAAATGGGATTTCTTCATATACAGCTAGACACATGAATTCTCAGTGACTTCTTTGTGTTGTGTGTATTCAACTCACAGAGTTGAACCTTTCTTTAGACAGAGCAGATTTGAAACACTCTTTTTGTGGATTTTACAAGTGGAGATTTCAAGCGATTTGAGGCCAATTGTAGTAAAGGAAATATCCTCGTTTAAAAACTAGACAGAATCATTCTCAGAAACTACTTTGTGATGTGTGCGTTCAACTCACAGAGTTTCACCTTTCTTTTCATAGAGCAGTTTGGAAACACTCTGTTTCTTAAGTTTGCAAGAGGATATTTGGACCACTTTGAGGCCTTCGTTGGAAACGGGATTTCTCAGTATAATGCTAGACAGATGAATTCCCAGTAAGTTCTTTGTGTTGTGTCTATTCAACTCACAGAGTTGAACCTTCCTTTAGACAGAGCAGTTTGCAAACACTCTTTTTGTGGAATTTGCAAGTGGAGATTTCAAGCGATTTCAGGCCAATCTTAGAAAGGGAAATATCTTTGTATAAAAACTAGACAGAATCTTTCTCAGAAACTACTTTGTGTTCTGTGCGTTCCACTCACAGACTTTAACCTTTCTTTTCATAGAGCAGTTTGGAATCACTCTGTTTTTTAAGTCTGCAAGGGGATATTTAGACCTCTTTGACGCGTTCATTATAAACGGGATTTCTTCATATACAGCTAGACACATGAATTCTCAGTAACTTCTTTGTGTTGTGTGTATTCAACTCACAGAGTTGAACCTTTCTTTAGACAGAGCAGATTTGAAACACTCTTTTTGTGGATTTTACAAGTGGAGATTTCAAGCGATTTGAGGCCAATTGTAGTAAAGGAAATATCCTCGTTTAAAAACTAGACAGAATCATTCTCAGAAACTACTTTGTGATGTGTGTGTTCAACTCACAGAGTTTCACCTTTCTTTTCATAGAGCAGTTTGGAAACACTCTGTTGGTTAAGTTTGCAAGAGGATATTTGGACCACTTTGAGGCCTTCGTTGGAAACGGGATTTCTCAGTATACAGCTAGACAGAGGAATTCTCAGTAAGGTCTTTGTGTTGTGTCTATTCAACTCACAGAGCTGAACCTTCCTTTAGACAGAGCAGTTTGCAAACACTCTTTTTGTGGAATTTGCAAGTGGAGATTTCAAGCGATTTCAGGCCAAACTTAGAAAGGGAAATATCTTTGTATAAAAACTAGACAGAATCATTCTCAGAAACTATTCTGTGTTGTGTGCGTTCCACTCACAGAGTTTAACCTTTCTTTTCATAGAGCAGTTTGGAAACACTCTGTTTGTTAAGTCTGCAAGGGGATATTTAGACCTCTTTGAAGCCTTCGTTGGAAACGGGATTTCTTCATATACAGCTAGACACATGAATCCTCAGTAACTTCTTTGTGTTGTGTGTATTCAACTCACAGAGTTGAACCTTTCTTTAGACAGAGCAGATTTGAAACAGTCTTTTTGTGGATTTTACAAGTGGAGATTTCAAGCGATTTGAGGCCAATTGTAGTAAAGGAAATATCCTCGTTTAAAAACTAGACAGAATCATTCTCAGAAACTACTTTGTGATGTGTGCGTTCAACTCACAGAGTTTCACCTTTCTTTTCATAGAGCAGTTTGGAAACACTCTGTTGGTTAAGTTTGCAAGAGGATATTTGGACCACTTTGAGGCCTTCGTTGGAAACGGGATTTCTCAGTATAATGCTAGACAGATGAATTCCCAGTAAGTTCTTTGTGTTGTGTCTATTCAACTCACAGAGTTGAACCTTCCTTTAGACACCGCAGTTTGCAAACACTCTTTTTGTGGAATTTGCAAGTGGAGATTTCAAGCGATTTCAGGCCAATCTTAGAAAGGGAAATATCTTTGTATAAAAACTAGACAGAATGTTTCTCAGAAACTACTTTGTGTTCTGTGCGTTCCACTCACAGAGTTTAACCTTTCTTTTCATAGAGCAGTTTGGAATCACTCTGTTTTTTAAGTCTGCAAGGGGATATTTAGAACTCTTTGACGCCTTCATTATAAACGGGATTTCTTCATATACAGCTAGACACATGAATTCTCAGTAACTTCTTTGTGTTGTGTGTATTCAACTCACAGAGTTGAACCTTTCTTTAGACAGAGCAGATTTGAAACACTCTTTTTGTGGATTTTACAAGTGGAGATTTCAAGCGATTTGAGGCCAATTGTAGTAAAGGAAATATCCTCGTTTAAAAACTAGACAGAATCATTCTCAGAAACTACTTTGTGATGTGTGTGTTCAACTCACAGAGTTTCACCTTTCTTTTCATAGAGCAGTTTGGAAACACTCTGTTGGTTAAGTTTGCAAGAGGATATTTGGACCACTTTGAGGCCTTCGTTGGAAACGGGATTTCTCAGTATACAGCTAGACAGATGAATTCCCAGTAAGTTCTTTGTGTTGTGTCTATTCAACTCACAGAGCTGAACCTTCCTTTAGACAGAGCAGTTTGCAAACACTCTTTTTGTGGAATTTGCAAGTGGAGATTTCAAGCGATTTCAGGCCAAACTTAGAAAGGGAAATATCTTTGTATAAAAACTAGACAGAATCTTTCTCAGAAACTACTCTGTGTTGTGTGTGTTCCACTCACAGAGTTTAACCTTTCTTTTCATAGAGCAGTTTGGAAACACTCTGTTTGTTAAGTCTGCAAGGGGATATTTAGACCTCTTTGACGCCTTCGTTGGAAACGGGATTTCTTCATATACAGCTAGACACATGAATCCTCAGTAACTTCTTTGTGTTGTGTGTATTCAACTCACAGAGTTGAACCTTTCTTTAGACAGAGCAGATTTGAAACACTCTTTTTGTGGATTTTACAAGTGGAGATTTCAAGCGATTTGAGGCCAATTGTAGTAAAGGAAATATCCTCGTTTAAAAACTAGACAGAATCATTCTCAGAAACTACTTTGTGATGTGTGCGTTCAACTCACAGAGTTTCACCTTTCTTTTCATAGAGCAGTTTGGAAACACTCTGTTGGTTAAGTTTGCAAGAGGATATTTGGACCACTTTGAGGCCTTCGTTGGAAACGGGATTTCTCAGTATAATGCTAGACAGATGAATTCCCAGTAAGTTCTTTGTGTTGTGTCTATTCAACTCACAGAGTTGAACCTTCCTTTCGACAGCGCAGTTTGCAAACACTCTTTTTGTGGAATTTGCAAGTGGATATTTCAAGCGATTTCAGGCCAATCTTAGAAAGGGAAATATCTTTGTATAAAAACTAGACAGAATGTTTCTCAGAAACTACTTTGTGTTCTGTGGGTTCCACTCACAGACTTTAACCTTTCTTTTCATAGAGCAGTTTGGAATCACTCTGTTTTTTAAGTCTGCAAGGGGATATTTAGACCTCTTTGACGCCTTCATTATAAACGGGATTTCTTCATATACAGCTAGACACATGAATTCTCAGTAACTTCTTTGTGTTGTGTGTATTCAACTCACAGAGTTGAACCTTTCTTTAGACAGAGCAGATTTGAAACACTCTTTTTGTGGATTTTACAAGTGGAGATTTCAAGCGATTTGAGGCCAATTGTAGTAAAGGAAATATCCTGGTTTAAAAACTAGACAGAATCATTCTCAGAAACTACTTTGTGATGTGTGCGTTCAACTCACAGAGTTTCACCTTTCTTTTCATTGAGCAGTTTGGAAACACTCTGTTTCTTAAGTTTGCAAGAGGATATTTGGACCACTTTGAGGCCTTCGTTGGAAACGGGATTTCTCAGTATAATGCTAGACAGATGAATTCCCAGTAAGTTCTTTGTGTTGTGTCTATTCAACTCACAGAGTTGAACCTTCCTTTAGACAGAGCAGTTTGCAAACACTCTTTTTGTGGAATTTGCAAGTGGAGATTTCAAGCGATTTCAGGCCAATCTTAGAAAGGGAAATATCTTTGTATAAAAACTAGACAGAATCTTTCTCAGAAACTACTTTGTGTTCTGTGCGTTCCACTCACAGAGTTTAACCTTTCTTTTCATAGAGCAGTTTGGAATCACTCTGTTTTTTAAGTCTGCAAGGGGATATTTAGACCTCTTTGACGCCTTCGTTGGAAACGGGATTTCTTCATATACAGCTAGACACATGAATTCTCAGTGACTTCTTTGTGTTGTGTGTATTCAACTCACAGAGTTGAACCTTTCTTTAGACAGAGCAGATTTGAAACACTCTTTTTGTGGATTTTACAAGTGGAGATTTCAAGCGATTTGAGGCCAATTGTAGTAAAGGAAATATCCTCGTTTAAAAACTAGACAGAATCATTCTCAGAAACTACTTTGTGATGTGTGCGTTCAACTCACAGAGTTTCACCTTTCTTTTCATAGAGCAGTTTGGAAACACTCTGTTTCTTAAGTTTGCAAGAGGATATTTGGACCACTTTGAGGCCTTCGTTGGAAACGGGATTTCTCAGTATAATGCTAGACAGATGAATTCCCAGTAAGTTCTTTGTGTTGTGTCTATTCAACTCACAGAGTTGAACCTTCCTTTAGACAGAGCAGTTTGCAAACACTCTTTTTGTGGAATTTGCAAGTGGAGATTTCAAGCGATTTCAGGCCAATCTTAGAAAGGGAAATATCTTTGTATAAAAACTAGACAGAATCTTTCTCAGAAACTACTTTGTGTTCTGTGCGTTCCACTCACAGACTTTAACCTTTCTTTTCATAGAGCAGTTTGGAATCACTCTGTTTTTTAAGTCTGCAAGGGGATATTTAGACCTCTTTGACGCGTTCATTATAAACGGGATTTCTTCATATACAGCTAGACACATGAATTCTCAGTAACTTCTTTGTGTTGTGTGTATTCAACTCACAGAGTTGAACCTTTCTTTAGACAGAGCAGATTTGAAACACTCTTTTTGTGGATTTTACAAGTGGAGATTTCAAGCGATTTGAGGCCAATTGTAGTAAAGGAAATATCCTCGTTTAAAAACTAGACAGAATCATTCTCAGAAACTACTTTGTGATGTGTGTGTTCAACTCACAGAGTTTCACCTTTCTTTTCATAGAGCAGTTTGGAAACACTCTGTTGGTTAAGTTTGCAAGAGGATATTTGGACCACTTTGAGGCCTTCGTTGGAAACGGGATTTCTCAGTATACAGCTAGACAGAGGAATTCCCAGTAAGTTCTTTGTGTTGTGTCTATTCAACTCACAGAGCTGAACCTTCCTTTAGACAGAGCAGTTTGCAAACACTCTTTTTGTGGAATTTGCAAGTGGAGATTTCAAGCGATTTCAGGCCAAACTTAGAAAGGGAAATATCTTTGTATAAAAACTAGACAGAATCATTCTCAGAAACTATTCTGTGTTGTGTGCGTTCCACTCACAGAGTTTAACCTTTCTTTTCATAGAGCAGTTTGGAAACACTCTGTTTGTTAAGTCTGCAAGGGGATATTTAGACCTCTTTGAAGCCTTCGTTGGAAACGGGATTTCTTCATATACAGCTAGACACATGAATCCTCAGTAACTTCTTTGTGTTGTGTGTATTCAACTCACAGAGTTGAACCTTTCTTTAGACAGAGCAGATTTGAAACAGTCTTTTTGTGGATTTTACAAGTGGAGATTTCAAGCGATTTGAGGCCAATTGTAGTAAAGGAAATATCCTCGTTTAAAAACTAGACAGAATCATTCTCAGAAACTACTTTGTGATGTGTGCGTTCAACTCACAGAGTTTCACCTTTCTTTTCATAGAGCAGTTTGGAAACACTCTGTTGGTTAAGTTTGCAAGAGGATATTTGGACCACTTTGAGGCCTTCGTTGGAAACGGGATTTCTCAGTATAATGCTAGACAGATGAATTCCCAGTAAGTTCTTTGTGTTGTGTCTATTCAACTCACAGAGTTGAACCTTCCTTTAGACAGCGCAGTTTGCAAACACTCTTTTTGTGGAATTTGCAAGTGGAGATTTCAAGCGATTTCAGGCCAATCTTAGAAAGGGAAATATCTTTTTATAAAAACTAGACAGAATGTTTCTCAGAAACTACTTTGTGTTCTGTGCGTTCCACTCACAGAGTTTAACCTTTCTTTTCATAGAGCAGTTTGGAATCACTCTGTTTTTTAAGTCTGCAAGGGGATATTTAGAACTCTTTGACGCCTTCATTATAAACGGGATTTCTTCATATACAGCTAGACACATGAATTCTCAGTAACTTCTTTGTGTTGTGTGTATTCAACTCACAGAGTTGAACCTTTCTTTAGACAGAGCAGATTTGAAACACTCTTTTTGTGGATTTTACAAGTGGAGATTTCAAGCGATTTGAGGCCAATTGTAGTAAAGGAAATATCCTCGTTTAAAAACTAGACAGAATCATTCTCAGAAACTACTTTGTGATGTGTGTGTTCAACTCACAGAGTTTCACCTTTCTTTTCATAGAGCAGTTTGGAAACACTCTGTTGGTTAAGTTTGCAAGAGGATATTTGGACCACTTTGAGGCCTTCGTTGGAAACGGGATTTCTCAGTATACAGCTAGACAGATGAATTCCCAGTAAGTTCTTTGTGTTGTGTCTATTCAACTCACAGAGTTGAACCTTCCTTTAGACAGCACAGTTTGCAAACACTCTTTTTGTGGAATTTGCAAGTGGAGATTTCAAGCGATTTCAGGCCAATCTTAGAAAGGGAAATATCTTTGTATAAAAACTAGACAGAATCTTTCTCAGAAACTACTTTGTGTTCTGTGCGTTCCACTCACAGAGTTTAACCTTTCTTTTCATAGAGCAGTTTGGAATCACTCTGTTTTTTAAGTCTGCAAGAGGATATTTAGACCTCTTTGACGCCTTCATTATAAACGGGATTTCTTCATATACAGCTAGACACATGAATTCTCAGTAACTTCTTTGTGTTGTGTGTATTCAACTCACAGAGTTGAACCTTTCTTTAGACAGAGCAGATTTGAAACACTCTTTTTGTGGATTTTAGAAGTGGAGATTTCAAGCGATTTGAGGCCAATTGTAGTAAAGGAAATATCCTCGTTTAAAAACTAGACAGAATCATTCTCAGAAACTACTTTGTGATGTGTGTGTTCAACTCACAGAGTTTCACCTTTCTTTTCATAGAGCAGTTTGGAAACACTCTGTTGGTTAAGTTTGCAAGAGGATATTTGGACCACTTTGAGGCCTTCGTTGGAAACGGGATTTCTCAGTATACAGCTAGACAGATGAATTCCCAGTAAGTTCTTTGTGTTGTGTCTATTCAACTCACAGAGCTGAACCTTCCTTTAGACAGAGCAGTTTGCAAACACTCTTTTTGTGGAATTTGCAAGTGGAGATTTCAAGCGATTTCAGGCCAAACTTAGAAAGGGAAATATCTTTGTATAAAAACTAGACAGAATCTTTCTCAGAAACTACTCTGTGTTGTGTGTGTTCCACTCACAGAGTTTAACCTTTCTTTTCATAGAGCAGTTTGGAAACACTCTGTTTGTTAAGTCTGCAAGGGGATATTTAGACCTCTTTGACGCCTTCGTTGGAAACGGGATTTCTTCATATACAGCTAGACACATGAATCCTCAGTAACTTCTTTGTGTTGTGTGTATTCAACTCACAGAGTTGAACCTTTCTTTAGACAGAGCAGATTTGAAACACTCTTTTTGTGGATTTTACAAGTGGAGATTTCAAGCGATTTGAGGCCAATTGTAGTAAAGGAAATATCCTCGTTTAAAAACTAGACAGAATCATTCTCAGAAACTACTTTGTGATGTGTGCGTTCAACTCACAGAGTTTCACCTTTCTTTTCATAGAGCAGTTTGGAAACACTCTGTTTCTTAAGTTTGCAAGAGCATATTTGGACCACTTTGAGGCCTTCGTTGGAAACGGGATTTCTCAGTATAATGCTAGACAGATGAATTCCCAGTAAGTTCTTTGTGTTGTGTCTATTCAACTCACAGAGTTGAACCTTCCTTTCGACAGCGCAGTTTGCAAACACTCTTTTTGTGGAATTTGCAAGTGGATATTTCAAGCGATTTCAGGCCAATCTTAGAAAGGGAAATATCTTTGTATAAAAACTAGACAGAATGTTTCTCAGAAACTACTTTGTGTTCTGTGGGTTCCACTCACAGACTTTAACCTTTCTTTTCATAGAGCAGTTTGGAATCACTCTGTTTTTTAAGTCTGCAAGGGGATATTTAGACCTCTTTGACGCCTTCATTATAAACGGGATTTCTTCATATACAGCTAGACACATGAATTCTCAGTAACTTCTTTGTGTTGTGTGTATTCAACTCACAGAGTTGAAACTTTCTTTAGACAGAGCAGATTTGAAACACTCTTTTTGTGGATTTTACAAGTGGAGATTTCAAGCGATTTGAGGCCAATTGTAGTAAAGGAAATATCCTCGTTTAAAAACTAGACAGAATCATTCTCAGAAACTACTTTGTGATGTGTGCGTTCAACTCACAGAGTTTCACCTTTCTTTTCATTGAGCAGTTTGGAAACACTCTGTTTCTTAAGTTTGCAAGAGGATATTTGGACCACTTTGAGGCCTTCGTTGGAAACGGGATTTCTCAGTATAATGCTAGACAGATGAATTCCCAGTAAGTTCTTTGTGTTGTGTCTATTCAACTCACAGAGCTGAACCTTCCTTTAGACAGAGCAGTTTGCAAACACTCTTTTTGTGGAATTTGCAAGTGGAGATTTCAAGCGATTTCAGGCCAATCTTAGAAAGGGAAATATCTTTGTATAAAAACTAGACAGAATCTTTCTCAGAAACTACTTTGTGTTCTGTGCGTTCCACTCACAGAGTTTAACCTTTCTTTTCATAGAGCAGTTTGGAATCACTCTGTTTTTTAAGTCTGCAAGGGGATATTTAGACCTCTTTGACGCCTTCGTTGGAAACGGGATTTCTTCATATACAGCTAGACACATGAATTCTCAGTAACTTCTTTGTGTTGTGTGTATTCAACTCACAGAGTTGAACCTTTCTTTAGACAGAGCAGATTTGAAACACTCTTTTTGTGGATTTTACAAGTGGAGATTTCAAGCGATTTGAGGCCAATTGTAGTAAAGGAAATATCCTCGTTTAAAAACTAGACAGAATCATTCTCAGAAACTACTTTGTGATGTGTGCGTTCAACTCACAGAGTTTCACCTTTCTTTTCATAGAGCAGTTTGGAAACACTCTGTTGGTTAAGTTTGCAAGAGGATATTTGGACCACTTTGAGGCCTTCGTTGGAAACGGGATTTCTCAGTATAATGCTAGACAGATGAATTCCCAGTAAGTTCTTTTTGTTGTGTCTATTGAACTCACAGAGTTGAACCTTCCTTTCGACAGCGCAGTTTGCAAACACTCTTTTTGTGGAATTTGCAAGTGGAGATTTCAAGCGATTTCAGGCCAATCTTAGAAAGGGAAATATCTTTGTATAAAAACTAGACAGAATGTTTCTCAGAAACTACTTTGTGTTCTGTGGGTTCCACTCACAGACTTTAACCTTTCTTTTCATAGAGCAGTTTGGAATCACTCTGTTTTTTAAGTCTGCAAGGGGATATTTAGACCTCTTTGACGCCTTCGTTGGAAACGGGATTTCTTCATATACAGCTAGACACATGAATTCTCAGTAACTTCTTTGTGTTGTGTGTATTCAACTCACAGAGTTGAACCTTTCTTTAGACAGAGCAGATTTGAAACACTCTTTTTGTGGATTTTACAAGTGGAGATTTCAAGCGATTTGAGGCCAATTGTAGTAAAGGAAATATCCTCGTTTAAAAACTAGACAGAATCATTCTCAGAAGCTACTCTGTGATGTGTGCGTTCAACTCACAGAGTTTCACCTTTCTTTTCATAGAGCAGTTTGGAAACACTCTGTTTCTTAAGTTTGCAAGAGGATATTTGGACCACTTTGAGGCCTTCGTTGGAAACGGGATTTCTCAGTATAATGCTAGACAGATGAATTCCCAGTAAGTTCTTTGTGTTGTGTCTATTCAACTCACAGAGTTGAACCTTCCTTTAGACAGCGCAGTTTGCAAACACTCTTTTTGTGGAATTTGCAAGGGGAGATTTCAAGCGATTTCAGGCCAAACTTAGAAAGGGAAATATCTTTGTATAAAAACTAGACAGAATCTTTCTCAGAAACTACTTTGTGTTCTGTGCGTTCCACTCACAGAGTTTAACCTTTCTTTTCATAGAGCAGTTTGGAATCACTCTGTTTTTTAAGTCTGCAAGGGGATATTTAGACCTCTTTGACGCCTTCATTATAAACGGGATTTCTTCATATACAGCTAGACACATGAATTCTCAGTAACTTCTTTGTGTTGTGTGTATTCAACTCACAGAGTTGAACCTTTCTTTAGACAGAGCAGATTTGAAACACTCTTTTTGTGGATTTTACAAGTGGAGATTTCAAGCGATTTGAGGCCAATTGTAGTAAAGGAAATATCCTCGTTTAAAAACTAGACAGAATCATTCTCAGAAACTACTCTGTGATGTGTGCGTTCAACTCACAGAGTTTCACCTTTCTTTTCATAGAGCAGTTTGGAAACACTCTGTTGGTTAAGTTTGCAAGAGGATATTTGGACCACTTTGAGGCCTTCGTTGGAAACGGGATTTCTCAGTATACAGCTAGACAGATGAATTCCCAGTAAGTTCTTTGGGTTGTGTCTATTCAACTCACAGAGCTGAACCTTCCTTTAGACAGAGCAGTTTGCAAACACTCTTTTTGTGGAATTTGCAAGTGGAGATTTCAAGCGATTTCAGGCCAAACTTAGAAAGGGAAATATCTTTGTATAAAAACTAGACAGAATCTTTCTCAGAAACTACTTTGTGTTCTGTGGGTTCCACTCACAGACTTTAACCTTTCTTTTCATAGAGCAGTTTGGAAACACTCTGTTTGTTAAGTCTGCAAGGGGATATTTAGACCTCTTTGACGCCTTCGTTGGAAACGGGATTTCTTCATATACAGCTAGACACATGAATCCTCAGTAACTTCTTTGTGTTGTGTGTATTCAACTCACAGAGTTGAACCTTTCTTTAGACAGAGCAGATTTGAAACACTCTTTTTGTGGATTTTACAAGTGGAGATTTCAAGCGATTTGAGGCCAATTGTAGTAAAGGAAATATCCTCGTTTAAAAACTAGACAGAATCATACTCAGAAACTACTTTGTGATGTGTGCGTTCAACTCACAGAGTTTCACCTTTCTTTTCATTGAGCAGTTTGGAAACACTCTGTTTCTTAAGTTTGCAAGAGGATATTTGGACCACTTTGAGGCCTTCGTTGGAAACGGGATTTCTCAGTATAATGCTAGACAGATGAATTCCCAGTAAGTTCTTTGTGTTGTGTCTATTCAACTCACAGAGTTGAACCTTCCTTTAGACAGAGCAGTTTGCAAACACTCTTTTTGTGGAATTTGCAAGTGGAGATTTCAAGCGATTTCAGGCCAATCTTAGAAAGGGAAATATCTTTGTATAAAAACTAGACAGAATCTTTCTCAGAAACTACTTTGTGTTCTGTGCGTTCCACTCACAGAGTTTAACCTTTCTTTTCATAGAGCAGTTTGGAATCACTCTGTTTTTTAAGTCTGCAAGGGGATATTTAGACCTCTTTGACGCCTTCGTTGGAAACGGGATTTCTTCATATACAGCTAGACACATGAATTCTCAGTAACTTCTTTGTGTTGTGTGTATTCAACTCACAGAGTTGAACCTTTCTTTAGACAGAGCAGATTTGAAACACTCTTTTTGTGGATTTTACAAGTGGAGATTTCAAGCGATTTGAGGCCAATTGTAGTAAAGGAAATATCCTCGTTTAAAAACTAGACAGAATCATTCTCAGAAACTACTTTGTGATGTGTGCGTTCAACTCACAGAGTTTCACCTTTCTTTTCATAGAGCAGTTTGGAAACACTCTGTTTCTTAAGTTTGCAAGAGGATATTTGGACCACTTTGAGGCCTTCGTTGGAAACGGGATTTCTCAGTATAATGCTAGACAGATGAATTCCCAGTAAGTTCTTTGTGTTGTGTCTATTCAACTCACAGAGTTGAACCTTCCTTTAGACAGCGCAGTTTGCAAACACTCTTTTTGTGGAATTTGCAAGTGGAGATTTCAAGCGATTTCAGGCCAAACTTAGAAAGGGAAATATCTTTGTATAAAAACTAGACAGAATCTTTCTCAGAAACTACTTCGTGTTCTGTGCGTTCCACTCACAGACTTTAACCTTTCTTTTCATAGAGCAGTTTGGAATCACTCTGTTTTTTAAGTCTGCAAGGGGATATTTAGACCTCTTTGACGCCTTCATTATAAACGGGATTTCTTCATATACAGCTAGACACATGAATTCTCAGTAACTTCTTTGTGTTGTGTGTATTCAACTCACAGAGTTGAACCTTTCTTTAGACAGAGCAGATTTGAAACACTCTTTTTGTGGATTTTACAAGTGGAGATTTCAAGCGATTTGAGGCCAATTGTAGTAAAGGAAATATCCTCGTTTAAAAACTAGACAGAATCATTCTCAGAAACTACTTTGTGATGTGTGCGTTCAACTCACAGAGTTTCACCTTTCTTTTCATAGAGCAGTTTGGAAACACTCTGTTTCTTAAGTTTGCAAGAGGATATTTGGACCACTTTGAGGCCTTCGTTGGAAACGGGATTTCTCAGTATAATGCTAGACAGATGAATTCCCAGTAAGTTCTTTGTGTTGTGTCTATTGAACTCACAGAGTTGAACCTTCCTTTCGACAGCGCAGTTTGCAAACACTCTTTTTGTGGAATTTGCAAGTGGAGATTTCAAGCGATTTCAGGCCAATCTTAGAAAGGGAAATATCTTTGTATAAAAACTAGACAGAATGTTTCTCAGAAACTACTTTGTGTTCTGTGCGTTCCACTCACAGACTTTAACCTTTCTTTTCATAGTGCAGTTTGGAATCACTCTGTTTTTTAAGTCTGCAAGGGGATATTTAGACCTCTTTGACGCCTTCATTATAAACGGGATTTCTTCATATACAGCTAGACACATGAATTCTCAGTAACTTCTTTGTGTTGTGTGTATTCAACTCACAGAGTTGAACCTTTCTTTAGACAGAGCAGATTTGAAACACTCTTTTTGTGGATTTTACAAGTGGAGATTTCAAGCGATTTGAGGCCAATTGTAGTAAAGGAAATATCCTCGTTTAAAAACTAGACAGAATCATTCTCAGAAACTACTTTGTGATGTGTGTGTTCAACTCACAGAGTTTCACCTTTCTTTTCATAGAGCAGTTTGGAAACACTCTGTTGGTTAAGTTTGCAAGAGGATATTTGGACCACTTTTAGGCCTTCGTTGGAAACGGGATTTCTCAGTATAATGCTAGACAAATGAATTCCCAGTAAGTTCTTTGTGTTGTGTCTATTCAACTCACAGAGTTGAACCTTCCTTTAGACAGAGCAGTTTGCAAACACTCTTTTTGTGGAATTTGCAAGTGGAGATTTCAAGCGATTTCAGGCCAAACTTAGAAAGGGAAATATCTTTGTATAAAAACTAGACAGAATCATTCTCAGAAACTACTCTGTGTTTTGTGCGTTTCACTCACAGAGTTTAACCTTTCTTTTCATAGAGCAGTTTGGAAACACTCTCTTTGTTAAGTCTGCAAGGGGATATTTAGACCTCTTTGACGCCTTCGTTGGAAACGGGATTTCTTCATATACAGCTAGACACATGAATGCTAAGTAACTTCTTTGTGTTGTGTGTATTCAACTCACAGAGGTGAACCTTTCTTTAGACAGAGCAGATTTGAAACACTCTTTTTGTGGATTTTACAAGTGGAGATTTCAAGCGATTTGAGGCCAATTGTAGTAAAGGAAATATCCTCGTTTAAAAACCAGACAGAATCCTTCTCAGAAACTACTTTGTGATGTGTGTGTTCAACTCACAGAGTTTCACCTTTCTTTTCATAGAGCAGTTTGGAAACACTCTGTTTCTTAAGTTTGCAAGAGGATATTTGGACCACTTTGAGGCCTTCGTTGGAAACGGGATTTCTCAGTATAATGCTAGACAGATGAATTCCCAGTAAGTTCTTTGTGTTGTGTCTATTCAACTCACAGAGCTGAACCTTCATTTAGACAGCGCAGTTTGCAAACACTCTTTTTGTGGAATTTGCAAGTGGAGATTTCAAGCGATTTCAGGCCAATCTTAGAAAGGGAAATATCTTTGTATAAAAAGTAGACAGAATCTTTCTCAGAAACTACTTTGTGTTCTGTGCGTTCCACTCACAGAGTTTAACCTTTCTTTTCATAGAGCAGTTTGGAATCACTCTGTTTTTTAAGTCTGCAAGGGGATATTTAGACCTCTTTGACGCCTTCGTTGGAAACGGGATTTCTTCATATACAGCTAGACACATGAATTCTCAGTAACTTCTTTGTGTTGTGTGTATTCAACTCACAGAGTTGAACCTTTCTTTAGACAGAGCAGATTTGAAACACTCTTTTTGTGGATTTTACAAGTGGAGATTTCAAGCGATTTGAGGCCAATTGTAGTAAAGGAAATATCCTCGTTTAAAAACTAGACAGAATCATTCTCAGAAACTACTTTGTGATGTGTGCATTCAACTCACAGAGTTTCACCTTTCTTTTCATAGAGCAGATTGGAAACACTCTGTTGGTTAAGTTTGCAAGAGGATATTTGGACCACTTTGAGGCCTTCGTTGGAAACGGGATTTCTCAGTATACAGCTAGACAGATGAATTCCCAGTAAGTTCTTTGTGTTGTGTCTATTCAACTCACAGAGCTGAACCTTCCTTTAGACAGCGCAGTTTGCAAACACTCTTTTTGTGGAATTTGCAAGTGGAGATTTCAAGCGATTTCAGGCCAATCTTAGAAAGGGAAATATCTTTGTATAAAAACTAGACAGAATCTTTCTCAGAAACTACTTTGTGTTCTGTGCGTTCCACTCACAGAGTTTAACCTTTCTTTTCATAGAGCAGTTTGGAATCACTCTGTTTTTTAAGTCTGCAAGAGGATATTTAGACCTCTTTGACGCCTTCATTATAAACGGGATTTCTTCATATACAGCTAGACACATGAATTCTCAGTAACTTCTTTGTGTTGTGTGTATTCAACTCACAGAGTTGAACCTTTCTTTAGACAGAGCAGATTTGAAACACTCTTTTTGTGGATTTTACAAGTGGAGATTTCAAGCGATTTGAGGCCAATTGTAGTAAAGGAAATATCCTCGTTTAAAAACTAGACAGAATCATTCTCAGAAACTACTTTGTGATGTGTGTGTTCAACTCACAGAGTTTCACCTTTCTTTTCATAGAGCAGTTTGGAAACACTCTGTTGGTTAAGTTTGCAAGAGGATATTTGGACCACTTTGAGGCCTTCGTTGGAAACGGGATTTCTCAGTATACAGCTAGACAGATGAATTCCCAGTAAGTTCTTTGTGTTGTGTCTATTCAACTCACAGAGCTGAACCTTCCTTTAGACAGAGCAGTTTGCAAACACTCTTTTTGTGGAATTTGCAAGTGGAGATTTCAAGCGATTTCAGGCCAAACTTAGAAAGGGAAATATCTTTGTATAAAAACTAGACAGAATCTTTCTCAGAAACTACTCTGTGTTGTGTGTGTTCCACTCACAGAGTTTAACCTTTCTTTTCATAGAGCAGTTTGGAAACACTCTGTTTGTTAAGTCTGCAAGGGGATATTTAGACCTCTTTGACGCCTTCGTTGGAAACGGGATTTCTTCATATACAGCTAGACACATGAATCCTCAGTAACTTCTTTGTGTTGTGTGTATTCAACTCACAGAGTTGAACCTTTCTTTAGACAGAGCAGATTTGAAACACTCTTTTTGTGGATTTTACAAGTGGAGATTTCAAGCGATTTGAGGCCAATTGTAGTAAAGGAAATATCCTCGTTTAAAAACTAGACAGAATCATTCTCAGAAACTACTTTGTGATGTGTGCGTTCAACTCACAGAGTTTCACCTTTCTTTTCATAGAGCAGTTTGGAAACACTCTGTTTCTTAAGTTTGCAAGAGGATATTTGGACCACTTTGAGGCCTTCGTTGGAAACGGGATTTCTCAGTATAATGCTAGACAGATGAATTCCCAGTAAGTTCTTTGTGTTGTGTCTATTCAACTCACAGAGTTGAACCTTCCTTTCGACAGCGCAGTTTGCAAACACTCTTTTTGTGGAATTTGCAAGTGGAGATTTCAAGCGATTTCAGGCCAATCTTAGAAAGGGAAATATCTTTGTATAAAAACTAGACAGAATGTTTCTCAGAAACTACTTTGTGTTCTGTGCGTTCCACTCACAGACTTTAACCTTTCTTTTCATAGAGCAGTTTGGAATCACTCTGTTTTTGAAGTCTGCAAGGGGATATTTAGACCTCTTTGACGCCTTCATTATAAACGGGATTTCTTCATATACAGCTAGACACATGAATTCTCAGTAACTTCTTTGTGTTGTGTGTATTCAACTCACAGAGTTGAACCTTTCTTTAGACAGAGCAGATTTGAAACACTCTTTTTGTGGATTTTACAAGTGGAGATTTCAAGCGATTTGAGGCCAATTGTAGTAAAGGAAATATCCTCGTTTAAAAACTAGACAGAATCATTCTCAGAAACTACTTTGTGATGTGTGCGTTCAACTCACAGAGTTTCACCTTTCTTTTCATAGAGCAGTTTGGAAACACTCTGTTTCTTAAGTTTGCAAGAGGATATTTGGACCACTTTGAGGCCTTCGTTGGAAACGGGATTTCTCAGTATACAGCTAGACAGATGAATTCCCAGTAAGTTCTTTGTGTTGTGTCTATTCAACTCACAGAGTTGAACCTTCCTTTAGACAGAGCAGTTTGCAAACACTCTTTTTGTGGAATTTGCAAGTGGAGATTTCAAGCGATTTCAGGCCAAACTTAGAAAGGGAAATATCTTTGTATAAAAACTAGACAGAATCATTCTCAGAAACTACTCTGTGTTGTGTACGTTCCACTCACAGAGTTTAACCTTTCTTTTCATAGAGCAGTTTGGAAACACTCTGTTTGTTAAGTCTGCAAGTGGATATTTAGACCTCTTTGACGCCTTCGTTTGAAATGGGATTTCTTCATATACAGCTAGACACATGAATGCTCAGTAACATCTTTGTGTTGTGTGTATTCAACTCACAGAGTTGAACCTTTCTTTAGACAGAGCAGATTTGAAACACTCTTTTTGTGGATTTTACAAGTGGAGATTTCAAGCGATTTGAGGCCAATTGTAGTAAAGGAAATATCCTCGTTTAAAAACTAGACAGAATCATTCTCAGAAACTACTTTGTGATGTGTGCATTCAACTCACAGAGTTTCACCTTTCTTTTCATTGAGCAGTTTGGAAACACTCTGTTTCTTAAGTTTGCAAGAGGATATTTGGACCACTTTGAGGCCTTCGTTGGAAACGGGATTTCTCAGTATAATGCTAGACAGATGAATTCCCAGTAAGTTCTTTGTGTTGTGTCTATTCAACTCACAGAGTTGAACCTTCCTTTAGACAGAGCAGTTTGCAAACACTCTTTTTGTGGAATTTGCAAGTGGAGATTTCAAGCGATTTCAGGCCAATCTTAGAAAGGGAAATATCTTTGTATAAAAACTAGACAGAATCTTTCTCAGAAACTACTTTGTGTTCTGTGCGTTCCACTCACAGAGTTTAACCTTTCTTTTCATAGAGCAGTTTGGAATCACTCTGTTTTTTAAGTCTGCAAGGGGATATTTAGACCTCTTTGACGCCTTCGTTGGAAACGGGATTTCTTCATATACAGCTAGACACATGAATTCTCAGTAACTTCTTTGTGTTGTGTGTATTCAACTCACAGAGTTGAACCTTTCTTTAGACAGAGCAGATTTGAAACACTCTTTTTGTGGATTTTACAAGTGGAGATTTCAAGCGATTTGAGGCCAATTGTAGTAAAGGAAATATCCTCGTTTAAAAACTAGACAGAATCATTCTCAGAAGCTACTCTGTGATGTGTGCGTTCAACTCACAGAGTTTCACCTTTCTTTTCATAGAGCAGTTTGGAAACACTCTGTTTCTTAAGTTTGCAAGAGGATATTTGGACCACTTTGAGGCCTTCGTTGGAAACGGGATTTCTCAGTATAATGCTAGACAGATGAATTCCCAGTAAGTTCTTTGTGTTGTGTCTATTCAACTCACAGAGTTGAACCTTCCTTTAGACAGCGCAGTTTGCAAACACTCTTTTTGTGGAATTTGCAAGTGGAGATTTCAAGCGATTTCAGGCCAAACTTAGAAAGGGAAATATCTTTGTATAAAAACTAGACAGAATCTTTCTCAGAAACTACTTTGTGTTCTGTGCGTTCCACTCACAGAGTTTAACCTTTCTTTTCATAGAGCAGTTTGGAATCACTCTGTTTTTTAAGTCTGCAAGGGGATATTTAGACCTCTTTGACGCCTTCATTATAAACGGGATTTCTTCATATACAGCTAGACACATGAATTCTCAGTAACTTCTTTGTGTTGTGTGTATTCAACTCACAGAGTTGAACCTTTCTTTAGACAGAGCAGATTTGAAACACTCTTTTTGTGGATTTTACAAGTGGAGATTTCAAGCGATTTGAGGCCAATTGTAGTAAAGGAAATATCCTCGTTTAAAAACTAGACAGAATCATTCTCAGAAACTACTTTGTGATGTGTGCATTCAACTCACAGAGTTTCACCTTTCTTTTCATAGAGCAGATTGGAAACACTCTGTTGGTTAAGTTTGCAAGAGGATATTTGGACCACTTTGAGGCCTTCGTTGGAAACGGGATTTCTCAGTATACAGCTAGACAGATGAATTCCCAGTAAGTTCTTTGTGTTGTGTCTATTCAACTCACAGAGCTGAACCTTCCTTTAGACAGCGCAGTTTGCAAACACTCTTTTTGTGGAATTTGCAAGTGGAGATTTCAAGCGATTTCAGGCCAATCTTAGAAAGGGAAATATCTTTGTATAAAAACTAGACAGAATCTTTCTCAGAAACTACTTTGTGTTCTGTGCGTTCCACTCACAGAGTTTAACCTTTCTTTTCATAGAGCAGTTTGGAATCACTCTGTTTTTTAAGTCTGCAAGAGGATATTTAGACCTCTTTGACGCCTTCATTATAAACGGGATTTCTTCATATACAGCTAGACACATGAATTCTCAGTAACTTCTTTGTGTTGTGTGTATTCAACTCACAGAGTTGAACCTTTCTTTAGACAGAGCAGATTTGAAACACTCTTTTTGTGGATTTTACAAGTGGAGATTTCAAGCGATTTGAGGCCAATTGTAGTAAAGGAAATATCCTCGTTTAAAAACTAGACAGAATCATTCTCAGAAACTACTTTGAGATGTGTGTGTTCAACTCACAGAGTTTCACCTTTCTTTTCATAGAGCAGTTTGGAAACACTCTGTTGGTTAAGTTTGCAAGAGGATATTTGGACCACTTTGAGGCCTTCGTTGGAAACGGGATTTCTCAGTATACAGCTAGACAGATGAATTCCCAGTAAGTTCTTTGTGTTGTGTCTATTCAACTCACAGAGCTGAACCTTCCTTTAGACAGAGCAGTTTGCAAACACTCTTTTTGTGGAATTTGCAAGTGGAGATTTCAAGCGATTTCAGGCCAAACTTAGAAAGGGAAATATCTTTGTATAAAAACTAGACAGAATCTTTCTCAGAAACTACTCTGTGTTGTGTGTGTTCCACTCACAGAGTTTAACCTTTCTTTTCATAGAGCAGTTTGCAAACACTCTGTTTGTTAAGTCTGCAAGGGGATATTTAGACCTCTTTGACGCCTTCGTTGGAAACGGGATTTCTTCATATACAGCTAGACACATGAATCCTCAGTAACTTCTTTGTGTTGTGTGTATTCAACTCACAGAGTTGAACCTTTCTTTAGACAGAGCAGATTTGAAACACTCTTTTTGTGGATTTTACAAGTGGAGATTTCAAGCGATTTGAGGCCAATTGTAGTAAAGGAAATATCCTGGTTTAAAAACTAGACAGAATCATTCTCAGAAACTACTTTGTGATGTGTGCGTTCAACTCACAGAGTTTCACCTTTCTTTTCATAGAGCAGTTTGGAAACACTCTGTTTCTTAAGTTTGCAAGAGGATATTTGGACCACTTTGAGGCCTTCGTTGGAAACGGGATTTCTCAGTATACAGCTAGACAGATGAATTCCCAGTAAGTTCTTTGTGTTGTGTCTATTCAACTCACAGAGTTGAACCTTCCTTTAGACAGAGCAGTTTGCAAACACTCTTTTTGTGGAATTTGCAAGTGGAGATTTCAAGCGATTTCAGGCCAAACTTAGAAAGGGAAATATCTTTGTATAAAAACTAGACAGAATCATTCTCAGAAACTACTCTGTGTTGTGTACGTTCCACTCACAGAGTTTAACCTTTCTTTTCATAGAGCAGTTTGGAAACACTCTGTTTGTTAAGTCTGCAAGTGGATATTTAGACCTCTTTGACGCCTTCGTTTGAAACGGGATTTCTTCATATACAGCTAGACACATGAATGCTCAGTAACTTCTTTGTGTTGTGTGTATTCAACTCACAGAGTTGAACCTTTCTTTAGACAGAGCAGATTTGAAACACTCTTTTTGTGGATTTTACAAGTGGAGATTTCAAGCGATTTGAGGCCAATTGTAGTAAAGGAAATATCCTCGTTTAAAAACTAGACAGAATCATACTCAGAAACTACTTTGTGATGTGTGCGTTCAACTCACAGAGTTTCACCTTTCTTTTCATTGAGCAGTTTGGAAACACTCTGTTTCTTAAGTTTGCAAGAGGATATTTGGACCACTTTGAGGCCTTCGTTGGAAACGGGATTTCTCAGTATAATGCTAGACAGATGAATTCCCAGTAAGTTCTTTGTGTTGTGTCTATTCAACTCACAGAGTTGAACCTTCCTTTAGACAGCGCAGTTTGCAAACACTCTTTTTGTGGAATTTGCAAGTGGAGATTTCAAGCGATTTCAGGCCAATCTTAGAAAGGGAAATATCTTTGTATAAAAACTAGACAGAATCTTTCTCAGAAACTACTTTGTGTTCTGTGCGTTCCACTCACAGAGTTTAACCTTTCTTTTCATAGAGCAGTTTGGAATCACTCTGTTTTTTAAGTCTGCAAGGGGATATTTAGACCTCTTTGACGCCTTCGTTGGAAACGGGATTTCTTCATATACAGCTAGACACATGAATTCTCAGTAACTTCTTTGTGTTGTGTGTATTCAACTCACAGAGTTGAACCTTTCTTTAGACAGAGCAGATTTGAAACACTCTTTTTGTGGATTTTACAAGTGGAGATTTCAAGCGATTTGAGGCCAATTGTAGTAAAGGAAATATCCTCGTTTAAAAACTAGACAGAATCATTCTCAGAAACTACTTTGTGATGTGTGCGTTCAACTCACAGAGTTTCACCTTTCTTTTCATAGAGCAGTTTGGAAACACTCTGTTTCTTAAGTTTGCAAGAGGATATTTGGACCACTTTGAGGCCTTCGTTGGAAACGGGATTTCTCAGTATAATGCTAGACAGATGAATTCCCAGTAAGTTCTTTGTGTTGTGTCTATTCAACTCACAGAGTTGAACCTTCCTTTAGACAGCGCAGTTTGCAAACACTCTTTTTGTGGAATTTGCAAGTGGAGATTTCAAGCGATTTCAGGCCAAACTTAGAAAGGGAAATATCTTTGTATAAAAACTAGACAGAATCTTTCTCAGAAACTACTTCGTGTTCTGTGCGTTCCACTCACAGACTTTAACCTTTCTTTTCATAGAGCAGTTTGGAATCACTCTGTTTTTTAAGTCTGCAAGGGGATATTTAGACCTCTTTGACGCCTTCATTATAAACGGGATTTCTTCATATACAGCTAGACACATGAATTCTCAGTAACTTCTTTGTGTTGTGTGTATTCAACTCACAGAGTTGAACCTTTCTTTAGACAGAGCAGATTTGAAACACTCTTTTTGTGGATTTTACAAGTGGAGATTTCAAGCGATTTGAGGCCAATTGTAGTAAAGGAAATATCCTCGTTTAAAAACTAGACAGAATCATTCTCAGAAACTACTTTGTGATGTGTGTGTTCAACTCACAGAGTTTCACCTTTCTTTTCATAGAGCAGTTTGGAAACACTCTGTTGGTTAAGTTTGCAAGAGGATATTTGGACCACTTTGAGGCCTTCGTTGGAAACGGGATTTCTCAGTATAATGCTAGACAGATGAATTCCCAGTAAGTTCTTTGTGTTGTGTCTATTCAACTCACAGAGTTGAACCTTCCTTTAGACAGAGCAGTTTGCAAACACTCTTTTTGTGGAATTTGCAAGTGGAGATTTCAAGCGATTTCAGGCCAAACTTAGAAAGGGAAATATCTTTGTATAAAAACTAGACAGAATCATTCTCAGAAACTACTGTGTGTTTTGTGCGTTCCACTCACAGAGTTTAACCTTTCTTTTCATAGAGCAGTTTGGAAACACTCTCTTTGTTAAGTCTGCAAGGGGATATTTAGACCTCTTTGACGCCTTCGTTGGAAACGGGATTTCTTCATATACAGCTAGACACATGAATGCTAAGTAACTTCTTTGTGTTGTGTGTATTCAACTCACAGAGGTGAACCTTTCTTTAGACAGAGCAGATTTGAAACACTCTTTTTGTGGATTTTACAAGTGGAGATTTCAAGCGATTTGAGGCCAATTGTAGTAAAGGAAATATCCTCGTTTAAAAACCAGACAGAATCCTTCTCAGAAACTACTTTGTGATGTGTGCGTTCAACTCACAGAGTTTCACCTTTCTTTTCATAGAGCAGTTTGGAAACACTCTGTTTCTTAAGTTTGCAAGAGGATATTTGGACCACTTTGAGGCCTTCGTTGGAAAGGGGATTTCTCAGTATAATGCTAGACAGATGAATTCCCAGTAAGTTCTTTGTGTTGTGTCTATTCAACTCACAGAGCTGAACCTTCATTTAGACAGCGCAGTTTGCAAACACTCTTTTTGTGGAATTTGCAAGTGGAGATTTCAAGCGATTTCAGGCCAATCTTAGAAAGGGAAATATCTTTGTATAAAAACTAGACAGAATCTTTCTCAGAAACTACTTTGTGTTCTGTGCGTTCCACTCACAGAGTTTAACCTTTCTTTTCATAGAGCAGTTTGGAATCACTCTGTTTTTTAAGTCTGCAAGGGGATATTTAGACCTCTTTGACGCCTTCGTTGGAAACGGGATTTCTTCATATACAGCTAGACACATGAATTCTCAGTAACTTCTTTGTGTTGTGTGTATTCAACTCACAGAGTTGAACCTTTCTTTAGACAGAGCAGATTTGAAACACTCTTTTTGTGGATTTTACAAGTGGAGATTTCAAGCGATTTGAGGCCAATTGTAGTAAAGGAAATATCCTCGTTTAAAAACTAGACAGAATCATTCTCAGAAACTACTTTGTGATGTGTGCATTCAACTCACAGAGTTTCACCTTTCTTTTCATAGAGCAGATTGGAAACACTCTGTTGGTTAAGTTTGCAAGAGGATATTTGGACCACTTTGAGGCCTTCGTTGGAAACGGGATTTCTCAGTATACAGCTAGACAGATGAATTCCCAGTAAGTTCTTTGTGTTGTGTCTATTCAACTCACAGAGCTGAACCTTCCTTTAGACAGCGCAGTTTGCAAACACTCTTTTTGTGGAATTTGCAAGTGGAGATTTCAAGCGATTTCAGGCCAATCTTAGAAAGGGAAATATCTTTGTATAAAAACTAGACAGAATCTTTCTCAGAAACTACTTTGTGTTCTGTGCGTTCCACTCACAGAGTTTAACCTTTCTTTTCATAGAGCAGTTTGGAATCACTCTGTTTTTTAAGTCTGCAAGAGGATATTTAGACCTCTTTGACGCCTTCATTATAAACGGGATTTCTTCATATACAGCTAGACACATGAATGCTCAGTAACTTCTTTGTGTTGTGTGTATTCAACTCACAGAGTTGAACCTTTCTTTAGACAGAGCAGATTTGAAACACTCTTTTTGTGGATTTTACAAGTGGAGATTTCAAGCGATTTGAGGCCAATTGTAGTAAAGGAAATATCCTCGTTTAAAAACTAGACAGAATCATTCTCAGAAACTACTTTGTGATGTGTGTGTTCAACTCACAGAGTTTCACCTTTCTTTTCATAGAGCAGTTTGGAAACACTCTGTTGGTTAAGTTTGCAAGAGGATATTTGGACCACTTTGAGGCCTTCGTTGGAAACGGGATTTCTCAGTATACAGCTAGACAGATGAATTCCCAGTAAGTTCTTTGTGTTGTGTCTATTCAACTCACAGAGCTGAACCTTCCTTTAGACAGAGCAGTTTGCAAACACTCTTTTTGTGGAATTTGCAAGTGGAGATTTCAAGCGATTTCAGGCCAAACTTAGAAAGGGAAATATCTTTGTATAAAAACTAGACAGAATCTTTCTCAGAAACTACTCTGTGTTGTGTGTGTTCCACTCACAGAGTTTAACCTTTCTTTTCATAGAGCAGTTTGGAAACACTCTGTTTGTTAAGTCTGCAAGGGGATATTTAGACCTCTTTGACGCCTTCGTTGGAAACGGGATTTCTTCATATACAGCTAGACACATGAATCCTCAGTAACTTCTTTGTGTTGTGTGTATTCAACTCACAGAGTTGAACCTTTCTTTAGACAGAGCAGATTTGAAACACTCTTTTTGTGGATTTTACAAGTGGAGATTTCAAGCGATTTGAGGCCAATTGTAGTAAAGGAAATATCCTCGTTTAAAAACTAGACAGAATCATTCTCAGAAACTACTTTGTGATGTGTGCGTTCAACTCACAGAGTTTCACCTTTCTTTTCATAGAGCAGTTTGGAAACACTCTGTTTCTTAAGTTTGCAAGAGGATATTTGGACCACTTTGAGGCCTTCGTTGGAAACGGGATTTCTCAGTATAATGCTAGACAGATGAATTCCCAGTAAGTTCTTTGTGTTGTGTCTATTCAACTCACAGAGTTGAACCTTCCTTTCGACAGCGCAGTTTGCAAACACTCTTTTTGTGGAATTTGCAAGTGGAGATTTCAAGCGATTTCAGGCCAATCTTAGAAAGGGAAATATCTTTGTATAAAAACTAGACAGAATGTTTCTCAGAAACTACTTTGTGTTCTGTGCGTTCCACTCACAGACTTTAACCTTTCTTTTCATAGAGCAGTTTGGAATCACTCTGTTTTTGAAGTCTGCAAGGGGATATTTAGACCTCTTTGACGCCTTCATTATAAACGGGATTTCTTCATATACAGCTAGACACATGAATTCTCAGTAACTTCTTTGTGTTGTGTGTATTCAACTCACAGAGTTGAACCTTTCTTTAGACAGAGCAGATTTGAAACACTCTTTTTGTGGATTTTACAAGTGGAGATTTCAAGCGATTTGAGGCCAATTGTAGTAAAGGAAATATCCTCGTTTAAAAACTAGACAGAATCATTCTCAGAAACTACTTTGTGATGTGTGCGTTCAACTCACAGAGTTTCACCTTTCTTTTCATAGAGCAGTTTGGAAACACTCTGTTTCTTAAGTTTGCAAGAGGATATTTGGACCACTTTGAGGCCTTCGTTGGAAACGGGATTTCTCAGTATACAGCTAGACAGATGAATTCCCAGTAAGTTCTTTGTGTTGTGTCTATTCAACTCACAGAGTTGAACCTTCCTTTAGACAGAGCAGTTTGCAAACACTCTTTTTGTGGAATTTGCAAGTGGAGATTTCAAGCGATTTCAGGCCAAACTTAGAAAGGGAAATATCTTTGTATAAAAACTAGACAGAATCATTCTCAGAAACTACTCTGTGTTGTGTACGTTCCACTCACAGAGTTTAACCTTTCTTTTCATAGAGCAGTTTGGAAACACTCTGTTTGTTAAGTCTGCAAGTGGATATTTAGACCTCTTTGACGCCTTCGTTTGAAATGGGATTTCTTCATATACAGCTAGACACATGAATGCTCAGTAACATCTTTGTGTTGTGTGTATTCAACTCACAGAGTTGAACCTTTCTTTAGACAGAGCAGATTTGAAACACTCTTTTTGTGGATTTTACAAGTGGAGATTTCAAGCGATTTGAGGCCAATTGTAGTAAAGGAAATATCCTCGTTTAAAAACTAGACAGAATCATTCTCAGAAACTACTTTGTGATGTGTGCATTCAACTCACAGAGTTTCACCTTTCTTTTCATTGAGCAGTTTGGAAACACTCTGTTTCTTAAGTTTGCAAGAGGATATTTGGACCACTTTGAGGCCTTCGTTGGAAACGGGATTTCTCAGTATAATGCTAGACAGATGAATTCCCAGTAAGTTCTTTGTGTTGTGTCTATTCAACTCACAGAGTTGAACCTTCCTTTAGACAGAGCAGTTTGCAAACACTCTTTTTGTGGAATTTGCAAGTGGAGATTTCAAGCGATTTCAGGCCAATCTTAGAAAGGGAAATATCTTTGTATAAAAACTAGACAGAATCTTTCTCAGAAACTACTTTGTGTTCTGTGCGTTCCACTCACAGAGTTTAACCTTTCTTTTCATAGAGCAGTTTGGAATCACTCTGTTTTTTAAGTCTGCAAGGGGATATTTAGACCTCTTTGACGCCTTCGTTGGAAACGGGATTTCTTCATATACAGCTAGACACATGAATTCTCAGTAACTTCTTTGTGTTGTGTGTATTCAACTCACAGAGTTGAACCTTTCTTTAGACAGAGCAGATTTGAAACACTCTTTTTGTGGATTTTACAAGTGGAGATTTCAAGCGATTTGAGGCCAATTGTAGTAAAGGAAATATCCTCGTTTAAAAACTAGACAGAATCATTCTCAGAAGCTACTCTGTGATGTGTGCGTTCAACTCACAGAGTTTCACCTTTCTTTTCATAGAGCAGTTTGGAAACACTCTGTTTCTTAAGTTTGCAAGAGGATATTTGGACCACTTTGAGGCCTTCGTTGGAAACGGGATTTCTCAGTATAATGCTAGACAGATGAATTCCCAGTAAGTTCTTTGTGTTGTGTCTATTCAACTCACAGAGTTGAACCTTCCTTTAGACAGCGCAGTTTGCAAACACTCTTTTTGTGGAATTTGCAAGTGGAGATTTCAAGCGATTTCAGGCCAAACTTAGAAAGGGAAATATCTTTGTATAAAAACTAGACAGAATCTTTCTCAGAAACTACTTTGTGTTCTGTGCGTTCCACTCACAGAGTTTAACCTTTCTTTTCATAGAGCAGTTTGGAATCACTCTGTTTTTTAAGTCTGCAAGGGGATATTTAGACCTCTTTGACGCCTTCATTATAAACGGGATTTCTTCATATACAGCTAGACACATGAATTCTCAGTAACTTCTTTGTGTTGTGTGTATTCAACTCACAGAGTTGAACCTTTCTTTAGACAGAGCAGATTTGAAACACTCTTTTTGTGGATTTTACAAGTGGAGATTTCAAGCGATTTGAGGCCAATTGTAGTAAAGGAAATATCCTCGTTTAAAAACTAGACAGAATCATTCTCAGAAACTACTTTGTGATGTGTGCATTCAACTCACAGAGTTTCACCTTTCTTTTCATAGAGCAGATTGGAAACACTCTGTTGGTTAAGTTTGCAAGAGGATATTTGGACCACTTTGAGGCCTTCGTTGGAAACGGGATTTCTCAGTATACAGCTAGACAGATGAATTCCCAGTAAGTTCTTTGTGTTGTGTCTATTCAACTCACAGAGCTGAACCTTCCTTTAGACAGCGCAGTTTGCAAACACTCTTTTTGTGGAATTTGCAAGTGGAGATTTCAAGCGATTTCAGGCCAATCTTAGAAAGGGAAATATCTTTGTATAAAAACTAGACAGAATCTTTCTCAGAAACTACTTTGTGTTCTGTGCGTTCCACTCACAGAGTTTAACCTTTCTTTTCATAGAGCAGTTTGGAATCACTCTGTTTTTTAAGTCTGCAAGAGGATATTTAGACCTCTTTGACGCCTTCATTATAAACGGGATTTCTTCATATACAGCTAGACACATGAATTCTCAGTAACTTCTTTGTGTTGTGTGTATTCAACTCACAGAGTTGAACCTTTCTTTAGACAGAGCAGATTTGAAACACTCTTTTTGTGGATTTTACAAGTGGAGATTTCAAGCGATTTGAGGCCAATTGTAGTAAAGGAAATATCCTCGTTTAAAAACTAGACAGAATCATTCTCAGAAACTACTTTGTGATGTGTGTGTTCAACTCACAGAGTTTCACCTTTCTTTTCATAGAGCAGTTTGGAAACACTCTGTTGGTTAAGTTTGCAAGAGGATATTTGGACCACTTTGAGGCCTTCGTTGGAAACGGGATTTCTCAGTATACAGCTAGACAGATGAATTCCCAGTAAGTTCTTTGTGTTGTGTCTATTCAACTCACAGAGCTGAACCTTCCTTTAGACAGAGCAGTTTGCAAACACTCTTTTTGTGGAATTTGCAAGTGGAGATTTCAAGCGATTTCAGGCCAAACTTAGAAAGGGAAATATCTTTGTATAAAAACTAGACAGAATCTTTCTCAGAAACTACTCTGTGTTGTGTGTGTTCCACTCACAGAGTTTAACCTTTCTTTTCATAGAGCAGTTTGGAAACACTCTGTTTGTTAAGTCTGCAAGGGGATATTTAGACCTCTTTGACGCCTTCGTTGGAAACGGGATTTCTTCATATACAGCTAGACACATGAATCCTCAGTAACTTCTTTGTGTTGTGTGTATTAAACTCACAGAGTTGAACCTTTCTTTAGACAGAGCAGATTTGAAACACTCTTTTTGTGGATTTTACAAGTGGAGATTTCAAGCGATTTGAGGCCAATTGTAGTAAAGGAAATATCCTCGTTTAAAAACTAGACAGAATCATTCTCAGAAACTACTTTGTGATGTGTGCGTTCAACTCACAGAGTTTCACCTTTCTTTTCATAGAGCAGTTTGGAAACACTCTGTTTCTTAAGTTTGCAAGAGGATATTTGGACCACTTTGAGGCCTTCGTTGGAAACGGGATTTCTCAGTATACAGCTAGACAGATGAATTCCCAGTAAGTTCTTTGTGTTGTGTCTATTCAACTCACAGAGTTGAACCTTCCTTTAGACAGAGCAGTTTGCAAACACTCTTTTTGTGGAATTTGCAAGTGGAGATTTCAAGCGATTTCAGGCCAAACTTAGAAAGGGAAATATCTTTGTATAAAAACTAGACAGAATCATTCTCAGAAACTACTCTGTGTTGTGTACGTTCCACTCACAGAGTTTAACCTTTCTTTTCATAGAGCAGTTTGGAAACACTCTGTTTGTTAAGTCTGCAAGTGGATATTTAGACCTCTTTGACGCCTTCGTTTGAAACGGGATTTCTTCATATACAGCTAGACACATGAATGCTCAGTAACTTCTTTGTGTTGTGTGTATTCAACTCACAGAGTTGAACCTTTCTTTAGACAGAGCAGATTTGAAACACTCTTTTTGTGGATTTTACAAGTGGAGATTTCAAGCGATTTGAGGCCAATTGTAGTAAAGGAAATATCCTCGTTTAAAAACTAGACAGAATCATACTCAGAAACTACTTTGTGATGTGTGCGTTCAACTCACAGAGTTTCACCTTTCTTTTCATTGAGCAGTTTGGAAACACTCTGTTTCTTAAGTTTGCAAGAGGATATTTGGACCACTTTGAGGCCTTCGTTGGAAACGGGATTTCTCAGTATAATGCTAGACAGATGAATTCCCAGTAAGTTCTTTGTGTTGTGTCTATTCAACTCACAGAGTTGAACCTTCCTTTAGACAGCGCAGTTTGCAAACACTCTTTTTGTGGAATTTGCAAGTGGAGATTTCAAGCGATTTCAGGCCAATCTTAGAAAGGGAAATATCTTTGTATAAAAACTAGACAGAATCTTTCTCAGAAACTACTTTGTGTTCTGTGCGTTCCACTCACAGAGTTTAACCTTTCTTTTCATAGAGCAGTTTGGAATCACTCTGTTTTTTAAGTCTGCAAGGGGATATTTAGACCTCTTTGACGCCTTCGTTGGAAACGGGATTTCTTCATATACAGCTAGACACATGAATTCTCAGTAACTTCTTTGTGTTGTGTGTATTCAACTCACAGAGTTGAACCTTTCTTTAGACAGAGCAGATTTGAAACACTCTTTTTGTGGATTTTACAAGTGGAGATTTCAAGCGATTTGAGGCCAATTGTAGTAAAGGAAATATCCTCGTTTAAAAACTAGACAGAATCATTCTCAGAAACTACTTTGTGATGTGTGCGTTCAACTCACAGAGTTTCATCTTTCTTTTCATAGAGCAGTTTGGAAACACTCTGTTTCTTAAGTTTGCAAGAGGATATTTGGACCACTTTGAGGCCTTCGTTGGAAACGGGATTTCTCAGTATAATGCTAGACAGATGAATTCCCAGTAAGTTCTTTGTGTTGTGTCTATTCAACTCACAGAGTTGAACCTTCCTTTAGACAGCGCAGTTTGCAAACACTCTTTTTGTGGAATTTGCAAGTGGAGATTTCAAGCGATTTCAGGCCAAACTTAGAAAGGGAAATATCTTTGTATAAAAACTAGACAGAATCTTTCTCAGAAACTACTTCGTGTTCTGTGCGTTCCACTCACAGACTTTAACCTTTCTTTTCATAGAGCAGTTTGGAATCACTCTGTTTTTTAAGTCTGCAAGGGGATATTTAGACCTCTTTGACGCCTTCATTATAAACGGGATTTCTTCATATACAGCTAGACACATGAATTCTCAGTAACTTCTTTGTGTTGTGTGTATTCAACTCACAGAGTTGAACCTTTCTTTAGACAGAGCAGATTTGAAACACTCTTTTTGTGGATTTTACAAGTGGAGATTTCAAGCGATTTGAGGCCAATTGTAGTAAAGGAAATATCCTCGTTTAAAAACTAGACAGAATCATTCTCAGAAACTACTTTGTGATGTGTGTGTTCAACTCACAGAGTTTCACCTTTCTTTTCATAGAGCAGTTTGGAAACACTCTGTTGGTTAAGTTTGCAAGAGGATATTTGGACCACTTTGAGGCCTTCGTTGGAAACGGGATTTCTCAGTATAATGCTAGACAGATGAATTCCCAGTAAGTTCTTTGTGTTGTGTCTATTCAACTCACAGAGTTGAACCTTCCTTTAGACAGAGCAGTTTGCAAACACTCTTTTTGTGGAATTTGCAAGTGGAGATTTCAAGCGATTTCAGGCCAAACTTAGAAAGGGAAATATCTTTGTATAAAAACTAGACAGAATCATTCTCAGAAACTACTGTGTGTTTTGTGCGTTCCACTCACAGAGTTTAACCTTTCTTTTCATAGAGCAGTTTGGAAACACTCTCTTTGTTAAGTCTGCAAGGGGATATTTAGACCTCTTTGACGCCTTCGTTGGAAACGGGATTTCTTCATATACAGCTAGACACATGAATGCTAAGTAACTTCTTTGTGTTGTGTGTATTCAACTCACAGAGGTGAACCTTTCTTTAGACAGAGCAGATTTGAAACACTCTTTTTGTGGATTTTACAAGTGGAGATTTCAAGCGATTTGAGGCCAATTGTAGTAAAGGAAATATCCTCGTTTAAAAACCAGACAGAATCCTTCTCAGAAACTACTTTGTGATGTGTGCGTTCAACTCACAGAGTTTCACCTTTCTTTTCATAGAGCAGTTTGGAAACACTCTGTTTCTTAAGTTTGCAAGAGGATATTTGGACCACTTTGAGGCCTTCGTTGGAAAGGGGATTTCTCAGTATAATGCTAGACAGATGAATTCCCAGTAAGTTCTTTGTGTTGTGTGTATTCAACTCACAGAGCTGAACCTTCATTTAGACAGCGCAGTTTGCAAACACTCTTTTTGTGGAATTTGCAAGTGGAGATTTCAAGCGATTTCAGGCCAATCTTAGAAAGGGAAATATCTTTGTATAAAAACTAGACAGAATCTTTCTCAGAAACTACTTTGTGTTCTGTGCGTTCCACTCACAGAGTTTAACCTTTCTTTTCATAGAGCAGTTTGGAATCACTCTGTTTTTTAAGTCTGCAAGGGGATATTTAGACCTCTTTGACGCCTTCGTTGGAAACGGGATTTCTTCATATACAGCTAGACACATGAATTCTCAGTAACTTCTTTGTGTTGTGTGTATTCAACTCACAGAGTTGAACCTTTCTTTAGACAGAGCAGATTTGAAACACTCTTTTTGTGGATTTTACAAGTGGAGATTTCAAGCGATTTGAGGCCAATTGTAGTAAAGGAAATATCCTCGTTTAAAAACTAGACAGAATCATTCTCAGAAACTACTTTGTGATGTGTGCATTCAACTCACAGAGTTTCACCTTTCTTTTCATAGAGCAGATTGGAAACACTCTGTTGGTTAAGTTTGCAAGAGGATATTTGGACCACTTTGAGGCCTTCGTTGGAAACGGGATTTCTCAGTATACAGCTAGACAGATGAATTCCCAGTAAGTTCTTTGTGTTGTGTCTATTCAACTCACAGAGCTGAACCTTCCTTTAGACAGCGCAGTTTGCAAACACTCTTTTTGTGGAATTTGCAAGTGGAGATTTCAAGCGATTTCAGGCCAATCTTAGAAAGGGAAATATCTTTGTATAAAAACTAGACAGAATCTTTCTCAGAAACTACTTTGTGTTCTGTGCGTTCCACTCACAGAGTTTAACCTTTCTTTTCATAGAGCAGTTTGGAATCACTCTGTTTTTTAAGTCTGCAAGAGGATATTTAGACCTCTTTGACGCCTTCATTATAAACGGGATTTCTTCATATACAGCTAGACACATGAATTCTCAGTAACTTCTTTGTGTTGTGTGTATTCAACTCACAGAGTTGAACCTTTCTTTAGACAGAGCAGATTTGAAACACTCTTTTTGTGGATTTTACAAGTGGAGATTTCAAGCGATTTGAGGCCAATTGTAGTAAAGGAAATATCCTCGTTTAAAAACTAGACAGAATCATTCTCAGAAACTACTTTGTGATGTGTGTGTTCAACTCACAGAGTTTCACCTTTCTTTTCATAGAGCAGTTTGGAAACACTCTGTTGGTTAAGTTTGCAAGAGGATATTTGGACCACTTTGAGGCCTTCGTTGGAAACGGGATTTCTCAGTATACAGCTAGACAGATGAATTCCCAGTAAGTTCTTTGTGTTGTGTCTATTCAACTCACAGAGCTGAACCTTCCTTTAGACAGAGCAGTTTGCAAACACTCTTTTTGTGGAATTTGCAAGTGGAGATTTCAAGCGATTTCAGGCCAAACTTAGAAAGGGAAATATCTTTGTATAAAAACTAGACAGAATCTTTCTCAGAAACTACTCTGTGTTGTGTGTGTTCCACTCACAGAGTTTAACCTTTCTTTTCATAGAGCAGTTTGGAAACACTCTGTTTGTTAAGTCTGCAAGGGGATATTTAGACCTCTTTGACGCCTTCGTTGGAAACGGGATTTCTTCATATACAGCTAGACACATGAATCCTCAGTAACTTCTTTGTGTTGTGTGTATTCAACTCACAGAGTTGAACCTTTCTTTAGACAGAGCAGATTTGAAACACTCTTTTTGTGGATTTTACAAGTGGAGATTTCAAGCGATTTGAGGCCAATTGTAGTAAAGGAAATATCCTCGTTTAAAAACTAGACAGAATCATTCTCAGAAACTACTTTGTGATGTGTGCGTTCAACTCACAGAGTTTCACCTTTCTTTTCATAGAGCAGTTTGGAAACACTCTGTTTCTTAAGTTTGCAAGAGGATATTTGGACCACTTTGAGGCCTTCGTTGGAAACGGGATTTCTCAGTATAATGCTAGACAGATGAATTCCCAGTAAGTTCTTTGTGTTGTGTCTATTCAACTCACAGAGTTGAACCTTCCTTTAGACAGAGCAGTTTGCAAACACTCTTTTTGTGGAATTTGCAAGTGGAGATTTCAAGCGATTTCAGGCCAATCTTAGAAAGGGAAATATCTTTGTATAAAAACTAGACAGAATCTTTCTCAGAAACTACTTTGTGTTCTGTGCGTTCCACTCACAGAGTTTAACCTTTCTTTTCATAGAGCAGTTTGGAATCACTCTGTTTTTTAAGTCTGCAAGGGGATATTTAGACCTCTTTGACGCCTTCGTTGGAAACGGGATTTCTTCATATACAGCTAGACACATGAATTCTCAGTAACTTCTTTGTGTTGTGTGTATTCAACTCACAGAGTTGAACCTTTCTTTAGACAGAGCAGATTTGAAACACTCTTTTTGTGGATTTTACAAGTGGAGATTTCAAGCGATTTGAGGCCAATTGTAGTAAAGGAAATATCCTCGTTTAAAAACTAGACAGAATCATTCTCAGAAACTACTTTGTGATGTGTGCGTTCAACTCACAGAGTTTCACCTTTCTTTTCATAGAGCAGTTTGGAAACACTCTGTTTCTTAAGTTTGCAAGAGGATATTTGGACCACTTTGAGGCCTTCGTTGGAAACGGGATTTCTCAGTATAATGCTAGACAGATGAATTCCCAGTAAGTTCTTTGTGTTGTGTCTATTCAACTCACAGAGTTGAACCTTCCTTTAGACAGCGCAGTTTGCAAACACTCTTTTTGTGGAATTTGCAAGTGGAGATTTCAAGCGATTTCAGGCCAAACTTAGAAAGGGAAATATCTTTGTATAAAAACTAGACAGAATCTTTCTCAGAAACTACTTCGTGTTCTGTGCGTTCCACTCACAGACTTTAACCTTTCTTTTCATAGAGCAGTTTGGAATCACTCTGTTTTTTAAGTCTGCAAGGGGATATTTAGACCTCTTTGACGCCTTCATTATAAACGGGATTTCTTCATATACAGCTAGACACATGAATTCTCAGTAACTTCTTTGTGTTGTGTGTATTCAACTCACAGAGTTGAACCTTTCTTTAGACAGAGCAGATTTGAAACACTCTTTTTGTGGATTTTACAAGTGGAGATTTCAAGCGATTTGAGGCCAATTGTAGTAAAGGAAATATCCTCGTTTAAAAACTAGACAGAATCATTCTCAGAAACTACTTTGTGATGTGTGTGTTCAACTCACAGAGTTTCACCTTTCTTTTCATAGAGCAGTTTGGAAACACTCTGTTGGTTAAGTTTGCAAGAGGATATTTGGACCACTTTGAGGCCTTCGTTGGAAACGGGATTTCTCAGTATAATGCTAGACAGATGAATTCCCAGTAAGTTCTTTGTGTTGTGTCTATTGAACTCACAGAGTTGAACCTTCCTTTCGACAGCGCAGTTTGCAAACACTCTTTTTGTGGAATTTGCAAGTGGAGATTTCAAGCGATTTCAGGCCAATCTTAGAAAGGGAAATATCTTTGTATAAAAACTAGACAGAATGTTTCTCAGAAACTACTTTGTGTTCTGTGCGTTCCACTCACAGACTTTAACCTTTCTTTTCATAGAGCAGTTTGGAATCACTCTGTTTTTTAAGTCTGCAAGGGGATATTTAGACCTCTTTGACGCCTTCATTATAAACGGGATTTCTTCATATACAGCTAGACACATGAATTCTCAGTAACTTCTTTGTGTTGTGTGTATTCAACTCACAGAGTTGAACCTTTCTTTAGACAGAGCAGATTTGAAACACTCTTTTTGTGGATTTTACAAGTGGAGATTTCAAGCGATTTGAGGCCAATTGTAGTAAAGGAAATATCCTCGTTTAAAAACTAGACAGAATCATTCTCAGAAACTACTTTGTGATGTGTGCGTTCAACTCACAGAGTTTCACCTTTCTTTTCATAGAGCAGTTTGGAAACACTCTGTTTCTTAAGTTTGCAAGAGGATATTTGGACCACTTTGAGGCCTTCGTTGGAAACGGGATTTCTCAGTATACAGCTAGACAGATGAATTCCCAGTAAGTTCTTTGTGTTGTGTCTATTCAACTCACAGAGTTGAACCTTCCTTTAGACAGCGCAGTTTGCAAACACTCTTTTTGTGGAATTTGCAAGTGGAGATTTCAAGCGATTTCAGGCCAAACTTAGAAAGGGAAATATCTTTGTATAAAAACTAGAGAGAATCATTCTCAGAAACTACTCTGTGTTGTGTACGTTCCACTCACAGAGTTTAACCTTTCTTTTCATAGAGCAGTTTGGAAACACTCTGTTTGTTAAGTCTGCAAGTGGATATTTAGACCTCTTTGACGCCTTCGTTTGAAATGGGATTTCTTCATATACAGCTAGACACATGAATGCTCAGTAACTTCTTTGTGTTGTGTGTATTCAACTCACAGAGTTGAACCTTTCTTTAGACAGAGCAGATTTGAAACACTCTTTTTGTGGATTTTACAAGTGGAGATTTCAAGCGATTTGAGGCCAATTGTAGTAAAGGAAATATCGTCGTTTAAAAACTAGACAGAATCATTCTCAGAAACTACTTTGTGATGTGTGCGTTCAACTCACAGAGTTTCACCTTTCTTTTCATTGAGCAGTTTGGAAACACTCTGTTTCTTAAGTTTGCAAGAGGATATTTGGACCACTTTGAGGCCTTCGTTGGAAACGGGATTTCTCAGTATAATGCTAGACAGATGAATTCCCAGTAAGTTCTTTGTGTTGTGTCTATTCAACTCACAGAGTTGAACCTTCCTTTAGACAGAGCAGTTTGCAAACACTCTTTTTGTGGAATTTGCAAGTGGAGATTTCAAGCGATTTCAGGCCAATCTTAGAAAGGGAAATATCTTTGCAAAAAACTAGACAGAATCTTTCTCAGAAACTACTTTGTGTTCTGTGCGTTCCACTCAGAGAGTTTAACCTTTCTTTTCATAGAGCAGTTTGGAATCACTCTGTTTTTTAAGTCTGCAAGGGGATATTTAGACCTCTTTGACGCCTTCGTTGGAAACGGGATTTCTTCATATACAGCTAGACACATGAATTCTCAGTAACTTCTTTGTGTTGTGTGTATTCAACTCACAGAGTTGAACCTTTCTTTAGACAGAGCAGATTTGAAACACTCTTTTTGTGGATTTTACAAGTGGAGATTTCAAGCGATTTGAGGCCAATTGTAGTAAAGGAAATATCCTCGTTTAAAAACTAGACAGAATCATTCTCAGAAACTACTCTGTGATGTGTGCGTTCAACTCACAGAGTTTCACCTTTCTTTTCATAGAGCAGTTTGGAAACACTCTGTTTCTTAAGTTTGCAAGAGTATATTTGGACCACTTTGAGGACTTCGTTGGAAACGGGATTTCTCAGTATAATGCTAGACAGATGAATTCCCAGTAAGTTCTTTGTGTTGTGTCTATTCAACTCACAGAGTTGAACCTTCCTTTAGACAGCGCAGTTTGCAAACACTCTTTTTGTGGAATTTGCAAGTGGAGATTTCAAGCGATTTCAGGCCAATCTTAGAAAGGGAAATATCTTTGTATAAAAACTAGACAGAATCTTTCTCAGAAACTACTTTGTGTTCTGTGCGTTCCACTCACAGAGTTTAACCTTTCTTTTCATAGAGCAGTTTGGAATCACTCTGTTTTTTAAGTCTGCAAGGGGATATTTAGACCTCTTTGACGCCTTCGTTGGAAACGGGATTTCTTCATATACAGCTAGACACATGAATTCTCAGTAACTTCTTTGTGTTGTGTGTATTCAACTCACAGAGTTGAACCTTTCTTTAGACAGAGCAGATTTGAAACACTCTTTTTGTGGATTTTACAAGTGGAGATTTCAAGCGATTTGAGGCCAATTGTAGTAAAGGAAATATCCTCGTTTAAAAACTAGACAGAATCATTCTCAGAAACTACTTTGTGATGTGTGCGTTCAACTCACAGAGTTTCACCTTTCTTTTCATAGAGCAGTTTGGAAACACTCTGTTTCTTAAGTTTGCAAGAGGATATTTGGACCACTTTGAGGCCTTCGTTGGAAACGGGATTTCTCAGTATAATGCTAGACAGATGAATTCCCAGTAAGTTCTTTGTGTTGTGTCTATTCAACTCACAGAGTTGAACCTTCCTTTAGACAGCGCAGTTTGCAAACACTCTTTTTGTGGAATTTGCAAGTGGAGATTTCAAGCGATTTCAGGCCAAACTTAGAAAGGGAAATATCTTTGTATAAAAACTAGACAGAATCTTTCTCAGAAACTACTTCGTGTTCTGTGCGTTCCACTCACAGACTTTAACCTTTCTTTTCATAGAGCAGTTTGGAAACACTCTCTTTGTTAAGTCTGCAAGGGGATATTTAGACCTCTTTGACGCCTTCGTTGGAAACGGGATTTCTTCATATACAGCTAGACACATGAATTCTCAGTAACTTCTTTGTGTTGTGTGTATTCAACTCACAGAGTTGAACCTTTCTTTAGACAGAGCAGATTTGAAACACTCTTTTTGTGGATTTTACAAGTGGAGATTTCAAGCGATTTGAGGCCAATTGTAGTAAAGGAAATATCCTCGTTTAAAAACTAGACAGAATCATTCTCAGAAACTACTTTGTGATGTGTGTGTTCAACTCACAGAGTTTCACCTTTCTTTTCATAGAGCAGTTTGGAAACACTCTGTTGGTTAAGTTTGCAAGAGGATATTTGGACCACTTTGAGGCCTTCGTTGGAAACGGGATTTCTCAGTATACAGCTAGACAGATGAATTCCCAGTAAGTTCTTTGTGTTGTGTCTATTCAACTCACAGAGCTGAACCTTCCTTTAGACAGAGCAGTTTGCAAACACTCTTTTTGTGGAATTTGCAAGTGGAGATTTCAAGCGATTTCAGGCCAAACTTAGAAAGGGAAATATCTTTGTATAAAAACTAGACAGAATCTTTCTCAGAAACTACTCTGTGTTGTGTGTGTTCCACTCACAGAGTTTAACCTTTCTTTTCATAGAGCAGTTTGGAAACACTCTGTTTGTTAAGTCTGCAAGGGGATATTTAGACCTCTTTGACGCCTTCGTTGGAAACGGGATTTCTTCATATACAGCTAGACACATGAATCCTCAGTAACTTCTTTGTGTTGTGTGTATTCAACTCACAGAGTTGAACCTTTCTTTAGACAGAGCAGATTTGAAACACTCTTTTTGTGGATTTTACAAGTGGAGATTTCAAGCGATTTGAGGCCAATTGTAGTAAAGGAAATATCCTCGTTTAAAAACTAGACAGAATCATTCTCAGAAACTACTTTGTGATGTGTGCGTTCAACTCACAGAGTTTCACCTTTCTTTTCATAGAGCAGTTTGGAAACACTCTGTTTCTTAAGTTTGCAAGAGGATATTTGGACCACTTTGAGGCCTTCGTTGGAAACGGGATTTCTCAGTATAATGCTAGACAGATGAATTCCCAGTAAGTTCTTTGTGTTGTGTCTATTCAACTCACAGAGTTGAACCTTCCTTTAGACAGAGCAGTTTGCAAACACTCTTTTTGTGGAATTTGCAAGTGGAGATTTCAAGCGATTTCAGGCCAATCTTAGAAAGGGAAATATCTTTGTATAAAAACTAGACAGAATCTTTCTCAGAAACTACTTTGTGTTCTGTGCGTTCCACTCACAGAGTTTAACCTTTCTTTTCATAGAGCAGTTTGGAATCACTCTGTTTTTTAAGTCTGCAAGGGGATATTTAGACCTCTTTGACGCCTTCGTTGGAAACGGGATTTCTTCATATACAGCTAGACACATGAATTCTCAGTAACTTCTTTGTGTTGTGTGTATTCAACTCACAGAGTTGAACCTTTCTTTAGACAGAGCAGATTTGAAACACTCTTTTTGTGGATTTTACAAGTGGAGATTTCAAGCGATTTGAGGCCAATTGTAGTAAAGGAAATATCCTCGTTTAAAAACTAGACAGAATCATTCTCAGAAACTACTTTGTGATGTGTGCGTTCAACTCACAGAGTTTCACCTTTCTTTTCATAGAGCAGTTTGGAAACACTCTGTTTCTTAAGTTTGCAAGAGGATATTTGGACCACTTTGAGGCCTTCGTTGGAAACGGGATTTCTCAGTATAATGCTAGACAGATGAATTCCCAGTAAGTTCTTTGTGTTGTGTCTATTCAACTCACAGAGTTGAACCTTCCTTTAGACAGCGCAGTTTGCAAACACTCTTTTTGTGGAATTTGCAAGTGGAGATTTCAAGCGATTTCAGGCCAAACTTAGAAAGGGAAATATCTTTGTATAAAAACTAGACAGAATCTTTCTCAGAAACTACTTCGTGTTCTGTGCGTTCCACTCACAGACTTTAACCTTTCTTTTCATAGAGCAGTTTGGAATCACTCTGTTTTTTAAGTCTGCAAGGGGATATTTAGACCTCTTTGACGCCTTCATTATAAACGGGATTTCTTCATATACAGCTAGACACATGAATTCTCAGTAACTTCTTTGTGTTGTGTGTATTCAACTCACAGAGTTGAACCTTTCTTTAGACAGAGCAGATTTGAAACACTCTTTTTGTGGATTTTACAAGTGGAGATTTCAAGCGATTTGAGGCCAATTGTAGTAAAGGAAATATCCTCGTTTAAAAACTAGACAGAATCATTCTCAGAAACTACTTTGTGATGTGTGCGTTCAACTCACAGAGTTTCACCTTTCTTTTCATAGAGCAGTTTGGAAACACTCTGTTTCTTAAGTTTGCAAGAGGATATTTGGACCACTTTGAGGCCTTCGTTGGAAACGGGATTTCTCAGTATAATGCTAGACAGATGAATTCCCAGTAAGTTCTTTGTGTTGTGTCTATTCAACTCACAGAGTTGAACCTTCCTTTCGACAGCGCAGTTTGCAAACACTCTTTTTGTGGAATTTGCAAGTGGAGATTTCAAGCGATTTCAGGCCAATCTTAGAAAGGGAAATATCTTTGTATAAAAACTAGACAGAATGTTTCTCAGAAACTACTTTGTGTTCTGTGCGTTCCACTCACAGACTTTAACCTTTCTTTTCATAGAGCAGTTTGGAATCACTCTGTTTTTTAAGTCTGCAAGGGGATATTTAGACCTCTTTGACGCCTTCATTATAAACGGGATTTCTTCATATACAGCTAGACACATGAATTCTCAGTAACTTCTTTGTGTTGTGTGTATTCAACTCACAGAGTTGAACCTTTCTTTAGACAGAGCAGATTTGAAACACTCTTTTTGTGGATTTTACAAGTGGAGATTTCAAGCGATTTGAGGCCAATTGTAGTAAAGGAAATATCCTCGTTTAAAAACTAGACAGAATCATTCTCAGAAACTACTTTGTGATGTGTGCGTTCAACTCACAGAGTTTCACCTTTCTTTTCATAGAGCAGTTTGGAAACACTCTGTTTCTTAAGTTTGCAAGAGGATATTTGGACCACTTTGAGGCCTTCGTTGGAAACGGGATTTCTCAGTATACAGCTAGACAGATGAATTCCCAGTAAGTTCTTTGTGTTGTGTCTATTCAACTCACAGAGTTGAACCTTCCTTTAGACAGCGCAGTTTGCAAACACTCTTTTTGTGGAATTTGCAAGTGGAGATTTCAAGCGATTTCAGGCCAAACTTAGAAAGGGAAATATCTTTGTATAAAAACTAGAGAGAATCATTCTCAGAAACTACTCTGTGTTGTGTACGTTCCACTCACAGAGTTTAACCTTTCTTTTCATAGAGCAGTTTGGAAACACTCTGTTTGTTAAGTCTGCAAGTGGATATTTAGACCTCTTTGACGCCTTCGTTTGAAATGGGATTTCTTCATATACAGCTAGACACATGAATGCTCAGTAACTTCTTTGTGTTGTGTGTATTCAACTCACAGAGTTGAACCTTTCTTTAGACAGAGCAGATTTGAAACACTCTTTTTGTGGATTTTACAAGTGGAGATTTCAAGCGATTTGAGGCCAATTGTAGTAAAGGAAATATCCTCGTTTAAAAACTAGACAGAATCATTCTCAGAAACTACTTTGTGATGTGTGCGTTCAACTCACAGAGTTTCACCTTTCTTTTCATTGAGCAGTTTGGAAACACTCTGTTTCTTAAGTTTGCAAGAGGATATTTGGACCACTTTGAGGCCTTCGTTGGAAACGGGATTTCTCAGTATAATGCTAGACAGATGAATTCCCAGTAAGTTCTTTGTGTTGTGTCTATTCAACTCACAGAGTTGAACCTTCCTTTAGACAGAGCAGTTTGCAAACACTCTTTTTGTGGAATTTGCAAGTGGAGATTTCAAGCGATTTCAGGCCAATCTTAGAAAGGGAAATATCTTTGTATAAAAACTAGACAGAATCTTTCTCAGAAACTACTTTGTGTTCTGTGCGTTCCACTCAGAGAGTTTAACCTTTCTTTTCATAGAGCAGTTTGGAATCACTCTGTTTTTTAAGTCTGCAAGGGGATATTTAGACCTCTTTGACGCCTTCGTTGGAAACGGGATTTCTTCATATACAGCTAGACACATGAATTCTCAGTAACTTCTTTGTGTTGTGTGTATTCAACTCACAGAGTTGAACCTTTCTTTAGACAGAGCAGATTTGAAACACTCTTTTTGTGGATTTTACAAGTGGAGATTTCAAGCGATTTGAGGCCAATTGTAGTAAAGGAAATATCCTCGTTTAAAAACTAGACAGAATCATTCTCAGAAACTACTCTGTGATGTGTGCGTTCAACTCACAGAGTTTCACCTTTCTTTTCATAGAGCAGTTTGGAAACACTCTGTTTCTTAAGTTTGCAAGAGGATATTTGGACCACTTTGAGGACTTCGTTGGAAACGGGATTTCTCAGTATAATGCTAGACAGATGAATTCCCAGTAAGTTCTTTGTGTTGTGTCTATTCAACTCACAGAGTTGAACCTTCCTTTAGACAGCGCAGTTTGCAAACACTCTTTTTGTGGAATTTGCAAGTGGAGATTTCAAGCGATTTCAGGCCAAACTTAGAAAGGGATATATCTTTGTATAAAAACTAGACAGAATCTTTCTCAGAAACTACTTTGTGTTCTGTGCGTTCCACTCACAGACTTTAACCTTTCTTTTCATAGAGCAGTTTGGAATCACTCTGTTTTTTAAGTCTGCAAGGGGATATTTAGACCTCTTTGACGCCTTCATTATAAACGGGATTTCTTCATATACAGCTAGACACATGAATTCTCAGTAACTTCTTTGTGTTGTGTGTATTCAACTCACAGAGTTGAACCTTTCTTTAGACAGAGCAGATTTGAAACACTCTTTTTGTGGATTTTACAAGTGGAGATTTCAAGCGATTTGAGGCCAATTGTAGTAAAGGAAATATCCTCGTTTAAAAACTAGACAGAATCATTCTCAGAAACTACTTTGTGATGTGTGTGTTCAACTCACAGAGTTTCACCTTTCTTTTCATAGAGCAGTTTGGAAACACTCTGTTGGTTAAGTTTGCAAGAGGATATTTGGACCACTTTGAGGCCTGCGTTGGAAACGGGATTTCTCAGTATAATGCTAGACAGATGAATTCCCAGTAAGTTCTTTGTGTTGTGTCTATTCAACTCACAGAGTTGAACCTTCCTTTAGACAGAGCAGTTTGCAAACACTCTTTTTGTGGAATTTGCAAGTGGAGATTTCAAGCGATTTCAGGCCAAACTTAGAAAGGGAAATATCTTTGTATAAAAACTAGACAGAATCTTTCTCAGAAACTACTTTGTGTTCTGTGCGTTCCACTCACAGAGTTTAACCTTTCTTTTCATAGAGCAGTTTGGAATCACTCTGTTTTTTAAGTCTGCAAGGGGATATTTAGACCTCTTTGACGCCTTCGTTGGAAACGGGATTTCTTCATATACAGCTAGACACATGAATTCTCAGTAACTTCTTTGTGTTGTGTGTATTCAACTCACAGAGTTGAACCTTTCTTTAGACAGAGCAGATTTGAAACACTCTTTTTGTGGATTTTACAAGTGGAGATTTCAAGCGATTTGAGGCCAATTGTAGTAAAGGAAATATCCTCGTTTAAAAACTAGACAGAATCATTCTCAGAAACTACTTTGTGATGTGTGCGTTCAACTCACAGAGTTTCACCTTTCTTTTCATAGAGCAGTTTGGAAACACTCTGTTTCTTAAGTTTGCAAGAGGATATTTGGACCACTTTGAGGCCTTCGTTGGAAACGGGATTTCTCAGTATAATGCTAGACAGATGAATTCCCAGTAAGTTCTTTGTGTTGTGTCTATTCAACTCACAGAGTTGAACCTTCCTTTAGACAGCGCAGTTTGCAAACACTCTTTTTGTGGAATTTGCAAGTGGAGATTTCAAGCGATTTCAGGCCAAACTTAGAAAGGGAAATATCTTTGTATAAAAACTAGACAGAATCTTTCTCAGAAACTACTTCGTGTTCTGTGCGTTCCACTCACAGACTTTAACCTTTCTTTTCATAGAGCAGTTTGGAATCACTCTGTTTTTTAAGTCTGCAAGGGGATATTTAGACCTCTTTGACGCCTTCATTATAAACGGGATTTCTTCATATACAGCTAGACACATGAATTCTCAGTAACTTCTTTGTGTTGTGTGTATTCAACTCACAGAGTTGAACCTTTCTTTAGACAGAGCAGATTTGAAACACTCTTTTTGTGGATTTTACAAGTGGAGATTTCAAGCGATTTGAGGCCAATTGTAGTAAAGGAAATATCCTCGTTTAAAAACTAGACAGAATCATTCTCAGAAACTACTTTGTGATGTGTGTGTTCAACTCACAGAGTTTCACCTTTCTTTTCATAGAGCAGTTTGGAAACACTCTGTTGGTTAAGTTTGCAAGAGGATATTTGGACCACTTTGAGGCCTTCGTTGGAAACGGGATTTCTCAGTATAATGCTAGACAGATGAATTCCCAGTAAGTTCTTTGTGTTGTGTCTATTGAACTCACAGAGTTGAACCTTCCTTTCGACAGCGCAGTTTGCAAACACTCTTTTTGTGGAATTTGCAAGTGGAGATTTCAAGCGATTTCAGGCCAATCTTAGAAAGGGAAATATCTTTGTATAAAAACTAGACAGAATCTTTCTCAGAAACTACTTTGTGTTCTGTGCGTTCCACTCACAGACTTTAACCTTTCTTTTCATAGAGCAGTTTGGAATCACTCTGTTTTTTAAGTCTGCAAGGGGATATTTAGACCTCTTTGACGCCTTCATTATAAACGGGATTTCTTCATATACAGCTAGACACATGAATTCTCAGTAACTTCTTTGTGTTGTGTGTATTCAACTCACAGAGTTGAACCTTTCTTTAGACAGAGCAGATTTGAAACACTCTTTTTGTGGATTTTACAAGTGGAGATTTCAAGCGATTTGAGGCCAATTGTAGTAAAGGAAATATCCTCGTTTAAAAACTAGACAGAATCATTCTCAGAAACTACTTTGTGATGTGTGCGTTCAACTCACAGAGTTTCACCTTTCTTTTCATAGAGCAGTTTGGAAACACTCTGTTTCTTAAGTTTGCAAGAGGATATTTGGACCACTTTGAGGCCTTCGTTGGAAACGGGATTTCTCAGTATACAGCTAGACAGATGAATTCCCAGTAAGTTCTTTGTGTTGTGTCTATTCAACTCACAGAGTTGAACCTTCCTTTAGACAGCGCAGTTTGCAAACACTCTTTTTGTGGAATTTGCAAGTGGAGATTTCAAGCGATTTCAGGCCAAACTTAGAAAGGGAAATATCTTTGTATAAAAACTAGAGAGAATCATTCTCAGAAACTACTCTGTGTTGTGTACGTTCCACTCACAGAGTTTAACCTTTCTTTTCATAGAGCAGTTTGGAAACACTCTGTTTGTTAAGTCTGCAAGTGGATATTTAGACCTCTTTGACGCCTTCGTTTGAAATGGGATTTCTTCATATACAGCTAGACACATGAATGCTCAGTAACTTCTTTGTGTTGTGTGTATTCAACTCACAGAGTTGAACCTTTCTTTAGACAGAGCAGATTTGAAACACTCTTTTTGTGGATTTTACAAGTGGAGATTTCAAGCGATTTGAGGCCAATTGTAGTAAAGGAAATATCGTCGTTTAAAAACTAGACAGAATCATTCTCAGAAACTACTTTGTGATGTGTGCGTTCAACTCACAGAGTTTCACCTTTCTTTTCATTGAGCAGTTTGGAAACACTCTGTTTCTTAAGTTTGCAAGAGGATATTTGGACCACTTTGAGGCCTTCGTTGGAAACGGGATTTCTCAGTATAATGCTAGACAGATGAATTCCCAGTAAGTTCTTTGTGTTGTGTCTATTCAACTCACAGAGTTGAACCTTCCTTTAGACAGAGCAGTTTGCAAACACTCTTTTTGTGGAATTTGCAAGTGGAGATTTCAAGCGATTTCAGGCCAATCTTAGAAAGGGAAATATCTTTGCAAAAAACTAGACAGAATCTTTCTCAGAAACTACTTTGTGTTCTGTGCGTTCCACTCAGAGAGTTTAACCTTTCTTTTCATAGAGCAGTTTGGAATCACTCTGTTTTTTAAGTCTGCAAGGGGATATTTAGACCTCTTTGACGCCTTCGTTGGAAACGGGATTTCTTCATATACAGCTAGACACATGAATTCTCAGTAACTTCTTTGTGTTGTGTGTATTCAACTCACAGAGTTGAACCTTTCTTTAGACAGAGCAGATTTGAAACACTCTTTTTGTGGATTTTACAAGTGGAGATTTCAAGCGATTTGAGGCCAATTGTAGTAAAGGAAATATCCTCGTTTAAAAACTAGACAGAATCATTCTCAGAAACTACTCTGTGATGTGTGCGTTCAACTCACAGAGTTTCACCTTTCTTTTCATAGAGCAGTTTGGAAACACTCTGTTTCTTAAGTTTGCAAGAGTATATTTGGACCACTTTGAGGACTTCGTTGGAAACGGGATTTCTCAGTATAATGCTAGACAGATGAATTCCCAGTAAGTTCTTTGTGTTGTGTCTATTCAACTCACAGAGTTGAACCTTCCTTTAGACAGCGCAGTTTGCAAACACTCTTTTTGTGGAATTTGCAAGTGGAGATTTCAAGCGATTTCAGGCCAATCTTAGAAAGGGAAATATCTTTGTATAAAAACTAGACAGAATCTTTCTCAGAAACTACTTTGTGTTCTGTGCGTTCCACTCACAGAGTTTAACCTTTCTTTTCATAGAGCAGTTTGGAATCACTCTGTTTTTTAAGTCTGCAAGGGGATATTTAGACCTCTTTGACGCCTTCGTTGGAAACGGGATTTCTTCATATACAGCTAGACACATGAATTCTCAGTAACTTCTTTGTGTTGTGTGTATTCAACTCACAGAGTTGAACCTTTCTTTAGACAGAGCAGATTTGAAACACTCTTTTTGTGGATTTTACAAGTGGAGATTTCAAGCGATTTGAGGCCAATTGTAGTAAAGGAAATATCCTCGTTTAAAAACTAGACAGAATCATTCTCAGAAACTACTTTGTGATGTGTGCGTTCAACTCACAGAGTTTCACCTTTCTTTTCATAGAGCAGTTTGGAAACACTCTGTTTCTTAAGTTTGCAAGAGGATATTTGGACCACTTTGAGGCCTTCGTTGGAAACGGGATTTCTCAGTATAATGCTAGACAGATGAATTCCCAGTAAGTTCTTTGTGTTGTGTCTATTCAACTCACAGAGTTGAACCTTCCTTTAGACAGCGCAGTTTGCAAACACTCTTTTTGTGGAATTTGCAAGTGGAGATTTCAAGCGATTTCAGGCCAAACTTAGAAAGGGAAATATCTTTGTATAAAAACTAGACAGAATCTTTCTCAGAAACTACTTCGTGTTCTGTGCGTTCCACTCACAGACTTTAACCTTTCTTTTCATAGAGCAGTTTGGAAACACTCTCTTTGTTAAGTCTGCAAGGGGATATTTAGACCTCTTTGACGCCTTCGTTGGAAACGGGATTTCTTCATATACAGCTAGACACATGAATTCTCAGTAACTTCTTTGTGTTGTGTGTATTCAACTCACAGAGTTGAACCTTTCTTTAGACAGAGCAGATTTGAAACACTCTTTTTGTGGATTTTACAAGTGGAGATTTCAAGCGATTTGAGGCCAATTGTAGTAAAGGAAATATCCTCGTTTAAAAACTAGACAGAATCATTCTCAGAAACTACTTTGTGATGTGTGTGTTCAACTCACAGAGTTTCACCTTTCTTTTCATAGAGCAGTTTGGAAACACTCTGTTGGTTAAGTTTGCAAGAGGATATTTGGACCACTTTGAGGCCTTCGTTGGAAACGGGATTTCTCAGTATACAGCTAGACAGATGAATTCCCAGTAAGTTCTTTGTGTTGTGTCTATTCAACTCACAGAGCTGAACCTTCCTTTAGACAGAGCAGTTTGCAAACACTCTTTTTGTGGAATTTGCAAGTGGAGATTTCAAGCGATTTCAGGCCAAACTTAGAAAGGGAAATATCTTTGTATAAAAACTAGACAGAATCTTTCTCAGAAACTACTCTGTGTTGTGTGTGTTCCACTCACAGAGTTTAACCTTTCTTTTCATAGAGCAGTTTGGAAACACTCTGTTTGTTAAGTCTGCAAGGGGATATTTAGACCTCTTTGACGCCTTCGTTGGAAACGGGATTTCTTCATATACAGCTAGACACATGAATCCTCAGTAACTTCTTTGTGTTGTGTGTATTCAACTCACAGAGTTGAACCTTTCTTTAGACAGAGCAGATTTGAAACACTCTTTTTGTGGATTTTACAAGTGGAGATTTCAAGCGATTTGAGGCCAATTGTAGTAAAGGAAATATCCTCGTTTAAAAACTAGACAGAATCATTCTCAGAAACTACTTTGTGATGTGTGCGTTCAACTCACAGAGTTTCACCTTTCTTTTCATAGAGCAGTTTGGAAACACTCTGTTTCTTAAGTTTGCAAGAGGATATTTGGACCACTTTGAGGCCTTCGTTGGAAACGGGATTTCTCAGTATAATGCTAGACAGATGAATTCCCAGTAAGTTCTTTGTGTTGTGTCTATTCAACTCACAGAGTTGAACCTTCCTTTAGACAGAGCAGTTTGCAAACACTCTTTTTGTGGAATTTGCAAGTGGAGATTTCAAGCGATTTCAGGCCAATCTTAGAAAGGGAAATATCTTTGTATAAAAACTAGACAGAATCTTTCTCAGAAACTACTTTGTGTTCTGTGCGTTCCACTCACAGAGTTTAACCTTTCTTTTCATAGAGCAGTTTGGAATCACTCTGTTTTTTAAGTCTGCAAGGGGATATTTAGACCTCTTTGACGCCTTCGTTGGAAACGGGATTTCTTCATATACAGCTAGACACATGAATTCTCAGTAACTTCTTTGTGTTGTGTGTATTCAACTCACAGAGTTGAACCTTTCTTTAGACAGAGCAGATTTGAAACACTCTTTTTGTGGATTTTACAAGTGGAGATTTCAAGCGATTTGAGGCCAATTGTAGTAAAGGAAATATCCTCGTTTAAAAACTAGACAGAATCATTCTCAGAAACTACTTTGTGATGTGTGCGTTCAACTCACAGAGTTTCACCTTTCTTTTCATAGAGCAGTTTGGAAACACTCTGTTTCTTAAGTTTGCAAGAGGATATTTGGACCACTTTGAGGCCTTCGTTGGAAACGGGATTTCTCAGTATAATGCTAGACAGATGAATTCCCAGTAAGTTCTTTGTGTTGTGTCTATTCAACTCACAGAGTTGAACCTTCCTTTAGACAGCGCAGTTTGCAAACACTCTTTTTGTGGAATTTGCAAGTGGAGATTTCAAGCGATTTCAGGCCAAACTTAGAAAGGGAAATATCTTTGTATAAAAACTAGACAGAATCTTTCTCAGAAACTACTTCGTGTTCTGTGCGTTCCACTCACAGACTTTAACCTTTCTTTTCATAGAGCAGTTTGGAATCACTCTGTTTTTTAAGTCTGCAAGGGGATATTTAGACCTCTTTGACGCCTTCATTATAAACGGGATTTCTTCATATACAGCTAGACACATGAATTCTCAGTAACTTCTTTGTGTTGTGTGTATTCAACTCACAGAGTTGAACCTTTCTTTAGACAGAGCAGATTTGAAACACTCTTTTTGTGGATTTTACAAGTGGAGATTTCAAGCGATTTGAGGCCAATTGTAGTAAAGGAAATATCCTCGTTTAAAAACTAGACAGAATCATTCTCAGAAACTACTTTGTGATGTGTGCGTTCAACTCACAGAGTTTCACCTTTCTTTTCATAGAGCAGTTTGGAAACACTCTGTTTCTTAAGTTTGCAAGAGGATATTTGGACCACTTTGAGGCCTTCGTTGGAAACGGGATTTCTCAGTATAATGCTAGACAGATGAATTCCCAGTAAGTTCTTTGTGTTGTGTCTATTCAACTCACAGAGTTGAACCTTCCTTTCGACAGCGCAGTTTGCAAACACTCTTTTTGTGGAATTTGCAAGTGGAGATTTCAAGCGATTTCAGGCCAATCTTAGAAAGGGAAATATCTTTGTATAAAAACTAGACAGAATGTTTCTCAGAAACTACTTTGTGTTCTGTGCGTTCCACTCACAGACTTTAACCTTTCTTTTCATAGAGCAGTTTGGAATCACTCTGTTTTTTAAGTCTGCAAGGGGATATTTAGACCTCTTTGACGCCTTCATTATAAACGGGATTTCTTCATATACAGCTAGACACATGAATTCTCAGTAACTTCTTTGTGTTGTGTGTATTCAACTCACAGAGTTGAACCTTTCTTTAGACAGAGCAGATTTGAAACACTCTTTTTGTGGATTTTACAAGTGGAGATTTCAAGCGATTTGAGGCCAATTGTAGTAAAGGAAATATCCTCGTTTAAAAACTAGACAGAATCATTCTCAGAAACTACTTTGTGATGTGTGCGTTCAACTCACAGAGTTTCACCTTTCTTTTCATAGAGCAGTTTGGAAACACTCTGTTTCTTAAGTTTGCAAGAGGATATTTGGACCACTTTGAGGCCTTCGTTGGAAACGGGATTTCTCAGTATACAGCTAGACAGATGAATTCCCAGTAAGTTCTTTGTGTTGTGTCTATTCAACTCACAGAGTTGAACCTTCCTTTAGACAGCGCAGTTTGCAAACACTCTTTTTGTGGAATTTGCAAGTGGAGATTTCAAGCGATTTCAGGCCAAACTTAGAAAGGGAAATATCTTTGTATAAAAACTAGAGAGAATCATTCTCAGAAACTACTCTGTGTTGTGTACGTTCCACTCACAGAGTTTAACCTTTCTTTTCATAGAGCAGTTTGGAAACACTCTGTTTGTTAAGTCTGCAAGTGGATATTTAGACCTCTTTGACGCCTTCGTTTGAAATGGGATTTCTTCATATACAGCTAGACACATGAATGCTCAGTAACTTCTTTGTGTTGTGTGTATTCAACTCACAGAGTTGAACCTTTCTTTAGACAGAGCAGATTTGAAACACTCTTTTTGTGGATTTTACAAGTGGAGATTTCAAGCGATTTGAGGCCAATTGTAGTAAAGGAAATATCCTCGTTTAAAAACTAGACAGAATCATTCTCAGAAACTACTTTGTGATGTGTGCGTTCAACTCACAGAGTTTCACCTTTCTTTTCATTGAGCAGTTTGGAAACACTCTGTTTCTTAAGTTTGCAAGAGGATATTTGGACCACTTTGAGGCCTTCGTTGGAAACGGGATTTCTCAGTATAATGCTAGACAGATGAATTCCCAGTAAGTTCTTTGTGTTGTGTCTATTCAACTCACAGAGTTGAACCTTCCTTTAGACAGAGCAGTTTGCAAACACTCTTTTTGTGGAATTTGCAAGTGGAGATTTCAAGCGATTTCAGGCCAATCTTAGAAAGGGAAATATCTTTGTATAAAAACTAGACAGAATCTTTCTCAGAAACTACTTTGTGTTCTGTGCGTTCCACTCAGAGAGTTTAACCTTTCTTTTCATAGAGCAGTTTGGAATCACTCTGTTTTTTAAGTCTGCAAGGGGATATTTAGACCTCTTTGACGCCTTCGTTGGAAACGGGATTTCTTCATATACAGCTAGACACATGAATTCTCAGTAACTTCTTTGTGTTGTGTGTATTCAACTCACAGAGTTGAACCTTTCTTTAGACAGAGCAGATTTGAAACACTCTTTTTGTGGATTTTACAAGTGGAGATTTCAAGCGATTTGAGGCCAATTGTAGTAAAGGAAATATCCTCGTTTAAAAACTAGACAGAATCATTCTCAGAAACTACTCTGTGATGTGTGCGTTCAACTCACAGAGTTTCACCTTTCTTTTCATAGAGCAGTTTGGAAACACTCTGTTTCTTAAGTTTGCAAGAGGATATTTGGACCACTTTGAGGACTTCGTTGGAAACGGGATTTCTCAGTATAATGCTAGACAGATGAATTCCCAGTAAGTTCTTTGTGTTGTGTCTATTCAACTCACAGAGTTGAACCTTCCTTTAGACAGCGCAGTTTGCAAACACTCTTTTTGTGGAATTTGCAAGTGGAGATTTCAAGCGATTTCAGGCCAAACTTAGAAAGGGATATATCTTTGTATAAAAACTAGACAGAATCTTTCTCAGAAACTACTTTGTGTTCTGTGCGTTCCACTCACAGACTTTAACCTTTCTTTTCATAGAGCAGTTTGGAATCACTCTGTTTTTTAAGTCTGCAAGGGGATATTTAGACCTCTTTGACGCCTTCATTATAAACGGGATTTCTTCATATACAGCTAGACACATGAATTCTCAGTAACTTCTTTGTGTTGTGTGTATTCAACTCACAGAGTTGAACCTTTCTTTAGACAGAGCAGATTTGAAACACTCTTTTTGTGGATTTTACAAGTGGAGATTTCAAGCGATTTGAGGCCAATTGTAGTAAAGGAAATATCCTCGTTTAAAAACTAGACAGAATCATTCTCAGAAACTACTTTGTGATGTGTGTGTTCAACTCACAGAGTTTCACCTTTCTTTTCATAGAGCAGTTTGGAAACACTCTGTTGGTTAAGTTTGCAAGAGGATATTTGGACCACTTTGAGGCCTGCGTTGGAAACGGGATTTCTCAGTATAATGCTAGACAGATGAATTCCCAGTAAGTTCTTTGTGTTGTGTCTATTCAACTCACAGAGTTGAACCTTCCTTTAGACAGAGCAGTTTGCAAACACTCTTTTTGTGGAATTTGCAAGTGGAGATTTCAAGCGATTTCAGGCCAAACTTAGAAAGGGAAATATCTTTGTATAAAAACTAGACAGAATCATTCTCAGAAACTACTCTGTGTTTTGTGCGTTCCACTCACAGAGTTTAACCTTTCTTTTCATAGAGCAGTTTGGAAACACTCTCTTTGTTAAGTCTGCAAGGGGATATTTAGACCTCTTTGACGCCTTCGTTGGAAACGGGATTTCTTCATATACAGCTAGACACATGAATGCTAAGTAACTTCTTTGTGTTGTGTGTATTCAACTCACAGAGGTGAACCTTTCTTTAGACAGAGCAGATTTGAAACACTCTTTTTGTGGATTTTACAAGTGGAGATTTCAAGCGATTTGAGGCCAATTGTAGTAAAGGAAATATCCTCGTTTAAAAACCAGACAGAATCCTTCTCAGAAACTACTTTGTGATGTGTGCGTTCAACTCACAGAGTTTCACCTTTCTTTTCATAGAGCAGTTTGGAAACACTCTGTTTCTTAAGTTTGCAAGAGGATATTTGGACCACTTTGAGGCCTTCGTTGGAAAAGGGATTTCTCAGTATAATGCTAGACAGATGAATTCCCAGTAAGTTCTTTGTGTTGTGTCTATTCAACTCACAGAGCTGAACCTTCATTTAGACAGCGCAGTTTGCAAACACTCTTTTTGTGGAATTTGCAAGTGGAGATTTCAAGCGATTTCAGGCCAATCTTAGAAAGGGAAATATCTTTGTATAAAAACTAGACAGAATCTTTCTCAGAAACTACTTTGTGTTCTGTGCGTTCCACTCACAGAGTTTAACCTTTCTTTTCATAGAGCAGTTTGGAATCACTCTGTTTTTTAAGTCTGCAAGGGGATATTTAGACCTCTTTGACGCCTTCGTTGGAAACGGGATTTCTTCATATACAGCTAGACACATGAATTCTCAGTAACTTCTTTGTGTTGTGTGTATTCAACTCACAGAGTTGAACCTTTCTTTAGACAGAGCAGATTTGAAACACTCTTTTTGTGGATTTTACAAGTGGAGATTTCAAGCGATTTGAGGCCAATTGTAGTAAAGGAAATATCCTCGTTTAAAAACTAGACAGAATCATTCTCAGAAACTACTTTGTGATGTGTGTGTTCAACTCACAGAGTTTCACCTTTCTTTTCATTGAGCAGTTTGGAAACACTCTGTTGGTTAAGTTTGCAAGAGGATATTTGGACCATTTTGAGGCCTTCGTTGGAAACGGGATTTCTCAGTATAATGCTAGACAGATGAATTCCCAGTAAGTTCTTTGTGTTGTGTCTATTCAACTCACAGAGTTGAACCTTCCTTTAGACAGAGCAGTTTGCAAACACTCTTTTTGTGGAATTTGCAAGTGGAGATTTCAAGCGATTTCAGGCCAAACTTAGAAAGGGAAATATCTTTGTATAAAAACTAGACAGAATCTTTCTCAGAAACTACTTCGTGTTCTGTGCGTTCCACTCACAGACTTTAACCTTTCTTTTCATAGAGCAGTTTGGAATCACTCTGTTTTTTAAGTCTGCAAGGGGATATTTAGACCTCTTTGACGCCTTCATTATAAACGGGATTTCTTCATATACAGCTAGACACATGAATTCTCAGTAACTTCTTTGTGTTGTGTGTATTCAACTCACAGAGTTGAACCTTTCTTTAGACAGAGCAGATTTGAAACACTCTTTTTGTGGATTTTACAAGTGGAGATTTCAAGCGATTTGAGGCCAATTGTAGTAAAGGAAATATCCTCGTTTAAAAACTAGACAGAATCATTCTCAGAAACTACTTTGTGATGTGTGCGTTCAACTCACAGAGTTTCACCTTTCTTTTCATAGAGCAGTTTGGAAACACTCTGTTGGTTAAGTTTGCAAGAGGATATTTGGACCACTTTGAGGCCTTCGTTGGAAACGGGATTTCTCAGTATAATGCTAGACAGATGAATTCCCAGTAAGTTCTTTGTGTTGTGTCTATTGAACTCACAGAGTTGAACCTTCCTTTCGACAGCGCAGTTTGCAAACACTCTTTTTGTGGAATTTGCAAGTGGAGATTTCAAGCGATTTCAGGCCAATCTTAGAAAGGGAAATATCTTTGTATAAAAACTAGACAGAATGTTTCTCAGAAACTACTTTGTGTTCTGTGCGTTCCACTCACAGACTTTAACCTTTCTTTTCATAGAGCAGTTTGGAATCACTCTGTTTTTTAAGTCTGCAAGGGGATATTTAGACCTCTTTGACGCCTTCATTATAAACGGGATTTCTTCATATACAGCTAGACACATGAATTCTCAGTAACTTCTTTGTGTTGTGTGTATTCAACTCACAGAGTTGAACCTTTCTTTAGACAGAGCAGATTTGAAACACTCTTTTTGTGGATTTTACAAGTGGAGATTTCAAGCGATTTGAGGCCAATTGTAGTAAAGGAAATATCCTCGTTTAAAAACTAGACAGAATCATTCTCAGAAACTACTTTGTGATGTGTGCGTTCAACTCACAGAGTTTCACCTTTCTTTTCATAGAGCAGTTTGGAAACACTCTGTTTCTTAAGTTTGCAAGAGGATATTTGGACCACTTTGAGGCCTTCGTTGGAAACGGGATTTCTCAGTATACAGCTAGACAGATGAATTCCCAGTAAGTTCTTTGTGTTGTGTCTATTCAACTCACAGAGTTGAACCTTCCTTTAGACAGCGCAGTTTGCAAACACTCTTTTTGTGGAATTTGCAAGTGGAGATTTCAAGCGATTTCAGGCCAAACTTAGAAAGGGAAATATCTTTGTATAAAAACTAGAGAGAATCATTCTCAGAAACTACTCTGTGTTGTGTACGTTCCACTCACAGAGTTTAACCTTTCTTTTCATAGAGCAGTTTGGAAACACTCTGTTTGTTAAGTCTGCAAGTGGATATTTAGACCTCTTTGACGCCTTCGTTTGAAATGGGATTTCTTCATATACAGCTAGACACATGAATGCTCAGTAACTTCTTTGTGTTGTGTGTATTCAACTCACAGAGTTGAACCTTTCTTTAGACAGAGCAGATTTGAAACACTCTTTTTGTGGATTTTACAAGTGGAGATTTCAAGCGATTTGAGGCCAATTGTAGTAAAGGAAATATCGTCGTTTAAAAACTAGACAGAATCATTCTCAGAAACTACTTTGTGATGTGTGCGTTCAACTCACAGAGTTTCACCTTTCTTTTCATTGAGCAGTTTGGAAACACTCTGTTTCTTAAGTTTGCAAGAGGATATTTGCACCACTTTGAGGCCTTCGTTGGAAACGGGATTTCTCAGTATAATGCTAGACAGATGAATTCCCAGTAAGTTCTTTGTGTTGTGTCTATTCAACTCACAGAGTTGAACCTTCCTTTAGACAGAGCAGTTTGCAAACACTCTTTTTGTGGAATTTGCAAGTGGAGATTTCAAGCGATTTCAGGCCAATCTTAGAAAGGGAAATATCTTTGCAAAAAACTAGACAGAATCTTTCTCAGAAACTACTTTGTGTTCTGTGCGTTCCACTCAGAGAGTTTAACCTTTCTTTTCATAGAGCAGTTTGGAATCACTCTGTTTTTTAAGTCTGCAAGGGGATATTTAGACCTCTTTGACGCCTTCGTTGGAAACGGGATTTCTTCATATACAGCTAGACACATGAATTCTCAGTAACTTCTTTGTGTTGTGTGTATTCAACTCACAGAGTTGAACCTTTCTTTAGACAGAGCAGATTTGAAACACTCTTTTTGTGGATTTTACAAGTGGAGATTTCAAGCGATTTGAGGCCAATTGTAGTAAAGGAAATATCCTCGTTTAAAAACTAGACAGAATCATTCTCAGAAACTACTCTGTGATGTGTGCGTTCAACTCACAGAGTTTCACCTTTCTTTTCATAGAGCAGTTTGGAAACACTCTGTTTCTTAAGTTTGCAAGAGTATATTTGGACCACTTTGAGGACTTCGTTGGAAACGGGATTTCTCAGTATAATGCTAGACAGATGAATTCCCAGTAAGTTCTTTGTGTTGTGTCTATTCAACTCACAGAGTTGAACCTTCCTTTAGACAGCGCAGTTTGCAAACACTCTTTTTGTGGAATTTGCAAGTGGAGATTTCAAGCGATTTCAGGCCAATCTTAGAAAGGGAAATATCTTTGTATAAAAACTAGACAGAATCTTTCTCAGAAACTACTTTGTGTTCTGTGCGTTCCACTCACAGAGTTTAACCTTTCTTTTCATAGAGCAGTTTGGAATCACTCTGTTTTTTAAGTCTGCAAGGGGATATTTAGACCTCTTTGACGCCTTCGTTGGAAACGGGATTTCTTCATATACAGCTAGACACATGAATTCTCAGTAACTTCTTTGTGTTGTGTGTATTCAACTCACAGAGTTGAACCTTTCTTTAGACAGAGCAGATTTGAAACACTCTTTTTGTGGATTTTACAAGTGGAGATTTCAAGCGATTTGAGGCCAATTGTAGTAAAGGAAATATCCTCGTTTAAAAACTAGACAGAATCATTCTCAGAAACTACTCTGTGATGTGTGCGTTCAACTCACAGAGTTTCACCTTTCTTTTCATAGAGCAGTTTGGAAACACTCTGTTTCTTAAGTTTGCAAGAGGATATTTGGACCACTTTGAGGCCTTCGTTGGAAACGGGATTTCTCAGTATAATGCTAGACAGATGAATTCCCAGTAAGTTCTTTGTGTTGTGTCTATTCAACTCACAGAGTTGAACCTTCCTTTAGACAGCGCAGTTTGCAAACACTCTTTTTGTGGAATTTGCAAGTGGAGATTTCAAGCGATTTCAGGCCAAACTTAGAAAGGGAAATATCTTTGTATAAAAACTAGACAGAATCTTTCTCAGAAACTACTTCGTGTTCTGTGCGTTCCACTCACAGACTTTAACCTTTCTTTTCATAGAGCAGTTTGGAATCACTCTGTTTTTTAAGTCTGCAAGGGGATATTTAGACCTCTTTGACGCCTTCATTATAAACGGGATTTCTTCATATACAGCTAGACACATGAATTCTCAGTAACTTCTTTGTGTTGTGTGTATTCAACTCACAGAGTTGAACCTTTCTTTAGACAGAGCAGATTTGAAACACTCTTTTTGTGGATTTTACAAGTGGAGATTTCAAGCGATTTGAGGCCAATTGTAGTAAAGGAAATATCCTCGTTTAAAAACTAGACAGAATCATTCTCAGAAACTACTTTGTGATGTGTGTGTTCAACTCACAGAGTTTCACCTTTCTTTTCATAGAGCAGTTTGGAAACACTCTGTTGGTTAAGTTTGCAAGAGGATATTTGGACCACTTTGAGGCCTTCGTTGGAAACGGGATTTCTCAGTATAATGCTAGACAGATGAATTCCCAGTAAGTTCTTTGTGTTGTGTCTATTCAACTCACAGAGTTGAACCTTCCTTTAGACAGAGCAGTTTGCAAACACTCTTTTTGTGGAATTTGCAAGTGGAGATTTCAAGCGATTTCAGGCCAAACTTAGAAAGGGAAATATCTTTGTATAAAAACTAGACAGAATCATTCTCAGAAACTACTCTGTGTTGTGTGCGTTCCACTCACAGAGTTTAACCTTTCTTTTCATAGAGCAGTTTGGAAACACTCTCTTTGTTAAGTCTGCAAGGGGATATTTAGACCTCTTTGACGCCTTCGTTGGAAACGGGATTTCTTCATATACAGCTAGACACATGAATGCTAAGTAACTTCTTTGTGTTGTGTGTATTCAACTCACAGAGGTGAACCTTTCTTTAGACAGAGCAGATTTGAAACACTCTTTTTGTGGATTTTACAAGTGGAGATTTCAAGCGATTTGAGGCCAATTGTAGTAAAGGAAATATCCTCGTTTAAAAACCAGACAGAATCCTTCTCAGAAACTACTTTGTGATGTGTGCGTTCAACTCACAGAGTTTCACCTTTCTTTTCATAGAGCAGTTTGGAAACACTCTGTTTCTTAAGTTTGCAAGAGGATATTTGGACCACTTTGAGGCCTTCGTTGGAAAGGGGATTTCTCAGTATAATGCTAGACAGATGAATTCCCAGTAAGTTCTTTGTGTTGTGTCTATTCAACTCACAGAGCTGAACCTTCATTTAGACAGCGCAGTTTGCAAACACTCTTTTTGTGGAATTTGCAAGTGGAGATTTCAAGCGATTTCAGGCCAATCTTAGAAAGGGAAATATCTTTGTATAAAAACTAGACAGAATCTTTCTCAGAAACTACTTTGTGTTCTGTGCGTTCCACTCACAGAGTTTAACCTTTCTTTTCATAGAGCAGTTTGGAATCACTCTGTTTTTTAAGTCTGCAAGGGGATATTTAGACCTCTTTGACGCCTTCGTTGGAAACGGGATTTCTTCATATACAGCTAGACACATGAATTCTCAGTAACTTCTTTGTGTTGTGTGTATTCAACTCACAGAGTTGAACCTTTCTTTAGACAGAGCAGATTTGAAACACTCTTTTTGTGGATTTTACAAGTGGAGATTTCAAGCGATTTGAGGCCAATTGTAGTAAAGGAAATATCCTCGTTTAAAAACTAGACAGAATCATTCTCAGAAACTACTTTGTGATGTGTGCATTCAACTCACAGAGTTTCACCTTTCTTTTCATAGAGCAGATTGGAAACACTCTGTTGGTTAAGTTTGCAAGAGGATATTTGGACCACTTTGAGGCCTTCGTTGGAAACGGGATTTCTCAGTATACAGCTAGACAGATGAATTCCCAGTAAGTTCTTTGTGTTGTGTCTATTCAACTCACAGAGCTGAACCTTCCTTTAGACAGCGCAGTTTGCAAACACTCTTTTTGTGGAATTTGCAAGTGGAGATTTCAAGCGATTTCAGGCCAATCTTAGAAAGGGAAATATCTTTGTATAAAAACTAGACAGAATCTTTCTCAGAAACTACTTTGTGTTCTGTGCGTTCCACTCACAGAGTTTAACCTTTCTTTTCATAGAGCAGTTTGGAATCACTCTGTTTTTTAAGTCTGCAAGAGGATATTTAGACCTCTTTGACGCCTTCATTATAAACGGGATTTCTTCATATACAGCTAGACACATGAATTCTCAGTAACTTCTTTGTGTTGTGTGTATTCAACTCACAGAGTTGAACCTTTCTTTAGACAGAGCAGATTTGAAACACTCTTTTTGTGGATTTTACAAGTGGAGATTTCAAGCGATTTGAGGCCAATTGTAGTAAAGGAAATATCCTCGTTTAAAAACTAGACAGAATCATTCTCAGAAACTACTTTGTGATGTGTGTGTTCAACTCACAGAGTTTCACCTTTCTTTTCATAGAGCAGTTTGGAAACACTCTGTTGGTTAAGTTTGCAAGAGGATATTTGGACCACTTTGAGGCCTTCGTTGGAAACGGGATTTCTCAGTATACAGCTAGACAGATGAATTCCCAGTAAGTTCTTTGTGTTGTGTCTATTCAACTCACAGAGCTGAACCTTCCTTTAGACAGAGCAGTTTGCAAACACTCTTTTTGTGGAATTTGCAAGTGGAGATTTCAAGCGATTTCAGGCCAAACTTAGAAAGGGAAATATCTTTGTATAAAAACTAGACAGAATCTTTCTCAGAAACTACTCTCTGTTGTGTGTGTTCCACTCACAGAGTTTAACCTTTCTTTTCATAGAGCAGTTTGGAAACACTCTGTTTGTTAAGTCTGCAAGGGGATATTTAGACCTCTTTGACGCCTTCGTTGGAAACGGGATTTCTTCATATACAGCTAGACACATGAATCCTCAGTAACTTCTTTGTGTTGTGTGTATTCAACTCACAGAGTTGAACCTTTCTTTAGACAGAGCAGATTTGAAACACTCTTTTTGTGGATTTTACAAGTGGAGATTTCAAGCGATTTGAGGCCAATTGTAGTAAAGGAAATATCCTCGTTTAAAAACTAGACAGAATCATTCTCAGAAACTACTTTGTGATGTGTGCGTTCAACTCACAGAGTTTCACCTTTCTTTTCATAGAGCAGTTTGGAAACACTCTGTTTCTTAAGTTTGCAAGAGGATATTTGGACCACTTTGAGGCCTTCGTTGGAAACGGGATTTCTCAGTATAATGCTAGACAGATGAATTCCCAGTAAGTTCTTTGTGTTGTGTCTATTCAACTCACAGAGTTGAACCTTCCTTTAGACAGAGCAGTTTGCAAACACTCTTTTTGTGGAATTTGCAAGTGGAGATTTCAAGCGATTTCAGGCCAATCTTAGAAAGGGAAATATCTTTGTATAAAAACTAGACAGAATCTTTCTCAGAAACTACTTTGTGTTCTGTGCGTTCCACTCACAGAGTTTAACCTTTCTTTTCATAGAGCAGTTTGGAATCACTCTGTTTTTTAAGTCTGCAAGGGGATATTTAGACCTCTTTGACGCCTTCGTTGGAAACGGGATTTCTTCATATACAGCTAGACACATGAATTCTCAGTAACTTCTTTGTGTTGTGTGTATTCAACTCACAGAGTTGAACCTTTCTTTAGACAGAGCAGATTTGAAACACTCTTTTTGTGGATTTTACAAGTGGAGATTTCAAGCGATTTGAGGCCAATTGTAGTAAAGGAAATATCCTCGTTTAAAAACTAGACAGAATCATTCTCAGAAACTACTTTGTGATGTGTGCGTTCAACTCACAGAGTTTCACCTTTCTTTTCATAGAGCAGTTTGGAAACACTCTGTTTCTTAAGTTTGCAAGAGGATATTTGGACCACTTTGAGGCCTTCGTTGGAAACGGGATTTCTCAGTATAATGCTAGACAGATGAATTCCCAGTAAGTTCTTTGTGTTGTGTCTATTCAACTCACAGAGTTGAACCTTCCTTTAGACAGCGCAGTTTGCAAACACTCTTTTTGTGGAATTTGCAAGTGGAGATTTCAAGCGATTTCAGGCCAAACTTAGAAAGGGAAATATCTTTGTATAAAAACTAGACAGAATCTTTCTCAGAAACTACTTCGTGTTCTGTGCGTTCCACTCACAGACTTTAACCTTTCTTTTCATAGAGCAGTTTGGAATCACTCTGTTTTTTAAGTCTGCAAGGGGATATTTAGACCTCTTTGACGCCTTCATTATAAACGGGATTTCTTCATATACAGCTAGACACATGAATTCTCAGTAACTTCTTTGTGTTGTGTGTATTCAACTCACAGAGTTGAACCTTTCTTTAGACAGAGCAGATTTGAAACACTCTTTTTGTGGATTTTACAAGTGGAGATTTCAAGCGATTTGAGGCCAATTGTAGTAAAGGAAATATCCTCGTTTAAAAACTAGACAGAATCATTCTCAGAAACTACTTTGTGATGTGTGCGTTCAACTCACAGAGTTTCACCTTTCTTTTCATAGAGCAGTTTGGAAACACTCTGTTTCTTAAGTTTGCAAGAGGATATTTGGACCACTTTGAGGCCTTCGTTGGAAACGGGATTTCTCAGTATACAGCTAGACAGATGAATTCCCAGTAAGTTCTTTGTGTTGTGTCTATTCAACTCACAGAGTTGAACCTTCCTTTAGACAGCGCAGTTTGCAAACACTCTTTTTGTGGAATTTGCAAGTGGAGATTTCAAGCGATTTCAGGCCAAACTTAGAAAGGGAAATATCTTTGTATAAAAACTAGAGAGAATCATTCTCAGAAACTACTCTGTGTTGTGTACGTTCCACTCACAGAGTTTAACCTTTCTTTTCATAGAGCAGTTTGGAAACACTCTGTTTGTTAAGTCTGCAAGTGGATATTTAGACCTCTTTGACGCCTTCGTTTGAAATGGGATTTCTTCATATACAGCTAGACACATGAATGCTCAGTAACTTCTTTGTGTTGTGTGTATTCAACTCACAGAGTTGAACCTTTCTTTAGACAGAGCAGATTTGAAACACTCTTTTTGTGGATTTTACAAGTGGAGATTTCAAGCGATTTGAGGCCAATTGTAGTAAAGGAAATATCCTCGTTTAAAAACTAGACAGAATCATTCTCAGAAACTACTTTGTGATGTGTGCGTTCAACTCACAGAGTTTCACCTTTCTTTTCATTGAGCAGTTTGGAAACACTCTGTTTCTTAAGTTTGCAAGAGGATATTTGGACCACTTTGAGGCCTTCGTTGGAAACGGGATTTCTCAGTATAATGCTAGACAGATGAATTCCCAGTAAGTTCTTTGTGTTGTGTCTATTCAACTCACAGAGTTGAACCTTCCTTTAGACAGAGCAGTTTGCAAACACTCTTTTTGTGGAATTTGCAAGTGGAGATTTCAAGCGATTTCAGGCCAATCTTAGAAAGGGAAATATCTTTGTATAAAAACTAGACAGAATCTTTCTCAGAAACTACTTTGTGTTCTGTGCGTTCCACTCAGAGAGTTTAACCTTTCTTTTCATAGAGCAGTTTGGAATCACTCTGTTTTTTAAGTCTGCAAGGGGATATTTAGACCTCTTTGACGCCTTCGTTGGAAACGGGATTTCTTCATATACAGCTAGACACATGAATTCTCAGTAACTTCTTTGTGTTGTGTGTATTCAACTCACAGAGTTGAACCTTTCTTTAGACAGAGCAGATTTGAAACACTCTTTTTGTGGATTTTACAAGTGGAGATTTCAAGCGATTTGAGGCCAATTGTAGTAAAGGAAATATCCTCGTTTAAAAACTAGACAGAATCATTCTCAGAAACTACTCTGTGATGTGTGCGTTCAACTCACAGAGTTTCACCTTTCTTTTCATAGAGCAGTTTGGAAACACTCTGTTTCTTAAGTTTGCAAGAGGATATTTGGACCACTTTGAGGACTTCGTTGGAAACGGGATTTCTCAGTATAATGCTAGACAGATGAATTCCCAGTAAGTTCTTTGTGTTGTGTCTATTCAACTCACAGAGTTGAACCTTCCTTTAGACAGAGCAGTTTGCAAACACTCTTTTTGTGGAATTTGCAAGTGGAGATTTCAAGCGATTTCAGGCCAAACTTAGAAAGGGAAATATCTTTGTATAAAAACTAGACAGAATCATTCTCAGAAACTACTCTGTGTTTTGTGCGTTCCACTCACAGAGTTTAACCTTTCTTTTCATAGAGCAGTTTGGAAACACTCTCTTTGTTAAGTCTGCAAGGGGATATTTAGACCTCTTTGACGCCTTCGTTGGAAACGGGATTTCTTCATATACAGCTAGACACATGAATGCTAAGTAACTTCTTTGTGTTGTGTGTATTCAACTCACAGAGGTGAACCTTTCTTTAGACAGAGCAGATTTGAAACACTCTTTTTGTGGATTTTACAAGTGGAGATTTCAAGCGATTTGAGGCCAATTGTAGTAAAGGAAATATCCTCGTTTAAAAACCAGACAGAATCCTTCTCAGAAACTACTTTGTGATGTGTGCGTTCAACTCACAGAGTTTCACCTTTCTTTTCATAGAGCAGTTTGGAAACACTCTGTTTCTTAAGTTTGCAAGAGGATATTTGGACCACTTTGAGGCCTTCGTTGGAAAAGGGATTTCTCAGTATAATGCTAGACAGATGAATTCCCAGTAAGTTCTTTGTGTTGTGTCTATTCAACTCACAGAGCTGAACCTTCATTTAGACAGCGCAGTTTGCAAACACTCTTTTTGTGGAATTTGCAAGTGGAGATTTCAAGCGATTTCAGGCCAATCTTAGAAAGGGAAATATCTTTGTATAAAAACTAGACAGAATCTTTCTCAGAAACTACTTTGTGTTCTGTGCGTTCCACTCACAGAGTTTAACCTTTCTTTTCATAGAGCAGTTTGGAATCACTCTGTTTTTTAAGTCTGCAAGGGGATATTTAGACCTCTTTGACGCCTTCGTTGGAAACGGGATTTCTTCATATACAGCTAGACACATGAATTCTCAGTAACTTCTTTGTGTTGTGTGTATTCAACTCACAGAGTTGAACCTTTCTTTAGACAGAGCAGATTTGAAACACTCTTTTTGTGGATTTTACAAGTGGAGATTTCAAGCGATTTGAGGCCAATTGTAGTAAAGGAAATATCCTCGTTTAAAAACTAGACAGAATCATTCTCAGAAACTACTTTGTGATGTGTGTGTTCAACTCACAGAGTTTCACCTTTCTTTTCATTGAGCAGTTTGGAAACACTCTGTTGGTTAAGTTTGCAAGAGGATATTTGGACCATTTTGAGGCCTTCGTTGGAAACGGGATTTCTCAGTATAATGCTAGACAGATGAATTCCCAGTAAGTTCTTTGTGTTGTGTCTATTCAACTCACAGAGTTGAACCTTCCTTTAGACAGAGCAGTTTGCAAACACTCTTTTTGTGGAATTTGCAAGTGGAGATTTCAAGCGATTTCAGGCCAAACTTAGAAAGGGAAATATCTTTGTATAAAAACTAGACAGAATCATTCTCAGAAACTACTCTGTGTTGTGTGCGTTCCACTCACAGAGTTTAACCTTTCTTTTCATAGAGCAGTTTGGAAACACTCTGTTTGTTAAGTCTGCAAGGGGATATTTAGACCTCTTTGACGCCTTCGTTGGAAACGGGATTTCTTCATATACAGCTAGACACATGAATCCTCAGTAACTTCTTTGTGTTGTGTGTATTCAACTCACAGAGTTGAACCTTTCTTTAGACAGAGCAGGTTTGAAACACTCTTTTTGTGGATTTTACAAGTGGAGATTTCAAGCGATTTCAGGCCAATTGTAGTAAAGGAAATATCCTCGTTTAAAAACTAGACAGAATCATTCTCAGAAACTACTTTGTGATGTGTGCGTTCAACTCACAGAGTTTCACCTTTCTTTTCATAGAGCAGTTTGGAAACACTCTGTTTCTTAAGTTTGCAAGAGGATATTTGGACCACTTTGAGGCCTTCGTTGGAAACGGGATTTCTCAGTATAATGCTAGACAAATGAATTCCCAGTAAGTTCTTTGTGTTGTGTCTATTCAACTCACAGAGTTGAACCTTCCTTTAGACAGCGCAGTTTGCAAACACTCTTTTTGTGGAATTTGCAAGTGGAGATTTCAAGCGATTTCAGGCCAAACTTAGAAAGGGAAATATCTTTGTATAAAAACTAGACCGAATCATTCTCAGAAACTACACTGTGTTGTGTACGTTCCACTCACAGAGTTTAACCTTTCTTTTCATAGAGCAGTTTGGAAACACTCTGTTTTTTAAGTCTGCAAGTGGATATTTAGACCTCTTTGACGCCTTCGTTTGAAACGGGATTTCTTCATATACAGCTAGACACATGAATGCTCAGTAACTTCTTTGTGTTGTGTGTATTCAACTCACAGAGTTGAACCTTTCTTTAGACAGAGCAGATTTGAAACACTCTTTTTGTGGATTTTACAAGTGGAGATTTCAAGCGATTTGAGGCCAATTGTAGTAAAGGAAATATCCTCGTTTAAAAACTAGACAGAATCATTCTCAGAAACTACTTTGTGATGTGTGCGTTCAACTCACAGAGTTTCACCTTTCTTTTCATAGAGCAGTTTGGAAACACTCTGTTTCTTAAGTTTGCAAGAGGATATTTGGACCACTTTGAGGCCTTCGTTGGAAACGGGATTTCTCAGTATAATGCTAGACAGATGAATTCCCAGTAAGTTCTTTGTGTTGTGTCTATTCAACTCACAGAGCTGAACCTTCCTTTAGACAGCGCAGTTTGCAAACACTCTTTTTGTGGAATTTGCAAGTGGAGATTTCAAGCGATTTCAGGCCAATCTTAGAAAGGGAAATATCTTTGTATAAAAACTAGACAGAATCTTTCTCAGAAACTACTTTGTGTTCTGTGCGTTCCACTCACAGAGTTTAACCTTTCTTTTCATAGAGCAGTTTGGAATCACTCTGTTTTTTAAGTCTGCAAGGGGATATTTAGACCTCTTTGACGCCTTCGTTGGAAACGGGATTTCTTCATATACAGCTAGACACATGAATTCTCAGTAACTTCTTTGTGTTGTGTGTATTCAACTCACAGAGTTGAACCTTTCTTTAGACAGAGCAGATTTGAAACACTCTTTTTGTGGATTTTACAAGTGGAGATTTCAAGCGATTTGAGGCCAATTGTAGTAAAGGAAATATCCTCGTTTAAAAACTAGACAGAATCATTCTCAGAAACTACTTTGTGATGTGTGCGTTCAACTCACAGAGTTTCACCTTTCTTTTCATAGAGCAGTTTGGAAACACTCTGTTGGTTAAGTTTGCAAGAGGATATTTGGACCACTTTGAGGCCTTCGTTGGAAACGGGATTTCTCAGTATAATGCTAGACAGATGAATTCCCAGTAAGTTCTTTGTGTTGTGTCTATTCAACTCACAGAGTTGAACCTTCCTTTAGACAGCGCAGTTTGCAAACACTCTTTTTGTGGAATTTGCAAGTGGAGATTTCAAGCGATTTCAGGCCAAACTTAGAAAGGGAAATATCTTTGTATAAAAACTAGACAGAATCATTCTCAGAAACTACACTGTGTTGTGTACGTTCCACTCACAGAGTTTAACCTTTCTTTTCATAGAGCAGTTTGGAAACACTCTGTTTGTTAAGTCTGCAAGTGGATATTTAGACCTCTTTGACGCCTTCGTTTGAAACGGGATTTCTTCATATACAGCTAGACACATGAATGCTCAGTAACTTCTTTGTGTTGTGTATATTCAACTCACAGAGTTGAACCTTTCTTTAGACAGAGCAGATTTGAAACACTCTTTTTGTGGATTTTACAAGTGGAGATTTCAAGCGATTTGAGGCCAATTGTAGTAAAGGAAATATCCTCGTTTAAAAACTAGACAGAATCATTCTCAGAAACTACTTTGTGATGTGTGCGTTCAACTCACAGAGTTTCACCTTTCTTTTCATTGAGCAGTTTGGAAACACTCTGTTGGTTAAGTTTGCAAGAGGATATTTGGACCACTTTGAGGCCTTCGTTGGAAACGGGTTTTCTCAGTATAATGCTAGACAGATGAATTCCCAGTAAGTTCTTTGTGTTGTGTCTATTCAACTCACAGAGTTGAACCTTCCTTTAGACAGAGCAGTTTGCAAACACTCTTTTTGTGGAATTTGCAAGTGGAGATTTCAAGCGATTTCAGGCCAATCTTAGAAAGGGAAATATCTTTGTATAAAAACTAGACAGAATCTTTCTCAGAAACTACTTTGTGTTCTGTGCGTTCCACTCACAGAGTTTAACCTTTCTTTTCATAGAGCAGTTTGGAATCACTCTGTTTTTTAAGTCTGCAAGGGGATATTTAGACCTCTTTGACGCCTTCGTTGGAAACGGGATTTCTTCATATACAGCTAGACACATGAATTCTCAGTAACTTCTTTGTGTTGTGTGTATTCAACTCACAGAGTTGAACCTTTCTTTAGACAGAGCAGATTTGAAACACTCTTTTTGTGGATTTTACAAGTGGAGATTTCAAGCGATTTGAGGCCAATTGTAGTAAAGGAAATATCCTCGTTTAAAAACTAGACAGAATCATTCTCAGAAACTACTTTGTGATGTGTGCGTTCAACTCACAGAGTTTCACCTTTCTTTTCATAGAGCAGTTTGGAAACACTCTGTTGGTTAAGTTTGCAAGAGGATATTTGGACCACTTTGAGGCCTTCGTTGGAAACGGGATTTCTCAGTATAATGCTAGACAGATGAATTCCCAGTAAGTTCTTTGTGTTGTGTCTATTCAACTCACAGAGTTGAACCTTCCTTTAGACAGCGCAGTTTGCAAACACTCTTTTTGTGGAATTTGCAAGTGGAGATTTCAAGCGATTTCAGGCCAAACTTAGAAAGGGAAATATCTTTGTATAAAAACTAGACAGAATCATTCTCAGAAACTACACTGTGTTGTGTACGTTCCACTCACAGAGTTTAACCTTTCTTTTCATAGAGCAGTTTGGAAACACTCTGTTTTTTAAGTCTGCAAGTGGATATTTAGACCTCTTTGACGCCTTCGTTTGAAACGGGATTTCTTCATATACAGCTAGACACATGAATGCTCAGTAACTTCTTTGTGTTGTGTGTATTCAACTCACAGAGTTGAACCTTTCTTTAGACAGAGCAGATTTGAAACACTCTTTTTGTGGATTTTACAAGTGGAGATTTCAAGCGATTTGAGGCCAATTGTAGTAAAGGAAATATCCTCGTTTAAAAACTAGACAGAATCATTCTCAGAAACTACTTTGTGATGTGTGCGTTCAACTCACAGAGTTTCACCTTTCTTTTCATTGAGCAGTTTGGAAACACTCTGTTGGTTAAGTTTGCAAGAGGATATTTGGACCACTTTGAGGCCTTCGTTGGAAACGGGTTTTCTCAGTATAATGCTAGACAGATGAATTCCCAGTAAGTTCTTTGTGTTGTGTCTATTCAACTCACAGAGTTGAACCTTCCTTTAGACAGAGCAGTTTGCAAACACTCTTTTTGTGGAATTTGCAAGTGGAGATTTCAAGCGATTTCAGGCCAATCTTAGAAAGGGAAATATCTTTGTATAAAAACTAGACAGAATCTTTCTCAGAAACTACTTTGTGTTCTGTGCGTTCCACTCACAGAGTTTAACCTTTCTTTTCATAGAGCAGTTTGGAATCACTCTGTTTTTTAAGTCTGCAACGGGATATTTAGACCTCTTTGACGCCTTCGTTGGAAACGGGATTTCTTCATATACAGCTAGACACATGAATTCTCAGTAACTTCTTTGTGTTGTGTGTATTCAACTCACAGAGTTGAACCTTTCTTTAGACAGAGCAGATTTGAAACACTCTTTTTGTGGATTTTACAAGTGGAGATTTCAAGCGATTTGAGGCCAATTGTAGTAAAGGAAATATCCTCGTTTAAAAACTAGACAGAATCATTCTCAGAAACTACTTTGTGATGTGTGCGTTCAACTCACAGAGTTTCACCTTTCTTTTCATAGAGCAGTTTGGAAACACTCTGTTTCTTAAGTTTGCAAGAGGATATTTGGACCACTTTGAGGCCTTCGTTGGAAACGGGATTTCTCAGTATAATGCTAGACAGATGAATTCCCAGTAAGTTCTTTGTGTTGTGTCTATTCAACTCACAGAGTTGAACCTTCCTTTAGACAGCGCAGTTTGCAAACACTCTTTTTGTGGAATTTGCAAGTGGAGATTTCAAGCGATTTCAGGCCAATCTTAGAAAGGGAAATATCTTTGTATAAAAACTAGACAGAATCTTTCTCAGAAACTACTTTGTGTTCTGTGCGTTCCACTCACAGACTTTAACCTTTCTTTTCATAGAGCAGTTTGGAATCACTCTGTTTTTTAAGTCTGCAAGGGGATATTTAGACCTCTTTGACGCCTTCGTTGGAAACGGGATTTCTTCATATACAGCTAGACACATGAATCCTCAGTAACTTCTTTGTGTTGTGTGTATTCAACTCACAGAGTTGAACCTTTCTTTAGACAGAGCAGATTTGAAACACTCTTTTTGTGGATTTTACAAGTGGAGATTTCAAGCGATTTGAGGCCAATTGTAGTAAAGGAAATATCCTCGTTTAAAAACTAGACAGAATCATTCTCAGAAACTACTTTGTGATGTGTGCGTTCAACTCACAGAGTTTCACCTTTCTTTTCATAGAGCAGTTTGGAAACACTCTGTTGGTTAAGTTTGCAAGAGGATATTTGGACCACTTTGAGGCCTTCGTTGGAAACGGGATTTCTCAGTATACTGCTAGACAGATGAATTCCCAGTAAGTTCTTTGTGTTGTGTCTATTCAACTCACAGAGTTGAACCTTCCTTTAGACAGCGCAGTTTGCAAACACTCTTTTTGTGGAATTTGCAAGTGGAGATTTCAAGCGATTTCAGGCCAAACTTAGAAAGGGAAATATCTTTGTATAAAAACTAGACAGAATCATTCTCAGAAACTACACTGTGTTGTGTACGTTCCACTCACAGAGTTTAACCTTTCTTTTCATAGAGCAGTTTGGAAACACTCTGTTTGTTAAGTCTGCAAGTGGATATTTAGACCTCTTTGACGCCTTCGTTTGAAACGGGATTTCTTCATATACAGCTAGACACATGAATGCTCAGTAACTTCTTTGTGTTGTGTGTATTCAACTCACAGAGTTGAACCTTTCTTTAGACAGAGCAGATTTGAAACACTCTTTTTGTGGATTTTACAAGTGGAGATTTCAAGCGATTTGAGGCCAATTGTAGTAAAGGAAATATCCTCGTTTAAAAACTAGACAGAATCATTCTCAGAAACTACTTTGTGATGTGTGCGTTCAACTCACAGAGTTTCACCTTTCTTTTCATTGAGCAGTTTGGAAACACTCTGTTGGTTAAGTTTGCAAGAGGATATTTGGACCACTTTGAGGCCTTCGTTGGAAACGGGTTTTCTCAGTATAATGCTAGACAGATGAATTCCCAGTAAGTTCTTTGTGTTGTGTCTATTCAACTCACAGAGTTGAACCTTCCTTTAGACAGAGCAGTTTGCAAACACTCTTTTTGTGGAATTTGCAAGTGGAGATTTCAAGCGATTTCAGGCCAATCTTAGAAAGGGAAATATCTTTGTATAAAAACTAGACAGAATCTTTCTCAGAAACTACTTTGTGTTCTGTGCGTTCCACTCACAGAGTTTAACCTTTCTTTTCATAGAGCAGTTTGGAATCACTCTGTTTTTTAAGTCTGCAAGGGGATATTTAGACCTCTTTGACGCCTTCGTTGGAAACGGGATTTCTTCATATACAGCTAGACAAATGAATTCTCAGTAACTTCTTTGTGTTGTGTGTATTCAACTCACAGAGTTGAACCTTTCTTTAGACAGAGCAGATTTGAAACACTCTTTTTGTGGATTTTACAAGTGGAGATTTCAAGCGATTTGAGGCCAATTGTAGTAAAGGAAATATCCTCGTTTAAAAACTAGACAGAATCTTTCTCAGAAACTACTTTGTGATGTGTGCGTTCAACTCACAGAGTTTCACCTTTCTTTTCATAGAGCAGTTTGGAAACACTCTGTTTCTTAAGTTTGCAAGAGGATATTTGGACCACTTTGAGGCCTTCGTTGGAAACGGGATTTCTCAGTATAATGCTAGACAGATGAATTCCCAGTAAGTTCTTTGTGTTGTGTCTATTCAACTCACAGAGTTGAACCTTCCTTTAGACAGCGCAGTTTGCAAACACTCTTTTTGTGGAATTTGCAAGTGGAGATTTCAAGCGATTTCAGGCCAAACTTAGAAAGGGAAATATCTTTGTATAAAAACTAGACAGAATCTTTCTCAGAAACTACTCTGTGTTGTGTGCGTTCCACTCACAGAGTTTAACCTTTCTTTTCATAGAGCAGTTTGGAAACACTCTGTTTGTTAAGTCTGCAAGTGGATATTTAGACCTCTTTGACGCCTTCGTTGGAAACGGGATTTCTTCATATACAGCTAGACACATGAATTCTCAGTAACTTCTTTGTGTTGTGTGTATTCAACTCACAGAGTTGAACCTTTCTTTAGACAGAGCAGATTTGAAACACTCTTTTTGTGGATTTTACAAGTGGAGATTTCAAGCGATTTGAGGCCAATTGTAGTAAAGGAAATATCCTCGTTTAAAAACTAGACAGAATCATTCTCAGAAACTACTTTGTGATGTGTGCGTTCAACTCAAAGAGTTTCACCTTTCTTTTCATAGAGCAGTTTGGAAACACTCTGTTTCTTAAGTTTGCAAGAGGATATTTGGACCACTTTGAGGCCTTCGTTGGAAACGGGATTTCTCAGTATAATGCTAGACAGATGAATTCCCAGTAAGTTCTTTGTGTTGTGTCTATTCAACTCACAGAGTTGAACCTTCCTTTAGACAGCGCAGTTTGCAAACACTCTTTTTGTGGAATTTGCAAGTGGAGATTTCAAGCGATTTCAGGCCAATCTTAGAAAGGGAAATATCTTTGTATAAAAACTAGACAGAATCTTTCTCAGAAACTACTTTGTGTTCTGTGCATTCCACTCACAGAGTTTAACCTTTCTTTTCATAGAGCAGTTTGGAATCACTCTGTTTTTTAAGTCTGCAAGGGGATATTTAGACCTCTTTGACGCCTTCATTATAAACGGGATTTCTTCATATACAGCTAGACACATGAATTCTCAGTAACTTCTTTGTGTTGTGTGTATTCAACTCACAGAGTTGAACCTTTCTTTAGACAGAGCAGATTTGAAACGCTCTTTTTGTGGATTTTACAAGTGGAGATTTCAAGCGATTTGAGGCCAATTGTAGTAAAGGAAATATCCTCGTTTAAAAACTAGACAGAATCATTCTCAGAAACTACTTTGTGATGTGTGCGTTCAACTCACAGAGTTTCACCTTTCTTTTCATAGAGCAGTTTGGAAACACTCTGTTTCTTAAGTTTGCAAGAGGATATTTGGACCACTTTGAGGCCTTCGTTGGAAACGGGATTTCTCAGTATAATGCTAGACAGATGAATTCCCAGTAAGTTCTTTGTGTTGTGTCTATTCAACTCACAGAGTTGAACCTTCCTTTAGACAGCGCAGTTTGCAAACACTCTTTTTGTGGAATTTGCAAGTGGAGATTTCAACCGATTTCAGGCCAATCTTAGAAAGGGAAATATCTTTGTATAAAAACTAGACAGAATCTTTCTCAGAAACTACTTTGTGATGTGTGCGTTCAACTCACAGAGCTTCACCTTTCTTTTCATAGAGCAGTTTGGAAACACTCTGTTTCTTAAGTTTGCAAGAGGATATTTGGACCACTTTGAGGCCTTCGTTGGAAACGGGATTTCTCAGTATACAGCTAGACAGATGAATTCCCAGTAAGTTCTTTGTGTTGTGTCTATTCAACTCACAGAGTTGAACCTTCCTTTAGACAGAGCAGTTTGCAAACACTCTTTTTGTGGAATTTGCAAGTGGAGATTTCAAGCGATTTCAGGCCAAACTTAGAAAGGGAAATACCTTTGTATAAAAACTAGACAGAATCATTCTCAGAAACTACTCTGTGTTGTGTGCGTTCCACTCACAGAGTTTAACCTTTCTTTTCATAGAGCAGTTTGGAAACACTCTGTTTGTTAAGTCTGCAAGTGGATATTTAGACCTCTTTGACGCCTTCGTTTGAAACGGGATTTCTTCATATACAGCTAGACACATGAATGCTCAGTAACTTCTTTGTGTTGTGTGTATTCAACTCACAGAGTTGAACCTTTCTTTAGACAGAGCAGATTTGAAACACTCTTTTTGTGGATTTTACAAGTGGAGATTTCCAGTGATTTGAGGCCAATTGTAGTAAAGGAAATATCCTCGTTTAAAAACTAGACAGAATCATTCTCAGAAACTACTTTGTGATGTGTGCGTTCAACTCACAGAGTTTCACCTTTCTTTTCATAGAGCAGTTTGGAAACACTCTGTTTCTTAAGTTTGCAAGAGGATATTTGGACCACTTTGAGGCCTTCGTTGGAAACGGGATTTCTCAGTATACAGCTAGACAGATGAATTCCCAGTAAGTTCTTTGTGTTGTGTCTATTCAACTCACAGAGTTGAACCTTCCTTTAGACAGAGCAGTTTGCAAACACTCTTTTTGTGGAATTTGCAAGTGGAGATTTCAAGCGATTTCAGGCCAAACTTAGAAAGGGAAATATCTTTGTATAAAAACTAGACAGAATCATTCTCAGAAACTACTCTGTGTTGTGTAAGTTCCACTCACAGAGTTTAACCTTTCTTTTCATAGAGCAGTTTGGAAACACTCTGTTTGTTAAGTCTGCAAGTGGATATTTAGCCCTCTTTGACGCCTTCGTTTGAAACGGGATTTCTTCATATACAGCTAGACACATGAATGCTCAGTAACTTCTTTGTGTTGTGTGTATTCAACTCACAGAGTTGAACCTTTCTTTAGACAGAGCAGATTTGAAACACTCTTTTTGTGGATTTTACAAGTGGAGATTTCAAGCGATTTGAGGCCAATTGTAGTAAAGGAAATATCCTCGTTTAAAAACTAGACAGAATCATTCTCAGAAACTACTTTGTGATGTGTGCGTTCAACTCACAGAGTTTCACCTTTCTTTTCATAGAGCAGTTTGGAAACACTCTGTTTCTTAAGTTTGCAAGAGGATATTTGGACCACTTTGAGGCCTTCGTTGGAAACGGGATTTCTCAGTATACAGCTAGACAGATGAATTCCCAGTAAGTTCTTTGTGTTGTGTCTATTCAACTCACAGAGTTGAACCTTCCTTTAGACAGCGCAGTTTGCAAACACTCTTTTTGTGGAATTTGCAAGTGGAGATTTCAAGCGATTTCAGGGCAATCTTAGAAAGGGAAATATCTTTGTATAAAAACTAGACAGAATCTTTCTCAGAAACTACTTTGTGTTCTGTGCGTTCCACTCACAGAGTTTAACCTTTCTTTTCATAGAGCAGTTTGGAATCACTCTGTTTTTTAAGTCTGCAAGAGGATATTTAGACCTCTTTGACGCCTTCATTATAAACGGGATTTCTTCATATACAGCTAGACACATGAATTCTCAGTAACTTCTTTGTGTTGTGTGTATTCAACTCACAGAGTTGAACCTTTCTTTAGACAGAGCAGATTTGAAACACTCTTTTTGTGGATTTTACAAGTGGAGATTTCAAGCGATTTGAGGCCAATTGTAGTAAAGGAAATATCCTCGTTTAAAAACTAGACAGAATCATTCTCAGAAACTACTTTGTGATGTGTGTGTTCAACTCACAGAGTTTCACCTTTCTTTTCATAGAGCAGTTTGGAAACACTCTGTTGGTTAAGTTTGCAAGAGGATATTTGGACCACTTTGAGGCCTTCGTTGGAAACGGGATTTCTCAGTATACAGCTAGACAGATGAATTCCCAGTAAGTTCTTTGTGTTGTGTCTATTCAACTCACAGAGCTGAACCTTCCTTTAGACAGAGCAGTTTGCAAACACTCTTTTTGTGGAATTTGCAAGTGGAGATTTCAAGCGATTTCAGGCCAAACTTAGAAAGGGAAATATCTTTGTATAAAAACTAGACAGAGTCTTTCTCAGAAACTACTCTGTGTTGTGTGTGTTCCACTCACAGAGTTTAACCTTTCTTTTCATAGAGCAGTTTGGAAACACTCTGTTTGTTAAGTCTGCAAGGGGATATTTAGACCTCTTTGACGCCTTCGTTGGAAACGGGATTTCTTCATATACAGCTAGACACATGAATCCTCAGTAACTTCTTTGTGTTGTGTGTATTCAACTCACAGAGTTGAACCTTTCTTTAGACAGAGCAGATTTGAAACACTCTTTTTGTGGATTTTACAAGTGGAGATTTCAAGCGATTTGAGGCCAATTGTAGTAAAGGAAATATCCTCGTTTAAAAACTAGACAGAATCATTCTCAGAAACTACTTTGTGATGTGTGCGTTCAACTCACAGAGTTTCACCTTTCTTTTCATAGAGCAGTTTGGAAACACTCTGTTTCTTAAGTTTGCAAGAGGATATTTGGACCACTTTGAGGCCTTCGTTGGAAACGGGATTTCTCAGTATAATGCTAGACAGATGAATTCCCAGTAAGTTCTTTGTGTTGTGTCTATTCAACTCACAGAGTTGAACCTTCCTTTCGACAGCGCAGTTTGCAAACACTCTTTTTGTGGAATTTGCAAGTGGATATTTCAAGCGATTTCAGGCCAATCTTAGAAAGGGAAATATCTTTGTATAAAAACTAGACAGAATGTTTCTCAGAAACTACTTTGTGTTCTGTGGGTTCCACTCACAGACTTTAACCTTTCTTTTCATAGAGCAGTTTGGAATCACTCTGTTTTTTAAGTCTGCAAGGGGATATTTAGACCTCTTTGACGCCTTCATTATAAACGGGATTTCTTCATATACAGCTAGACACATGAATCCTCAGTAACTTCTTTGTGTTGTGTGTATTCAACTCACAGAGTTGAACCTTTCTTTAGACAGAGCAGATTTGAAACACTCTTTTTGTGCATTTTACAAGTGGAGATTTCAAGCGATTTGAGGCCAATTGTAGTAAAGGAAATATCCTCGTTTAAAAACTAGACAGAATCATTCTCAGAAACTACTTTGTGATGTGTGCGTTCAACTCACAGAGTTTCACCTTTCTTTTCATAGAGCAGTTTGGAAACACTCTGTTTCTTAAGTTTGCAAGAGGATATTTGGACCACTTTGAGGCCTTCGTTGGAAACGGGATTTCTCAGTATACAGCTAGACAGATGAATTCCCAGTAAGTTCTTTGTGTTGTGTCTATTCAACTCACAGAGTTGAACCTTCCTTTAGACAGCGCAGTTTGCAAACACTCTTTTTGTGGAATTTGCAAGTGGAGATTTCAAGCGATTTCAGGCCAATCTTAGAAAGGGAAATATCTTTGTATAAAAACTAGAAAGAATCTTTCTCAGAAACTACTTTGTGTTCTGTGCGTTCCACTCACAGAGTTTAACCTTTCTTTTCATAGAGCAGTTTGGAATCACTCTGTTTTTTAAGTCTGCAAGAGGATATTTAGACCTCTTTGACGCCTTCATTATAAACGGGATTTCTTCATATACAGCTAGACACATGAATTCTCAGTAACTTCTTTGTGTTGTGTGTATTCAACTCACAGAGTTGAACCTTTCTTTAGACAGAGCAGATTTGAAACACTCTTTTTGTGGATTTTACAAGTGGAGATTTCAAGCGATTTGAGGCCAATTGTAGTAAAGGAAATATCCTCGTTTAAAAACTAGACAGAATCATTCTCAGAAACTACTTTGTGATGTGTGTGTTCAACTCACAGAGTTTCACCTTTCTTTTCATAGAGCAGTTTGGAAACACTCTGTTGGTTAAGTTTGCAAGAGGATATTTGGACCACTTTGAGGCCTTCGTTGGAAACGGGATTTCTCAGTATACAGCTAGACAGATGAATTCCCAGTAAGTTCTTTGTGTTGTGTCTATTCAACTCACAGAGCTGAACCTTCCTTTAGACAGAGCAGTTTGCAAACACTCTTTTTGTGGAATTTGGAAGTGGAGATTTCAAGCGATTTCAGGCCAAACTTAGAAAGGGAAATATCTTTGTATAAAAACTAGACAGAATCTTTCTCAGAAACTACTCTGTGTTGTGTGTGTTCCACTCACAGAGTTTAACCTTTCTTTTCATAGAGCAGTTTGGAAACACTCTGTTTGTTAAGTCTGCAAGGGGATATTTAGACCTCTTTGACGCCTTCGTTGGAAACGGGATTTCTTCATATACAGCTAGACACATGAATCCTCAGTAACTTCTTTGTGTTGTGTGTATTCAACTCACAGAGTTGAACCTTTCTTTAGACAGAGCAGATTTGAAACACTCTTTTTGTGGATTTTACAAGTGGAGATTTCAAGCGATTTGAGGCCAATTGTAGTAAAGGAAATATCCTCGTTTAAAAACTAGACAGAATCATTCTCAGAAACTACTTTGTGATGTGTGCGTTCAACTCACAGAGTTTCACCTTTCTTTTCATAGAGCAGTTTGGAAACACTCTGTTTCTTAAGTTTGCAAGAGGATATTTGGACCACTTTGAGGCCTTCGTTGGAAACGGGATTTCTCAGTATAATGCTAGACAGATGAATTCCCAGTAAGTTCTTTGTGTTGTGTCTATTCAACTCACAGAGTTGAACCTTCCTTTCGACAGCGCAGTTTGCAAACACTCTTTTTGTGGAATTTGCAAGTGGAGATTTCAAGCGATTTCAGGCCAATCTTAGAAAGGGAAATATCTTTGTATAAAAACTAGACAGAATGTTTCTCAGAAACTACTTTGTGTTCTGTGGGTTCCACTCACAGACTTTAACCTTTCTTTTCATAGAGCAGTTTGGAATCACCCTGTTTTTTAAGTCTGCAAGGGGATATTTAGACCTCTTTGATGCCTTCATTATAAACGGGATTTCTTCATATACAGCTAGACACATGAATTCTCAGTAACTTCTTTGTGTTGTGTGTATTCAACTCACAGAGTTGAAACTTTCTTTAGACAGAGCAGATTTGAAACACTCTTTTTGTGGATTTTACAAGTGGAGATTTCAAGCGATTTGAGGCCAATTGTAGTAAAGGAAATATCCTCGTTTAAAAACTAGACAGAATCATACTCAGAAACTACTTTGTGATGTGTGCGTTCAACTCACAGAGTTTCACCTTTCTTTTCATTGAGCAGTTTGGAAACACTCTGTTTCTTAAGTTTGCAAGAGGATATTTGGACCACTTTGAGGCCTTCGTTGGAAACGGGATTTCTCAGTATAATGCTAGACAGATGAATTCCCAGTAAGTTCTTTGTGTTGTGTCTATTCAACTCACAGAGTTGAACCTTCCTTTAGACAGAGCAGTTTGCAAACACTCTTTTTGTGGAATTTGCAAGTGGAGATTTCAAGCGATTTCAGGCCAATCTTAGAAAGGGAAATATCTTTGTATAAAAACTAGACAGAATCTTTCTCAGAAACTACTTTGTGTTCTGTGCGTTCCACTCACAGAGTTTAACCTTTCTTTTCATAGAGCAGTTTGGAATCACTCTGTTTTTTAAGTCTGCAAGGGGATATTTAGACCTCTTTGACGCCTTCGTTGGAAACGGGATTTCTTCATATACAGCTAGACACATGAATTCTCAGTAACTTCTTTGTGTTGTGTGTATTCAACTCACAGAGTTGAACCTTTCTTTAGACAGAGCAGATTTGAAACACACTTTTTGTGGATTTTACAAGTGGAGATTTCAAGCGATTTGAGGCCAATTGTAGTAAAGGAAATATCCTCGTTTAAAAACTAGACAGAATCATTCTCAGAAACTACTTTGTGATGTGTGCGTTCAACTCACAGAGTTTCACCTTTCTTTTCATAGAGCAGTTTGGAAACACTCTGTTTCTTAAGTTTGCAAGAGGATATTTGGACCACTTTGAGGCCTTCGTTGGAAACGGGATTTCTCAGTATAATGCTAGACAGATGAATTCCCAGTAAGTTCTTTGTGTTGTGTCTATTCAACTCACAGAGTTGAACCTTCCTTTAGACAGCGCAGTTTGCAAACACTCTTTTTGTGGAATTTGCAAGTGGAGATTTCAAGCGATTTCAGGCCAAACTTAGAAAGGGAAATATCTTTGTATAAAAACTAGACAGAATGTTTCTCAGAAACTACTTTGTGTTCTGTGGGTTCCACTCACAGACTTTAACCTTTCTTTTCATAGAGCAGTTTGGAATCACTCTGTTTTTTAAGTCTGCAAGGGGATATTTAGACCTCTTTGACGCCTTCATTATAAACGGGATTTCTTCATATACAGCTAGACACATGAATTCTCACTAACTTCTTTGTGTTGTGTGTATTCAACTCACAGAGTTGAACCTTTCTTTAGACAGAGCAGATTTGAAACACTCTTTTTGTGGATTTTACAAGTGGAGATTTCAAGCGATTTGAGGCCAATTGTAGTAAAGGAAATATCCTCGTTTAAAAACTAGACAGAATCATTCTCAGAAACTACTTTGTGATGTGTGCGTTCAACTCACAGAGTTTCACCTTTCTTTTCATAGAGCAGTTTGGAAACACTCTTTTTCTTAAGTTTGCAAGAGGATATTTGGACCACTTTGAGGCCTTCGTTGGAAACGGGATTTCTCAGTATACAGCTAGACAGATGAATTCCCAGTAAGTTCTTTGTGTTGTGTCTATTCAACTCACAGAGTTGAACCTTCCTTTAGACAGAGCAGTTTGCAAACACTCTTTTTGTGGAATTTGCAAGTGGAGATTTCAAGCGATTTCAGGCCAAACTTAGAAAGGGAAATATCTTTGTATAAAAACTAGACAGAATCATTCTCAGAAACTACTCTGTGTTGTGTACGTTCCACTCACAGAGTTTAACCTTTCTTTTCATAGAGCAGTTTGGAAACACTCTGTTTGTTAAGTCTGCAAGTGGATATTTAGACCTCTTTGACGCCTTCGTTTGAAACGGGTTTTCTTCATATACAGCTAGACACATGAATTCTCAGTAACTTCTTTGTGTTGTGTGTATTCAACTCACAGAGTTGAACCTTTCTTTAGACAGAGCAGATTTGAAACACTCTTTTTGTGGATTTTACAAGTGGAGATTTCAAGCGATTTGAGGCCAATTGTAGTAAAGGAAATATCCTCGTTTAAAAACTAGACAGAATCATTCTCAGAAACTACTTTGTGATGTGTGCGTTCAACTCACAGAGTTTCACCTTTCTTTTCATAGAGCAGTTTGGAAACACTCTGTTTCTTAAGTTTGCAAGAGGATATTTGGACCACTTTGAGGCCTTCGTTGGAAACGGGATTTCTCAGTATACAGCTAGACAGATGAATTCCCAGTAAGTTCTTTGTGTTGTGTCTATTCAACTCACAGAGTTGAACCTTCCTTTAGACAGAGCAGTTTGCAAACACTCTTTTTGTGGAATTTGCAAGTGGAGATTTCAAGCGATTTCAGGCCAAACTTAGAAAGGGAAATATCTTTGTATAAAAACTAGACAGAATCATTCTCAGAAACTACTCTGTGTTGTGTACGTTCCACTCACAGAGTTTAACTTTTCTTTTCATAGAGCAGTTTGGAAACACTCTGTTTGTTAAGTCTGCAAGTGGATATTTAGACCTCTTTGACGCCTTCGTTTGAAACGGGATTTCTTCATATACAGCTAGACACATGAATTCTCAGTAACTTCTTTGTGTTGTGTGTATTCAACTCACGGAGTTGAACCTTTCTTTAGACAGAGCAGATTTGAAACACTCTTTTTGTGGATTTTACAAGTGGAGATTTCAAGCGATTTGAGGCCAATTGTAGTAAAGGAAATATCCTCGTTTAAAAACTAGACAGAATCATTCTCAGAAACTACTTTGTGATGTGTGCGTTCAACTCACAGAGTTTCACCTTTCTTTTCATAGAGCAGTTTGGAAACACTCTGTTTCTTAAGTTTGCAAGAGGATATTTGGACCACTTTGAGGCCTTCGTTGGAAACGGGATTTCTCAGTATAATGCTAGACAGATGAATTCCCAGTAAGTTCTTTGTGTTGTGTCTATTCAACTCACAGAGTTGAACCTTCCTTTAGACAGCGCAGTTTGCAAACACTCTTTTTGTGGAATTTGCAAGTGGAGATTTCAAGCGATTTCAGGCCAATCTTAGAAAGGGAAATATCTTTGTATAAAAACTAGACAGAATCTTTCTCAGAAACTACTTTGTGTTCTGTGCGTTCCACTCACAGAGTTTAACCTTTCTTTTCATAGAGCAGTTTGGAATCACTCTGTTTTTTAAGTCTGCAAGGGGATATTTAGACCTCTTTGACGCCTTCGTTTGAAACGGGATTTCTTCATATACAGCTAGACACATGAATTCTCAGTAACTTCTTTGTGTTGTGTGTATTCAACTCACAGAGTTGAACCTTTCTTTAGACAGAGCAGATTTGAAACACTCTTTTTGTGGATTTTACAAGTGGAGATTTCAAGCGATTTGAGGCCAATTGTAGTAAAGGAAATATCCTCGTTTAAAAACTAGACAGAATCATTCTCAGAAACTACTCTGTGATGTGTGCGTTCAACTCACAGAGTTTCACCTTTCTTTTCATAGAGCAGTTTGGAAACACTCTGTTTCTTAAGTTTGCAAGAGGATATTTGGACCACTTTGAGGCCTTCGTTGGAAACGGGATTTCTCAGTATAATGCTAGACAGATGAATTCCCAGTAAGTTCTTTGTGTTGTGTCTATTCAACTCACAGAGTTGAACCTTCCTTTAGACAGCGCAGTTTGCAAACACTCTTTTTGTGGAATTTGCAAGTGGAGATTTCAAGCGATTTCAGGCCAAACTTAGAAAGGGAAATATCTTTGTATAAAAACTAGACAGAATCTTTCTCAGAAACTACTTTGTGTTCTGTGCGTTCCACTCACAGACTTTAACCTTTCTTTTCATAGAGCAGTTTGGAATCACTCTGTTTTTTAAGTCTGCAAGGGGATATTTAGACCTCTTTGACGCCTTCATTATAAACGGGATTTCTTCATATACAGCTAGACACATGAATGCTAAGTAACTTCTTTGTGTTGTGTGTATTCAACTCACAGAGGTGAACCTTTCTTTAGACAGAGCAGATTTGAAACACTCTTTTTGTGGATTTTACAAGTGGAGATTTCAAGCGATTTGAGGCCAATTGTAGTAAAGGAAATATCCTCGTTTAAAAACCAGACAGAATCCTTCTCAGAAACTACTTTGTGATGTGTGCGTTCAACTCACAGAGTTTCACCTTTCTTTTCATAGAGCAGTTTGGAAACACTCTGTTTCTTAAGTTTGCAGGAGGATATTTGGACCACTTTGAGGCCTTCGTTGGAAACGGGATTTCTCAGTATAATGCTAGACAGATGAATTCCCAGTAAGTTCTTTGTGTTGTGTCTATTCAACTCACAGAGTTGAACCTTCCTTTAGACAGCGCAGTTTGCAAACACTCTTTTTGTGGAATTTGCAAGTGGAGATTTCAAGCGATTTCAGGCCAATCTTAGAAAGGGAAATATCTTTGTATAAAAACTAGACAGAATCTTTCTCAGAAACTACTTTGTGTTCTGTGCATTCCACTCACAGAATTTAACCTTTCTTTTCATAGAGCAGTTTGGAATCACTCTGTTTTTTTAAGTCTGCAAGGGGATATTTAGACCTCTTTGACGCCTTCATTATAAACGGGATTTCTTCATATACAGCTAGACACATGAATTCTCAGTAACTTCTTTGTGTTGTGTGTATTCAACTCACAGAGTTGAACCTTTCTTTAGACAGAGCAGATTTGAAACGCTCTTTTTGTGGATTTTACAAGTGGAGATTTCAAGCGATTTGAGGCCAATTGTAGTAAAGGAAATATCCTCGTTTAAAAACTAGACAGAATCATTCTCAGAAACTACTTTGTGATGTGTGCGTTCAACTCACAGAGTTTCACCTTTCTTTTCATAGAGCAGTTTGGAAACACTCTGTTTCTTAAGTTTGCAAGAGGATATTTGGACCACTTTGAGGCCTTCGTTGGAAACGGGATTTCTCAGTATAATGCTAGACAGATGAATTCCCAGTAAGTTCTTTGTGTTGTGTCTATTCAACTCACAGAGTTGAACCTTCCTTTAGACAGCGCAGTTTGCAAACACTCTTTTTGTGGAATTTGCAAGTGGAGATTTCAACCGATTTCAGGCCAATCTTAGAAAGGGAAATATCTTTGTATAAAAACTAGACAGAATCTTTCTCAGAAACTACTTTGTGTTCTGTGCGTTCCACTCACAGAGTTTAACCTTTCGTTTCATAGAGCAGTTTGGAATCACTCTGTTTATTAAGTCTGCAAGGGGATATTTAGACCTCTTTGACGCCTTCATTATAAACGGGATTTCTTCATATACAGCTAGACACATGAATGCTCAGTAACTTCTTTGTGTTGTGTGTATTCAACTCACAGAGTTGAACCTTTCTTTAGACAGAGCAGATTTGAAACACTCTTTTTGTGGATTTTACAAGTGGAGATTTCAAGCGATTTGAGGCCAATTGTAGTAAAGGAAATATCCTCGTTTAAAAACTAGACAGAATCATTCTCAGAAACTACTTTGTGATGTGTGCGTTCAACTCACAGAGTTTCACCTTTCTTTTCATAGAGCAGTTTGGAAACACTCTGTTTCTTAAGTTTGCAAGAGGATATTTGGACCACTTTGAGGCCTTCGTTGGAAACGGGATTTCTCAGTATAATGCTAGACAGATGAATTCCCAGTAAGTTCTTTGTGTTGTGTCTATTCAACTCACAGAGCTGAACCTTCCTTTAGACAGCGCAGTTTGCAAACACTCTTTTTGTGGAATTTGCAAGTGGAGATTTCAAGCGATTTCAGGCCAATCTTAGAAAGGGAAATATCTTTGTATAAAAACTAGACAGAATCTTTCTCAGAAACTACTTTGTGTTCTGTGCGTTCCACTCACAGAGTTTAACCTTTCTTTTCATAGAGCAGTTTGGAATCACTCTGTTTTTTAAGTCTGCAAGGGGATATTTAGACCTCTTTGACGCGTTCATTATAAACGGGATTTCTTCATATACAGCTAGACACATGAATTCTCAGTAACTTCTTTGTGTTGTGTGTATTCAACTCACAGAGTTGAACCTTTCTTTAGACAGAGCAGATTTGAAACACTCTTTTTGTGGATTTTACAAGTGGAGATTTCAAGCGATTTGAGGCCAATTGTAGTAAAGGAAATATCCTCGTTTAAAAACTAGACAGAATCATTCTCAGAAACTACTTTGTGATGTGTGTGTTCAACTCACAGAGTTTCACCTTTCTTTTCATAGAGCATTTTGGAAACACTCTGTTTCTTAAGTTTGCAAGAGGATATTTGAACCACTTTGAGGCCTTCGTTGGAAACGGGATTTCTCAGTATACAGCTAGACAGATGAATTCCCAGTAAGTTCTTTGTGTTGTGTCTATTCAACTCACAGAGCTGAACCTTCCTTTAGACAGAGCAGTTTGCAAACACTCTTTTTGTGGAATTTGCAAGTGGAGATTTCAAGCGATTTCAGGCCAAACTTAGAAAGGGAAATATCTTTGTATAAAAACTAGACAGAATCATTCTCAGAAACTACTCTGTGTTGTGTGCGTTCCACTCACAGAGTTTAACCTTTCTTTTCATAGAGCAGTTTGGAAACACTCTGTTTGTTAAGTCTGCAAGTGGATATTTAGACCTCTTTGACGCCTTCGTTTGAAACGGGATTTCTTCATATACAGCTAGACACATGAATGCTAAGTAACTTCTTTGTGTTGTGTGTATTCAACTCACAGAGGTGAACCTTTCTTTAGACAGAGCAGATTTGAAACACTCTTTTTGTGGATTTTACAAGTGGAGATTTCAAGCGATTTGAGGCCAATTGTAGTAAAGGAAATATCCTCGTTTAAAAACTAGACAGAATCCTTCTCAGAAACTACTTTGTGATGTGTGCGTTCAACTCACAGAGTTTCACCTTTCTTTTCATAGAGCAGTTTGGAAACACTCTGTTTCTTAAGTTTGCAAGAGGATATTTGGACCACTTTGAGGCCTTCGTTGGAAACGGGATTTCTCAGTATAATGCTAGACAGATGAATTCCCAGTAAGTTCTTTGTGTTGTGTCTATTCAACTCACAGAGCTGAACCTTCCTTTAGACAGTGCAGTTTGCAAACACTCTTTTTGTGGAATTTGCAAGTGGAGATTTCAAGCGATTTCAGGCCAATCTTAGAAAGGGAAATATCTTTGTGTAAAAACTAGACAGAATCATTCTCAGAAACGACTCTGTGTTGTGTGCGTTCCACTCACAGAGTTTAACCTTTCTTTTCATAGAGCAGTTTGGAAACACTCTGTTTGTTAAGTCTGCAAGGGGATATTTACACCTCTTTGACGCCTTCTTTGGAAACGGGATTTCTTCATATACAGCTAGACACATGAATGCTCAGTAACTTCTTTGTGTTGTGTGTATTCAACTCACAGAGTTGAACCTTTCTTTAGACAGAGCAGATTTGAAACACTCTTTTTGTGGATTTTACAAGTGGAGATTTCAAGCGATTTGAGGCCAATGGTAGTAAAGGAAATATCCTCGTTTAAAAACTAGACAGAATCATTCTCAGAAACTACTTTGTGATGTGTGCGTTCAACTCACAGAGTTTCACCTTTCTTTTCATAGAGCAGTTTGGAAACACTCTGTTTCTTAAGTTTGCAAGAGGATATTTGGACCACTTTGAGGCCTTCGTTGGAAACGGGATTTCTCAGTATACAGCTAGACAGATGAATTCCCAGTAAGTTCTTTGTGTTGTGTCTATTCAACTCACAGAGTTGAACCTTCCTTTAGACAGCGCAGTTTGCAAACACTCTTTTTGTGGAATTTGCAAGTGGAGATTTCAAGCGATTTCAGGGCAATCTTAGAAAGGGAAATATCTTTGTATAAAAACTAGACAGAATCTTTCTCAGAAACTACTTTGTGTTCTGTGCGTTCCACTCACAGAGTTTAACCTTTCTTTTCATAGAGCAGTTTGGAATCACTCTGTTTTTTAAGTCTGCAAGAGGATATTTAGACCTCTTTGACGCCTTCATTATAAACGGGATTTCTTCATATACAGCTAGACACATGAATTCTCAGTAACTTCTTTGTGTTGTGTGTATTCAACTCACAGAGTTGAACCTTTCTTTAGACAGAGCAGATTTGAAACACTCTTTTTGTGGATTTTACAAGTGGAGATTTCAAGCGATTTGAGGCCAATTGTAGTAAAGGAAATATCCTCGTTTAAAAACTAGACAGAATCATTCTCAGAAACTACTTTGTGATGTGTGTGTTCAACTCACAGAGTTTCACCTTTCTTTTCATAGAGCAGTTTGGAAACACTCTGTTGGTTAAGTTTGCAAGAGGATATTTGGACCACTTTGAGGCCTTCGTTGGAAACGGGATTTCTCAGTATACAGCTAGACAGATGAATTCCCAGTAAGTTCTTTGTGTTGTGTCTATTCAACTCACAGAGCTGAACCTTCCTTTAGACAGAGCAGTTTGCAAACACTCTTTTTGTGGAATTTGCAAGTGGAGATTTCAAGCGATTTCAGGCCAAACTTAGAAAGGGAAATATCTTTGTATAAAAACTAGACAGAGTCTTTCTCAGAAACTACTCTGTGTTGTGTGTGTTCCACTCACAGAGTTTAACCTTTCTTTTCATAGAGCAGTTTGGAAACACTCTGTTTGTTAAGTCTGCAAGGGGATATTTAGACCTCTTTGACGCCTTCGTTGGAAACGGGATTTCTTCATATACAGCTAGACACATGAATCCTCAGTAACTTCTTTGTGTTGTGTGTATTCAACTCACAGAGTTGAACCTTTCTTTAGACAGAGCAGATTTGAAACACTCTTTTTGTGGATTTTACAAGTGGAGATTTCAAGCGATTTGAGGCCAATTGTAGTAAAGGAAATATCCTCGTTTAAAAACTAGACAGAATCATTCTCAGAAACTACTTTGTGATGTGTGCGTTCAACTCACAGAGTTTCACCTTTCTTTTCATAGAGCAGTTTGGAAACACTCTGTTTCTTAAGTTTGCAAGAGGATATTTGGACCACTTTGAGGCCTTCGTTGGAAACGGGATTTCTCAGTATAATGCTAGACAGATGAATTCCCAGTAAGTTCTTTGTGTTGTGTCTATTCAACTCACAGAGTTGAACCTTCCTTTCGACAGCGCAGTTTGCAAACACTCTTTTTGTGGAATTTGCAAGTGGATATTTCAAGCGATTTCAGGCCAATCTTAGAAAGGGAAATATCTTTGTATAAAAACTAGACAGAATGTTTCTCAGAAACTACTTTGTGTTCTGTGGGTTCCACTCACAGACTTTAACCTTTCTTTTCATAGAGCAGTTTGGAATCACTCTGTTTTTTAAGTCTGCAAGGGGATATTTAGACCTCTTTGACGCCTTCATTATAAACGGGATTTCTTCATATACAGCTAGACACATGAATGCTCAGTAACTTCTTTGTGTTGTGTGTATTCAACTCACAGAGTTGAACCTTTCTTTAGACAGAGCAGATTTGAAACACTCTTTTTGTGCATTTTACAAGTGGAGATTTCAAGCGATTTGAGGCCAATTGTAGTAAAGGAAATATCCTCGTTTAAAAACTAGACAGAATCATTCTCAGAAACTACTTTGCGATGTGTGCGTTCAACTCACAGAGTTTCACCTTTCTTTTCATAGAGCAGTTTCGAAACACTCTGTTTCTTAAGTTTGCAAGAGGATATTTGGACCACTTTGAGGCCTTCGTTGGAAACGGGATTTCTCAGTATACAGCTAGACAGATGAATTCCCAGTAAGTTCTTTGTGTTGTGTCTATTCAACTCACAGAGTTGAACCTTCCTTTAGACAGCGCAGTTTGCAAACACTCTTTTTGTGGAATTTGCAAGTGGAGATTTCAAGCGATTTCAGGCCAATCTTAGAAAGGGAAATATCTTTGTATAAAAACTAGAAAGAATCTTTCTCAGAAACTACTTTGTGTTCTGTGCGTTCCACTCACAGAGTTTAACCTTTCTTTTCATAGAGCAGTTTGGAATCACTCTGTTTTTTAAGTCTGCAAGAGGATATTTAGACCTCTTTGACGCCTTCATTATAAACGGGATTTCTTCATATACAGCTAGACACATGAATTCTCAGTAACTTCTTTGTGTTGTGTGTATTCAACTCACAGAGTTGAACCTTTCTTTAGACAGAGCAGATTTGAAACACTCTTTTTGTGGATTTTACAAGTGGAGATTTCAAGCGATTTGAGGCCAATTGTAGTAAAGGAAATATCCTCGTTTAAAAACAAGACAGAATCATTCTCAGAAACTACTTTGTGATGTGTGTGTTCAACTCACAGAGTTTCACCTTTCTTTTCATAGAGCAGTTTGGAAACACTCTGTTGGTTAAGTTTGCAAGAGGATATTTGGACCACTTTGAGGCCTTCGTTGGAAACGGGATTTCTCAGTATACAGCTAGACAGATGAATTCCCAGTAAGTTCTTTGTGTTGTGTCTATTCAACTCACAGAGCTGAACCTTCCTTTAGACAGAGCAGTTTGCAAACACTCTTTTTGTGGAATTTGGAAGTGGAGATTTCAAGCGATTTCAGGCCAAACTTAGAAAGGGAAATATCTTTGTATAAAAACTAGACAGAATCTTTCTCAGAAACTACTCTGTGTTGTGTGTGTTCCACTCACAGAGTTTAACCTTTCTTTTCATAGAGCAGTTTGGAAACACTCTGTTTGTTAAGTCTGCAAGGGGATATTTAGACCTCTTTGACGCCTTCGTTGGAAACGGGATTTCTTCATATACAGCTAGACACATGAATCCTCAGTAACTTCTTTGTGTTGTGTGTATTCAACTCACAGAGTTGAACCTTTCTTTAGACAGAGCAGATTTGAAACACTCTTTTTGTGGATTTTACAAGTGGAGATTTCAAGCGATTTGAGGCCAATTGTAGTAAAGGAAATATCCTCGTTTAAAAACTAGACAGAATCATTCTCAGAAACTACTTTGTGATGTGTGCGTTCAACTCACAGAGTTTCACCTTTCTTTTCATAGAGCAGTTTGGAAACACTCTGTTTCTTAAGTTTGCAAGAGGATATTTGGACCACTTTGAGGCCTTCGTTGGAAACGGGATTTCTCAGTATAATGCTAGACAGATGAATTCCCAGTAAGTTCTTTGTGTTGTGTCTATTCAACTCACAGAGTTGAACCTTCCTTTCGACAGCGCAGTTTGCAAACACTCTTTTTGTGGAATTTGCAAGTGGATATTTCAAGCGATTTCAGGCCAATCTTAGAAAGGGAAATATCTTTGTATAAAAACTAGACAGAATGTTTCTCAGAAACTACTTTGTGTTCTGTGGGTTCCACTCACAGACTTTAACCTTTCTTTTCATAGAGCAGTTTGGAATCACCCTGTTTTTTAAGTCTGCAAGGGGATATTTAGACCTCTTTGACGCCTTCATTATAAACGGGATTTCTTCATATACAGCTAGACACATGAATTCTCAGTAACTTCTTTGTGTTGTGTGTATTCAACTCACAGAGTTGAAACTTTCTTTAGACAGAGCAGATTTGAAACACTCTTTTTGTGGATTTTACAAGTGGAGATTTCAAGCGATTTGAGGCCAATTGTAGTAAAGGAAATATCCTCGTTTAAAAACTAGACAGAATCATACTCAGAAACTACTTTGTGATGTGTGCGTTCAACTCACAGAGTTTCACCTTTCTTTTCATTGAGCAGTTTGGAAACACTCTGTTTCTTAAGTTTGCAAGAGGATATTTGGACCACTTTGAGGCCTTCGTTGGAAACGGGATTTCTCAGTATAATGCTAGACAGATGAATTCCCAGTAAGTTCTTTGTGTTGTGTCTATTCAACTCACAGAGTTGAACCTTCCTTTAGACAGAGCAGTTTGCAAACACTCTTTTTGTGGAATTTGCAAGTGGAGATTTCAAGCGATTTCAGGCCAATCTTAGAAAGGGAAATATCTTTGTATAAAAACTAGACAGAATCTTTCTCAGAAACTACTTTGTGTTCTGTGCGTTCCACTCACAGAGTTTAACCTTTCTTTTCATAGAGCAGTTTGGAATCACTCTGTTTTTTAAGTCTGCAAGGGGATATTTAGACCTCTTTGACGCCTTCGTTGGAAACGGGATTTCTTCATATACAGCTAGTCACATGAATTCTCAGTAACTTCTTTGTGTTGTGTGTATTCAACTCACAGAGTTGAACCTTTCTTTAGACAGAGCAGATTTGAAACACTCTTTTTGTGGATTTTACAAGTGGAGATTTCAAGCGATTTGAGGCCAATTGTAGTAAAGGAAATATCCTCGTTTAAAAACTAGACAGAATCATTCTCAGAAACTACTTTGTGATGTGTGCGTTCAACTCACAGAGTTTCACCTTTCTTTTCATAGAGCAGTTTGGAAACACTCTGTTTCTTAAGTTTGCAAGAGGATATTTGGACCACTTTGAGGCCTTCGTTGGAAACGGGATTTCTCAGTATAATGCTAGACAGATGAATTCCCAGTAAGTTCTTTGTGTTGTGTCTATTCAACTCACAGAGTTGAACCTTCCTTTAGACAGCGCAGTTTGCAAACACTCTTTTTGTGGAATTTGCAAGTGGAGATTTCAAGCGATTTCAGGCCAAACTTAGAAAGGGAAATATCTTTGTATAAAAACTAGACAGAATGTTTCTCAGAAACTACTTTGTGTTCTGTGGGTTCCACTCACAGACTTTAACCTTTCTTTTCATAGAGCAGTTTGGAATCACTCTGTTTTTTAAGTCTGCAAGGGGATATTTAGACCTCTTTGACGCCTTCATTATAAACGGGATTTCTTCATATACAGCTAGACACATGAATTCTCAGTAACTTCTTTGTGTTGTGTGTATTCAACTCACAGAGTTGAACCTTTCTTTAGACAGAGCAGATTTGAAACACTCTTTTTGTGGATTTTACAAGTGGAGATTTCAAGCGATTTGAGGCCAATTGTAGTAAAGGAAATATCCTCGTTTAAAAACTAGACAGAATCATTCTCAGAAACTACTTTGTGATGTGTGCGTTCAACTCACAGAGTTTCACCTTTCTTTTCATAGAGCGGTTTGGAAACACTCTGTTTCTTAAGTTTGCAAGAGGATATTTGGACCACTTTGAGGCCTTCGTTGGAAACGGGATTTCTCAGTATACAGCTAGACAGATGAATTCCCAGTAAGTTCTTTGTGTTGTGTCTATTCAACTCACAGAGTTGAACCTTCCTTTAGACAGAGCAGTTTGCAAACACTCTTTTTGTGGAATTTGCAAGTGGAGATTTCAAGCGATTTCAGGCCAAACTTAGAAAGGGAAATATCTTTGTATAAAAACTAGACAGAATCATTCTGAGAAACTACTCTGTGTTGTGTACGTTCCACTCACAGAGTTTAACCTTTCTTTTCATAGAGCAGTTTGGAAACACTCTGTTTGTTAAGTCTGCAAGTGGATATTTAGACCTCTTTGACGCCTTCGTTTGAAACGGGTTTTCTTCATATACAGCTAGACACATGAATTCTCAGTAACTTCTTTGTGTTGTGTGTATTCAACTCACAGAGTTGAACCTTTCTTTAGACAGAGCAGATTTGAGACACTCTTTTTGTGGATTTTACAAGTGGAGATTTCAAGCGATTTGAGGCCAATTGTAGTAAAGGAAATATCCTCGTTTAAAAACTAGACAGAATCATTCTCAGAAACTACTTTGTGATGTGTGCGTTCAACTCACAGAGTTTCACCTTTCTTTTCATAGAGCAGTTTGGAAACACTCTGTTTCTTAAGTTTGCAAGAGGATATTTGGACCACTTTGAGGCCTTCGTTGGAAACGGGATTTCTCAGTATACAGCTAGACAGATGAATTCCCAGTAAGTTCTTTGTGTTGTGTCTATTCAACTCACAGAGTTGAACCTTCCTTTAGACAGAGCAGTTTGCAAACACTCTTTTTGTGGAATTTGCAAGTGGAGATTTCAAGCGATTTCAGGCCAAACTTAGAAAGGGAAATATCTTTGTATAAAAACTAGACAGAATCATTCTCAGAAACTACTCTGTGTTGTGTACGTTCCACTCACAGAGTTTAACCTTTCTTTTCATAGAGCAGTTTGGAAACACTCTGTTTGTTAAGTCTGCAAGTGGATATTTAGACCTCTTTGACGCCTTCGTTTGAAACGGGATTTCTTCATATACAGCTAGACACATGAATTCTCAGTAACTTCTTTGTGTTGTGTGTATTCAACTCACAGAGTTGAACCTTTCTTTAGACAGAGCAGATTTGAAACACTCTTTTTGTGGATTTTACAAGTGGAGATTTCAAGCGATTTGAGGCCAATTGTAGTAAAGGAAATATCCTCGTTTAAAAACTAGACAGAATCATTCTCAGAAACTACTTTGTGATGTGTGCGTTCAACTCACAGAGTTTCACCTTTCTTTTCATAGAGCAGTTTGGAAACACTCTGTTTCTTAAGTTTGCAAGAGGATATTTGGACCACTTTGAGGCCTTCGTTGGAAACGGGATTTCTCAGTATAATGCTAGACAGATGAATTCCCAGTAAGTTCTTTGTGTTGTGTCTATTCAACTCACAGAGTTGAACCTTCCTTTAGACAGCGCAGTTTGCAAACACTCTTTTTGTGGAATTTGCAAGTGGAGATTTCAAGCGATTTCAGGCCAATCTTAGAAAGGGAAATATCTTTGTATAAAAACTAGACAGAATCTTTCTCAGAAACTACTTTGTGTTCTGTGCGTTCCACTCACAGAGTTTAACCTTTCTTTTCATAGAGCAGTTTGGAATCACTCTGTTTTTTAAGTCTGCAAGGGGATATTTAGACCTCTTTGACGCCTTCGTTTGAAACGGGATTTCTTCATATACAGCTAGACACATGAATTCTCAGTAACTTCTTTGTGTTGTGTGTATTCAACTCACAGAGTTGAACCTTTCTTTAGACAGAGCAGATTTGAAACACTCTTTTTGTGGATTTTACAAGTGGAGATTTCAAGCGATTTGAGGCCAATTGTAGTAAAGGAAATATCCTCGTTTAAAAACTAGACAGAATCATTCTCAGAAACTACTCTGTGATGTGTGCGTTCAACTCACAGAGTTTCACCTTTCTTTTCATAGAGCAGTTTGGAAACACTCTGTTTCTTAAGTTTGCAAGAGGATATTTGGACCACTTTGAGGCCTTCGTTGGAAACGGGATTTCTCAGTATAATGCTAGACAGATGAATTCCCAGTAAGTTCTTTGTGTTGTGTCTATTCAACTCACAGAGTTGAACCTTCCTTTAGACAGCGCAGTTTGCAAACACTCTTTTTGTGGAATTTGCAAGTGGAGATTTCAAGCGATTTCAGGCCAAACTTAGAAAGGGAAATATCTTTGTATAAAAACTAGACAGAATCTTTCTCAGAAACTACTTTGTGTTCTGTGCGTTCCACTCACAGACTTTAACCTTTCTTTTCATAGAGCAGTTTGGAATCACTCTGTTTTTTAAGTCTGCAAGGGGATATTTAGACCTCTTTGACGCCTTCATTATAAACGGGATTTCTTCATATACAGCTAGACACATGAATGCTAAGTAACTTCTTTGTGTTGTGTGTATTCAACTCACAGAGGTGAACCTTTCTTTAGACAGAGCAGATTTGAAACACTCTTTTTGTGGATTTTACAAGTGGAGATTTCAAGCGATTTGAGGCCAATTGTAGTAAAGGAAATATCCTCGTTTAAAAACCAGACAGAATCCTTCTCAGAAACTACTTTGTGATGTGTGCGTTCAACTCACAGAGTTTCACCTTTCTTTTCATAGAGCAGTTTGGAAACACTCTGTTTCTTAAGTTTGCAGGAGGATATTTGGACCACTTTGAGGCCTTCGTTGGAAACGGGATTTCTCAGTATAATGCTAGACAGATGAATTCCCAGTAAGTTCTTTGTGTTGTGTCTATTCAACTCACAGAGTTGAACCTTCCTTTAGACAGCGCAGTTTGCAAACACTCTTTTTGTGGAATTTGCAAGTGGAGATTTCAAGCGATTTCAGGCCAATCTTAGAAAGGGAAATATCTTTGTATAAAAACTAGACAGAATCTTTCTCAGAAACTACTTTGTGTTCTGTGCATTCCACTCACAGAGTTTAACCTTTCTTTTCATAGAGCAGTTTGGAATCACTCTGTTTTTTTAAGTCTGCAAGGGGATATTTAGACCTCTTTGACGCCTTCATTATAAACGGGATTTCTTCATATACAGCTAGACACATGAATTCTCAGTAACTTCTTTGTGTTGTGTGTATTCAACTCACAGAGTTGAACCTTTCTTTAGACAGAGCAGATTTGAAACGCTCTTTTTGTGGATTTTACAAGTGGAGATTTCAAGCGATTTGAGGCCAATTGTAGTAAAGGAAATATCCTCGTTTAAAAACTAGACAGAATCATTCTCAGAAACTACTTTGTGATGTGTGCGTTCAACTCACAGAGTTTCACCTTTCTTTTCATAGAGCAGTTTGGAAACACTCTGTTTCTTAAGTTTGCAAGAGGATATTTGGACCACTTTGAGGCCTTCGTTGGAAACGGGATTTCTCAGTATAATGCTAGACAGATGAATTCCCAGTAAGTTCTTTGTGTTGTGTCTATTCAACTCACAGAGTTGAACCTTCCTTTAGACAGCGCAGTTTGCAAACACTCTTTTTGTGGAATTTGCAAGTGGAGATTTCAACCGATTTCAGGCCAATCTTAGAAAGGGAAATATCTTTGTATAAAAACTAGACAGAATCTTTCTCAGAAACTACTTTGTGTTCTGTGCGTTCCACTCACAGAGTTTAACCTTTCGTTTCATAGAGCAGTTTGGAATCACTCTGTTTATTAAGTCTGCAAGGGGATATTTAGACCTCTTTGACGCCTTCATTATAAACGGGATTTCTTCATATACAGCTAGACACATGAATGCTCAGTAACTTCTTTGTGTTGTGTGTATTCAACTCACAGAGTTGAACCTTTCTTTAGACAGAGCAGATTTGAAACACTCTTTTTGTGGATTTTACAAGTGGAGATTTCAAGCGATTTGAGGCCAATTGTAGTAAAGGAAATATCCTCGTTTAAAAACTAGACAGAATCATTCTCAGAAACTACTTTGTGATGTGTGCGTTCAACTCACAGAGTTTCACCTTTCTTTTCATAGAGCAGTTTGGAAACACTCTGTTTCTTAAGTTTGCAAGAGGATATTTGGACCACTTTGAGGCCTTCGTTGGAAACGGGATTTCTCAGTATAATGCTAGACAGATGAATTCCCAGTAAGTTCTTTGTGTTGTGTCTATTCAACTCACAGAGTTGAACCTTCCTTTAGACAGCGCAGTTTGCAAACACTCTTTTTGTGGAATTTGCAAGTGGAGATTTCAACCGATTTCAGGCCAATCTTAGAAAGGGAAATATCTTTGTATAAAAACTAGACAGAATCTTTCTCAGAAACTACTTTGTGTTCTGTGCGTTCCACTCACAGAGTTTAACCTTTCGTTTCATAGAGCAGTTTGGAATCACTCTGTTTATTAAGTCTGCAAGGGGATATTTAGACCTCTTTGACGCCTTCATTATAAACGGGATTTCTTCATATACAGCTAGACACATGAATGCTCAGTAACTTCTTTGTGTTGTGTGTATTCAACTCACAGAGTTGAACCTTTCTTTAGACAGAGCAGATTTGAAACACTCTTTTTGTGGATTTTACAAGTGGAGATTTCAAGCGATTTGAGGCCAATTGTAGTAAAGGAAATATCCTCGTTTAAAAACTAGACAGAATCATTCTCAGAAACTACTTTGTGATGTGTGCGTTCAACTCACAGAGTTTCACCTTTCTTTTCATAGAGCAGTTTGGAAACACTCTGTTTCTTAAGTTTGCAAGAGGATATTTGGACCACTTTGAGGCCTTCGTTGGAAACGGGATTTCTCAGTATAATGCTAGACAGATGAATTCCCAGTAAGTTCTTTGTGTTGTGTCTATTCAACTCACAGAGCTGAACCTTCCTTTAGACAGCGCAGTTTGCAAACACTCTTTTTGTGGAATTTGCAAGTGGAGATTTCAAGCGATTTCAGGCCAATCTTAGAAAGGGAAATATCTTTGTATAAAAACTAGACAGAATCTTTCTCAGAAACTACTTTGTGTTCTGTGCGTTCCACTCACAGAGTTTAACCTTTCTTTTCATAGAGCAGTTTGGAATCACTCTGTTTTTTAAGTCTGCAAGGGGATATTTAGACCTCTTTGACGCGTTCATTATAAACGGGATTTCTTCATATACAGCTAGACACATGAATTCTCAGTAACTTCTTTGTGTTGTGTGTATTCAACTCACAGAGTTGAACCTTTCTTTAGACAGAGCAGATTTGAAACACTCTTTTTGTGGATTTTACAAGTGGAGATTTCAAGCGATTTGAGGCCAATTGTAGTAAAGGAAATATCCTCGTTTAAAAACTAGACAGAATCATTCTCAGAAACTACTTTGTGATGTGTGTGTTCAACTCACAGACTTTCACCTTTCTTTTCATAGAGCAGTTTGGAAACACTCTGTTGGTTAAGTTTGCAAGAGGATATTTGGACCACTTTGAGGCCTTCGTTGGAAACGGGATTTCTCAGTATACAGCTAGACAGATGAATTCCCAGTAAGTTCTTTGTGTTGTGTCTATTCAACTCACAGAGCTGAACCTTCCTTTAGACAGAGCAGTTTGCAAACACTCTTTTTGTGGAATTTGCAAGTGGAGATTTCAAGCGATTTCAGGCCAAACTTAGAAAGGGAAATATCTTTGTATAAAAACTAGACAGAATCTTTCTCAGAAACTACTCTGTGTTGTGTGTGTTCCACTCACAGAGTTTAACCTTTCTTTTCATAGAGCAGTTTGGAATCACTCTGTTTGTTAAGTCTGCAAGGGGATATTTAGACCTCTTTGACGCCTTCGTTGGAAACGGGATTTCTTCATATACAGCTAGACACATGAATTCTCAGTAACTTCTTTGTGTTGTGTGTATTCAACTCACAGAGTTGAACCTTTCTTTAGACAGAGCAGATTTGAAACACTCTTTTTGTGGATTTTACAAGTGGAGATTTCAAGCGATTTGAGGCCAATTGTAGTAAAGGAAATATCCTCGTTTAAAAACTAGACAGAATCATTCTCAGAAACTACTTTGTGATGTGTGCGTTCAACTCACAGAGTTTCACCTTTCTTTTCATAGAGCAGTTTGGAAACACTCTGTTTCTTAAGTTTGCAAGAGGATATTTTGACCACTTTGAGGCCTTCGTTGGAAACGGGATTTCTCAGTATAATGCTAGACAGATGAATTCCCAGTAAGTTCTTTGTGTTGTGTCTATTCAACTCACAGAGTTGAACCTTCCTTTAGACAGCGCAGTTTGCAAACACTCTTTTTGTGGAATTTGCAAGTGGAGATTTCAAGCGATTTCAGGCCAAACTTAGAAAGGGAAATATCTTTGTATAAAAACTAGACAGAATGTTTCTCAGAAACTACTTTGTGTTCTGTGGGTTCCACTCACAGACTTTAACCTTTCTTTTCATAGAGCAGTTTGGAATCACTCTGTTTTTTAAGTCTGCAAGGGGATATTTAGACCTCTTTGACGCCTTCATTATAAACGGGATTTCTTCATATACAGCTAGACACATGAATTCTCAGTAACTTCTTTGTGTTGTGTGTATTCAACTCACAGAGTTGAACCTTTCTTTAGACAGAGCAGATTTGAAACACTCTTTTTGTGGATTTTACAAGTGGAGATTTCAAGCGATTTGAGGCCAATTGTAGTAAAGGAAATATCCTCGTTTAAAAACTAGACAGAATCATTCTCAGAAACTACTTTGTGATGTGTGCGTTCAACTCACAGAGTTTCACCTTTCTTTTCATAGAGCAGTTTGGAAACACTCTGTTTCTTAAGTTTGCAAGAGGATATTTGGACCACTTTGAGGCCTTCGTTGGAAACGGGATTTCTCAGTATAATGCTAGACAGATGAATTCCCAGTAAGTTCTTTGTGTTGTGTCTATTCAACTCACAGAGTTGAACCTTCCTTTAGACAGAGCAGTTTGCAAACACTCTTTTTGTGGAATTTGCAAGTGGAGATTTCAAGCGATTTCAGGCCAATCTTAGAAAGGGAAATATCTTTGTATAAAAACTAGACAGAATCTTTCTCAGAAACTACTTTGTGTTCTGTGCGTTCCACTCACAGAGTTTAACCTTTCTTTTCATAGAGCAGTTTGGAATCACTCTGTTTTTTAAGTCTGCAAGGGGATATTTAGACCTCTTTGACGCCTTCGTTGGAAACGGGATTTCTTCATATACAGCTAGACACATGAATTCTCAGTAACTTCTTTGTGTTGTGTGTATTCAACTCACAGAGTTGAACCTTTCTTTAGACAGAGCAGATTTGAAACACTCTTTTTGTGGATTTTACAAGTGGAGATTTCAAGCGATTTGAGGCCAATTGTAGTAAAGGAAATATCCTCGTTTAAAAACTAGACAGAATCATTCTCAGAAACTACTCTGTGATGTGTGCGTTCAACTCACAGAGTTTCACCTTTCTTTTCATAGAGCAGTTTGGAAACACTCTGTTTCTTAAGTTTGCAAGAGGATATTTGGACCACTTTGAGGCCTTCGTTGGAAACGGGATTTCTCAGTATAATGCTAGACAGATGAATTCCCAGTAAGTTCTTTGTGTTGTGTCTATTCAACTCACAGAGTTGAACCTTCCTTTAGACAGCGCAGTTTGCAAACACTCTTTTTGTGGAATTTGCAAGTGGAGATTTCAAGCGATTTCAGGCCAAACTTAGAAAGGGAAATATCTTTGTATAAAAACTAGACAGAATCTTTCTCAGAAACTACTTTGTGTTCTGTGCGTTCCACTCACAGACTTTAACCTTTCGTTTCATAGAGCAGTTTGGAATCACTCTGTTTATTAAGTCTGCAAGGGGATATTTAGACCTCTTTGACGCCTTCATTATAAACGGGATTTCTTCATATACAGCTAGACACATGAATGCTCAGTAACTTCTTTGTGTTGTGTGTATTCAACTCACAGAGTTGAACCTTTCTTTAGACAGAGCAGATTTGAAACACTCTTTTTGTGGATTTTACAAGTGGAGATTTCCAGCGATTTGAGGCCAATTGTAGTAAAGGAAATATCCTCGTTTAAAAACTAGACAGAATCATTCTCAGAAACTACTTTGTGATGTGTGCGTTCAACTCATAGAGTTTCACCTTTCTTTTCATAGAGCAGTTTGGAAACACTCTGTTTCTTAAGTTTGCAAGAGGATATTTGGACCACTTTGAGGCCTTCGTTGGAAACGGGATTTCTCAGTATAATGCTAGACAGATGAATTCCCAGTAAGTTCTTTGTGTTGTGTCTATTCAACTCACAGAGCTGAACCTTCCTTTAGACAGCGCAGTTTGCAAACACTCTTTTTGTGGAATTTGCAAGTGGAGATTTCAAGCGATTTCAGGCCAATCTTAGAAAGGGAAATATCTTTGTATAAAAACTAGACAGAATCTTTCTCAGAAACTACTTTGTGTTCTGTGCGTTCCACTCACAGAGTTTAACCTTTCTTTTCATAGAGCAGTTTGGAATCACTCTGTTTTTTAAGTCTGCAAGGGGATATTTAGACCTCTTTGACGCGTTCATTATAAACGGGATTTCTTCATATACAGCTAGACACATGAATTCTCAGTAACTTCTTTGTGTTGTGTGTATTCAACTCACAGAGTTGAACCTTTCTTTAGACAGAGCAGATTTGAAACACTCTTTTTGTGGATTTTACAAGTGGAGATTTCAAGCGATTTGAGGCCAATTGTAGTAAAGGAAATATCCTCGTTTAAAAACTAGACAGAATCATTCTCAGAAACTACTTTGTGATGTGTGCGTTCAACTCACAGAGTTTCACCTTTCTTTTCATAGAGCAGTTTGGAAACACTCTGTTGGTTAAGTCTGCAAGGGGATATTTAGACCTCTTTGACGCCTTCGTTGGAAACGGGATTTCTTCATATACAGCTAGACACATGAATCCTCAGTAACTTCTTTGTGTTGTGTGTATTCAACTCACAGAGTTGAACCTTTCTTTAGACAGAGCAGATTTGAAACACTCTTTTTGTGGATTTTACAAGTGGAGATTTCAAGCGATTTGAGGCCAATTGTAGTAAAGGAAATATCCTCGTTTAAAAACTAGACAGAATCATTCTCAGAAACTACTTTGTGATGTGTGCGTTCAACTCACAGAGTTTCACCTTTCTTTTCATAGAGCAGTTTGGAAACACTCTGTTTCTTAAGTTTGCAAGAGGATATTTGGACCACTTTGAGGCCTTCGTTGGAAACGGGATTTCTCTGTATAATGCTAGACAGATGAATTCCCAGTAAGTTCTTTGTGTTGTGTCTATTCAACTCACAGAGTTGAACCTTCCTTTAGACAGAGCAGTTTGCAAACACTCTTTTTGTGGAATTTGCAAGTGGAGATTTCAAGCGATTTCAGGCCAAACTTAGAAAGGGAAATATCTTTGTATAAAAACTAGACAGAATCATTCTCAGAAACTACTCTGTGTTGTGTGCGTTCCACTCACAGAGTTTAACCTTTCTTTTCATAGAGCAGTTTGGAAACACTCTGTTTGTTAAGTCTGCAAGTGGATATTTAGACCTCTTTGACGCCTTCGTTTGAAACGGGATTTCTTCATATACAGCTAGACACATGAATGCTCAGTAACTTCTTTGTGTTGTGTGTATTCAACTCACAGAGTTGAACCTTTCTTTAGACAGAGCAGATTTGAAACACTCTTTTTGTGGATTTTACAAGTGGAGATTTCCAGCGATTTGAGGCCAATTGTAGTAAAGGAAATATCCTCGTTTAAAAACTAGACAGAATCATTCTCAGAAACTACTTTGTGATGTGTGCGTTCAACTCACAGAGTTTCACCTTTCTTTTCATAGAGCAGTTTGGAAACACTCTGTTTCTTAAGTTTGCAAGAGGATATTTGGACCACTTTGAGGCCTTCGTTGGAAACGGGATTTCTCAGTATACAGCTAGACAGATGAATTCCCAGTAAGTTCTTTGTGTTGTGTCTATTCAACTCACAGAGTTGAACCTTCCTTTAGACAGAGCAGTGTGCAAACACTCTTTTTGTGGAATTTGCAAGTGGAGATTTCAAGCGATTTCAGGCCAAACTTAGAAAGGGAAATATCTTTGTATAAAAACTAGACAGAATCATTCTCAGAAACTACTCTGTGTTGTGTAAGTTCCACTCACAGAGTTTAACCTTTCTTTTCATAGAGCAGTTTGGAAACACTCTGTTTGTTAATTCTGCAAGTGGATATTTAGACCTCTTTGACGCCTTCGTTTGAAACGGGATTTCTTCATATACAGCTAGACACATGAATGCTCAGTAACTTCTTTGTGTTGTGTGTATTCAACTCACAGAGTTGAACCTTTCTTTAGACAGAGCAGATTTGAAACACTCTTTTTGTGGATTTTACAAGTGGAGATTTCAAGCGATTTGAGGCCAATTGTAGTAAAGGAAATATCCTCGTTTAAAAACTAGACAGAATCATTCTCAGAAACTACTTTGTGATGTGTGCGTTCAACTCACAGAGTTTCACCTTTCTTTTCATTGAGCAGTTTGGAAACACTCTGTTTCTTATGTTTGCAAGAGGATATTTGGACCACTTTGAGGCCTTCGTTGGAAATGGGATTTCTCAGTATAATGCTAGACAGATGAATTCCCAGTAAGTTCTTTGTGTTGTGTCTATTCAACTCACAGAGTTGAACCTTCCTTTAGACAGAGCAGTTTGCAAACACTCTTTTTGTGGAATTTGCAAGTGGAAATTTCAAGCGATTTCAGGCCAATCTTAGAAAGGGAAATATCTTTGTATAAAAACTAGACAGAATCTTTCTCAGAAACTACTTTGTGTTCTGTGCGTTCCACTCACAGAGTTTAACCTTTCTTTTCATAGAGCAGTTTGGAATCACTCTGTTTTTTAAGTCTGCAAGGGGATATTTAGACCTCTTTGACGCCTTCGTTGGAAACGGGATTTCTTCATATACAGCTAGACACATGAATTCTCAGTAACTTCTTTGTGTTGTGTGTATTCAACTCACAGAGTTGAACCTTTCTTTAGACAGAGCAGATTTGAAACACTCTTTTTGTGGATTTTACAAGTGGAGATTTCAAGCGATTTGAGGCCAATTGTAGTAAAGGAAATATCCTCGTTTAAAAACTAGACAGAATCATTCTCAGAAACTACTTTGTGATGTGTGCGTTCAACTCACAGAGTTTCACCTTTCTTTTCATAGAGCAGTTTGGAAACACTCTGTTTCTTAAGTTTGCAAGAGGATATTTGGACCACTTTGAGGCCTTCGTTGGAAACGGGATTTCTCAGTATAATGCTAGACAGATGAATTCCCAGTAAGTTCTTTGTGTTGTGTCTATTCAACTCACAGAGTTGAACCTTCCTTTAGACAGCGCAGTTTGCAAACACTCTTTTTGTGGAATTTGCAAGTGGAGATTTCAAGCGATTTCAGGCCAATCTTAGAAAGGGAAATATCTTTGTATAAAAACTAGACAGAATCTTTCTCAGAAACTACTTTGTGTTCTGTGCGTTCCACTCACAGAGTTTAACCTTTCTTTTCATAGAGCAGTTTGGAATCACTCTGTTTTTTAAGTCTGCAAGGGGATATTTAGACCTCTTTGACGCCTTCGTTGGAAACGGGATTTCTTCATATACAGCTAGACACATGAATTCTCAGTAACTTCTTTGTGTTGTGTGTATTCAACTCACAGAGTTGAACCTTTCTTTAGACAGAGCAGATTTGAAACACTCTTTTTGTGGATTTTACAAGTGGAGATTTCAAGCGATTTGAGGCCAATTGTAGTAAAGGAAATATCCTCGTTTAAAAACTAGACAGAATCATTCTCAGAAACTACTTTGTGATGTGTGTGTTCAACTCACAGAGTTTCACCTTTCTTTTCATAGAGCAGTTTGGAAACACTCTGTTGGTTAAGTTTGCAAGAGGATATTTGGACCACTTTGAGGCCTTCGTTGGAAACGGGATTTCTCAGTATAATGCTAGACAGATGAATTCCCAGTAAGTTCTTTGTGTTGTGTCTATTCAACTCACAGAGCTGAACCTTCCTTTAGACAGCGCAGTTTGCAAACACTCTTTTTGTGGAATTTGCAAGTGGAGATTTCAAGCGATTTCAGGCCAATCTTAGAAAGGGAAATATCTTTGTGTAAAAACTAGACAGAATCATTCTCAGAAACTACTCTGTGTTGTGTGCGTTCCACTCACAGAGTTTAACCTTTCTTTTCATAGAGCAGTTTGGAAACACTCTGTTTGTTAAGTCTGCAAGTGGATATTTAGACCTCTTTGACGCCTTCGTTTGAAACGGGATTTCTTCATATACAGCTAGACACATGAATGCTCAGTAACTTCTTTGTGTTGTGTGTATTCAACTCACAGAGTTGAACCTTTCTTTAGACAGAGCAGATTTGAAACGCTCTTTTTGTGGATTTCACAAGTGGAGATTTCAAGCGATTTGAGGCCAATTGTAGTAAAGGAAATATCCTCGTTTAAAAACTAGACAGAATCATTCTCAGAAACTACTTTGTGATGTGTGCGTTCAACTCACAGAGTTTCACCTTTCTTTTCATAGAGCAGTTTGGAAACACTCTGTTTCTTAAGTTTGCAAGAGGATATTTGGACCACTTTGAGGCCTTCGTTGGAAACTGGTTTTCTCAGTATAATGCTAGACAGATGAATTCCCAGTAAGTTCTTTGTGTTGTGTCTATTCAACTCACAGAGTTGAACCTTCCTTTAGACAGCGCAGTTTGCAAACACTCTTTTTGTGGAATTTGCAAGTGGAGATTTCAAGCGATTTCAGGCCAATCTTAGAAAGGGAAATATCTTTGTATAAAAACTAGACAGAATCTTTCTCAGAAACTACTTTGTGTTGTGTGCGTTCCACTCACAGAGTTTAACCTTTCTTTTCATAGAGCAGTTTGGAATCACTCTGTTTTTTAAGTCTGCACGGGGATATTTAGACCTCTTTGACGCCTTCATTATAAACGGGATTTCTTCATATACAGCTAGACACATGAATTCTCAGTAACTTCTTTGTGTTGTGTGTATTCAACTCACAGAGTTGAACCTTTCTTTAGACAGAGCAGATTTGAAACACTCTTTTTGTGGATTTTACAAGTGGAGATTTCAAGCGATTTGAGGCCAATTGTAGTAAAGGAAATATCCTCGTTTAAAACTAGACAGAATCATTCTCAGAAACTACTTTGTGATGTGTGTGTTCAACTCACAGAGTTTCACCTTTCTTTTCATAGAGCAATTTGGAAACACTCTGTTGGTTAAGTTTGCAAGAGGATATTTGGACCACTTTGAGGCCTTCGTTGGAAACGGGATTTCTCAGTATACAGCTAGACAGATGAATTCCCAGTAAGTTCTTTGTGTTGTGGCTATTCAACTCACAGAGCTGAACCTTCCTTTAGACAGAGCAGTTTGCAAACACTCTTTTTGTGGAATTTGCAAGTGGAGATTTCAAGCGATTTCAGGCCAAACTTAGAAAGGGAAATATCTTTGTATAAAAACTAGACAGAATCATTCTCAGAAACTACTCTGTGTTGTGTGCGTTCCACTCACAGAGTTTAACCTTTCTTTTCATAGAGCAGTTTGGAAACACCCTGTTTGTTAAGTCTGCAAGTGGATATTTAGACCTCTTTGACGCCTTCGTTGGAAACGGGATTTCTTCATATACAGCTAGACACATGAATGCTCAGTAACTTCTTTGTGTTGTGTGTATTCAACTCACAGAGTTGAACCTTTCTTTAGACAGAGCAGATTTGAAACACTCTTTTTGTGGATTTTACAAGTGGAGATTTCAAGCGATTCGAGGCCAATTGTAGTAAAGGAAATATCCTCGTTTAAAAACTAGACAGAATCATTCTCAGAAACTACTTTGTGATGTGTGCGTTCAACTCACAGAGTTTCACCTTTCTTTTCATAGAGCAGTTTGGAAACACTCTGTTTCTTAAGTTTGCAAGAGGATATTTGGACCACTTTGAGGCCTTCGTTGGAAACGGGATTTCTCTGTATAATGCTAGACAGATGAATTCCCAGTAAGTTCTTTGTGTTGTGTCTATTCAACTCACAGAGTTGAACCTTCCTTTAGACAGAGCAGTTTGCAAACACTCTTTTTGTGGAATTTGCAAGTGGAGATTTCAAGCGATTTCAGGCCAAACTTAGAAAGGGAAATATCTTTGTATAAAAACTAGACAGAATCATTCTCAGAAACTACTCTGTGTTGTGTGCGTTCCACTCACAGAGTTTAACCTTTCTTTTCATAGAGCAGTTTGGAAACACTCTGTTTGTTAAGTCTGCAAGTGGATATTTAGACCTCTTTGACGCCTTCGTTGGAAACGGGATTTCTTCATATACAGCTAGACACATGAATTCTCAGTAACTTCTTTGTGTTGTGTGTATTCAACTCACAGAGTTGAACCTTTCTTTAGACAGAGCAGATTTGAAACACTCTTTTTGTGGATTTTACAAGTGGAGATTTCAAGCGATTTGAGGCCAATTGTAGTAAAAGAAATATCCTCGTTAAAAACTAGACAGAATCATTCTCAGAAACTACTTTGTGATGTGTGCGTTCAACTCACAGAGTTTCACCTTTCTTTTCATAGAGCAGTTTGGAAACACTCTGTTTCTTAAGTTTGCAAGAGGATATTTGGACCACTTTGAGGCCTTCGTTGGAAACGGGATTTCTCAGTATAATGCTAGACAGATGAATTCCCAGTAAGTTCTTTGTGTTGTGTCTATTCAACTCACAGAGTTGAACCTTCCTTTAGACAGCGCAGTTTGCAAACACTCTTTTTGTGGAATTTGCAAGTGGAGATTTCAAGCGATTTCAGGCCAATCTTAGAAAGGGAAATATCTTTGTATAAAAACTAGACAGAATCTTTCTCAGAAACTACTTTGTGTTCTGTGCGTTCCACTCACAGAGTTTAACCTTTCGTTTCATAGAGCAGTTTGGAATCACTCTGTTTTTTAAGTCTGCACGGGGATATTTAGACCTCTTTGACGCCTTCATTATAAACGGGATTTCTTCATATACAGCTAGACACATGAATTCTCAGTAACTTCTTTGTGTTGTGTGTATTCAACTCACAGAGTTGAACCTTTCTTTAGACAGAGCAGATTTGAAACACTCTTTTTGTGGATTTTACAAGTGGAGATTTCAAGCGATTTGAGGCCAATTGTAGTAAAGGAAATATCCTCGTTTAAAACTAGACAGAATCATTCTCAGAAACTACTTTGTGATGTGTGTGTTCAACTCACAGAGTTTCACCTTTCTTTTCATAGAGCAGTTTGGAAACACTCTGTTGGTTAAGTTTGCAAGAGGATATTTGGACCACTTTGAGGCCTTCGTTGGAAACGGGATTTCTCAGTATACAGCTAGACAGATGAATTCCCAGTAAGTTCTTTGTGTTGTGGCTATTCAACTCACAGAGCTGAACCTTCCTTTAGACAGAGCAGTTTGCAAACACTCTTTTTGTGGAATTTGCAAGTGGAGATTTCAAGCGATTTCAGGCCAAACTTAGAAAGGGAAATATCTTTGTATAAAAACTAGACAGAATCATTCTCAGAAACTACTCTGTGTTGTGTGCGTTCCACTCACAGAGTTTAACCTTTCTTTTCATAGAGCAGTTTGGAAACACTCTGTTTGTTAAGTCTGCAAGTGGATATTTAGACCTCTTTGACGCCTTCGTTGGAAACGGGATTTCTTCATATACAGCTAGACACATGAATGCTCAGTAACTTCTTTGTGTTGTGTGTATTCAACTCACAGAGTTGAACCTTTCTTTAGACAGAGCAGATTTGAAACACTCTTTTTGTGGATTTTACAAGTGGAGATTTCAAGCGATTTGAGGCCAATTGTAGTAAAGGAAATATCCTCGTTTAAAAACTAGACAGAATCATTCTCAGAAACTACTTTGTGATGTGTGCGTTCAACTCACAGAGTTTCACCTTTCTTTTCATAGAGCAGTTTGGAAACACTCTGTTTCTTAAGTTTGCAAGAGGATATTTGGACCACTTTGAGGCCTTCGTTGGAAACGGGATTTCTCAGTATACAGCTAGACAGATGAATTCCCAGTAAGTTCTTTGTGTTGTATCTATTCAACTCACAGAGCTGAACCTTCCTTTAGACAGCGCAGTTTGCAAACACTCTTTTTGTGGAATTTGCAAGTGGAGATTTCAAGCGATTTCAGGCCAATCTTAGAAAGGGAAATATCTTTGTATAAAAACTAGACAGAATCTTTCTCAGAAACTACTTTGTGTTCTGTGCGTTCCACTCACAGAGTTTAACCTTTCTTTTCATAGAGCAGTTTGGAATCACTCTGTTTTTTAAGTCTGCAAGGGGATATTTAGACCTCTTTGACGCCTTCGTTGGAAACGGGATTTCTTCATATACAGCTAGACACATGAATTCTCAGTAACTTCTTTGTGTTGTGTGTATTCAACTCACAGAGTTGAACCTTTCTTTAGACAGAGCAGATTTGAAACACTCTTTTTGTGGATTTTACAAGTGGAGATTTCAAGCGATTTGAGGCCAATTGTAGTAAAGGAAATATCCTCGTTTAAAAACTAGACAGAATCATTCTCAGAAACTACTTTGTGATGTGTGCGTTCAACTCACAGAGTTTCACCTTTCTTTTCATAGAGCAGTTTGGAAACACTCTGTTTCTTAAGTTTGCAAGAGGATATTTGGACCACTTTGAGGCCTTCGTTGGAAACGGGATTTCTCAGTATAATGCTAGACAGATGAATTCCCAGTAAGTTCTTTGTGTTGTGTCTATTCAACTCACAGAGTTGAACCTTCCTTTAGACAGCGCAGTTTGCAAACACTCTTTTTGTGGAATTTGCAAGTGGAGATTTCAACCGATTTCAGGCCAATCTTAGAAAGGGAAATATCTTTGTATAAAAACTAGACAGAATCTTTCTCAGAAACTACTTTGTGTTCTGTGCGTTCCACTCACAGACTTTAACCTTTCTTTTCATAGAGCAGTTTGGAATCACTCTGTTTTTTAAGTCTGCAAGGGGATATTTAGACCTCTTTGACGCCTTCGTTGGAAACGGGATTTCTTCATATACAGCTAGACACATGAATTCTCAGTAACTTCTTTGTGTTGTGTGTATTCAACTCACAGAGTTGAACCTTTCTTTAGACAGAGCAGATTTGAAACACTCTTTTTGTGGATTTTACAAGTGGAGATTTCAAGCGATTTGAGGCCAATTGTAGTAAAGGAAATATCCTCGTTTAAAAACTAGACAGAATCATTCTCAGAAACTACTTTGTGATGTGTGTGTTCAACTCACAGAGTTTCACCTTTCTTTTCATAGAGCAGTTTGGAAACACTCTGTTGGTTAAGTTTGCAAGAGGATATTTGGACCACTTTGAGGCCTTCGTTGGAAACGGGATTTCTCAGTATAATGCTAGACAGATGAATTCCCAGTAAGTTCTTTGTGTTGTGTCTATTCAACTCACAGAGTTGAACCTTCCTTTAGACAGAGCAGTTTGCAAACACTCTTTTTGTGGAATTTGCAAGTGGAGATTTCCAGCGATTTCAGGCCAAACTTAGAAAGGGAAATATCTTTGTATAAAAACTAGACAGAATCATTCTCAGAAACTACTCTGTGTTGTGTGCGTTCCACTCACAGAGTTTAACCTTTCTTTTCATAGAGCAGTTTGGAAACACTCTCTTTGTTAAGTCTGCAAGGGGATATTTAGACCTCTTTGACGCCTTCGTTGGAAACGGGATTTCTTCATATACAGCTAGACACATGAATCCTCAGTAACTTCTTTGTGTTGTGTGTATTCAACTCACAGAGTTGAACCTTTCTTTAGACAGAGCAGATTTGAAACACTCTTTTTGTGGATTTTACAAGTGGAGATTTCAAGCGATTTGAGGCCAATTGTAGTAAAGGAAATATCCTCGTTTAAAAACTAGACAGAATCATTCTCAGAAACTACTTTGTGATGTGTGCGTTCAACTCACAGAGTTTCACCTTTCTTTTCATAGAGCAGTTTGGAAACACTCTGTTTCTTAAGTTTGCAAGAGGATATTTGGACCACTTTGAGGCCTTCGTTGGAAACGGGATTTCTCTGTATAATGCTAGACAGATGAATTCCCAGTAAGTTCTTTGTGTTGTGTCTATTCAACTCACAGAGTTGAACCTTCCTTTAGACAGAGCAGTTTGCAAACACTCTTTTTGTGGAATTTGCAAGTGGAGATTTCAAGCGATTTCAGGCCAAACTTAGAAAGGGAAATATCTTTGCATAAAAACTAGACAGAATCATTCTCAGAAACTACTCTGTGTTGTGTGCGTTCCACTCACAGAGTTTAACCTTTCTTTTCATAGAGCAGTTTGGAAACACTATGTTTGTTAAGTCTGCAAGTGGATATTTAGACCTCTTTGACGCCTTCGTTGGAAACGGGATTTCTTCATATACAGCTAGACACATGAATTCTCAGTAACTTCTTTGTGTTGTGTGTATTCAACTCACAGAGTTGAACCTTTCTTTAGACAGAGCAGATTTGAAACACTCTTTTTGTGGATTTTACAAGTGGAGATTTCAAGCGATTTGAGGCCAATTGTAGTAAAGGAAATATCCTCGTTTAAAAACTAGACAGAATCATTCTCAGAAACTACTTTGTGATGTGTGCGTTCAACTCACAGAGTTTCACCTTTCTTTTCATAGAGCAGTTTGGAAACACTCTGTTTCTTAAGTTTGCAAGAGGATATTTGGACCACTTTGAGGCCTTCGTTGGAAACGGGATTTCTCAGTATAATGCTAGACAGATGAATTCCCAGTAAGTTCTTTGTGTTGTGTCTATTCAACTCACAGAGTTGAACCTTCCTTTAGACAGCGCAGTTTGCAAACACTCTTTTTGTGGAATTTGCAAGTGGAGATTTCAAGCGATTTCAGGCCAATCTTAGAAAGGGAAATATCTTTGTATAAAAACTAGACAGAATCTTTCTCAGAAACTACTTTGTGTTCTGTGCATTCCACTCACAGAGTTTAACCTTTCTTTTCATAGAGCAGTTTGGAATCACTCTGTTTTTTTAAGTCGGCAAGGGGATATTTAGACCTCTTTGACGCCTTCATTATAAACGGGATTTCTTCATATACAGCTAGACACATGAATTCTCAGTAACTTCTTTGTGTTGTGTGTATTCAACTCACAGAGTTGAACCTTTCTTTAGACAGAGCAGATTTGAAACACTCTTTTTGTGGATTTTACAAGTGGAGATTTCAAGCGATTTGAGGCCAATTGTAGTAAAGGAAATATCCTCGTTTAAAAACTAGACAGAATCATTCTCAGAAACTACTTTGTGATGTGTGCGTTCAACTCACAGAGTTTCACCTTTCTTTTCATAGAGCAGTTTGGAAACACTCTGTTTCTTAAGTTTGCAAGAGGATATTTGGACCACTTTGAGGCCTTCGTTGGAAACGGGATTTCTCAGTATAATGCTAGACAGATGAATTCCCAGTAAGTTCTTTGTGTTGTGTCTATTCAACTCACAGAGTTGAACCTTCCTTTAGACAGCGCAGTTTGCAAACACTCTTTTTGTGGAATTTGCAAGTGGAGATTTCAAGCGATTTCAGGCCAATCTTAGAAAGGGAAATATCTTTGTATAAAAACTAGACAGAATCTTTCTCAGAAACTACTTTGTGTTCTGTGCGTTCCACTCACAGAGTTTAACCTTTCGTTTCATAGAGCAGTTTGGAATCACTCTGTTTTTTAAGTCTGCAAGGGGATATTTAGACCTCTTTGACGCCTTCATTATAAACGGGATTTCTTCATATACAGCTAGACACATGAATTCTCAGTAACTTCTTTGTGTTGTGTGTATTCAACTCACAGAGTTGAACCTTTCTTTAGACAGAGCAGATTTGAAACACTCTTTTTGTGGATTTTACAAGTGGAGATTTCAAGCGATTTGAGGCCAATTGTAGTAAAGGAAATATCCTCGTTTAAAACTAGACAGAATCATTCTCAGAAACTACTTTGTGATGTGTGTGTTCAACTCACAGAGTTTCACCTTTCTTTTCATAGAGCAGTTTGGAAACACTCTGTTGGTTAAGTTTGCAAGAGGATATTTGGACCACTTTGAGGCCTTCGTTGGAAACGGGATTTCTCAGTATACAGCTAGACAGATGAATTCCCAGTAAGTTCTTTGTGTTGTGGCTATTCAACTCACAGAGCTGAACCTTCCTTTAGACAGAGCAGTTTGCAAACACTCTTTTTGTGGAATTTGCAAGTGGAGATTTCAAGCGATTTCAGGCCAAACTTAGAAAGGGAAATATCTTTGTATAAAAACTAGACAGAATCATTCTCAGAAACTACTCTGTGTTGTGTGCGTTCCACTCACAGAGTTTAACCTTTCTTTTCATAGAGCAGTTTGGAAACACTCTGTTTGTTAAGTCTACAAGTGGATATTTAGACCTCTTTGACGCCTTCGTTGGAAACGGGATTTCTTCATATACAGCTAGACACATGAATGCTCAGTAACTTCTTTGTGTTGTGTGTATTCAACTCACAGAGTTGAACCTTTCTTTAGACAGAGCAGATTTGAAACACTCTTTTTGTGGATTTTACAAGTGGAGATTTCAAGCGATTTGAGGCCAATTGTAGTAAAGGAAATATCCTCGTTTAAAAACTAGACAGAATCATTCTCAGAAACTACTTTGTGATGTGTGCGTTCAACTCACAGAGTTTCACCTTTCTTTTCATAGAGCAGTTTGGAAACACTCTGTTTCTTAAGTTTGCAAGAGGATATTTGGACCACTTTGAGGCCTTCGTTGGAAACGGGATTTCTCAGTATAATGCTAGACAGATGAATTCCCAGTAAGTTCTTTGTGTTGTGTCTATTCAACTCACAGAGCTGAACCTTCCTTTAGACAGCGCAGTTTGCAAACACTCTTTTTGTGGAATTTGCAAGTGGAGATTTCAAGCGATTTCAGGCCAATCTTAGAAAGGGAAATATCTTTGTATAAAAACTAGACAGAATCTTTCTCAGAAACTACTTTGTGTTCTGTGCGTTCCACTCACAGAGTTTAACCTTTCTTTTCATAGAGCAGTTTGGAATCACTCTGTTTTTTAAGTCTGCAAGTGGATATTTAGACCTCTTTGACGCGTTCATTATAAACGGGATTTCTTCATATACAGCTAGACACATGAATCCTCAGTAACTTCTTTGTGTTGTGTGTATTCAACTCACAGAGTTGAACCTTTCTTTAGACAGAGCAGATTTGAAACGCTCTTTTTGTGGATTTTACAAGTGGAGATTTCAAGCGATTTGAGGCCAATTGTAGTAAAGGAAATATCCTCGTTTAAAAACTAGACAGAATCATTCTCAGAAACTACTTTGTGATGTGTGCGTTCAACTCACAGAGTTTCACCTTTCTTTTCATAGAGCAGTTTGGAAACACTCTGTTTCTTAAGTTTGCAAGAGGATATTTGGACCACTTTGAGGCCTTCGTTGGAAACGGGATTTCTCAGTATAATGCTAGACAGATGAATTCCCAGTAAGTTCTTTGTGTTGTGTCTATTCAACTCACAGAGTTGAACCTTCCTTTAGACAGCGCAGTTTGCAAACACTCTTTTTGTGGAATTTGCAAGTGGAGATTTCAAGCGATTTCAGGCCAATCTTAGAAAGGGAAATATCTTTGTATAAAAACTAGACAGAATCTTTCTCAGAAACTACTTTGTGTTCTGTGCGTTCCACTCACAGAGTTTAACCTTTCGTTTCATAGAGCAGTTTGGAATCACTCTGTTTTTTAAGTCTGCAAGGGGATATTTAGACCTCTTTGACGCCTTCACTATAAACGGGATTTCTTCATATACAGCTAGACACATGAATTCTCAGTAACTTCTTTGTGTTGTGTGTATTCAACTCACAGAGTTGAACCTTTCTTTAGACAGAGCAGATTTGAAACACTCTTTTTGTGGATTTTACAAGTGGAGATTTCAAGCGATTTGAGGCCAATTGTAGTAAAGGAAATATCCTCGTTTAAAACTAGACAGAATCATTCTCAGAAACTACTTTGTGATGTGTGTGTTCAACTCACAGAGTTTCACCTTTCTTTTCATAGAGCAGTTTGGAAACACTCTGTTGGTTAAGTTTGCAAGAGGATATTTGGACCACTTTGAGGCCTTCGTTGGAAACGGGATTTCTCAGTATACAGCTAGACAGATGAATTCCCAGTAAGTTCTTTGTGTTGTGGCTATTCAACTCACAGAGCTGAACCTTCCTTTAGACAGAGCAGTTTGCAAACACTCTTTTTGTGGAATTTGCAAGTGGAGATTTCAAGCGATTTCAGGCCAAACTTAGAAAGGGAAATATCTTTGTATAAAAACTAGACAGAATCATTCTCAGAAACTACTCTGTGTTGTGTGCGTTCCACTCACAGAGTTTGACCTTTCTTTTCATAGAGCAGTTTGGAAACACTCTGTTTGTTAAGTCTGCAAGTGGATATTTAGACCTCTTTGACGCCTTCGTTGGAAACGGGATTTCTTCATATACAGCTAGACACATGAATGCTCAGTAACTTCTTTGTGTTGTGTGTATTCAACTCACAGAGTTGAACCTTTCTTTAGACAGAGCAGATTTGAAACACTCTTTTTGTGGATTTTACAAGTGGAGATTTCAAGCGATTTGAGGCCAATTGTAGTAAAGGAAATATCCTCGTTTAAAAACTAGACAGAATCATTCTCAGAAACTACTTTGTGATGTGTGCGTTCAACTCACAGAGTTTCACCTTTCTTTTCATAGAGCAGTTTGGAAACACTCTGTTTCTTAAGTTTGCAAGAGGATATTTGGACCACTTTGAGGCCTTCGTTGGAAACGGGATTTCTCAGTATAATGCTAGACAGATGAATTCCCAGTAAGTTCTTTGTGTTGTGTCTATTCAACTCACAGAGCTGAACCTTCCTTTAGACAGCGCAGTTTGCAAACACTCTTTTTGTGGAATTTGCAAGTGGAGATTTCAAGCGATTTCAGGCCAATCTTAGAAAGGGAAATATCTTTGTATAAAAACTAGACAGAATCTTTCTCAGAAACTACTTTGTGTTCTGTGCGTTCCACTCACAGAGTTTAACCTTTCTTTTCATAGAGCAGTTTGGAATCACTCTGTTTTTTAAGTCTGCAAGGGGATATTTAGACCTCTTTGACGCGTTCATTATAAACGGGATTTCTTCATATACAGCTAGACACATGAATTCTCAGTAACTTCTTTGTGTTGTGTGTATTCAACTCACAGAGTTGAACCTTTCTTTAGACAGAGCAGATTTGAAACACTCTTTTTGTGGATTTTACAAGTGGAGATTTCAAGCGATTTGAGGCCAATTGTAGTAAAGGAAATATCCTCGTTTAAAAACTAGACAGAATCATTCTCAGAAACTACTTTGTGATGTGTGTGTTCAACTCACAGAGTTTCACCTTTCTTTTCATAGAGCAGTTTGGAAACACTCTGTTTCTTAAGTTTGCAAGAGGATATTTGGACCACTTTGAGGCCTTCGTTGGAAACGGGATTTCTCAGTATAAAGCTAGACAGATGAATTCCCAGTAAGTTCTTTGTGTTGTGTCTATTCAACTCACAGAGCTGAACCTTCCTTTAGACAGAGCAGTTTGCAAACACTCTTTTTGTGGAATTTGCAAGTGGAGATTTCAAGCGATTTCAGGCCAATCTTAGAAAGGGAAATATCTTTGTATAAAAACTAGACAGAATCATTCTCAGAAACTATTCTGTGTTGTGTGCGTTCCACTCACAGAGTTTAACCTTTCTTTTCATAGAGCAGTTTGGAAACACTCTGTTTGTTAAGTCTGCAAGGGGATATTTAGACCTCTTTGAAGCCTTCGTTGGAAACGGGATTTCTTCATATACAGCTAGACACATGAATCCTCAGTAACTTCTTTGTGTTGTGTGTATTCAACTCACAGAGTTGAACCTTTCTTTAGACAGAGCAGATTTGAAACACTCTTTTTGTGGATTTTACAAGTGGAGATTTCAAGCGATTTGAGGCCAATTGTAGTAAAGGAAATATCCTCGTTTAAAAACTAGACAGAATCATTCTCAGAAACTACTTTGTGATGTGTGCGTTCAACTCACAGAGTTTCACCTTTCTTTTCATAGAGCAGTTTGGAAACACTCTGTTTCTTAAGTTTGCAAGAGGATATTTGGACCACTTTGAGGACTTCGTTGGAAACGGGATTTCTCAGTATACAGCTAGACAGATGAATTCCCAGTAAGTTCTTTGTGTTGTGTCTATTCAACTCACAGAGTTGAACCTTCCTTTAGACAGCGCAGTTTGCAAACACTCTTTTTGTGGAATTTGCAAGTGGAGATTTCAAGCGATTTCAGGCCAATCTTAGAAAGGGAAATATCTTTGTATAAAAACTAGACAGAATGTTTCTCAGAAACTACTTTGTGTTCTGTGCGTTCCACTCACAGAGTTTAACCTTTCTTTTCATAGAGCAGTTTGGAATCACTCTGTTTTTTAAGTCTGCAAGGGGATATTTAGACCTCTTTGACGCCTTCATTATAAACGGGATTTCTTCATATACAGCTAGACACATGAATTCTCAGTAACTTCTTTGTGTTGTGTGTATTCAACTCACAGAGTTGAACCTTTCTTTAGACAGAGCAGATTTGAAACACTCTTTTTGTGGATTTTACAAGTGGAGATTTCAAGCGATTTGAGGCCAATTGTAGTAAAGGAAATATCCTCGTTTAAAAACTAGACAGAATCATTCTCAGAAACTACTTTGTGATGTGTGCGTTCAACTCACAGAGTTTCACCTTTCTTTTCATAGAGCAGTTTGGAAACACTCTGTTTCTTAAGTTTGCAAGAGGATATTTGGACCACTTTGAGGCCTTCGTTGGAAACGGGATTTCTCAGTATAATGCTAGACAGATGAATTCCCAGTAAGTTCTTTGTGTTGTGTCTATTCAACTCACAGAGCTGAACCTTCCTTTAGACAGCGCAGTTTGCAAACACTCTTTTTGTGGAATTTGCAAGTGGAGATTTCAAGCGATTTCAGGCCAATCTTAGAAAGGGAAATATCTTTGTATAAAAACTAGACAGAATCTTTCTCAGAAACTACTTTGTGTTCTGTGCGTTCCACTCACAGAGTTTAACCTTTCTTTTCATAGAGCAGTTTGGAATCACTCTGTTTTTTAAGTCTGCAAGTGGATATTTAGACCTCTTTGACGCGTTCATTATAAACGGGATTTCTTCATATACAGCTAGACACATGAATCCTCAGTAACTTCTTTGTGTTGTGTGTATTCAACTCACAGAGTTGAACCTTTCTTTAGACAGAGCAGATTTGAAACGCTCTTTTTGTGGATTTTACAAGTGGAGATTTCAAGCGATTTGAGGCCAATTGTAGTAAAGGAAATATCCTCGTTTAAAAACTAGACAGAATGATTCTCAGAAACTACTTTGTGATGTGTGCGTTCAACTCACAGAGTTTCACCTTTCTTTTCATAGAGCAGTTTGGAAACACTCTGTTTCTTAAGTTTGCAAGACGATATTTGGACCACTTTGAGGCCTTCGTTGGAAACGGGATTTCTCAGTATAATGCTAGACAGATGAATTCCCAGTAAGTTCTTTGTGTTGTGTCTATTCAACTCACAGAGTTGAACCTTCCTTTAGACAGCGCAGTTTGCAAACACTCTTTTTGTGGAATTTGCAAGTGGAGATTTCAAGCGATTTCAGGCCAATCTTAGAAAGGGAAATATCTTTGTATAAAAACTAGACAGAATCTTTCTCAGAAACTACTTTGTGTTCTGTGCGTTCCACTCACAGAGTTTAACCTTTCGTTTCATAGAGCAGTTTGGAATCACTCTGTTTTTTAAGTCTGCAAGGGGATATTTAGACCTCTTTGACGCCTTCACTATAAACGGGATTTCTTCATATACAGCTAGACACATGAATTCTCAGTAACTTCTTTGTGTTGTGTGTATTCAACTCACAGAGTTGAACCTTTCTTTAGACAGAGCAGATTTGAAACACTCTTTTTGTGGATTTTACAAGTGGAGATTTCAAGCGATTTGAGGCCAATTGTAGTAAAGGAAATATCCTCGTTTAAAACTAGACAGAATCATTCTCAGAAACTACTTTGTGATGTGTGTGTTCAACTCACAGAGTTTCACCTTTCTTTTCATAGAGCAGTTTGGAAACACTCTGTTGGTTAAGTTTGCAAGAGGATATTTGGACCACTTTGAGGCCTTCGTTGGAAACGGGATTTCTCAGTATACAGCTAGACAGATGAATTCCCAGTAAGTTCTTTGTGTTGTGGCTATTCAACTCACAGAGCTGAACCTTCCTTTAGACAGAGCAGTTTGCAAAAACTCTTTTTGTGGAATTTGCAAGTGGAGATTTCAAGCGATTTCAGGCCAAACTTAGAAAGGGAAATATCTTTGTATAAAAACTAGACAGAATCATTCTCAGAAACTACTCTGTGTTGTGTGCGTTCCACTCACAGAGTTTGACCTTTCTTTTCATAGAGCAGTTTGGAAACACTCTGTTTGTTAAGTCTGCAAGTGGATATTTAGACCTCTTTGACGCCTTCGTTGGAAACGGGATTTCTTCATATACAGCTAGACACATGAATGCTCAGTAACTTCTTTGTGTTGTGTGTATTCAACTCACAGAGTTGAACCTTTCTTTAGACAGAGCAGATTTGAAACACTCTTTTTGTGGATTTTACAAGTGGAGATTTCAAGCGATTTGAGGCCAATTGTAGTAAAGGAAATATCCTCGTTTAAAAACTAGACAGAATCATTCTCAGAAACTACTTTGTGATGTGTGCGTTCAACTCACAGAGTTTCACCTTTCTTTTCATAGAGCAGTTTGAAAACACTCTGTTTCTTAAGTTTGCAAGAGGATATTTGGACCACTTTGAGGCCTTCGTTGGAAACGGGATTTCTCAGTATAATGCTAGACAGATGAATTCCCAGTAAGTTCTTTGTGTTGTGTCTATTCAACTCACAGAGCTGAACCTTCCTTTAGACAGCGCAGTTTGCAAACACTCTTTTTGTGGAATTTGCAAGTGGAGATTTCAAGCGATTTCAGGCCAATCTTAGAAAGGGAAATATCTTTGTATAAAAACTAGACAGAATCTTTCTCAGAAACTACTTTGTGTTCTGTGCGTTCCACTCACAGAGTTTAACCTTTCTTTTCATAGAGCAGTTTGGAATCACTCTGTTTTTTAAGTCTGCAAGGGGATATTTAGACCTCTTTGACGCGTTCATTATAAACGGGATTTCTTCATATACAGCTAGACACATGAATTCTCAGTAACTTCTTTGTGTTGTGTGTATTCAACTCACAGAGTTGAACCTTTCTTTAGACAGAGCAGATTTGAAACACTCTTTTTGTGGATTTTACAAGTGGAGATTTCAAGCGATTTGAGGCCAATTGTAGTAAAGGAAATATCCTCGTTTAAAAACTAGACAGAATCATTCTCAGAAACTACTTTGTGATGTGTGTGTTCAACTCACAGAGTTTCACCTTTCTTTTCATAGAGCAGTTTGGAAACACTCTGTTTCTTAAGTTTGCAAGAGGATATTTGGACCACTTTGAGGCCTTCGTTGGAAACGGGATTTCTCAGTATACAGCTAGACAGATGAATTCCCAGTAAGTTCTTTGTGTTGTGTCTATTCAACTCACAGAGCTGAACCTTCCTTTAGACAGAGCAGTTTGCAAACACTCTTTTTGTGGAATTTGCAAGTGGAGATTTCAAGCGATTTCAGGCCAATCTTAGAAAGGGAAATATCTTTGTATAAAAACTAGACAGAATCATTCTCAGAAACTATTCTGTGTTGTGTGCGTTCCACTCACAGAGTTTAACCTTTCTTTTCATAGAGCAGTTTGGAAACACTCTGTTTGTTAAGTCTGCAAGGGGATATTTAGACCTCTTTGAAGCCTTCGTTGGAAACGGGATTTCTTCATATACAGCTAGACACATGAATCCTCAGTAACTTCTTTGTGTTGTGTGTATTCAACTCACAGAGTTGAACCTTTCTTTAGACAGAGCAGATTTGAAACACTCTTTTTGTGGATTTTACAAGTGGAGATTTCAAGCGATTTGAGGCCAATTGTAGTAAAGGAAATATCCTCGTTTAAAAACTAGACAGAATCATTCTCAGAAACTACTTTGTGATGTGTGCGTTCAACTCACAGAGTTTCACCTTTCTTTTCATAGAGCAGTTTGGAAACACTCTGTTTCTTAAGTTTGCAAGAGGATATTTGGACCACTTTGAGGCCTTCGTTGGAAACGGGATTTCTCAGTATAATGCTAGACAGATGAATTCCCAGTAAGTTCTTTGTGTTGTGTCTATTCAACTCACAGAGTTGAACCTTCCTTTAGACAGCGCAGTTTGCAAACACTCTTTTTGTGGAATTTGCAAGTGGAGATTTCAAGCGATTTCAGGCCAATCTTAGAAAGGGAAATATCTTTGTATAAAAACTAGACAGAATGTTTCTCAGAAACTACTTTGTGTTCTGTGCGTTCCACTCACAGAGTTTAACCTTTCTTTTCATAGAGCAGTTTGGAATCACTCTGTTTTTTAAGTCTGCAAGGGGATATTTAGACCTCTTTGACGCCTTCATTATAAACGGGATTTCTTCATATACAGCTAGACACATGAATTCTCAGTAACTTCTTTGTGTTGTGTGTATTCAACTCACAGAGTTGAACCTTTCTTTAGACAGAGCAGATTTGAAACACTCTTTTTGTGGATTTTACAAGTGGAGATTTCAAGCGATTTGAGGCCAATTGTAGTAAAGGAAATATCCTCGTTTAAAAACTAGACAGAATCATTCTCAGAAACTACTTTGTGATGTGTGTGTTCAACTCACAGAGTTTCACCTTTCTTTTCATAGAGCAGTTTGGAAACACTCTGTTTCTTAAGTTTGCAAGAGGATATTTGGACCACTTTGAGGCCTTCGTTGGAAACGGGATTTCTCAGTATACAGCTAGACAGATGAATTCCCAGTAAGTTCTTTGTGTTGTGTCTATTCAACTCACAGAGTTGAACCTTCCTTTAGACAGCGCAGTTTGCAAACACTCTTTTTGTGGAATTTGCAAGTGGAGATTTCAAGCGATTTCAGGCCAATCTTAGAAAGGGAAATATCTTTGTATAAAAACTAGACAGAATCTTTCTCAGAAACTACTTTGTGTTCTGTGCGTTCCACTCACAGAGTTTAACCTTTCTTTTCATAGAGCAGTTTGGAATCACTCTGTTTTTTAAGTCTGCAAGAGGATATTTAGACCTCTTTGACGCCTTCATTATAAACGGGATTTCTTCATATACAGCTAGACACATGAATTCTCAGTAACTTCTTTGTGTTGTGTGTATTCAACTCACAGAGTTGAACCTTTCTTTAGACAGAGCAGATTTGAAACACTCTTTTTGTGGATTTTACAAGTGGAGATTTCAAGCGATTTGAGGCCAATTGTAGTAAAGGAAATATCCTCGTTTAAAAACTAGACAGAATCATTCTCAGAAACTACTTTGTGATGTGTGTGTTCAACTCACAGAGTTTCACCTTTCTTTTCATAGAGCAGTTTGGAAACACTCTGTTGGTTAAGTTTGCAAGAGGATATTTGGACCACTTTGAGGCCTTCGTTGGAAACGGGATTTCTCAGTATACAGCTAGACAGATGAATTCCCAGTAAGTTCTTTGTGTTGTGGCTATTCAACTCACAGAGCTGAACCTTCCTTTAGACAGAGCAGTTTGCAAACACTCTTTTTGTGGAATTTGCAAGCGGAGATTTCAAGCGATTTCAGGCCAATCTTAGAAAGGGAAATATCTTTGTATAAAAACTAGACAGAATCATTCTCAGAAACTACTCTGTGTTCTGTGTGTTCCACTCACAGAGTTTAACCTTTCTTTTCATAGAGCAGTTTGGAAACACTCTGTTTGTTAAGTCTGCAAGGGGATATTTAGACCTCTTTGACGCCTTCGTTGGAAACGGGATTTCTTCATATACAGCTAGACACATGAATCCTCAGTAACTTCTTTGTGTTGTGTGTATTCAACTCACAGAGTTGAACCTTTCTTTAGACAGAGCAGATGTGAAACACTCTTTTTGTGGATTTTACAAGTGGAGATTTCAAGCGATTTGAGGCCAATTGTAGTAAAGGAAATATCCTCGTTTAAAAACTAGACAGAATCATTCTCAGAAACTACTTTGTGATGTGTGCGTTCAACTCACAGAGTTTCACCTTTCTTTTCATAGAGCAGTTTGGAAACACTCTGTTTCTTAAGTTTGCAAGAGGATATTTGGACCACTTTGAGGCCTTCGTTGGAAACGGGATTTCTCAGTATAATGCTAGACAGATGAATTCCCAGTAAGTTCTTTGTGTTGTGTCTATTCAACTCACAGAGTTGAACCTTCCTTTAGACAGCGCAGTTTGCAAACACTCTTTTTGTGGAATTTGCAAGTGGAGATTTCAAGCGATTTCAGGCCAATCTTAGAAAGGGAAATATCTTTGTATAAAAACTAGACAGAATCTTTCTCAGAAACTACTTTGTGTTCTGTGCGTTCCACTCACAGAGTTTAACCTTTCGTTTCATAGAGCAGTTTGGAATCACTCTGTTTTTTAAGTCTGCAAGGGGATATTTAGACCTCTTTGACGCCTTCATTATAAACGGGATTTCTTCATATACAGCTAGACACATGAATTCTCAGTAACTTCTTTGTGTTGTGTGTATTCAACTCACAGAGTTGAACCTTTCTTTAGACAGAGCAGATTTGAAACACTCTTTTTGTGGATTTTACAAGTGGAGATTTCAAGCGATTTGAGGCCAATTGTAGTAAAGGAAATATCCTCGTTTAAAACTAGACAGAATCATTCTCAGAAACTACTTTGTGATGTGTGTGTTCAACTCACAGAGTTTCACCTTTCTTTTCATAGAGCAGTTTGGAAACACTCTGTTGGTTAAGTTTGCAAGAGGATATTTGGACCACTTTGAGGCCTTCGTTGGAAACGGGATTTCTCAGTATACAGCTAGACAGATGAATTCCCAGTAAGTTCTTTGTGTTGTGGCTATTCAACTCACAGAGCTGAACCTTCCTTTAGACAGAGCAGTTTGCAAACACTCTTTTTGTGGAATTTGCAAGTGGAGATTTCAAGCGATTTCAGGCCAAACTTAGAAAGGGAAATATCTTTGTATAAAAACTAGACAGAATCATTCTCAGAAACTACTCTGTGTTGTGTGCGTTCCACTCACAGAGTTTAACCTTTCTTTTCATAGAGCAGTTTGGAAACACTCTGTTTGTTAAGTCTGCAAGTGGATATTTAGACCTCTTTGACGCCTTCGTTGGAAACGGGATTTCTTCATATACAGCTAGACACATGAATGCTCAGTAACTTCTTTGTGTTGTGTGTATTCAACTCACAGAGTTGAACCTTTCTTTAGACAGAGCAGATTTGAAACACTCTTTTTGTGGATTTTACAAGTGGAGATTTCAAGCGATTTGAGGCCAATTGTAGTAAAGGAAATATCCTCGTTTAAAAACTAGACAGAATCATTCTCAGAAACTACTTTGTGATGTGTGCGTTCAACTCACAGAGTTTCACCTTTCTTTTCATAGAGCAGTTTGGAAACACTCTGTTTCTTAAGTTTGCAAGAGGATATTTGGACCACTTTGAGGCCTTCGTTGGAAACGGGATTTCTCAGTATAATGCTAGACAGATGAATTCCCAGTAAGTTCTTTGTGTTGTGTCTATTCAACTCACAGAGCTGAACCTTCCTTTAGACAGCGCAGTTTGCAAACACTCTTTTTGTGGAATTTGCAAGTGGAGATTTCAAGCGATTTCAGGCCAATCTTAGAAAGGGAAATATCTTTGTATAAAAACTAGACAGAATGTTTCTCAGAAACTACTTTGTGTTCTGTGCGTTCCACTCACAGAGTTTAACCTTTCTTTTCATAGAGCAGTTTGGAATCACTCTGTTTTTTAAGTCTGCAAGGGGATATTTAGACCTCTTTGACGCCTTCATTATAAACGGGATTTCTTCATATACAGCTAGACACATGAATTCTCAGTAACTTCTTTGTGTTGTGTGTATTCAACTCACAGAGTTGAACCTTTCTTTAGACAGAGCAGATTTGAAACACTCTTTTTGTGGATTTTACAAGTGGAGATTTCAAGCGATTTGAGGCCAATTGTAGTAAAGGAAATATCCTCGTTTAAAAACTAGACAGAATCATTCTCAGAAACTACTTTGTGATGTGTGTGTTCAACTCACAGAGTTTCACCTTTCTTTTCATAGAGCAGTTTGGAAACACTCTGTTTCTTAAGTTTGCAAGAGGATATTTGGACCACTTTGAGGCCTTCGTTGGAAACGGGATTTCTCAGTATACAGCTAGACAGATGAATTCCCAGTAAGTTCTTTGTGTTGTGTCTATTCAACTCACAGAGTTGAACCTTCCTTTAGACAGCGCAGTTTGCAAACACTCTTTTTGTGGAATTTGCAAGTGGAGATTTCAAGCGATTTCAGGCCAATCTTAGAAAGGGAAATATCTTTGTATAAAAACTAGACAGAATCTTTCTCAGAAACTACTTTGTGTTCTGTGCGTTCCACTCACAGAGTTTAACCTTTCTTTTCATAGAGCAGTTTGGAATCACTCTGTTTTTTAAGTCTGCAAGAGGATATTTAGACCTCTTTGACGCCTTCATTATAAACGGGATTTCTTCATATACAGCTAGACACATGAATTCTCAGTAACTTCTTTGTGTTGTGTGTATTCAACTCACAGAGTTGAACCTTTCTTTAGACAGAGCAGATTTGAAACACTCTTTTTGTGGATTTTACAAGTGGAGATTTCAAGCGATTTGAGGCCAATTGTAGTAAAGGAAATATCCTCGTTTAAAAACTAGACAGAATCATTCTCAGAAACTACTTTGTGATGTGTGTGTTCAACTCACAGAGTTTCACCTTTCTTTTCATAGAGCAGTTTGGAAACACTCTGTTGGTTAAGTTTGCAAGAGGATATTTGGACCACTTTGAGGCCTTCGTTGGAAACGGGATTTCTCAGTATACAGCTAGACAGATGAATTCCCAGTAAGTTCTTTGTGTTGTGGCTATTCATCTCACAGAGCTGAACCTTCCTTTAGACAGAGCAGTTTGCAAACACTCTTTTTGTGGAATTTGCAAGCGGAGATTTCAAGCGATTTCAGGCCAATCTTAGAAAGGGAAATATCTTTGTATAAAAACTAGACAGAATCATTCTCAGAAACTACTCTGTGTTCTGTGTGTTCCACTCACAGAGTTTAACCTTTCTTTTCATAGAGCAGTTTGGAAACACTCTGTTTGTTAAGTCTGCAAGGGGATATTTAGACCTCTTTGACGCCTTCGTTGGAAACGGGATTTCTTCATATACAGCTAGACACATGAATCCTCAGTAACTTCTTTGTGTTGTGTGTATTCAACTCACAGAGTTGAACCTTTCTTTAGACAGAGCAGATGTGAAACACTCTTTTTGTGGATTTTACAAGTGGAGATTTCAAGCGATTTGAGGCCAATTGTAGTAAAGGAAATATCCTCGTTTAAAAACTAGACAGAATCATTCTCAGAAACTACTTTGTGATGTGTGCGTTCAACTCACAGAGTTTCACCTTTCTTTTCATAGAGCAGTTTGGAAACACTCTGTTTCTTAAGTTTGCAAGAGGATATTTGGACCACTTTGAGGCCTTCGTTGGAAACGGGATTTCTCAGTATAATGCTAGACAGATGAATTCCCAGTAAGTTCTTTGTGTTGTGTCTATTCAACTCACAGAGTTGAACCTTCCTTTAGACAGCGCAGTTTGCAAACACTCTTTTTGTGGAATTTGCAAGTGGAGATTTCAAGCGATTTCAGGCCAATCTTAGAAAGGGAAATATCTTTGTATAAAAACTAGACAGAATCTTTCTCAGAAACTACTTTGTGTTCTGTGCGTTCCACTCACAGAGTTTAACCTTTCGTTTCATAGAGCAGTTTGGAATCACTCTGTTTTTTAAGTCTGCAAGGGGATATTTAGACCTCTTTGACGCCTTCATTATAAACGGGATTTCTTCATATACAGCTAGACACATGAATTCTCAGTAACTTCTTTGTGTTGTGTGTATTCAACTCACAGAGTTGAACCTTTCTTTAGACAGAGCAGATTTGAAACACTCTTTTTGTGGATTTTACAAGTGGAGATTTCAAGCGATTTGAGGCCAATTGTAGTAAAGGAAATATCCTCGTTTAAAACTAGACAGAATCATTCTCAGAAACTACTTTGTGATGTGTGTGTTCAACTCACAGAGTTTCACCTTTCTTTTCATAGAGCAGTTTGGAAACACTCTGTTGGTTAAGTTTGCAAGAGGATATTTGGACCACTTTGAGGCCTTCGTTGGAAACGGGATTTCTCAGTATACAGCTAGACAGATGAATTCCCAGTAAGTTCTTTGTGTTGTGGCTATTCAACTCACAGAGCTGAACCTTCCTTTAGACAGAGCAGTTTGCAAACACTCTTTTTGTGGAATTTGCAAGTGGAGATTTCAAGCGATTTCAGGCCAAACTTAGAAAGGGAAATATCTTTGTATAAAAACTAGACAGAATCATTCTCAGAAACTACTCTGTGTTGTGTGCGTTCCACTCACAGAGTTTAACCTTTCTTTTCATAGAGCAGTTTGGAAACACTCTGTTTGTTAAGTCTGCAAGTGGATATTTAGACCTCTTTGACGCCTTCGTTGGAAACGGGATTTCTTCATATACAGCTAGACACATGAATGCTCAGTAACTTCTTTGTGTTGTGTGTATTCAACTCACAGAGTTGAACCTTTCTTTAGACAGAGCAGATTTGAAACACTCTTTTTGTGGATTTTACAAGTGGAGATTTCAAGCGATTTGAGGCCAATTGTAGTAAAGGAAATATCCTCGTTTAAAAACTAGACAGAATCATTCTCAGAAACTACTTTGTGATGTGTGCGTTCAACTCACAGAGTTTCACCTTTCTTTTCATAGAGCAGTTTGGAAACACTCTGTTTCTTAAGTTTGCAAGAGGATATTTGGACCACTTTGAGGCCTTCGTTGGAAACGGGATTTCTCAGTATAATGCTAGACAGATGAATTCCCAGTAAGTTCTTTGTGTTGTGTCTATTCAACTCACAGAGCTGAACCTTCCTTTAGACAGCGCAGTTTGCAAACACTCTTTTTGTGGAATTTGCAAGTGGAGATTTCAAGCGATTTCAGGCCAATCTTAGAAAGGGAAATATCTTTGTATAAAAACTAGACAGAATCTTTCTCAGAAACTACTTTGTGTTCTGTGCGTTCCACTCACAGAGTTTAACCTTTCTTTTCATAGAGCAGTTTGGAATCACTCTGTTTTTTAAGTCTGCAAGTGGATATTTAGACCTCTTTGACGCGTTCATTATAAACGGGATTTCTTCATATACAGCTAGACACATGAATCCTCAGTAACTTCTTTGTGTTGTGTGTATTCAACTCACAGAGTTGAACCTTTCTTTAGACAGAGCAGATTTGAAACGCTCTTTTTGTGGATTTTACAAGTGGAGATTTCAAGCGATTTGAGGCCAATTGTAGTAAAGGAAATATCCTCGTTTAAAAACTAGACAGAATCATTCTCAGAAACTACTTTGTGATGTGTGCGTTCAACTCACAGAGTTTCACCTTTCTTTTCATAGAGCAGTTTGGAAACACTCTGTTTCTTAAGTTTGCAAGAGGATATTTGGACCACTTTGAGGCCTTCGTTGGAAACGGGATTTCTCAGTATAATGCTAGACAGATGAATTCCCAGTAAGTTCTTTGTGTTGTGTCTATTCAACTCACAGAGTTGAACCTTCCTTTAGACAGCGCAGTTTGCAAACACTCTTTTTGTGGAATTTGCAAGTGGAGATTTCAAGCGATTTCAGGCCAATCTTAGAAAGGGAAATATCTTTGTATAAAAACTAGACAGAATCTTTCTCAGAAACTACTTTGTGTTCTGTGCGTTCCACTCACAGAGTTTAACCTTTCGTTTCATAGAGCAGTTTGGAATCACTCTGTTTTTTAAGTCTGCAAGGGGATATTTAGACCTCTTTGACGCCTTCACTATAAACGGGATTTCTTCATATACAGCTAGACACATGAATTCTCAGTAACTTCTTTGTGTTGTGTGTATTCAACTCACAGAGTTGAACCTTTCTTTAGACAGAGCAGATTTGAAACACTCTTTTTGTGGATTTTACAAGTGGAGATTTCAAGCGATTTGAGGCCAATTGTAGTAAAGGAAATATCCTCGTTTAAAACTAGACAGAATCATTCTCAGAAACTACTTTGTGATGTGTGTGTTCAACTCACAGAGTTTCACCTTTCTTTTCATAGAGCAGTTTGGAAACACTCTGTTGGTTAAGTTTGCAAGAGGATATTTGGACCACTTTGAGGCCTTCGTTGGAAACGGGATTTCTCAGTATACAGCTAGACAGATGAATTCCCAGTAAGTTCTTTGTGTTGTGGCTATTCAACTCACAGAGCTGAACCTTCCTTTAGACAGAGCAGTTTGCAAAAACTCTTTTTGTGGAATTTGCAAGTGGAGATTTCAAGCGATTTCAGGCCAAACTTAGAAAGGGAAATATCTTTGTATAAAAACTAGACAGAATCATTCTCAGAAACTACTCTGTGTTGTGTGCGTTCCACTCACAGAGTTTGACCTTTCTTTTCATAGAGCAGTTTGGAAACACTCTGTTTGTTAAGTCTGCAAGTGGATATTTAGACCTCTTTGACGCCTTCGTTGGAAACGGGATTTCTTCATATACAGCTAGACACATGAATGCTCAGTAACTTCTTTGTGTTGTGTGTATTCAACTCACAGAGTTGAACCTTTCTTTAGACAGAGCAGATTTGAAACACTCTTTTTGTGGATTTTACAAGTGGAGATTTCAAGCGATTTGAGGCCAATTGTAGTAAAGGAAATATCCTCGTTTAAAAACTAGACAGAATCATTCTCAGAAACTACTTTGTGATGTGTGCGTTCAACTCACAGAGTTTCACCTTTCTTTTCATAGAGCAGTTTGGAAACACTCTGTTTCTTAAGTTTGCAAGAGGATATTTGGACCACTTTGAGGCCTTCGTTGGAAACGGGATTTCTCAGTATAATGCTAGACAGATGAATTCCCAGTAAGTTCTTTGTGTTGTGTCTATTCAACTCACAGAGCTGAACCTTCCTTTAGACAGCGCAGTTTGCAAACACTCTTTTTGTGGAATTTGCAAGTGGAGATTTCAAGCGATTTCAGGCCAATCTTAGAAAGGGAAATATCTTTGTATAAAAACTAGACAGAATCTTTCTCAGAAACTACTTTGTGTTCTGTGCGTTCCACTCACAGAGTTTAACCTTTCTTTTCATAGAGCAGTTTGGAATCACTCTGTTTTTTAAGTCTGCAAGGGGATATTTAGACCTCTTTGACGCGTTCATTATAAACGGGATTTCTTCATATACAGCTAGACACATGAATTCTCAGTAACTTCTTTGTGTTGTGTGTATTCAACTCACAGAGTTGAACCTTTCTTTAGACAGAGCAGATTTGAAACACTCTTTTTGTGGATTTTACAAGTGGAGATTTCAAGCGATTTGAGGCCAATTGTAGTAAAGGAAATATCCTCGTTTAAAAACTAGACAGAATCATTCTCAGAAACTACTTTGTGATGTGTGTGTTCAACTCACAGAGTTTCACCTTTCTTTTCATAGAGCAGTTTGGAAACACTCTGTTTCTTAAGTTTGCAAGAGGATAGTTGGACCACTTTGAGGCCTTCGTTGGAAACGGGATTTCTCAGTATACAGCTAGACAGATGAATTCCCAGTAAGTTCTTTGTGTTGTGTCTATTCAACTCACAGAGCTGAACCTTCCTTTAGACAGAGCAGTTTGCAAACACTCTTTTTGTGGAATTTGCAAGTGGAGATTTCAAGCGATTTCAGGCCAATCTTAGAAAGGGAAATATCTTTGTATAAAAACTAGACAGAATCATTCTCAGAAACTATTCTGTGTTGTGTGCGTTCCACTCACAGAGTTTAACCTTTCTTTTCATAGAGCAGTTTGGAAACACTCTGTTTGTTAAGTCTGCAAGGGGATATTTAGACCTCTTTGAAGCCTTCGTTGGAAACGGGATTTCTTCATATACAGCTAGACACATGAATCCTCAGTAACTTCTTTGTGTTGCGTGTATTCAACTCACAGAGTTGAACCTTTCTTTAGACAGAGCAGATTTGAAACACTCTTTTTGTGGATTTTACAAGTGGAGATTTCAAGCGATTTGAGGCCAATTGTAGTAAAGGAAATATCCTCGTTTAAAAACTAGACAGAATCATTCTCAGAAACTACTTTGTGATGTGTGCGTTCAACTCACAGAGTTTCACCTTTCTTTTCATAGAGCAGTTTGGAAACACTCTGTTTCTTAAGTTTGCAAGAGGATATTTGGACCACTTTGAGGCCTTCGTTGGAAACGGGATTTCTCAGTATAATGCTAGACAGATGAATTCCCAGTAAGTTCTTTGTGTTGTGTCTATTCAACTCACAGAGTTGAACCTTCCTTTAGACAGCGCAGTTTGCAAACACTCTTTTTGTGGAATTTGCAAGTGGAGAGTTCAAGAGATTTCAGGCCAATCTTAGAAAGGGAAATATCTTTGTATAAAAACTAGACAGAATGTTTCTCAGAAACTACTTTGTGTTCTGTGCGTTCCACTCACAGAGTTTAACCTTTCTTTTCATAGAGCAGTTTGGAATCACTCTGTTTTTTAAGTCTGCAAGGGGATATTTAGACCTCTTTGACGCCTTCATTATAAACGGGATTTCTTCATATACAGCTAGACACATGAATTCTCAGTAACTTCTTTGTGTTGTGTGTATTCAACTCACAGAGTTGAACCTTTCTTTAGACAGAGCAGATTTGAAACACTCTTTTTGTGGATTTTACAAGTGGAGATTTCAAGCGATTTGAGGCCAATTGTAGTAAAGGAAATATCCTCGTTTAAAAACTAGACAGAATCATTCTCAGAAACTACTTTGTGATGTGTGTGTTCAACTCACAGAGTTTCACCTTTCTTTTCATAGAGCAGTTTGGAAACACTCTGTTTCTTAAGTTTGCAAGAGGATATTTGGACCACTTTGAGGCCTTCGTTGGAAACGGGATTTCTCAGTATACAGCTAGACAGATGAATTCCCAGTAAGTTCTTTGTGTTGTGTCTATTCAACTCACAGAGTTGAACCTTCCTTTAGACAGCGCAGTTTGCAAACACTCTTTTTGTGGAATTTGCAAGTGGAGATTTCAAGCGATTTCAGGCCAATCTTAGAAAGGGAAATATCTTTGTATAAAAACTAGACAGAATCTTTCTCAGAAACTACTTTGTGTTCTGTGCGTTCCACTCACAGAGTTTAACCTTTCTTTTCATAGAGCAGTTTGGAATCACTCTGTTTTTTAAGTCTGCAAGAGGATATTTAGACCTCTTTGACGCCTTCATTATAAACGGGATTTCTTCATATACAGCTAGACACATGTATTCTCAGTAACTTCTTTGTGTTGTGTGTATTCAACTCACAGAGTTGAACCTTTCTTTAGACAGAGCAGATTTGAAACACTCTTTTTGTGGATTTTACAAGTGGAGATTTCAAGCGATTTGAGGCCAATTGTAGTAAAGGAAATATCCTCGTTTAAAAACTAGACAGAATCATTCTCAGAAACTACTTTGTGATGTGTGCGTTCAACTCACAGAGTTTCACCTTTCTTTTCATAGAGCAGTTTGGAAACACTCTGTTTCTTAAGTTTGCAAGAGGATATTTGGACCACTTTGAGGCCTTCGTTGGAAACGGGATTTCTCAGTATACAGCTAGACAGATGAATTCCCAGTAAGTTCTTTGTGTTGTGTCTATTCAACTCACAGAGTTGAACCTTCCTTTAGACAGAGCAGTTTGCAAACACTCTTTTTGTGGAATTTGCAAGTGGAGATTTCAAGCGATTTCAGGCCAAACTTAGAAAGGGAAATATCTTTGTATAAAAACTAGACAGAATCATTCTCAGAAACTACTCTGTGTTGTGTACGTTCCACTCACAGAGTTTAACCTTTCTTTTCATAGAGCAGTTTGGAAACACTCTGTTTGTTAAGTCTGCAAGTGGATATTTAGACCTCTTTGACGCCTTCGTTGGAAACGGGATTTCTTCATATACAGCTAGACACATGAATGCTCAGTAACTTCTTTGTGTTGTGTGTATTCAACTCACAGAGTTGAACCTTTCTTTAGACAGAGCAGATTTGAAACACTCTTTTTGTGGATTTTACAAGTGGAGATTTCCAGCGATTTGAGGCCAATTGTAGTAAAGGGAATATCCTCGTTTAAAAACTAGACAGAATCATTCTCAGAAACTACTTTGTGATGTGTGCGTTCAACTCACAGAGTTTCACCTTTCTTTTCATAGAGCAGTTTGGAAACACTCTGTTTCTTAAGTTTGCAAGAGGATATTTGGACCACTTTGAGGCCTTCGTTGGAAACGGGATTTCTCAGTATAATGCTAGACAGATGAATTCCCAGTAAGTTCTTTGTGTTGTGTCTATTCAACTCACAGAGTTGAACCTTCCTTTAGACAGAGCAGTTTGCAAACACTCTTTTTGTGGAATTTGCAAGTGGAGATTTCATGCGATTTCAGGCCAATCTTAGAAAGGGAAATATCTTTGTATAAAAACTAGACAGAATCTTTCTCAGAAACTACTTTGTGTTCTGTGCGTTCCACTCACAGAGTTTAACCTTTCTTTTCATAGAGCAGTTTGGAATCACTCTGTTTTTTAAGTCTGCAAGGGGATATTTAGACCTCTTTGACGCCTTCGTTGGAAACGGGATTTCTTCATATACAGCTAGACACATGAATGCTCAGTAACTTCTTTGTGTTGTGTGTATTCAACTCACAGAGTTGAACCTTTCTTTAGACAGAGCAGATTTGAAACACTCTTTTTGTGGATTTTACAAGTGGAGATTTCAAGCGATTTGAGGCCAATTGTAGTAAAGGAAATATCCTCGTTTAAAAACTAGACAGAATCATTCTCAGAAACTACTTTGTGATGTGTGTGTTCAACTCACAGAGTTTCACCTTTCTTTTCATAGAGCAGTTTGGAAACACTCTGTTTCTTAAGTTTGCAAGAGGATATTTGGACCACTTTGAGGCCTTCGTTGGAAACGGGATTTCTCAGTATAATGCTAGACAGATGAATTCCCAGTAAGTTCTTTGTGTTGTGTCTATTCAACTCACAGAGTTGAACCTTCCTTTAGACAGAGCAGTTTGCAAACACTCTTTTTGTGGAATTTGCAAGTGGAGATTTCAAGCGATTTCAGGCCAATCTTAGAAAGGGAAATATCTTTGTATAAAAACTAGACAGAATCTTTCTCAGAAACTACTTTGTGTTCTGTGCGTTCCACTCACAGAGTTTAACCTTTCTTTTCATAGAGCAGTTTGGAATCACTCTGTTTTTTAAGTCTGCAAGGGGATATTTAGACCTCTTTGACGCGTTCATTATAAACGGGATTTCTTCATATACAGCTAGACACATGAATTCTCAGTAACTTCTTTGTGTTGTGTGTATTCAACTCACAGAGTTGAACCTTTCTTTAGACAGAGCAGATTTGAAACACTCTTTTTGTGGATTTTACAAGTGGAGATTTCAAGCGATTTGAGGCCAATTGTAGTAAAGGAAATATCCTCGTTTAAAAACTAGACAGAATCATTCTCAGAAACTACTTTGTGATGTGTGCGTTCAACTCACAGAGTTTCACCTTTCTTTTCATAGAGCACTTTGGAAACACTCTGTTGGTTAAGTTTGCAAGAGGATATTTGGACCACTTTGAGGCCTTCGTTGGAAACGGGATTTCTCAGTATACAGCTAGACAGATGAATTCCCAGTAAGTTCTTTGTGTTGTGGCTATTCAACTCACAGAGCTGAACCTTCCTTTAGACAGAGCAGTTTGCAAACACTCTTTTTGTGGAATTTGCAAGTGCAGATTTCAAGCGATTTCAGGCCAATCTTAGAAAGGGAAATATCTTTGTATAAAAACTAGACAGAATCTTTCTCAGAAACTACTTTGTGTTCTGTGCGTTCCACTCACAGAGTTTAACCTTTCTTTTCATAGAGCAGTTTGGAATCACTCTGTTTTTTAAGTCTGCAAGGGGATATTTAGACCTCTTTGACGCGTTCATTATAAACGGGATTTCTTCATATACAGCTAGACACATGAATTCTCAGTAACTTCTTTGTGTTGTGTGTATTCAACTCACAGAGTTGAACCTTTCTTTAGACAGAGCAGATTTGAAACACTCTTTTTGTGGATTTTACAAGTGGAGATTTCAAGCGATTTGAGGCCAATTGTAGTAAAGGAAATATCCTCGTTTAAAAACTAGACAGAATCATTCTCAGAAACTACTTTGTGATGTGTGTGTTCAACTCACAGAGTTTCACCTTTCTTTTCATAGAGCAGTTTGGAAACACTCTGTTTCTTAAGTTTGCAAGAGGATATTTGGACCACTTTGAGGCCTTCGTTGGAAACGGGATTTCTCAGTATACAGCTAGACAGATGAATTCCCAGTAAGTTCTTTGTGTTGTGTCTATTCAACTCACAGAGCTGAACCTTCCTTTAGACAGAGCAGTTTGCAAACACTCTTTTTGTGGAATTTGCAAGTGGAGATTTCAAGCGATTTCAGTCCAAACTTAGAAAGGGAAATATCTTTGTATAAAAACTAGACAGAATCATTCTCAGAAACTATTCTGTGTTGTGTTCGTTCCACTCACAGAGTTTAACCTTTCTTTTCATAGAGCAGTTTGGAAACACTCTGTTTGTTAAGTCTGCAAGGGGATATTTAGACCTCTTTGAAGCCTTCGTTGGAAACGGGATTTCTTCATATACAGCTAGACACATGAATCCTCAGTAACTTCTTTGTGTTGTGTGTATTCAACTCACAGAGTTGAACCTTCCTTTAGACAGAGCAGTTTGCAAACACTCTTTTTGTGGAATTTACAAGTGGAGATTTCAAGCGATTTCAGGCCAATCTTAGAAAGGGAAATATCTTTGTATTAAAAACTAGACAGAATCTTTCTCAGAAACTACTTTGTGTTGTGTGTGTTCAACTCACAGAGTTTCACCTTTCTTTTCATAGAGCAGTTTGGAAACACTCTGTTGGTTAAGTCTGCAAGGGGATATTTGGACCTCTTTGAGGCCTTCGTTGGAAACGGGATTTCTTCATATACAGCTAGACAGATGAATTCCTCAGTAACTTCTTTGTGTTGTGTGTATTCAACTCACAGAGTTGAACCTTTCTTTAGACAGAGCAGATTTGCAAACACTCTTTTTGTGGATTTTACAAGTGGAGATTTCAAGCGATTTGAGGCCAAATTGTAGTAAAGGAAATATCCTCGTTTAAAAACTAGACAGAATCATTCTCAGAAACTACTTTGTGATGTGTGCGTTCAACTCACAGAGTTTCACCTTTCTTTTCATAGAGCAGTTTGGAAACACTCTGTTTGTTAAGTTTGCAAGAGGATATTTAGACCACTTTGAGGCCTTCGTTGGAAACGGGATTTCTCAGTATAAAGCTAGACAGATGAATTCCCAGTAACTTCTTTGTGTTGTGTGTATTCAACTCACAGAGTTGAACCTTCCTTTAGACAGAGCAGTTTGCAAACACTCTTTTTGTGGAATTTGCAAGTGGAGATTTCAAGCGATTTCAGGCCAATCTTAGAAAGGAAATATCTTTGTATAAAAACTAGACAGAATCATTCTCAGAAACTACTTTGTGTTGTGTGCGTTCCACTCACAGAGTTTAACCTTTCTTTTCATAGAGCAGTTTGGAAACACTCTGTTTCTTAAGTCTGCAAGGGGATATTTAGACCTCTTTGACGCCTTCGTTGGAAACGGGATTTCTTCATATACAGCTAGACACATGAATTCTCAGTAACTTCTTTGTGTTGTGTGTATTCAACTCACAGAGTTGAACCTTTCTTTAGACAGAGCAGATTTGAAACACTCTTTTTGTGGATTTTACAAGTGGAGATTTCAAGCGATTTGAGGCCAATTGTAGTAAAGGAAATATCCTCGTTTAAAAACTAGACAGAATCATTCTCAGAAACTACTTTGTGATGTGTGCGTTCAACTCACAGAGTTTCACCTTTCTTTTCATAGAGCAGTTTGGAAACACTCTGTTGGTTAAGTTTGCAAGAGGATATTTGGACCACTTTGAGGCCTTCGTTGGAAACGGGATTTCTCAGTATAATGCTAGACAGATGAATTCCCAGTAAGTTCTTTGTGTTGTGTATATTCAACTCACAGAGTTGAACCTTCCTTTAGACAGAGCAGTTTGCAAACACTCTTTTTGTGGAATTTGCAAGTGGAGATTTCAAGCGATTTCAGGCCAAACTTAGAAAGGGAAATATCTTTGTATAAAAACTAGACAGAATCATTCTCAGAAACTACTCTGTGTTGTGTGCGTTCCACTCACAGAGTTTAACCTTTCTTTTCATAGAGCAGTTTGGAAACACTCTCTTTGTTAAGTCTGCAAGGGGATATTTAGACCTCTTTGACGCCTTCGTTGGAAACGGGATTTCTTCATATACAGCTAGACACATGAATTCTCAGTAACTTCTTTGTGTTGTGTGTATTCAACTCACAGAGTTGAACCTTTCTTTAGACAGAGCAGATTTGAAACACTCTTTTTGTGGATTTTACAAGTGGAGATTTCAAGCGATTTGAGGCCAATTGTAGTAAAGGAAATATCCTCGTTTAAAAACTAGACAGAATCATTCTCAGAAACTACTTTGTGATGTGTGCGTTCAACTCACAGAGTTTCACCTTTCTTTTCATAGAGCAGTTTGGAAACACTCTGTTTCTTAAGTTTGCAAGAGGATATTTGGACCACTTTGAGGCCTTCGTTGGAAACGGGATTTCTCAGTATAATGCTAGACAGATGAATTCCCAGTAAGTTCTTTGTGTTGTGTCTATTCAACTCACAGAGTTGAACCTTCCTTTAGACAGCGCAGTTTGCAAACACTCTTTTTGTGGAATTTGCAAGTGGAGATTTCAAGCGATTTCAGGCCAATCTTAGAAAGGGAAATATCTTTGTATAAAAACTAGACAGAATCTTTCTCAGAAACTACTTTGTGTTCTGTGCGTTCCACTCACAGAGTTTAACCTTTCTTTTCATAGAGCAGTTTGGAAACACTCTCTTTGTTAAGTCTGCAAGGGGATATTTAGACCTCTTTGACGCCTTCGTTGGAAACGGGATTTCTTCATATACAGCTAGACACATGAATCCTCAGTAACTTCTTTGTGTTGTGTGTATTCAACTCACAGAGTTGAACCTTTCTTTAGACAGAGCAGATTTGAAACACTCTTTTTGTGGATTTTACAAGTGGAGATTTCAAGCGATTTGAGGCCAATTGTAGTAAAGGAAATATCCTCGTTTAAAAACTAGACAGAATCATTCTCAGAAACTACTTTGTGATGTGTGCGTTCAACTCACAGAGTTTCACCTTTCTTTTCATAGAACAGTTTGGAAACACTCTGTTTCTTAAGTTTGCAAGAGGATATTTGGACCACTTTGAGGCCTTCGTTGGAAACGGGATTTCTCAGTATAATGCTAGACAGATGAATTCCCAGTAAGTTCTTTGTGTTGTGTCTATTCAACTCACAGAGTTGAACCTTCCTTTAGACAGAGCAGATTGCAAACACTCTTTTTGTGGAATTTGCAAGTGGAGATTTCAAGCGATTTCAGGCCAGTCTTAGATAGGGAAATATCTTTGTATAAAAACTAGACAGAATCTTTCTCAGAAACTACTTTGTGTTCTGTGCGTTCCACTCACAGAGTTTAACCTTTCTTTTCATAGAGCAGTTTGGAATCACTCTGTTTTTTAAGTCTGCAAGGGGATATTTAGACCTCTTTGACGCCTTCGTTGGAAACGGGATTTCTTCATATACAGCTAGACACATGAATTCTCAGTAACTTCTTTGTGTTGTGTGTATTCAACTCACAGAGTTGAACCTTTCTTTAGACAGAGCAGATTTGAAACACTCTTTTTGTGGATTTTACAAGTGGAGATTTCAAGCGATTTGAGGCCAATTGTAGTAAAGGAAATATCCTCGTTTAAAAACTAGACAGAATCATTCTCAGAAACTACTTTGTGATGTGTGTGTTCAACTCACAGAGTTTCACCTTTCTTTTCATAGAGCAGTTTGGAAACACTCTGTTTCTTAAGTTTGCAAGAGGATATTTGGACCACTTTGAGGCCTTCGTTGGAAACGGGATTTCTCAGTATAATGCTAGACAGATGAATTCCCAGTAAGTTCTTTGTGTTGTGTCTATTCAACTCACAGAGTTGAACCTTCCTTTAGACAGCGCAGTTTGCAAACACTCTTTTTGTGGAATTTGGAAGTGGAGATTTCAAGCGATTTCAGGCCAATCTTAGAAAGGGAAATATCTTTGTATAAAAACTAGACAGAATCTTTCTCAGAAACTACTTTGTGTTCTGTGCGTTCCACTCACAGAGTTTAACCTTTCTTTTCATAGAGCAGTTTGGAATCACTCTGTTTTTTAAGTCTGCAAGGGGATATTTAGACCTCTTTGACGCCTTCGTTATAAACGGGATTTCTTCATATACAGCTAGACACATGAATTCTCAGTAACTTCTTTGTGTTGTGTGTATTCAACTCACAGAGTTGAACCTTTCTTTAGACAGAGCAGATTTGAAACACTCTTTTTGTGGATTTTACAAGTGGAGATTTCAAGCGATTTGAGGCCAATTGTAGTAAAGGAAATATCCTCGTTTAAAAACTAGACAGAATCATTCTCAGAAACTACTTTGTGATGTGTGTGTTCAACTCACAGAGTTTCACCTTTCTTTTCATAGAGCAGTTTGGAAACACTCTGTTGGTTAAGTTTGCAAGAGGATATTTGGACCACTTTGAGGCCTTCGTTGGAAACGGGATTTCTCAGTATACAGCTAGACAGATGAATTCCCAGTAAGTTCTTTGTGTTGTGTCTATTCAACTCACAGAGCTGAACCTTCCTTTAGACAGAGCAGTTTGTGAACACTCTTTTTGTGGAATTTGCAAGTGGAGATTTCAAGCGATTTCAGGCCAATCTTAGATAGGGAAATATCTTTGTATAAAAACTAGACAGAATCTTTCTCAGAAACTACTTTGTGTTCTGTGCGTTCCACTCACAGAGTTTAACCTTTCTTTTCATAGAGCAGTTTGGAATCACTCTGTTTTTTAAGTCTGCAAGGGGATATTTAGACCTCTTTGACGCCTTCGTTGGAAACGGGATTTCTTCATATACAGCTAGACACATGAATTCTCAGTAACTTCTTTGTGTTGTGTGTATTCAACTCACAGAGTTGAACCTTTCTTTAGACAGAGCAGATTTGAAACACTCTTTTTGTGGAATTTAAAAGTGGAGATTTCAAGCGATTTGAGGCCAATTGTAGTAAAGGAAATATCCTCGTTTAAAAACTAGACAGAATCATTCTCAGAAACTACTTTGTGATGTGTGTGTTCAACTCACAGAGTTTCACCTTTCTTTTAATAGAGCAGTTTGGAAACACTCTGTTTCTTAAGTTTGCAAGAGGATATTTGGACCACTTTGAGGCCTTCGTTGGAAACGGGATTTCTCAGTATAATGCTAGACAGATGAATTCCCAGTAAGTTCTTTGTGTTGTGTCTATTCAACTCACAGAGTTGAACCTTCCTTTAGACAGCGCAGTTTGCAAACACTCTTTTTGTGGAATTTGGAAGTGGAGATTTCAAGCGATTTCAGGCCAATCTTAGAAAGGGAAATATCTTTGTATAAAAACTAGACAGAATCTTTCTCAGAAACTACTTTGTGTTCTGTGCGTTCCACTCACAGAGTTTAACCTTTCTTTTCATAGAGCAGTTTGGAATCACTCTGTTTTTTAAGTCTGCAAGGGGATATTTAGACCTCTTTGACGCCTTCATTATAAACGGGATTTCTTCATATACAGCTAGACACATGAATTCTCAGTAACTTCTTTGTGTTGTGTGTATTCAACTCACAGAGTTGAACCTTTCTTTAGACAGAGCAGATTTGAAACACTCTTTTTGTGGATTTTACAAGTGGAGATTTCAAGCGATTTGAGGCCAATTGTAGTAAAGGAAATATCCTCGTTTAAAAACTAGACAGAATCATTCTCAGAAACTACTTTGTGATGTGTGTGTTCAACTCACAGAGTTTCACCTTTCTTTTCATAGAGCAGTTTGGAAACACTCTGTTGGTTAAGTTTGCAAGAGGATATTTGGACCACTTTGAGGCCTTCGTTGGAAACGGGATTTCTCAGTATACAGCTAGACAGATGAATTCCCAGTAAGTTCTTTGTGTTGTGTCTTTTCAACTCACAGAGCTGAACCTTCCTTTAGACAGAGCAGTTTGCGAACACTCTTTTTGTGGAATTTGCAAGTGGAGATTTCAAGTGATTTCAGGCCAAACTTAGAAAGGGAAATATCTTTGTATAAAAACTAGACAGAATCATTCTCAGAAACTACTCGGTGTTGTGTGCGTTCCACTCACAGAGTTTAACCTTTCTTTTCATAGAGCAGTTTGGAAACACTCTGTTTGTTAAGTCTGCACGGGGATATTTAGACCTCTTTGACGCCTTCGTTGGAAACGGGATTTCTTCATATACAGCTAGACACATGAATCCTCAGTAACTTCTTTGTGTTGTGTGTATTCAACTCACAGAGTTGAACCTTTCTTTAGACAGAGCAGATTTGAAACACTCTTTTTGTGGATTTTACAAGTGGAGATTTCAAGCGATTTGAGGCCAATTGTAGTAAAGGAAATATCCTCGTTTAAAAACTAGACAGAATCATTCTCAGAAACTACTTTGTGATGTGTGCGTTCAACTCACAGAGTTTCACCTTTCTTTTCATAGAGCAGTTTGGAAACACTCTGTTTCTTAAGTTTGCAAGAGGATATTTGGACCACTTTGAGGCCTTCGTTGGAAACGGGATTTCTCAGTATACAGCTAGACAGATGAATTCCCAGTAAGTTCTTTGTGTTGTGTCTATTCAACTCACAGAGTTGAACCTTCCTTTAGACAGAGCAGTTTGCAAACACTCTTTTTGTGGAATTTGCAAGTGGAGATTTCAAGCGATTTCAGGCCAATCTTAGAAAGGGAAATATCTTTGTATAAAAACTAGACAGAATCATTCTCAGAAACTACTCTGTGTTGTGTACGTTCCACTCACAGAGTTTAACCTTTCTTTTCATAGAGCAGTTTGGAAACACTCTGTTTGTTAAGTCTGCAAGTGGATATTTAGACCTCTTTGACGCCTTCGTTTGAAACGGGATTTCTTCATATACAACTAGACACATGAATGCTCAGTAACTTCTTTGTGTTGTGTGTATTCAACTCACAGAGTTGAACCTTTCTTTAGACAGAGCAGATTTGAAACACTCTTTTTGTGGATTTTACAAGTGGAGATTTCAAGCGATTTGAGGCCAATTGTAGTAAAGGAAATATCCTCGTTTAAAAACTAGACAGAATCATTCTCAGAAACTACTTTGTGATGTGTGCATTCAACTCACAGAGTTTCACCTTTCTTTTAATAGAGCAGTTTGGAAACACTCTGTTTCTTAAGTTTGCAAGAGGATATTTGGACCACTTTGAGGCCTTCGTTGGAAACGGGATTTCTCAGTATAATGCTAGACAGATGAATTCCCAGTAAGTTCTTTGTGTTGTGTCTATTCAACTCACAGAGTTGAACCTTCCTTTAGACAGCGCAGTTTGCAAACACTCTTTTTGTGGAATTTGGAAGTGGAGATTTCAAGCGATTTCAGGCCAATCTTAGAAAGGGAAATATCTTTGTATAAAAACTAGACAGAATCTTTCTCAGAAACTACTTTGTGTTCTGTGCGTTCCACTCACAGAGTTTAAACTTTCTTTTCATAGAGCAGTTTGGAATCACTCTGTTTTTTAAGTCTGCAAGGGGATATTTAGACCTCTTTGACGCCTTAATTATAAACGGGATTTCTTCATATACAGCTAGACACATGAATTCTCAGTAACTTCTTTGTGTTGTGTGTATTCAACTCACAGAGTTGAACCTTTCTTTAGACAGAGCAGATTTGAAACACTCTTTTTGTGGATTTTACAAGTGGAGATTTCAAGCGATTTGAGGCCAATTGTAGTAAAGGAAATATCCTCGTTTAAAAACTAGACAGAATCATTCTCAGAAACTACTTTGTGATGTGTGTGTTCAACTCACAGAGTTTCACCTTTCTTTTCATAGAGCAGTTTGGAAACACTCTGTTGGTTAAGTTTGCAAGAGGATATTTGGACAACTTTGAGGCCTTCGTTGGAAACGGGATTTGTCAGTATACAGCTAGACAGATGAATTCCCAGTAAGTTCTTTGTGTTGTGTCTTTTCAACTCACAGAGCTGAACCTTCCTTTAGACAGAGCAGTTTGCGAACACTCTTTTTGTGGAATTTGCAAGTGGAGATTTCAAGTGATTTCAGGCCAAACTTAGAAAGGGAAATATCTTTGTATAAAAACTAGACAGAATCATTCTCAGAAACTACTCGGTGTTGTGTGCGTTCCACTCACAGAGTTTAACCTTTCTTTTCATAGAGCAGTTTGGAAACACTCTGTTTGTTAAGTCTGCACGGGGATATTTAGACCTCTTTGACGCCTTCGTTGGAAACGGGATTTCTTCATATACAGCTAGACACATGAATCCTCAGTAACTTCTTTGTGTTGTGTGTATTCAACTCACAGAGTTGAACCTTTCTTTAGACAGAGCAGATTTGAAACACTCTTTTTGTGGATTTTACAAGTGGAGATTTCAAGCGATTTGAGGCCAATTGTAGTAAAGGAAATATCCTCGTTTAAAAACTAGACAGAATCATTCTCAGAAACTACTTTGTGATGTGTGCGTTCAACTCACAGAGTTTCACCTTTCTTTTCATAGAGCAGTTTGGAAACACTCTGTTTCTTAAGTTTGCAAGAGGATATTTGGACCACTTTGAGGCCTTCGTTGGAAACGGGATTTCTCAGTATACAGCTAGACAGATGAATTCCCAGTAAGTTCTTTGTGTTGTGTCTATTCAACTCACAGAGTTGAACCTTCCTTTAGAGAGAGCAGTTTGCAAACACTCTTTTTGTGGAATTTGCAAGTGGAGATTTCAAGCGATTTCAGGCCAATCTTAGAAAGGGAAATATCTTTGTATAAAAACTAGACAGAATCATTCTCAGAAACTACTCTGTGTTGTGTACGTTCCACTCACAGAGTTTAACCTTTCTTTTCATAGAGCAGTTTGGAAACACTCTGTTTGTTAAGTCTGCAAGGGGATATTTAGACCTCTTTGACGCCTTCGTTTGAAACGGGATTTCTTCATATACAGCTAGACACATGAATGCTCAGTAACTTCTTTGTGTTGTGTGTATTCAACTCACAGAGTTGAACCTTTCTTTAGACAGAGCAGATTTGAAACACTCTTTTTGTGGATTTTACAAGTGGAGATTTCAAGTGATTTGAGGCCAATTGTAGTAAAGGAAATATCCTCGTTTAAAAACTAGACAGAATCATTCTCAGAAACTACTTTGTGATGTGTGCATTCAACTCACAGAGTTTCACCTTTCTTTTCATTGAGCAGTTTGGAAACACTCTGTTTCTTAAGTTTGCAAGAGGATATTTGGACCACTTTTAGGCCTTCGTTGGAAACGGGATTTCTCAGTATAATGCTAGACAGATGAATTCCCAGTAAGTTCTTTGTGTTGTGTCTATTCAACTCACAGAGTTGAACCTTCCTTTAGACAGCGCAGTTTGCAAACACTCTTTTTGTGGAATTTGCAAGTGGAGATTTCAAGCGATTTCAGGCCAATCTTAGAAAGGGAAATATCTTTGTATAAAAACTAGACAGAATCTTTCTCAGAAACTACTTTGTGTTCTGTGCGTTCCACTCACAGAGTTTAACCTTTCTTTTCATAGAGCAGTTTGGAATCACTCTGTTTTTTAAGTCTGCAAGGGGATATTGAGACCTCTTTGACGCGTTCATTATAAACGGGATTTCTTCATATACAGCTAGACACATGAATTCTCAGTAACTTCTTTGTGTTGTGTGTACTCAACTCACAGAGTTGAACCTTTCTTTAGACAGAGCAGATTTGAAACACTCTCTTTGTGGATTTTACAAGTGGAGATTTCAAGCGATTTGAGGCCAATTGTAGTAAAGGAAATATCCTCGTTTAAAAACTAGACAGAATCATTCTCAGAAACTACTTTGTGATGTGTGTGTTCAACTCACAGAGTTTCACCTTTCTTTTCATAGAGCAGTTTGGAAACACTCTGTTTCTTAAGTTTGCAAGAGGATATTTGGACCACTTTGAGGCCTTCGTTGGAAACGGGATTTCTCAATATACAGCTAGACAGATGAATTCCCAGTAAGTTCTTTGTGTTGTGTCTATTCAACTCACAGAGCTGAACCTTCCTTTAGACAGAGCAGTTTGCAAACACTCTTTTTGTGGAATTTGCAAGTGGAGATTTCAAGCGATTTCAGTCCAAACTTAGAAAGGGAAATATCTTTGTATAAAAACTAGACAGAATCATTCTCAGAAACTATTCTGTGTTGTGTGCGTTCCACTCACAGAGTTTAACCTTTCTTTTCATAGAGCAGTTTGGAAACACTCTGTTTGTTAAGTCTGCAAGGGGATATTTAGACCTCTTTGAAGCCTTCGTTGGAAACGGGATTTCTTCATATACAGCTAGACACATGAATCCTCAGTAACTTCTTTGTGTTGTGTGTATTCAACTCACAGAGTTGAACCTTTCTTTAGACAGAGCAGATTTGAAACACTCTTTTTGTGGATTTTACAAGTGGAGATTTCAAGCGATTTGAGGCCAATTGTAGTAAAGGAAATATCCTCGTTTAAAAACTAGACAGAATCATTCTCAGAAACTACTTTGTGATGTGTGTGTTCAACTCACAGAGTTTCACCTTTCTTTTCATAGAGCAGTTTGGAAACACTCTGTTGGTTAAGTTTGCAAGAGGATATTTGGACCACTTTGAGGCCTTCGTTGGAAACGGGATTTCTCAGTATACAGCTAGACAGATGAATTCCCAGTAAGTTCTTTGTGTTGTGTCTATTCAACTCACAGAGCTGAACCTTCCTTTAGACAGAGCAGTTTGCAAACACTCTTTTTGTGGAATTTGCAAGTGGAGATTTCAAGCGATTTCAGGCCAAACTTAGAAAGGGAAATATCTTTGTATAAAAACTAGACAGAATCTTTCTCAGAAACTACTCTGTGTTGTGTGTGTTCCACTCACAGAGTTTAACCTTTCTTTTCATAGAGCAGTTTGGAAACACTCTGTTTGTTAAGTCTGCAAGGGGATATTTAGACCTCTTTGACGCCTTCGTTGGAAACGGGATTTCTTCATATACAGCTAGACACATGAATCCTCAGTAACTTCTTTGTGTTGTGTGTATTCAACTCACAGAGTTGAACCTTTCTTTAGACAGAGCAGATTTGAAACACTCTTTTTGTGGATTTTACAAGTGGAGATTTCAAGCGATTTGAGGCCAATTGTAGTAAAGGAAATATCCTCGTTTAAAAACTAGACAGAATCATTCTCAGAAACTACTTTGTGATGTGTGCGTTCAACTCACAGAGTTTCACCTTTCTTTTCATAGAGCAGTTTGGAAACACTCTGTTTCTTAAGTTTGCAAGAGGATATTTGGACCACTTTGAGGCCTTCGTTGGAAACGGGATTTCTCAGTATAATGCTAGACAGATGAATTCCCAGTAAGTTCTTTGTGTTGAGTCTATTCAACTCACAGAGTTGAACCTTCCTTTCGACAGCGCAGTTTGCAAACACTCTTTTTGTGGAATTTGCAAGTGGAGATTTCAAGCGATTTCAGGCCAATCTTAGAAAGGGAAATATCTTTGTATAAAAACTAGACAGAATGTTTCTCAGAAACTACTTTGTGTTCTGTGGGTTCCACTCACAGACTTTAACCTTTCTTTTCATAGAGCAGTTTGGAATCACTCTGTTTTTTAAGTCTGCAAGGGGATATTTAGACCTCTTTGACGCCTTCCTTATAAACGGGATTTCTTCATATACAGCTAGACACATGAATTCTCAGTAACTTCTTTGTGTTGTGTGTATTCAACTCACAGAGTTGAACCTTTCTTTAGACAGAGCAGATTTGAAACACTCTTTTTGTGGATTTTACAAGTGGAGATTTCAAGCGATTTGAGGCCAATTGTAGTAAAGGAAATATCCTCGTTTAAAAACTAGACAGAATCATTCTCAGAAACTACTTTGTGATGTGTGTGTTCAACTCACAGAGTTTCACCTTTCTTTTCATAGAGCAGTTTGGAAACACTCTGTTGGTTAAGTTTGCAAGAGGATATTTGGACCACTTTGAGGCCTTCGTTGGAAACGGGATTTCTCAGTATAATGCTAGACAGATGAATTCCCAGTAAGTTCTTTGTGTTGTGTCTATTCAACTCACAGAGCTGAACCTTCCTTTAGACAGAGCAGTTTGCAAACACTCTTTTTGTGGAATTTGCAAGTGGAGATTTCAAGCGATTTCAGGCCAAACTTAGAAAGGGAAATATCTTTGTATAAAAACTAGACAGAATCATTCTCAGAAACTACTCTGTGTTGTGTGCGTTCCACTCACAGAGTTTAACCTTTCTTTTCATAGAGCAGTTTGGAAAGACTCCTTTGTTAAGTCTGCAAGGGGATATTTAGACCTCTTTGACGCCTTCGTTGGAAACGGGATTTCTTCATATACAGCTAGACACATGAATCCTCAGTAACTTCTTTGTGTTGTGTGTATTCAACTCACAGAGTTGAACCTTTCTTTAGACAGAGCAGATTTGAAACACTCTTTTTGTGGATTTTACAAGTGGAGATTTCAAGCGATTTGAGGCCAATTGTAGTAAAGGAGATATCCTCGTTTAAAAACTAGACAGAATCATTCTCAGAAACTACTTTGTGATGTGTGCGTTCAACTCACAGAGTTTCACCTTTCTTTTCATAGAGCAGTTTGGAAACACTCTGTTTCTTAAGTTTGCAAGAGGATATTTGGACCACTTTGAGGCCTTCGTTGGAAACGGGATTTCTCAGTATAATGCTAGACAGATGAATTCCCAGTAAGTTCTTTGTGTTGTGTCTATTCAACTCACAGAGTTGAACCTTCCTTTAGACAGAGCAGTTTGCAAACACTCTTTTTGTGGAATTTGCAAGTGGAGATTTCAAGCGATTTCAGGCCAATCTTAGATAGGGAAATATCTTTGTATAAAAACTAGACAGAATCTTTCTCAGAAACTACTTTGTGTTCTGTGCGTTCCACTCACAGAGTTTAACCTTTCTTTTCATAGAGCAGTTTGGAATCACTCTGTTTTTTAAGTCTGCAAGGGGATATTTAGACCTCTTTGACGCCTTCGTTGGAAACGGGATTTCTTCATATACAGCTAGACACATGAATTCTCAGTAACTTCTTTGTGTTGTGTGTATTCAACTCACAGAGTTGAACCTTTCTTTAGACAGAGCAGATTTGAAACACTCTTTTTGTGGATTTTACAAGTGGAGATTTCAAGCGATTTGAGGCCAATTGTAGTAAAGGAAATATCCTCGTTTAAAAACTAGACAGAATCATTCTCAGAAACTTCTTTGTGATGTGTGCGTTCAACTCAAAGAGTTTCACCTTTCTTTTCATTGAGCAGTTTGGAAACACTCTGTTTCTTAAGTTTGCAAGAGGATATTTGGACCACTTTGAGGCCTTCGTTGGAAACGGGATTTCTCAGTATAATGCTAGACAGATGAATTCCCAGTAAGTTCTTTGTGTTGTGTCTATTCAACTCACAGAGTTGAACCTTCCTTTAGACAGCGCAGTTTGCAAACACTCTTTTTGTGGAATTTGGAAGTGGAGATTTCAAGCGATTTCAGGCCAATCTTAGAAAGGGAAATATCTTTGTATAAAAACTAGACAGAATCTTTCTCAGAAACTACTTTGTGTTCTGTGCGTTCCACTCACAGAGTTTAACCTTTCTTTTCATAGAGCAGTTTGGAATCACTCTGTTTTTTAAGTCTGCAAGGGGATATTTAGACCTCTTTGACGCCTTAATTATAAACGGGATTTCTTCATATACAGCTAGACACATGAATTCTCAGTAACTTCTTTGTGTTGTGTGTATTCAACTCACAGAGTTGAACCTTTCTTTAGACAGAGCAGATTTGAAACACTCTTTTTGTGGATTTTACAAGTGGAGATTTCAAGCGATTTGAGGCCAATTGTAGTAAAGGAAATATCCTCGTTTAAAAACTAGACAGAATCATTCTCAGAAACTACTTTGTGATGTGTGTGTTCAACTCACAGAGTTTCACCTTTCTTTTCATAGAGCAGTTTGGAAACACTCTGTTGGTTAAGTTTGCAAGAGGATATTTGGACAACTTTGAGGCCTTCGTTGGAAACGGGATTTGTCAGTATACAGCTAGACAGATGAATTCCCAGTAAGTTCTTTGTGTTGTGTCTTTTCAACTCACAGAGCTGAACCTTCCTTTAGACAGAGCAGTTTGCGAACACTCTTTTTGTGGAATTTGCAAGTGGAGATTTCAAGTGATTTCAGGCCAAACTTAGAAAGGGAAATATCTTTGTATAAAAACTAGACAGAATCTTTCTCAGAAACTACTCGGTGTTGTGTGCGTTCCACTCACAGAGTTTAACCTTTCTTTTCATAGAGCAGTTTGGAAACACTCTGTTTGTTAAGTCTGCACGGGGATATTTAGACCTCTTTGACGCCTTCGTTGGAAACGGGATTTCTTCATATACAGCTAGACACATGAATCCTCAGTAACTTCTTTGTGTTGTGTGTATTCAACTCACAGAGTTGAACCTTTCTTTAGACAGAGCAGATTTGAAACACTCTTTTTGTGGATTTTACAAGTGGAGATTTCAAGCGATTTGAGGCCAATTGTAGTAAAGGAAATATCCTCGTTTAAAAACTAGACAGAATCATTCTCAGAAACTACTTTGTGATGTGTGCGTTCAACTCACAGAGTTTCACCTTTCTTTTCATAGAGCAGTTTGGAAACACTCTGTTTCTTAAGTTTGCAAGAGGATATTTGGACCACTTTGAGGCCTTCGTTGGAAACGGGATTTCTCAGTATACAGCTAGACAGATGAATTCCCAGTAAGTTCTTTGTGTTGTGTCTATTCAACTCACAGAGTTGAACCTTCCTTTAGAGAGAGCAGTTTGCAAACACTCTTTTTGTGGAATTTGCAAGTGGAGATTTCAAGCGATTTCAGGCCAATCTTAGAAAGGGAAATATCTTTGTATAAAAACTAGACAGAATCATTCTCAGAAACTACTCTGTGTTGTGTACGTTCCACTCACAGAGTTTAACCTTTCTTTTCATAGAGCAGTTTGGAAACACTCTGTTTGTTAAGTCTGCAAGTGGATATTTAGACCTCTTTGACGCCTTCGTTTGAAACGGGATTTCTTCATATACAGCTAGACACATGAATGCTCAGTAACTTCTTTGTGTTGTGTGTATTCAACTCACAGAGTTGAACGTTTCTTTAGACAGAGCAGATTTGAAACACTCTTTTTGTGGATTTTACAAGTGGAGATTTCAAGTGATTTGAGGCCAATTGTAGTAAAGGAAATATCCTCGTTTAAAAACTAGACAGAATCATTCTCAGAAACTACTTTGTGATGTGTGCATTCAACTCACAGAGTTTCACCCTTCTTCTCATTGAGCAGTTTGGAAACACTCTGTTTCTTAAGTTTGCAAGAGGATATTTGGACCACTTTTAGGCCTTCGTTGGAAACGGGATTTCTCAGTATAATGCTAGACAGATGAATTCCCAGTAAGTTCTTTGTGTTGTGTCTATTCAAATCACAGAGTTGAACCTTCCTTTAGACAGCGCAGTTTGCAAACACTCTTTTTGTGGAATTTGCAAGTGGAGATTTCAAGCGATTTCAGGCCAATCTTAGAAAGGGAAATATCTTTGTATAAAAACTAGACAGAATCTTTCTCAGAAACTACTTTGTGTTCTGTGCGTTCCACTCACAGAGTTTAACCTTTCTTTTCATAGAGCAGTTTGGAATCACTCTGTTTTTTAAGTCTGCAAGGGGATATTGAGACCTCTTTGACGCGTTCATTATAAACGGGATTTCTTCATATACAGCTAGACACATGAATTCTCAGTAACTTCTTTGTGTTGTGTGTACTCAACTCACAGAGTTGAACCTTTCTTTAGACAGAGCAGATTTGAAACACTCTCTTTGTGGATTTTACAAGTGGAGATTTCAAGCGATTTGAGGCCAATTGTAGTAAAGGAAATATCCTCGTTTAAAAACTAGACAGAATCATTCTCAGAAACTACTTTGTGATGTGTGTGTTCAACTCACAGAGTTTCACCTTTCTTTTCATAGAGCAGTTTGGAAACACTCTGTTTCTTAAGTTTGCAAGAGGATATTTGGACCACTTTGAGGCCTTCGTTGGAAACGGGATTTCTCAATATACAGCTAGACAGATGAATTCCCAGTAAGTTCTTTGTGTTGTGTCTATTCAACTCACAGAGCTGAACCTTCCTTTAGACAGAGCAGTTTGCAAACACTCTTTTTGTGGAATTTGCAAGTGGAGATTTCAAGCGATTTCAGTCCAAACTTAGAAAGGGAAATATCTTTGTATAAAAACTAGACAGAATCATTCTCAGAAACTATTCTGTGTTGTGTGCGTTCCACTCACAGAGTTTAACCTTTCTTTTCATAGAGCAGTTTGGAAACACTCTGTTTGTTAAGTCTGCAAGGGGATATTTAGACCTCTTTGAAGCCTTCGTTGGAAACGGGATTTCTTCATATACAGCTAGACACATGAATCCTCAGTAACTTCTTTGTGTTGTGTGTATTCAACTCACAGAGTTGAACCTTTCTTTAGACAGAGCAGATTTGAAACACTCTTTTTGTGGATTTTACAAGTGGAGATTTCAAGCGATTTGAGGCCAATTGTAGTAAAGGAAATATCCTCGTTTAAAAACTAGACAGAATCATTCTCAGAAACTACTTTGTGATGTGTGTGTTCAACTCACAGAGTTTCACCTTTCTTTTCATAGAGCAGTTTGGAAACACTCTGTTGGTTAAGTTTGCAAGAGGATATTTGGACCACTTTGAGGCCTTCGTTGGAAACGGGATTTCTCAGTATACAGCTAGACAGATGAATTCCCAGTAAGTTCTTTGTGTTGTGTCTATTCAACTCACAGAGCTGAACCTTCCTTTAGACAGAGCAGTTTGCAAACACTCTTTTTGTGGAATTTGCAAGTGGAGATTTCAAGCGATTTCAGGCCAAACTTAGAAAGGGAAATATCTTTGTATAAAAACTAGACAGAATCTTTCTCAGAAACTACTCTGTGTTGTGTGTGTTCCACTCACAGAGTTTAACCTTTCTTTTCATAGAGCAGTTTGGAAACACTCTGTTTGTTAAGTCTGCAAGGGGATATTTAGACCTCTTTGACGCCTTCGTTGGAAACGGGATTTCTTCATATACAGCTAGACACATGAATCCTCAGTAACTTCTTTGTGTTGTGTGTATTCAACTCACAGAGTTGAACCTTTCTTTAGACAGAGCAGATTTGAAACACTCTTTTTGTGGATTTTACAAGTGGAGATTTCAAGCGATTTGAGGCCAATTGTAGTAAAGGAAATATCCTCGTTTAAAAACTAGACAGAATCATTCTCAGAAACTACTTTGTGATGTGTGCGTTCAACTCACAGAGTTTCACCTTTCTTTTCATAGAGCAGTTTGGAAACACTCTGTTTCTTAAGTTTGCAAGAGGATATTTGGACCACTTTGAGGCCTTCGTTGGAAACGGGATTTCTCAGTATAATGCTAGACAGATGAATTCCCAGTAAGTTCTTTGTGTTGAGTCTATTCAACTCACAGAGTTGAACCTTCCTTTCGACAGCGCAGTTTGCAAACACTCTTTTTGTGGAATTTGCAAGTGGAGATTTCAAGCGATTTCAGGCCAATCTTAGAAAGGGAAATATCTTTGTATAAAAACTAGACAGAATGTTTCTCAGAAACTACTTTGTGTTCTGTGGGTTCCACTCACAGACTTTAACCTTTCTTTTCATAGAGCAGTTTGGAATCACTCTGTTTTTTAAGTCTGCAAGGGGATATTTAGACCTCTTTGACGCCTTCCTTATAAACGGGATTTCTTCATATACAGCTAGACACATGAATTCTCAGTAACTTCTTTGTGTTGTGTGTATTCAACTCACAGAGTTGAACCTTTCTTTAGACAGAGCAGATTTGAAACACTCTTTTTGTGGATTTTACAAGTGGAGATTTCAAGCGATTTGAGGCCAATTGTAGTAAAGGAAATATCCTCGTTTAAAAACTAGACAGAATCATTCTCAGAAACTACTTTGTGATGTGTGTGTTCAACTCACAGAGTTTCACCTTTCTTTTCATAGAGCAGTTTGGAAACACTCTGTTGGTTAAGTTTGCAAGAGGATATTTGGACCACTTTGAGGCCTTCGTTGGAAACGGGATTTCTCAGTATAATGCTAGACAGATGAATTCCCAGTAAGTTCTTTGTGTTGTGTCTATTCAACTCACAGAGTTGAACCTTCCTTTAGACAGAGCAGTTTGCAAACACTCTTTTTGTGGAATTTGCAAGTGGAGATTTCAAGCGATTTCAGGCCAAACTTAGAAAGGGAAATATCTTTGTATAAAAACTAGACAGAATCATTCTCAGAAACTACTCTGTGTTGTGTGCGTTCCACTCACAGAGTTTAACCTTTCTTTTCATAGAGCAGTTTGGAAACACTCCTTTGTTAAGTCTGCAAGGGGATATTTAGACCTCTTTGACGCCTTCGTTGGAAACGGGATTTCTTCATATACAGCTAGACACATGAATCCTCAGTAACTTCTTTGTGTTGTGTGTATTCAACTCACAGAGTTGAACCTTTCTTTAGACAGAGCAGATTTGAAACACTCTTTTTGTGGATTTTACAAGTGGAGATTTCAAGCGATTTGAGGCCAATTGTAGTAAAGGAGATATCCTCGTTTAAAAACTAGACAGAATCATTCTCAGAAACTACTTTGTGATGTGTGCGTTCAACTCAAAGAGTTTCACCTTTCTTTTCATTGAGCAGTTTGGAAACACTCTGTTTCTTAAGTTTGCAAGAGGATATTTGGACCACTTTGAGGCCTTCGTTGGAAACGGGATTTCTCAGTATAATGCTAGACAGATGAATTCCCAGTAAGTTCTTTGTGTTGTGTCTATTCAACTCACAGAGTTGAACCTTCCTTTAGACAGAGCAGTTTGCAAACACTCTTTTTGTGGAATTTGCAAGTGGAGATTTCAAGCGATTTCAGGCCAATCTTAGAAAGGGAAATATCTTTGTATAAAAACTAGACAGAATCTTTCTCAGAAACTACTTTGTGTTCTGTGCGTTCCACTCACAGAGTTTAACCTTTCTTTTCATAGAGCAGTTTGTAATCACTCTGTTTTTTAAGTCTGCAAGGGGATATTTAGACCTCTTTGACGCCTTCGTTGGAAACGGGATTTCTTCATATACAGCTAGACACATGAATCCTCAGTAACTTCTTTGTGTTGTGTGTATTCAACTCACAGAGTTGAACCTTTCTTTAGACAGAGCAGATTTGAAACACTCTTTTTGTGGATTTTACAAGTGGAGATTTCAAGCGATTTGAGGCCAATTGCAGTAAAGGAAATATCCTCGTTTAAAAACTAGACAGAATCATTCTCAGAAACTACTTTTTGATGTGTGCGTTCAACTCACAGAGTTTCACCTTTCTTTTCATAGAGCAGTTTGGAAACACTCTGTTTCTTAAGTTTGCAAGAGGATATTTGGACCACTTTGAGGCCTTCGTTGGAAACGGGATTTCTCAGTATAATGCTAGACAGATGAATTCCCAGTAAGTTCTTTGTGTTGTGTCTATTCAACTCACAGAGTTGAACCTTCCTTTAGACAGCGCAGTTTGCAAACACTCTTTTTGTGGAATTTGCAAGTGGAGATTTCAAGCGATTTCAGGCCAATCTTAGAAAGGGAAATATCTTTGTATAAAAACTAGACAGAATCTTTCTCAGAAACTACTTTGTGTTCTGTGCGTTCCACTCACAGAGTTTAACCTTTCTTTTCATAGAGCAGTTTGGAAACACTCTCTTTGTTAAGTCTGCAAGGGGATATTTAGACCTCTTTGACGCCTTCGTTGGAAACGGGATTTCTTCATATACAGCTAGACACATGAATCCTCAGTAACTTCTTTGTGTTGTGTGTATTCAACTCACAGAGTTGAACCTTTCTTTAGACAGAGCAGATTTGAAACACTCTTTTTGTGATTTTACAAGTGGAGATTTCAAGCGATTTGAGGCCAATTGTAGTAAAGGAAATATCCTCGTTTAAAAACTAGACAGAATCATTCTCAGAAACTACTTTGTGATGTGTGCGTTCAACTCACAGAGTTTCACCTTTCTTTTCATAGAGCAGTTTGGAAACACTCTGTTTCTTAAGTTTGCAAGAGGATATTTGGACCACTTTGAGGCCTTCGTTGGAAACGGGATTTCTCAGTATACAGCTAGACAGATGAATTCCCAGTAAGTTCTTTGTGTTGTGTCTATTCAACTCACAGAGTTGAACCTTCCTTTAGACAGAGCAGTTTGCAAACACTCTTTTTGTGGAATTTGCAAGTGGAGATTTCAAGCGATTTCAGGCCAATCTTAGATAGGGAAATATCTTTGTATAAAAACTAGACAGAATCTTTCTCAGAAACTACTTTGTGTTCTGTGCGTTCCACTCACAGAGTTTAACCTTTCTTTTCATAGAGCAGTTTTGAATCACTCTGTTTTTTAAGTCTGCAAGGGGATATTTAGACCTCTTTGACGCCTTCGTTGGAAACGGGATTTCTTCATATACAGCTAGACACATGAATTCTCAGTAACTTCTTTGTGTTGTGTGTATTCAACTCACAGAGTTGAACCTTTCTTTAGACAGAGCAGATTTGAAACACTCTTTTTGTGGATTTTACAAGTGGAGATTTCAAGCGATTTGAGGCCAATTGTAGTAAAGGAAATATCCTCGTTTAAAAACTAGACAGAATCATTCTCAGAAACTACTTTGTGATGTGTGTGTTCAACTCACAGAGTTTCACCTTTCTTTTCATAGAGCAGTTTGGAAACACTCTGTTTCTTAAGTTTGCAAGAGGATATTTGGACCACTTTGAGGCCTTCGTTGGAAACGGGATTTCTCAGTATAATGCTAGACAGATGAATTCCCAGTAAGTTCTTTGTGTTGTGTCTATTCAACTCACAGAGTTGAACCTTCCTTTAGACAGCGCAGTTTGCAAACACTCTTTTTGTGGAATTTGGAAGTGGAGATTTCAAGCGATTTCAGGCCAATCTTAGAAAGGGAAATATCTTTGTATAAAAACTAGACAGAATCTTTCTCAGAAACTACTTTGTGTTCTGTGCGTTCCACTCACAGAGTTTAACCTTTCTTTTCATAGAGCAGTTTGGAATCACTCTGTTTTTTAAGTCTGCAAGGGGATATTTAGACCTCTTTGACGCCTTCATTATAAACGGGATTTCTTCATATACAGCTAGACACATGAATTCTCAGTAACTTCTTTGTGTTGTGTGTATTCAACTCACAGAGTTGAACCTTTCTTTAGACAGAGCAGATTTGAAACACTCTTTTTGTGGATTTTACAAGTGGAGATTTCAAGCGATTTGAGGCCAATTGTAGTAAAGGAAATATCCTCGTTTAAAAACTAGACAGAATCATTCTCAGAAACTACTTTGTGATGTGTGCGTTCAACTCACAGAGTTTCACCTTTCTTTTCATAGAGCAGTTTGGAAACACTCTGTTTCTTAAGTTTGCAAGAGGATATTTGGACCACTTTGAGGCCTTCGTTGGAAACGGGATTTCTCAGTATACAGCTAGACAGATGAATTCCCAGTAAGTTCTTTGTGTTGTGTCTATTCAACTCACAGAGTTGAACCTTCCTTTAGACAGAGCAGTTTGCAAACACTCTTTTTGTGGAATTTGCAAGTGGAGATTTCAAGCGATTTCAGGCCAAACTTAGAAAGGGAAATATCTTTGTATAAAAACTAGACAGAATCATTCTCAGAAACTACTTTGTGTTGTGTGCGTTCCACTCACAGAGTTTAACCTTTCTTTTCATAGAGCAGTTTGGAAACACTCTGTTTGTTAAGTCTGCAAGTGGATATTTAGACCTCTTTGACGCCTTCGTTTGAAACGGGATTTCTTCATATACAGCTAGACACATGAATGCTCAGTAACTTCTTTGTGTTGTGTGTATTCAACTCACAGAGTTGAACCTTTCTTTAGACAGAGCAGATTTGAAACACTCTTTTTGTGGATTTCACAAGTGGAGATTTCAAGCGATTTGAGGCCAATTGTAGTAAAGGAAATATCCTCGTTTAAAAACTAGACAGAATCATTCTCAGAAACTACTTTGTGATGTGTGCGTTCAACTCACAGAGTTTCACCTTTCTTTTCATAGAGCAGTTTGGAAACACTCTGTTTCTTAAGTTTGCAAGAGGATATTTGGACCACTTTGAGGCCTTCGTTGGAAACGGGATTTCTCAGTATACAGCTAGACAGATGAATTCCCAGTAAGTTCTTTGTGTTGTGTCTATTCAACTCACAGAGTTGAACCTTCCTTTAGACAGAGCAGTTTGCAAACACTCTTTTTGTGGAATTTGCAAGTGGAGATTTCAAGCGATTTCAGGCCAAACTTAGAAAGGGAAATATCTTTGTATAAAAACTAGACAGAATCATTCTCAGAAACTACTCTGTGTTGTGTGCGTTCCACTCACAGAGTTTAACCTTTCTTTTCATAGAGCAGTTTGGAAACACTCTCTTTGTTAAGTCTGCAAGGGGATATTTAGACCTCTTTGACGCCTTCGTTGGAAACGGGATTTCTTCATATACAGCTAGACACATGAATCCTCAGTAACTTCTTTGTGTTGTGTGTATTCAACTCACAGAGTTGAACCTTTCTTTAGACAGAGCAGATTTGAAACACTCTTTTTGTGGATTTTACAAGTGGAGATTTCAAGCGATTTGAGGCCAATTGTAGTAAAGGAAATATCCTCGTTTAAAAACTAGACAGAATCATTCTCAGAAACTACTTTGTGATGTGTGCGTTCAACTCACAGAGTTTCACCTTTCTTTTCATAGAGCAGTTTGGAAACACTCTGTTTCTTAAGTTTGCAAGAGGATATTTGGACCACTTTGAGGCCTTCGTTGGAAACGGGATTTCTCAGTATACAGCTAGACAGATGAATTCCCAGTAAGTTCTTTGTGTTGTGTCTATTCAACTCACAGAGTTGAACCTTCCTTTAGACAGAGCAGTTTGCAAACACTCTTTTTGTGGAATTTGCAAGTGGAGATTTCAAGCGATTTCAGGCCAAACTTAGAAAGGGAAATATCTTTGTATAAAAACTAGACAGAATCATTCTCAGAAACTACTCTGTGTTGTGTGCGTTCCACTCACAGAGTTTAACCTTTCTTTTCATAGAGCAGTTTGGAAACACTCTCTTTGTTAAGTCTGCAAGGGGATATTTAGACCTCTTTGACGCCTTCGTTATAAACGGGATTTCTTCATATACAGCTAGACACATGAATCCTCAGTAACTTCTTTGTGTTGTGTGTATTCAACTCACAGAGTTGAACCTTTCTTTAGACAGAGCAGATTTGAAACACTCTTTTTGTGGATTTTACAACTGGAGATTTCAAGCGATTTGAGGCCAATTGTAGTAAAGGAAATATCCTCGTTTAAAAACTAGACAGAATCATTCTCAGAAACTACTTTGTGATGTGTGTGTTCAACTCACAGAGTTTCACCTTTCTTTTCATAGAGCAGTTTGGAAACACTCTGTTGGTTAAGTTTGCAAGAGGATATTTGGACCACTTTGAGGCCTTCGTTGGAAACGGGATTTCTCAGTATACAGCTAGACAGATGAATTCCCAGTAAGTTCTTTGTGTTGTGTCTATTCAACTCACAGAGCTGAACCTTCCTTTAGACAGAGCAGTTTGCAAACACTCTTTTTGTGGAATTTGCAAGTGGAGATTTCAAGCGATTTCAGGCCAAACTTAGAAAGGGAAATATCTTTGTATAAAAACTAGACAAAATCATTCTCAGAAACTACTCTGTGTTGTGTGCGTTCCACTCACAGAGTTTAACCTTTCTTTTCATAGAGCAGTTTGGAAACACTCTCTTTGTTAAGTCTGCAAGGGGATATTTAGACCTCTTTGACGCCTTCTTTGGAAACGGGATTTCTTCATATACAGCTAGACACATGAATCCTCAGTAACTTCTTTGTGTTGTGTGTATTCAACTCACAGAGTTGAACCTTTCTTTAGACAGAGCAGATTTGAAACACTCTTTTTGTGGATTTTACAAGTGGAGATTTCAAGCGATTTGAGGCCAATTGTAGTAAAGGAAATATCCTCGTTTAAAAACTAGACAGAATCATTCTCAGAAACTACTTTGTGATGTGTGCGTTCAACTCACAGAGTTTCACCTTTCTTTTCATAGAGCAGTTTGGAAACACTCTGTTTCTTAAGTTTGCAAGAGGATATTTGGACCAATTTGAGGCCTTCGTTGGAAACGGGATTTCTCAGTATACAGCTAGACAGATGAATTCCCAGTAAGTTCTTTGTGTTGTGTCTATTCAACTCACAGAGTTGAACCTTCCTTTAGACAGAGCAGTTTGCAAACACTCTTTTTGTGGAATTTGCAAGTGGAGATTTCAAGCGATTTCAGGCCAAACTTAGAAAGGGAAATATCTTTGTATAAAAACTAGACAGAATCATTCTCAGAAACTACTCTGTGTTGTGTGCGTTCCACTCACAGAGTTTAACCTTTCTTTTCATAGAGCAGTTTGGAAACACTCTCTTTGTTAAGTCTGCAAGGGGATATTTAGACCTCTTTGACGCCTTCGTTTGAAACGGGATTTCTTCACATACAGCTAGACACATGAATGCTCAGTAACTTCTTTGTGTTGTGTGTATTCAACTCACAGAGTTGAACCTTTCTTTAGACAGAGCAGATTTGAAACACTCTTTTTGTGGATTTTACAAGCGGAGATTTCAAGCGATTTGAGGCCAATTGTAGTAAAGGAAATATCCTCGTTTAAAAACTAGACAGAATCATTCTCAGAAACTACTTTGTGATGTGTGCGTTCAACTCACAGAGTTTCACCTTTCTTTTCATAGAGCAGTTTGGAAACACTCTGTTTCTTAAGTTTGCAAGAGGATATTTGGACCACTTTGAGGCCTTCGTTGGAAACGGGATTTCTCAGTATACAGCTAGACAGATGAATTCCCAGTAAGTTCTTTGTGTTGTGTCTATTCAACTCACAGAGTTGAACCTTCCTTTAGACAGAGCAGTTTGCAAACACTCTTTTTGTGGAATTTGCAAGTGGAGATTTCAAGCGATTTCAGGCCAAACTTAGAAAGGGAAATATCTTTGTATAAAAACTAGACAGAATCTTTCTCAGAAACTACTCTGTGTTGTGTGCGTTCCACTCACAGAGTTTAACCTTTCTTTTCACAGAGCAGTTTGGAAACACTCTCTTTGTTAAGTCTGCAAGGGGATATTTAGACCTCTTTGACGCCTTCGTTGGAAACGGGATTTCTTCATATACAGCTAGACACATGAATCCTCAGTAACTTCTTTGTGTTGTGTGTATTCAACTCACAGAGTTGAACCTTTCTTTGGACAGAGCAGATTTGAAACACTCTTTTTGTGGATTTTACAACTGGAGATTTCAAGCGATTTGAGGCCCATTGTAGTAAAGGAAATAGCCTCGTTTAAAAACTAGACAGAATCATTCTCAGAAACTACTTTGTGATGTGTGTGTTCAACTCACAGAGTTTCACCTTTCTTTTCATAGAGCAGTTTGGAAACACTCTGTTTCTGACGTTTGCAAGAGGATATTTGGACCACTTTGAGGCCTTCGTTGGAAACGGGATTTCTCAGTATACAGCTAGACAGATGAATTCCCAGTAAGTTCTTTGTGTTGTGTCTATTCAACTCACAGAGTTGAACCTTCGTTTAGACAGAGCAGTTTGCAAACACTCTTTTTGTGGAATTTGCAAGTGGAGATTTCATGCGATTTCAGGCCAGACTTAGAAAGGGAAATATCTTTGTATAAAAACTAGACAGAATCTTTCTCAGAAACTACTTTGTGTTCTGTGCGTTCCACTCACAGAGTTTAACCTTTCTTTTCATAGAGCAGTTTGGAATCACTCTGTTTTTTAAGTCTGCAAGGGGATATTTAGACCTCTTTGACGCCTTCGTTGGAAACGGGATTTCTTCATATACAGCTAGACACATGAATGCTCAGTAACTTCTTTGTGTTGTGTGTATTCAACTCACAGAGTTGAACCTTTCTTTAGACAGAGCAGATTTGAAACACTCTTTTTGTGGATTTTACAAGTGGAGATTTCAAGCGATTTGAGGCCAATTGTAGTAAAGGAAATATCCTCGTTTAAAAACTAGACAGAATCATTCTCAGAAATTACTTTGTGATGTGTGTGTTCAACTCACAGAGTTTCACCTTTCTTTTCATAGAGCAGTTTGGAAACACTCTGTTGGTTAAGTTTGCAAGAGGATATTTGGACCACTTTGAGGCCTTCGTTGGAAACGGGATTTCTCAGTATACAGCTAGACAGATGAATTCCCAGTAAGTTCTTTGTGTTGTGTCTATTCAACTCACAGAGTTGAACCTTCCTTTAGACAGAGCAGTTTGCAAACACTCTTTTTGTGGAATTTGCAAGTGGAGATTTCAAGCGATTTCAGGCCAAACTTAGAAAGGGAAATATCTTTGTATAAAAACTAGACAGAATCATTCTCAGAAACTACTCTGTGTTGTGTGCGTTCCACTCACAGAGTTTAACCTTTCTTTTCATAGAGCAGTTTGGAAACACTCTCTTTGTTAAGTCTGCAAGGGGATATTTAGACCTCTTTGACGCCTTCGTTATAAACGGGATTTCTTCATATACAGCTAGACACATGAATCCTCAGTAACTTCTTTGTGTTGTGTGTATTCAACTCACAGAGTTGAACCTTTCTTTAGACAGAGCAGATTTGAAACACTCTTTTTGTGGATTTTACAACTGGAGATTTCAAGCGATTTGAGGCCAATTGTAGTAAAGGAAATATCCTCGTTTAAAAACTAGACAGAATCATTCTCAGAAACTACTTTGTGATGTGTGCGTTCAACTCACAGAGTTTCACCTTTCTTTTCATAGAGCAGTTTGGAAACACTCTGTTTCTTAAGTTTGCAAGAGGATATTTGGACCACTTTGAGGCCTTCGTTGGAAACGGGATTTCTCAGTATACAGCTAGACAGATGAATTCCCAGTAAGTTCTTTGTGTTGTGTCTATTCAACTCACAGAGTTGAACCTTCCTTTAGACAGAGCAGTTTGAAAACACTCTTTTTGTGGAATTTGCAAGTGGAGATTTCAAGCGATTTCAGGCCAAACTTAGAAAGGGAAATATCTTTGTATAAAAACTAGACAGAATCATTCTCAGAAACTACTCTGTGTTGTGTGCGTTCCACTCACAGAGTTTAACCTTTCTTTTCATAGAGCAGTTTGGAAACACTCTCTTTGTTAAGTCTGCAAGGGGATATTTAGACCTCTTTGACGCCTTCGTTGGAAACGGGATTTCTTCACATACAGCTAGACACATGAATGCTCAGTAACTTCTTTGTGTTGTGTGTATTCAACTCACAGAGTTGAACCTTTCTTTAGACAGAGCAGATTTGAAACACTCTTTTTGTGGATTTTACAAGTGGAGATTTCAAGCGATTTGAGGCCAATTGTAGTAAAGGAAATATCCTCGTTTAAAAACTAGACAGTATCATTCTCAGAAACTACTTTGTGATGTGTGCGTTCAACTCACAGAGTTTCACCTTTCTTTTCATAGAGCAGTTTGGAAACACTCTGTTTCTTAAGTTTGCAAGAGGATATTTGGACCACTTTGAGGCCTTCGTTGGAAACGGGATTTCTCAGTATACAGCTAGACAGATGAATTCCCAGTAAGTTCTTTGTGTTGTGTCTATTCAACTCACAGAGTTGAACCTTCCTTTAGACAGAGCAGTTTGCAAACACTCTTTTTGTGGAATTTGCAAGTGGAGATTTCAAGCGATTTCAGGCCAAACTTAGAAAGGGAAATATCTTTGTATAAAAACTAGACAGAATCTTTCTCAGAAACTACTCTGTGTTGTGTGCGTTCCACTCACAGAGTTTAACCTTTCTTTTCATAGAGCAGTTTGGAAACACTCTCTTTGTTAAGTCTGCAAGGGGATATTTAGACCTCTTTGACGCCTTCGTTGGAAACGGGATTTCTTCATATACAGCTAGACACATGAATCCTCAGTAACTTCTTTGTGTTGTGTGTATTCAACTCACAGAGTTGAACCTTTCTTTGGACAGAGCAGATTTGAAACACTCTTTTTGTGGATTTTACAACTGGAGATTTCAAGCGATTTGAGGCCCATTGTAGTAAAGGAAATAGCCTCGTTTAAAAACTAGACAGAATCATTCTCAGAAACTACTTTGTGATGTGTGTGTTCAACTCACAGAGTTTCACCTTTCTTTTCATAGAGCAGTTTGGAAACACTCTGTTTCTTACGTTTGCAAGAGGATATTTGGACCACTTTGAGGCCTTCGTTGGAAACGGGATTTCTCAGTATACAGCTAGACAGATGAATTCCCAGTAAGTTCTTTGTGTTGTGTCTATTCAACTCACAGAGTTGAACCTTCGTTTAGACAGAGCAGTTTGCAAACACTCTTTTTGTGGAATTTGCAAGTGGAGATTTCAAGCGATTTCAGGCCAGACTTAGAAAGGGAAATATCTTTGTATAAAAACTAGACAGAATCTTTCTCAGAAACTACTTTGTGTTCTGTGCGTTCCACTCACAGAGTTTAACCTTTCTTTTCATAGAGCAGTTTGGAATCACTCTGTTTTTTAAGTCTGCAAGGGGATATTTAGACCTCTTTGACGCCTTCGTTGGAAACGGGATTTCTTCATATACAGCTAGACACATGAATGCTCAGTAACTTCTTTGTGTTGTGTGTATTCAACTCACAGAGTTGAACCTTTCTTTAGACAGAGCAGATTTGAAACACTCTTTTTGTGGATTTTACAAGTGGAGATTTCAAGCGATTTGAGGCCAATTGTAGTAAAGGAAATATCCTCGTTTAAAAACTAGACAGAATCATTCTCAGAAATTACTTTGTGATGTGTGTGTTCAACTCACAGAGTTTCACCTTTCTTTTCATAGAGCAGTTTGGAAACACTCTGTTGGTTAAGTTTGCAAGAGGATATTTGGACCACTTTGAGGCCTTCGTTGGAAACGGGATTTCTCAGTATACAGCTAGACAGATGAATTCCCAGTAAGTTCTTTGTGTTGTGTCTATTCAACTCACAGAGTTGAACCTTCCTTTAGACAGAGCAGTTTGCAAACACTCTTTTTGTGGAATTTGCAAGTGGAGATTTCAAGCGATTTCAGGCCAAACTTAGAAAGGGAAATATCTTTGTATAAAAACTAGACAGAATCATTCTCAGAAACTACTCTGTGTTGTGTGCGTTCCACTCACAGAGTTTAAACTTTCTTTTCATAGAGCAGTTTGGAAACACTCTGTTTGTTAAGTCTGCAAGGGGATATTTAGACCTCTTTGACGCCTTCGTTGGAAACGGGATTTCTTCATATACAGCTAGACACATGAATCCTCAGTAACTTCTTTGTGTTGTGTGTATTCAACTCACAGAGTTGAACCTTTCTTTAGACAGAGCAGATTTGAAACACTCTTTTTGTGGATTTTACAAGTGGAGATTTCAAGCGATTTGAGGCCAATTGTAGTAAAGGAAATATCCTCGTTTAAAAACTAGACAGAATCATTCTCAGAAACTACTTTGTGATGTGTGCGTTCAACTCACAGAGTTTCACCTTTCTTTTCATAGAGCAGTTTGGAAACACTCTGTTTCTTAAGTTTGCAAGAGGATATTTGGACCACTTTGAGGCCTTCGTTGGAAACGGGATTTCTCAGTATACAGCTAGACAGATGAATTCCCAGTAAGTTCTTTGTGTTGTGTCTATTCAACTCACAGAGTTGAACCTTCCTTTAGACAGAGCAGTTTGCAAACACTCTTTTTGTGGAATTTGCAAGTGGAGATTTCAAGCGATTTCAGGCCAAACGTAGAAAGGGAAATATCTTTGTATAAAAACTAGACAGAATCATTCTCAGAAACTACTCTGTGTTGTGTGCGTTCCACTGACAGAGTTTAACCTTTCTTTTCATAGAGCAGTTTGGAAACACTCTGTTTGTTAAGTCTGCAAGGGGATATTTAGACCTCTTTGACGCCTTCGTTTGAAACGGGATTTCTTCATATACAGCTAGACACATGAATGCTCAGTAACTTCTTTGTGTTGTGTGTATTCAACTCACAGAGTTGAACCTTTCTTTACACAGAGCAGATTTGAAACACTCTTTTTGTGGATTTTACAAGTGGAGATTTCAAGCGATTTGAGGCCAATTGTAGTAAAGGAAATATCCTCGTTTAAAAACTAGACAGAATCATTCTCAGAAACTACTTTGTGATGTGTGCGTTCAACTCACAGAGTTTCACCTTTCTTTTCATAGAGCAGTTTGGAAACACTCTGTTTGTTAAGTTTGCAAGAGGATATTTGGACCACTTTGAGGCCTTCGTTGGAAAGGGGATTTCTCAGTATACAGCTAGACAGATGAATTCCCAGTAAGTTCTTTGTGTTGTGTCTATTCAACTCACAGAGCTGAACCTTCCTTTAGACAGAGCAGATTGCAAACACTCTTTTTGTGGAATTTGCAAGTGGAGATTTCAAGCGATTTCAGGCCAAACTTAGAAAGGGAAATATCTTTGTATAAAAACTAGACAAAATCATTCTCAGAAACTACTCTGTGTTGTGTGCGTTCCACTCACAGAGTTTAAACTTTCTTTTCATAGAGCAGTTTGGAAACACTCTGTTTGTTAAGTCTGCAAGTGGATATTTAGACCTCTTTGACGCCTTCGTTTGAAACGGGATTTCTTCATATACAGCTAGACACATGAATGCTCAGTAACTTCTTTGTGTTGTGTGTATTCAACTCACAGTGTTGAACCTTTCTTTAGACAGAGCAGATTTGAAACACTCTTTTTCTGGATTTTACAACTGGAGATTTCAAGCGATTTGAGGCCAATTGTAGTAAAGGAAATATCCTCGTTTAAAAACTAGACAGAATCATTCTCAGAAACTACTTTGTGATGTGTGCGTTCAACTCACAGAGTTTCACCTTTCTTTTCATAGAGCAGTTTGGAAACACTCTGTTTCTTAAGTTTGCAAGAGGATATTTGGACCACTTTGAGGCCTTCGTTGGAAACGGGATTTCTCAGTATAATGCTAGACAGATGAATTCCCAGTAAGTTCTTTGTGTTGTGTCTATTCAACTCACAGAGTTGAACCTTCCTTTAGACAGAGCAGTTTGCAAACACTCTTTTTGTGGAATTTGCAAGTGGAGATTTCAAGCGATTTCAGGCCAATCTTAGAAAGGGAAATATCTTTGTATAAAAACTAGACAGAATCTTTCTCAGAAACTACTTTGTGTTCTGTGCGTTCCACTCACAGAGTTTAACCTTTCTTTTCATAGAGCAGTTTGGAATCACTCTGTTTTTTAAGTCTGCAAGGGGATATTTAGACCTCTTTGACGCCTTCGTTGGAAACGGGATTTCTTCATATACAGCTAGACACATGAATTCTCAGTAACTTCTTTGTGTTGTGTGTATTCAACTCACAGAGTTGAACCTTTCTTTAGACAGAGCAGATTTGAAACACTCTTTTTGTGGATTTTACAAGTGGAGATTTCAAGCGATTTGAGGCCAATTGTAGTAAAGGAAATATCCTCGTTTAAAAACTAGACAGAATCATTCTCAGAAACTACTTTGTGATGTGTGCGTTCAACTCACAGAGTTTCACCTTTCTTTTCATAGAGCAGTTTGGAAACACTCTGTTTGTTAAGTTTGCAAGAGGATATTTGGACCACTTTGAGGCCTTCGTTGGAAACGGGATTTCTCAGTATAATGCTAGACAGATGAATTCCCAGTAAGTTCTTTGTGTTGTGTCTATTCAACTCACAGAGTTGAACCTTCCTTTAGACAGCGCAGTTTGCAAACACTCTTTTTGTGGATTTTGCAAGTGGAGATTTCAAGCGATTTCAGGCCAATCTTAGAAAGGGAAATATCTTTGTATAAAAACTAGACAGAATCTTTCTCAGAAACTCCTTTGTGTTGTGTGCGTTCCACTCACAGAGTTTAACCTTTCTTTTCATAGAGCAGTTTGGAATCACTCTGTTTTTTAAGTCTGCAAGGGGATATTTAGACCTCTTTGACGCCTTCATTATAAACGGGATTTCTTCATATACAGCTAGACACATGAATTCTCAGTAACTTCTTTGTGTTGTGTGTATTCAACTCACAGAGTTGAACCTTTCTTTAGACAGAGCAGATTTGAAACACTCTTTTTGTGGATTTTACAAGTGGAGATTTCAAGCGATTTGAGGCCAATTGTAGTAAAGGAAATATCCTCGTTTAAAAACTAGACAGAATCATTCTCAGAAACTACTTTGTGATGTGTGTGTTCAACTCACAGAGTTTCACCTTTCTTTTCATAGAGCAGTTTGGAAACACTCTGTTGGTTAAGTTTGCAAGAGGATATTTGGACCACTTTGAGGCCTTCGTTGGAAACGGGATTTCTCAGTATACAGCTAGACAGATGAATTCCCAGTAAGTTCTTTGTGTTGTGTCTATTCAACTCACAGAGTTGAACCTTCCTTTAGACAGAGCAGTTTGCAAACACTCTTTTTGTGGAATTTGCAAGTGGAGATTTCAAGCGATTTCAGGCCAAACTTAGAAAGGGAAATATCTTTGTATAAAAACTAGACAGAATCATTCTCAGAAACTACTCTGTGTTGTGTGCGTTCCACTCACAGAGTTTAAACTTTCTTTTCATAGAGCAGTTTGGAAACACTCTGTTTGTTAAGTCTGCAAGTGGATATTTAGACCTCTTTGACGCCTTCGTTGGAAACGGGATTTCTTCATATACAGCTAGACACATGAATCCTCAGTAACTTCTTTGTGTTGTGTGTATTCAACTCACAGAGTTGAACCTTTCTTTAGACAGAGCAGATTTGAAACACTCTTTTTGTGGATTTTACAAGTGGAGATTTCAAGCGATTTGAGGCCAATTGTAGTAAAGGAAATATCCTCGTTTAAAAACTAGACAGAATCATTCTCAGAAACTACTTTGTGATGTGTGCGTTCAACTCACAGAGTTTCACCTTTCTTTTCATAGAGCAGTTTGGAAACACTCTGTTTCTTAAGTTTGCAAGAGGATATTTGGACCACTTTGAGGCCTTCGTTGGAAACGGGATTTCTCAGTATACAGCTAGACAGATGAATTCCCAGTAAGCTCTTTGTGTTGTGTCTATTCAACTCACAGAGTTGAACCTTCCTTTAGACAGAGCAGTTTGCAAACACTCTTTTTGTGGAATTTGCAAGTGGAGATTTCAAGCGATTTCAGGCCAAACGTAGAAAGGGAAATATCTTTGTATAAAAACTAGACAGAATCATTCTCAGAAACTACTCTGTGTTGTGTGCGTTCCACTCACAGAGTTTAACCTTTCTTTTCATAGAGCAGTTTGGAAACACTCTGTTTGTTAAGTCTGCAAGGGGATATTTAGACCTCTTTGACGCCTTCGTTTGAAACGGGATTTCTTCATATACAGCTAGACACATGAATGCTCAGTAACTTCTTTGTGTTGTGTGTATTCAACTCACAGAGTTGAACCTTTCTTTACACAGAGCAGATTTGAAAGACTCTTTTTGTGGATTTTACAAGTGGAGATTTCAAGCGATTTGAGGCCAATTGTAGTAAAGGAAATATCCTCGTTTAAAAACTAGACAGAATCATTCTCAGAAACTACTTTGTGATGTGTGCGTTCAACTCACAGAGTTTCACCTTTCTTTTCATAGAGCAGTTTGGAAACACTCTGTTTCTTAAGTTTGCAAGAGGATATTTGGACCACTTTGAGGCCTTCGTTGGAAAGGGGATTTCTCAGTATACAGCTAGACAGATGAATTCCCAGTAAGTTCTTTGTGTTGTGTCTATTCAACTCACAGAGCTGAACCTTCCTTTAGACAGAGCAGATTGCAAACACTCTTTTTGTGGAATTTGCAAGTGGAGATTTCAAGCGATTTCAGGCCAAACTTAGAAAGGGAAATATCTTTGTATAAAAACTAGACAAAATCATTCTCAGAAACTACTCTGTGTTGTGTGCGTTCCACTCACAGAGTTTAAACTTTCTTTTCATAGAGCAGTTTGGAAACACTCTGTTTGTTAAGTCTGCAAGTGGATATTTAGACCTCTTTGACGCCTTCGTTTGAAACGGGATTTCTTCATATACAGCTAGACACATGAATGCTCAGTAACTTCTTTGTGTTTTGTGTATTCAACTCACAGTGTTGAACCTTTCTTTAGACAGAGCAGATTTGAAACACTCTTTTTGTGGATTTTACAACTGGAGATTTCAAGCGATTTGAGGCCAATTGTAGTAAAGGAAATATCCTCGTTTAAAAACTAGACAGAATCATTCTCAGAAACTACTTTGTGATGTGTGCGTTCAACTCACAGAGTTTCACCTTTCTTTTCATAGAGCAGTTTGGAAACACTCTGTTTCTTAAGTTTGCAAGAGGATATTTGGACCACTTTGAGGCCTTCGTTGGAAACGGGATTTCTCAGTATAATGCTAGACAGATGAATTCCCAGTAAGTTCTTTGTGTTGTGTCTATTCAACTCACAGAGTTGAACCTTCCTTTAGACAGAGCAGTTTGCAAACACTCTTTTTGTGGAATTTGCAAGTGGAGATTTCAAGCGATTTCAGGCCAATCTTAGAAAGGGAAATATCTTTGTATAAAAACTAGACAGAATCTTTCTCAGAAACTACTTTGTGTTCTGTGCGTTCCACTCACAGAGTTTAACCTTTCTTTTTATAGAGCAGTTTGGAATCACTCTGTTTTTTAAGTCTGCAAGGGGATATTTAGACCTCTTTGACGCCTTCGTTGGAAACGGGATTTCTTCATATACAGCTAGACACATGAATTCTCAGTAACTTCTTTGTGTTGTGTGTATTCAACTCACAGAGTTGAACCTTTCTTTAGACAGAGCAGATTTGAAACACTCTTTTTGTGGATTTTACAAGTGGAGATTTCAAGCGATTTGAGGCCAATTGTAGTAAAGGAAATATCCTCGTTTAAAAACTAGACAGAATCATTCTCAGAAACTACTTTGTGATGTGTGCGTTCAACTCACAGAGTTTCACCTTTCTTTTCATAGAGCAGTTTGGAAACACTCTGTTTGTTAAGTTTGCAAGAGGATATTTGGACCACTTTGAGGCCTTCGTTGGAAACGGGATTTCTCAGTATAATGCTAGACAGATGAATTCCCAGTAAGTTCTTTGTGTTGTGTCTATTCAACTCACAGAGTTGAACCTTCCTTTAGACAGCGCAGTATGCAAACACTCTTTTTGTGGATTTTGCAAGTGGAGATTTCAAGCGATTTCAGGCCAATCTTAGAAAGGGAAATATCTTTGTATAAAAACTAGACAGAATCTTTCTCAGAAACTACTCTGTGTTGTGTGCGTTCCACTCACAGAGTTTAACCTTTCTTTTCATAAAGCAGTTTGGAAACACTCTCTTTGTTAAGTCTGCAAGGGGATATTTAGACCTCTTTGACGCCTTCGTTGGAAACGGGATTTCTTCATATACAGCTAGACACATGAATCCTCAGTAACTTCTTTCTGTTGTGTGTATTCAACCCACAGAGTTGAACCTTTCTTTAGACAGAGCAGATTTGAAACACTCTTTTTGTGGATTTTACAAGTGGAGATTTCAAGTGATTTGAGGCCAATTGTAGTAAAGGAAATATCCTCGTTTAAAAACTAGACAGAATCATTCTCAGAAACTACTTTGTGATGTGTGCGTTCAACTCACAGAGTTTCACCTTTCTTTTCATAGAGCAGTTTGGAAACACTCTGTTGGTTAAGTTTGCAAGAGGATATTTGGACCACTTTGAGGCCTTCGTTGGAAACGGGATTTCTCTGTATAATGCTAGACAGATGAATTCCCAGTAAGTTCTTTGTGTTGTGTCTATTCAACTCACAGAGTTGAACCTTCCTTTAGACAGAGCAGTTTGCAAACACTCTTTTTGTGGAATTTGCAAGTGGAGATTTCAAGCGATTTCAGGCCAATCTTAGAAAGGGAAATATCTTTGTATAAAAACTAGACAGAATCTTTCTCAGAAACTACTTTGTGTTCTGTGCGTTCCACTCACAGAGTTTAACCTTTCTTTTCATAGAGTAGTTTGGAATCACTCTGTTTTTTAAGTCTGCAAGGGGATATTTAGACCTCTTTGACGCCTTCATTATAAACGGAATTTCTTCATATACAGCTAGACACATGAATGCTCAGTAACTTCTTTGTGTTGTGTGTATTCAACTCACAGAGTTGAACCTTTCTTTAGACAGAGCAGATTTGAAACACTCTTTTTGTGGATTTTACAAGTGGAGATTTCAAGCGATTTGAGGCCAATTGTAGTAAAGGAAATATCCTCGTTTAAAAACTAGACAGAATCATTCTCAGAAACTACTTTGTGATGTGTGCGTTCAACTCACAGAGTTTCACCTTTCTTTTCATAGAGCAGTTTGGAAACACTCTGTTTGTTAAGTTTGCAAGAGGATATTTGGACCACTTTGAGGCCTTCGTTGGAAACGGGATTTCTCAGTATACAGCTAGACAGATGAATTCCCCGTAACTTCTTTGTGTTGTGTCTATTCAACTCACAGAGCTGAACCTTCCTTTAGACAGAGCAGTTTGCAAACACTCTTTTTGTGGAATTTGCAAGTGGAGATTTCAAGCGATTTCAGGCCAAACTTAGAAAGGGAAATATGTTTGTATAAAAACTAGACAGAATCTTTCTCAGAAACTACTTTGTGTTGTGTGCGTTCCACTCACAGAGTTTAACCTTTCTTTTCATAGAGCAGTTTGGAAACACTCTGTTTGTTAAGTCTGCAAGGGGATATTTAGACCTCTTTGACGCCTTCGTTGGAAACGGGATTTCTTCATATACAGCTAGACACATGAATCCTCAGTAACTTCTTTGTGTTGTGTGTATTCAACTCACAGAGTTGAACCTTTCTTTAGACAGAGCAGATTTGAAACACTCTTTTTGTGGATTTTACAAGTGGAGATTTCAAGCGATTTGAGGCCAATTGTAGTAAAGGAAATATCCTCGTTTAAAAACTAGACAGAATCATTCTCAGAAACTACTTTGTGATGTGTGCGTTCAACTCACAGAGTTTCACCTTTCTTTTCATAGAGCAGTTTGGAAACACTCTGTTTCTTAAGTTTGCAAGAGGATATTTGGACCACTTTGAGGCCTTCGTTGGAAACGGGATTTCTCAGTATAATGCTAGACAGATGAATTCCCAGTAAGTTCTTTGTGTTGTGTCTATTCAACTCACAGAGTTGAACCTTCCTTTAGACAGCGCAGTTTGCAAACACTCTTTTTGTGGAATTTGCAAGTGGAGATTTCAAGCGATTTCAGGCCAATCTTAGAAAGGGAAATATCTTTGTATAAAAACTAGACAGAATCTTTCTCAGAAACTACTTTGTGTTCTGTGCATTCCACTCTCAGAGTTTAACCTTTCTTTTCATAGAGCAGTTTGGAATCACTCTGTTTTTTAAGTCTGCAAGGGGATATTTAGACCTCTTTGACGCCTTCGTTGGAAACGGGATTTCTTCATATACAGCTAGACACATGAATTCTCAGTAACTTCTTTGTGTTGTGTGTATTCAACTCACAGAGTTGAACCTTTGTTTAGACAGAGCAGATTTGAAACACTCTTTTTGTGGATTTTACAAGTGGAGATTTCAAGCGATTTGAGGCCAATTGTAGTAAAGGAAATATCCTCGTTTAAAAACTAGACGGAATCATTCTCAGAAACTACTTTGTGATGTGTGTGTTCAACTCACAGAGTTTCACCTTTCTTTTCATAGAGCAGTTTGGAAACACTCTGTTTCTTACGTTTGCAAGAGGATATTTGGACCACTTTGAGGCCTTCGTTGGAAACGGGATTTCTCAGTATAATGCTAGACAGATGAATTCCCAGTAAGTTCTTTGTGTTGTGTCTATTCAACTCACAGAGTTGAACCTTCCTTTAGACAGAGCAGTTTGCAAACACTCTTTTTGTGGAATTTGCAAATGGAGATTTCAAGCGATTTCAGGCCAAACTTAGAAAGGGAAATATCTTTGTATAAAAACTAGACAGAATCATTCTCAGAAACTACTCTGTGTTGTGTGCGTTCCACTCACAGAGTTTAACCTTTCTTTTCATAGAGCAGTTTGGAAACACTCTGTTTGTTAAGTCTGCAAGTGGATATTTAGACCTCTTTGAGGCCTTCGTTTGAAACGGGATTTCTTCATATACAGCTAGACACATGAATGCTCAGTAACTTCTTTGTGTTGTGTGTATTCAACTCACAGAGTTGAACCTTTCTTTAGACAGAGCAGATTTGAAACACTCTTTTTGTGGATTTTACAAGTGGAGATTTCAAGCGATTTGAGGCCAATTGTAGTAAAGGAAATATCCTCGTTTAAAAACTAGACAGAATCATTCTCAGAAACTACTTTGTGATGTGTGCGTTCAACTCACAGAGTTTCACCTTTCTTTTCATAGAGCAGTTTGGAAACACTCTGTTTGTTAAGTTTGCAAGAGGATATTTGGACCACTTTGAGGCCTTCGTTGGAAACGGGATTTCTCTGTATACAGCTAGACAGATGAATTCCCAGTAAGTTCTTTGTGTTGTGTCTATTCAACTCACAGAGTTGAACCTTCCTTTAGAGAGAGCAGTTTGCAAACACTCTTTTTGTAGAATTTGCAAGTGGAGATTTCAAGCGATTTCAGGCCAAACTTAGAAAGGGAAATATCTTTGTATAAAAACTAGACAGAATCATTCTCAGAAACTACTCTGTGTTGTGTGCGTTCCACTCACAGAGTTTAACCTTTCTTTTCATAGAGCAGTTTGGAAACACTCTGTTTGTTAAGTCTGCAAGTGGATATTTAGACCTCTTTGACGCCTTCGTTGGAAACGGGATTTCTTCATATACAGCTAGACACATGAATGCTCAGTAACTTCTTTGTGTTGTGTGTATTCAACTCACAGAGTTGAACCTTTCTTTAGACAGAGCAGATTTGAAACACCCTTTTTGTGGATTTTACAAGTGGAGATTTCAAGCGATTTGAGGCCAATTGTAGTAAAGGAAATATCGTCGTTTAAAAACTAGACAGAATCATTCTCAGAAACTACTTTGTGATGTGTGCGTTCAACTCACAGAGTTTCACCTTTCTTTTCATAGAGCAGTTTGGAAACACTCTGTTTCTTAAGTTTGCAAGAGGATATTTCGACCACTTTGAGGCCTTCGTTGGAAACGGGATTTCTCAGTATAATGCTAGACAGATGAATTCCCAGTAAGTTCTTTGTGTTGTGTCTATTCAACTCACAGAGTTGAAACTTCCTTTAGACAGAGCAGTTTGCAAACACTCTTTTTGTGGAATTTGCAAGTGGAGATTTCAAGCGATTTCAGGCCAATCTTAGAAAGGGAAATATCTTTGTATAAAAACTAGACAGAATCTTTCTCAGAAACTACTTTGTGTTCTGTGCGTTCCACTCACAGAGTTTAACCTTTCTTTTCATAGAGCAGTTTGGAATCACTCTGTTTTTTAAGTCTGCAAGGGGATATTTAGACCTCTTTGACGCCTTCGTTGGAAACGGGATTTCTTCATATACAGCTAGACACATGAATTCTCAGTAACTTCTTTGTGTTGTGTGTATTCAACTCACAGAGTTGAACCTTTCTTTAGACAGAGCAGATTTGAAACACTCTTTTTGTGGATTTTACAAGTGGAGATTTCAAGCGATTTGAGGCCAATTGTAGTAAAGGAAATATCCTCGTTTAAAAACTAGACGGAATCATTCTCAGAAACTACTTTGTGATGTGTGTGTTCAACTCACAGAGTTTCACCTTTCTTTTCATAGAGCAGTTTGGAAACACTCTGTTTCTTACGTTTGCAAGAGGATATTTGGACCACTTTGAGGCCTTCGTTGGAAACGGGATTTCTCAGTATAATGCTAGACAGATGAATTCCCAGTAAGTTCTTTGTGTTGTGTCTATTCAACTCACAGAGTTGAACCTTCCTTTAGACAGAGCAGTTTGCAAACACTCTTTTTGTGGAATTTGCAAATGGAGATTTCAAGCGATTTCAGGCCAAACTTAGAAAGGGAAATATCTTTGTATAAAAACTAGACAGAATCATTCTCAGAAACTACTCTGTGTTGTGTGCGTTCCACTCACAGAGTTTAACCTTTCTTTTCATAGAGCAGTTTGGAAACACTCTGTTTGTTAAGTCTGCAAGTGGATATTTAGACCTCTTTGACGCCTTCGTTTGAAACGGGATTTCTTCATATACAGCTAGACACATGAATGCTCAGTAACTTCTTTGTGTTTTGTGTATTCAACTCACAGTGTTGAACCTTTCTTTAGACAGAGCAGATTTGAAACACTCTTTTTGTGGATTTTACAACTGGAGATTTCAAGCGATTTGAGGCCAATTGTAGTAAAGGAAATATCCTCGTTTAAAAACTAGACAGAATCATTCTCAGAAACTACTTTGTGATGTGTGCGTTCAACTCACAGAGTTTCACCTTTCTTTTCATAGAGCAGTTTGGAAACACTCTGTTTCTTAAGTTTGCAAGAGGATATTTGGACCACTTTGAGGCCTTCGTTGGAAACGGGATTTCTCAGTATAATGCTAGACAGATGAATTCCCAGTAAGTTCTTTGTGTTGTGTCTATTCAACTCACAGAGTTGAACCTTCCTTTAGACAGAGCAGTTTGCAAACACTCTTTTTGTGGAATTTGCAAGTGGAGATTTCAAGCGATTTCAGGCCAATCTTAGAAAGGGAAATATCTTTGTATAAAAACTAGACAGAATCTTTCTCAGAAACTACTTTGTGTTCTGTGCGTTCCACTCACAGAGTTTAACCTTTCTTTTTATAGAGCAGTTTGGAATCACTCTGTTTTTTAAGTCTGCAAGGGGATATTTAGACCTCTTTGACGCCTTCGTTGGAAACGGGATTTCTTCATATACAGCTAGACACATGAATTCTCAGTAACTTCTTTGTGTTGTGTGTATTCAACTCACAGAGTTGAACCTTTCTTTAGACAGAGCAGATTTGAAACACTCTTTTTGTGGATTTTACAAGTGGAGATTTCAAGCGATTTGAGGCCAATTGTAGTAAAGGAAATATCCTCGTTTAAAAACTAGACAGAATCATTCTCAGAAACTACTTTGTGATGTGTGCGTTCAACTCACAGAGTTTCACCTTTCTTTTCATAGAGCAGTTTGGAAACACTCTGTTTGTTAAGTTTGCAAGAGGATATTTGGACCACTTTGAGGCCTTCGTTGGAAACGGGATTTCTCAGTATAATGCTAGACAGATGAATTCCCAGTAAGTTCTTTGTGTTGTGTCTATTCAACTCACAGAGTTGAACCTTCCTTTAGACAGCGCAGTTTGCAAACACTCTTTTTGTGGATTTTGCAAGTGGAGATTTCAAGCGATTTCAGGCCAATCTTAGAAAGGGAAATATCTTTGTATAAAAACTAGACAGAATCTTTCTCAGAAACTACTCTGTGTTGTGTGCGTTCCACTCACAGAGTTTAACCTTTCTTTTCATAAAGCAGTTTGGAAACACTCTCTTTGTTAAGTCTGCAAGGGGATATTTAGACCTCTTTGACGCCTTCGTTGGAAACGGGATTTCTTCATATACAGCTAGACACATGAATCCTCAGTAACTTCTTTCTGTTGTGTGTATTCAACCCACAGAGTTGAACCTTTCTTTAGACAGAGCAGATTTGAAACACTCTTTTTGTGGATTTTACAAGTGGAGATTTCAAGTGATTTGAGGCCAATTGTAGTAAAGGAAATATCCTCGTTTAAAAACTAGACAGAATCATTCTCAGAAACTACTTTGTGATGTGTGCGTTCAACTCACAGAGTTTCACCTTTCTTTTCATAGAGCAGTTTGGAAACACTCTGTTGGTTAAGTTTGCAAGAGGATATTTGGACCACTTTGAGGCCTTCGTTGGAAACGGGATTTCTCTGTATAATGCTAGACAGATGAATTCCCAGTAAGTTCTTTGTGTTGTGTCTATTCAACTCACAGAGTTGAACCTTCCTTTAGACAGAGCAGTTTGCAAACACTCTTTTTGTGGAATTTGCAAGTGGAGATTTCAAGCGATTTCAGGCCAATCTTAGAAAGGGAAATATCTTTGTATAAAAACTAGACAGAATCTTTCTCAGAAACTACTTTGTGTTCTGTGCGTTCCACTCACAGAGTTTAACCTTTCTTTTCATAGAGTAGTTTGGAATCACTCTGTTTTTTAAGTCTGCAAGGGGATATTTAGACCTCTTTGACGCCTTCATTATAAACGGAATTTCTTCATATACAGCTAGACACATGAATGCTCAGTAACTTCTTTGTGTTGTGTGTATTCAACTCACAGAGTTGAACCTTTCTTTAGACAGAGCAGATTTGAAACACTCTTTTTGTGGATTTTACAAGTGGAGATTTCAAGCGATTTGAGGCCAATTGTAGTAAAGGAAATATCCTCGTTTAAAAACTAGACAGAATCATTCTCAGAAACTACTTTGTGATGTGTGCGTTCAACTCACAGAGTTTCACCTTTCTTTTCATAGAGCAGTTTGGAAACACTCTGTTTGTTAAGTTTGCAAGAGGATATTTGGACCACTTTGAGGCCTTCGTTGGAAACGGGATTTCTCAGTATACAGCTAGACAGATGAATTCCCCGTAACTTCTTTGTGTTGTGTCTATTCAACTCACAGAGCTGAACCTTCCTTTAGACAGAGCAGTTTGCAAACACTCTTTTTGTGGAATTTGCAAGTGGAGATTTCAAGCGATTTCAGGCCAAACTTAGAAAGGGAAATATGTTTGTATAAAAACTAGACAGAATCTTTCTCAGAAACTACTTTGTGTTGTGTGCGTTCCACTCACAGAGTTTAACCTTTCTTTTCATAGAGCAGTTTGGAAACACTCTGTTTGTTAAGTCTGCAAGGGGATATTTAGACCTCTTTGACGCCTTCGTTGGAAACGGGATTTCTTCATATACAGCTAGACACATGAATCCTCAGTAACTTCTTTGTGTTGTGTGTATTCAACTCACAGAGTTGAACCTTTCTTTAGACAGAGCAGATTTGAAACACTCTTTTTGTGGATTTTACAAGTGGAGATTTCAAGCGATTTGAGGCCAATTGTAGTAAAGGAAATATCCTCGTTTAAAAACTAGACAGAATCATTCTCAGAAACTACTTTGTGATGTGTGCGTTCAACTCACAGAGTTTCACCTTTCTTTTCATAGAGCAGTTTGGAAACACTCTGTTTCTTAAGTTTGCAAGAGGATATTTGGACCACTTTGAGGCCTTCGTTGGAAACGGGATTTCTCAGTATAATGCTAGACAGATGAATTCCCAGTAAGTTCTTTGTGTTGTGTCTATTCAACTCACAGAGTTGAACCTTCCTTTAGACAGCGCAGTTTGCAAACACTCTTTTTGTGGAATTTGCAAGTGGAGATTTCAAGCGATTTCAGGCCAATCTTAGAAAGGGAAATATCTTTGTATAAAAACTAGACAGAATCTTTCTCAGAAACTACTTTGTGTTCTGTGCATTCCACTCTCAGAGTTTAACCTTTCTTTTCATAGAGCAGTTTGGAATCACTCTGTTTTTTAAGTCTGCAAGGGGATATTTAGACCTCTTTGACGCCTTCGTTGGAAACGGGATTTCTTCATATACAGCTAGACACATGAATTCTCAGTAACTTCTTTGTGTTGTGTGTATTCAACTCACAGAGTTGAACCTTTGTTTAGACAGAGCAGATTTGAAACACTCTTTTTGTGGATTTTACAAGTGGAGATTTCAAGCGATTTGAGGCCAATTGTAGTAAAGGAAATATCCTCGTTTAAAAACTAGACGGAATCATTCTCAGAAACTACTTTGTGATGTGTGTGTTCAACTCACAGAGTTTCACCTTTCTTTTCATAGAGCAGTTTGGAAACACTCTGTTTCTTACGTTTGCAAGAGGATATTTGGACCACTTTGAGGCCTTCGTTGGAAACGGGATTTCTCAGTATAATGCTAGACAGATGAATTCCCAGTAAGTTCTTTGTGTTGTGTCTATTCAACTCACAGAGTTGAACCTTCCTTTAGACAGAGCAGTTTGCAAACACTCTTTTTGTGGAATTTGCAAATGGAGATTTCAAGCGATTTCAGGCCAAACTTAGAAAGGGAAATATCTTTGTATAAAAACTAGACAGAATCATTCTCAGAAACTACTCTGTGTTGTGTGCGTTCCACTCACAGAGTTTAACCTTTCTTTTCATAGAGCAGTTTGGAAACACTCTGTTTGTTAAGTCTGCAAGTGGATATTTAGACCTCTTTGAGGCCTTCGTTTGAAACGGGATTTCTTCATATACAGCTAGACACATGAATGCTCAGTAACTTCTTTGTGTTGTGTGTATTCAACTCACAGAGTTGAACCTTTCTTTAGACAGAGCAGATTTGAAACACTCTTTTTGTGGATTTTACAAGTGGAGATTTCAAGCGATTTGAGGCCAATTGTAGTAAAGGAAATATCCTCGTTTAAAAACTAGACAGAATCATTCTCAGAAACTACTTTGTGATGTGTGCGTTCAACTCACAGAGTTTCACCTTTCTTTTCATAGAGCAGTTTGGAAACACTCTGTTTGTTAAGTTTGCAAGAGGATATTTGGACCACTTTGAGGCCTTCGTTGGAAACGGGATTTCTCTGTATACAGCTAGACAGATGAATTCCCAGTAAGTTCTTTGTGTTGTGTCTATTCAACTCACAGAGTTGAACCTTCCTTTAGAGAGAGCAGTTTGCAAACACTCTTTTTGTAGAATTTGCAAGTGGAGATTTCAAGCGATTTCAGGCCAAACTTAGAAAGGGAAATATCTTTGTATAAAAACTAGACAGAATCATTCTCAGAAACTACTCTGTGTTGTGTGCGTTCCACTCACAGAGTTTAACCTTTCTTTTCATAGAGCAGTTTGGAAACACTCTGTTTGTTAAGTCTGCAAGTGGATATTTAGACCTCTTTGACGCCTTCGTTGGAAACGGGATTTCTTCATATACAGCTAGACACATGAATGCTCAGTAACTTCTTTGTGTTGTGTGTATTCAACTCACAGAGTTGAACCTTTCTTTAGACAGAGCAGATTTGAAACACCCTTTTTGTGGATTTTACAAGTGGAGATTTCAAGCGATTTGAGGCCAATTGTAGTAAAGGAAATATCGTCGTTTAAAAACTAGACAGAATCATTCTCAGAAACTACTTTGTGATGTGTGCGTTCAACTCACAGAGTTTCACCTTTCTTTTCATAGAGCAGTTTGGAAACACTCTGTTTCTTAAGTTTGCAAGAGGATATTTCGACCACTTTGAGGCCTTCGTTGGAAACGGGATTTCTCAGTATAATGCTAGACAGATGAATTCCCAGTAAGTTCTTTGTGTTGTGTCTATTCAACTCACAGAGTTGAAACTTCCTTTAGACAGAGCAGTTTGCAAACACTCTTTTTGTGGAATTTGCAAGTGGAGATTTCAAGCGATTTCAGGCCAATCTTAGAAAGGGAAATATCTTTGTATAAAAACTAGACAGAATCTTTCTCAGAAACTACTTTGTGTTCTGTGCGTTCCACTCACAGAGTTTAACCTTTCTTTTCATAGAGCAGTTTGGAATCACTCTGTTTTTTAAGTCTGCAAGGGGATATTTAGACCTCTTTGACGCCTTCGTTGGAAACGGGATTTCTTCATATACAGCTAGACACATGAATTCTCAGTAACTTCTTTGTGTTGTGTGTATTCAACTCACAGAGTTGAACCTTTGTTTAGACAGAGCAGATTTGAAACACTCTTTTTGTGGATTTTACAAGTGGAGATTTCAAGCGATTTGAGGCCAATTGTAGTAAAGGAAATATCCTCGTTTAAAAACTAGACGGAATCATTCTCAGAAACTACTTTGTGATGTGTGTGTTCAACTCACAGAGTTTCACCTTTCTTTTCATAGAGCAGTTTGGAAACACTCTGTTTCTTACGTTTGCAAGAGGATATTTGGACCACTTTGAGGCCTTCGTTGGAAACGGGATTTCTCAGTATAATGCTAGACAGATGAATTCCCAGTAAGTTCTTTGTGTTGTGTCTATTCAACTCACAGAGTTGAACCTTCCTTTAGACAGAGCAGTTTGCAAACACTCTTTTTGTGGAATTTGCAAATGGAGATTTCAAGCGATTTCAGGCCAAACTTAGAAAGGGAAATATCTTTGTATAAAAACTAGACAGAATCATTCTCAGAAACTACTCTGTGTTGTGTGCGTTCCACTCACAGAGTTTAACCTTTCTTTTCATAGAGCAGTTTGGAAACACTCTGTTTGTTAAGTCTGCAAGTGGATATTTAGACCTCTTTGAGGCCTTCGTTTGAAACGGGATTTCTTCATATACAGCTAGACACATGAATGCTCAGTAACTTCTTTGTGTTGTGTGTATTCAACTCACAGAGTTGAACCTTTCTTTAGACAGAGCAGATTTGAAACACTCTTTTTGTGGATTTTACAAGTGGAGATTTCAAGCGATTTGAGGCCAATTGTAGTAAAGGAAATATCCTCGTTTAAAAACTAGACAGAATCATTCTCAGAAACTACTTTGTGATGTGTGCGTTCAACTCACAGAGTTTCACCTTTCTTTTCATAGAGCAGTTTGGAAACACTCTGTTTGTTAAGTTTGCAAGAGGATATTTGGACCACTTTGAGGCCTTCGTTGGAAACGGGATTTCTCTGTATACAGCTAGACAGATGAATTCCCAGTAAGTTCTTTGTGTTGTGTCTATTCAACTCACAGAGTTGAACCTTCCTTTAGAGAGAGCAGTTTGCAAACACTCTTTTTGTAGAATTTGCAAGTGGAGATTTCAAGCGATTTCAGGCCAAACTTAGAAAGGGAAATATCTTTGTATAAAAACTAGACAGAATCATTCTCAGAAACTACTCTGTGTTGTGTGCGTTCCACTCACAGAGTTTAACCTTTCTTTTCATAGAGCAGTTTGGAAACACTCTGTTTGTTAAGTCTGCAAGTGGATATTTAGACCTCTTTGACGCCTTCGTTGGAAACGGGATTTCTTCATATACAGCTAGACACATGAATGCTCAGTAACTTCTTTGTGTTGTGTGTATTCAACTCACAGAGTTGAACCTTTCTTTAGACAGAGCAGATTTGAAACACCCTTTTTGTGGATTTTACAAGTGGAGATTTCAAGCGATTTGAGGCCAATTGTAGTAAAGGAAATATCGTCGTTTAAAAACTAGACAGAATCATTCTCAGAAACTACTTTGTGATGTGTGCGTTCAACTCACAGAGTTTCACCTTTCTTTTCATAGAGCAGTTTGGAAACACTCTGTTTCTTAAGTTTGCAAGAGGATATTTCGACCACTTTGAGGCCTTCGTTGGAAACGGGATTTCTCAGTATAATGCTAGACAGATGAATTCCCAGTAAGTTCTTTGTGTTGTGTCTATTCAACTCACAGAGTTGAAACTTCCTTTAGACAGAGCAGTTTGCAAACACTCTTTTTGTGGAATTTGCAAGTGGAGATTTCAAGCGATTTCAGGCCAATCTTAGAAAGGGAAATATCTTTGTATAAAAACTAGACAGAATCTTTCTCAGAAACTACTTTGTGTTCTGTGCGTTCCACTCACAGAGTTTAACCTTTCTTTTCATAGAGCAGTTTGGAATCACTCTGTTTTTTAAGTCTGCAAGGGGATATTTAGACCTCTTTGACGCCTTCGTTGGAAACGGGATTTCTTCATATACAGCTAGACACATGAATTCTCAGTAACTTCTTTGTGTTGTGTGTATTCAACTCACAGAGTTGAACCTTTCTTTAGACAGAGCAGATTTGAAACACTCTTTTTGTGGATTTTACAAGTGGAGATTTCAAGCGATTTGAGGCCAATTGTAGTAAAGGAAATATCCTCGTTTAAAAACTAGACGGAATCATTCTCAGAAACTACTTTGTGATGTGTGTGTTCAACTCACAGAGTTTCACCTTTCTTTTCATAGAGCAGTTTGGAAACACTCTGTTTCTTACGTTTGCAAGAGGATATTTGGACCACTTTGAGGCCTTCGTTGGAAACGGGATTTCTCAGTATAATGCTAGACAGATGAATTCCCAGTAAGTTCTTTGTGTTGTGTCTATTCAACTCACAGAGTTGAACCTTCCTTTAGACAGAGCAGTTTGCAAACACTCTTTTTGTGGAATTTGCAAATGGAGATTTCAAGCGATTTCAGGCCAAACTTAGAAAGGGAAATATCTTTGTATAAAAACTAGACAGAATCATTCTCAGAAACTACTCTGTGTTGTGTGCGTTCCACTCACAGAGTTTAACCTTTCTTTTCATAGAGCAGTTTGGAAACACTCTGTTTGTTAAGTCTGCAAGTGGATATTTAGACCTCTTTGAGGCCTTCGTTTGAAACGGGATTTCTTCATATACAGCTAGACACATGAATGCTCAGTAACTTCTTTGTGTTGTGTGTATTCAACTCACAGAGTTGAACCTTTCTTTAGACAGAGCAGATTTGAAACACTCTTTTTGTGGATTTTACAAGTGGAGATTTCAAGCGATTTGAGGCCAATTGTAGTAAAGGAAATATCCTCGTTTAAAAACTAGACAGAATCATTCTCAGAAACTACTTTGTGATGTGTGCGTTCAACTCACAGAGTTTCACCTTTCTTTTCATAGAGCAGTTTGGAAACACTCTGTTTGTTAAGTTTGCAAGAGGATATTTGGACCACTTTGAGGCCTTCGTTGGAAACGGGATTTCTCTGTATACAGCTAGACAGATGAATTCCCAGTAAGTTCTTTGTGTTGTGTCTATTCAACTCACAGAGTTGAACCTTCCTTTAGAGAGAGCAGTTTGCAAACACTCTTTTTGTAGAATTTGCAAGTGGAGATTTCAAGCGATTTCAGGCCAAACTTAGAAAGGGAAATATCTTTGTATAAAAACTAGACAGAATCATTCTCAGAAACTACTCTGTGTTGTGTGCGTTCCACTCACAGAGTTTAACCTTTCTTTTCATAGAGCAGTTTGGAAACACTCTGTTTGTTAAGTCTGCAAGTGGATATTTAGACCTCTTTGACGCCTTCGTTGGAAACGGGATTTCTTCATATACAGCTAGACACATGAATGCTCAGTAACTTCTTTGTGTTGTGTGTATTCAACTCACAGAGTTGAACCTTTCTTTAGACAGAGCAGATTTGAAACACCCTTTTTGTGGATTTTACAAGTGGAGATTTCAAGCGATTTGAGGCCAATTGTAGTAAAGGAAATATCGTCGTTTAAAAACTAGACAGAATCATTCTCAGAAACTACTTTGTGATGTGTGCGTTCAACTCACAGAGTTTCACCTTTCTTTTCATAGAGCAGTTTGGAAACACTCTGTTTCTTAAGTTTGCAAGAGGATATTTGGACCACTTTGAGGCCTTCGTTGGAAACGGGATTTCTCAGTATAATGCTAGACAGATGAATTCCCAGTAAGTTCTTTGTGTTGTGTCTATTCAACTCACAGAGTTGAAACTTCCTTTAGACAGAGCAGTTTGCAAACACTCTTTTTGTGGAATTTGCAAGTGGAGATTTCAAGCGATTTCAGGCCAATCTTAGAAAGGGAAATATCTTTGTATAAAAACTAGACAGAATCTTTCTCAGAAACTACTTTGTGTTCTGTGCGTTCCACTCACAGAGTTTAACCTTTCTTTTCATAGAGCAGTTTGGAATCACTCTGTTTTTTAAGTCTGCAAGGGGATATTTAGACCTCTTTGACGCCTTCGTTGGAAACGGGATTTCTTCATATACAGCTAGACACATGAATTCTCAGTAACTTCTTTGTGTTGTGTGTATTCAACTCACAGAGTTGAACCTTTCTTTAGACAGAGCAGATTTGAAACACTCTTTTTGTGGATTTTACAAGTGGAGATTTCAAGCGATTTGAGGCCAATTGTAGTAAAGGAAATATCCTCGTTTAAAAACTAGACAGAATCATTCTCAGAAACTACTTTGTGATGTGTGCGTTCAACTCACAGAGTTTCACCTTTCTTTTCATAGAGCAGTTTGGAAACACTCTGTTTCTTAAGTTTGCAAGAGGATATTTGGACCACTTTGAGGCCTTCGTTGGAAACGGGATTTCTCAGTATACAGCTAGACAGATGAATTCCCAGTAAGTTCTTTGTGTTGTGTCTATTCAACTCACAGAGTTGAACCTTCCTTTAGACAGCGCAGTTTGCAAACACTCTTTTTGTGGAATTTGCAAGTGGAGATTTCAAGCGATTTCAGGCCAATCTTAGAAAGGGAAATATCTTTGTATAAAAACTAGACAGAATCTTTCTCAGAAACTACTTTGTGTTCTGTGCGTTCCACTCACAGAGTTTAACCTTTCTTTTCATAGAGCAGTTTGGAAACACTCTGTTTGTTAAGTCTGCAAGGGGATATTTAGACCTCTTTGACGCCTTCTTTGGAAACGGGATTTCTTCATATACAGCTAGACACATGAATCCTCAGTAACTTCTTTGTGTTGTGTGTATTCAACTCACAGAGTTGAACCTTTCTTTAGACAGAGCAGATTTGAAACACTCTTTTTGTGGATTTTACAAGTGGAGATTTCAAGCGATTTGAGGCCAATTGTAGTAAAGGAAATATCCTCGTTTAAAAACTAGACAGAATCATTCTCAGAAACTACTTTGTGATGTGTGCGTTCAACTCACAGAGTTTCACCTTTCTTTTCATAGAGCAGTTTGGAAACACTCTGTTTCTTAAGTTTGCAAGAGCATATTTGGACCACTTTGAGGCCTTCGTTGGAAACGGGATTTCTCAGTATAATGCTAGACAGATGAATTCCCAGTAAGTTCTTTGTGTTGTGTCTATTCAACTCACAGAGTTGAACCTTCCTTTAGACAGAGCAGTTTGCAAACACTCTTTTTGTGGAATTTGCAAGTGGAGATTTCAAGCGATTTCAGGCCAATCTTAGAAAGGGAAATATCTTTGTATAAAAACTAGACAGAATCTTTCTCAGAAACTACTTTGTGTTCTGTGCGTTCCACTCACAGAGTTTAACCTTTCTTTTCATAAAGCAGTTTGGAAACACTCTCTTTGTTAAGTCTGCAAGGGGATATTTAGACCTCTTTGACGCCTTCGTTGGAAACGGGATTTCTTCATATACAGCTAGACACATGAATCCTCAGTAACTTCTTTGTGTTGTGTGTATTCAACTCACAGAGTTGAACCTTTCTTTAGACAGAGCAGATTTGAAACACTCTTTTTGTGGATTTTACAAGTGGAGATTTCAAGCGATTTGAGGCCAATTGTAGTAAAGGAAATATCCTCGTTTAAAAACTAGACAGAATCATTCTCAGAAACTACTTTGTGATGTGTGCGTTCAACTCACAGAGTTTCACCTTTCTTTTCATAGAGCAGTTTGGAAACACTCTGTTTGTTAAGTTTGCAAGAGGATATTTGGACCACTTTGAGGCCTTCGTTGGAAACGGGATTTCTCAGTATACAGCTAGACAGATGAATTCCCAGTAACTTCTTTGTGTTGTGTCTATTCAACTCACAGAGCTGAACCTTCCTTTAGACAGAGCAGTTTGCAAACACTCTTTTTGTGGAATTTGCAAGTGGAGATTTCAAGCGATTTCAGGCCAATCTTAGAAAGGGAAATATCTTTGTATAAAAACTAGACAGAATCTTTCTCAGAAACTACTTTGTGTTCTGTGCGTTCCACTCACAGAGTTTAACCTTTCTTTTCATAGAGTAGTTTGGAATCACTCTGTTTTTTAAGTCTGCAAGGGGATATTTAGACCTCTTTGACGCCTTCATTATAAACGGAATTTCTTCATATACAGCTAGACACATGAATGCTCAGTAACTTCTTTGTGTTGTGTGTATTCAACTCACAGAGTTGAACCTTTCTTTAGACAGAGCAGATTTGAAACACTCTTTTTGTGGATTTTACAAGTGGAGATTTCAAGCGATTTGAGGCCAATTGTAGTAAAGGAAATATCCTCGTTTAAAAACTAGACAGAATCATTCTCAGAAACTACTTTGTGATGTGTGCGTTCAACTCACAGAGTTTCACCTTTCTTTTCATAGAGCAGTTTGGAAACACTCTGTTTCTTAAGTTTGCAAGAGGATATTTGGACCACTTTGAGGCCTTCGTTGGAAACGGGATTTCTCAGTATACAGCTAGACAGATGAATTCCCAGTAAGTTCTTTGTGTTGTGTCTATTCAACTCACAGAGTTGAACCTTCCTTTAGACAGAGCAGTTTGCAAACACTCTTTTTGTGGAATTTGCAAGTGGAGATTTCAAGCGATTTCAGGCCAATCTTAGAAAGGGAAATATCTTTGTATAAAAACTAGACAGAATCTTTCTCAGAAACTACTTTGTGTTCTGTGCGTTCCACTCACAGAGTTTAACCTTTCTTTTCATAGAGCAGTTTGGAATCACTCTGTTTTTTAAGTCTGCAAGGGGATATTTAGACCTCTTTGACGCCTTCGTTGGAAACGGGATTTCTTCATATACAGCTAGACACATGAATTCTCAGTAACTTCTTTGTGTTGTGTGTATTCAACTCACAGAGTTGAACCTTTGTTTAGACAGAGCAGATTTGAAACACTCTTTTTGTGGATTTTACAAGTGGAGATTTCAAGCGATTTGAGGCCAATTGTAGTAAAGGAAATATCCTCGTTTAAAAACTAGACAGAATCATTCTCAGAAACTACTTTGTGATGTGTGCGTTCATCTCAGAGAGTTTCACCTTTCTTTTCATAGAGCAGTTTGGAAACACTCTGTTTCTTAAGTTTGCAAGAGGATATTTGGACCACTTTGAGGCCTTCTTTGGAAACGGGATTTCTCAGTATAATGCTAGACATATGAATTCCCAGTAAGTTCTTTGTGTTGTGTCTATTCAACTCACAGAGTTGAACCTTCCTTTAGACAGCGCAGTTTGCAAACACTCTTTTTGTGGAATTTGCAAGTGGAGATTTCAAGCGATTTCAGGCCAATCTTAGAAAGGGAAATATCTTTGTATAAAAACTAGACAGAATCTTTCTCAGAAACTACTTTGTGTTCTGTGCGTTCCACTCACAGAGTTTAACCTTTCTTTTCATAGAGCAGTTTGGAAACACTCTCTTTGTTAAGTCTGCAAGGGGATATTTAGACCTCTTTGACGCCTTCTTTGGAAACGGGATTTCTTCATATACAGCTAGACACATGAATCCTCAGTAACTTCTTTGTGTTGTGTGTATTCAACTCACAGAGTTGAACCTTTCTTTAGACAGAGCAGATTTGAAACACTCTTTTTGTGGATTTTACAAGTGGAGATTTCAAGCGATTTGAGGCCAATTGTAGTAAAGGAAATATCCTCGTTTAAAAACTAGACAGAATCATTCTCAGAAACTACTTTGTGATGTGTACGTTCAACTCACAGAGTTTCACCTTTCTTTTCATAGAGCAGTTTGGAAACACTCTGTTTCTTAAGTTTGCAAGAGGATATTTGGACCACTTTGAGGCCTTCGTTGGAAACGGGATTTCTCAGTATAATGCTAGACAGATGAATTCCCAGTAAGTTCTTTGTGTTGTGTCTATTCAACTCACAGAGTTGAACCTTCCTTTAGACAGAGCAGTTTGCAAACACTCTTTTTGTGGAATTTGCAAGTGGAGATTTCAAGCGATTTCAGGCCAATCTTAGAAAGGGAAATATCTTTGTATAAAAACTAGACAGAATCTTTCTCAGAAACTACTTTGTGTTCTGTGCATTCCACTCTCAGAGTTTAACCTTTCTTTTCATAGAGCAGTTTGGAATCACTCTGTTTTTTAAGTCTGCAAGGGGATATTTAGACCTCTTTGACGCCTTCGTTGGAAACGGGATTTCTTCATATACAGCTAGACACATGAATTCTCAGTAACTTCTTTGTGTTGTGTGTATTCAACTCACAGAGTTGAACCTTTCTTTCGACAGAGCAGATTTGAAACACTCTTTTTGTGGATTTTACAAGTGGAGATTTCAAGCGATTTGAGGCCAATTGTAGTAAAGGAAATATCCTCGTTTAAAAACTAGACAGAATCATTCTCAGAAACTACTTTGTGATGTGTGTGTTCAACTCACAGAGTTTCACCTTTCTTTTCATAGAGCAGTTTGGAAACACTCTGTTTCTTAAGTTTGCAAGAGGATATTTGGACCACTTTGAGGCCTTCGTTGGAAACGGGATTTCTCAGTATAATGCTAGACAGATGAATTCCCAGTAAGTTCTTTGTGTTGTGTCTATTCAACTCACAGAATTGAACCTTCCTTTAGACAGCGCAGTTTGCAAACACTCTTTTTGTGGAATTTGCAAGTGGAGATTTCAAGCGATTTCAGGCCAATCTTAGAAAGGGAAATATCTTTGTATAAAAACTAGACAGAATCTTTCTCAGAAACTACTTTGTGTTCTGTGCGTTCCACTCACAGAGTTTAACCTTTCTTTTCATAGAGCAGTTTGGAATCACTCTGTTTTTTAAGTCTGCAAGGGGATATTTAGACCTCTTTGACGCCTTCTTTGGAAACGGGATTTCTTCATATACAGCTAGACACATGAATCCTCAGTAACTTCTTTGTGTTGTGTGTATTCAACTCACAGAGTTGAACCTTTCTTTAGACAGAGCAGATTTGAAACACTCTTTTTGTGGATTTTACAAGTGGAGATTTCAAGCGATTTGAGGCCAATTGTAGTAAAGGAAATATCCTCGTTTAAAAACTAGACAGAATCATTCTCAGAAACTACTTTGTGATGTGTGCGTTCAACTCACAGAGTTTCACCTTTCTTTTCATAGAGCAGTTTGGAAACACTCTGTTTCTTAAGTTTGCAAGAGGATATTTGGACCACTTTGAGGCCTTCGTTGGAAACGGGATTTCTCAGTATAATGCTAGACAGATGAATTCCCAGTAAGTTCTTTGTGTTGTGTCTATTCAACTCACAGAGTTGAACCTTCCTTTAGACAGAGCAGTTTGCAAACACTCTTTTTGTGGAATTTGCAAGTGGAGATTTCAAGCGATTTCAGGCCAATCTCAGAAAGGGAAATATCTTTGTGTAAAAACTAGACAGAATCTTTCTCAGAAACTACTTTGTGTTCTGTGCGTTCCACTCACAGAGTTTAACCTTTCTTTTCATAGAGTAGTTTGGAATCACTCTGTTTTTTAAGACTGCAAGGGGATATTTAGACCTCTTTGACGCCTTCATTATAAACGGGATTTCTTCATATACAGCTAGACACATGAATTCTCAGTAACTTCTTTGTGTTGTGTGTATTCAACTCACAGAGTTGAACCTTTCTTTAGACAGAGCAGATTTGAAACACTCTTTTTGTGGATTTTACAAGTGGAGATTTCAAGCGATTTGAGGCCAATTGTAGTAAAGGAAATATCCTCGTTTAAAAACTAGACAGAATCATTCTCAGAAACTACTTTGTGATGTGTGCGTTCAACTCACAGAGTTTCACCTTTCTTTTCATAGAGCAGTTTGGAAACACTCTGTTTCTTAAGTTTGCAAGAGGATATTTGGACCACTTTGAGGCCTTCGTTGGAAACGGGATTTCTCAGTATAATGCTAGACAGATGAATTCCCAGTAAGTTCTTTGTGTTGTGTCTATTCAACTCACAGAGTTGAACCTTCCTTTAGACAGCGCAGTTTGCAAACACTCTTTTTGTGGAATTTGCAAGTGGAGATTTCAAGCGATTTCAGGCCAATCTAAAAAGGGAAATATCTTTGTATAAAAACTAGACAGAATCTTCCTCAGAAACTACTTTGTGTTCTGTGCGTTCCACTCACAGAGTTTAACCTTTCTTTTCATAGAGCAGTTTGGAATCACTCTGTTTGTTAAGTCTGCAAGGGGATATTTAGACCGCTTTGACGCCTTCATTATAAACGGGATTTCTTCATATACAGCTAGACACATGAATTCTCAGTAACTTCTTTGTGTTGTGTGTATTCAACTCACAGAGCTGAACCTTTCTTTAGACAGAGAAGATTTGAAACACTCTTTTTGTGGATTTTACAAGTGGAGATTTCAAGCGATTTGAGGCCAATTGTAGTAAAGGAAATATCCTCGTTTAAAAACTAGACAGAATCATTCTCAGAAACTACTTTGTGATGTGTGTGTTCAACTCACAGAGTTTCAACTTTCTTTTCATAGAGCAGTTTGGAAACACTCTGTTTGTTAAGTTTGCAAGAGGATATTTGGACCACTTTGAGGCCTTCGTTGGAAACGGGATTTCTCAGTATACAGCCAGACAGATGAATTCCCAGTAACTTCTTTGTGTTGTGTCTATTCAACTCACAGAGCTGAACCTTCCTTTAGACAGAGCAGTTTGCAAACACTCTTTTTGTGGAATTTGCAAGTGGAGATTTCAAGCGATTTCAGGCCAATCTTAGAAAGGGAAATATCTTTGTATAAAAACTAGACAGAATCTTTCTCAGAAACTACTTTGTGTTGTGTGCGTTCCACTCACAGAGTTTAAACTTTCTTTTCATAGAGCAGTTTGGAATCACTCTGTTTGTTAAGTCTGCAAGGGGATATTTAGACCTCTTTGACGCCTTCGTTGGAAACGGGATTTCTTCATATACAGGTAGACACATGAATCCTCAGTAAATTCTTTGTGTTGTGTGTATTCAACTCACAGAGTTGAACCTTTCTTTAGACAGAGCAGATTTGAAACACTCTTTTTGTGGATTTTATAAGTGGAGATTTCAAGCGATTTGAGGCCAATTGTAGTAAAGGAAATATCCTCGTTTAAAAACTAGACAGAATCATTCTCAGAAACTACTTTGTGATGTGTGCGTTCAACTCACAGAGTTTCACCTTTCTTTTCATAGAGCAGTTTGGAATCACTCTGTTTCTTAAGTTTGCAAGAGGATATTTCGACCACTTTGAGGCCTTCGTTGGAAACGGGATTTCTCAGTATAATGCTAGACAGATGAATTCCCAGTGAGTACTTTGTGTTGTGTCTATTCAACTCACAGAGTTGAACCTTCCTTTAGACAGAGCAGTTTGCAAACACTCTTTTTGTGGAATTTGCAAGTGGAGATTTCAAGCGATTTCAGGCCAATCTTAGAACGGGAAATATCTTTGTATAAAAACTAGACAGAATCTTTCTCAGAAACTAGTTTGTGTTCTGTGCGTTCCACTCACAGAGTTTAACCTTTCTTTTCATAGAGCAGTTTGGAATCACTCTGTTTTTTAAGTCTGCAAGGGGATATTTAGACCTCTTTGACGCCTTCATTATAAACGGGATTTCTTCATATACAGCTAGACACATGAATTCTCAGTAACTTCTTTGTGTTGTGTGTATTCAACTCACAGAGTTGAACCTTTCTTTAGACAGAGCAGATTTGAAACACTCTTTTTGTGGATTTTACAAGTGGAGATTTCTAGCGATTTGAGGCCAATTGTAGTAAAGGAAATATCCTCGTTTAAAAACTAGACAGAATCATTCTCAGAAACTACTTTGTGATGTGTGTGTTCAACTCACAGAGTTTCACCTTTCTTTTCATAGAGCAGTTTGGAAACACTCTGTTTGTTAAGTTTGCAAGAGGATATTTGGACCAAATTGAGGCCTTCGTTGGAAATGGGATTTCTCAGTATACACCTAGACAGATGAATTCCCAGTAACTTCTTTGTGTTGTGTCTATTCAACTCACAGAGCTGAACCTTCCTTTAGACAGAGCAGTTTGCAAACACTCTTTTTGTGGAATTTGCAAGTGGAGATTTCAAGCGATTTCAGGCCAAACTTAGAAAGGGAAATATCTTTGCATAAAAACTAGACAGAATCATTCTCAGAAACTACTTTGTGTTGTGTCCGTTCCACTCACAGAGTTTAACCTTTCTTTTCATAGAGCAGTTTGGAAACACTCTGTTTGTTAAGTCTGCAAGGGGATATTTAGACCTCTTTGACGCCTTCGTTGGAAACGGGATTTCTTCATATACAGCTAGACACATGAATTCTCAGTAACTTCTTTGTGTTGTGTGTATTCAACTCACAGAGTTTAACCTTTCTTTAGACAGAGCAGATTTGAAACACTCTTTTTGTGGATTTTACAAGTGGAGATTTCAAGCGATTTGAGGCCAATTGTAGTAAAGGAAATATCCTCGTTTAAAAACTAGACAGAATCATTCTCAGAAACTACTTTGTGAAGTGTGCGTTCAACTCACAGAGTTTCACCTTTCTTTTCATAGAGCAGTTTGGAAACACTCTGTTTGTTAAGTTTGCAAGAGGATATTTGGACCACTTTGAGGCCTTCGTTGGAAACGGGATTTCTCAGTATACAGCTAGACAGATGAATTCCCAGTAACTTCTTTGTATTGTGTCTATTCAACTCACAGAGCTGAACCTTCCTTTAGACAGAGCAGTTTGCAAACACTCTTTTTGTGGAATTTGCAAGTGGAGATTTCAAGCGATTTCAGGCCAAACTTAGAAAGGGAAATATCTTTGTATAAAAACTAGACAGAATCATTCTCAGAAACTACTTTGTGTTGTGTACGTTCCACTCACAGAGTTTCACCTTTCTTTTCATAGAGCAGATTGGAAACACTCTGTTTCTTAAGTTTGCAAGAGGATATTTGGACCACTTTGAGGCCTTCGTTGGAAACGGGATTTCTCAGTATAATGCTAGACAGATGAATTCCCAGTAAGTTCTTTGTGTTGTGTCTATTCAACTCACAGAGTTGAACCTTCCTTTAGACAGAGCAGTTTGCAAACACTCTTTTTGTGGAATTTGCAAGTGGACATTTCAAGCGATTTGAGGAAATTTGTAGTCAAGGAAATATCTTCGTTTAAAAAGTACACAGAATCATTCTCAGAAACTACTTTGTGATGTGTGCGTTCAACTCACAGAGTTTCACCTTTCTTTTCATAGAGCAGTTTGGAAACACTCTGTTTGTTAAGTTTGGAAGAGGATATTTGGACCACTTTGAGGCCTTCGTTGGAAATGGGATTTCTCAGTATAATGCTAGACAGATGAATTCCCAGTAAGTTCTTTGTGTTGTGTCTATTCAACTCACAGAGTTGAACCTTCCTTTAGACAGAGCAGTTTGCAAACACTCTTTTTGTGGAATTTGCAAGTGGAGATTTCAAGCGATTTCAGGCCAATCTTAGAAAGGGAAATATCTTTGTATAAAAACTAGACAGAATCTTCCTCAGAAACTACTTTGTGTTCTGTGCGTTCCACTCACAGAGTTTAACGTTTCTTTTCATAGAGCAGTTTGGAATCACTCTGTTTGTTAAGTCTGCAAGGGGATATTTAGACCGCTTTGACGCCTTCATTATAAACGGGATTTCTTCATATACAGCTAGACACATGAATTCTCAGTAACTTCTTTGTGTTGTGTGTATTCAACTCACAGAGCTGAACCTTTCTTTAGACAGAGAAGATTTGAAACACTCTTTTTGTGGATTTTACAAGTGGAGATTTCAAGCGATTTGAGGCCAATTGTAGTAAAGGAAATATCCTCGTTTAAAAACTAGACAGAATCATTCTCAGAAACTACTTTGTGATGTGTGTGTTCAACTCACAGAGTTTCAACTTTCTTTTCATAGAGCAGTTTGGAAACACTCTGTTTGTTAAGTTTGCAAGAGGATATTTGGACCACTTTGAGGCCTTCGTTGGAAACGGGATTTCTCAGTATACAGCCAGACAGATGAATTCCCAGTAACTTCTTTGTGTTGTGTCTATTCAACTCACAGAGCTGAACCTTCCTTTAGACAGAGCAGTTTGCAAACACTCTTTTTGTGGAATTTGCAAGTGGAGATTTCAAGCGATTTCAGGCCAATCTTAGAAAGGGAAATATCTTTGTATAAAAACTAGACAGAATCTTTCTCAGAAACTACTTTGTGTTGTGTGCGTTCCACTCACAGAGTTTAAACTTTCTTTTCATAGAGTAGTTTGGAATCACTCTGTTTGTTAAGTCTGCAAGGGGATATTTAGACCTCTTTGACGCCTTCGTTGGAAACGGGATTTCTTCATATACAGCTAGACACATGAATTCTCAGTAACTTCTTTGTGTTGTGTGTATTCAACTCACAGAGTTGAACCTGTCTTTAGACAGAGCAGATTTGAAACACTCTTTTTGTGGATTTTACAAGTGGAGATTTCAAGCGATTTGAGGCCAAATGTAGTAAAGGAAATATCCTCGTTTAAAAACTAGACAGAATCATTCTCAGAAACTACTTTGTGATGTGTGTGTTCAACTCACAGAGTTTCACCTTTCTTTTCAGAGAGCAGTTTGGAAACACTCTGTTTGTTAAGTTTGCAAGAGGATATTTGGACCACATTGAGGCCTTCGTTGGAAACGGGATTTCTCAGTATAATGCTAGACAGATGAATTCCCAGTAAGTTCTTTGTGTTGTGTCTATTCAACTCACAGAGTTGAACCTTCCTTTAGACAGAGCAGTTTGCAAACACTCTTTTTGTGGAATTTGCAAGTGGAGATTTCAAGCGATTTCAGGCCAATCTTAGAAAGGGAAATATCTTTGTATAAAAACTAGACAGAATCTTTCTCAGAAACTACTTTGTGTTCTGTGCGTTCCACTCACAGAGTTTAACCTTTCTTTTCATAGAGCAGTTTGGAATCACTCTGTTTGTTAAGTCTGCAAGGGGATATTGAGATTTCTTTTACGCCTTCATTATAAACGGGATTTCTTCACATACAGCTAGACACATGAATTCTCAGTAACTGCTTTCTGTTGTGTGTATTCAACTCACAGAGTTGAACCTTTCTTTAGACAGAGCAGATTTGAAACACTCTTTTTGTGGATTTTACAAGTGGAGATTTCAAGCGATTTGAGGCCAATTGTAGTAAAGGAAATATCCTCGTTTAAAAACTAGACAGAATCATTCTCAGAAACTACTTTGTGATGTGTGTGTTCAACTCACAGAGTTTCACCTTTCTTTTCATAGAGCAGTTAGGAAACACTCTGTTTGTTAAGTTTGCAAGAGGATATTTGGACCACTTTGAGGCCTTCGTTGGAAACGGGATTTCTCAGTATACAGCTAGACAGATGAATTCCCAGTAACTTCTTTGTGTTGTGTCTATTCAACTCACAGAGCTGAACCTTCCTTTAGACAGAGCAGTTTGCAAACACTCTTTTTGTGGAATTTGCAAGTGGAGATTTCAAGCGATTTCAGGCCAAACTTAGAAAGGGAAATATCTTTGTATAAAAACTAGACAGAATCATTCTCAGAACCTACTTTGTGTTGTGTGCGTTCCACTCACAGAGTTAAACCTTTCTTTTCATAGAGCAGTTTGGAAACACTCTGTTTTTTAAGTCTGCAAGGGGATATATAGACCTCTTTGACGCCTTCGTTGGAAACGGGATTTCTTCATATACAGCTAGACAGATGAATTCTCAGTAACTTCTTTGTGTTGTGTGTATTCAACTCACAGAGTTGAACCTTTCTTTAGACAGAGCAGATTTGAAACACTCTTTTTGTGGATTTTACAAGTGGAGATTTCAAGCGAATTGAGGCCAATTGTAGTAAAGGAAATATCCTCGTTTAAAAACTAGACAGAATCATTCTCAGAAACTACTTTGTGAAGTGTGCGTTCTACTCACAGAGTTTCACCTTTCTTTTCATAGAGCAGTTTGGAAACACTCTGTTTGTTAAGTTTGCAAGAGGATATTTGGACCACTTTGAGGCCTTCGTTGGAAACGGGATTTCTCAGTATACAGCTAGACAGATGAATTCCCAGTAACTTCTTTGTATTGTGTCTATTCAACTCACAGAGCTGAACCTTCCTTTAGACAGAGCAGTTTGCAAACACTCTTTTTGTGGAATTTGCAAGTGGAGATTTCAAGCGATTTCAGGCCAAACTTAGAAAGGGAAATATCTTTGTATAAAAACTAGACAGAATCATTCTCAGAAACTACTTTGTGTTGTGTACGTTCCACTCACAGAGTTTAACCTTTCTTTTCATAGAGCAGTTTGGAAACACTCTGTTTGTTAAGTCTGCAAGGGGATATTTAGACCTCTTTGACGCCTTCTTTGGAAACGGGATTTCTTCATATACAGCTAGACACATGAATTCTCAGTAACTTCTTTGTGTTGTGTGTATTCAACTCACAGAGTTGAACCTTTCTTTAGACAGAGCAGATTTGAAACACTCTTTTTGTGGATTTTACAAGTGGAGATTTCAAGCGATTTGAGGCGAATTGTAGTAAAGGAAATATCCTCGTTTATAAACTAGACAGAATCATTCTCAGAAACTACTTAGTGATGTGTGCGTTCAACTCACAGAGTTTCACCTTTCTTTTCATAGAGCAGCTTGGAAACACTCTGTTTCTTAAGTTTGCAAGAGGATATTTGGACCACTTTGAGGCCTTCATTGGAAACGGGATTTCTCAGTATAATGCTAGATAGATGAATTCCCAGTAAGTTCTTTGTGTTGTGTCTATTCAACTCACAGAGTTGAAGCTTCCTTTAGACAGAGCATTTTGCAAACACTCTTTTTGTGGAATTTGCAAGTGGAGATTTCAAGCGATTTCAGGCTAATCTTAGAAAGGGAAATATCTTTGCATAAAAACTACACAGAATCATTCTCAGAAACTACTTTGTGTTGTGTGCGTTCCACTCACAGAGTTTAACCTTTCTTTTCATAGAGCAGTTTGGAAACACTCTGTTTGTTAAGTCTGCAAGGGGATATTTAGACCTCTTTGACGCCTTCGTTGGAAACGGGATTTCTTCATATACAGCTAGACACATGAATTCTCAGGAACTTCTTTGTGTTGTCTGTATTCAACTCACAGAGCTGAACCTTTCTTTAGACAGAGCAGATTTGAAACACTCTTTTTGTGGATTTTACAAGTGGAGATTTCAAGCGATTTGAGGCCAATTGTAGTAAAGGAAATATCCTCGTTTAAAAACTAGACAGAATCATTCTTAGAAACTACTTTGTGATGTGTGTGTTCAACTCACAGAGTTTCACCTTTCTTTTCATAGAGCAGTTTGGAAACACTCTGTTTGTTAAGTTTGCAAGAGGATATTTGGACCACTTTGAGGCCTTCGTTGGAAACGGGATTTGTCAGTATACAGCTAGAGAGATGAATTCCCAGTAACTTATTTGTGTTGTGTCTATTCAACTCACAGAGCTGAACCTTCCTTTAGACAGAGCAGTTTGCAAACACTCTTTTTGTGGAATTTGCAAGTGGAGATTTCAAGCGATTTCAGGCCAAACTTAGAAAGGGAATTATCTTTGTATAAAAACTAGACAGAATCATTCTCAGAAACTACTTTGTGTTGTGTGCGTTCCCCTCACAGAGTTTAACCTTTCTTTTCATAGAGCAGTTTGGAAACACTCTGTTTGTTAAGTCTGCAAGGGGATATTTAGACCTCTTTGCCGCCTTCGTTGGAAACGGGATTTATTCATATACAGGTAGACACATGAATCCTCAGTAACTTCTTTGTGTTGTGTGTATTCAACTCACAGAGTTGAACCTTTCTTTAGACAGAGCAGATTTGAAACACTCTTTTTGTGGATTTTACAAGTGGAGATTTCAAGCGATTTGAGGCCAATTGTAGTAAAGGAAATATCCTCGTTTAAAAACTAGACAGAATCATTCTCAGAAACTACTTTGGAATGTGTGCGTTCAACTCACAGAGTTTCACCTTTCTTTTCATAGAGCAGTTTGGAATCACTCTGTTTGTTAAGTTTGCAAGAGGATATTTGGACCACTTTGAGGCCTTCGTTGGAAACGGGATTTCTCAGTATAATGCTAGACAGATGAATTCCCAGTAAGTTCTTTGTGTTGTGTCTATTCAACTCACAGAGTTGAACCTTCCTTTAGACAGAGCAGTTTGCAAACACTCTTTTTGTGGAATTTGCAAGTGGAGATTTCAAGCGATTTCAGGCCAATCTTAGAAAGGGAAATATCTTTGTATAAAAACTAGACAGAATCTTTCTCAGAAACTACTTTGTGTTCTGTGCGTTCCACTCAAAGAGTTTAACCTTTCTTTTCATAGAGCAGTTTGGAATCACTCTGTTTGTTAAGTCTGCAAGGGGATATTTAGATTTCTTTTACGCCTTCATTATAAACGGGATTTCTTCACATACAGCTAGACACATGAATTCTCAGTAACTGCTTTCTGTTGTGTGTATTCAACTCACAGAGTTGAACCTGTCTTTAGACAGAGCAGATTTGAAACACTCTTTTTGTGGATTTTACAAGTGGAGATTTCAAGCGATTTGAGGCCAAATGTAGTAAAGGAAATATCCTCGTTTAAAAACTAGACAGAATCATTCTCAGAAACTACTTTGTGATGTGTGTGTTCAACTCACAGAGTTTCACCTTTCTTTTCAGAGAGCAGTTTGGAAACACTCTGTTTGTTAAGTTTGCAAGAGGATATTTGGACCACATTGAGGCCTTCGTTGGAAACGGGATTTCTCAGTATACACCTAGACAGATGAATTCCCAGTAACTTCTTTGTGTTGTGTCTATTCAACTCACAGAGCTGAACCTTCCTTTAGACAGAGCAGTTTGCAAACACTCTTTTTGTGGAATTTGCAAGTGGAGATTTCAAGCGATTTCAGGCCAAACTTAGAAAGGGAAATATCTTTGCATAAAAACTACACAGAATCATTCTCAGAAACTACTTTGTGTTGTGTGCGTTCCACTCACAGAGTTTAACCTTTCTTTTCATAGAGCAGTTTGGAAACACTCTGTTTGTTAAGTCTGCAAGGGGATATTTAGACCTCTTTGACGCCTTCGTTGGAAACGGGATTTCTTCATATACAGCTAGACACATGAATTCTCAGGAACTTCTTTGTGTTGTCTGTATTCGACTCACAGAGCTGAACCTTTCTTTAGACAGAGCAGATTTGAAACACTCTTTTTGTGGATTTTACAAGTGGAGATTTCAAGCGATTTGAGGCCAATTGTAGTAAAGGAAATATCCTCGTTTAAAAACTAGACAGAATCATTCTCAGAAACTACTTTGTGATGTGTGCGTTCAACTCACAGAGTTTCACCTTTCTTTTCATAGAGCAGTTTGGAAACACTCTGTTTCTTAAGTTTGCAAGAGCATATTTGGACCACTTTGAGGCCTTCGTTGGAAACGGGATTTCTCAGTATAATGCTAGACAGATGAATTCCCAGTAAGTTCTTTGTGTTGTGTCTATTCAACTCACAGAGTTGAACCTTCCTTTAGACAGAGCAGTTTGCAAACACTCTTTTTGTGGAATTTGCAAGTGGAGATTTCAAGCGATTTCAGGCCAATCTTAGAAAGGGAAATATCTTTGTATAAAAACTAGACAGAATCTTTCTCAGAAACTACTTTGTGTTCTGTGCGTTCCACTCACAGAGTTTAACCTTTCTTTTCATAAAGCAGTTTGGAAACACTCTCTTTGTTAAGTGTGCAAGGGGATATTTAGACCTCTTTGACGCCTTCGTTGGAAACGGGATTTCTTCATATACAGCTAGACACATGAATCCTCAGTAACTTCTTTGTGTTGTGTGTATTCAACTCACAGAGTTGAACCTTTCTTTAGACAGAGCAGATTTGAAACACTCTTTTTGTGGATTTTACAAGTGGAGATTTCAAGCGATTTGAGGCCAATTGTAGTAAAGGAAATATCCTCGTTTAAAAACTAGACAGAATCATTCTCAGAAACTACTTTGTGATGTGTGCGTTCAACTCACAGAGTTTCACCTTTCTTTTCATAGAGCAGTTTGGAAACACTCTGTTTGTTAAGTTTGCAAGAGGATATTTGGACCACTTTGAGGCCTTCGTTGGAAACGGGATTTCTCAGTATACAGCTAGACAGATGAATTCCCAGTAACTTCTTTGTGTTGTGTCTATTCAACTCACAGAGCTGAACCTTCCTTTAGACAGAGCAGTTTGCAAACACTCTTTTTGTGGAATTTGCAAGTGGAGATTTCAAGCGATTTCAGGCCAATCTTAGAAAGGGAAATATCTTTGTATAAAAACTAGACAGAATCTTTCTCAGAAACTACTTTGTGTTCTGTGCGTTCCACTCACAGAGTTTAACCTTTCTTTTCATAAAGCAGTTTGGAAACACTCTCTTTGTTAAGTCTGCAAGGGGATATTTAGACCTCTTTGACGCCTTCGTTGGAAACGGGATTTCTTCATATACAGCTAGACACATGAATCCTCAGTAACTTCTTTCTGTTGTGTGTATTCAACCCACAGAGTTGAACCTTTCTTTAGACAGAGCAGATTTGAAACACTCTTTTTGTGGATTTTACAAGTGGAGATTTCAAGTGATTTGAGGCCAATTGTAGTAAAGGAAATATCCTCGTTTAAAAACTAGACAGAATCATTCTCAGAAACTACTTTGTGATGTGTGCGTTCAACTCACAGAGTTTCACCTTTCTTTTCATAGAGCAGTTTGGAAACACTCTGTTGGTTAAGTTTGCAAGAGGATATTTGGACCACTTTGAGGCCTTCGTTGGAAACGGGATTTCTCTGTATAATGCTAGACAGATGAATTCCCAGTAAGTTCTTTGTGTTGTGTCTATTCAACTCACAGAGTTGAACCTTCCTTTAGACAGAGCAGTTTGCAAACACTCTTTTTGTGGAATTTGCAAGTGGAGATTTCAAGCGATTTCAGGCCAATCTTAGAAAGGGAAATATCTTTGTATAAAAACTAGACAGAATCTTTCTCAGAAACTACTTTGTGTTCTGTGCGTTCCACTCACAGAGTTTAACCTTTCTTTTCATAGAGTAGTTTGGAATCACTCTGTTTTTTAAGTCTGCAAGGGGATATTTAGACCTCTTTGACGCCTTCATTATAAACGGAATTTCTTCATATACAGCTAGACACATGAATGCTCAGTAACTTCTTTGTGTTGTGTGTATTCAACTCACAGAGTTGAACCTTTCTTTAGACAGAGCAGATTTGAAACACTCTTTTTGTGGATTTTACAAGTGGAGATTTCAAGCGATTTGAGGCCAATTGTAGTAAAGGAAATATCCTCGTTTAAAAACTAGACAGAATCATTCTCAGAAACTACTTTGTGATGTGTGCGTTCAACTCACAGAGTTTCACCTTTCTTTTCATAGAGCAGTTTGGAAACACTCTGTTTGTTAAGTTTGCAAGAGGATATTTGGACCACTTTGAGGCCTTCGTTGGAAACGGGATTTCTCTGTATACAGCTAGACAGATGAATTCCCAGTAAGTTCTTTGTGTTGTGTCTATTCAACTCACAGAGTTGAACCTTCCTTTAGAGAGAGCAGTTTGCAAACACTCTTTTTGTAGAATTTGCAAGTGGAGATTTCAAGCGATTTCAGGCCAAACTTAGAAAGGGAAATATCTTTGTATAAAAACTAGACAGAATCATTCTCAGAAACTACTCTGTGTTGTGTGCGTTCCACTCACAGAGTTTAACCTTTCTTTTCATAGAGCAGTTTGGAAACACTCTGTTTGTTAAGTCTGCAAGTGGATATTTAGACCTCTTTGACGCCTTCGTTGGAAACGGGATTTCTTCATATACAGCTAGACACATGAATGCTCAGTAACTTCTTTGTGTTGTGTGTATTCAACTCACAGAGTTGAACCTTTCTTTAGACAGAGCAGATTTGAAACACCCTTTTTGTGGATTTTACAAGTGGAGATTTCAAGCGATTTGAGGCCAATTGTAGTAAAGGAAATATCGTCGTTTAAAAACTAGACAGAATCATTCTCAGAAACTACTTTGTGATGTGTGCGTTCAACTCACAGAGTTTCACCTTTCTTTTCATAGAGCAGTTTGGAAACACTCTGTTTCTTAAGTTTGCAAGAGGATATTTCGACCACTTTGAGGCCTTCGTTGGAAACGGGATTTCTCAGTATAATGCTAGACAGATGAATTCCCAGTAAGTTCTTTGTGTTGTGTCTATTCAACTCACAGAGTTGAAACTTCCTTTAGACAGAGCAGTTTGCAAACACTCTTTTTGTGGAATTTGCAAGTGGAGATTTCAAGCGATTTCAGGCCAATCTTAGAAAGGGAAATATCTTTGTATAAAAACTAGACAGAATCTTTCTCAGAAACTACTTTGTGTTCTGTGCGTTCCACTCACAGAGTTTAACCTTTCTTTTCATAGAGCAGTTTGGAATCACTCTGTTTTTTAAGTCTGCAAGGGGATATTTAGACCTCTTTGACGCCTTCGTTGGAAACGGGATTTCTTCATATACAGCTAGACACATGAATTCTCAGTAACTTCTTTGTGTTGTGTGTATTCAACTCACAGAGTTGAACCTTTCTTTAGACAGAGCAGATTTGAAACACTGTTTTTGTGGATTTTACAAGTGGAGATTTCAAGCGATTTGAGGCCAATTGTAGTAAAGGAAATATCCTCGTTTAAAAACTAGACGGAATCATTCTCAGAAACTACTTTGTGATGTGTGTGTTCAACTCACAGAGTTTCACCTTTCTTTTCATAGAGCAGTTTGGAAACACTCTGTTTCTTACGTTTGCAAGAGGATATTTGGACCACTTTGAGGCCTTCGTTGGAAACGGGATTTCTCAGTATAATGCTAGACAGATGAATTCCCAGTAAGTTCTTTGTGTTGTGTCTATTCAACTCACAGAGTTGAACCTTCCTTTAGACAGAGCAGTTTGCAAACACTCTTTTTGTGGAATTTGCAAATGGAGATTTCAAGCGATTTCAGGCCAAACTTAGAAAGGGAAATATCTTTGTATAAAAACTAGACAGAATCATTCTCAGAAACTACTCTGTGTTGTGTGCGTTCCACTCACAGAGTTTAACCTTTCTTTTCATAGAGCAGTTTGGAAACACTCTGTTTGTTAAGTCTGCAAGTGGATATTTAGACCTCTTTGAGGCCTTCGTTTGAAACGGGATTTCTTCATATACAGCTAGACACATGAATGCTCAGTAACTTCTTTGTGTTGTGTGTATTCAACTCACAGAGTTGAACCTTTCTTTAGACAGAGCAGATTTGAAACACTCTTTTTGTGGATTTTACAAGTGGAGATTTCAAGCGATTTGAGGCCAATTGTAGTAAAGGAAATATCCTCGTTTAAAAACTAGACAGAATCATTCTCAGAAACTACTTTGTGATGTGTGCGTTCAACTCACAGAGTTTCACCTTTCTTTTCATAGAGCAGTTTGGAAACACTCTGTTTGTTAAGTTTGCAAGAGGATATTTGGACCACTTTGAGGCCTTCGTTGGAAACGGGATTTCTCTGTATACAGCTAGACAGATGAATTCCCAGTAAGTTCTTTGTGTTGTGTCTATTCAACTCACAGAGTTGAACCTTCCTTTAGAGAGAGCAGTTTGCAAACACTCTTTTTGTAGAATTTGCAAGTGGAGATTTCAAGCGATTTCAGGCCAAACTTAGAAAGGGAAATATCTTTGTATAAAAACTAGACAGAATCATTCTCAGAAACTACTCTGTGTTGTGTGCGTTCCACTCACAGAGTTTAACCTTTCTTTTCATAGAGCAGTTTGGAAACACTCTGTTTGTTAAGTCTGCAAGTGGATATTTAGACCTCTTTGACGCCTTCGTTGGAAACGGGATTTCTTCATATACAGCTAGACACATGAATGCTCAGTAACTTCTTTGTGTTGTGTGTATTCAACTCACAGAGTTGAACCTTTCTTTAGACAGAGCAGATTTGAAACACCCTTTTTGTGGATTTTACAAGTGGAGATTTCAAGCGATTTGAGGCCAATTGTAGTAAAGGAAATATCGTCGTTTAAAAACTAGACAGAATCATTCTCAGAAACTACTTTGTGATGTGTGCGTTCAACTCACAGAGTTTCACCTTTCTTTTCATAGAGCAGTTTGGAAACACTCTGTTTCTTAAGTTTGCAAGAGGATATTTGGACCACTTTGAGGCCTTCGTTGGAAACGGGATTTCTCAGTATAATGCTAGACAGATGAATTCCCAGTAAGTTCTTTGTGTTGTGTCTATTCAACTCACAGAGTTGAAACTTCCTTTAGACAGAGCAGTTTGCAAACACTCTTTTTGTGGAATTTGCAAGTGGAGATTTCAAGCGATTTCAGGCCAATCTTAGAAAGGGAAATATCTTTGTATAAAAACTAGACAGAATCTTTCTCAGAAACTACTTTGTGTTCTGTGCGTTCCACTCACAGAGTTTAACCTTTCTTTTCATAGAGCAGTTTGGAATCACTCTGTTTTTTAAGTCTGCAAGGGGATATTTAGACCTCTTTGACGCCTTCGTTGGAAACGGGATTTCTTCATATACAGCTAGACACATGAATTCTCAGTAACTTCTTTGTGTTGTGTGTATTCAACTCACAGAGTTGAACCTTTCTTTAGACAGAGCAGATTTGAAACACTCTTTTTGTGGATTTTACAAGTGGAGATTTCAAGCGATTTGAGGCCAATTGTAGTAAAGGAAATATCCTCGTTTAAAAACTAGACAGAATCATTCTCAGAAACTACTTTGTGATGTGTGCGTTCAACTCACAGAGTTTCACCTTTCTTTTCATAGAGCAGTTTGGAAACACTCTGTTTCTTAAGTTTGCAAGAGGATATTTGGACCACTTTGAGGCCTTCGTTGGAAACGGGATTTCTCAGTATACAGCTAGACAGATGAATTCCCAGTAAGTTCTTTGTGTTGTGTCTATTCAACTCACAGAGTTGAACCTTCCTTTAGACAGCGCAGTTTGCAAACACTCTTTTTGTGGAATTTGCAAGTGGAGATTTCAAGCGATTTCAGGCCAATCTTAGAAAGGGAAATATCTTTGTATAAAAACTAGACAGAATCTTTCTCAGAAACTACTTTGTGTTCTGTGCGTTCCACTCACAGAGTTTAACCTTTCTTTTCATAGAGCAGTTTGGAAACACTCTGTTTGTTAAGTCTGCAAGGGGATATTTAGACCTCTTTGACGCCTTCTTTGGAAACGGGATTTCTTCATATACAGCTAGACACATGAATCCTCAGTAACTTCTTTGTGTTGTGTGTATTCAACTCACAGAGTTGAACCTTTCTTTAGACAGAGCAGATTTGAAACACTCTTTTTGTGGATTTTACAAGTGGAGATTTCAAGCGATTTGAGGCCAATTGTAGTAAAGGAAATATCCTCGTTTAAAAACTAGACAGAATCATTCTCAGAAACTACTTTGTGATGTGTGCGTTCAACTCACAGAGTTTCACCTTTCTTTTCATAGAGCAGTTTGGAAACACTCTGTTTCTTAAGTTTGCAAGAGCATATTTGGACCACTTTGAGGCCTTCGTTGGAAACGGGATTTCTCAGTATAATGCTAGACAGATGAATTCCCAGTAAGTTCTTTGTGTTGTGTCTATTCAACTCACAGAGTTGAACCTTCCTTTAGACAGAGCAGTTTGCAAACACTCTTTTTGTGGAATTTGCAAGTGGAGATTTCAAGCGATTTCAGGCCAATCTTAGAAAGGGAAATATCTTTGTATAAAAACTAGACAGAATCTTTCTCAGAAACTACTTTGTGTTCTGTGCGTTCCACTCACAGAGTTTAACCTTTCTTTTCATAAAGCAGTTTGGAAACACTCTCTTTGTTAAGTCTGCAAGGGGATATTTAGACCTCTTTGACGCCTTCGTTGGAAACGGGATTTCTTCATATACAGCTAGACACATGAATCCTCAGTAACTTCTTTGTGTTGTGTGTATTCAACTCACAGAGTTGAACCTTTCTTTAGACAGAGCAGATTTGAAACACTCTTTTTGTGGATTTTACAAGTGGAGATTTCAAGCGATTTGAGGCCAATTGTAGTAAAGGAAATATCCTCGTTTAAAAACTAGACAGAATCATTCTCAGAAACTACTTTGTGATGTGTGCGTTCAACTCACAGAGTTTCACCTTTCTTTTCATAGAGCAGTTTGGAAACACTCTGTTTGTTAAGTTTGCAAGAGGATATTTGGACCACTTTGAGGCCTTCGTTGGAAACGGGATTTCTCAGTATACAGCTAGACAGATGAATTCCCAGTAACTTCTTTGTGTTGTGTCTATTCAACTCACAGAGCTGAACCTTCCTTTAGACAGAGCAGTTTGCAAACACTCTTTTTGTGGAATTTGCAAGTGGAGATTTCAAGCGATTTCAGGCCAATCTTAGAAAGGGAAATATCTTTGTATAAAAACTAGACAGAATCTTTCTCAGAAACTACTTTGTGTTCTGTGCGTTCCACTCACAGAGTTTAACCTTTCTTTTCATAGAGTAGTTTGGAATCACTCTGTTTTTTAAGTCTGCAAGGGGATATTTAGACCTCTTTGACGCCTTCATTATAAACGGAATTTCTTCATATACAGCTAGACACATGAATGCTCAGTAACTTCTTTGTGTTGTGTGTATTCAACTCACAGAGTTGAACCTTTCTTTAGACAGAGCAGATTTGAAACACTCTTTTTGTGGATTTTACAAGTGGAGATTTCAAGCGATTTGAGGCCAATTGTAGTAAAGGAAATATCCTCGTTTAAAAACTAGACAGAATCATTCTCAGAAACTACTTTGTGATGTGTGCGTTCAACTCACAGAGTTTCACCTTTCTTTTCATAGAGCAGTTTGGAAACACTCTGTTTCTTAAGTTTGCAAGAGGATATTTGGACCACTTTGAGGCCTTCGTTGGAAACGGGATTTCTCAGTATACAGCTAGACAGATGAATTCCCAGTAAGTTCTTTGTGTTGTGTCTATTCAACTCACAGAGTTGAACCTTCCTTTAGACAGAGCAGTTTGCAAACACTCTTTTTGTGGAATTTGCAAGTGGAGATTTCAAGCGATTTCAGGCCAATCTTAGAAAGGGAAATATCTTTGTATAAAAACTAGACAGAATCTTTCTCAGAAACTACTTTGTGTTCTGTGCGTTCCACTCACAGAGTTTAACCTTTCTTTTCATAGAGCAGTTTGGAATCACTCTGTTTTTTAAGTCTGCAAGGGGATATTTAGACCTCTTTGACGCCTTCGTTGGAAACGGGATTTCTTCATATACAGCTAGACACATGAATTCTCAGTAACTTCTTTGTGTTGTGTGTATTCAACTCACAGAGTTGAACCTTTGTTTAGACAGAGCAGATTTGAAACACTCTTTTTGTGGATTTTACAAGTGGAGATTTCAAGCGATTTGAGGCCAATTGTAGTAAAGGAAATATCCTCGTTTAAAAACTAGACAGAATCATTCTCAGAAACTACTTTGTGATGTGTGCGTTCATCTCAGAGAGTTTCACCTTTCTTTTCATAGAGCAGTTTGGAAACACTCTGTTTCTTAAGTTTGCAAGAGGATATTTGGACCACTTTGAGGCCTTCTTTGGAAACGGGATTTCTCAGTATAATGCTAGACATATGAATTCCCAGTAAGTTCTTTGTGTTGTGTCTATTCAACTCACAGAGTTGAACCTTCCTTTAGACAGCGCAGTTTGCAAACACTCTTTTTGTGGAATTTGCAAGTGGAGATTTCAAGCGATTTCAGGCCAATCTTAGAAAGGGAAATATCTTTGTATAAAAACTAGACAGAATCTTTCTCAGAAACTACTTTGTGTTCTGTGCGTTCCACTCACAGAGTTTAACCTTTCTTTTCATAGAGCAGTTTGGAAACACTCTCTTTGTTAAGTCTGCAAGGGGATATTTAGACCTCTTTGACGCCTTCTTTGGAAACGGGATTTCTTCATATACAGCTAGACACATGAATCCTCAGTAACTTCTTTGTGTTGTGTGTATTCAACTCACAGAGTTGAACCTTTCTTTAGACAGAGCAGATTTGAAACACTCTTTTTGTGGATTTTACAAGTGGAGATTTCAAGCGATTTGAGGCCAATTGTAGTAAAGGAAATATCCTCGTTTAAAAACTAGACAGAATCATTCTCAGAAACTACTTTGTGATGTGTACGTTCAACTCACAGAGTTTCACCTTTCTTTTCATAGAGCAGTTTGGAAACACTCTGTTTCTTAAGTTTGCAAGAGGATATTTGGACCACTTTGAGGCCTTCGTTGGAAACGGGATTTCTCAGTATAATGCTAGACAGATGAATTCCCAGTAAGTTCTTTGTGTTGTGTCTATTCAACTCACAGAGTTGAACCTTCCTTTAGACAGAGCAGTTTGCAAACACTCTTTTTGTGGAATTTGCAAGTGGAGATTTCAAGCGATTTCAGGCCAATCTTAGAAAGGGAAATATCTTTGTATAAAAACTAGACAGAATCTTTCTCAGAAACTACTTTGTGTTCTGTGCATTCCACTCTCAGAGTTTAACCTTTCTTTTCATAGAGCAGTTTGGAATCACTCTGTTTTTTAAGTCTGCAAGGGGATATTTAGACCTCTTTGACGCCTTCGTTGGAAACGGGATTTCTTCATATACAGCTAGACACATGAATTCTCAGTAACTTCTTTGTGTTGTGTGTATTCAACTCACAGAGTTGAACCTTTCTTTCGACAGAGCAGATTTGAAACACTCTTTTTGTGGATTTTACAAGTGGAGATTTCAAGCGATTTGAGGCCAATTGTAGTAAAGGAAATATCCTCGTTTAAAAACTAGACAGAATCATTCTCAGAAACTACTTTGTGATGTGTGTGTTCAACTCACAGAGTTTCACCTTTCTTTTCATAGAGCAGTTTGGAAACACTCTGTTTCTTAAGTTTGCAAGAGGATATTTGGACCACTTTGAGGCCTTCGTTGGAAACGGGATTTCTCAGTATAATGCTAGACAGATGAATTCCCAGTAAGTTCTTTGTGTTGTGTCTATTCAACTCACAGAATTGAACCTTCCTTTAGACAGCGCAGTTTGCAAACACTCTTTTTGTGGAATTTGCAAGTGGAGATTTCAAGCGATTTCAGGCCAATCTTAGAAAGGGAAATATCTTTGTATAAAAACTAGACAGAATCTTTCTCAGAAACTACTTTGTGTTCTGTGCGTTCCACTCACAGAGTTTAACCTTTCTTTTCATAGAGCAGTTTGGAATCACTCTGTTTTTTAAGTCTGCAAGGGGATATTTAGACCTCTTTGACGCCTTCTTTGGAAACGGGATTTCTTCATATACAGCTAGACACATGAATCCTCAGTAACTTCTTTGTGTTGTGTGTATTCAACTCACAGAGTTGAACCTTTCTTTAGACAGAGCAGATTTGAAACACTCTTTTTGTGGATTTTACAAGTGGAGATTTCAAGCGATTTGAGGCCAATTGTAGTAAAGGAAATATCCTCGTTTAAAAACTAGACAGAATCATTCTCAGAAACTACTTTGTGATGTGTGCGTTCAACTCACAGAGTTTCACCTTTCTTTTCATAGAGCAGTTTGGAAACACTCTGTTTCTTAAGTTTGCAAGAGGATATTTGGACCACTTTGAGGCCTTCGTTGGAAACGGGATTTCTCAGTATAATGCTAGACAGATGAATTCCCAGTAAGTTCTTTGTGTTGTGTCTATTCAACTCACAGAGTTGAACCTTCCTTTAGACAGAGCAGTTTGCAAACACTCTTTTTGTGGAATTTGCAAGTGGAGATTTCAAGCGATTTCAGGCCAATCTCAGAAAGGGAAATATCTTTGTGTAAAAACTAGACAGAATCTTTCTCAGAAACTACTTTGTGTTCTGTGCGTTCCACTCACAGAGTTTAACCTTTCTTTTCATAGAGTAGTTTGGAATCACTCTGTTTTTTAAGACTGCAAGGGGATATTTAGACCTCTTTGACGCCTTCATTATAAACGGGATTTCTTCATATACAGCTAGACACATGAATTCTCAGTAACTTCTTTGTGTTGTGTGTATTCAACTCACAGAGTTGAACCTTTCTTTAGACAGAGCAGATTTGAAACACTCTTTTTGTGGATTTTACAAGTGGAGATTTCAAGCGATTTGAGGCCAATTGTAGTAAAGGAAATATCCTCGTTTAAAAACTAGACAGAATCATTCTCAGAAACTACTTTGTGATGTGTGCGTTCAACTCACAGAGTTTCACCTTTCTTTTCATAGAGCAGTTTGGAAACACTCTGTTTCTTAAGTTTGCAAGAGGATATTTGGACCACTTTGAGGCCTTCGTTGGAAACGGGATTTCTCAGTATAATGCTAGACAGATGAATTCCCAGTAAGTTCTTTGTGTTGTGTCTATTCAACTCACAGAGTTGAACCTTCCTTTAGACAGCGCAGTTTGCAAACACTCTTTTTGTGGAATTTGCAAGTGGAGATTTCAAGCGATTTCAGGCCAATCTAAAAAGGGAAATATCTTTGTATAAAAACTAGACAGAATCTTCCTCAGAAACTACTTTGTGTTCTGTGCGTTCCACTCACAGAGTTTAACCTTTCTTTTCATAGAGCAGTTTGGAATCACTCTGTTTGTTAAGTCTGCAAGGGGATATTTAGACCGCTTTGACGCCTTCATTATAAACGGGATTTCTTCATATACAGCTAGACACATGAATTCTCAGTAACTTCTTTGTGTTGTGTGTATTCAACTCACAGAGCTGAACCTTTCTTTAGACAGAGAAGATTTGAAACACTCTTTTTGTGGATTTTACAAGTGGAGATTTCAAGCGATTTGAGGCCAATTGTAGTAAAGGAAATATCCTCGTTTAAAAACTAGACAGAATCATTCTCAGAAACTACTTTGTGATGTGTGTGTTCAACTCACAGAGTTTCAACTTTCTTTTCATAGAGCAGTTTGGAAACACTCTGTTTGTTAAGTTTGCAAGAGGATATTTGGACCACTTTGAGGCCTTCGTTGGAAACGGGATTTCTCAGTATACAGCCAGACAGATGAATTCCCAGTAACTTCTTTGTGTTGTGTCTATTCAACTCACAGAGCTGAACCTTCCTTTAGACAGAGCAGTTTGCAAACACTCTTTTTGTGGAATTTGCAAGTGGAGATTTCAAGCGATTTCAGGCCAATCTTAGAAAGGGAAATATCTTTGTATAAAAACTAGACAGAATCTTTCTCAGAAACTACTTTGTGTTGTGTGCGTTCCACTCACAGAGTTTAAACTTTCTTTTCATAGAGCAGTTTGGAATCACTCTGTTTGTTAAGTCTGCAAGGGGATATTTAGACCTCTTTGACGCCTTCGTTGGAAACGGGATTTCTTCATATACAGGTAGACACATGAATCCTCAGTAAATTCTTTGTGTTGTGTGTATTCAACTCACAGAGTTGAACCTTTCTTTAGACAGAGCAGATTTGAAACACTCTTTTTGTGGATTTTATAAGTGGAGATTTCAAGCGATTTGAGGCCAATTGTAGTAAAGGAAATATCCTCGTTTAAAAACTAGACAGAATCATTCTCAGAAACTACTTTGTGATGTGTGCGTTCAACTCACAGAGTTTCACCTTTCTTTTCATAGAGCAGTTTGGAATCACTCTGTTTCTTAAGTTTGCAAGAGGATATTTGGACCACTTTGAGGCCTTCGTTGGAAACGGGATTTCTCAGTATAATGCTAGACAGATGAATTCCCAGTGAGTACTTTGTGTTGTGTCTATTCAACTCACAGAGTTGAACCTTCCTTTAGACAGAGCAGTTTGCAAACACTCTTTTTGTGGAATTTGCAAGTGGAGATTTCAAGCGATTTCAGGCCAATCTTAGAACGGGAAATATCTTTGTATAAAAACTAGACAGAATCTTTCTCAGAAACTAGTTTGTGTTCTGTGCGTTCCACTCACAGAGTTTAACCTTTCTTTTCATAGAGCAGTTTGGAATCACTCTGTTTTTTAAGTCTGCAAGGGGATATTTAGACCTCTTTGACGCCTTCATTATAAACGGGATTTCTTCATATACAGCTAGACACATGAATTCTCAGTAACTTCTTTGTGTTGTGTGTATTCAACTCACAGAGTTGAACCTTTCTTTAGACAGAGCAGATTTGAAACACTCTTTTTGTGGATTTTACAAGTGGAGATTTCTAGCGATTTGAGGCCAATTGTAGTAAAGGAAATATCCTCGTTTAAAAACTAGACAGAATCATTCTCAGAAACTACTTTGTGATGTGTGTGTTCAACTCACAGAGTTTCACCTTTCTTTTCATAGAGCAGTTTGGAAACACTCTGTTTGTTAAGTTTGCAAGAGGATATTTGGACCAAATTGAGGCCTTCGTTGGAAATGGGATTTCTCAGTATACAGCTAGACAGATGAATTCCCCGTAACTTCTTTGTGTTGTGTCTATTCAACTCACAGAGCTGAACCTTCCTTTAGACAGAGCAGTTTGCAAACACTCTTTTTGTGGAATTTGCAAGTGGAGATTTCAAGCGATTTCAGGCCAAACTTAGAAAGGGAAATATGTTTGTATAAAAACTAGACAGAATCTTTCTCAGAAACTACTTTGTGTTGTGTGCGTTCCACTCACAGAGTTTAACCTTTCTTTTCATAGAGCATTTTGGAAACACTCTGTTTGTTAAGTCTGCAAGGGGATATTTAGACCTCTTTGACGCCTTCGTTGGAAACGGGATTTCTTCATATACAGCTAGACACATGAATCCTCAGTAACTTCTTTGTGTTGTGTGTATTCAACTCACAGAGTTGAACCTTTCTTTAGACAGAGCAGATTTGAAACACTCTTTTTGTGGATTTTACAAGTGGAGATTTCAAGCGATTTGAGGCCAATTGTAGTAAAGGAAATATCCTCGTTTAAAAACTAGACAGAATCATTCTCAGAAACTACTTTGTGATGTGTGCGTTCAACTCACAGAGTTTCACCTTTCTTTTCATAGAGCAGTTTGGAAACACTCTGTTTCTTAAGTTTGCAAGAGGATATTTGGACCACTTTGAGGCCTTCGTTGGAAACGGGATTTCTCAGTATAATGCTAGACAGATGAATTCCCAGTAAGTTCTTTGTGTTGTGTCTATTCAACTCACAGAGTTGAACCTTCCTTTAGACAGCGCAGTTTGCAAACACTCTTTTTGTGGAATTTGCAAGTGGAGATTTCAAGCGATTTCAGGCCAATCTTAGAAAGGGAAATATCTTTGTATAAAAACTAGACAGAATCTTTCTCAGAAACTACTTTGTGTTCTGTGCATTCCACTCTCAGAGTTTAACCTTTCTTTTCATAGAGCAGTTTGGAATCACTCTGTTTTTTAAGTCTGCAAGGGGATATTTAGACCTCTTTGACGCCTTCGTTGGAAACGGGATTTCTTCATATACAGCTAGACACATGAATTCTCAGTAACTTCTTTGTGTTGTGTGTATTCAACTCACAGAGTTGAACCTTTGTTTAGACAGAGCAGATTTGAAACACTCTTTTTGTGGATTTTACAAGTGGAGATTTCAAGCGATTTGAGGCCAATTGTAGTAAAGGAAATATCCTCGTTTAAAAACTAGACGGAATCATTCTCAGAAACTACTTTGTGATGTGTGTGTTCAACTCACAGAGTTTCACCTTTCTTTTCATAGAGCAGTTTGGAAACACTCTGTTTCTTACGTTTGCAAGAGGATATTTGGACCACTTTGAGGCCTTCGTTGGAAACGGGATTTCTCAGTATAATGCTAGACAGATGAATTCCCAGTAAGTTCTTTGTGTTGTGTCTATTCAACTCACAGAGTTGAACCTTCCTTTAGACAGAGCAGTTTGCAAACACTCTTTTTGTGGAATTTGCAAATGGAGATTTCAAGCGATTTCAGGCCAAACTTAGAAAGGGAAATATCTTTGTATAAAAACTAGACAGAATCATTCTCAGAAACTACTCTGTGTTGTGTGCGTTCCACTCACAGAGTTTAACCTTTCTTTTCATAGAGCAGTTTGGAAACACTCTGTTTGTTAAGTCTGCAAGTGGATATTTAGACCTCTTTGAGGCCTTCGTTTGAAACGGGATTTCTTCATATACAGCTAGACACATGAATGCTCAGTAACTTCTTTGTGTTGTGTGTATTCAACTCACAGAGTTGAACCTTTCTTTAGACAGAGCAGATTTGAAACACTCTTTTTGTGGATTTTACAAGTGGAGATTTCAAGCGATTTGAGGCCAATTGTAGTAAAGGAAATATCCTCGTTTAAAAACTAGACAGAATCATTCTCAGAAACTACTTTGTGATGTGTGCGTTCAACTCACAGAGTTTCACCTTTCTTTTCATAGAGCAGTTTGGAAACACTCTGTTTGTTAAGTTTGCAAGAGGATATTTGGACCACTTTGAGGCCTTCGTTGGAAACGGGATTTCTCTGTATACAGCTAGACAGATGAATTCCCAGTAAGTTCTTTGTGTTGTGTCTATTCAACTCACAGAGTTGAACCTTCCTTTAGAGAGAGCAGTTTGCAAACACTCTTTTTGTAGAATTTGCAAGTGGAGATTTCAAGCGATTTCAGGCCAAACTTAGAAAGGGAAATATCTTTGTATAAAAACTAGACAGAATCATTCTCAGAAACTACTCTGTGTTGTGTGCGTTCCACTCACAGAGTTTAACCTTTCTTTTCATAGAGCAGTTTGGAAACACTCTGTTTGTTAAGTCTGCAAGTGGATATTTAGACCTCTTTGACGCCTTCGTTGGAAACGGGATTTCTTCATATACAGCTAGACACATGAATGCTCAGTAACTTCTTTGTGTTGTGTGTATTCAACTCACAGAGTTGAACCTTTCTTTAGACAGAGCAGATTTGAAACACCCTTTTTGTGGATTTTACAAGTGGAGATTTCAAGCGATTTGAGGCCAATTGTAGTAAAGGAAATATCGTCGTTTAAAAACTAGACAGAATCATTCTCAGAAACTACTTTGTGATGTGTGCGTTCAACTCACAGAGTTTCACCTTTCTTTTCATAGAGCAGTTTGGAAACACTCTGTTTCTTAAGTTTGCAAGAGGATATTTCGACCACTTTGAGGCCTTCGTTGGAAACGGGATTTCTCAGTATAATGCTAGACAGATGAATTCCCAGTAAGTTCTTTGTGTTGTGTCTATTCAACTCACAGAGTTGAAACTTCCTTTAGACAGAGCAGTTTGCAAACACTCTTTTTGTGGAATTTGCAAGTGGAGATTTCAAGCGATTTCAGGCCAATCTTAGAAAGGGAAATATCTTTGTATAAAAACTAGACAGAATCTTTCTCAGAAACTACTTTGTGTTCTGTGCGTTCCACTCACAGAGTTTAACCTTTCTTTTCATAGAGCAGTTTGGAATCACTCTGTTTTTTAAGTCTGCAAGGGGATATTTAGACCTCTTTGACGCCTTCGTTGGAAACGGGATTTCTTCATATACAGCTAGACACATGAATTCTCAGTAACTTCTTTGTGTTGTGTGTATTCAACTCACAGAGTTGAACCTTTCTTTAGACAGAGCAGATTTGAAACACTCTTTTTGTGGATTTTACAAGTGGAGATTTCAAGCGATTTGAGGCCAATTGTAGTAAAGGAAATATCCTCGTTTAAAAACTAGACGGAATCATTCTCAGAAACTACTTTGTGATGTGTGTGTTCAACTCACAGAGTTTCACCTTTCTTTTCATAGAGCAGTTTGGAAACACTCTGTTTCTTACGTTTGCAAGAGGATATTTGGACCACTTTGAGGCCTTCGTTGGAAACGGGATTTCTCAGTATAATGCTAGACAGATGAATTCCCAGTAAGTTCTTTGTGTTGTGTCTATTCAACTCACAGAGTTGAACCTTCCTTTAGACAGAGCAGTTTGCAAACACTCTTTTTGTGGAATTTGCAAATGGAGATTTCAAGCGATTTCAGGCCAAACTTAGAAAGGGAAATATCTTTGTATAAAAACTAGACAGAATCATTCTCAGAAACTACTCTGTGTTGTGTGCGTTCCACTCACAGAGTTTAACCTTTCTTTTCATAGAGCAGTTTGGAAACACTCTGTTTGTTAAGTCTGCAAGTGGATATTTAGACCTCTTTGAGGCCTTCGTTTGAAACGGGATTTCTTCATATACAGCTAGACACATGAATGCTCAGTAACTTCTTTGTGTTGTGTGTATTCAACTCACAGAGTTGAACCTTTCTTTAGACAGAGCAGATTTGAAACACTCTTTTTGTGGATTTTACAAGTGGAGATTTCAAGCGATTTGAGGCCAATTGTAGTAAAGGAAATATCCTCGTTTAAAAACTAGACAGAATCATTCTCAGAAACTACTTTGTGATGTGTGCGTTCAACTCACAGAGTTTCACCTTTCTTTTCATAGAGCAGTTTGGAAACACTCTGTTTGTTAAGTTTGCAAGAGGATATTTGGACCACTTTGAGGCCTTCGTTGGAAACGGGATTTCTCTGTATACAGCTAGACAGATGAATTCCCAGTAAGTTCTTTGTGTTGTGTCTATTCAACTCACAGAGTTGAACCTTCCTTTAGAGAGAGCAGTTTGCAAACACTCTTTTTGTAGAATTTGCAAGTGGAGATTTCAAGCGATTTCAGGCCAAACTTAGAAAGGGAAATATCTTTGTATAAAAACTAGACAGAATCATTCTCAGAAACTACTCTGTGTTGTGTGCGTTCCACTCACAGAGTTTAACCTTTCTTTTCATAGAGCAGTTTGGAAACACTCTGTTTGTTAAGTCTGCAAGTGGATATTTAGACCTCTTTGACGCCTTCGTTGGAAACGGGATTTCTTCATATACAGCTAGACACATGAATGCTCAGTAACTTCTTTGTGTTGTGTGTATTCAACTCACAGAGTTGAACCTTTCTTTAGACAGAGCAGATTTGAAACACCCTTTTTGTGGATTTTACAAGTGGAGATTTCAAGCGATTTGAGGCCAATTGTAGTAAAGGAAATATCGTCGTTTAAAAACTAGACAGAATCATTCTCAGAAACTACTTTGTGATGTGTGCGTTCAACTCACAGAGTTTCACCTTTCTTTTCATAGAGCAGTTTGGAAACACTCTGTTTCTTAAGTTTGCAAGAGGATATTTGGACCACTTTGAGGCCTTCGTTGGAAACGGGATTTCTCAGTATAATGCTAGACAGATGAATTCCCAGTAAGTTCTTTGTGTTGTGTCTATTCAACTCACAGAGTTGAAACTTCCTTTAGACAGAGCAGTTTGCAAACACTCTTTTTGTGGAATTTGCAAGTGGAGATTTCAAGCGATTTCAGGCCAATCTTAGAAAGGGAAATATCTTTGTATAAAAACTAGACAGAATCTTTCTCAGAAACTACTTTGTGTTCTGTGCGTTCCACTCACAGAGTTTAACCTTTCTTTTCATAGAGCAGTTTGGAATCACTCTGTTTTTTAAGTCTGCAAGGGGATATTTAGACCTCTTTGACGCCTTCGTTGGAAACGGGATTTCTTCATATACAGCTAGACACATGAATTCTCAGTAACTTCTTTGTGTTGTGTGTATTCAACTCACAGAGTTGAACCTTTCTTTAGACAGAGCAGATTTGAAACACTCTTTTTGTGGATTTTACAAGTGGAGATTTCAAGCGATTTGAGGCCAATTGTAGTAAAGGAAATATCCTCGTTTAAAAACTAGACAGAATCATTCTCAGAAACTACTTTGTGATGTGTGCGTTCAACTCACAGAGTTTCACCTTTCTTTTCATAGAGCAGTTTGGAAACACTCTGTTTCTTAAGTTTGCAAGAGGATATTTGGACCACTTTGAGGCCTTCGTTGGAAACGGGATTTCTCAGTATACAGCTAGACAGATGAATTCCCAGTAAGTTCTTTGTGTTGTGTCTATTCAACTCACAGAGTTGAACCTTCCTTTAGACAGCGCAGTTTGCAAACACTCTTTTTGTGGAATTTGCAAGTGGAGATTTCAAGCGATTTCAGGCCAATCTTAGAAAGGGAAATATCTTTGTATAAAAACTAGACAGAATCTTTCTCAGAAACTACTTTGTGTTCTGTGCGTTCCACTCACAGAGTTTAACCTTTCTTTTCATAGAGCAGTTTGGAAACACTCTGTTTGTTAAGTCTGCAAGGGGATATTTAGACCTCTTTGACGCCTTCTTTGGAAACGGGATTTCTTCATATACAGCTAGACACATGAATCCTCAGTAACTTCTTTGTGTTGTGTGTATTCAACTCACAGAGTTGAACCTTTCTTTAGACAGAGCAGATTTGAAACACTCTTTTTGTGGATTTTACAAGTGGAGATTTCAAGCGATTTGAGGCCAATTGTAGTAAAGGAAATATCCTCGTTTAAAAACTAGACAGAATCATTCTCAGAAACTACTTTGTGATGTGTGCGTTCAACTCACAGAGTTTCACCTTTCTTTTCATAGAGCAGTTTGGAAACACTCTGTTTCTTAAGTTTGCAAGAGCATATTTGGACCACTTTGAGGCCTTCGTTGGAAACGGGATTTCTCAGTATAATGCTAGACAGATGAATTCCCAGTAAGTTCTTTGTGTTGTGTCTATTCAACTCACAGAGTTGAACCTTCCTTTAGACAGAGCAGTTTGCAAACACTCTTTTTGTGGAATTTGCAAGTGGAGATTTCAAGCGATTTCAGGCCAATCTTAGAAAGGGAAATATCTTTGTATAAAAACTAGACAGAATCTTTCTCAGAAACTACTTTGTGTTCTGTGCGTTCCACTCACAGAGTTTAACCTTTCTTTTCATAAAGCAGTTTGGAAACACTCTCTTTGTTAAGTCTGCAAGGGGATATTTAGACCTCTTTGACGCCTTCGTTGGAAACGGGATTTCTTCATATACAGCTAGACACATGAATCCTCAGTAACTTCTTTGTGTTGTGTGTATTCAACTCACAGAGTTGAACCTTTCTTTAGACAGAGCAGATTTGAAACACTCTTTTTGTGGATTTTACAAGTGGAGATTTCAAGCGATTTGAGGCCAATTGTAGTAAAGGAAATATCCTCGTTTAAAAACTAGACAGAATCATTCTCAGAAACTACTTTGTGATGTGTGCGTTCAACTCACAGAGTTTCACCTTTCTTTTCATAGAGCAGTTTGGAAACACTCTGTTTGTTAAGTTTGCAAGAGGATATTTGGACCACTTTGAGGCCTTCGTTGGAAACGGGATTTCTCAGTATACAGCTAGACAGATGAATTCCCAGTAACTTCTTTGTGTTGTGTCTATTCAACTCACAGAGCTGAACCTTCCTTTAGACAGAGCAGTTTGCAAACACTCTTTTTGTGGAATTTGCAAGTGGAGATTTCAAGCGATTTCAGGCCAATCTTAGAAAGGGAAATATCTTTGTATAAAAACTAGACAGAATCTTTCTCAGAAACTACTTTGTGTTCTGTGCGTTCCACTCACAGAGTTTAACCTTTCTTTTCATAGAGTAGTTTGGAATCACTCTGTTTTTTAAGTCTGCAAGGGGATATTTAGACCTCTTTGACGCCTTCATTATAAACGGAATTTCTTCATATACAGCTAGACACATGAATGCTCAGTAACTTCTTTGTGTTGTGTGTATTCAACTCACAGAGTTGAACCTTTCTTTAGACAGAGCAGATTTGAAACACTCTTTTTGTGGATTTTACAAGTGGAGATTTCAAGCGATTTGAGGCCAATTGTAGTAAAGGAAATATCCTCGTTTAAAAACTAGACAGAATCATTCTCAGAAACTACTTTGTGATGTGTGCGTTCAACTCACAGAGTTTCACCTTTCTTTTCATAGAGCAGTTTGGAAACACTCTGTTTCTTAAGTTTGCAAGAGGATATTTGGACCACTTTGAGGCCTTCGTTGGAAACGGGATTTCTCAGTATACAGCTAGACAGATGAATTCCCAGTAAGTTCTTTGTGTTGTGTCTATTCAACTCACAGAGTTGAACCTTCCTTTAGACAGAGCAGTTTGCAAACACTCTTTTTGTGGAATTTGCAAGTGGAGATTTCAAGCGATTTCAGGCCAATCTTAGAAAGGGAAATATCTTTGTATAAAAACTAGACAGAATCTTTCTCAGAAACTACTTTGTGTTCTGTGCGTTCCACTCACAGAGTTTAACCTTTCTTTTCATAGAGCAGTTTGGAATCACTCTGTTTTTTAAGTCTGCAAGGGGATATTTAGACCTCTTTGACGCCTTCGTTGGAAACGGGATTTCTTCATATACAGCTAGACACATGAATTCTCAGTAACTTCTTTGTGTTGTGTGTATTCAACTCACAGAGTTGAACCTTTGTTTAGACAGAGCAGATTTGAAACACTCTTTTTGTGGATTTTACAAGTGGAGATTTCAAGCGATTTGAGGCCAATTGTAGTAAAGGAAATATCCTCGTTTAAAAACTAGACAGAATCATTCTCAGAAACTACTTTGTGATGTGTGCGTTCATCTCAGAGAGTTTCACCTTTCTTTTCATAGAGCAGTTTGGAAACACTCTGTTTCTTAAGTTTGCAAGAGGATATTTGGACCACTTTGAGGCCTTCTTTGGAAACGGGATTTCTCAGTATAATGCTAGACATATGAATTCCCAGTAAGTTCTTTGTGTTGTGTCTATTCAACTCACAGAGTTGAACCTTCCTTTAGACAGCGCAGTTTGCAAACACTCTTTTTGTGGAATTTGCAAGTGGAGATTTCAAGCGATTTCAGGCCAATCTTAGAAAGGGAAATATCTTTGTATAAAAACTAGACAGAATCTTTCTCAGAAACTACTTTGTGTTCTGTGCGTTCCACTCACAGAGTTTAACCTTTCTTTTCATAGAGCAGTTTGGAAACACTCTCTTTGTTAAGTCTGCAAGGGGATATTTAGACCTCTTTGACGCCTTCTTTGGAAACGGGATTTCTTCATATACAGCTAGACACATGAATCCTCAGTAACTTCTTTGTGTTGTGTGTATTCAACTCACAGAGTTGAACCTTTCTTTAGACAGAGCAGATTTGAAACACTCTTTTTGTGGATTTTACAAGTGGAGATTTCAAGCGATTTGAGGCCAATTGTAGTAAAGGAAATATCCTCGTTTAAAAACTAGACAGAATCATTCTCAGAAACTACTTTGTGATGTGTACGTTCAACTCACAGAGTTTCACCTTTCTTTTCATAGAGCAGTTTGGAAACACTCTGTTTCTTAAGTTTGCAAGAGGATATTTGGACCACTTTGAGGCCTTCGTTGGAAACGGGATTTCTCAGTATAATGCTAGACAGATGAATTCCCAGTAAGTTCTTTGTGTTGTGTCTATTCAACTCACAGAGTTGAACCTTCCTTTAGACAGAGCAGTTTGCAAACACTCTTTTTGTGGAATTTGCAAGTGGAGATTTCAAGCGATTTCAGGCCAATCTTAGAAAGGGAAATATCTTTGTATAAAAACTAGACAGAATCTTTCTCAGAAACTACTTTGTGTTCTGTGCATTCCACTCTCAGAGTTTAACCTTTCTTTTCATAGAGCAGTTTGGAATCACTCTGTTTTTTAAGTCTGCAAGGGGATATTTAGACCTCTTTGACGCCTTCGTTGGAAACGGGATTTCTTCATATACAGCTAGACACATGAATTCTCAGTAACTTCTTTGTGTTGTGTGTATTCAACTCACAGAGTTGAACCTTTCTTTCGACAGAGCAGATTTGAAACACTCTTTTTGTGGATTTTACAAGTGGAGATTTCAAGCGATTTGAGGCCAATTGTAGTAAAGGAAATATCCTCGTTTAAAAACTAGACAGAATCATTCTCAGAAACTACTTTGTGATGTGTGTGTTCAACTCACAGAGTTTCACCTTTCTTTTCATAGAGCAGTTTGGAAACACTCTGTTTCTTAAGTTTGCAAGAGGATATTTGGACCACTTTGAGGCCTTCGTTGGAAACGGGATTTCTCAGTATAATGCTAGACAGATGAATTCCCAGTAAGTTCTTTGTGTTGTGTCTATTCAACTCACAGAATTGAACCTTCCTTTAGACAGCGCAGTTTGCAAACACTCTTTTTGTGGAATTTGCAAGTGGAGATTTCAAGCGATTTCAGGCCAATCTTAGAAAGGGAAATATCTTTGTATAAAAACTAGACAGAATCTTTCTCAGAAACTACTTTGTGTTCTGTGCGTTCCACTCACAGAGTTTAACCTTTCTTTTCATAGAGCAGTTTGGAATCACTCTGTTTTTTAAGTCTGCAAGGGGATATTTAGACCTCTTTGACGCCTTCTTTGGAAACGGGATTTCTTCATATACAGCTAGACACATGAATCCTCAGTAACTTCTTTGTGTTGTGTGTATTCAACTCACAGAGTTGAACCTTTCTTTAGACAGAGCAGATTTGAAACACTCTTTTTGTGGATTTTACAAGTGGAGATTTCAAGCGATTTGAGGCCAATTGTAGTAAAGGAAATATCCTCGTTTAAAAACTAGACAGAATCATTCTCAGAAACTACTTTGTGATGTGTGCGTTCAACTCACAGAGTTTCACCTTTCTTTTCATAGAGCAGTTTGGAAACACTCTGTTTCTTAAGTTTGCAAGAGGATATTTGGACCACTTTGAGGCCTTCGTTGGAAACGGGATTTCTCAGTATAATGCTAGACAGATGAATTCCCAGTAAGTTCTTTGTGTTGTGTCTATTCAACTCACAGAGTTGAACCTTCCTTTAGACAGAGCAGTTTGCAAACACTCTTTTTGTGGAATTTGCAAGTGGAGATTTCAAGCGATTTCAGGCCAATCTCAGAAAGGGAAATATCTTTGTGTAAAAACTAGACAGAATCTTTCTCAGAAACTACTTTGTGTTCTGTGCGTTCCACTCACAGAGTTTAACCTTTCTTTTCATAGAGTAGTTTGGAATCACTCTGTTTTTTAAGACTGCAAGGGGATATTTAGACCTCTTTGACGCCTTCATTATAAACGGGATTTCTTCATATACAGCTAGACACATGAATTCTCAGTAACTTCTTTGTGTTGTGTGTATTCAACTCACAGAGTTGAACCTTTCTTTAGACAGAGCAGATTTGAAACACTCTTTTTGTGGATTTTACAAGTGGAGATTTCAAGCGATTTGAGGCCAATTGTAGTAAAGGAAATATCCTCGTTTAAAAACTAGACAGAATCATTCTCAGAAACTACTTTGTGATGTGTGCGTTCAACTCACAGAGTTTCACCTTTCTTTTCATAGAGCAGTTTGGAAACACTCTGTTTCTTAAGTTTGCAAGAGGATATTTGGACCACTTTGAGGCGTTCGTTGGAAACGGGATTTCTCAGTATAATGCTAGACAGATGAATTCCCAGTAAGTTCTTTGTGTTGTGTCTATTCAACTCACAGAGTTGAACCTTCCTTTAGACAGCGCAGTTTGCAAACACTCTTTTTGTGGAATTTGCAAGTGGAGATTTCAAGCGATTTCAGGCCAATCTAAAAAGGGAAATATCTTTGTATAAAAACTAGACAGAATCTTCCTCAGAAACTACTTTGTGTTCTGTGCGTTCCACTCACAGAGTTTAACCTTTCTTTTCATAGAGCAGTTTGGAATCACTCTGTTTGTTAAGTCTGCAAGGGGATATTTAGACCGCTTTGACGCCTTCATTATAAACGGGATTTCTTCATATACAGCTAGACACATGAATTCTCAGTAACTTCTTTGTGTTGTGTGTATTCAACTCACAGAGCTGAACCTTTCTTTAGACAGAGAAGATTTGAAACACTCTTTTTGTGGATTTTACAAGTGGAGATTTCAAGCGATTTGAGGCCAATTGTAGTAAAGGAAATATCCTCGTTTAAAAACTAGACAGAATCATTCTCAGAAACTACTTTGTGATGTGTGTGTTCAACTCACAGAGTTTCAACTTTCTTTTCATAGAGCAGTTTGGAAACACTCTGTTTGTTAAGTTTGCAAGAGGATATTTGGACCACTTTGAGGCCTTCGTTGGAAACGGGATTTCTCAGTATACAGCCAGACAGATGAATTCCCAGTAACTTCTTTGTGTTGTGTCTATTCAACTCACAGAGCTGAACCTTCCTTTAGACAGAGCAGTTTGCAAACACTCTTTTTGTGGAATTTGCAAGTGGAGATTTCAAGCGATTTCAGGCCAATCTTAGAAAGGGAAATATCTTTGTATAAAAACTAGACAGAATCTTTCTCAGAAACTACTTTGTGTTGTGTGCGTTCCACTCACAGAGTTTAACCTTTCTTTTCATAGAGCAGTTTGGAAACACTCTGTTTGTTAAGTCTGCAAGGGGATATTTAGACCTCTTTGACGCCTTCGTTGGAAACGGGATTTCTTCATATACAGGTAGACACATGAATCCTCAGTAAATTCTTTGTGTTGTGTGTATTCAACTCACAGAGTTGAACCTTTCTTTAGACAGAGCAGATTTGAAACACTCTTTTTGTGGATTTTATAAGTGGAGATTTCAAGCGATTTGAGGCCAATTGTAGTAAAGGAAATATCCTCGTTTAAAAACTAGACAGAATCATTCTCAGAAACTACTTTGTGATGTGTGCGTTCAACTCACAGAGTTTCACCTTTCTTTTCATAGAGCAGTTTGGAATCACTCTGTTTCTTAAGTTTGCAAGAGGATATTTGGACCACTTTGAGGCCTTCGTTGGAAACGGGATTTCTCAGTATAATGCTAGACAGATGAATTCCCAGTGAGTACTTTGTGTTGTGTCTATTCAACTCACAGAGTTGAACCTTCCTTTAGACAGAGCAGTTTGCAAACACTCTTTTTGTGGAATTTGCAAGTGGAGATTTCAAGCGATTTCAGGCCAATCTTAGAACGGGAAATATCTTTGTATAAAAACTAGACAGAATCTTTCTCAGAAACTAGTTTGTGTTCTGTGCGTTCCACTCACAGAGTTTAACCTTTCTTTTCATAGAGCAGTTTGGAATCACTCTGTTTTTTAAGTCTGCAAGGGGATATTTAGACCTCTTTGACGCCTTCATTATAAACGGGATTTCTTCATATACAGCTAGACACATGAATTCTCAGTAACTTCTTTGTGTTGTGTGTATTCAACTCACAGAGTTGAACCTTTCTTTAGACAGAGCAGATTTGAAACACTCTTTTTGTGGATTTTACAAGTGGAGATTTCTAGCGATTTGAGGCCAATTGTAGTAAAGGAAATATCCTCGTTTAAAAACTAGACAGAATCATTCTCAGAAACTACTTTGTGATGTGTGTGTTCAACTCACAGAGTTTCACCTTTCTTTTCATAGAGCAGTTTGGAAACACTCTGTTTGTTAAGTTTGCAAGAGGATATTTGGACCAAATTGAGGCCTTCGTTGGAAATGGGATTTCTCAGTATACACCTAGACAGATGAATTCCCAGTAACTTCTTTGTGTTGTGTCTATTCAACTCACAGAGCTGAACCTTCCTTTAGACAGAGCAGTTTGCAAACACTCTTTTTGTGGAATTTGCAAGTGGAGATTTCAAGCGATTTCAGGCCAAACTTAGGGAAATATCTTTGCATAAAAACTAGACAGAATCATTCTCAGAAACTACTTTGTGTTGTGTCCGTTCCACTCACAGAGTTTAACCTTTCTTTTCATAGAGCAGTTTGGAAACACTCTGTTTGTTAAGTCTGCAAGGGGATATTTAGACCTCTTTGACGCCTTCGTTGGAAACGGGATTTCTTCATATACAGCTAGACACATGAATTCTCAGTAACTTCTTTGTGTTGTGTGTATTCAACTCACAGAGTTTAACCTTTCTTTAGACAGAGCAGATTTGAAACACTCTTTTTGTGGATTTTACAAGTGGAGATTTCAAGCGATTTGAGGCCAATTGTAGTAAAGGAAATATCCTCGTTTAAAAACTAGACAGAATCATTCTCAGAAACTACTTTGTGAAGTGTGCGTTCAACTCACAGAGTTTCACCTTTCTTTTCATAGAGCAGTTTGGAAACACTCTGTTTGTTAAGTTTGCAAGAGGATATTTGGACCACTTTGAGGCCTTCGTTGGAAACGGGATTTCTCAGTATACAGCTAGACAGATGAATTCCCAGTAACTTCTTTGTATTGTGTCTATTCAACTCACAGAGCTGAACCTTCCTTTAGACAGAGCAGTTTGCAAACACTCTTTTTGTGGAATTTGCAAGTGGAGATTTCAAGCGATTTCAGGCCAAACTTAGAAAGGGAAATATCTTTGTATAAAAACTAGACAGAATCATTCTCAGAAACTACTTTGTGTTGTGTACGTTCCACTCACAGAGTTTCACCTTTCTTTTCATAGAGCAGATTGGAAACACTCTGTTTCTTAAGTTTGCAAGAGGATATTTGGACCACTTTGAGGCCTTCGTTGGAAACGGGATTTCTCAGTATAATGCTAGACAGATGAATTCCCAGTAAGTTCTTTGTGTTGTGTCTATTCAACTCACAGAGTTGAACCTTCCTTTAGACAGAGCAGTTTGCAAACACTCTTTTTGTGGAATTTGCAAGTGGACATTTCAAGCGATTTGAGGAAATTTGTAGTCAAGGAAATATCTTCGTTTAAAAAGTACACAGAATCATTCTCAGAAACTACTTTGTGATGTGTGCGTTCAACTCACAGAGTTTCACCTTTCTTTTCATAGAGCAGTTTGGAAACACTCTGTTTGTTAAGTTTGGAAGAGGATATTTGGACCACTTTGAGGCCTTCGTTGGAAATGGGATTTCTCAGTATAATGCTAGACAGATGAATTCCCAGTAAGTTCTTTGTGTTGTGTCTATTCAACTCACAGAGTTGAACCTTCCTTTAGACAGAGCAGTTTGCAAACACTCTTTTTGTGGAATTTGCAAGTGGAGATTTCAAGCGATTTCAGGCCAATCTTAGAAAGGGAAATATCTTTGTATAAAAACTAGACAGAATCTTCCTCAGAAACTACTTTGTGTTCTGTGCGTTCCACTCACAGAGTTTAACGTTTCTTTTCATAGAGCAGTTTGGAATCACTCTGTTTGTTAAGTCTGCAAGGGGATATTTAGACCGCTTTGACGCCTTCATTATAAACGGGATTTCTTCATATACAGCTAGACACATGAATTCTCAGTAACTTCTTTGTGTTGTGTGTATTCAACTCACAGAGCTGAACCTTTCTTTAGACAGAGAAGATTTGAAACACTCTTTTTGTGGATTTTACAAGTGGAGATTTCAAGCGATTTGAGGCCAATTGTAGTAAAGGAAATATCCTCGTTTAAAAACTAGACAGAATCATTCTCAGAAACTACTTTGTGATGTGTGTGTTCAACTCACAGAGTTTCAACTTTCTTTTCATAGAGCAGTTTGGAAACACTCTGTTTGTTAAGTTTGCAAGAGGATATTTGGACCACTTTGAGGCCTTCGTTGGAAACGGGATTTCTCAGTATACAGCCAGACAGATGAATTCCCAGTAACTTCTTTGTGTTGTGTCTATTCAACTCACAGAGCTGAACCTTCCTTTAGACAGAGCAGTTTGCAAACACTCTTTTTGTGGAATTTGCAAGTGGAGATTTCAAGCGATTTCAGGCCAATCTTAGAAAGGGAAATATCTTTGTATAAAAACTAGACAGAATCTTTCTCAGAAACTACTTTGTGTTGTGTGCGTTCCACTCACAGAGTTTAAACTTTCTTTTCATAGAGTAGTTTGGAATCACTCTGTTTGTTAAGTCTGCAAGGGGATATTTAGACCTCTTTGACGCCTTCGTTGGAAACGGGATTTCTTCATATACAGCTAGACACATGAATTCTCAGTAACTTCTTTGTGTTGTGTGTATTCAACTCACAGAGTTGAACCTGTCTTTAGACAGAGCAGATTTGAAACACTCTTTTTGTGGATTTTACAAGTGGAGATTTCAAGCGATTTGAGGCCAAATGTAGTAAAGGAAATATCCTCGTTTAAAAACTAGACAGAATCATTCTCAGAAACTACTTTGTGATGTGTGTGTTCAACTCACAGAGTTTCACCTTTCTTTTCAGAGAGCAGTTTGGAAACACTCTGTTTGTTAAGTTTGCAAGAGGATATTTGGACCACATTGAGGCCTTCGTTGGAAACGGGATTTCTCAGTATAATGCTAGACAGATGAATTCCCAGTAAGTTCTTTGTGTTGTGTCTATTCAACTCACAGAGTTGAACCTTCCTTTAGACAGAGCAGTTTGCAAACACTCTTTTTGTGGAATTTGCAAGTGGAGATTTCAAGCGATTTCAGGCCAATCTTAGAAAGGGAAATATCTTTGTATAAAAACTAGACAGAATCTTTCTCAGAAACTACTTTGTGTTCTGTGCGTTCCACTCACAGAGTTTAACCTTTCTTTTCATAGAGCAGTTTGGAATCACTCTGTTTGTTAAGTCTGCAAGGGGATATTGAGATTTCTTTTACGCCTTCATTATAAACGGGATTTCTTCACATACAGCTAGACACATGAATTCTCAGTAACTGCTTTCTGTTGTGTGTATTCAACTCACAGAGTTGAACCTTTCTTTAGACAGAGCAGATTTGAAACACTCTTTGTGTGGATTTTACAAGTGGAGATTTCAAGCGATTTGAGGCCAATTGTAGTAAAGGAAATATCCTCGTTTAAAAACTAGACAGAATCATTCTCAGAAACTACTTTGTGATGTGTGTGTTCAACTCACAGAGTTTCACCTTTCTTTTCATAGAGCAGTTAGGAAACACTCTGTTTGTTAAGTTTGCAAGAGGATATTTGGACCACTTTGAGGCCTTCGTTGGAAACGGGATTTCTCAGTATACAGCTAGACAGATGAATTCCCAGTAACTTCTTTGTGTTGTGTCTATTCAACTCACAGAGCTGAACCTTCCTTTAGACAGAGCAGTTTGCAAACACTCTTTTTGTGGAATTTGCAAGTGGAGATTTCAAGCGATTTCAGGCCAAACTTAGAAAGGGAAATATCTTTGTATAAAAACTAGACAGAATCATTCTCAGAACCTACTTTGTGTTGTGTGCGTTCCACTCACAGAGTTAAACCTTTCTTTTCATAGAGCAGTTTGGAAACACTCTGTTTTTTAAGTCTGCAAGGGGATATATAGACCTCTTTGACGCCTTCGTTGGAAACGGGATTTCTTCATATACAGCTAGACAGATGAATTCTCAGTAACTTCTTTGTGTTGTGTGTATTCAACTCACAGAGTTGAACCTTTCTTTAGACAGAGCAGATTTGAAACACTCTTTTTGTGGATTTTACAAGTGGAGATTTCAAGCGAATTGAGGCCAATTGTAGTAAAGGAAATATCCTCGTTTAAAAACTAGACAGAATCATTCTCAGAAACTACTTTGTGAAGTGTGCGTTCTACTCACAGAGTTTCACCTTTCTTTTCATAGAGCAGTTTGGAAACACTCTGTTTGTTAAGTTTGCAAGAGGATATTTGGACCACTTTGAGGCCTTCGTTGGAAACGGGATTTCTCAGTATACAGCTAGACAGATGAATTCCCAGTAACTTCTTTGTATTGTGTCTATTCAACTCACAGAGCTGAACCTTCCTTTAGACAGAGCAGTTTGCAAACACTCTTTTTGTGGAATTTGCAAGTGGAGATTTCAAGCGATTTCAGGCCAAACTTAGAAAGGGAAATATCTTTGTATAAAAACTAGACAGAATCATTCTCAGAAACTACTTTGTGTTGTGTACGTTCCACTCACAGAGTTTAACCTTTCTTTTCATAGAGCAGTTTGGAAACACTCTGTTTGTTAAGTCTGCAAGGGGATATTTAGACCTCTTTGACGCCTTCTTTGGAAACGGGATTTCTTCATATACAGCTAGACACATGAATTCTCAGTAACTTCTTTGTGTTGTGTGTATTCAACTCACAGAGTTGAACCTTTCTTTAGACAGAGCAGATTTGAAACACTCTTTTTGTGGATTTTACAAGTGGAGATTTCAAGCGATTTGAGGCGAATTGTAGTAAAGGAAATATCCTCGTTTATAAACTAGACAGAATCATTCTCAGAAACTACTTAGTGATGTGTGCGTTCAACTCACAGAGTTTCACCTTTCTTTTCATAGAGCAGCTTGGAAACACTCTGTTTCTTAAGTTTGCAAGAGGATATTTGGACCACTTTGAGGCCTTCATTGGAAACGGGATTTCTCAGTATAATGCTAGATAGATGAATTCCCAGTAAGTTCTTTGTGTTGTGTCTATTCAACTCACAGAGTTGAAGCTTCCTTTAGACAGAGCATTTTGCAAACACTCTTTTTGTGGAATTTGCAAGTGGAGATTTCAAGCGATTTCAGGCTAATCTTAGAAAGGGAAATATCTTTGCATAAAAACTACACAGAATCATTCTCAGAAACTACTTTGTGTTGTGTGCGTTCCACTCACAGAGTTTAACCTTTCTTTTCATAGAGCAGTTTGGAAACACTCTGTTTGTTAAGTCTGCAAGGGGATATTTAGACCTCTTTGACGCCTTCGTTGGAAACGGGATTTCTTCATATACAGCTAGACACATGAATTCTCAGGAACTTCTTTGTGTTGTCTGTATTCAACTCACAGAGCTGAACCTTTCTTTAGACAGAGCAGATTTGAAACACTCTTTTTGTGGATTTTACAAGTGGAGATTTCAAGCGATTTGAGGCCAATTGTAGTAAAGGAAATATCCTCGTTTAAAAACTAGACAGAATCATTCTTAGAAACTACTTTGTGATGTGTGTGTTCAACTCACAGAGTTTCACCTTTCTTTTCATAGAGCAGTTTGGAAACACTCTGTTTGTTAAGTTTGCAAGAGGATATTTGGACCACTTTGAGGCCTTCGTTGGAAACGGGATTTGTCAGTATACAGCTAGAGAGATGAATTCCCAGTAACTTATTTGTGTTGTGTCTATTCAACTCACAGAGCTGAACCTTCCTTTAGACAGAGCAGTTTGCAAACACTCTTTTTGTGGAATTTGCAAGTGGAGATTTCAAGCGATTTCAGGCCAAACTTAGAAAGGGAATTATCTTTGTATAAAAACTAGACAGAATCATTCTCAGAAACTACTTTGTGTTGTGTGCGTTCCCCTCACAGAGTTTAACCTTTCTTTTCATAGAGCAGTTTGGAAACACTCTGTTTGTTAAGTCTGCAAGGGGATATTTAGACCTCTTTGACGCCTTCGTTGGAAACGGGATTTATTCATATACAGGTAGACACATGAATCCTCAGTAACTTCTTTGTGTTGTGTGTATTCAACTCACAGAGTTGAACCTTTCTTTAGACAGAGCAGATTTGAAACACTCTTTTTGTGGATTTTACAAGTGGAGATTTCAAGCGATTTGAGGCCAATTGTAGTAAAGGAAATATCCTCGTTTAAAAACTAGACAGAATCATTCTCAGAAACTACTTTGGAATGTGTGCGTTCAACTCACAGAGTTTCACCTTTCTTTTCATAGAGCAGTTTGGAATCACTCTGTTTGTTAAGTTTGCAAGAGGATATTTGGACCACTTTGAGGCCTTCGTTGGAAACGGGATTTCTCAGTATAATGCTAGACAGATGAATTCCCAGTAAGTTCTTTGTGTTGTGTCTATTCAACTCACAGAGTTGAACCTTCCTTTAGACAGAGCAGTTTGCAAACACTCTTTTTGTGGAATTTGCAAGTGGAGATTTCAAGCGATTTCAGGCCAATCTTAGAAAGGGAAATATCTTTGTATAAAAACTAGACAGAATCTTTCTCAGAAACTACTTTGTGTTCTGTGCGTTCCACTCAAAGAGTTTAACCTTTCTTTTCATAGAGCAGTTTGGAATCACTCTGTTTGTTAAGTCTGCAAGGGGATATTTAGATTTCTTTTACGCCTTCATTATAAACGGGATTTCTTCACATACAGCTAGACACATGAATTCTCAGTAACTGCTTTCTGTTGTGTGTATTCAACTCACAGAGTTGAACCTGTCTTTAGACAGAGCAGATTTGAAACACTCTTTTTGTGGATTTTACAAGTGGAGATTTCAAGCGATTTGAGGCCAAATGTAGTAAAGGAAATATCCTCGTTTAAAAACTAGACAGAATCATTCTCAGAAACTACTTTGTGATGTGTGTGTTCAACTCACAGAGTTTCACCTTTCTTTTCAGAGAGCAGTTTGGAAACACTCTGTTTGTTAAGTTTGCAAGAGGATATTTGGACCACATTGAGGCCTTCGTTGGAAACGGGATTTCTCAGTATACACCTAGACAGATGAATTCCCAGTAACTTCTTTGTGTTGTGTCTATTCAACTCACAGAGCTGAACCTTCCTTTAGACAGAGCAGTTTGCAAACACTCTTTTTGTGGAATTTGCAAGTGGAGATTTCAAGCGATTTCAGGCCAAACTTAGAAAGGGAAATATCTTTGCATAAAAACTACACAGAATCATTCTCAGAAACTACTTTGTGTTGTGTGCGTTCCACTCACAGAGTTTAACCTTTCTTTTCATAGAGCAGTTTGGAAACACTCTGTTTGTTAAGTCTGCAAGGGGATATTTAGACCTCTTTGACGCCTTCGTTGGAAACGGGATTTCTTCATATACAGCTAGACACATGAATTCTCAGGAACTTCTTTGTGTTGTCTGTATTCAACTCACAGAGCTGAACCTTTCTTTAGACAGAGCAGATTTGAAACACTCTTTTTGTGGATTTTACAAGTGGAGATTTCAAGCGATTTGAGGCCAATTGTAGTAAAGGAAATATCCTCGTTTAAAAACTAGACAGAATCATTCTCAGAAACTACTTTGTGATGTGTGCGTTCAACTCACAGAGTTTCACCTTTCTTTTCATAGAGCAGTTTGGAAACACTCTGTTTCTTAAGTTTGCAAGAGCATATTTGGACCACTTTGAGGCCTTCGTTGGAAACGGGATTTCTCAGTATAATGCTAGACAGATGAATTCCCAGTAAGTTCTTTGTGTTGTGTCTATTCAACTCACAGAGTTGAACCTTCCTTTAGACAGAGCAGTTTGCAAACACTCTTTTTGTGGAATTTGCAAGTGGAGATTTCAAGCGATTTCAGGCCAATCTTAGAAAGGGAAATATCTTTGTATAAAAACTAGACAGAATCTTTCTCAGAAACTACTTTGTGTTCTGTGCGTTCCACTCACAGAGTTTAACCTTTCTTTTCATAAAGCAGTTTGGAAACACTCTCTTTGTTAAGTGTGCAAGGGGATATTTAGACCTCTTTGACGCCTTCGTTGGAAACGGGATTTCTTCATATACAGCTAGACACATGAATCCTCAGTAACTTCTTTGTGTTGTGTGTATTCAACTCACAGAGTTGAACCTTTCTTTAGACAGAGCAGATTTGAAACACTCTTTTTGTGGATTTTACAAGTGGAGATTTCAAGCGATTTGAGGCCAATTGTAGTAAAGGAAATATCCTCGTTTAAAAACTAGACAGAATCATTCTCAGAAACTACTTTGTGATGTGTGCGTTCAACTCACAGAGTTTCACCTTTCTTTTCATAGAGCAGTTTGGAAACACTCTGTTTGTTAAGTTTGCAAGAGGATATTTGGACCACTTTGAGGCCTTCGTTGGAAACGGGATTTCTCAGTATACAGCTAGACAGATGAATTCCCAGTAACTTCTTTGTGTTGTGTCTATTCAACTCACAGAGCTGAACCTTCCTTTAGACAGAGCAGTTTGCAAACACTCTTTTTGTGGAATTTGCAAGTGGAGATTTCAAGCGATTTCAGGCCAATCTTAGAAAGGGAAATATCTTTGTATAAAAACTAGACAGAATCTTTCTCAGAAACTACTTTGTGTTCTGTGCGTTCCACTCACAGAGTTTAACCTTTCTTTTCATAGAGTAGTTTGGAATCACTCTGTTTTTTAAGTCTGCAAGGGGATATTTAGACCTCTTTGACGCCTTCATTATAAACGGAATTTCTTCATATACAGCTAGACACATGAATGCTCAGTAACTTCTTTGTGTTGTGTGTATTCAACTCACAGAGTTGAACCTTTCTTTAGACAGAGCAGATTTGAAACACTCTTTTTGTGGATTTTACAAGTGGAGATTTCAAGCGATTTGAGGCCAATTGTAGTAAAGGAAATATCCTCGTTTAAAAACTAGACAGAATCATTCTCAGAAACTACTTTGTGATGTGTGCGTTCAACTCACAGAGTTTCACCTTTCTTTTCATAGAGCAGTTTGGAAACACTCTGTTTCTTAAGTTTGCAAGAGGATATTTGGACCACTTTGAGGCCTTCGTTGGAAACGGGATTTCTCAGTATACAGCTAGACAGATGAATTCCCAGTAAGTTCTTTGTGTTGTGTCTATTCAACTCACAGAGTTGAACCTTCCTTTAGACAGAGCAGTTTGCAAACACTCTTTTTGTGGAATTTGCAAGTGGAGATTTCAAGCGATTTCAGGCCAATCTTAGAAAGGGAAATATCTTTGTATAAAAACTAGACAGAATCTTTCTCAGAAACTACTTTGTGTTCTGTGCGTTCCACTCACAGAGTTTAACCTTTCTTTTCATAGAGCAGTTTGGAATCACTCTGTTTTTTAAGTCTGCAAGGGGATATTTAGACCTCTTTGACGCCTTCGTTGGAAACGGGATTTCTTCATATACAGCTAGACACATGAATTCTCAGTAACTTCTTTGTGTTGTGTGTATTCAACTCACAGAGTTGAACCTTTCTTTAGACAGAGCAGATTTGAAACACTCTTTTTGTGGATTTTACAAGTGGAGATTTCAAGCGATTTGAGGCCAATTGTAGTAAAGGAAATATCCTCGTTTAAAAACTAGACAGAATCATTCTCAGAAACTACTTTGTGATGTGTGCGTTCATCTCAGAGAGTTTCACCTTTCTTTTCATAGAGCAGTTTGGAAACACTCTGTTTCTTAAGTTTGCAAGAGGATATTTGGACCACTTTGAGGCCTTCTTTGGAAACGGGATTTCTCAGTATAATGCTAGACATATGAATTCCCAGTAAGTTCTTTGTGTTGTGTCTATTCAACTCACAGAGTTGAACCTTCCTTTAGACAGCGCAGTTTGCAAACACTCTTTTTGTGGAATTTGCAAGTGGAGATTTCAAGCGATTTCAGGCCAATCTTAGAAAGGGAAATATCTTTGTATAAAAACTAGACAGAATCTTTCTCAGAAACTACTTTGTGTTCTGTGCGTTCCACTCACAGAGTTTAACCTTTCTTTTCATAGAGCAGTTTGGAAACACTCTCTTTGTTAAGTCTGCAAGGGGATATTTAGACCTCTTTGACGCCTTCTTTGGAAACGGGATTTCTTCATATACAGCTAGACACATGAATCCTCAGTAACTTCTTTGTGTTGTGTGTATTCAACTCACAGAGTTGAACCTTTCTTTAGACAGAGCAGATTTGAAACACTCTTTTTGTGGATTTTACAAGTGGAGATTTCAAGCGATTTGAGGCCAATTGTAGTAAAGGAAATATCCTCGTTTAAAAACTAGACAGAATCATTCTCAGAAACTACTTTGTGATGTGTACGTTCAACTCACAGAGTTTCACCTTTCTTTTCATAGAGCAGTTTGGAAACACTCTGTTTCTTAAGTTTGCAAGAGGATATTTGGACCACTTTGAGGCCTTCGTTGGAAACGGGATTTCTCAGTATAATGCTAGACAGATGAATTCCCAGTAAGTTCTTTGTGTTGTGTCTATTCAACTCACAGAGTTGAACCTTCCTTTAGACAGAGCAGTTTGCAAACACTCTTTTTGTGGAATTTGCAAGTGGAGATTTCAAGCGATTTCAGGCCAATCTTAGAAAGGGAAATATCTTTGTATAAAAACTAGACAGAATCTTTCTCAGAAACTACTTTGTGTTCTGTGCATTCCACTCTCAGAGTTTAACCTTTCTTTTCATAGAGCAGTTTGGAATCACTCTGTTTTTTAAGTCTGCAAGGGGATATTTAGACCTCTTTGACGCCTTCGTTGGAAACGGGATTTCTTCATATACAGCTAGACACATGAATTCTCAGTAACTTCTTTGTGTTGTGTGTATTCAACTCACAGAGTTGAACCTTTCTTTCGACAGAGCAGATTTGAAACACTCTTTTTGTGGATTTTACAAGTGGAGATTTCAAGCGATTTGAGGCCAATTGTAGTAAAGGAAATATCCTCGTTTAAAAACTAGACAGAATCATTCTCAGAAACTACTTTGTGATGTGTGTGTTCAACTCACAGAGTTTCACCTTTCTTTTCATAGAGCAGTTTGGAAACACTCTGTTTCTTAAGTTTGCAAGAGGATATTTGGACCACTTTGAGGCCTTCGTTGGAAACGGGATTTCTCAGTATAATGCTAGACAGATGAATTCCCAGTAAGTTCTTTGTGTTGTGTCTATTCAACTCACAGAATTGAACCTTCCTTTAGACAGCGCAGTTTGCAAACACTCTTTTTGTGGAATTTGCAAGTGGAGATTTCAAGCGATTTCAGGCCAATCTTAGAAAGGGAAATATCTTTGTATAAAAACTAGACAGAATCTTTCTCAGAAACTACTTTGTGTTCTGTGCGTTCCACTCACAGAGTTTAACCTTTCTTTTCATAGAGCAGTTTGGAATCACTCTGTTTTTTAAGTCTGCAAGGGGATATTTAGACCTCTTTGACGCCTTCTTTGGAAACGGGATTTCTTCATATACAGCTAGACACATGAATCCTCAGTAACTTCTTTGTGTTGTGTGTATTCAACTCACAGAGTTGAACCTTTCTTTAGACAGAGCAGATTTGAAACACTCTTTTTGTGGATTTTACAAGTGGAGATTTCAAGCGATTTGAGGCCAATTGTAGTAAAGGAAATATCCTCGTTTAAAAACTAGACAGAATCATTCTCAGAAACTACTTTGTGATGTGTGCGTTCAACTCACAGAGTTTCACCTTTCTTTTCATAGAGCAGTTTGGAAACACTCTGTTTCTTAAGTTTGCAAGAGGATATTTGGACCACTTTGAGGCCTTCGTTGGAAACGGGATTTCTCAGTATAATGCTAGACAGATGAATTCCCAGTAAGTTCTTTGTGTTGTGTCTATTCAACTCACAGAGTTGAACCTTCCTTTAGACAGAGCAGTTTGCAAACACTCTTTTTGTGGAATTTGCAAGTGGAGATTTCAAGCGATTTCAGGCCAATCTCAGAAAGGGAAATATCTTTGTGTAAAAACTAGACAGAATCTTTCTCAGAAACTACTTTGTGTTCTGTGCGTTCCACTCACAGAGTTTAACCTTTCTTTTCATAGAGTAGTTTGGAATCACTCTGTTTTTTAAGACTGCAAGGGGATATTTAGACCTCTTTGACGCCTTCATTATAAACGGGATTTCTTCATATACAGCTAGACACATGAATTCTCAGTAACTTCTTTGTGTTGTGTGTATTCAACTCACAGAGTTGAACCTTTCTTTAGACAGAGCAGATTTGAAACACTCTTTTTGTGGATTTTACAAGTGGAGATTTCAAGCGATTTGAGGCCAATTGTAGTAAAGGAAATATCCTCGTTTAAAAACTAGACAGAATCATTCTCAGAAACTACTTTGTGATGTGTGCGTTCAACTCACAGAGTTTCACCTTTCTTTTCATAGAGCAGTTTGGAAACACTCTGTTTCTTAAGTTTGCAAGAGGATATTTGGACCACTTTGAGGCCTTCGTTGGAAACGGGATTTCTCAGTATAATGCTAGACAGATGAATTCCCAGTAAGTTCTTTGTGTTGTGTCTATTCAACTCACAGAGTTGAACCTTCCTTTAGACAGCGCAGTTTGCAAACACTCTTTTTGTGGAATTTGCAAGTGGAGATTTCAAGCGATTTCAGGCCAATCTAAAAAGGGAAATATCTTTGTATAAAAACTAGACAGAATCTTCCTCAGAAACTACTTTGTGTTCTGTGCGTTCCACTCACAGAGTTTAACCTTTCTTTTCATAGAGCAGTTTGGAATCACTCTGTTTGTTAAGTCTGCAAGGGGATATTTAGACCGCTTTGACGCCTTCATTATAAACGGGATTTCTTCATATACAGCTAGACACATGAATTCTCAGTAACTTCTTTGTGTTGTGTGTATTCAACTCACAGAGCTGAACCTTTCTTTAGACAGAGAAGATTTGAAACACTCTTTTTGTGGATTTTACAAGTGGAGATTTCAAGCGATTTGAGGCCAATTGTAGTAAAGGAAATATCCTCGTTTAAAAACTAGACAGAATCATTCTCAGAAACTACTTTGTGATGTGTGTGTTCAACTCACAGAGTTTCAACTTTCTTTTCATAGAGCAGTTTGGAAACACTCTGTTTGTTAAGTTTGCAAGAGGATATTTGGACCACTTTGAGGCCTTCGTTGGAAACGGGATTTCTCAGTATACAGCCAGACAGATGAATTCCCAGTAACTTCTTTGTGTTGTGTCTATTCAACTCACAGAGCTGAACCTTCCTTTAGACAGAGCAGTTTGCAAACACTCTTTTTGTGGAATTTGCAAGTGGAGATTTCAAGCGATTTCAGGCCAATCTTAGAAAGGGAAATATCTTTGTATAAAAACTAGACAGAATCTTTCTCAGAAACTACTTTGTGTTGTGTGCGTTCCACTCACAGAGTTTAAACTTTCTTTTCATAGAGCAGTTTGGAATCACTCTGTTTGTTAAGTCTGCAAGGGGATATTTAGACCTCTTTGACGCCTTCGTTGGAAACGGGATTTCTTCATATACAGGTAGACACATGAATCCTCAGTAAATTCTTTGTGTTGTGTGTATTCAACTCACAGAGTTGAACCTTTCTTTAGACAGAGCAGATTTGAAACACTCTTTTTGTGGATTTTATAAGTGGAGATTTCAAGCGATTTGAGGCCAATTGTAGTAAAGGAAATATCCTCGTTTAAAAACTAGACAGAATCATTCTCAGAAACTACTTTGTGATGTGTGCGTTCAACTCACAGAGTTTCACCTTTCTTTTCATAGAGCAGTTTGGAATCACTCTGTTTCTTAAGTTTGCAAGAGGATATTTGGACCACTTTGAGGCCTTCGTTGGAAACGGGATTTCTCAGTATAATGCTAGACAGATGAATTCCCAGTGAGTACTTTGTGTTGTGTCTATTCAACTCACAGAGTTGAACCTTCCTTTAGACAGAGCAGTTTGCAAACACTCTTTTTGTGGAATTTGCAAGTGGAGATTTCAAGCGATTTCAGGCCAATCTTAGAACGGGAAATATCTTTGTATAAAAACTAGACAGAATCTTTCTCAGAAACTAGTTTGTGTTCTGTGCGTTCCACTCACAGAGTTTAACCTTTCTTTTCATAGAGCAGTTTGGAATCACTCTGTTTTTTACGTCTGCAAGGGGATATTTAGACCTCTTTGACGCCTTCATTATAAACGGGATTTCTTCATATACAGCTAGACACATGAATTCTCAGTAACTTCTTTGTGTTGTGTGTATTCAACTCACAGAGTTGAACCTTTCTTTAGACAGAGCAGATTTGAAACACTCTTTTTGTGGATTTTACAAGTGGAGATTTCTAGCGATTTGAGGCCAATTGTAGTAAAGGAAATATCCTCGTTTAAAAACTAGACAGAATCATTCTCAGAAACTACTTTGTGATGTGTGTGTTCAACTCACAGAGTTTCACCTTTCTTTTCATAGAGCAGTTTGGAAACACTCTGTTTGTTAAGTTTGCAAGAGGATATTTGGACCAAATTGAGGCCTTCGTTGGAAATGGGATTTCTCAGTATACACCTAGACAGATGAATTCCCAGTAACTTCTTTGTGTTGTGTCTATTCAACTCACAGAGCTGAACCTTCCTTTAGACAGAGCAGTTTGCAAACACTCTTTTTGTGGAATTTGCAAGTGGAGATTTCAAGCGATTTCAGGCCAAACTTAGAAAGGGAAATATCTTTGCATAAAAACTAGACAGAATCATTCTCAGAAACTACTTTGTGTTGTGTCCGTTCCACTCACAGAGTTTAACCTTTCTTTTCATAGAGCAGTTTGGAAACACTCTGTTTGTTAAGTCTGCAAGGGGATATTTAGACCTCTTTGACGCCTTCGTTGGAAACGGGATTTCTTCATATACAGCTAGACACATGAATTCTCAGTAACTTCTTTGTGTTGTGTGTATTCAACTCACAGAGTTTAACCTTTCTTTAGACAGAGCAGATTTGAAACACTCTTTTTGTGGATTTTACAAGTGGAGATTTCAAGCGATTTGAGGCCAATTGTAGTAAAGGAAATATCCTCGTTTAAAAACTAGACAGAATCATTCTCAGAAACTACTTTGTGAAGTGTGCGTTCAACTCACAGAGTTTCACCTTTCTTTTCATAGAGCAGTTTGGAAACACTCTGTTTGTTAAGTTTGCAAGAGGATATTTGGACCACTTTGAGGCCTTCGTTGGAAACGGGATTTCTCAGTATACAGCTAGACAGATGAATTCCCAGTAACTTCTTTGTATTGTGTCTATTCAACTCACAGAGCTGAACCTTCCTTTAGACAGAGCAGTTTGCAAACACTCTTTTTGTGGAATTTGCAAGTGGAGATTTCAAGCGATTTCAGGCCAAACTTAGAAAGGGAAATATCTTTGTATAAAAACTAGACAGAATCATTCTCAGAAACTACTTTGTGTTGTGTACGTTCCACTCACAGAGTTTCACCTTTCTTTTCATAGAGCAGATTGGAAACACTCTGTTTCTTAAGTTTGCAAGAGGATATTTGGACCACTTTGAGGCCTTCGTTGGAAACGGGATTTCTCAGTATAATGCTAGACAGATGAATTCCCAGTAAGTTCTTTGTGTTGTGTCTATTCAACTCACAGAGTTGAACCTTCCTTTAGACAGAGCAGTTTGCAAACACTCTTTTTGTGGAATTTGCAAGTGGACATTTCAAGCGATTTGAGGAAATTTGTAGTCAAGGAAATATCTTCGTTTAAAAAGTACACAGAATCATTCTCAGAAACTACTTTGTGATGTGTGCGTTCAACTCACAGAGTTTCACCTTTCTTTTCATAGAGCAGTTTGGAAACACTCTGTTTGTTAAGTTTGGAAGAGGATATTTGGACCACTTTGAGGCCTTCGTTGGAAATGGGATTTCTCAGTATAATGCTAGACAGATGAATTCCCAGTAAGTTCTTTGTGTTGTGTCTATTCAACTCACAGAGTTGAACCTTCCTTTAGACAGAGCAGTTTGCAAACACTCTTTTTGTGGAATTTGCAAGTGGAGATTTCAAGCGATTTCAGGCCAATCTTAGAAAGGGAAATATCTTTGTATAAAAACTAGACAGAATCTTCCTCAGAAACTACTTTGTGTTCTGTGCGTTCCACTCACAGAGTTTAACGTTTCTTTTCATAGAGCAGTTTGGAATCACTCTGTTTGTTAAGTCTGCAAGGGGATATTTAGACCGCTTTGACGCCTTCATTATAAACGGGATTTCTTCATATACAGCTAGACACATGAATTCTCAGTAACTTCTTTGTGTTGTGTGTATTCAACTCACAGAGCTGAACCTTTCTTTAGACAGAGAAGATTTGAAACACTCTTTTTGTGGATTTTACAAGTGGAGATTTCAAGCGATTTGAGGCCAATTGTAGTAAAGGAAATATCCTCGTTTAAAAACTAGACAGAATCATTCTCAGAAACTACTTTGTGATGTGTGTGTTCAACTCACAGAGTTTCAACTTTCTTTTCATAGAGCAGTTTGGAAACACTCTGTTTGTTAAGTTTGCAAGAGGATATTTGGACCACTTTGAGGCCTTCGTTGGAAACGGGATTTCTCAGTATACAGCCAGACAGATGAATTCCCAGTAACTTCTTTGTGTTGTGTCTATTCAACTCACAGAGCTGAACCTTCCTTTAGACAGAGCAGTTTGCAAACACTCTTTTTGTGGAATTTGCAAGTGGAGATTTCAAGCGATTTCAGGCCAATCTTAGAAAGGGAAATATCTTTGTATAAAAACTAGACAGAATCTTTCTCAGAAACTACTTTGTGTTGTGTGCGTTCCACTCACAGAGTTTAAACTTTCTTTTCATAGAGCAGTTTGGAATCACTCTGTTTGTTAAGTCTGCAAGGGGATATTTAGACCTCTTTGACGCCTTCGTTGGAAACGGGATTTCTTCATATACAGGTAGACACATGAATCCTCAGTAAATTCTTTGTGTTGTGTGTATTCAACTCACAGAGTTGAACCTTTCTTTAGACAGAGCAGATTTGAAACACTCTTTTTGTGGATTTTATAAGTGGAGATTTCAAGCGATTTGAGGCCAATTGTAGTAAAGGAAATATCCTCTTTTAAAAACTAGACAGAATCATTCTCAGAAACTACATTGTGATGTGTGCGTTCAACTCACAGAGTTTCACCTTTCTTTTCATAGAGCAGTTTGGAATCACTCTGTTTCTTAAGTTTGCAAGAGGATATTTGGACCACTTTGAGGCCTTCGTTGGAAACGGGATTTCTCAGTATAATGCTAGACAGATGAATTCCCAGTGAGTACTTTGTGTTGTGTCTATTCAACTCACAGAGTTGAACCTTCCTTTAGACAGAGCAGTTTGCAAACACTCTTTTTGTGGAATTTGCAAGTGGAGATTTCAAGCGATTTCAGGCCAATCTTAGAACGGGAAATATCTTTGTATAAAAACTAGACAGAATCTTTCTCAGAAACTAGTTTGTGTTCTGTGCGTTCCACTCACAGAGTTTAACCTTTCTTTTCATAGAGCAGTTTGGAATCACTCTGTTTTTTAAGTCTGCAAGGGGATATTTAGACCTCTTTGACGCCTTCATTATAAACGGGATTTCTTCATATACAGCTAGACACATGAATTCTCAGTAACTTCTTTGGGTTGTGTGTATTCAACTCACAGAGTTGAACCTTTCTTTAGACAGAGCAGATTTGAAACACTCTTTTTGTGGATTTTACAAGTGGAGATTTCTAGCGATTTGAGGCCAATTGTAGTAAAGGAAATATCCTCGTTTAAAAACTAGACAGAATCATTCTCAGAAACTACTTTGTGATGTGTGTGTTCAACTCACAGAGTTTCACCTTTCTTTTCATAGAGCAGTTTGGAAACACTCTGTTTGTTAAGTTTGCAAGAGGATATTTGGACCAAATTGAGGCCTTCGTTGGAAACGGGATTTCTCAGTATACACCTAGACAGATGAATTCCCAGTAACTTCTTTGTGTTGTGTCTATTCAACTCACAGAGCTGAACCTTCCTTTAGACAGAGCAGTTTGCAAACACTCTTTTTGTGGAATTTGCAAGTGGAGATTTCAAGCGATTTCAGGCCAAACTTAGAAAAGGAAATATCTTTGCATAAAAACTAGACAGAATCATTCTCAGAAACTACTTTGTGTTGTGTGCGTTCCACTCACAGAGTTTAACCTTTCTTTTCATAGAGCAGTTTGGAAACACTCTGTTTGTTAAGTCTGCAAGGGGATATTTAGACCTCTTTGACGCCTTCGTTGGAAACGGGATTTCTTCATATACAGCTAGACACATGAATTCTCAGTAACTTCTTTGTGTTGTGTGTATTCAACTCACAGAGTTTAACCTTTCTTTAGACAGAGCAGATTTGAAACACTCTTTTTGTGGATTTTACAAGTGGAGATTTCAAGCGATTTGAGGCCAATTGTAGTAAAGGAAATATCCTCGTTTAAAAACTAGACAGAATCATTCTCAGAAACTACTTTGTGATGTGTGTGTTCAACTCACAGAGTTTCAACTTTCTTTTCATAGAGCAGTTTGGAAACACTCTGTTTGTTAAGTTTGCAAGAGGATATTTGGACCACTTTGAGGCCTTCGTTGGAAACGGGATTTCTCAGTATACAGCCAGACAGATGAATTCCCAGTAACTTCTTTGTGTTGTGTCTATTCAACTCACAGAGCTGAACCTTCCTTTAGACAGAGCAGTTTGCAAACACTCTTTTTGTGGAATTTGCAAGTGGAGATTTCAAGCGATTTCAGGCCAATCTTAGAAAGGGAAATATCTTTGTATAAAAACTAGACAGAATCTTTCTCAGAAACTACTTTGTGTTGTGTGCGTTCCACTCACAGAGTTTAAACTTTCTTTTCATAGAGCAGTTTGGAATCACTCTGTTTGTTAAGTCTGCAAGGGGATATTTAGACCTCTTTGACGCCTTCGTTGGAAACGGGATTTCTTCATATACAGGTAGACACATGAATCCTCAGTAAATTCTTTGTGTTGTGTGTATTCAACTCACAGAGTTGAACCTTTCTTTAGACAGAGCAGATTTGAAACACTCTTTTTGTGGATTTTATAAGTGGAGATTTCAAGCGATTTGAGGCCAATTGTAGTAAAGGAAATATCCTCTTTTAAAAACTAGACAGAATCATTCTCAGAAACTACATTGTGATGTGTGCGTTCAACTCACAGAGTTTCACCTTTCTTTTCATAGAGCAGTTTGGAATCACTCTGTTTCTTAAGTTTGCAAGAGGATATTTGGACCACTTTGAGGCCTTCGTTGGAAACGGGATTTCTCAGTATAATGCTAGACAGATGAATTCCCAGTGAGTACTTTGTGTTGTGTCTATTCAACTCACAGAGTTGAACCTTCCTTTAGACAGAGCAGTTTGCAAACACTCTTTTTGTGGAATTTGCAAGTGGAGATTTCAAGCGATTTCAGGCCAATCTTAGAACGGGAAATATCTTTGTATAAAAACTAGACAGAATCTTTCTCAGAAACTAGTTTGTGTTCTGTGCGTTCCACTCACAGAGTTTAACCTTTCTTTTCATAGAGCAGTTTGGAATCACTCTGTTTTTTAAGTCTGCAAGGGGATATTTAGACCTCTTTGACGCCTTCATTATAAACGGGATTTCTTCATATACAGCTAGACACATGAATTCTCAGTAACTTCTTTGGGTTGTGTGTATTCAACTCACAGAGTTGAACCTTTCTTTAGACAGAGCAGATTTGAAACACTCTTTTTGTGGATTTTACAAGTGGAGATTTCTAGCGATTTGAGGCCAATTGTAGTAAAGGAAATATCCTCGTTTAAAAACTAGACAGAATCATTCTCAGAAACTACTTTGTGATGTGTGTGTTCAACTCACAGAGTTTCACCTTTCTTTTCATAGAGCAGTTTGGAAACACTCTGTTTGTTAAGTTTGCAAGAGGATATTTGGACCAAATTGAGGCCTTCGTTGGAAACGGGATTTCTCAGTATACACCTAGACAGATGAATTCCCAGTAACTTCTTTGTGTTGTGTCTATTCAACTCACAGAGCTGAACCTTCCTTTAGACAGAGCAGTTTGCAAACACTCTTTTTGTGGAATTTGCAAGTGGAGATTTCAAGCGATTTCAGGCCAAACTTAGAAAAGGAAATATCTTTGCATAAAAACTAGACAGAATCATTCTCAGAAACTACTTTGTGTTGTGTGCGTTCCACTCACAGAGTTTAACCTTTCTTTTCATAGAGCAGTTTGGAAACACTCTGTTTGTTAAGTCTGCAAGGGGATATTTAGACCTCTTTGACGCCTTCGTTGGAAACGGGATTTCTTCATATACAGCTAGACACATGAATTCTCAGTAACTTCTTTGTGTTGTGTGTATTCAACTCACAGAGTTTAACCTTTCTTTAGACAGAGCAGATTTGAAACACTCTTTTTGTGGATTTTACAAGTGGAGATTTCAAGCGATTTGAGGCCAATTGTAGTAAAGGAAATATCCTCGTTTAAAAACTAGACAGAATCATTCTCAGAAACTACTTTGTGAAGTGTGCGTTCAACTCACAGAGTTGCACCTTTCTTTTCATAGAGCAGTTTGGAAACACTCTGTTTGTTAAGTTTGCAAGAGGATATTTGGACCACTTTGAGGCCTTCGTTGGAAACGGGATTTCTCAGTATACAGCTAGACAGATGAATTCCCAGTAACTTCTTTGTATTGTGTCTATTCAACTCACAGAGCTGAACCTTCCTTTAGACAGAGCAGTTTGCAAACACTCTTTTTGTGGAATTTGCAAGTGGAGATTTCAAGCGATTTCAGGCCAAACTTAGAAAGGGAAATATCTTTGTATAAAAACTAGACAGAATCATTCTCAGAAACTACTTTGTGTTGTGTGCGTTCCACTCACAGAGTTTAACCTTTCTTTTCATAGAGCAGTTTGGAATCACTCTGTTTTTTAAGTCTGCAAGGGGATGTTTAGACCTCTTTGACGCCTTCATTATAAACGGGATTTCTTCATATACAGCTAGACACATGAATTCTCAGTAACTTCTTTTTGTTGTGTGTATTCAACTCACAGAGTTGAACCTGTCTTTAGACAGAGCAGATTTGAAACACTCTTTTTGTGGATTTTACAAGTGGAGATTTCAAGCGATTTGAGGCCAAATGTAGTAAAGGAAATATCCTCGTTTAAAAACTAGACAGAATCATTCTCAGAAACTACTTTGTGATGTGTGTGTTCAACTCACAGAGTTTCACCTTTCTTTTCAGAGAGCAGTTTGGAAACACTCTGTTTGTTAAGTTTGCAAGAGGATATTTGGACCACATTGAGGCCTTCGTTGGAAACGGGATTTCTCAGTATACACCTAGACAGATGAATTCCCAGTAACTTCTTTGTGTTGTGTCTATTCAACTCACAGAGCTGAACCTTCCTTTAGACAGAGCAGTTTGCAAACACTCTTTTTGTGGAATTTGCAAGTGGAGATTTCAAGCGATTTCAGGCCAAACTTAGAAAGGGAAATATCTTTGCATAAAAACTACACAGAATCATTCTCAGAAACTACTTTGTGTTGTGTGCGTTCCACTCACAGAGTTTAACCTTTCTTTTCATAGAGCAGTTTGGAAACACTCTGTTTGTTAAGTCTGCAAGGGGATATTTAGACCTCTTTGACGCCTTCGTTGGAAACGGGATTTCTTCATATACAGCTAGACACATGAATTCTCAGGAACTTCTTTGTGTTGTCTGTATTCAACTCACAGAGCTGAACCTTTCTTTAGACAGAGCAGATTTGAAACACTCTTTTTGTGGATTTTACAAGTGGAGATTTCAAGCGATTTGAGGCCAATTGTAGTAAAGGAAATATCCTCGTTTAAAAACTAGACAGAATCATTCTTAGAAACTACTTTGTGATGTGTGTGTTCAACTCACAGAGTTTCACCTTTCTTTTCATAGAGCAGTTTGGAAACACTCTGTTTGTTAAGTTTGCAAGAGGATATTTGGACCACTTTGAGGCCTTCGTTGGAAACGGGATTTGTCAGTATACAGCTAGAGAGATGAATTCCCAGTAACTTCTTTGTGTTGTGTCTATTCAACTCACAGAGCTGAACCTTCCTTTAGACAGAGCAGTTTGCAAACACTCTTTTTGTGGAATTTGCAAGTGGAGATTTCAAGCGATTTCAGGCCAAACTTAGAAAGGGAATTATCTTTGTATAAAAACTAGACAGAATCATTCTCAGAAACTACTTTGTGTTGTGTGCGTTCCCCTCACAGAGTTTAACCTTTCTTTTCATAGAGCAGTTTGGAAACACTCTGTTTGTTAAGTCTGCAAGGGGATATTTAGACCTCTTTGACGCCTTCGTTGGAAACGGGATTTATTCATATACAGGTAGACACATGAATCCTCAGTAACTTCTTTGTGTTGTGTGTATTCAACTCACAGAGTTGAACCTTTCTTTAGACAGAGCAGATTTGAAACACTCTTTTTGTGGATTTTACAAGTGGAGATTTCAAGCGATTTGAGGCCAATTGTAGTAAAGGAAATATCCTCGTTTAAAAACTAGACAGAATCATTCTCAGAAACTACTTTGGAATGTGTGCGTTCAACTCACAGAGTTTCACCTTTCTTTTCATAGAGCAGTTTGGAATCACTCTGTTTGTTAAGTTTGCAAGAGGATATTTGGACCACTTTGAGGCCTTCGTTGGAAACGGGATTTCTCAGTATACAGCTAGACAGATGAATTCCCAGTAAGTTCTTTGTGTTGTGTCTATTCAACTCACAGAGTTGAACCTTCCTTTAGACAGAGCAGTTTGCAAACACTCTTTTTGTGGAATTTGCAAGTGGAGATTTCAAGCGATTTCAGGCCAATCTTAGAAAGGGAAATATCTTTGTATAAAAACTAGACAGAATCTTTCTCAGAAACTACTTTGTGTTCTGTGCGTTCCACTCAAAGAGTTTAACCTTTCTTTTCATAGAGCAGTTTGGAATCACTCTGTTTGTTAAGTCTGCAAGGGGATATTTAGATTTCTTTTACGCCTTCATTATAAACGGGATTTCTTCACATACAGCTAGACACATGAATTCTCAGTAACTGCTTTCTGTTGTGTGTATTCAACTCACAGAGTTGAACCTTTCTTTAGACAGAGCAGATTTGAAACACTCTTTTTGTGGATTTTACAAGTGGAGATTTCAAGCGATTTGAGGCCAATTGTAGTAAAGGAAATATCCTCGTTTAAAAACTAGACAGAATCATTCTCAGAAACTACTTTGTGATGTGTGTGTTCAACTCACAGAGTTTCACCTTTCTTTTCATAGAGCAGTTAGGAAACACTCTGTTTGTTAAGTTTGCAAGAGGATATTTGGACCACTTTGAGGCCTTCGTTGGAAACGGGATTTCTCAGTATACAGCTAGACAGATGAATTCCCAGTAACTTCTTTGTGTTGTGTCTATTCAACTCACAGAGCTGAACCTTCCTTTAGACAGAGCAGTTTGCAAACACTCTTTTTGTGGAATTTGCAAGTGGAGATTTCAAGCGATTTCAGGACAAACTTAGAAAGGGAAATATCTTTGTATAAAAACTAGACAGAATCATTCTCAGAACCTACTTTGTGTTGTGTGCGTTCCACTCACAGAGTTAAACCTTTCTTTTCATAGAGCAGTTTGGAAACACTCTGTTTTTTAAGTCTGCAAGGGGATATTTAGACCTCTTTGACGCCTTCGTTGGAAACGGGATTTCTTCATATACAGCTAGACAGATGAATTCTCAGTAACTTCTTTGTGTTGTGTGTATTCAACTCACAGAGTTGAACCTTTCTTTAGACAGAGCAGATTTGAAACACTCTTTTTGTGGATTTTACAAGTGGAGATTTCAAGCGAATTGAGGCCAATTGTAGTAAAGGAAATATCCTCGTTTAAAAACTAGACAGAATCATTCTCAGAAACTACTTTGTGAAGTGTGCGTTCTACTCACAGAGTTTCACCTTTCTTTTCATAGAGCAGTTTGGAAACACTCTGTTTGTTAAGTTTGCAAGAGGATATTTGGACCACTTTGAGGCCTTCGTTGGAAACGGGATTTCTCAGTATACAGCTAGACAGATGAATTCCCAGTAACTTCTTTGTATTGTGTCTATTCAACTCACAGAGCTGAACCTTCCTTTAGACAGAGCAGTTTGCAAACACTCTTTTTGTGGAATTTGCAAGTGGAGATTTCAAGCGATTTCAGGCCAAACTTAGAAAGGGAAATATCTTTGTATAAAAACTAGACAGAATCATTCTCAGAAACTACTTTGTGTTGTGTACGTTCCACTCACAGAGTTTAACCTTTCTTTTCATAGAGCAGTTTGGAAACACTCTGTTTGTTAAGTCTGCAAGGGGATATTTAGACCTCTTTGACGCCTTCTTTGGAAACGGGATTTCTTCATATACAGCTAGACACATGAATTCTCAGTAACTTCTTTGTGTTGTGTGTATTCAACTCACAGAGTTGAACCTTTCTTTAGACAGAGCAGATTTGAAACACTCTTTTTGTGGATTTTACAAGTGGAGATTTCAAGCGATTTGAGGCGAATTGTAGTAAAGGAAATATCCTCGTTTATAAACTAGACAGAATCATTCTCAGAAACTACTTAGTGATGTGTGCGTTCAACTCACAGAGTTTCACCTTTCTTTTCATAGAGCAGCTTGGAAACACTCTGTTTCTTAAGTTTGCAAGAGGATATTTGGACCACATTGAGGCCTTCATTGGAAACGGGATTTCTCAGTATAATGCTAGATAGATGAATTCCCAGTAAGTTCTTTGTGTTGTGTCTATTCAACTCACAGAGTTGAAGCTTCCTTTAGACAGAGCATTTTGCAAACACTCTTTTTGTGGAATTTGCAAGTGGAGATTTCAAGCGATTTCAGGCTAATCTTAGAAAGGGAAATATCTTTGCATAAAAACTAGACAGAATCTTTCTCAGAAACTACTTTGTGTTGTGTGCGTTCCACTCACAGAGTTTAACCTTTCTTTTCATAGAGCAGTTTGGAATCACCCTGTTTTTTAAGTCTGCAAGGGGATGTTTAGACCTCTTTGACGCCTTCATTATAAACGGGATTTCTTCATATACAGCTAGACACATGAATTCTCAGTAACTTCTTTTTGTTGTGTGTATTCAACTCACAGAGTTGAACCTGTCTTTAGACAGAGCAGATTTGAAACACTCTTTTTGTGGATTTTACAAGTGGAGATTTCAAGCGATTTGAGGCCAAATGTAGTAAAGGAAATATCCTCGTTTAAAAACTAGACAGAATCATTCTCAGAAACTACTTTGTGATGTGTGTGTTCAACTCACAGAGTTTCACCTTTCTTTTCAGAGAGCAGTTTGGAAACACTCTGTTTGTTAAGTTTGCAAGAGGATATTTGGACCACATTGAGGCCTTCGTTGGAAACGGGATTTCTCAGTATACACCTAGACAGATGAATTCCCAGTAACTTCTTTGTGTTGTGTCTATTCAACTCACAGAGCTGAACCTTCCTTTAGACAGAGCAGTTTGCAAACACTCTTTTTGTGGAATTTGCAAGTGGAGATTTCAAGCGATTTCAGGCCAAACTTAGAAAGGGAAATATCTTTGCATAAAAACTACACAGAATCATTCTCAGAAACTACTTTGTGTTGTGTGCGTTCCACTCACAGAGTTTAACCTTTCTTTTCATAGAGCAGTTTGGAAACACTCTGTTTGTTAAGTCTGCAAGGGGATATTTAGACCTCTTTGACGCCTTCGTTGGAAACGGGATTTCTTCATATACAGCTAGACACATGAATTCTCAGGAACTTCTTTGTGTTGTCTGTATTCAACTCACAGAGCTGAACCTTTCTTTAGACAGAGCAGATTTCAAACACTCTTTTTGTGGATTTTACAAGTGGAGATTTCAAGCGATTTGAGGCCAATTGTAGTAAAGGAAATATCGTCGTTTAAAAACTAGACAGAATCATTCTCGGAAGCTACTTTGTGTTCTGTGCGTTCCACTCACAGAGTTTAACCTTTCTTTTCATAGAGCAGTTTGGAATCACTCTGTTTTTTAAGTCTGCAAGGGGATATTTAGACCTCTTTGACGCCTTCATTATAAACGGGATTTCTTCATATACAGCTAGACACATGAATTCTCAGTAACTTCTTGGTGTTGTGTGTATTCAACTCACAGAGTTGAACCTTTCTTTAGACAGAGCAGATTTGAAACACTCTTTTTGTGGATTTTACAAGTGGAGATTTCAAGCGATTTGAGGCCAATTGTAGTAAAGGAAATATCCTCGTTTAAAAACTAGACAGAATCATTCTCAGAAACTACTTTGTGATGTGTGTGTTCAACTCACAGACTTTCACCTTTCTTTTCATAGAGCAGTTTGGAAACACTCTGTTTGTTAACTTTGGAAGAGGACATTTGGACCACTTTGAGGCCTTCGTTGGAAACGGGATTTCTCAGTATACTGCTAGGCAGATGAATTCCCAGTAACTTCTTTGTGTTGTGTGTATTCACCTCAGAGAGTTAAACCGTCCTTTAGACAGAGCAGTTTGGAAACACTCTTTTTGTGGAATTTGCAACTGGACATTTCAAGCGATTTGAGGAAAATTGTAGTCAAGGAAATATCTTCGTTTAAAAACTACACAGAATCATTCTCAGGGACTACTTTGTGATGTGTGCGTTCAACTCACAGTTTAACCTTTCTTTTCATAGAGCAGTTTGGAAACACTCTGTTTCTTAAGTTTGCAAGAGGATATTTGGACCACTTTGAGGCCTTCGTTGGAAACGGGATTTCTCAGTATAATGCTAGACAGATGAATTCCCAGTAAGTTCTTTGGGTTGTGTCTATTCAACACACAGAGTTGAACCTTCCTTTAGACAGAGCAGTTTGCAAACTCTCTTTTTGTGGAATTTGCAAGTGGAGATTTCAAGCGATTTCAGGCCAATCTTAGAAAGGGAAATATCTTTGTATAAAAACTAGACAGAATCTTTCTCAGAAACTACTTTGTGTTCTGTGCGTTCCACTCACAGAGTTTAACCTTTCTTTTCATAGAGTAGTTTGGAATCACTCTGTTTTTTAAGTCTGCAAGGGGATATTTAGACCTCTTTGACGCCTTCATTATAAACGGGATTTCTTCATATACAGCTAGACACATGAATTCTCAGTAACTTCTTTGTGTTGTGTGTATTCAACTCACAGAGTTGAAGCTTTCTTTAGATAGAGCAGATTTGAAACACTCTTTTTGTGGATTTTACAAGTGGAGATTTCAAGCGATTTGAGGCCAATTGTAGTAAAGGAAATATCCTCGTTTAAAAACTAGACAGAATCATTCTCAGAAACTACTTTGTGATGTGTGTGTTCAACTCACAGAGTTTCACCTTTCTTTTCATAGAGCAGTTTGGAAACACTCTGTTTGTTAAGTTTGCAAGAGGATATTTGGACCACATTGAGGCCTTCGTTGGAAACGGGATTTCTCAGTATACACCTAGACAGATGAATTCCCAGTAACTTCTTTGTGTTGTGTCTATTCAACTCACAGAGCTGAAACTTCCTTTAGACAGAGCAGTTTGCAAACACTCTTTGTGTGGAATTTGCAAGTGGAGATTTCAAGCGATTTCAGGCCAAACTTAGAAAGGGAAATATCTTTGTATAAAAACTAGACAGAATCATTCTCAGAAACTACTTTGTGTTGTGTGCGTTCCCCTCACAGAGTGTTACCTTTCTTTTCATAGAGCAGTTTGGAAACACTCTGTTTGTTAAGTCTGCAAGGGGATATTTAGACCTCTTTGACGCCTTCGTTGGAAACGGGATTTCTTCATATACAGGTAAACACATGAATCCTCAGTAACTTCTTTGTGTTGTGTGTATTCAACTCACAGAGTTGAACCTTTCTTTAGACAGAGCAGATTTGAAACACTCTTTTTGTGGATTTTACAAGTGGAGATTTCAAGCGATTTGAGGCCAATTGTAGTAAAGGAAATATCCTCGTTTAAAAACTAGACAGAATCATTCTCAGAAACTACTTTGTGATGTGTGTGTTCAACTCACAGAGTTTCACCTTTCTTTTCATAGAGCAGTTTGGAAACACTCTGTTTGTTAAGTTTGCAAGAGGATATTTGGACCACTTTGAGGCCTTCGTTGGAAACGGGATTTCTCAGTATACAGCTAGACAGATGAATTCCCAGTAACTTCTTTGTGTTGTGTCTATTCAACTCACAGAGCTGAACCTTCCTTTAGACAGAGCAGTTTGCAAACACTCTTTTTGTGGAATTTGCAAGTGGAGATTTCAAGCGATTTCAGGCCAATCTTAGAAAGGGAAATATCTTTGTATAAAAACTAGACAGAATCTTTGTCAGAAACTACTTTGTGTTCTGTGCGTTCCACTCAAAGAGTTTAACCTTTCTTTTCATAGAATAGTTTGGAATCACTCTGTTTTTTAAGTCTGCAAGGGGATATTTAGACCTCTTTGACGCCTTCATTATAAACGGGATTTCTTCACATACAGCTAGACACATGAATTCTCAGTAACCTCTTTGTGTTGTGTGTATTCAACTCACAGAGTTGAAGCTTTCTTTAGATAGAGCAGATTTGAAACACTCTTTTTGTGGATTTTACAAGTGGAGATTTCAAGCGATTTGAGGCCAATTGTAGTAAAGGAAATATCCTCGTTTAAAAACTAGACAGAATCATTCTCAGAAACTACTTTGTGATGTGTGTGTTCAACTCACAGAGTTTCACCTTTCTTTTCATAGAGCAGTTTGGAAACACTCTGTTTGTTAAGTTTGCAAGAGGATATTTGGACCACATTGAGGCCTTCGTTGGAAACGGGATTTCTCAGTATACACCTAGACAGATGAATTCCCAGTAACTTCTTTGTGTTGTGTCTATTCAACTCACAGAGCTGAAACTTCCTTTAGACAGAGCAGTTTGCAAACACTCTTTGTGTGGAATTTGCAAGTGGAGATTTCAAGCGATTTCAGGCCAAACTTAGAAAGGGAAATATCTTTGTATAAAAACTAGACAGAATCATTCTCAGAAAGTACTTTGTGTTGTGTGCGTTCCCCTCACAGAGTTTTACCTTTCTTTTCATAGAGCAGTTTGGAAACACTCTGTTTGTTAAGTCTGCAAGGGGATATTTAGACCTCTTTGACGCCTTCGTTGGAAACGGGATTTCTTCATATACAGGTAAACACATGAATCCTCAGTAACTTCTTTGTGTTGTGTGTATTCAACTCACAGAGTTGAACCTTTCTTTAGACAGAGCAGATTTGAAACACTCTTTTTGTGGATTTTACAAGTGGAGATTTCAAGCGATTTGAGGCCAATTGTAGTAAAGGAAATATCCTCGTTTAAAAACTAGACAGAATCATTCTCAGAAACTACTTTGTGATGTGTGTGTTCAACTCACAGAGTTTCACCTTTCTTTTCATAGAGCAGTTTGGAAACACTCTGTTTGTTAAGTTTGCAAGAGGATATTTGGACCACTTTGAGGCCTTCGTTGGAAACGGGATTTCTCAGTATACAGCTAGACAGATGAATTCCCAGTAACTTCTTTGTGTTGTGTCTATTCAACTCACAGAGCTGAACCTTCCTTTAGACAGAGCAGTTTGCAAACACTCTTTTTGTGGAATTTGCAAGTGGAGATTTCAAGCGATTTCAGGCCAATCTTAGAAAGGGAAATATCTTTGTATAAAAACTAGACAGAATCTTTGTCAGAAACTACTTTGTGTTCTGTGCGTTCCACTCAAAGAGTTTAACCTTTCTTTTCATAGAATAGTTTGGAATCACTCTGTTTTTTAAGTCTGCAAGGGGATATTTAGACCTCTTTGACGCCTTCATTATAAACGGGATTTCTTCACATACAGCTAGACACATGAATTCTCAGTAACTTCTTTGTGTTGTGTGTATTCAACTCACAGAGTTGAAGCTTTCTTTAGATAGAGCAGATTTGAAACACTCTTTTTGTGGATTTTACAAGTGGAGATTTCAATCGATTTGAGGCCAATTGTAGTAAAGGAAATATCCTCGTTTAAAAACTAGACAGAATCATTCTCAGAAACTACTTTGTGATGTGTGTGTTCAACTCACAGAGTTTCACCTTTCTTTTCATAGAGCAGTTTGGAAACACTCTCTTTGTTAAGTTTGCAAGAGGATATTTGGACCACACTGAGGCCTTCGTTGGAAACGGGATTTCTCAGTATACACCTAGACAGATGAATTCCCAGTAACTTCTTTGTGTTGTGTCTATTCAACTCACAGAGCTGAAACTTCCTTTAGACAGAGCAGTTTGCAAACACTCTTTGTGTGGAATTTGCAAGTGGAGATTTCAAGCGATTTCAGGCCAAACTTAGAAAGGGAAATATCTTTGTATAAAAACTAGACAGAATCATTCTCAGAAACTACTTTGTGTTGTGTGCGTTCCCCTCACAGAGTTTTACCTTTCTTTTCATAGAGCAGTTTGGAAACACTCTGTTTGTTAAGTCTGCAAGGGGATATTTAGACCTCTTTGACGCCTTCGTTGGAAACGGGATTTCTTCATATACAGGTAAACACATGAATCCTCAGTAACTTCTTTGTGTTGTGTGTATTCAACTCACAGAGTTGAACCTTTCTTTAGACAGAGCAGATTTGAAACACTATTTTTGTGGATTTTACAAGTGGAGATTTCAAGCGATTTGAGGCCAATTGTAGTAAAGGAAATATCCTCGTTTAAAAACTAGACAGAATCATTCTCAGAAACTACTTTGTGATGTGTGCGTTGAACTCACAGAGTTTCACCTTTCTTTGCATAGAGCAGTTTGGAATCACTCTGTTTCTTAAGTTTGCAAGAGGATGTTTGGACCACTTTGAGGCCTTCGTTGGAAAGGGGATTTCTCAGTAGAATGCTAGACAGATGAATTCCCGGTAAGTTCTTTGTGTTGTGTCTATTCAACTCACAGAGTTGAACCTTCCTTTAGACAGAGCAGTTTGCAAACACTCTTTTTGTGGAATTTGCAAGTGGAGATTTCAAGCGATTTCAGGCCAATCTTAGAAAGGGAAATATCTTTGTATAAAAACTAGACACAATCTTTCTCAGAAACTACTTTGTGTTCTGTGCGTTCCACTCACAGAGTTTAACCTTTCTTTTCATAGAGCAGTTTGGAATCACTCTGTTTTTTAAGTCTGCAAGGGGATATTTAGACCTCTTTGACGCCTTCATTATAAACGGGATTTCTTCATATACAGCTAGACACATGAATTCTCAGAAACTTGTTTTTGTTGTGTGTATTCAACTCACAGAGTTGAACCTTTCTTTAGACAGAGCAGATTTGAAACACTCTTTTTGTGGATTTTACAAGTGGAGATTTCAAGCGATTTGAGGCCAATTGTAGTAAAGGAAATATCCTCGTTTAAAAACTAGACAGAATCATTCTCAGAAACTACTTTGTGATGTGTGCGTTCAACTCACAGAGTTTCACCTTTCTTTTCATAGAGCAGTTTGGAATCACTCTGTTTCTTAAGTTTGCAAGAGGATGTTTGGACCACTTTGAGGCCTTCGTTGGAAAAGTTATTTCTCAGTATAATGCTAGACAGATGAATTCCCAGTAAGTTCTTTGTGTTGTGTCTGTTCAACTCACAGAGCTGAACCTTCCTTTAGAGAGAGCAGTTTGCAAACACTCTTTTTGTGGAATTTGCAAGTGGAGATTTCAAGCGATTTCAGGCCAAACTTAGAAAGGGAAATATCTTTGCATAAAAACTAGACAGAATCATTCTCAGTAACTAATTTGTGTTGTGTGCGTTCCACTCACAGAGTTTAACCTTTCTTTTCATAGAGCAGTGTGGAAACACTCTGTTTGTTAAGTCTGCAAGGGAATATTTAGACCTCTTTGACGCCTTCGTTGGAAACGGGATTTCTTCATATACAGCTAGACACATGAATTCTCAGTAACTTCTTTGTGTTGTGTGTATTCAACTCACAGAGTTGAACCTTTCTTTAGACAGAGCAGATTTCAAACACTCTTTTTGTGGATTTTACAAGTGGAGATTTCAAGCGATTTGAGGCCAATTGTAGTAAAGGAAATATCCTCGTTTAAAAACTAGACAGAATCATTCTCAGAAACTACTTTGTGATGTGTGTGTTCAACTCACAGAGTTTCACCTTTCTTTTCATAGAGCAGTTAGGAAACACTCTGTTTGTTAAGTTTGCAGGAGGATATTTGGACCACTTTGAGGCCTTCGTTGGAAACGGGATTTCTCAGTAAACAGCTAGACAGATGAATTCCCAGTAACTTCTATGTGTTGTGTCTATTCAACTCACAGAGTTGAACCTTCCTTTAGACAGAGCAGTTTGCAAACACTCTTTTTGTGGAATTTGCAAGTGGAGATTTCAAGCGATTTCAGGCCAAACTTAGAAAGGGAAATATCTTTGTATAAAAACTAGACAGAATCATTCTCAGAACCTACTTTGTGTTGTGTGCGTTCCACTCACAGAGTTTAACCTTTCTTTTCATAGAGCAGTTTGGAAACACTCTGTTTTTTAAGTCTGCAAGGGGATATTTAGACCTCTTTGACGCCTTCGTTGGAAACGGGATTTCTTCATATACAGCTAGACAGATGAATTCTCAGTAACTTCTTTGTGTTGTGTGTATTCAACTCACAGAGTTGAACCTTTCTTTAGACAGAGCAGATTTGAAACACTCTTTTTGTGGATTTTACAAGTGGAGATTTCAAGCGATTTGAGGCCAATTGTAGTAAAGGAAATATCGTCGTTTAAAAACTAGACAGAATCATTCTCGGAAACTACTTTGTGTTCTGTGCGTTCCACTCACAGAGTTTAACCTTTCTTTTCATAGAGCAGTTTGGAATCACTCTGTTTTTTAAGTCTGCAAGGGGATATTTAGACCTCTTTGACGCCTTCATTATAAACGGGATTTCTTCATATACAGCTAGACACATGAATTCTCAGTAACTTCTTTGTGTTGTGTGTATTCAACTCACAGAGTTGAACCTTTCTTTAGACAGAGCAGATTTGAAACACTCTTTTTGTGGATTTTACAAGTGGAGATTTCAAGCGAATTGAGGCCAATTGTAGTAAAGGAAATATCCTCGTTTAAAAACTAGACAGAATCATTCTCAGAAACTACTTTGTGATGTGTGTGTTCAACTCACAGACTTTCACCTTTCTTTTCATAGAGCAGTTTGGAAACACTCTGTATGTTAACTTTGGAAGAGGACATTTGGAACACTTTGAGGCCTTCGTTGGAAACGGGATTTCTCAGTATACTGCTAGACAGATGAATTCCCAGTAAGTTCTTTGTGTTGTGTCTATTCAACTCACAGAGTTGAACCTTCCTTTAGACAGAGCAGTTTGCAAACACTCTTTTTGTGGAATTTGCAAGTGGAGATTTCAAGCGATTTCAGGCCAATCTTAGAAAGGGAAATATCTTTGTATAAAAACTAGACAGAATCTTTCTCAGAAACTACTTTGTGTTCTGTGCATTCCACTCACAGAGTTTAACCTTTCTTTTCATAGAGCAGTTTGGAATCACTCTGTTTTTTAAGTCTGCAAGGGGATATTTAGACCTCTTTGACGCCTTCATTATAAACGGGATTTCTTCATATGCAGCTAGACACATGAATTCTCAGTAACTTCTTTGTGTTGTGTGTATTCAACTCACAGAGTTGAAACTTTCTTTAGACAGAGCAGATGTGAAACACTCTTTTTGTGGATTTTACAAGTGGAGATTTCAAGCGATTTGAGGCCAATTGTAGTAAAGGAAATATCCTCGTTTAAAAACTAGACAGAATCATTCTCAGAAACTACTTTGTGATGTGTGTGTTCAACTCACAGAGTTTCACCTTTCTTTTCATAGAGCAGTTTGGAAACACTCTGTTTGTTAAGTTTGCAAGAGGATATTTGGACCACTTTTAGGCCTTCGTTGGAAACGGGATTTCTCAGTATACAGCTAGACAGATGAATTCCCAGTAACTTCTTTGTGTTGTGTCTATTCAACTCACAGAGCTGAACCTTCCTTTAGACAGAGCAGTTTGCAAACACTCTTTTTGTGGAATTTGCAAGTGGAGATTTCAAGCGATTTCAGGCCAAACTTAGAAAGGGAAATATCTTTGTATAAAAACTAGACAGAATCATTCTCAGAAACTACGTTGTGTTGTGTGCGTTCCCCTCACAGAGTTTAACCTTTCTTTTCATAGAGCAGTTTGGAAACACTCTGTTTGTTAAGTCTGCAAGGGGATATTTAGACCTCTTTGACGCCTTCGTTGGAAACGGGATTTCTTCATATACAGGTAGACACATGAATCCTCAGTAACTTCTTTGTGTTGTGTGTATTCAACTCACAGAGTTGAACCTTTCTTTAGACAGAGCAGATTTGAAACACTCTTTTTGTGGATTTTACAAGTGGAGATTTCAAGCGATTTGAGGCCAATTGTTGTAAAGGAAATATCCTCGTTTAAAAACTAGACAGAATCATTCTCAGAAACTACTTTGTGATGTGTGCGTTCAACTCACATCGTTTCACCTTTCTTTTCATAGAGCAGTTTGGAAACACTCTGTTTCTTAAGTTTGCAAGAGGATATTTGGACCACATTGAGGCCTTCTTTGGAAACGGGATTTCTCAGTATAATGCTAGACAGATGAATTCCCAGTAAGTTCTTTGTGTTGTGTCTATTCAACTCACAGAGTTGAACCTTCCTTTAGACAGAGCAGTTTGCAAACACTCTTTTTGTGGAATTTGCAAGTGGAGATTTCAAGCGATTTCAGGCCAATCTTAGAAAGGGAAATATCTTTGTATAAAAACTAGACAGAATCTTTGTCAGAAACTACTTTGTGTTCTGTGCGTTCCACTCAAAGAGTTTAACCTTTCTTTTCATAGAGTAGTTTGGAATCACTCTGTTTTTTAAGTCTGCAAGGGGATATTTAGACCTCTTTGACGCCTTCATTATAAACGGGATTTCTTCACATACAGCTAGACACATGAATTCTCAGTAACTTCTTTCTGTTGTGTGTATTCAACTCACAGAGTTGAAACTTTCTTTAGACAGAGCAGATTTGAAACACTCTTTTTGTGGATTTTACAAGTGGAGATTTCATGCGATTTGAGGCCAATTGTAGTAAAGGAAATATCCTCGTTTAAAAACTAGACAGAATCATTCTCAGAAACTACTTTGTGATGTGTGTGTTCAACTCACAGAGTTTCACCTTTCTTTTCATAGAGCAGTTTGGAAACACTCTGTTTGTTATGTTTGCAAGAGGATATTTGGACCACTTTGAGGCCTTCGTTGGAAACGGGATTTCTCAGTATACAGCTAGAGAGATGAATTCCCAGTAACTTCTTTGTGTTGTGTCTATTCAACTCACAGAGCTGAACCTTCCTTTAGACAGAGCAGTTTGCAAACACTCTTTTTGTGGAATTTGCAAGTGGAGATTTCAAGCGATTTCAGGCCAAACTTAGAAAGGGAAATATCTTTGTATAAAAACTAGACAGAATCATTCTCAGAAACTACGTTGTGTTGTGTGCGTTCCCCTCACAGAGTTTAACCTTTCTTTTCATAGAGCAGTTTGGAAACATCTGTTTGTTAAGTCTGCAAGGGGATATTTAGACCTCTTTGACGCCTTCGTTGGAAACGGGATTTCTTCATATACAGGTAGACACATGAATCCTCAGTAACTTCTTTGTGTTGTGTGTATTCAACTCACAGAGTTGAACCTTTCTTTAGACAGAGCAGATTTAAAACACTCTTTTTGTGGATTTTACAAGTGGAGATTTCAAGCGATTTGAGGCCAATTGTAGTAAAGGAAATATCCTCGTTTAAAAACTAGACAGAATCATTCTCAGAAACTACTTTGTGATGTGTGCGTTCAACTCACAGAGTTTCACCTTTCTTTTCATAGAGCAGTTTGGAATCACTCTGTTTCTTAAGTTTGCAAGAGGATGTTTGGACCACTTTGAGGCCTTCGTTGGAAACGGGATTTCTCAGTATAATGCTAGACAGATGAATTCCCAGTAAGTTCTTTGTGTTGTGTCTATTCAACTCACAGAGTTGAACCTTCCTTTAGACAGAGCAGTTTGCAAACACTCTTTTTGTGGAATTTGCAAGTGGAGATTTCAAGCGATTTCAGGCCAATCTTAGAAAGGGAAATATCTTTGTATAAAAACTAGACAGAATCTTTCTCAGAAACTACTTTGTGTTCTGTGCGTTCCACTCACAGAGTTTAACCTTTCTTTTCATAGAGCAGTTTGGAATCACTCTGTTTTTTAAGTCTGCAAGGGGATATTTAGACCTCTTTGACGCCTTCATTATAAACGGGATTTCTTCATATACAGCTAGACACATGAATTCTCAGTAACTTCTTTTTGTTGTGTGTATTCAACTCACAGAGTTGAACCTTTCTTTAGACAGAGCAGATTTGAAACACTCTTTTTGTGGATTTTACAAGTGGAGATTTCAAGCGATTTGAGGCCAATTGTAGTAAAGGAAATATCCTCGTTTAAAAACTAGACAGAATCATTCTCAGAAACTACTTTGTGATGTGTGTGTTCAACTCACGGAGTTTTACCTTTCTTTTCATAGAGCAGTTTGGAAACACTCTGTTTGTTAAGTTTGCAAGAGGATATTTGGACCACATTGAGGCCTTCGTTGGAAACGGGATTTCTCAGTATACACATAGACAGATGAATTCCCAGTAACTTCTTTGTGTTGTGTCTATTCAACTCACAGAGCTGAACCTTCCTTTAGACAGAGCAGTTTGCAAACACTCTTTTTGTGGAATTTGCAAGTGGAGATTTCAAGCGATTTCAGGCCAAACTTAGAAAGGGAAATATCTTTGCATAAAAACTAGACAGAATCATTCTCAGAAACTACTTTGTGTTGTGTGCGTTCCACTCACAGAGTTTAACCTTTCTTTTCATAGAGCAGTTTGGAAACACTATGTTTGTTTAGTCTGCAAGGGGGTATTTAGACCTCTTTGACGCCTTCGTTGGAAACGGGATTTCTTCATATACAGCTAGACACATGAATTCTCAGTAACTTCTTTGTGTTGTGTGTATTCAACTCACAGAGCTGAACCTTTCTTTAGACAGAGCAGATTTGAAACACTCTTTTTGTGGATTTTACAAGTGGAGATTTCAAGCGATTTGAGACCAATTGTAGTAAAGGAAATATCCTCGTTTAAAAACTAGACAGAATCATTCTCAGAAACTACGTTGTGATGTGTGCGTTCAACTCACATCGTTTCACCTTTCTTTTCATAGAGCAGTTTGGAAACACTCTGTTTCTTAAGTTTGCAAGAGGATATTTGGACCACATTGAGGCCTTCTTTGGAAACGGGATTTCTCAGTATAATGCTAGACAGATGAATTCCCAGTAAGTTCTTTGTGTTGTGTCTATTCAACTCACAGAGTTGAACCTTTCTTTAGACAGAGCAGTTTGCAAACACTCTTTTTGTGGAATTTGCAAGTGGAGATTTCAAGCGATTTCAGGCCAATCTTAGAAAGGGAAATATCTTTGTATAAAAACTAGACAGAATCTTTGTCAGAAACTACTTTGTGTTCTGTGCGTTCCACTCAAAGAGTTTAACCTTTCTTTTCATAGAGTAGTTTGGAATCACTCTGTTTTTTAAGTCTGCAAGGGGATATTTAGACCTCTTTGACGCCTTCATTATAAACGGGATTTCTTCTTATACAGCTAGACACATGAATTCTCAGTAACTTCTTTGTGTTGTGTGTATTCAACTCACAGAGTTGAAGCTTTCTTTAGACAGAGCAGATTTGAAACAATCTTTTTGTGGATTTTACAAGTGGAGATTTCAAGCGATTTGAGGCCAATTGTAGTAAAGGAAATATCGTCGTTTAAAAACTAGACAGAATCATTCTCGGAAACTACTTTGTGTTCTGTGCGTTCCACTCACAGAGTTTAACCTTTCTTTTCATAGAGTAGTTTGGAATCACTCTGTTTTTTAAGTCTGCAAGGGGATATTTAGACCTCTTTGACGCCTTCATTATAAACGGGATTTCTTCATATACAGCTAGACACATGAATTCTCAGTAACTTCTTGGTGTTGTGTGTATTCAACTCACAGAGTTGAACCTTTCTTTAGACAGAGCAGATTTGAAACACTCTTTTTGTGGATTTTACAAGTGGAGATTTCAAGCGATTTGAGGCCAATTGTAGTAAAGGAAATATCCTCGTTTAAAAACTAGACAGAATCATTCTCAGAAACTACTTTGTGATGTGTGTGTTCAACTCACAGACTTTCACCTTTCTTTTCATAGAGCAGTTTGGAAACACTCTGTTTGTTAACTTTGGAAGAGGACATTTGGACCACTTTGAGGCCTTCGTTGGAAACGGGATTTCTCAGTATACTGCTAGGCAGATGAATTCCCAGTAACTTCTTTGTGTTGTGTGTATTCACCTCAGAGAGTTAAACCGTCCTTTAGACAGAGCAGTTTGGAAACACTCTTTTTGTGGAATTTGCAACTGGACATTTCAAGCGATTTGAGGAAAATTGTAGTCAAGGAAATATCTTCGTTTAAAAACTACACAGAATCATTCTCAGAGACTACTTTGTGATGTGTGCGTTCAACTCACAGTTTAACCTTTCTTTTCATAGAGCAGTTTGGAAACACTCTGTTTCTTAAGTTTGCAAGAGGATATTTGGACCACTTTGAGGCCTTCGTTGGAAACGGGATTTCTCAGTATAATGCTAGACAGATGAATTCCCAGTAAGTTCTTTGGGTTGTGTCTATTCAACTCACAGAGTTGAACCTTCCTTTAGACAGAGCAGTTTGCAAACTCTCTTTTTGTGGAATTTGCAAGTGGAGATTTCAAGCGATTTCAGGCCAATCTTAGAAAGGGAAATATCTTTGTATAAAAACTAGACAGAATCTTTCTCAGAAACTACTTTGTGTTCTGTGCGTTCCACTCACAGAGTTTAACCTTTCTTTTCATAGAGTAGTTTGGAATCACTCTGTTTTTTAAGTCTGCAAGGGGATATTTAGACCTCTTTCACGCCTTCATTATAAACGGGATTTCTTCATATACAGCTAGACACATGAATTCTCAGTAACTTCTTTGTGTTGTGTGTATTCAACTCACAGAGTTGAACCTTTCTTTAGACAGAGCAGATGTGAAACACTCTTTTTGTGGATTTTACAAGTGGAGATTTCAAGCGATTTGAGGCCAATTGTAGTAAAGGAAATATCCTCGTTTAAAAACTAGACAGAATCATTCTCAGAAACTACTTTGTGATGTGTGTGTTCAACTCACAGAGTTTCACCTTTCTTTTCATAGAGCAGTTCGGAAACACTCTGTTTGTTAAGTTTGCAAGAGGATATTTGGACCACTTTGAGGCCTTCGTTGGAAACGGGATTTCTCAGTATACAGCTAGACAGATGAATTCCCAGTAACTTCTTTGTGTTGTGTCTATTCAACTCACAGAGCTGAACCTTCCTTTAGACAGAGCAGTTTGCAAACACTCTTTTTGTGGAATTTGCAAGTGGAGATTTCAAGCGATTTCAGGCCAATCTTAGAAAGGGAAATATCTTTGTATAAAAACTAGACAGAATCTTTGTCAGAAACTACTTTGTGTTCTGTGCGTTCCACTCAAAGAGTTTAACCTTTCTTTTCATAGAATAGTTTGGAATCACTCTGTTTTTTAAGTCTGCAAGGGGATATTTAGACCTCTTTGACGCCTTCATTATAAACGGGATTTCTTCACATACAGCTAGACACATGAATTCTCAGTAACTTCTTTGTGTTGTGTGTATTCAACTCACAGAGTTGAAGCTTTCTTTAGATAGAGCAGATTTGAAACACTCTTTTTGTGGATTTTACAAGTGGAGATTTCAAGCGATTTGAGGCCAATTGTAGTAAAGGAAATATCCTCGTTTAAAAACTAGACAGAATCATTCTCAGAAACTACTTTGTGATGTGTGTGTTCAACTCACAGAGTTTCACCTTTCTTTTCATAGAGCAGTTTGGAAACACTCTGTTTGTTAAGTTTGCAAGAGGATATTTGGACCACACTGAGGCCTTCGTTGGAAACGGGATTTCTCAGTATACACCTAGACAGATGAATTCCCAGTAACTTCTTTGTGTTGTGTCTATTCAACTCACAGAGCTGAAACTTCCTTTAGACAGAGCAGTTTGCAAACACTCTTTGTGTGGAATTTGCAAGTGGAGATTTCAAGCGATTTCAGGCCAAACTTAGAAAGGGAAATATCTTTGTATAAAAACTAGACAGAATCATTCTCAGAAACTACTTTGTGTTGTGTGCGTTCCCCTCACAGAGTTTTACCTTTCTTTTCATAGAGCAGTTTGGAAACACTCTGTTTGTTAAGTCTGCAAGGGGATATTTAGACCTCTTTGGCGCCTTCGTTGGAAACGGGATTTCTTCATATACAGGTAAACACATGAATCCTCAGTAACTTCTTTGTGTTGTGTGTATTCAACTCACAGAGTTGAACCTTTCTTTAGACAGAGCAGATTTGAAACACTATTTTTGTGGATTTTACAAGTGGAGATTTCAAGCGATTTGAGGCCAATTGTAGTAAAGGAAATATCCTCGTTTAAAAACTAGACAGAATCATTCTCAGAAACTACTTTGTGATGTGTGCGTTGAACTCACAGAGTTTAACCTTTCTTTTCATAGAGCAGTTTGGAATCACTCTGTTTTTTAAGTCTGCAAGGGGATATTTAGACCTCTTTGACGCCTTCATTATAAACGGTATTTCTTCATATACAGCTAGACACATGAATTCTCAGTAACTTCTTTGTGTTGTGTGTATTCAACTCACAGAGTTGAACCTTTCTTTAGACAGAGCAGATTTGAAACACTCTTTTTGTGGATTTTACAAGTGGAGATTTCAAGCGAATAGAGGCCAATTGTAGTAAAGGAAATATCCTCGTTTAAAAACTAGACAGAATCATTCTCAGAAACTACTTTGTGATGTGTGTGTTCAACTCACAGACTTTCACCTTTCTTTTCATAGAGCAGTTTGGAAACACTCTGTATGTTAACTTTGGAAGAGGACATTTGGAACACTTTGAGGCCTTCGTTGGAAACGGGATTTCTCAGTATACTGCTAGACAGATGAATTCCCAGTAAGTTCTTTGTGTTGTGTCTATTCAACTCACAGAGTTGAACCTTCCTTTAGACAGAGCAGTTTGCAAACACTCTTTTTGTGGAATTTGCAAGTGGAGATTTCAAGCGATTTCAGGCCAATCTTAGAAAGGGAAATATCTTTGTTTAAAAACTAGACAGAATCTTTCTCAGAAACTACTTTGTGTTCTGTGCATTCCACTCACAGAGTTTAACCTTTCTTTTCATAGAGTAGTTTGGAATCACTCTGTTTTTTAAGTCTACAAGGGGATATTTAGACCTCTTTGATGCCTTCATTATAAACGGGATTTCTTCATATACAGCTAGACACATGAATTCTCAGTAACTTCTTTGTGTTGTGTGTATTCAACTCACAGAGTTGAACCTTTCTTTAGACAGAGCAGATGTGAAACACTCTTTTTGTGGATTTTACAAGTGGAGATTTCAAGCGATTTGAGGCCAATTGTAGTAAAGGAAATATCCTCGTTTAAAAACTAGACAGAATCATTCTCAGAAACTACTTTGTGATGTGTGTGTTCAACTCACAGAGTTTCACCTTTCTTTTCATAGAGCAGTTTGGAAACACTCTGTTTGTTAAGTTTGCAAGAGGATATTTGGACCACTTTGAGGCCTTCGTTGGAAACGGGATTTCTCAGTATACACATAGACAGATGAATTCCCAGTAACTTCTTTGTGTTGTGTCTATTCAACTCACAGAGCTGAACCTTCCTTTAGACAGAGCAGTTTGCAAACACTCTTTTTGTGGAATTTGCAAGTGGAGATTTCAAGCGATTTCAGGCCAAACTTAGTAAGGGAAATATCTTTGCATAAAAACTAGACAGAATCATTCTCAGAAACTACTTTGTGTTGTGTGCGTTCCACTCACAGAGTTTAACCTTTCTTTTCATAGAGCAGTTTGGAAACACTCTGTTTGTTAAGTCTGCAAGGGGATATTTAGACCTCTTTGACGCCTTCGTTGGAAACGGGATTTCTTCATATACAGCTAGACACATGAATTCTCAGTAACTTCTTTGTGTTGTCTGTATTCAACTCAAAGAGCTGAACCTTTCTTTAGACAGAGCAGATTTGAAACACTCTTTTTGTGGATTTTACAAGTGGAGATTTCAAGCGATTTGAGGCCAATTGTAGTAAAGGAAATATCCTCGTTTAAAAACTAGACAGAATCATTCACAGAAACTACTTTGTGATGTGTGCGTTCAACTCACAGAGTTTCACCTTTCTTTTCATAGAGTAGTTTGGAAACACTCTGTTTCTTAAGTTTGCAAGAGGATATTTGGACCACTTTCAGGCCTTCTTTGGAAACTGGATTTCTCAGTATAATGCTAGACAGATGAATTCCCAGTTAGTTCTTTGTGTTGTGTCTATTCAACTCACAGCGTTGAACCTTCCTTTAGACAGAGCAGTTTGCAAACACTCTTTTTGTGGAATTTGCAAGTGGAGATTTCAAGCGATTTCAGGCCAATCTTAGAAAGGGAAATATCTTTGTATAAAAACTAGACAGAATCTTTCTCAGAAACTACTTTGTGTTCTGTGCGTTCCACTCAAAGAGTTTAACCTTTCTTTTCATAGAATAGTTTGGAATCACTCTGTTTGTTAAGTCTGCAAGGGGATATTTAGACCTCTTTGACGCCTTCATTATAAACGGGATTTCTTCACATACAGCTAGACACATGAATTCTCAGTAACTTCTTTGTGTTGTGTGTATTCAACTCACAGAGTTGAAGCTTTCTTTAGATAGAGCAGATTTGAAACACTCTTTTTGTGGATTTTACAAGTGGAGATTTCAAGCGATTTGAGGCCAATTGTAGTAAAGGAAATATCCTCGTTTAAAAACTAGACAGAATCATTCTCAGAAACTACTTTGTGATGTGTGTGTTCAACTCACAGAGTTTCACCTTTCTTTTCATAGAGCAGTTTGGAAACACTCTGGTTGTTAAGTTTGCAAGAGGATATTTGGACCACTTTGAGGCCTTCGTTGGAAACGGGATTTCTCAGTATACAGCTAGACAGATGAATTCCCAGTAACTTCTTTGTATTGTGTGTATTCAACTCACAGAGCTGAACCTTCCTTTAGACAGAGCAGTTTGCAAACACTCTTTTTGTGGAATTTGCAAGTGGAGATTTCAAGCGATTTCAGGCCAAACTTAGAAAGGGAAATATCTTTGTATAAAAACTAGACAGAATCATTCTCAGAAACTACGTTGTGTTGTGTGCGTTCCCCTCACAGAGTTTAACCTTTCTTTTCATAGAGCAGTTTGGAAACACTCTGTTTGTTAAGTCTGCAAGGGGATATTTAGACCTCTTTGACGCCTTCGTTGGAAACGGGATTTCTTCATATACAGGTAGACACATGAATCCTCAGTAACTTCTTTGTGTTGTGTGTATTCAACTCACAGCGTTGAACCTTTCTTTAGACAGAGCAGATTTGAAACACTCTTTTTGTGGATTTTACAAGTGGAGATTTCAAGCGATTTGAGGCCAATTGTAGTAAAGGAAATATCCTCGTTTAAAAACTAGACAGAATCATTCTCAGAAACTACTTTGTGATGTGTGCGTTCAACTCACAGAGTTTCACCTTTCTTTTCATAGAGCAGTTTGGAATCACTCTGTTTCTTAAGTTTGCAAGAGGATGTTTGGACCACTTTGAGGCCTTCGTTGGAAACGGGATTTCTCAGTATAATGCTAGACAGATGAATTCCCAGTAAGTTCTTTGTGTTGTGTCTATTCAACTCACAGAATTGAACCTTCCTTTAGACAGAGCAGTTTGCAAACACTCTTTTTGTGGAATTTGCAAGTGGAGATTTCAAGCGATTTCAGGCCAATCTTAGAAAGGGAAATATCTTTGTATAAAAACTAGACAGAATCTTTGTCAGAAACTACTTTGTGTTCTGTGCGTTCCACTCAAAGAGTTTAACCTTTCTTTTCATAGAGTAGTTTGGAATCACTCTGTTTTTTAAGTCTGCAAGGGGATATTTAGACCTCTTTGACGCCTTCATTATAAACGGGATTTCTTCACATACAGCTAGACACATGAATTCTCAGTAACTTCTTTCTGTTGTGTGTATTCAACTCACAGAGTTGAACCTTTCTTTAGACAGAGCAGATTTGAAACACTCTTTTTGTGGATTTTACAAGTGGAGATTTCAAGCGATTTGAGGCCAATTGTAGTAAAGGAAATCTCCTCGTTTAAAAACTAGACAGAATCATTCTCAGAAACTACTTTGTGATGTGTGTGTTCAACTCACAGAGTTTCACCTTTCTTTTCATAGAGCAGTTTGGAAACACTCTGTTTGTTAAGTTTGCAAGAGGATATTTGGACCACTTTGAGGCCTTCGTTGGAAACGGGATTTCTCAGTATACAGCTAGACAGATGAATTCCCAGTAACTTCTTTGTGTTGTGTCTATTCAACTCACAGAGCTGAACCTTCCTTTACACAGAGCAGTTTGCAAACACTCTTTTTGTGGAATTTGCAAGTGGAGATTTCAAGCGATTTCAGGCCAAACTTAGAAAGGGAAATATCTTTGTATAAAAACTAGACAGAATCATTCTCAGAAACTACGTTGTGTTGTGTGCGTTCCCCTCACAGAGTTTAACCTTTCTTTTCATAGAGCAGTTTGGAAACATCTGTTTGTTAAGTCTGCAAGGGGATATTTAGACCTCTTTGACGCCTTCGTTGGAAACGGGATTTCTTCATATACAGGTAGACACATGAATCCTCAGTAACTTCTTTGTGTTGTGTGTATTCAACTCACAGAGTTGAACCTTTCTTTAGACAGAGCAGATTTAAAACACTCTTTTTGTGGATTTTACAAGTGGAGATTTCAAGCGATTTGAGGCCAATTGTAGTAAAGGAAATATCCTCGTTTAAAAACTAGACAGAATCATTCTCAGAAACTACTTTGTGATGTGTGCGTTCAACTCACAGAGTTTCACCTTTCTTTTCATAGAGCAGTTTGGAATCACTCTGTTTCTTAAGTTTGCAAGAGGATGTTTGGACCACTTTGAGGCCTTCGTTGGAAACGGGATTTCTCAGTATAATGCTAGACAGATGAATTCCCAGTAAGTTCTTTGTGTTGTGTCTATTCAACTCACAGAGTTGAACCTTCCTTTAGACAGAGCAGTTTGCAAACACTCTTTTTGTGGAATTTGCAAGTGGAGATTTCAAGCGATTTCAGGCCAATCTTAGAAAGGGAAATATCTTTGTATAAAAACTAGACAGAATCTTTCTCAGAAACTACTTTGTGTTCTGTGCGTTCCACTCACAGAGTTTAACCTTTCTTTTCATAGAGCAGTTTGGAATCACTCTGTTTTTTAAGTCTGCAAGGGGATATTTAGACCTCTTTGACGCCTTCATTATAAACGGGATTTCTTCATATACAGCTAGACACATGAATTCTCAGTAACTTCTTTTTGTTGTGTGTATTCAACTCACAGAGTTGAACCTTTCTTTAGACAGAGCAGATTTGAAACACTCTTTTTGTGGATTTTACAAGTGGAGATTTCAAGCGATTTGAGGCCAATTGTAGTAAAGGAAATATCCTCGTTTAAAAACTAGACAGAATCATTCTCAGAAACTACTTTGTGATGTGTGTGTTCAACTCACAGAGTTTTACCTTTCTTTTCATAGAGCAGTTTGGAAACACTCTGTTTGTTAAGTTTGCAAGAGGATATTTGGACCACATTGAGGCCTTCGTTGGAAACGGGATTTCTCAGTATACACATAGACAGATGAATTCCCAGTAACTTCTTTGTGTTGTGTCTATTCAACTCACAGAGCTGAACCTTCCTTTAGACAGAGCAGTTTGCAAACACTCTTTTTGTGGAATTTGCAAGTGGAGATTTCAAGCGATTTCAGGCCAAACTTAGAAAGGGAAATATCTTTGCATAAAAACTAGACAGAATCATTCTCAGAAACTACTTTGTGTTGTGTGCGTTCCACTCACAGAGTTTAGCCTTTCTTTTCATAGAGCAGTTTGGAAACACTATGTTTGTTAAGTCTGCAAGGGGGTATTTAGACCTCTTTGACGCCTTCGTTGGAAACGGGATTTCTTCATATACAGCTAGACACATGAATTCTCAGTAACTTCTTTGTGTTCTGTGTATTCAACTCACAGAGCTGAACCTTTCTTTAGACAGAGCAGATTTGAAACACTCTTTTTGTGGATTTTACAAGTGGAGATTTCAAGCGATTTGAGACCAATTGTAGTAAAGGAAATATCCTCGTTTAAAAACTAGACAGAATCATTCTCAGAAACTACGTTGTGATGTGTGCGTTCAACTCACATCGTTTCACCTTTCTTTTCATAGAGCAGTTTGGAAACACTCTGTTTGTTAACTTTGGAAGAGGACATTTGGAACACTTTGAGGCCTTCGTTGGAAACGGGATTTCTCAGTATACTGCTAGACAGATGAATTCCCAGTAAGTTCTTTGTGTTGTGTCTATTCAACTCACAGAGTTGAACCTTCCTTTAGACAGAGCAGTTTGCAAACACTCTTTTTGTGGAATTTGCAAGTGGAGATTTCAAGCGATTTCAAGCCAATCTTAGAAAGGGAAATATCTTTGTATAAAAACTAGACAGAATCTTTCTCAGAAACTACTTTGTGTTCTGTGCATTCCACTCACAGAGTTTAACCTTTCTTTTCATAGAGTAGTTTGGAATCACTCTGTTTTTTAAGTCTGCAAGGGGATATTTAGACCTCTTTGACGCCTTCATTATAAACGGGATTTCTTCACATACAGCTAGACACATGAATTCTCAGTAACTTCTTTGTGTTGTGTGTATTCAACTCACAGAGTTGAAGCTTTCTTTAGACAGAGCAGATTTGAAACACTCTTTTTGTGGATTTTACAAGTGGAGATTTCAAGCGATTTGAGGCCAATTGTAGTAAAGGAAATATCCTCGTTTAAAAACTAGACAGAATCATTCTCAGAAACTACTTTGTGATGTGTGTGTTCAACTCACAGAGTTTCACCTTTCTTTTCATAGAGCAGTTTGGAAACACTCTGTTTGTTAAGTTTGCAAGAGGATATTTGGACCACTTTGAGGCCTTCGTTGGAAACGGGATTTCTCAGTATACAGCTAGACAGATGAATTCCCAGTAACTTCTTTGTGTTGTGTCTATTCAACTCACAGAGCTGAACCTTCCTTTAGACAGAGCAGTTTGCAAACACTCTTTTTGTGGAATTTGCAAGTGGAGATTTCAAGCGATTTCAGGCCAAACTTAGAAAGGGAAATATCTTTGTATAAAAACTAGACAGAATCATTCTCAGAAACTACGTTGTGTTGTGTGCGTTCCCCTCACAGAGTTTAACCTTTCTTTTCATAGAGCAGTTTGGAAACACTCTGTTTGTTAAGTCTGCAAGGGGATATTTAGACCTCTTTGACGCCTTCGTTGGAAACGGGATTTCTTCATATACAGGTAGACACATGAATCCACAGTAACTTCTTTGTGTTGTGTGTATTCAACTCACAGAGTTGAACCTTTCTTTAGACAGAGCAGATTTGAAACACTCTTTTTGTGGATTTTACAAGTGGAGATTTCAAGCGATTTGAGGCCAATTGTAGTAAAGGAAATATCCTCGTTTAAAAACTAGACAGAATCATTCTCAGAAACTACTTTGTGATGTGTGCGTTCAACTCACAGAGTTTCACCTTTCTTTTCATAGAGCAGTTTGGAATCACTTTGTTTCTTAAGTTTGCAAGAGGATGTTTGGACCACTTTGAGGCCTTCGTTGGAAACGGGATTTCTCAGTATAATGCTAGACAGATGAATTCCCAGTAAGTTCTTTGTGTTGTGTCTATTCAACTCACAGAGCTGAACCTTCCTTTAGACAGAGCAGTTTGCAAACACTCTTTTTGTGGAATTTGCAAGTGGAGATTTCAAGCGATATCAGGCCAATCTTAGAAAGGGAAATATCTTTGTATAAAAACTAGACAGAATCTTTCTCAGAAACTACTTTGTGTTCTGTGCGTTCCACTCACAGAGTTTAACCTTTCTTTTCATAGAGCAGTTTGGAATCACTCTGTTTTTTAAGTCTGCAAGGGGATATTTAGACCTCTATGACACCTTCATTATAAACGGGATTTCTTCATATACAGCTAGACACATGAATTCTCAGTAACTTCTTTTTGTTGTGTGTATTCAACTCACAGAGTTGAACCTTTCTTTAGACAGAGCAGATTTGAAACACTCTTTTTGTGGATTTTACAAGTGGAGATTTCAAGCGATTTGAGGCCAATTGTAGTAAACGAAATATCCTCGTTTAAAAACTAGACAGAATCATTCTCAGAAACTACTTTGTGATGTGTGTGTTCAACTCACAGAGTTTTACCTTTCTTTTCATAGAGCAGTTTGGAAACACTCTGTTTGTTAAGTTTGCAAGAGGATATTTGGACCACATTGAGGCCTTCGTTGGAAACGGGATTTCTCAGTATACACATAGACAGATGAATTCCCAGTAACTTCTTTGTGTTGTGTCTATTCAACTCACAGAGCTGAACCTTCCTTTAGACAGAGCAGTTTGCAAACACTCTTTTTGTGGAATTTGCAAGTGGAGATTTCAAGCGATTTCAGGCCAAACTTAGAAAGGGAAATATCTTTGCATAAAAACTAGACAGAATCATTCTCAGAAACTACTTTGTGTTGTGTGCGTTCCACTCACAGAGTTTAACCTTTCTTTTCATAGAGCAGTTTGGAAACACTATGTTTGTTAAGTCTGCAAGGGGATATTTAGACCTCTTTGACGCCTTCGTTGGAAAAGGGATTTCTTCATATACAGCTAGACACATGAATTCTCAGTAACTTCTTTGTGTTGTGTGTATTCAACTCACAGAGCTGAACCTTTCTTTAGACAGAGCAGATTTGAAACCCTCTTTTTGTGGATTTTACAAGTGGAGATTTCAAGCGATTTGAGGCCAATTGTAGTAAAGGAAATATCGTCGTTTAAAAACTAGACAGAATCATTCTCGGAAACTACTTTGTGTTCTGTGCGTTCCACTCACAGAGTTTAACCTTTCTTTTCATAGAGCAGTTTGGAATCACTCTGTTTTTTAAGTCTGCAAGGGGATATTTAGACCTCTTTGACGCCTTCATTATAAACGGGATTTCTTCATATACAGCTAGACACATGAATTCTCAGTAACTTCTTGGTGTTGTGTGTATTCAACTCACAGAGTTGAACCTTTCTTTAGACAGAGCAGATTTGAAACACTCTTTTTGTGGATTTTACAAGTGGAGATTTCAAGCGATTTGAGGCCAATTGTAGTAAAGGAAATATCCTCGTTTAAAAACTAGACAGAATCATTCTCAGAAACTACTTTGTGATGTGTGTGTTCAACTCACAGACTTTCACCTTTCTTTTCATAGAGCAGTTTGGAAACACTCTGTTTGTTAACTTTGGAAGAGGACATTTGGACCACTTTGAGGCCTTCGTTGGAAACGGGATTTCTCAGTATACTGCTAGGCAGATGAATTCCCAGTAACTTCTTTGTGTTGTGTGTATTCACCTCAGAGAGTTAAACCGTCCTTTAGACAGAGCAGTTTGGAAACACTCTTTTTGTGGAATTTGCAACTGGACATTTCAAGCGATTTGAGGAAAATTGTAGTCAAGGAAATATCTTCGTTTAAAAACTACACAGAATCATTCTCAGAGACTACTTTGTGATGTGTGCGTTCAACTCACAGTTTAACCTTTCTTTTCATAGAGCAGTTTGGAAACACTCTGTTTCTTAAGTTTGCAAGAGGATATTTGGACCACTTTGAGGCCTTCGTTGGAAACGGGATTTCTCAGTATAATGCTAGACAGATGAATTCCCAGTAAGTTCTTTGGGTTGTGTCTATTCAACTCACAGAGTTGAACCTTCCTTTAGACAGAGCAGTTTGCAAACTCTCTTTTTGTGGAATTTGCAAGTGGAGATTTCAAGCGATTTCAGGCCAATCTTAGAAAGGGAAATATCTTTGTATAAAAACTAGACAGAATCTTTCTCAGAAACTACTTTGTGTTCTGTGCGTTCCACTCACAGAGTTTAACCTTTCTTTTCATAGAGTAGTTTGGAATCACTCTGTTTTTTAAGTCTGCAAGGGGATATTTAGACCTCTTTGACGCCTTCATTATAAACGGGATTTCTTCATATACAGCTAGACACATGAATTCTCAGTAACTTCTTTGTGTTGTGTGTATTCAACTCACAGATTTGAACCTTTCTTTAGACAGAGCAGATGTGAAACACTCTTTTTGTGGATTTTACAAGTGGAGATTTCAAGCGATTTGAGGCCAATTGTAGTAAAGGAAATATCCTCGTTTAAAAACTAGACAGAATCATTCTCAGAAACTACTTTGTGATGTGTGTGTTCAACTCACAGAGTTTCACCTTTCTTTTCATAGAGCAGTTTGGAAACACTCTGTTTGTTAAGTTTGCAAGAGGATATTTGGACCACTTTGAGGCCTTCGTTGGAAACGGGATTTCTCAGTATACAGCTAGACAGATGAATTCCCAGTAACTTCTTTGTGTTGTGTCTATTCAACTCACAGAGCTGAACCTTCCTTTAGACAGAGCAGTTTGCAAACACTCTTTTTGTGGAATTTGCAAGTGGAGATTTCAAGCGATTTCAGGCCAATCTTAGAAAGGGAAATATCTTTGTATAAAAACTAGACAGAATCTTTGTCAGAAACTACTTTGTGTTCTGTGCGTTCCACTCAAAGAGTTTAACCTTTCTTTTCATAGAATAGTTTGGAATCACTCTGTTTTTTAAGTCTGCAAGGGGATATTTAGACCTCTTTGACGCCTTCATTATAAAAGGGATTTCTTCACATACAGCTAGACACATGAATTCTCAGTAACTTCTTTGTGTTGTGTGTATTCAACTCACAGAGTTGAAGCTTTCTTTAGATAGAGCAGATTTGAAACACTCTTTTTGTGGATTTTACAAGTGGAGATTTCAAGCGATTTGAGGCCAATTGTAGTAAAGGAAATATCCTCGTTTAAAAACTAGACAGAATCATTCTCAGAAACTACTTTGTGATGTGTGTGTTCAACTCACAGAGTTTCACCTTTCTTTTCATAGAGCAGTTTGGAAACACTCTGTTTGTTAAGTTTGCAAGAGGATATTTGGACCACACTGAGGCCTTCGTTGGAAACGGGATTTCTCAGTATACACCTAGACAGATGAATTCCCAGTAACTTCTTTGTGTTGTGTCTATTCAACTCACAGAGCTGAAACTTCCTTTAGACAGAGCAGTTTGCAAACACTCTTTGTGTGGAATTTGCAAGTGGAGATTTCAAGCGATTTCAGGCCAAACTTAGAAAGGGAAATATCTTTGTATAAAAACTAGACAGAATCATTCTCAGAAACTACTTTGTGTTGTGTGCGTTCCCCTCACAGAGTTTTACCTTTCTTTTCATAGAGCAGTTTGGAAACACTCTGTTTGTTAAGTCTGCAAGGGGATTTTTAGACCTCTTTGACGCCTTCGTTGGAAACGGGATTTCTTCATATACAGGTAAACACATGAATCCTCAGTAACTTCTTTGTGTTGTGTGTATTCAACTCACAGAGTTGAACCTTTCTTTAGACAGAGCAGATTTGAAACACTATTTTTGTGGATTTTACAAGTGGAGATTTGAAGCGATTTGAGGCCAATTGTAGTAAAGGAAATATCCTCGTTTAAAAACTAGACAGAATCATTCTCAGAAACTACTTTGTGATGTGTGCGTTGAACTCACAGAGTTTAACCTTTCTTTTCATAGAGCAGTTTGGAATCACTCTGTTTTTTAAGTCTGCAAGGGGATATTTAGACCTCTTTGACGCCTTCATTATAAACGGGATTTCTTCATATACAGCTAGACACATGAATTCTCAGTAACTTCTTTGTGTTGTGTGTATTCAACTCACAGAGTTGAACCTTTCTTTAGACAGAGCAGATTTGAAACACTCTTTTTGTGGATTTTACAAGTGGAGATTTCAAGCGAATGGAGGCCAATTGTAGTAAAGGAAATATCCTCGTTTAAAAACTAGACAGAATCATTCTCAGAAACTACTTTGTGATGTGTGTGTTCAACTCACAGACTTTCACCTTTCTTTTCATAGAGCAGTTTGGAAACACTCTGTTTCTTAAGTTTGCAAGAGGATATTTGGACCACATTGAGGCCTTCTTTGGAAACGGGATTTCTCAGTATAATGCTAGACAGATGAATTCCCAGTAAGTTCTTTGTGTTGTGTCTATTCAACTCACAGAGTTGAACCTTCCTTTAGACAGAGCAGTTTGCAAACACTCTTTTTGTGGAATTTGCAAGTGGAGATTTCAAGCGATTTCAGGCCAATCTTAGAAAGGGAAATATCTTTGTATAAAAACTAGACAGAATCTTTCTCAGAAACTACTTTGTGTTCTGTGCGTTCCACTCAAAGAGTTTAACCTTTCTTTTCATAGAGTAGTTTGGAATCACTCTGTTTTTTAAGTCTGCAAGGGGATATTTAGACCTCTTTGACGCCTTCATTATAAACGGAATTTCTTCACATACAGCTAGACACATGAATTCCAGTAACATCTTTGTGTTGTGTGTATTCAACTCACAGAGTTGAAGCTTTCTTTAGACAGAGCAGATTTGAAACAATCTTTTTGTGGATTTTACAAGTGGAGATTTCAAGCGATTTGAGGCCAATTGTAGTAAAGGAAATATCCTCGTTTAAAAACTAGACAGAATCATTCTCAGAAACTACTTTGTGATGTGTGCGTTCAACTCACAGAGTTTCACCTTTCTTTTCATAGAGCAGTTTGGAATCACTCTGTTTCTTAAGTTTGCAAGAGGATGTTTGGACCACTTTGAGGCCTTCGTTGGAAAAGTTATTTCTCAGTATAATGCTAGACAGATGAATTCCCAGTAAGTTCTTTGTGTTGTGTCTATTCAACTCACAGAGTTGAACCTTCCTTTAGACAGGGCAGTTTGCAAACACTCTTTTTGTGGAATTTGCAAGTGGAGATTTCAAGCGATTTCAGGCCAATCTTAGAAAGGGAAATATCTTTGTATAAAAACTAGACAGAATCTTTCTCAGAAACTAATTTGTGTTCTGTGCGTTCCACTCACAGAGTTTAACCTTTCTTTTCATAGAGCAGTTTGGAATCACTCTGTTTTTTAAGTCTGCAAGGGGATATTTAGACCTCTTTGACGCCTTCATTATAAACGGGATTTCTTCATATACAGCTAGACACATGAATTCTCAGAAACTTGTTTTTGTTGTGTGTATTCAACTCACAGAGTTTAACCTTTCTTTAGACAGAGCAGATTTGAAACACTCTTTTTGTGGATTTTACAAGTGGAGATTTCAAGCGATTTGAGGCCAATTGTAGTAAAGGAAATATCCTCGTTTAAAAACTAGACAGAATCATTCTCAGAAACTACTTTGTGATGTGTGTGTTCAACTCACAGAGTTTCACCTTTCTTTTCATAGAGCAGTTTGGAAACACTCTGTTTGTTAAGTTTGCAAGAGGATATTTGGACCACTTTGAGGCCTTCGTTGGAAACGGGATTTCTCAGTATACAGCTAGACAGATGAATTCCCAGTAACTTCTTTGTGTTGTGTCTATTCAACTCACAGAGCTGAACCTTCCTTTAGACAGAGCAGTTTGCAAACACTCTTTTTGTGGAATTTGCAAGTGGAGATTTCAAGCGATTTCAGGCCAAACTTAGAAAGGGAAATATCTTTGCATAAAAACTAGACAGAATCATTCTCAGAAACTACTTTGTGTTGTGTGCGTTCCACTCACAGAGTTTAACCTTTCTTTTCATAGAGCAGTTTGGAAACACTCTGTTTGTTAAGTCTGCAAGGGGATATTTAGACCTCTTTGACGCCTTCGTTGGAAACGGGATTTCTTCATATACAGCTAGACACATGAATTCTCAGTAACTTCTTTGTGTTGTCTGTATTCAACTCACAGAGCTGAACCTTTCTTTAGAAAGAGCAGATTTGAAACACTCTTTTTGTGGATTTTACAAGTGGAGATTTCAAGCTATTTGAGGCCAATTGTAGTAAAGGAAATATCCTCGTTTAAAAACTAGACAGAATCATTCTCAGAAACTACTTTGTGATGTGAGCGTTCAACTCACAGAGTTTCACCTTTCTTTTCATAGAGCAGTTTGGAAACACTCTGTTTCTTAAGTTTGCAAGAGGATATTTGGACCACTTTGAGGCCTTCGTTGGAAACGGGATTTCTCAGTATAATGCTAGACAGATGAATTCCCAGTAAGTTCTTTGTGTTGTGTCTATTCAACTCACAGAGTTGAACCTTCCTTTAGACAGAGCAGTTTGCAAACACTCTTTTTGTGGAATTTGCAAGTGGAGATTTCAAGCGATTTCAGGCCAATCTTAGAAAGGGAAATATCTTTGTATAAAAACTAGACAGAATCTTTCTCAGAAACTACTTTGTGTTCTGTGGGTTCCACTCAAAGAGTTTAACCTTTCTTTTCATAGAGCAGTTTGGAATCACTCTGTTTGTTAAGTCTGCAAGGGGATATTTAGATCTCTTTTACGCCTTCATTATAAACGGGATTTCTTCACATACAGCTAGACACATGAATTCTCAGTAACTTCTTTGTGTTGTGTGTATTCAACTCACAGAGTTGAAGCTTTCTTTAGACAGAGCAGATTTGAAACACTCTTTTTGTGGATTTTACAAGTGGAGATTTCAAGCGATTTGAGGCCAATTGTAGTAAAGGAAATATCCTCGTTTAAAAACTAGACAGAATCATTCTCAGAAACTACTTTGTGATGTGTGTGTTCAACTCACAGAGTTTCACCTTTCTTTTCATAGAGCAGTTAGGAAACACTCTGTTTGTTAAGTTTGCAAGAGGATATTTGGACCACTTTGAGGCCTTCGTTGGAAACGGGATTTCTCAGTATACAGCTAGACAGATGAATTCCCAGTAACTTCTTTGTGTTGTGTCTATTCAACTCACAGAGCTGAACCTTCCTTTAGACAGAGCAGTTTGCAAACACTCTTTTTGTGGAATTTGCAAGTGGAGATTTCAAGCGATTTCAGGCCAAACTTAGAAAGGGAAATATCTTTGCATAAAAACTAGACAGAATCATTCTCAGAAACTACTTTGTGTTGTGTGCGTTCCACTCACAGAGTTTAACCTTTCTTTTCATAGAGCAGTTTGGAAACACTTTGTTTGTTAAGTCTGCAAGGGGATATTTAGACCTCTTTGACGCCTTCGTTGGAAACGGGATTTCTTCATATACAGCTAGACACATGAATTCTCAGTAACTTCTTTGTGTTGTCTGTATTCAACTCACAGAGCTGAACCTTTCTTTAGAAAGAGCAGATTTGAAACACTCTTTTTGTGGATTTTACAAGTGGAGATTTCAAGCTATTTGAGGCCAATTGTAGTAAAGGAAATATCCTCGTTTAAAAACTAGACAGAATCATTCTCAGAAACTACTTTGTGATGTGAGCGTTCAACTCACAGAGTTTCACCTTTCTTTTCATAGAGCAGTTTGGAAACACTCTGTTTCTTAAGTTTGCAAGAGGATATTTGGACCACTTTGAGGCCTTCGTTGGAAACGGGATTTCTCAGTATAATGCTAGACAGATGAATTCCCAGTAAGTTCTTTGTGTTGTGTCTATTCAACTCACAGAGTTGAACCTTCCTTTAGACAGAGCAGTTTGCAAACACTCTTTTTGTGGAATTTGCAAGTGGAGATTTCAAGCGATTTCAGGCCAATCTTAGAAAGGGAAATATCTTTGTATAAAAACTAGACAGAATCTTTCTCAGAAACTACTTTGTGTTCTGTGCGTTCCACTCAAAGAGTTTAACCTTTCTTTTCATAGAGCAGTTTGGAATCACTCTGTTTGTTAAGTCTGCAAGGGGATATTTAGACCTCTTTGACGCCTTCGTTGGAAACGGGATTTCTTCATATACAGGTAAACACATGAATCCTCAGTAACTTCTTTGTGTTGTGTGTATTCAACTCACAGAGTTGAACCTTTCTTTAGACAGAGCAGATTTGAAACACTATTTTTGTGGATTTTACAAGTGGAGATTTCAAGCGATTTGAGGCCAATTGTAGTAAAGGAAATATCCTCGTTTAAAAACTAGACAGAATCATTCTCAGAAACTACTTTGTGATGTGTGCGTTGAACTCACAGAGTTTCACCTTTCTTTGCATAGAGCAGTTTGGAATCACTCTGTTTCTTAAGTTTGCAAGAGGATGTTTGGACCACTTTGAGGCCTTCGTTGGAAACGGGATTTCTCAGTATAATGCTAGACAGATGAATTCCCAGTAAGTTCTTTGTGTTGTGTCTATTCAACTCACAGAGTTGAACCTTCCTTTAGACAGAGCAGTTTGCAAACACTCTTTTTGTGGAATTTGCAAGTGGAGATTTCAAGCGATTTCAGGCCAATCTTAGAAAGGGAAATATCTTTGTATAAAAACTAGACACAATCTTTCTCAGAAACTACTTTGTGTTCTGTGCGTTCCACTCACAGAGTTTAACCTTTCTTTTCATAGAGCAGTTTGGAATCACTCTGTTTTTTAAGTCTGCAAGGGGATATTTAGACCTCTTTGACGCCTTCATTATAAACGGGATTTCTTCATATACAGCTAGACACATGAATTCTCAGAAACTTGTTTTTGTTGTGTGTATTCAACTCACAGAGTTGAACCTTTCTTTAGACAGAGCAGATTTCAAACACTCTTTTTGTGGATTTTACAAGTGGAGATTTCAAGCGATTTGAGGCGAATTGTAGTAAAGGAAATATCGTCGTTTAAAAACTAGACAGAATCATTCTCGGAAACTACTTTGTGTTCTGTGCGTTCCACTCACAGAGTTTAACCTTTCTTTTCATAGAGCAGTTTGGAATCACTCTGTTTTTTAAGTCTGCAAGGGGATATTTAGACCTCTTTGACGCCTTCATTATAAACGGGATTTCTTCATATACAGCTAGACACATGAATTCTCAGTAACTTCTTGGTGTTGTGTGAATTCAACTCACAGAGTTGAACCTTTCTTTAGACAGAGTAGATTTGAAACACTCTTTTTGTGGATTTTACAAGTGGAGATTTCAAGCGATTTGAGGCCAATTGTAGTAAAGGAAATATCCTCGTTTAAAAACTAGACAGAATCATTCTCAGAAACTACTTTGTGATGTGTGTGTTCAACTCACAGACTTTCACCTTTCTTTTCATAGAGCAGTTTGGAAACACTCTGTTTGTTAACTTTGGAAGAGGACATTTGGAGCACTTTGAGGCCTTCGTTGGAAACGGGATTTCTCAGTATACTGCTAGGCAGATGAATTCCCAGTAACTTCTTTGTGTTGTGTGTATTCACCTCAGAGAGTTAAACCGTCCTTTAGACAGAGCAGTTTGGAAACACTCTTTTTGTGGAATTTGCAACTGGACATTTCAAGCGATTTGAGGAAAATTGTAGTCAAGGAAATATCTTCGTTTAAAAACTACACAGAATCATTCTCAGGGACTACTTTGTGATGTGTGCGTTCAACTCACAGTTTAACCTTTCTTTTCATAGAGCAGTTTGGAAACACTCTGTTTCTTAAGTTTGCAAGAGGATATTTGGACCACTTTGAGGCCTTCGTTGGAAACGGGATTTCTCAGTATAATGCTAGACAGATGAATTCCCAGTAAGTTCTTTGGGTTGTGTCTATTCAACTCACAGAGTTGAACCTTCCTTTAGAGAGAGCAGTTTGCAAACTCTCTTTTTGTGGAATTTGCAAGTGGAGATTTCAAGCGATTTCAGGCCAATCTTAGAATGGGAAATATCTTTGTATAAAAACTAGACAGAATCTTTCTCAGAAACTACTTTGTGTTCTGTGCGTTCCACTCACAGAGTTTAACCTTTCTTTTCATAGAGTAGTTTGGAATCACTCTGTTTTTTAAGTCTGCAAGGGGATATTTAGACCTCTTTGACGCCTTCATTATAAACGGGATTTCTTCATATACAGCTAGACACATGAATTCTCAGTAACTTCTTTGTGTTGTGTGTATTCAACTCACAGAGTTGAACCTTTCTTTAGACAGAGCAGATGTGAAACACTCTTTTTGTGGATTTTACAAGTGGAGATTTCAAGCGATTTGAGGCCAATTGTAGTAAAGGAAATATCCTCGTTTAAAAACTAGACAGAATCATTCTCAGAAACTACTTTGTGATGTGTGTGTTCAACTCACAGAGTTTCACCTTTCTTTTCATAGAGCAGTTTGGAAACACTCTGTTTGTTAAGTTTGCAAGAGGATATTTGGACCACTTTGAGGCCTTCGTTGGAAACGGGATTTCTCAGTATACATCTAGACAGATGAATTCCCAGTAACTTCTTTGTGTTGTGTCTATTCAACTCACAGAGCTGAACCTTCCTTTAGACAGAGCAGTTTGCAAACACTCTTTTTGTGGAATTTGCAAGTGGAGATTTCAAGCGATTTCAGGCCAATCTTAGAAAGGGAAATATCTTTGTATAAAAACTAGACAGAATCTTTGTCAGAAACTACTTTGTGTTCTGTGCGTTCCACTCAAAGAGTTTAACCTTTCTTTTCATAGAATAGTTTGGAATCACTCTGTTTTTTAAGTCTGCAAGGGGATATTTAGACCTCTTTGACGCCTTCATTATAAACGGGATTTCTTCTCATACAGCTAGACACATGAATTCTCAGTAACTTCTTTGTGTTGTGTGTATTCAACTCACAGAGTTGAAGCTTTCTTTAGATAGAGCAGATTTGAAACACTCTTTTTGTGGATTTTACAAGTGGAGATTTCAAGCGATTTGAGGCCAATTGTAGTAAAGGAAATATCCTCGTTTAAAAACTAGACAGAATCATTCTCAGAAACTACTTTGTGATGTGTGTGTTCAACTCACAGTTTTTCACCTTTCTTTTCATAGAGCAGTTTGGAAACACTCTGTTTGTTAAGTTTGCAAGAGGATATTTGGACCACACTGAGGCCTTCGTTGGAAACGGGATTTCTCAGTATACACCTAGACAGATGAATTCCCAGTAACTTCTTTGTGTTGTGTCTATTCAACTCACAGAGCTGAAACTTCCTTTAGACAGAGCAGTTTGCAAACACTCTTTGTGTGGAATTTGCAAGTGGAGATTTCAAGCGATTTCAGGCCAAACTTAGAAAGGGAAATATCTTTGTATAAAAACTAGACAGAATCATTCTCAGAAACTACTTTGTGTTGTGTGCGTTCCCCTCACAGAGTTTTACCTTTCTTTTCATAGAGCAGTTTGGAAACACTCTGTTTGTTAAGTCTGCAAGGGGATATTTAGACCTCTTTGACGCCTTCGTTGGAAACGGGATTTCTTCATATACAGGTAAACACATGAATCCTCAGTAACTTCTTTGTGTTGTGTGTATTCAACTCACAGAGTTGAACCTTTCTTTAGACAGAGCAGATTTGAAACACTATTTTTGTGGATTTTACAAGTGGAGATTTCAAGCGATTTGAGGCCAATTGTAGTAAAGGAAATATCCTCGTTTAAAAACTAGACAGAATCATTCTCAGAAACTACTTTGTGATGTGTGCGTTGAACTCACAGAGTTTCACCTTTCTTTGCATAGAGCAGTTTGGAATCACTCTGTTTCTTAAGTTTGCAAGAGGATGTTTGGACCACTTTGAGGCCTTCGTTGGAAAAGTTATTTCTCAGTATAATGCCAGACAGATGAATTCCCAGTAAGTTCTTTGTGTTGTGTCTATTCAACTCACAGAGCTGAACCTTCCTTTAGACAGAGCAGTTTGCAAACACTCTTTTTGTGGAATTTGCAAGTGGAGATTTCAAGCGATTTCAGGCCAAACTTAGAAAGGGAAATATCTTTGCATAAAAACTAGACAGAATCATTCTCAGTAACTAATTTGTGTTGTGTGCGTTCCACTCACAGAGTTTAACCTTTCTTTTCATAGAGCAGTGTGGAAACACTCTGTTTGTTAAGTCTGCAAGGGGATATTTAGACCTCTTTGACGCCTTCGTTGGAAACGGGATTTCTTCATATACAGCTAGACACATGAATTCTCAGTAACTTCTTTGTGTTGTGTGTATTCAACTCACAGAGTTGAACCTTTCTTTAGACAGAGCAGATTTCAAACACTCTTTTTGTGGATTTTACAAGTGGAGATTTCAAGCGATTTGAGGCCAATTGTAGTAAAGGAAATATCCTTGTTTAAAAACTAGACAGAATCATTCTCAGAAACTACTTTGTGATGTGTGCGTTCAACTCACAGAGTTTCACCTTTCTTTTCATAGAGCAGTTTGGAAACACTCTGTTTGTTAAGTTTGCAAGAGGATATTTGGACCACTTTGAGGCCTTCGTTGGAAACGGGATTTCTCAGTATAATGCTAGACAGATGAATTCCCAGTAAGTTCTTTGGGTTGTGTCTATTCAACTCACAGAGTTGAACCTTCCTTTAGACAGAGCAGTTTGCAAACACTCTTTTTGTGGAATTTGCAAGTGGAGATTTCAAGCGATTTCAGGCCAATCTTAAAAAGGGAAATATCTTTGTATAAAAACTAGACAGAGTCTTTCTCAGAAACTACTTTGTGTTCTGTGCGTTCCACTCAAAGAGTTTAACCTTTCTTTTCATAGAGCAGTTTGGAATCACCCTGTTTTTTAAGTCTGCAAGGGGATATTTAGACCTCTTTGACGCCTTCGTTGGAAACGGGATTTCTTCATATACAGCTAGACACATGAATTCTCAGTAACTTCTTTGTGTTGTGTGTATTCAACTCACAGAGTTGAACCTTTCTTTAGACAGAGCAGATTTGAAACACTCTTTTTGTGGATTTTACAAGTGGAGATTTCAAGCGATTTGAGGCCAATTGTAGTAAAGGAAATATCCTCGTTTAAAAACTAGACAGAATCATTCTCAGAAACTACTTTGTGATGTGTGTGTTCAACTCACAGAGTTTCACCTTTCTTTTCATAGAATAGTTAGGAAACACTCTGTTTGTTAAGTTTGCAAGAGGATATTTGGACCACTTTGAGGCCTTCGTTGGAAACGGGATTTCTCAGTAAACAGCTAGACAGATGAATTCCCAGTAACTTCTATGTGTTGTGTCTATTCAACTCACAGAGTTGAACCTTCCTTTAGACAGAGCAGTTTGCAAACACTCTTTTTGTGGAATTTGCAAGTGGAGATTTCAAGCGATTTCAGGCCAAACTTAGAAAGGGAAATATCTTTGTATAAAAACTAGACAGAATCATTCTCAGAACCTACTTTGTGTTGTGTGCGTTCCACTCACAGAGTTTAACCTTTCTTTTCATAGAGCAGTTTGGAAACACTCTGTTTTTTAAGTCTGCAAGGGGATATTTAGACCTCTTTGACGCCTTCGTTGGAAACGGGATTTCTTCATATACAGCTAGACAGATGAATTCTCAGTAACTTCTTTGTGTTGTGTGTATTCAACTCACAGAGTTGATCCTTTCTTTAGACAGAGCAGATTTGAAACACTCTTTTTGTGGATTTTACAAGTGGAGATTTCAAGCGATTTGAGGCCAATTGTAGTAAAGGAAATATCGTCGTTTAAAAACTAGACAGAATCATTCTCGGAAACTACTTTGTGTTCTGTGCGTTCCACTCACAGAGTTTAACCTTTCTTTTCATAGAGCAGTTTGGAATCACTCTGTTTTTTAAGTCTGCAAGGGGATATTTAGACCTCTTTGACGCCTTCATTATAAACGGGATTTCTTCATATACAGCTAGACACATGAATTCTCAGTAACTTCTTTGTGTTGTGTGTATTCAACTCACAGAGTTGAACCTTTCTTTAGACAGAGCAGATTTGAAACACTCTTTTTGTGGATTTTACAAGTGGAGATTTCAAGCGAATTGAGGCCAATTGTAGTAAAGGAAATATCCTCGTTTAAAAACTAGACAGAATCATTCTCAGAAACTACTTTGTGATGTGTGTGTTCAACTCACAGACTTTCACCTTTCTTTTCATAGAGCAGTTTGGAAACACTCTGTATGTTAACTTTGGAAGAGGACATTTGGAACACTTTGAGGCCTTCGTTGGAAACGGGATTTCTCAGTATACTGCTAGACAGATGAATTCCCAGTAAGTTCTTTGTGTTGTGTCTATTCAACTCACAGAATTGAACCTTCCTTTAGACAGAGCAGTTTGCAAACACTCTTTTTGTGGAATTTGCAAGTGGAGATTTCAAGCGATTTCAGGCCAATCTTAGTAAGGGAAATATCTTTGCATAAAAACTAGACAGAATCTTTCTCAGAAACTACTTTGTGTTGTGTGCGTTCCACTCACAGAGTTTAACCTTTCTTTTCATAGAGCAGTTTGGAAACACTATGTTTGTTAAGTCTGCAAGGGGATATTTAGACCTCTTTGACGCCTTCGTTGGAAACGGGATTTCTTCATATACAGCTAGACACATGAATTCTCAGTAACTTCTTTGTGTTGTCTGTATTCAACTCACAGAGCTGAACCTTTCTTTAGACAGAGCAGATTTGAAACACTCTTTTTGTGGATTTTACAAGTGGAGATTTCAAGCGATTTGAGACCAATTGTAGTAAAGGAAATATCCTCGTTTAAAAACTAGACAGAATCATTCTCAGAAACTACTTTGTGATGTGTGCGTTCAACTCACATCGTTTCACCTTTCTTTTCATAGAGCAGTTTGGAAACACTCTGTTTCTTAAGTTTGCAAGAGGATATTTGGAACACATTGAGGACTTCTTTGGAAACGGGATTTCTCAGTATAATGCTAGACAGATGAATTCCCAGTAAGTTCTTTGTGTTGTGTCTATTCAACTCACAGAGTTGAACCTTCCTTTAGACAGAGCAGTTTGCAAACACTCTTTTTGTGGAATTTGCAAGTGGAGATTTCAAGCGATTTCAGGCCAATCTTAGAAAGGGAAATATCTTTGTATAAAAACTAGACAGAATCTTTGTCAGAAACTACTTTGTGTTCTGTGCGTTCCACTCAAAGAGTTTAACCTTTCTTTTCATAGAGTAGTTTGGAATCACTCTGTTTTTTAAGTCTGCAAGGGGATATTTAGACCTCTTTGACGTCTTCATTATAAACGGGATTTCTTCACATACAGCTAGACACATGAATTCTCAGTAACTTCTTTCTGTTGTGTGTATTCAACTCACAGAGTTGAAACTTTCTTTAGACAGAGCAGATTTGAAACACTCTTTTTGTGGATTTTACAAGTGGAGATTTCAAGCGATTTGAGGCCAATTGTAGTAAAGGAAATATCCTCCTTTAAAAACTAGACAGAATCATTCTCAGAAACTACTTTGTGATGTGTGTGTTCAACTCACAGAGTTTCACCTTTCTTTTCATAGAGCAGTTTGGAAACACTCTGTTTGTTAAGTTTGCAAGAGGATATTTGGACCACTTTGAGGCCTTCGTTGGAAACGGGATTTCTCAGTATACAGCTAGACAGATGAATTCCCAGTAACTTCTTTGTGTTGTGTCTATTCAACTCACAGAGCTGAACCTTCCTTTAGACAGAGCAGTTTGCAAACACTCTTTTTGTGGAATTTGCAAGTGGAGATTTCAAGCGATTTCAGGCCAAACTTAGAAAGGGAAATATCTTTGTATAAAAACTAGACAGAATCATTCTCAGAAACTACGTTGTGTTGTGTGCGTTCCCCTCACAGAGTTTAACCTTTCTTTTCATAGAGCAGTTTGGAAACATCTGTTTGTTAAGTCTGCAAGGGGATATTTAGACCTCTTTGACGCCTTCGTTGGAAACGGGATTTCTTCATATACAGGTAGACACATGAATCCTCAGTAACTTCTTTGTGTTGTGTGTATTCAACTCACAGAGTTGAACCTTTCTTTAGACAGAGCAGATTTAAAACACTCTTTTTGTGGATTTTACAAGTGGAGATTTCAAGCGATTTGAGGCCAATTGTAGTAAAGGAAATATCCTCGTTTAAAAACTAGACAGAATCATTCTCAGAAACTACTCTGTGATGTGTGCGTTCAACTCACAGAGTTTCACCTTTCTTTTCATAGAGCAGTTTGGAATCACTCTGTTTCTTAAGTTTGCAAGAGGATGTTTGGACCACTTTGAGGCCTTCGTTGGAAACGGGATTTCTCAGTATAATGCTAGACAGATGAATTCCCAGTAAGTTCTTTGTGTTGTGTCTATTCAACTCACAGAGTTGAACCTTCCTTTAGACAGAGCAGTTTGCAAACACTCTTTTTGTGGAATTTGCAAGTGGAGATTTCAAGCGATTTCAGGCCAATCTTAAAAAGGGAAATATCTTTGTATAAAAACTAGACAGAGTCTTTCTCAGAAACTACTTTGTGTTCTGTGCGTTCCACTCACAGAGTTTAACCTTTCTTTTCATAGAGCAGTTTGGAATCACTCTGTTTTTTAAGTCTGCAAGGGGATATTTAGACCTCTTTGACGCCTTCGTTGGAAACGGGATTTCTTCATATACAGCTAGATACATGAATTCTCAGTAACTTCTTTGTGTTGTGTGTATTCAACTCACAGAGTTGAACCTTTCTTTAGACAGAGCAGATTTGAGACACTCTTTTTGTGGATTTTACAAGTGGAGATTTCAAGCGATTTGAGGCCAATTGTAGTAAAGGAAATATCCTCGTTTAAAAACTAGACAGAATCATTCTCAGAAACTACTTTGTGATGTGTGTGTTCAACTCACAGAGTTTCACCTTTCTTTTCATAGAGCAGTTTGGAAACACTCTGTTTGTTAAGTTTGCAAGAGGATATTTGGACCACTTTGAGGCCTTCGTTGGAAACGGGATTTCTCAGTAAACAGCTAGACAGATGAATTCCCAGTAACTTCTATGTGTTGTGTCTATTCAACTCACAGAGTTGAACCTTCCTTTAGACAGAGCAGTTTGCAAACACTCTTTTTGTGGAATTTGCAAGTGGAGATTTCAAGCGATTTCAGGCCAAACTTAGAAAGGGAAATATCTTTGTATAAAAACTAGACAGAATCATTCTCAGAACCTACTTTGTGTTGTGTGCGTTCCACTCACAGAGTTTAACCTTTCTTTTCATAGAGCAGTTTGGAAACACTCTGTTTTTTAAGTCTGCAAGGGGATATTTAGACCTCTTTGACGCCTTCGTTGGAAACGGGATTTCTTCATATACAGCTAGACAGATGAATTCTCAGTAACTTCTTTGTGTTGTGTGTATTCAACTCACAGAGTTGAACCTTTCTTTAGACAGAGCAGATTTGAAACACTCTTTTTGTGGATTTTACAATTGGAGATTTCAAGCGAATTGAGGCCAATTGTAGTAAAGGAAATATCCTCGTTTAAAAACTAGACAGAATCATTCTCAGAAACTACTTTGTGATGTGTGTGTTCAACTCACAGACTTTCACCTTTCTTTTCATAGAGCAGTTTGGAAACACTCTGTTTGTTAACTTTGGATGGGGACATTTGGAACACTTTGAGGCCTTCGTTGGAAACGGGATTTCTCAGTATACTGCTAGACAGATGAATTCCCAGTAAGTTCTTTGTGTTGTGTCTATTCAACTCACAGAGTTGAACCTTCCTTTAGACAGAGCAGTTTGCAAACACTCTTTTTGTGGAATTTGCAAGTGGAGATTTCAAGCGATTTCAGGCCAATCTTAAAAAGGGAAATATCTTTGTATAAAAACTAGACAGAGTCTTTCTCAGAAACTACTTTGTGTTCTGTGCGTTCCACTCACAGAGTTTAACCTTTCTTTTCATAGAGTAGTTTGGAATCATTCTGTTTTTTAAGTCTGCAAGGGGATATTTAGACCTCTTTGACGCCTTCGTTGGAAACGGGATTTCTTCATATACAGCTAGATACATGAATTCTCAGTAACTTCTTTGTGTTGTGTGTATTCAACTCACAGAGTTGAACCTTTCTTTAGACAGAGCAGATTTGAGACACTCTTTTTGTGGATTTTACAAGTGGAGATTTCAAGCGATTTGAGGCCAATTGTAGTAAAGGAAATATCCTCGTTTAAAAACTAGACAGAATCATTCTCAGAAACTACTTTGTGATGTGTGTGTTCAACTCACAGAGTTTCACCTTTCTTTTCATAGAGCAGTTTGGAAACACTCTGTTTGTTAAGTTTGCAAGAGGATATTTGGACCACTTTGAGGCCTTCGTTGGAAACGGGATTTCTCAGTAAACAGCTAGACAGATGAATTCCCAGTAACTTCTATGTGTTGTGTCTATTCAACTCACAGAGTTGAACCTTCCTTTAGACAGAGCAGTTTGCAAACACTCTTTTTGTGGAATTTGCAAGTGGAGATTTCAAGCGATTTCAGGCCAAACTTAGAAAGGGAAATATCTTTGTATAAAAACTAGACAGAATCATTCTCAGAAACTACTTTGTGTTGTGTGCGTTCCACTCACAGAGTTTAACCTTTCTTTTCATAGAGCAGTTTGGAAACACTCTGTTTTTTAAGTCTGCAAGGGGATATTTAGACCTCTTTGACGCCTTCGTTGGAAACGGGATTTCTTCATATACAGCTAGACAGATGAATTCTCAGTAACTTCTTTGTGTTGTGTGTATTCAACTCACAGAGTTGAACCTTTCTTTAGACAGAGCAGATTTGAAACACTCTTTTTGTGGATTTTACAAGTGGAGATTTCAAGCGAATTGAGGCCAATTGTAGTAAAGGAAATATCCTCGTTTAAAAACTAGACAGAATCATTCTCAGAAACTACTTTGTGATGTGTGTGTTCAACTCACAGACTTTCACCTTTCTTTTCATAGAGCAGTTTGGAAACACTCTGTTTGTTAACTTTGGATGGGGACATTTGGAACACTTTGAGGCCTTCGTTGGAAACGGGATTTCTCAGTATACTGCTAGACAGATGAATTCCCAGTAAGTTCTTTGTGTTGTGTCTATTCAACTCACAGAGTTGAACCTTCCTTTAGACAGAGCAGTTTGCAAACACTCTTTTTGTGGAATTTGCAAGTGGAGATTTCAAGCGATTTCAGGCCAATCTTAGAAAGGGAAATATCTTTGTATAAAAACTAGACAGAGTCTTTCTCAGAAACTACTTTGTGTTCTGTGCGTTCCACTCACAGAGTTTAACCTTTCTTTTCATAGAGCAGTTTGGAATCACTCTGTTTTTTAAGTCTGCAAGGGGATATTTAGACCTCTTTGACGCCTTCGTTGGAAACGGGATTTCTTCATATACAGCTAGATACATGAATTCTCAGTAACTTCTTTGTGTTGTGTGTATTCAACTCACAGAGTTGAACCTTTCTTTAGACAGAGCAGATTTGAGACACTCTTTTTGTGGATTTTACAAGTGGAGATTTCAAGCGATTTGAGGCCAATTGTAGTAAAGGAAATATCCTCGTTTAAAAACTAGACAGAATCATTCTCAGAAACTACTTTGTGATGTGTGTGTTCAACTCACAGAGTTTCACCTTTCTTTTCATAGAGCAGTTTGGAAACACTCTGTTTGTTAAGTTTGCAAGAGGATATTTGGACCACTTTGAGGCCTTCGTTGGAAACGGGATTTCTCAGTAAACAGCTAGACAGATGAATTCCCAGTAACTTCTATGTGTTGTGTCTATTCAACTCACAGAGTTGAACCTTCCTTTAGACAGAGCAGTTTGCAAACACTCTTTTTGTGGAATTTGCAAGTGGAGATTTCAAGCGATTTCAGGCCAAACTTAGAAAGGGAAATATCTTTGTATAAAAACTAGACAGAATCATTCTCAGAAACTACTTTGTGTTGTGTGCGTTCCACTCACAGAGTTTAACCTTTCTTTTCATAGAGCAGTTTGGAAACACTCTGTTTTTTAAGTCTGCAAGGGGATATTTAGACCTCTTTGACGCCTTCGTTGGAAACGGGATTTCTTCATATACAGCTAGACAGATGAATTCTCAGTAACTTCTTTGTGTTGTGTGTATTCAACTCACAGAGTTGAACCTTTCTTTAGACAGAGCAGATTTGAAACACTCTTTTTGTGGATTTTACAAGTGGAGATTTCAAGCGATTTGAGGCCAATTGTAGTAAAGGAAATATCCTCGTTTAAAAACTAGACAGAATCATTCTCAGAAACTACTTTGTGATGTGTGTGTTCAACTCACAGACTTTCACCTTTCTTTTCATAGAGCAGTTTGGAAACACTCTGTTTGTTAACTTTGGAAGGGGACATTTGGAACACTTTGAGGCCTTCGTTGGAAACGGGATTTCTCAGTATACACCTAGACAGATGAATTCCCAGTAACTCCTTTGTGTTGTGTCTATTCAACTCACAGAGCTGAACCTTCCTTTAGACAGAGCAGTTTGCAAACACTCTTTTTGTGGAATTTGCAAGTGGAGATTTCAAGCGATTTCAGGCCAATCTTAGAAAGGGAAATATGTTTGTATAAAAACTAGACAGAATCTTTCTCAGAAACTACTTTGTGTTCTGTGCATTCCACTCACAGAGTTTAACCTTTCTTTTCATAGAGTAGTTTGGAATCACTCTGTTTTTTAAGTCTGCAAGGGGATATTTAGACCTCTTTGACGCCTTCATTATAAACGGGATTTCTTCATATACAGCTAGACACATGAATTCTCAGTAACTTCTTTGTGTTGTGTGTATTCAACTCACAGAGTTGAACCTTTCTTTAGACAGAGCAGATGTGAAACACTCTTTTTGTGGATTTTACAAGTGGAGATTTCAAGCGATTTGAGGCCAATTGTAGTAAAGGAAATATCCTCGTTTAAAAACTAGACAGAATCATTCTCAGAAACTACTTTGTGATGTGTGTGTTCAACTCACAGAGTTTCACCTTTCTTTTCATAGAGCAGTTTGGAAACACTCTGTTTGTTAAGTTTGCAACAGGATATTTGGACCACTTTGAGGCCTTCGTTGGAAACGGGATTTCTCAGTATACAGCTAGACAGATGAATTCCCAGTAACTTCTTTGTGTTGTGTCTATTCAACTCACAGAGCTGAACCTTCCTTTAGACAGAGCAGTTTGCAAACACTCTTTTTGTGGAATTTGCAAGTGGAGATTTCAAGCGATTTCAGGCCAAACTTAGAAAGGGAAATATCTTTGTATAAAAACTAGACAGAATCATTCTCAGAAACTACGTTGTGTTGTGTGCGTTCCCCTCACAGAGTTTAACCTTTCTTTTCATAGAGCAGTTTGGAAACACTCTGTTTGTTAAGTCTGCAAGGGGATATTTAGACCTCTTTGACGCCTTCGTTGGAAACGGGATTTCTTCATATACAGGTAGACACATGAATCCTCAGTAACTTCTTTGTGTTGTGTGTATTCAACTCACAGAGTTGAACCTTTCTTTAGACAGAGCAGATTTAAAACACTCTTTTTGTGGATTTTACAAGTGGAGATTTCAAGCGATTTGAGGCCAATTGTAGTAAAGGAAATATCCTCGTTTAAAAACTAGACAGAATCATTCTCAGAAACTACTTTGTGTTGTGAGCGTTCCACTCACAGAGTTTAACCTTTCTTTTCATAGAGCAGTTTGGAAACACTCTGTTTGTTAAGTTTGCAAGAGGATATTTGGACCACTTTGAGGCCTTCGTTGGAAACGGGATTTCTCAGTATACAGCTAGACAGATGAATTCCCAGTAAGTTCTTTGTGTTGTGTCTATTCAACTCACAGAGCTGAACCTTCCTTTAGACAGAGCAGTTTGCAAACACTCTTTTTGTGGAATTTGCAAGTGGAGATTTCAAGCGATTTCAGGCCAAACTTAGAAAGGGAAATATCTTTGTATAAAAACTAGACAGAATCATTCTCAGAAACTACTTTGTGTTCTGTGCGTTCCACTCACAGAGTTTAACCTTTCTTTTCATAGAGCAGTTTGGAAACACTCTGTTTGTTAAGTCTGCAAGGGGATATTTAGACCTCTTTGACGCCTTCGTTGGAAACGGGATTTCTTCATATACAGCTAGACACATGAATTCTCAGAAACTTCTTTGTGTTGTGTGTATTCAACTCACAGAGTTGAACCTTTCTTTAGACAGAGCAGATTTGAAACACTCTTTTTGTGGATTTTACAAGTGGAGATTTCAAGCGATTTGAGGCCAATTGTAGTAAAGGAAATATCCTTGTTTAAAAACTAGACAGAATCATTCTCAGAAACTACTTTGTGATGTGTGCGTTCAACTCACAGAGTTTCACCTTTCTTTTCATAGAGCAGTTTGGAAACACTCTGTTTGTTAAGTTTGCAAGAGGATATTTGGACCACTTTGAGGCCTTCGTTGGAAACGGGATTTCTAAGTATAATGCTAGACAGATGAATTCCCAGTAAGTTCTTTGTGTTGTGTCTATTCAACTCACAGAGTTGAACCTTCCTTTAGACAGAGCAGTTTGCAAACACTCTTTTTGTGGAATTTGCAAGTGGAGATTTCAAGCGATTTCAGGCCAATCTTAGAAAGGGAAATATCTTTGTATAAAAACTAGACAGAATCTTTCTCAGAAACTACTTTGTGTTCTGTGCGTTCCACTCACAGAGTTTAACCTTTCTTTTCATAGAGCAGTTTGGAATCACTCTGTTTTTTAAGTCTGCAAGGGGATATTTAGACCTCTTTGACGCCTTCGTTGGAAACGGGATTTCTTCATATACAGCTAGACACATGAATTCTCAGTAACTTCTTTGTGTTGTGTGTATTCAACTCACAGAGTTGAACCTTTCTTTAGACAGAGCAGATTTGAAACACTCTTTTTGTGGATTTTACAAGTGGAGATTTCAAGCGATTTGAGGCCAATTGTAGAAAAGGAAATATCCTCGTTTAAAAACTAGACAGAATCATTCTCAGAAACTACTTTGTGATGTGTGTGTTCAACTCACAGAGTTTCACCTTTCTTTTCATAGAGCAGTTTCGAAACACTCTGTTTGTTAAGTTTGCAAGAGCATATTTGGACCACTTTGAGGCCTTCGTTGGAAACGGGATTTCTCAGTATACAGCTAGACAGATGAATTCCCAGTAACTTCTTTGTGTTGTGTCTATTCAACTCACAGAGCTGAACCTTCCTTTAGACAGAGCAGTTTGCAAACACTCTTTTTGTGGAATTTGCAATTGGAGATTTCAAGCGATTTCAGGCCAAACTTAGAAAGGGAAATATCTTTGAATAAAAACTAGACAGAATCATTCTCAGAACCTACTTTGTGTTGTGTGCGTTCCACTCACAGAGTTTAACCTTTCTTTTCATAGAGCAGTTTGGAAACACTCTGTTTTTTAAGTCTGCAAGGGGATATTTAGACCTCTTTGACGCCTTCGTTGGAAAAGGGATTTCTTCATATACAGCTAGACACATGAATTCTCAGTAACTTCTTTGTGTTGTGAGTATTCAACTCACAGAGTTGAACCTTTCTTTAGACAGAGCAGATTTCAAACACTCTTTTTGTGGATTTTACAAGTGGAGATTTCAAGCGATTTGAGGCCAATTGTAGTAAAGGAAATATCGTCGTTTAAAAACTAGACAGAATCATTCTCGGAAACTACTTTGTGTTTTGTGCGTTCCACTCCCAGAGTTTAACCTTTCTTTTCATAGAGCAGTTTGGAATCACTCTGTTTTTTAAGTCTGCAAGGGGATATTTAGACCTCTTTGACGCCTTCATTATAAATGGGATTTCTTCATATACAGCTAGACACATGAATTCTCAGTAACTTCTTTGTGTTGTGTGTATTCAACTCACAGAGTTGAACCTTTCTTTAGACAGAGCAGATTTGAAACACTCTTTTTGTGGATTTTACAAGTGGAGATTTCAAGCGAATTGAGGCCAATTGTAGTAAAGGAAATATCCTCGTTTAAAAACTAGACAGAATCATTCTCAGAAACTACTTTGTGATGTGTGTGTTCAACTCACAGAGTTTCACCTTTCTTTTCATAGAGCAGTTTGGAAACACTCTGTTTGTTAACTTTGGAAGAGGACATTTGGACCACTTTGAGGCCTTCGTTGGAAACGGGATTTCTCAGTATACTGCTAGACAGATGAATTCCCAGTAACTTCTTTGTGTTGTGTGTATTCACCTCAGAGAGTTAAACCTTCCTTTAGACAGAGCAGTTTGGAAACACTCTTTTTGTGGAATTTGCAACTGGACATTTCAAGCGATTTGAGGAAAATTGTAGTCAAGGAAATATCTACGTTTAAAAACTAGACAGAATCATTCTCTGAAACTGCTTTGTGATGTGAGCATTTAACTCACAGAGTTTAACCTTTCTTTTCATAGAGCAGTTTGGAAACACTCTGTTTGTTAAGTTTGCATCAGGATATTTGTACCATTTTGAGGCCTTCTTTGTAAACCGGATTTCTCACTATACAGCTAGACAGATGAATTCCCAGTAACTTCTTTGTGTTGTGTTTATTCAACTCAGTGAATTGAACCTTCCTTTAGACAGAGCAGTTTGGAAACACTCTTTTTGTGGAATTTGCAAGTGGAGATTTCAAGCGATTTGCGGCCAATTTTAGAAATCGAAATATCTTTGTATAAAAACTAGACAGAATCATTGTCAGAAACTACTTTGTGTTGTGTGCATTCAACTCACAGAGTTTAACCTTTCTTTTCATAGAGCAGTTTGGAAACACTCTGTTTCTTATGTCTGCAAGGGGGTATTTAGACCTCTTGGAGGCCTTCGTTGGAAACGGGATTTCTTCATATAAAGCTAGACACATGAATTCTCAGTAACTTCTTTGTGTTGTGTGTATTCAACTCACAGAGTTGAACCTTTCTTTAGACAGAGCAGATTTGAAACACTCTTTTTGTGGATTTTACAAGTGGAGATTTCAAGCGATTTGAGGCCAATTGTAGTAAAGGAAATATCCTCGTTTAAAAACTAGACAGAATCATGCTCAGAAACTACTTTGTGATGTGTGTGTTCAACTCACAGACTTTCACCTTTCTTTTCATAGAGCAGTTTGGAAACACTCTGTTTGTTAACTTTGGAAGAGGACATTTGGACCACTTTGAGGCCTTCGTTGGAAACGGGATTTCTCAGTATACTGCTAGACAGATGAATTCCCAGTAACTTCTTTGTGTTGTGTGTATTCACCTCGGAGAGTTAAACCGTCCTTTAGACAGAGCAGTTTGGAAACACTCTTTTTGTGGAGTTTGCAACTGGACATTTCAAGCGATTTGAGGAAAATTGTAGTCAAGGAAATATCTTCGTTTAAAAACTACACAGAATCATTCTCAGAGACTACTTTTTGATGTGTGCGTTCAACTCACAGTTTAACCTTTCTTTTCATAGAGCAGTTTGGAAACACTCTGTTTCTTAAGTTTGCAAGAGGATATTTGGACCACTTTGAGGCCTTCGTTGGAAACGGGATTTCTCAGTATAATGCTAGACAGATGAAATCCCAGTAAGTTCTTTGTGTTGTGTCTATTCAACTCACAGAGTTGAACCTTCCTTTAGACAGAGCAGTTTGCAAACTCTCTTTTTGTGGAATTTGCAAGTGGAGATTTCAAGCGATTTCAGGCCAATCTTAGAAAGGGAAATATCTTTGTATAAAAACTAGACAGAATCTTTCTCAGAAACTACTTTGTGTTCTGTGCGTTCCACTCACAGAGTTTAACCTTTCTTTTCATAGAGTAGTTTGAATCACTCTGTTTTTTAAGTCTGCAAGGGGATATTTAGACCTCTTTGACGCCTTCATTATAAACGGGATTTCTTCATATACAGCTAGACACATGAATTCTCAGTAACTTCTTTGTGTTGTCTGTATTCAACTCACAGAGCTGAACCTTTCTTTAGACAGAGCAGATTTGAAACACTCTTTTTGTGGATTTTACAAGTGGAGATTTCAAGCGATTTGAGGCCAATTGTAGTAAAGGAAATATCCTCGTTTAAAAACTAGACAGAATCATTCTCAGAAACTACTTTGTGATGTGTGCGTTCAACTCACAGAGTTTCACCTTTCTTTTCATAGAGCAGTTTGGAAACACTCTGTTTCTTAAGTTTGCAAGAGGATATTTGGACCACTTTGAGGCCTTCTTTGGAAACGGGATTTCTCAGTATAATGCTAGACAGATGAATTCCCAGTAAGTTCTTTGTGTTGTGTCTATTCAACTCACAGAGTTGAACCTTCCTTTAGACAGAGCAGTTTGCAAACACTCTTTTTGTGGAATTTGCAAGTGGAGATTTCAAGCGATTTCAGGCCAATCTTAGAAAGGGAAATATCTTTGTATAAAAACTAGACAGAATCTTTCTCAGAAACTACTTTGTGTTCTGTGCGTTTCACTCAAAGAGTTTTACCTTTCTTTTCATAGAATAGTTTGGAATCACTCTGTTTTTTAAGTCTGCAAGGGGATATTTAGACCTCTTTGACGCCTTCATTATAAACGGGATTTCTACACATACAGCTAGACACATGAATTCTCAGTAACTTCTTTGTGTTGTGTGTATTCAACTCACAGAGTTGAAGCTTTCTTTAGACAGAGCAGATTTGAAACACTCTTTTTGTGGATTTTACAAGTGGAGATTTCAAGCGATTTGAGGCCAATTGTAGTAAAGGAAATATCCTCGTTTAAAAACTAGACAGAATCATTCTCAGAAACTACTTTGTGATGTGTGTGTTCAACTCACAGAGTTTCACCTTTCTTTTCATAGAGCAGTTTGGAAACACTCTGTTTGTTAAGTTTGCAAGAGGATATTTGGACCACTTTGAGGCCTTCGTTGGAAACGGGATTTCTCAGTATACAGCTAGACAGATGAATTCCCAGTAACTTCTTTGTGTTGTGTCTATTCAACTCACAGAGCTGAACCTTCCTTTAGACAGAGCAGTTTGCAAACACTCTTTTTGTGGAATTTGCAAGTGGAGATTTCAAGCGATTTCAGGCCAAACTTAGAAAGGGAAATATCTTTGCATAAAAACTAGACAGAATCATTCTCAGAAACTACTTTGTGTTGTGTGCGTTCCCCTCACAGAGTTTAACCTTTCTTTTCATAGAGCAGTTTGGAAACACTCTGTTTGTTAAGTCTGCAAGGGGATATTTAGACCTCTTTGACGCCTTCGTTGGAAACGGGATTTCTTCATATACAGGTAGACACATGAATCCTCAGTAACTTCTTTGTGTTGTGTGTATTCAACTCACAGAGTTGAACCTTTCTTTAGACAGAGCAGAGTTGAAACACTCTTTTTGTGGATTTTACAAGTGGAGATTTCAAGCGATTTGAGGCCAATTGTAGTAAAGGAAATATCCTCGTTTAAAAACTAGACAGAATCATTCTCAGAAACTACTTTGTGATGTGTGTGTTCAACTCACAGAGTTTCACCTTTCTTTTCATAGAGCAGTTTGGAATCACTCTGTTTCTTAAGTTTGCAAGAGGATGTTTGGACCACTTTGAGGCCTTCGTTGGAAACGGGATTTCTCAGTATAATGCTAGACAGATGAATTCCCAGTAAGTTCTTTGTGTTGTGTCTATTCAACTCACAGAGTTGAACCTTCCTTTAGACAGAGCAGTTTGCAAACACTCTTTTTGTGGAATTTGCAAGTGGAGATTTCAAGCGATTTCAGGCCAATCTTAGAAAGGGAAATATCTTTGTATAAAAACTAGACAGAATCTTTCTCAGAAACTACTTTGTGTTCTGTGCGTTCCACTCACAGAGTTTAACCTTTCTTTTCATAGAGCAGTTTGGAATCACTCTGTTTTTTAAGTCTGCATGGGGATATTTAGACCTCTTTGACGCCTTCATTATAAACGGGATTTCTTCATATACAGCTAGACACATGAATTCTCAGTAACTTCTTTGTGTTGTGTGTATTCAACTCACAGAGTTGAACCTTTCTTTAGACAGAGCAGATTTGAAACACTCTTTGTGTGGATTTTACAAGTGGAGATTTCAAGCGATTTGAGGCCAATTGTAGTAAAGGAAATATCCTCGTTTAAAAACTAGACAGAATCATTCTCAGAAACTACTTTGTGATGTGTGTGTTCAACTCACAGAGTTTCACCTTTCTTTTCATAGAGCAGTTTGGAAACACTCTGTTTGTTAAGTTTGGAAGAGGATATTTGGACCACATTGAGGCCTTCGTTGGAAACGGGATTTCTCAGTATACACCTAGACAGATGAATTCCCAGTAACTCCTTTGTGTTGTGTCTATTCAACTCACAGAGCTGAACCTTCCTTTAGACAGAGCAGTTTGCAAACACTCTTTTTGTGGAATTTGCAAGTGGAGATTTCAAGCGATTTCAGGCCAAACTTAGAAAGGGAAATATCTTTGCATAAAAACTAGACAGAATCTTTCTCAGAAACTACTTTGTGTTGTGTGCGTTCCACTCACAGAGTTTAACCTTTCTTTTCATAGAGCAGTTTGGAAACACTCTGTTTGTTAAGTCTGCAAGGGGATATTTAGACCTCTTTGACGCCTTCGTTGTAAACGGGATTTCTTCATATACAGCTAGACACATGAATTCTCAGTAACTTCTTTGTGTTGTCTGTATTCAACTGACAGAGCTGAACCTTTCTTTAGACAGAGCAGATTTGAAACACTCTTTTTGTGGATTTTACAAGTGGAGATTTCAAGCGATTTGAGGCCAATTGTAGTAAAGGAAATATCCTCGTTTAAAAACTAGACAGAATGATTCTCAGAAACTACTTTGTGATGTGTGCGTTCAACTCACAGAGTTTCACCTTTCTTTTCATAGAGCAGTTTGGAAACACTCTGTTTCTTAAGTTTGCAAGAGGATATTTGGACCACTTTGAGGCCTTCTTTGGAAAAGGGATTTCTCAGTATAATGCTAGACAGATGAATTCCCAGTAAGTTCTTTGTGTTGTGTCTATTCAACTCACAGAGTTGAACCTTCCTTTAGACAGAGCAGTTTGGAAACACTCTTTTTGTGGAATTTGCAAGTGGAGATTTCAAGCGATTTCAGGCCAATCTTAGAAAGGGAAATATCTTTGTATAAAAACTAGACAGAATCTTTCTCAGAAACTACTTTCTGTTCTGTGCGTTTCACTCAAAGAGTTTAACCTTTCTTTTCATAGAATAGTTTGGAATCACTCTGTTTTTTAAGTCTGCAAGGGGATATTTAGACCTCTTTGACGCCTTCATTATAAACGGGATTTCTTCACATACAGCTAGACACATGAATTCTCAGTAACTTCTTTGTGTTGTGTGTATTCAACTCACAGAGTTGAAGCTTTCTTTAGACAGAGCAGATTTGAAACTACTTTGTGATGTGTGTGTTCAACTCACAGAGTTTCACCTTTCTTTTCATAGAGCTGTTTGGAAACACTCTGTTTGTTAAGTTTGCAAGAGGATATTTGGAACACTTTGAGGCCTTCGTTGGAAACGGGATTTCTCAGTATACAGCTAGACAGATGAATTCCCAGTAACTTCTTTGTATTGTGTGTATTCAACTCACAGAGCTGAACCTTCCTTTAGACAGAGCAGTTTGCAAACACTCTTTTTGTGGAATTTGCAAGTGGAGATTTCAAGCGATTTCAGGCCAAACTTAGAAAGGGAAATATCTTTGTATAAAAACTAGACAGAATCATTCTCAGAAACTACTTTGTGTTGTGTGCGTTCCCCTCAAAGAGTTTAACCTTTCTTTTCATAGAGCAGTTTGGAAACACTCTGTTTGTTAAGTCTGCAAGGGGATATTTAGACCTCTTTGACGCCTTCGTTGGAAACGGGATTTCTTCATATACAGGTAGACACATGAATCCTCAATAACTTCTTTGTGTTGTGTGTATTCAACTCACAGAGTTGAAACTTTCTTTAGACAGAGCAGATTTGAAACACTCTTTTTGTGGATTTTACAAGTGGAGATTTCAAGCGATTTGAGGCCAATTGTAGTAAAGGAAATATCCTCGTTTAAAAACTAGACAGAATCATTCTCAGAAACTACTTTGTGATGTGTGCGTTCAACTCACAGAGTTTCACCTTTCTTTTCATAGAGCAGTTTGGAATCACTGTTTCTTAAGTTTGCAAGAGGATGTTTGGACCACTTTGAGGCCTTCGTTGGAAACGGGATTTCTCAGTATAATGCTAGACAGATGAATTCCCAGTAAGTTCTTTGTGTTGTGTCTATTCAACTCACAGAGTTGAACCTTCCTTTAGACAGAGCAGTTTGCAAACACTCTTTTTGTGGAATTTGCAAGTGGAGATTTCAAGCGATTTCAGGCCAATCTTAGAAAGGGAAATATCTTTGTAAAAAACTAGACAGAATCTTTCTCAGAAACTACTTTGTGTTCTGTGCGTTCCACTCACAGAGTTTAACCTTTCTTTTCATAGAGCAGTTTGGAATCACTCTGTTTTTTAAGTCTGCATGGGGATATTTAGACCTCTTTGACGCCTTCATTATAAACGGGATTTCTTCATATACAGCTAGACACATGAATTCTCAGTAACTTCTTTGTGTTGTGTGTATTCAACTCACAGAGTTGAACCTTTCTTTAGACAGAGCAGATTTGAAACACTCTTTGTGTGGATTTTACAAGTGGAGATTTCAAGCGATTTGAGGCCAATTGTAGTAAAGGAAATATCCTCGTTTAAAAACTAGACAGAATCATTCTCAGAAACTACTTTGTGATGTGTGTGTTCAACTCTCAGAGTTTCACCTTTCTTTTCATAGAGCAGTTTGGAAACACTCTGTTTGTTAAGTTTGCAAGAGGATATTTGGACCACATTGAGGCCTTCGTTGGAAACGGGATTTCTCAGTATACACCTAGACAGATGAATTCCCAGTAACTCCTTTGTGTTGTGTCTATTCAACTCACAGAGCTGAACCTTCCTTTAGACAGAGCAGTTTGCAAACACTCTTTTTGTGGAATTTGCAAGTGGAGATTTCAAGCGATTTCAGGCCAAACTTAGAAAGGGAAATATCTTTGCATAAAAACTAGACAGAATCTTTCTCAGAAACTACTTTGTGTTGTGTGCGTTCCACTCACAGAGTTTAACCTTTCTTTTCATAGAGCAGTTTGGAAACACTCTGTTTGTTAAGTCTGCAAGGGGATATTTAGACCTCTTTGACGCCTTCGTTGTAAACGGGATTTCTTCATATACAGCTAGACACATGAATTCTCAGTAACTTCTTTGTGTTGTCTGTATTCAACTGACAGAGCTGAACCTTTCTTTAGACAGAGCAGATTTGAAACACTCTTTTTGTGGATTTTACAAGTGGAGATTTCAAGCGATTTGAGGCCAATTGTAGTAAAGGAAATATCCTCGTTTAAAAACTAGACAGAATGATTCTCAGAAACTACTTTGTGATGTGTGCGTTCAACTCACAGAGTTTCACCTTTCTTTTCATAGAGCAGTTTGGAAACACTCTGTTTCTTAAGTTTGCAAGAGGATATTTGGACCACTTTGAGGCCTTCTTTGGAAAAGGGATTTCTCAGTATAATGCTAGACAGATGAATTCCCAGTAAGTTCTTTGTGTTGTGTCTATTCAACTCACAGAGTTGAACCTTCCTTTAGACAGAGCAGTTTGGAAACACTCTTTTTGTGGAATTTGCAAGTGGAGATTTCAAGCGATTTCAGGCCAATCTTAGAAAGGGAAATATCTTTGTATAAAAACTAGACAGAATCTTTCTCAGAAACTACTTTGTGTTCTGTGCGTTTCACTCAAAGAGTTTAACCTTTCTTTTCATAGAATAGTTTGGAATCACTCTGTTTTTTAAGTCTGCAAGGGGATATTTAGACCTCTTTGACGCCTTCATTATAAACGGGATTTCTTCACATACAGCTAGACACATGAATTCTCAGTAACTTCTTTGTGTTGTGTGTATTCAACTCACAGAGTTGAAGCTTTCTTTAGACAGAGCAGATTTGAAACACTCTTTTTGTGGATTTTACAAGTGGAGATTTCAAGCGATTTGAGGCCAATTGTAGTAAAGGAAATATCGTCGTTTAAAAACTAGACAGAATCATTCTCGGAAACTACTTTGTGTTTTGTGCCTTCCACTCACAGAGTTTAACCTTTCTTTTCATAGAGCAGTTTGGAATCACTCTGTTTTTTAAGTCTGCAAGGGGATATTTAGACCTCTTTGACGCCTTCATTATAAACGGGATTTCTTCATATACAGCTAGACACATGAATTCTCAGTAACTTCTTTGTGTTGTGTGTATTCAACTCACAGAGTTGGACCTTTCTTTAGACAGAGCAGATTTGAAACACTCTTTTTGTGGATTTTACAAGTGGAGATTTCAAGCGAATTGAGGCCAATTGTAGTAAAGGAAACATCCTCGTTTAAAAACTAGAAGGAATCATTCTCAGAAACTACTTTGTGATGTGTGTGTTCAACTCACAGACTTTCACCTTTCTTTTCATAGAGCAGTTTGGAAACACTCTGTTTGTTAACTTTGGAAGAGGACATTTGGACCACTTTGAGGCCTTCGTTGGAAACGGGATTTCTCAGTATACTGCTAGACAGATGAATTCCCAGTAACTTCTTTGTGTTGTGTGTATTCACCTCAGAGAGTTAAACCTTCCTTTAGACAGAGCAGTTTGGAAACACTCTTTTTTTGGAATTTGCAACTGGACATTTCAAGCGATTTGAGGAAAATTGTAGTCAAGGAAATATCTTCGTTTAAAAACTACACAGAATCATTCTCAGAGACTACTTTGTGATGTGTGCGTTCAACTCACAGTTTAACCTTTCTTTTCATAGAGCAGTTTGGAAACACACTGTTTCTTAAGTTTGCAAGAGGATATTTGGACCACTTTGAGGCCTTCGTTGGAAACGGGATTTCTCAGTATAATGCTAGACAGATGAATTCCCAGTAAGTTCTTTGTGTTGTGTCTATTCAACTCACAGAGTTGAACCTTCCTTTAGACAGAGCAGTTGCAAACTCTCTTTTTGTGGAATTTGCAAGTGGAGATTTCAAGCGATTTCAGGCCAATCTTAGAAAGGGAAATATCTTTGTATAAAAACTAGACAGAATCTTTGTCAGAAACTACTTTGTGTTCTGTGCGATCCACTCACAGAGTTTAACCTTTCTTTTCATAGAGTAGTTTGGAATCACTCTGTTTTTTAAGTCTGCAAGGGGATATTTAGACCTCTTTGACGCCTTCATTATAAACGGGATTTCTTCATATACAGCTAGACCCATGAATTCTCAGTAACTTCTTTGTGTTGCGTGTATTCAACTCACAGAGTTGAACCTTTCTTTAGACAGAGCAGATGTGTAACACTCTTTTTGTGGATTTTACAAGTGGAGATTTCAAGCGATTTGAGGCCAATTGTAGTAAAGGAAATATCCTCGTTTAAAAACTAGACAGAATCATTCTCAGAAAATACTTTGTGATGTGTGCGTTCAACTCAAAGAGTTTCACCTTTCTTTTCATAGAGCAGTTTGGAATCACTCTGTTTCTTAAGTTTGCAAGAGGATGTTTGGACCACTTTGAGGCCTTCGTTGGAAACGGGATTTCTCAGTATAATGCTAGACAGATGAATTCCCAGTAAGTTCTTTGTGTTGTGTCTATTCAACTCACAGAGTTGAACCTTCCTTTAGACAGACCAGTTTGCAAACACTCTTTTTGTGGAATTTGCAAGTGGAGATTTCAAGCGATTTCAGGCCAATCTTAGAAAGGGAAATATCTTTGTATAAAAACTAGACAGAATCTTTCTCAGAAACTACTTTGTGTTCTGTGCGTTCCACTCACAGAGTTTAACCTTTCTTTTCATAGAGCAGTTTGGAATCACTCTGTTTTTTAAGTCTGCATGGGGATATTTAGACCTCTTTGACGCCTTCATTATAAACGGGATTTCTTCATATACAGCTAGACACAAGAATTCTCAGTAACTTCTTTGTGTTGTGTGTATTCAACTCACAGAGTTGAACCTTTCTTTAGACAGAGCAGATTTGAAACACTCTTTGTGTGGATTTTACAAGTGGAGATTTCAAGCGATTTGAGGCCAATTGTAGTAAAGGAAATATCCTCGTTTAAAAACTAGACAGAATCATTCTCAGAAACTACTTTGTGATGTGTGTGTTCAACTCACAGAGTTTCACCTTTCTTTTCATAGAGCAGTTTGGAAACACTCTGTTTGTTAAGTTTGCAAGAGGATATTTGGACCACATTGAGGCCTTCGTTGGAAACGGGATTTCTCAGTATACACCTAGACAGATGAATTCCCAGTAACTTCTTTGTGTTGTGTCTATTCAACTCACAGAGCTGAACCTTCCTTTAGACAGAGCAGTTTGCAAACACTCTTTTTGTGGAATTTGCAAGTGGAGATTTCAAGCGATTTCAGGCCAAACTTAGAAAGGGAAATATCTTTGCATAAAAACTAGACAGAATCTTTCTCAGAAACTACTTTGTGTTGTGTGCGTTCCACTCACAGAGTTTAACCTTTCTTTTCATAGAGCAGTTTGGAAACACTCTGTTTGTTAAGTCTGCAAGGGGATATTTAGACCTCTTTGACGCCTTCGTTGTAAACGGGATTTCTTCATATACAGCTAGACACATGAATTCTCAGTAACTTCTTTGTGTTGTCTGTATTCAACTCACAGAGCTGAACCTTTCTTTAGACAGAGCAGATTTGAAACACTCTTTTTGTGGATTTTACAAGTGGAGATTTCAAGCGATTTGAGGCCAATTGTAGTAAAGGAAATATCCTCGTTTAAAAACTAGACAGAATCATTCTCAGAAACTACTTTGTGATGTGTGCGTTCAACTCACAGAGTTTCACCTTTCTTTTCATAGAGCAGTTTGGAAACACTCTGTTTCTTAAGTTTGCAAGAGGATATTTGGACCACTTTGAGGCCTTCTTTGGAAACGGGATTTCTCAGTATAATGCTAGACAGATGAATTCCCAGTAAGTTCTTTGTGTTGTGTCTATTGAACTCACAGAGTTGAACCTTCCTTTAGACAGAGCAGTTTGCAGACACTCTTTTTGTGGAATTTGCAAGTGGAGATTTCAAGCGATTTCAGGCCAATCTTAGAAAGGGAAATATCTTTGTATAAAAACTAGACAGAATCTTTCTCAGAAACTACTTTGTGTTCTGTGCGTTTCACTCAAAGAGTTTAACCTTTCTTTTCATAGAATAGTTTGGAATCACCCTGTTTTTTAAGTCTGCAAGGGGATATTTAGACCTCTTTGACGCCTTCATTATAAACGGGATTTCTTCACATACAGCTAGACACATGAATTCTCAGTAACTTCTTTGTGTTGTGTGTATTCAACTCACAGAGTTGAAGCTTTCTTTAGAGAGAGCAGATTTGAAACACTCTTTTTGTGGATTTTACAAGTGGAGATTTCAAGCGATTTGAGGCCCATTGTAGTAAAGGAAATACCCTCGTTTAAAAACTAGACAGAATCATTCTCAGAAACTACTTTGTGATGTGTGTGTTCAACTCACAGAGTTTCACCTTTCTTTTCATAGAGCAGTTTGGAAACACTCTGTTTGTTAAGTTTGCAAGAGGATATTTGGACCACTTTGAGGCCTTTGTTGGAAACGGGATTTCTCAGTATACAGCTAGACAGATGAATTCCCAGAAACTTCTTTGTATTGTGTGTATTCAACTCACAGAGCTGAACCTTCCTTTAGACAGAGTAGTTTGCAAACACTCTTTTTGTGGAATTTGCAAGTGGAGATTTCAAGCGATTTCAGGCCAAACTTAGAAAGGGAAATATCTTTGTATAAAAACTAGACAGAATCATTCTCAGAAACTACTTTGTGTTGTGTGCGTTCCCCTCACAGAGTTTAACCTTTCTTTTCATAGAGCAGTTTGGAAACACTCTGTTTGTTAAGTCTGCAAGGGGATATTTAGACCTCTTTGACGCCTTCGTTGGAAACGGGATTTCTTCATATACAGGTAGACACATGAATCCTCAGTAACTTCTTTGTGTTGTGTGTATTCAACTCACAGAGTTGAACCTTTCTTTAGACAGAGCAGATTTGAAACACTCTTTGTGTGGATTTTACAAGTGGAGATTTCAAGCGATTTGAGGCCAATTGTAGTAAAGGAAATATCCTCGTTTAAAAACTAGACAGAATCATTCTCAGAAACTACTTTGTGATGTGTGTGTTCAACTCACAGAGTTTCACCTTTCTTTTCATAGAGCAGTTTGGAAACACTCTGTTTGTTAAGTTAGCAAGAGGATATTTGGACCACATTTTGGCCTTCGCTGGAAACGGGATTTCTCATTATACACCTAGACAGATGAATTCCCAGTAACTTCTTTGTGTTGTGTCTATTCAACTCACAGAGCTGAACCTTCCTTTAGACAGAGCAGTTTGCAAACACTCTTTTTGTGAAATTTGCAAGTGGAGATTTCAAGCGATTTCAGGCCAAACTTAGAAAGGGAAATATCTTTGCATAAAAACTAGACAGAATCATTCTCAGAAACTACTTTGTGTTGTGTGCGTTCCACTCACAGAGTTTAACCTTTCTTTTCATAGAGCAGTTTGGAACCACTCTGTTTGTTAAGTCTGCAAGGGGATATTTAGACCTCTTTGACGCCTTCGTTGTAAACGGGATTTCTTCATATACAGCTAGACACATGAATTCTCAGTAACTTCTTTGTGTTGTCTGTATTCAACTCACAGAGCTGAACCTTTCTTTAGACAGAGCAGATTTGAAACACTCTTTTTGTGGATTTTACAAGTGGAGATTTCAAGCGATTTGAGGCCAATTGTAGTAAAGGAAATATCCTCGTTTAAAAACTAGACAGAATCATTCTCAGAAACTACTTTGTGATGTGTGCGTTCATCTCACAGAGTTTCACCTTTCTTTTCATAGAGCAGTTTGGAAACACTCTGTTTCTTAAGTTTGCAAGAGGATATTTGGACCACTTTGAGGCCTTCTTTGGAAACGGGATTTCTCAGTATAATGCTAGACAGATGAATTCCCAGTAAGTTCTTTGTGTTGTGTCTATTGAACTCACAGAGTTGAACCTTCCTTTAGACAGAGCAGTTTGCAAACACTCTTTTTGTGGAATTTGCAAGTGGAGATTTCAAGCGATTTCAGGCCAATCTTAGAAAGGGAAATATCTTTGTATAAAAACTAGACAGAATCTTTCTCAGAAACTACTTTGTGTTCTGTGCGTTTCACTCAAAGAGTTTAACCTTTCTTTTCATAGAATAGTTTGGAATCACCCTGTTTTTTAAGTCTGCAAGGGGATATTTAGACCTCTTTGACGCCTTCATTATAAACGGGATTTCTTCACATACAGCTAGACACATGAATTCTCAGTAACTTCTTTGTGTTGTGTGTATTCAACTCACAGAGTTGAAGCTTTCTTTAGAGAGAGCAGATTTGAAACACTCTTTTTGTGGATTTTACAAGTGGAGATTTCAAGCGATTTGAGGCCCATTGTAGTAAAGGAAATACCCTCGTTTAAAAACTAGACAGAATCATTCTCAGAAACTACTTTGTGATGTGTGTGTTCAACTCACAGAGTTTCACCTTTCTTTTCATAGAGCAGTTTGGAAACACTCTGTTTGTTAAGTTTGCAAGAGGATATTTGGACCACTTTGAGGCCTTCGTTGGAAACGGGATTTCTCAGTATACAGCTAGACAGATGAATTCCCAGAAACTTCTTTGTATTGTGTGTATTCAACTCACAGAGCTGAACCTTCCTTTAGACAGAGCAGTTTGCAAACACTCTTTTTGTGGAATTTGCAAGTGGAGATTTCAAGCGATTTCAGGCCAAACTTAGAAAGGGAAATATCTTTGTATAAAAACTAGACAGAATCATTCTCAGAAACTACTTTGTGTTGTGTGCGTTCCCCTCACAGAGTTTAACCTTTCTTTTCATAGAGCAGTTTGGAAACACTCTGTTTGTTAAGTCTGCAAGGGGATATTTAGACCTCTTTGACGCCTTCGTTGGAAAGGGGATTTCTTCATATACAGGTAGACACATGAATCCTCAGTAACTTCTTTGTGTTGTGTGTATTCAACTCACAGAGTTGAACCTTTCTTTAGACAGAGCAGATTTGAAACACTCTTTGTGTGGATTTTACAAGTGGAGATTTCAAGCGATTTGAGGCCAATTGTAGTAAAGGAAATATCCTCGTTTAAAAACTAGACAGAATCATTCTCAGAAACTACTTTGTGATGTGTGTGTTCAACTCACAGAGTTTCACCTTTCTTTTCATAGAGCAGTTTGGAAACACTCTGTTTGTTAAGTTAGCAAGAGGATATTTGGACCACATTGAGGCCTTCGCTGGAAACGGGATTTCTCAGTATACACCTAGACAGATGAATTCCCAGTAACTTCTTTGTGTTGTGTCTATTCAACTCACAGAGCTGAACCTTCCTTTAGACAGAGCAGTTTGCAAACACTCTTTTTGTGAAATTTGCAAGTGGAGATTTCAAGCGATTTCAGGCCAAACTTAGAAAGGGAAATATCTTTGCATAAAAACTAGACAGAATCATTCTCAGAAACTACTTTGTGTTGTGTGCGTTCCACTCACAGAGTTTAACCTTTCTTTTCATAGAGCAGTTTGGAAACACTCTGTTTGTTAAGTCTGCAAGGGGATATTTAGACCTCTTTGACGCCTTCGTTGTAAACGGGATTTCTTCATATACAGCTAGACACATGAATTCTCAGTAACTTCTTTGTGTTGTCTGTATTCAACTCACAGAGCTGAACCTTTCTTTAGACAGAGCAGATTTGAAACACTCTTTGTGTGGATTTTACTAGTGGAGATTTCAAGCGATTTGAGGCCAATTGTAGTAAAGGAAATATCCTCGTTTAAAAACTAGACAGAATCATTCTCAGAAACTACTTTGTGATGTGTGTGTTCAACTCACAGAGTTTCACCTTTCTTTTCATAGAGCAGTTTGGAAACACTCTGTTTGTTAAGTTTGCAAGAGGATATTTGGACCACATTGAGGCCTTCGTTGGAAACGGGATTTCTCAGTATACAGCTAGACAGATGAATTCCCAGTAACTTCTTTGTGTTGTGTCTATTCAACTCACAGAGCTGAACCTTCCTTTAGACAGAGCAGTTTGCAAACACTCTTTTTGTGGAATTTGCAAGTGGAGATTTCAAGCGATTTCAGGCCAAACTTAGAAAAGGAAATATCTTTGCATAAAAACTAGACAGAATCTTTCTCAGAAACTACTTTGTGTTGTGTGCGTTCCACTCACAGAGTTTAACCTTTCTTTTCATAGAGCAGTTTGGAAACACTCTGTTTGTTAAGTCTGCAAGGGGATATTTAGACCTCTTTGACGCCTTCGTTGTAAACGGGATTTCTTCATATACAGCTAGACACATGAATTCTCAGTAACTTCTTTGTGTTGTCTGTATTCAACTCACAGAGCTGAACCTTTCTTTAGACAGAGCAGATTTGAAACACTCTTTTTGTGGATTTTACAAGTGGAGATTACAAGCGATTTGAGGCCAATTGTAGTAAAGGAAATATCCTCGTTTAAAAACTAGACAGAATGATTCTCAGAAACTACTTTGTGATGTGTGCGTTCAACTCACAGAGTTTCACCTTTCTTTTCATAGAGCAGTTTGGAAACACTCTGTTTCTTAAGTTTGCAAGAGGATATTTGGACCACTTTGAGGCCTTCTTTGGAAACGGGATTTCTCAGTATAATGCTAGACAGATGAATTCCCAGTAAGTTCTTTGTGTTGTGTCTATTCAACTCACAGAGTTGAACCTTCCTTAAGACAGAGCAGTTTGCAAACACTCTTTTTGTGGAATTTGCAAGTGGAGATTTCAAGCGATTTCAGGCCAATCTTAGAAAGGGAAATATCTTTGTATAAAAACTAGACAGAATCTTTCTCAGAAACTACTTTGTGTTGTGTGCGTTTCACTCTAAGAGTTTAACCTTTCTTTTCATAGAATAGTTTGGAATCACTCTGTTTTTTAAGTCTGCAAGGGGATATTTAGACCTCTTTGACGCCTTCATTATAAACGGGATTTCTTCACATACAGCTAGACACATGAATTCTCAGTAACTTCTTTGTGTTGTGTGTATTCAACTCACAGAGTTGAAGCTTTCTTTAGACAGAGCAGACTTGAAACACTCTTTTTGTGGATTTTACAAGTGGAGATTTCAAGCGATTTGAGGCCAATTGTAGTAAAGGAAATATCCTCGTTTAAAAACTAGACAGAATCATTCTCAGAAAATACTTTGTGATGTGTGCGTTCAACTCAAATGGTTTCACCTTTCTTTTCATAGAGCAGTTTGGAATCACTCTGTTTCTTAAGTTTGCAAGAGGATGTTTGGACCACTTTGAGGCCTTCGTTGGAAACGGGATTTCTCAGTATAATGCTAGACAGATGAATTCCCAGTAAGTTCTTTGTGTTGTGTCTATTCAACTCACAGAGTTGAACCTTCCTTTAGACAGACCAGTTTGCAAACACTCTTTTTGTGGAATTTGCAAGTGGAGATTTCAAGCGATTTCAGGCCAATCTTAGAAAGGGAAATATCTTTGTATAAAAACTAGACAGAATCTTTCTCAGAAACTACTTTGTGTTCTGTGCGTTCCACTCACAGAGTTTAACCTTTCTTTTCATAGAGCAGTTTGGAATCACTCTGTTTCTTAAGTCTGCATGGGGATATTTAGACCTCTTTGACGCCTTCATTATAAACGGGATTTCTTCATATACAGCTAGACACAAGAATTCTCAGTAACTTCTTTGTGTTGTGTGTATTCAACTCACAGAGTTGAACCTTTCTTTAGACAGAGCAGATTTGAAACACTCTTTGTGTGGATTTTACAAGTGGAGATTTCAAGCGATTTGAGGCCAATTGTAGTAAAGGAAATATCCTCGTTTAAAAACTAGACAGAATCATTCTCAGAAACTACTTTGTGATGTGTGTGTTCAACTCACAGAGTTTCACCTTTCTTTTCATAGAGCAGTTTGGAAACACTCTGTTTGTTAAGTTTTCAAGAGGATATTTGGACCACATTGAGGCCTTCGTTGGAAACGGGATTTCTCAGTATACACCTAGACAGATGAATTCCCAGTAACTTCTTTGTGTTGTGTCTATTCAACTCACAGAGCTGAACCTTCCTTTAGACAGAGCAGTTTGCAAACACTCTTTTTGTGGAATTTGCAAGTGGAGATTTCAAGCGATTTCAGGCCAAACTTAGAAAGGGAAATATCTTTGCATAAAAACTAGACAGAATCTCTCTCAGAAACTACTTTGTGTTGTGTGCGTTCCACTCACAGAGTTTAACCTTTCTTTTCATAGAGCAGTTTGGAAACACTCTGTTTGTTAAGTCTGCAAGGGGATATTTAGACCTCTTTGACGCCTTCGTTGTAAACGGGATTTCTTCATATACAGCTAGACACATGAATTCTCAGTAACTTCTTTGTGTTGTCTGTATTCAACTCACAGAGCTGAACCTTTCTTTAGACAGAGCAGATTTGAAACACTCTTTTTGTGGATTTTACAAGTGGAGATTTCAAGCGATTTGAGGCCAATTGTAGTAAAGGAAATATCCTCGTTTAAAAACTAGACAGAATCATTCTCAGAAACTACTTTGTGATGTGTGCGTTCAACTCACAGAGTTTCACCTTTCTTTTCATAGAGCAGTTTGGAAACACTCTGTTTCTTAAGTTTGCAAGAGGATATTTGGACCACTTTGAGGCCTTCTTTGGAAACGGGATTTCTCAGTATAATGCAAGACAGATGAATTCCCAGTAAGTTCTTTGTGTTGTGTCTATTGAACTCACAGAGTTGAACCTTCCTTTAGACAGAGCAGTTTGCAAACACTCTTTTTGTGGAATTTGCAAGTGGAGATTTCAAGCGATTTCAGGCCAATCTTAGAAAGGGAAATATCTTTGTATAAAAACTAGACAGAATCTTTCTCAGAAACTACTTTGTGTTCTGTGCGTTTCACTCAAAGAGTTTAACCTTTCTTTTCATAGAATAGTTTGGAATCACTCTGTTTTTTAAGTCTGCAAGGGGATATTTAGACCTCTTTGACGCCTTCATTATAAACGGGATTTCTTCACATATAGCTAGACACATGAATTCTCAGTAACTTCTTTGTGTTGTGTGTATTCAACTCACAGAGTTGAAGCTTTCTTTAGACAGAGCAGATTTGAAACACTCTTTTTGTGGATTTTACAAGTGGAGATTTCAAGCGATTTGAGGCCAATTGTAGTAAAGGAAATATCCTCGTTTAAAAACTAGACAGAATCATTCTCAGAAACTACTTTGTGATGTGTGTGTTCAACTCACAGAGTTTCACCTTTCTTTTCATAGAGCAGTTTGGAAACACTCTGTTTGTTAAGTTTTCAAGAGGATATTTGGACCACATTGAGGCCTTCGTTGGAAACGGGATTTCTCAGTATACACCTAGACAGATGAATTCCCAGTAACTTCTTTGTGTTGTGTCTATTCAACTCACAGAGCTGAACCTTCCTTTAGACAGAGCAGTTTGCAAACACTCTTTTTGTGGAATTTGCAAGTGGAGATTTCAAGCGATTTCAGGCCAAACTTAGAAAGGGAAATATCTTTGCATAAAAACTAGACAGAATCTTTCTCAGAAACTACTTTGTGTTGTGTGCGTTCCACTCACAGAGTTTAACCTTTCTTTTCATAGAGCAGTTTGGAAACACTCTGTTTGTTAAGTCTGCAAGGGGATATTTAGACCTCTTTGACGCCTTCGTTGGAAACGGGATTTCTTCATATACAGCTAGACACATGAATTCTCAGTAACTTCTTTGTGTTGTCTGTATTCAACTCACAGAGCTGAACCTTTCTTTAGACAGAGCAGATTTGAAACACTCTTTTTGTGGATTTTACAAGTGGAGATTTCAAGCGATTTGAGGCCAATTGTAGTAAAGGAAATATCCTCGTTTAAAAACTAGACAGAATCATTCTCAGAAACTACTTTGTGATGTGGGCGTTCCACTCACAGAGTTTCACCTTTCTTTTCATAGAGCAGTTTGGAAACACTCTGTTTCTTAAGTTTGCAAGAGGATATTTGGACCACTTTGAGGCCTTCTTTGGAAACGGGATTTCTCAGTATAATGCAAGACAGATGAATTCCCAGTAAGTTCTTTGTGTTGTGTCTATTGAACTCACAGAGTTGAACCTTCCTTTAGACAGAGCAGTTTGCAAACACTCTTTTTGTGGAATTTGCAAGTGGAGATTTCAAGCGATTTCAGGCCAATCTTAGAAAGGGAAATATCTTTGTATAAAAACTAGACAGAATCTTTCTCAGAAACTACTTTGTGTTCTGTGCGTTTCACTCAAAGAGTTTAACCTTTCTTTTCATAGAATAGTTTGGAATCACTCTGTTTTTTAAGTCTGCAAGGGGATATTTAGACCTCTTTGAGGCCTTCATTATAAACGGGATTTCTTCACATATAGCTAGACACATGAATTCTCAGTAACTTCTTTGTGTTGTGTGTATTCAACTCACAGAGTTGAAGCTTTCTTTAGACAGAGCAGATTTGAAACACTCTTTTTGTGGATTTTACAAGTGGAGATTTCAAGCGATTTGAGGCCCATTGTAGTAAAGGAAATACCCTCGTTTAAAAACTAGACAGAATCATTCTCAGAAACTACTTTGTGATGTGTGTGTTCAACTCACAGAGTTTCACCTTTCTTTTCATAGAGCAGTTTGGAAACACTCTGTTTGTTAAGTTTGCAAGAGGATATTTGGACCACTTTGAGGCCTTCGTTGGAAACGGGATTTCTCAGTATACAGCTAGACAGATGAATTCCCAGAAACTTCTTTGTATTGTGTGTATTCAACTCACAGAGCTGAACCTTCCTTTAGACAGAGCAGTTTGCAAACACTCTTTTTATGGAATTTGCAAGTGGAGATTTCAAGCGATTTCAGGCCAAACTTAGAAAGGGAAATATCTTTGTATAAAAACTAGACAGAATCATTCTCAGAAACTACTTTGTGTTCTGTGCGTTCCCCTCACAGAGTTTAACCTTTCTTTTCATAGAGCAGTTTGGAAACACTCTGTTTGTTAAGTCTGCAAGGGGATATTTAGACCTCTTTGACGCCTTCGTTGGAAACGGGATTTCTTCATATACAGGTAGACACATGAATCCTCAGTAACTTCTTTGTGTTGTGTGTATTCAACTCACAGAGTTGAACCTTTCTTTAGACAGAGCAGATTTGAAACACTCTTTTTGTGGATTTTACAAGTGGAGATTTCAAGCGATTTGAGGTCAATTGTAGTAAAGGAAATATCCTCGTTTAAAAACTAGACAGAATCATTCTCAGAAACTACTTTGTGATGTGTGTGTTCAACTCACAGAGTTTCACCTTTCTTTTCATAGAGCAGTTTGGAATCACTCTGTTTCTTAAGTTTGCAAGAGGATGTTTGGACCACTTTGAGGCCTTCGTTGGAAACGGGATTTCTCAGTATAATGCTAGACAGATGAATTCCCAGTAAGTTCTTTGTGTTGTGTCTATTCAACTCACAGAGTTGAACCTTCCTTTAGACAGAGCAGTTTGCAAACACTCTTTTTGTGGAATTTGCAAGTGGAGATTTCAAGCGATTTCAGGCCAATCTTAGAAAGGGAAATATCTTTGTATAAAAACTAGACAGAATCTTTCTCAGAAACTACTTTGTGTTCTGTGCGTTCCACTCACAGAGTTTAACCTTTCTTTTCATAGAGCAGTTTGGAATCACTCTGTTTTTTAAGTCTGCATGGGGATATTTAGACCTCTTTGACGCCTTCATTATAAACGGGATTTCTTCATATACAGCTAGACACATGAATTCTCAGTAACTTCTTTGTGTTGTGTGTATTCAACTCACAGAGTTGAACCTTTCTTTAGACAGAGCAGATTTGAAACACTCTTTGTGTGGATTTTACAAGTGGAGATTTCAAGCGATTTGAGGCCAATTGTAGTAAAGGAAATATCCTCGTTTAAAAACTAGACAGAATCATTCTCAGAAACTACTTTGTGATGTGTGTGTTCAACTCACAGAGTTTCAACTTTCTTTTCATAGAGCAGTTTGGAAACACTCTGTTTGTTAAGTTTGCAAGAGGATATTTGGACCACATTGAGGCCTTCGTTGGAAACGGGATTTCTCAGTATACACCTAGACAGATGAATTCCCAGTAACTTCTTTGTGTTGTGTCTATTCAACTCACAGAGCTGAACCTTCCTTTAGACAGAGCAGTTTGCAAACACTCTTTTTGTGGAATTTGCAAGTGGAGATTTCAAGCGATTTCAGGCCAAACTTAGAAAGGGAAATATCTTTGCATAAAAACTAGACAGAATCTTTCTCAGAAACTACTTTGTGTTGTGTGCGTTCCACTCACAGAGTTTAACCTTTCTTTTCATAGAGCAGTTTGGAAACACTCTGTTTGTTAAGTCTGCAAGGGGATATTTAGACCTCTTTGACGCCTTCGTTGTAAACGGGATTTCTTCATATACAGCTAGACACATGAATTCTCAGTAACTTCTTTGTGTTGTCTGTATTCAACTCACAGAGCTGAACCTTTCTTTAGACAGAGCAGATTTGAAACACTCTTTTTGTGGATTTTACAAGTGGAGATTTCAAGCGATTTGAGGCCAATTGTAGTAAAGGAAATATCCTCGTTTAAAAACTAGACAGAATGATTCTCAGAAACTACTTTGTGATGTGTGCGTTCAACTCACAGAGTTTCACCTTTCTTTTCATAGAGCAGTTTGGAAACACTCTGTTTCTTAAGTTTGCAAGAGGATATTTGGACCACTTTGAGGCCTTCTTTGGAAACGGGATTTCTCAGTATAATGCTAGACAGGTGAATTCCCAGTAAGTTCTTTGTGTTGTGTCTATTGAACTCACAGAGTTGAACCTTCCTTTAGACAGAGCAGTTTGCAAACACTCTTTTTGTGGAATTTGCAAGTGGAGATTTCAAGCGATTTCAGGCCAATCTTAGAAAGGGAAATATCTTTGTATAAAAACTAGACAGAATCTTTCTCAGAAACTTCTTTGTGTTCTGTGCGTTTCACTCAAAGAGTTTAACCTTTCTTTTCATAGAATAGTTTGGAATCACTCTGTTTTTTAAGTCTGCAAGGGGATATTTAGACCTCTTTGACGCCTTCATTATAAACGGGATTTCTTCACATACAGCTAGACACATGAATCCTCAGTAACTTCTTTGTGTTGTGTGTATTCAACTCACAGAGTTGAACCTTTCTTTAGACAGAGCAGATTTGAAACACTCTTTTTGTGGATTTTACAAGTGGAGATTTCAAGCGATTTGAGGCCAATTGTAGTAAAGGAAATATCCTCGTTTAAAAACTAGACAGAATGATTCTCAGAAACTACTTTGTGATGTGTGCGTTCAACTCACAGAGTTTCACCTTTCTTTTCATAGAGCAGTTTGGAAACACTCTGTTTCTTAAGTTTGCAAGAGGATATTTGGACCACTTTGAGGCCTTCTTTGGAAACGGGATTTCTCAGTATAATGCTAGACAGATGAATTCCCAGTAAGTTCTTTGTGTTGTGTCTATTCAACTCACAGAGTTGAACCTTCCTTTAGACAGAGCAGTTTGCAAACACTCTTTTTGTGGAATTTGCAAGTGGAGATTTCAAGCGATTTCAGGCCAATCTTAGAAAGGGAAATATCTTTGTATAAAAACTAGACAGAATCTTTCTCAGAAACTACTTTGTGTTCTGTGCGTTTCACTCAAAGAGTTTAACCTTTCTTTTCATAGAATAGTTTGGAATCACTCTGTTTTTTAAGTCTGCAAGGGGATATTTAGACCTCTTTGACGCCTTCATTATAAACGGGATTTCTTCACATACAGCTAGACACATGAATTCTCAGTAACTTCTTTGTGTTGTGTGTATTCAACTCACAGAGTTGAAGCTTTCTTTAGACAGAGCAGACTTGAAACACTCTTTTTGTGGATTTTACAAGTGGAGATTTCAAGCGATTTGAGGCCAATTGTAGTAAAGGAAATATCCTCGTTTAAAAACTAGACAGAATCATTCTCAGAAACTACTTTGTGATGTGTGCGTTCAACTCACAGAGTTTCACCTTTCTTTTCATAGAGCAGTTTGGAAACACTCTGTTTCTTAAGTTTGCAAGAGGATATTTGGACCACTTTGAGGCCTTCTTTGGAAACGGGATTTCTCCGTATAATGCTAGACAGATGAATTCCCAGTAAGTTCTTTGTGTTGTGTCTATTCAACTGACAGAGTTGAACCTTCCTTTAGACAGAGCAGTTTGCAAACACTCTTTTTGTGGAATTTGCAAGTGGAGATTTCAAGCGATTTCAGGCCAATCTTAGAAAGGGAAATATCTTTGTATAAAAACTAGACAGAATCTTTCTCAGAAACTACTTTGTGTTCTGTGCGTTTCACTCAAAGAGTTTTACCTTTCTTTTCATAGAATAGTTTGGAATCACTCTGTTTTTTAAGTCTGCAAGGGGATATTTAGACCTCATTGACGCCTTCATTATAAACGGGATTTCTTCACATACAGCTAGACACATGAATTCTCAGTAACTTCTTTGTGTTGTGTGTATTCAACTCACAGAGTTGAAGCTTTCTTTAGACAGAGCAGATTTGAAACACTCTTTTTGTGGATTTTACAAGTGGAGATTTCAAGCGATTTCAGGCCAATTGTAGTAAAGGAAATATCCTCGTTTAAAAACTAGACAGAATCATTCTCATAAAATACTTTGTGATCTGTGCGTTCAACTCAAAGAGTTTCACCTTTCTTTTCATAGAGCAGTTTGGAATCACTCTGTTTCTTAAGTTTGCAAGAGGATGTTTGGACCACTTTGAGGCCTTCGTTGGAAACGGGATTTCTCAGTATAATGCTAGACAGATGAATTCCCAGTAAGTTCTTTGTGTTGTGTCTATTCAACTCACAGAGTTGAACCTTCCTTTCGACAGCGCAGTTTGCAAACACTCTTTTTGTGGAATTTGCAAGTGGAGATTTCAAGCGATTTCAGGCCAATCTTAGAAAGGGAAATATCTTTGTATAAAAACTAGACAGAATCTTTCTCAGAAACTACTTTGTGTTCTGTGCGTTCCACTCACAGAGTTTAACCTTTCTTTTCATAGAGCAGTTTGGAATCACTCTGTTTTTTAAGTCTGCATGGGGATATTTAGACCTCTTTGACGCCTTCATTATAAACGGGATTTCTTCATATACAGCTAGACACATGAATTCTCAGTAACTTCTTTGTGTTGTGTGTATTCAACTCACAGAGTTGAACCTTTCTTTAGACAGAGCAGATTTGAAACACTCTTTGTGTGGATTTTACAAGTGGAGATTTCAAGCGATTTGAGGCCAATTGTAGTAAAGGAAATATCCTCGTTTAAAAACTAGACAGAATCATTCTCAGAAACTACTTTGTGATGTGTGTGTTCAACTCACAGAGTTTCAACTTTCTTTTCATAGAGCAGTTTGGAAACACTCTGTTTGTTAAGTTTGCAAGAGGATATTTGGACCACATTGAGGCCTTCGTTGGAAACGGGATTTCTCAGTATACACCTAGACAGATGAATTCCCAGTAACTTCTTTGTGTTGTGTCTATTCAACTCACAGAGCTGAACCTTCCTTTAGACAGAGCAGTTTGCAAACACTCTTTTTGTGGAATTTGCAAGTGGTGATTTCAAGCGATTTCAGGCCAAACTTAGAAAGGGAAATATCTTTGCATAAAAACTAGACAGAATCTTTCTCAGAAACTACTTTGTGTTGTGTGCGTTCCACTCACAGAGTTTAACCTTTCTTTTCATAGAGCAGTTTGGAAACACTCTGTTTGTTAAGTCTGCAAGGGGATATTTAGACCTCTTTGACGCCTTCGTTGTAAACGGGATTTCTTCATATACAGCTAGACACATGAATTCTCAGTAACTTCTTTGTGTTGTCTGTATTCAACTCACAGAGCTGAACCTTTCTTTAGACAGAGCAGATTTGAAACACTCTTTTTGTGGATTTTACAAGTGGAGATTTCAAGCGATTTGAGGCCAATTGTAGTAAAGGAAATATCCTCGTTTAAAAACTAGACAGAATGATTCTCAGAAACTACTTTGTGATGTGTGCGTTCAACTCACAGAGTTTCACCTTTCTTTTCATAGAGCAGTTTGGAAACACTCTGTTTCTTAAGTTTGCAAGAGGATATTTGGACCACTTTGAGGCCTTCTTTGGAAACGGGATTTCTCAGTATAATGCTAGACAGGTGAATTCCCAGTAAGTTCTTTGTGTTGTGTCTATTGAACTCACAGAGTTGAACCTTCCTTTAGACAGAGCAGTTTGCAAACACTCTTTTTGTGGAATTTGCAAGTGGAGATTTCAAGCGATTTCAGGCCAATCTTAGAAAGGGAAATATCTTTGTATAAAAACTAGACAGAATCTTTCTCAGAAACTACTTTGTGTTCTGTGCGTTTCACTCAAAGAGTTCAACCTTTCTTTTCATAGAATAGTTTGGAATCACTCTGTTTTTTAAGTCTGCAAGGGGATATTTAGACCTCTTTGATGCCTTCATTATAAACGGGATTTCTTCACATACAGCTAGACACATGAATTCTCAGTAACTTCTTTGTGTTGTGTGTATTCAACTCACAGAGTTGAAGCTTTCTTTAGACAGAGCAGATTTGAAACACTTTTTTGTGGATTTTACAAGTGGAGATTTCAAGCGATTTGAGGCCAATTGTAGTAAAGGAAATACCCTCGTTTAAAAACTAGACAGAATCATTCTCAGAAACTACTTTGTGTTGTGTGTGTTCAACTCACAGAGTTTCACCTTTCTTTTCATAGAGCAGTTTGGAAACACTCTGTTTGTTAAGTTTGCAAGAGGATATTTGGACCACTTTGAGGCCTTCGTTGGAAACGGGATTTCTCAGTATACAGCTAGACAGATGAATTCCCAGTAACTTCTTTGTATTGTGTGTATTCAACTCACAGAGCTGAACCTTCCTTTAGACAGAGCAGTTTGCAAACACTCTTTTTGTGGAATTTGCAAGTGGAGATTTCAAGCGATTTCAGGCCAAACTTAGAAAGGGAAATATCTTTGTATAAAAACTAGACAGAATCATTCTCAGAAACTACTTTGTGTTGTGTGCGTTCCCCTCACAGAGTTTAACCTTTCTTTTCATAGAGCAGTTTGGAAACACTCTGTTTGTTAAGTCTGCAAGGGGATATTTAGACCTCTTTGACGCCTTCGTTGGAAACGGGATTTCTTCATATACAGGTAGACACATGAATCCTCAGTAACTTCTTTGTGTTGTGTGTATTCAACTCACAGAGTTGAACCTTTCTTTAGACAGAGCAGATTTGAAACACTCTTTTTGTGGATTTTACAAGTGGAGATTTCAAGCGATTTGTGGCCAATTGTAGTAAAGGAAATATCCTCGTTTAAAAACTAGACAGAATCATTCTCAGAAACTACTTTGTGATGTGTGTGTTCAACTCACAGAGTTTCACCTTTCTTTTCATAGAGCAGTTTGGAATCACTCTGTTTCTTAAGTTTGCAAGAGGATGTTTGGACCACTTTGAGGCCTTCGTTGGAAACGGGATTTCTCAGTATAATGCTAGACAGATGAATTCCCAGTAAGTTCTTTGTGTTGTGTCTATTCAACTCACAGAGTTGAACCTTCCTTTAGACAGAGCAGTTTGCAAACACTCTTTTTGTGGAATTTGCAAGTGGAGATTTCAAGCGATTTCAGGCCAATCTTAGAAAGGGAAATATCTTTGTATAAAAACTAGACAGAATCTTTCTCAGAAACTACTTTGTGTTCTGTGCGTTCCACTCACAGAGTTTAACCTTTCTTTTCATAGAGCAGTTTGGAATCACTCTGTTTTTTAAGTCTGCATGGGGATATTTAGACCTCTTTGTCGCCTTCATTATAAACGGGATTTCTTCATATACAGCTAGACACAAGAATTCTCAGTAACTTCTTTGTGTTGTGTGTATTCAACTCACAGAGTTGAACCTTTCTTTAGACAGAGCAGATTTGAAACACTCTTTGTGTGGATTTTACAAGTGGAGATTTCTAGCGATTTGAGGCCAATTGTAGTAAAGGAAATATCCTCGTTTAAAAACTAGACAGAATCATTCTCAGAAACTACTTTGTGATGTGTGTGTTCAACTCACAGAGTTTCACCTTTCTTTTCATAGAGCAGTTTGGAAACACTCTGTTTGTTAAGTTTGCAAGAGGATATTTGGACCACATTGAGGCCTTCGTTGGAAACGGGATTTCTCAGTATACACCTAGACAGATGAATTCCCAGTAACTTCTTTGTGTTGTGTCTATTCAACTCACAGAGCTGAACCTTCCTTTAGACAGAGCAGTTTGCAAACACTCTTTTTGTGGAATTTGCAAGTGGAGATTTCAAGCGATTTCAGGCCAAACTTAGAAAGGGAAATATCTTTGCATAAAAACTAGACAGAATCGTTCTCAGAAACTACTTTGTGTTGTGTGCGTTCCACTCACAGAGTTTAACCTTTCTTTTCATAGAGCAGTTTGGAAACACTCTGTTTGTTAAGTCTGCAAGGGGATATTTAGACCTCTTTGACGCCTTCGTTGTAAACGGGATTTCTTCATATACAGCTAGACACATGAATTCTCAGTAACTTCTTTGTGTTGTCAGTATTCAAGTCACAGAGCTGAACCTTTCTTTAGACAGAGCAGATTTGAAACACTCTTTGTGTGGATTTTACAAGTGGAGATTTCAAGCGATTTGAGGCCAATTGTAGTAAAGGAAATATCCTCGTTTAAAAACTAGACAGAATCATTCTCAGAAACTACTTTGTGATGTGTGTGTTCAACTCACAGAGTTTCACCTTTCTTTTCATAGAGCAGTTTGGAAACACTCTGTTTGTTAAGTTTGCAAGAGGATATTTGGACCACATTGAGGCCTTCGTTGGAAACGGGATTTCTCAGTATACACCTAGACAGATGAATTCCCAGTAACTTCTTTGTGTTGTGTCTATTCAACTCACAGAGCTGAACCTTCCTTTAGACAGAGCAGTTTGCAAACACTCTTTTTGTGGAATTTGCAAGTGGAGATTTCAAGCGATTTCAGGCCAAACTTAGAAAGGGAAATATCTTTGCATAAAAACTAGACAGAATCTTTCTCAGAAACTACTTTGTGTTGTGTGCGTTCCACTCACAGAGTTTAACCTTTCTTTTCATAGAGCAGTTTGGAAACACTCTGTTTGTTAAGTCTGCAAGGGGATATTTAGACCTCTTTGACGCCTTCGTTGTAAACGGGATTTCTTCATATACAGCTAGACACATGAATTCTCAGTAACTTCTTTGTGTTGTCTGTATTCAACTCACAGAGTTGAACCTTTCTTTAGACAGAGCAGATTTGAAACACTCTTTTTGTGGATTTTACAAGTGGAGATTTCAAGCGATTTGAGGCCAATTGTAGTAAAGGAAATATCCTCGTTTAAAAACTAGACAGAATCATTCTCAGAAACTACTTTGTGATGTGTGCGTTCAACTCACAGAGTTTCACCTTTCTTCTCATAGAGCAGTTTGGAAACACTCTGTTTCTTAAGTTTGCAAGAGGATATTTGGACCACTTTGAGGCCTTCTTTGGAAACGGGATTTCTCAGTATAATGCTAGACAGGTGAATTCCCAGTAAGTTCTTTGTGTTGTGTCTATTGAACTCACAGAGTTGAACCTTCCTTTAGACAGAGCAGTTTGCAAACACTCTTTTTGTGGAATTTGCAAGTGGAGATTTCAAGCGATTTCAGGCCAATCTTAGAAAGGGAAATATCTTTGTATAAAAACTAGACAGAATCTTTCTCAGAAACTACTTTGTGTTCTGTGCGTTTCACTCAAAGAGTTTAACCTTTCTTTTCATAGAATAGTTTGGAATCACTCTGTTTTTTAAGTCTGCAAGGGGATATTTAGACCTCTTTGACGCCTTCATTATAAACGGGATTTCTTCACATACAGCTAGACACATGAATTCTCAGTAACTTCTTTGTGTTGTGTGTATTCAACTCACAGAGTTGAAGCGTTCTTTAGACAGAGCAGATTTGAAACACTCTTTTTTTGGATTTTACAAGTGGAGATTTCAAGCGATTTGAGGCCAATTGTAGTAAAGGAAATACCCTCGTTTAAAAACTAGACAGAATCATTCTCAGAAACTACTTTGTGATGTGTGTGTTCAACTCACAGAGTTTCACCTTTCTTTTCATAGAGCAGTTTGGAAACACTCTCTTTGTTAAGTTTGCAAGAGGATATTTGGACCACTTTGAGGCCTTCGTTGGAAACGGGATTTCTCAGTATACAGCTAGACAGATGAATTCCCAGTAACTTCTTTGTATTGTGTGTATTCAACTCACAGAGCTGAACCTTCCTTTAGACAGAGCAGTTTGCAAACACTCTTTTTGTGGAATTTGCAAGTGGAGATTTCAAGCGATTTCAGGCCAAACTTAGAAAGGGAAATATCTTTGTATAAAAACTAGACAGAATCATTCTCAGAAACTACTTTGTGTTGTGTGCGTTCCCCTCACAGAGTTTAACCTTTCTTTTCATAGAGCAGTTTGGAAACACTCTGTTTGTTAAGTCTGCAAGGGGATATTTAGACCTCTTTGACGCCTTCGTTGGAAACGGGATTTCTTCATATACAGGTAGACACATGAATCCTCAGTAACTTCTTTGTGTTGTGTGTATTCAACTCACAGAGCTGAACCTTTCTTTAGACAGAGCAGATTTGAAACACTCTTTTTGTGGATTTTACAAGTGGAGATTTCAAGCGATTTGAGGCCAATTGTAGTAAAGGAAATATCCTCGTTTAAAAACTAGACAGAATCATTCTCAGAAACTACTTTGTGATGTGTGTGTTCAACTCACAGAGTTTCACCTTTCTTTTCATAGAGCAGTTTGGAATCACTCTGTTTCTTAAGTTTGCAAGAGGATGTTTGGACCACTTTGAGGCCTTCGTTGGAAACGGGATTTCTCAGTATAATGCTAGACAGATGAATTCCCAGTAAGTTCTTTGTGTTGTGTCTATTCAACTCACAGAGTTGAACCTTCCTTTAGACAGAGCAGTTTGCAAACACTCTTTTTGTGGAATTTGCAAGTGGAGATTTCAAGCGATTTCAGGCCAATCTTAGAAAGGGAAATATCTTTGTATAAAAACTAGACAGAATCTTTCTCAGAAACTACTTTGTGTTCTGTGCGTTTCACTCAAAGAGTTTAACCTTTCTTTTCATAGAATAGTTTGGAATCACTCTGTTTTTTAAGTCTGCAAGGGGATATTTAGACCTCTTTGACGCCTTCATTATAAACGGGATTTCTTCACATACAGCTAGACACATGAATTCTCAGTAACTTCTTTGTGTTGTGTGTATTCAACTCACAGAGTTGAAGCTTTCTTTAGACAGAGCAGATTTGAAACACTCTTTTTGTGGATTTTACAAGTGGAGATTTCAAGCGATTTGAGGCCAATTGTAGTAAAGGAAATATCCTCGTTTAAAAACTAGACAGAATCATTCTCAGAAACTACTTTGTGATGTGTGCGTTCAACTCACAGAGTTTCACCTTTCTTTTCATAGAGCAGTTTGGAAACACTCTGTTTCTTAAGTTTGCAAGAGGATATTTGGACCACTTTGAGGCCTTCTTTGGAAACGGGATTTCTCAGTATAATGCTAGACAGATGAATTCCCAGTAAGTTCTTTGTGTTGTGTCTATTCAACTCACAGAGTTGAACCTTCCTTTAGACAGAGCAGTTTGCAAACACTCTTTTTGTGGAATTTGCAAGTGGAGATTTCAAGCGATTTCAGGCCAATCTTAGAAAGGGAAATATCTTTGTATAAAAACTAGACAGAATCTTTCTCAGAAACTACTTTGTGTTCTGTGCGTTTCACTCAAAGAGTTTTACCTTTCTTTTCATAGAATAGTTTGGAATCACTCTGTTTTTTAAGTCTGCAAGGGGATATGTAGACCTCTTTGACGCCTTCATTATAAACGGGATTTCTTCACATACAGCTAGACACATGAATTCTCAGTAACTTCTTTGTGTTGTGTGTATTCAACTCACAGAGTTGAAGCTTTCTTTAGACAGAGCAGATTTGAAACACTCTTTTTGTGGATTTTACAAGTGGAGATTTCAAGCGATTTGAGGCCAATTGTAGTAAAGGAAATATCCTCGTTTAAAAACTAGACAGAATCATTCTCAGAAACTACTTTGTGATGTGTGCGTTCAACTCAAAGAGTTTCACCTTTCTTTTCATAGAGCAGTTTGGAATCACTCTGTTTCTTAAGTTTGCAAGAGGATGTTTGGACCACTTTGAGGCCTTCGTTGGAAACGGGATTTCTCAGTATAATGCTAGACAGATGAATTCCCAGTAAGTTCTTTGTGTTGTGTCTATTCAACTCACAGAGTTGAACCTTCCTTTAGACAGAGCAGTTTGCAAACACTCTTTTTGTGGAATTTGCAATTGGAGATTTCAAGCGATTTCAGGCCAAACTTAGAAAGGGAAATATCTTTGCATAAAAACTAGACAGAATCTTTCTCAGAAACTACTTTGTGTTGTGTGCGTTCCACTCACAGTGTTTAACCTTTCTTTTCATAGAGCAGTTTGGAAACACTCTGTTTGTTAAGTCTGCAAGGGGATATTTAGACCTCTTTGACGCCTTCGTTGTAAACGGGATTTCTTCACATACAGCTAGACACATGAATTCTCAGTAACTTCTTTGTGTTGTGTGTATTCAACTCACAGAGTTGAAGCTTTCTTTAGACAGAGCAGATTTGAAACACTCTTTTTGTGGATTTTACAAGTGGAGATTTCAAGCGATTTGAGGCCAATTGTAGTAAAGGAAATATCCTCGTTTAAAAACTAGACAGAATCATTCTCAGAAACTACTTTGTGATGTGTGTGTTCAACTCACAGAGTTTCACCTTTCTTTTCATAGAGCAGTTTGGAATCACTCTGTTTCTTAAGTTTGCAAGAGGATGTTTGGACCACTTTGAGGCCTTCGTTGGAAACGGGATTTCTCAGTATAATGCTAGACAGATGAATTCCAGTAAGTTCTTTGTGTTGTGTCTATTCAACTCACAGAGTTGAACCTTCCTTTAGACAGAGCAGTTTGCAGACACTCTTTTTGTGGAATTTGCAAGTGGAGATTTCAAGCGATTTCAGGCCAATCTTAGAAAGGGAAATATCTTTGTATAAAAACTAGACAGAATCTTTCTCAGAAACTACTTTGTGTTGTGTGCGTTCCACTCACAGAGTTTAACCTTTCTTTTCATAGAGCAGTTTGGAATCACTCTGTTTTTTAAGTCTGCATGGGCATATTTAGACCTCTTTGACGCCTTCATTATAAACGGGATTTCTTCATATACAGCTAGACACATGAATTCTCAGTAACTTCTTTGTGTTGTGTGTATTCAACTCACAGAGTTGAACCTTTCTTTAGACAGAGCAGATTTGAAACACTCTTTGTGTGGATTTTACAAGTGGAGATTTCAAGCGATTTGAGGCCAATTGTAGTAAAGGAAATATCCTCGTTTAAAAACTAGACAGAATCATTCTCAGAAACTACTTTGTGATGTGTGTGTTCAACTCACAGAGTTTCACCTTTCTTTTCATAGAGCAGTTTGGAAACACTCTGTTTGTTAAGTTTGCAAGAGGATATTTGGACCACATTGAGGCCTTCGTTGGAAACGGGATTTCTCAGTATACACCTAGACAGATGAATTCCCAGTAACTTCTTTGTGTTGTGTCTATTCAACTCACAGAGCTGAACCTTCCTTTAGACAGAGCAGTTTGCAAACACTCTTTTTGTGGAATTTGCAAGTGGAGATTTCAAGCGATTTCAGGCCAAACTTAGAAAGGGAAATATCTTTGCATAAAAACTAGACAGAATCATTCTCAGAAACTACTTTGTGTTGTGTGCGTTCCACTCACAGAGTTTAACCTTTCTTTTCATAGAGCAGTTTGGAAACACTCTGTTTGTTAAGTCTGCAAGGGGATATTTAGACCTCTTTGACGCCTTCGTTGTAAACGGGATTTCTTCATATACAGCTAGACACATGAATTCTCAGTAACTTCTTTGTGTTGTCTGTATTCAACTCACAGAGCTGAACCTTTCTTTAGACAGAGCAGATTTGAAACACTCTTTGTGTGGATTTTAAAATTGGAGATTTCAAGCGATTTGAGGCCAATTGTAGTAAAGGAAATATCCTCGTTTAAAAACTAGACAGAATGATTCTCAGAAACTACTTTGTGATGTGTGCGTTCAACTCACAGAGTTTCACCTTTCTTCTCATAGAGCAGTTTGGAAACACTCTGTTTCTTAAGTTTGCAAGAGGATATTTGGACCACTTTGAGGCCTTCTTTGGAAACGGGATTTCTCAGTATAATGCTAGACAGATGAATTCCCAGTAAGTTCTTTGTGTTGTGTCTATTCAACTCACTGAGTTGAACCTTCCTTTAGACAGAGCAGTTTGCAAACACTCTTTTTGTGGAATTTGCAAGTGGAGATTTCAAGCGATTTCAGGCCAATCTTATAAAGGGAAATATCTTTGTATAAAAACTAGACAGAATCTTTCTCCGAAACTTCTTTGTGTTCTGTGCGTTTCACTCAAAGAGTTTAACCTTTCTTTTCATAGAATAGTTTGGAATCACTCTGTTTTTTAAGTCTGCAAGGGGATATTTAGACCTCTTTGACGCCTTCATTATAAACGGGATTTCTTCATATACAGCTAGACACATGAATTCTCAGTAACTTCTTTGTGTTGTGTGTATTCAACTCACAGAGTTGAACCTTTCTTTAGACAGAGCAGATTTGAAACACTCTTTGTGTGGATTTTACAAGTGGAGATTTCAAGCGATTTGAGGCCAATTGTAGTAAAGGAAATATCCTCGTTTAAAAACTAGACAGAATCATTCTCAGAAACTACTTTGTGATGTGTGCGTTCAACTCACAGAGTTTCACCTTTCTTTTCATAGAGCAGTTTGGAAACACTCTGTTTCTTAAGTTTGCAAGAGGATATTTGGACCACTTTGAGGCCTTCTTTGGAAACGGGATTTCTCAGTATAATGCTAGACAGATGAATTCCCAGTAAGTTCTTTGTGTTGTGTCTATTCAACTCACAGAGTTGAACCTTCCTTTAGACAGAGCAGTTTGCAAACACTCTTTTTGTGGAATTTGCAAGTGGAGATTTCAAGCGATTTCAGGCCAATCTTAGAAAGGGAAATATCTTTGTATAAAAACTAGACAGAATCTTTCTCAGAAACTACTTTGTGTTCTGTGCGTTTCACTCAAAGAGTTTAACCTTTCTTTTCATAGAATAGTTTGGAATCACTCTGTTTTTTAAGTCTGCAAGGGGATATTTAGACCTCTTTGACGCCTTCATTATAAACGGGATTTCTTCACATACAGCTAGACACATGAATTCTCAGTAACTTCTTTGTGTTGTGTGTATTCAACTCACAGAGTTGAAGCTTTCTTTAGACAGAGCAGATTTGAAACACTCTTTTTGTGGATTTTACAAGTGGAGATTTCAAGCGATTTGAGGCCAATTGTAGTAAAGGAAATATCCTCGTTTAAAAACTAGACAGAATCATTCTCAGAAACTACTTTGTGATGTGTGTGTTCAACTCACAGAGTTTCACCTTTCTTTTCATAGAGCAGTTTGGAAACACTCTGTTTGTTAAGTTTGCAAGAGGATATTTGGACCACTTTGAGGCCTTCGTTGGAAACGGGATTTCTCAGTATACAGCTAGACAGATGAATTCCCAGTAACTTCTTTGTATTGTGTGTATTCAACTCACAGAGCTGAACCTTCCTTTAGACAGAGCAGTTTGCAAACACTCTTTTTGTGGAATTTGCAAGTGGAGATTTCAAGCGATTTCAGGCCAAACTTAGAAAGGGAAATATCTTTGTATAAAAACTAGACAGAATCATTCTCAGAAACTACTTTGTGTTGTGTGCATTCCCCTCAAAGAGTTTAACCTTTCTTTTCATAGAGCAGTTTGGAAACACTCTGTTTGTTAAGTCTGCAAGGGGATATTTAGACCTCTTTGACGCCTTCGTTGGAAACGGGATTTCTTCATATACAGGAAGACACATGAATCCTCAGTAACTTCTTTGTGTTGTGTGTATTCAACTCACAGAGTTGAAACTTTCTTTAGACAGAGCAGATTTGAAACACTCTTTTTGTGGATTTTACAAGTGGAGATTTCAAGCGATTTGAGGCCAATTGTAGTAAAGGAAATATCCTCGTTTAAAAACTAGACAGAATCATTCTCAGAAACTACTTTGTGATGTGTGCGTTCAACTCACAGAGTTTCACCTTTCTTTTCATAGAGCAGTTTGGAATCACTGTTTCTTAAGTTTGCAAGAGGATGTTTGGACCACTTTGAGGCCTTCGTTGGAAACGGGATTTCTCAGTATAATGCTAGACAGATGAATTCCCAGTAAGTTCTTTGTGTTGTGTCTATTCAACTCACAGAGTTGAACCTTCGTTTAGACAGAGCAGTTTGCAAACACTCTTTTTGTGGAATTTGCAAGTGGAGATTTCAAGCGATTTCAGGCCAATCTTAGAAAGGGAAATATCTTTGTATAAAAACTAGACAGAATCTTTCTCAGAAACTACTTTGTGTTCTGTGCGTTCCACTCACAGAGTTTAACCTTTCTTTTCATAGAGTAGTTTGGAATCACTCTGTATTTTAAGTCTGCAAGGGGATATTTAGACCTCTTTGACGCCTTCATTATAAACGGGATTTCTTCATATACAGCTAGATACATGAATTCTCAGAAACTTCTTTGTGTTGTGTGTATTCAACTCACAGAGTTGAACCTTTCTTTAGACAGAGCAGATTTGAAACACTCTTTTTGTGGATTTTACAAGTGGAGATTTCAAGCGATTTGAGGCCAATTGTAGTAAAGGAAATATCCTTGTTTAAAAACTAGACAGAATCATTCTCAGAAACTACTTTGTGATGTGAGTTCAACTCACAGAGTTTCACCTTTCTTTTCATAGAGCAGTTTGGAAACACACTGTTTGTTAAGTTTGCAAGAGGATATTTGGACCACTTTGAGGCCTTCGTTGGAAACGGGATTTCTAAGTATAATGCTAGACAGATGAATTCCCAGTAAGTTCTTTGTGTTGTGTCTATTCAACTCACAGAGTTGAACCTTCCTTTAGACAGAGCAGTTTGCAAACACTCTTTTTGTGGAATTTGAAAGTGGAGATTTCAAGCGATTTCAGGCCAATCTTAGAAAGGGAAATATCTTTGTATAAAAACTAGACAGAATCTTTCTCAGAAACTACTTTGTGTTCTGTGCGTTCCACTCACAGAGTTTAACCTTTCTTTTCATAGAGCAGTTTGGAATCACTCTGTTTTTTAAGTCTGCAAGGGGATATTTAGACCTCTTTGACGCCTTCGTTGGAAACGGGATTTCTTCATATACAGCTAGACACATGAATTCTCAGTAACTTCTTTGTGTTGTGTGTATTCAACTCACAGAGTTGAACCTTTCTTTAGACAGAGCAGATGTGAAACACTCTTTTTGTGGATTTTACAAGTGGAGATTTCAAGCGATTTGAGGCCAATTGTAGAAAAGGAAATATCCTCGTTTAAAAACTAGAGAGAATCATTCTCAGAAACTAGTTTGTGATGTGTGTGTTCAACTCACAGAGTTTCACCTTTCTTTTCATAGAGCAGTTTGGAAACACTCTGTTTGTTAAGTTTGCAAGAGGATATTTGGACCACTTTGAGGCCTTCGTTGGAAACGGGATTTCTCAGTATACAGCTAGACAGATGAATTCCCAGTAACTTCTTTGTGTTGTGTCTATTCAACTCACAGAGCTGAACCTTCCTTTAGACAAAGCAGTTTGTAAACACTCTTTTTGTGGAATTTGCAAGTGGAGATTTCAAGCGATTTCAGGCCAAACTTAGAAAGGGAAATATCTTTGTATAAAAACTAGACAGAATCATTCTCAGAACCTACTTTGTGTTGTGTGCGTTCCACTCACAGAGTTTAACCTTTCTTTTCATAGAGCAGTTTGGAAACACTCTGTTTTTTAAGTCTGCAAGGGGATATTTAGACCACTTTGAGGCCTTCGTTGGAAACGGGATTTCTTCATATAAAGCTATACAGATGAATTCTCAATAACTACTTTGTGTTGTGTTTATTCAACTCACAGAGTTGAACCTTTCTTTAGAGAGAGCAGATATGAAACACTCTTTTTGTAGATTTTACAAGTGGAGATTTCATACGATTTCAGGCCAATTGTAGTAAAGGATATATCTTCGTTTAAAAACTAGACAGAATCATTCTCAGAAACTACTTTGTGATGTGTGCATTTAACTCACAGAGTTTCACCTTTCTTTTCATAGAGCAGTTTGGAAACACTCTGTTTGTTAACTTTGGAAGAGGATATTTGGACCAATTTGAGTCCTTCGTTGGAAACGTGATTTCTCAGTATACTGCTAGACAGATGAATTCCCAGTAACTTCTTTGTGTTGTGTGTATTCAACTCACAGAGTTGAACTTTCCTTTAGACAGAGCAGATTTGAAACACTCCTTTGTGGATTTCACAAGTGGAGAATTCAAGCGATTTGAGGCAAATTGTAGTAAAGGAAATATCTTCGTTTAAAAACTAGACAGAATCATTCTCACAAACTATTTGTGATGTGTGCGTTCAACTCAGAGAGTTTCACCTTTCTTTTCATAGAGTAGTTTGGAAACACTCTGTTTGTTTACTTTGGAAGAGGATATTTGGACCACTTTGAGGCCTTCGTTGGAAACGGGATTTCTCAGTATACTGCTAGACAGATGAATTCCGAGTAAATTCTTTGTGTTGTGTGTATTCACCTCACAGAGTTAAACCTTCCTTTATACAGAGCTGTTTGGAAACACTCTTTTTGTGGAATTTGCAACTGGACATTTCAAGCGATGTGAGGAAAATTGTAGTCAAAGACATATCTTCGTTTAAAAACTACACAGAATCATTCTCAGAAACTACTTTGTGATGTGTGCGTTCAACTCACAGAGTTTAACCTTTCTTTTCATAGAGTAGTTTGGAAACACTCTGTTTGTTAAGTTTGGAAGAGGATATTTGGACCACTTTGAGGCCTTCGTTGGAAACGGGATTTCTCAATATACTGCTAGACAGATGAATTCCCAGTTACTTCATTGTGTTGTGTGTATTCACCTCACAGAGTTAAACCTTCCTTTAGACAGAGCAGATTTGAAACACTCTTTTTGTGGATTTCACAAGTGGAGATTTCAAGCGATTTGAGGCCAATTGTAGTAAAGGAAATATGTTCGTTTAAGAACTAGAGAGAATCATTCTCAGAAACTTCTTTGTGATGTGTGCGTTGAACTCACAGAGTTTCACCTTTCCTTTCATAGAGCAGTTTGGAAACACTCTGTTTGTTAAGTTTGCAGCAGGATATTTGGACCAATTTGAGGCCTTCGTTGGAAACTGGATTTCTTCATATAAAGCTAGACAGATGAATTCTCAATAACTTCTTTGTGTTGTGTTTATTCAACTCACAGAGTTGAACCTTTCTTTAGAGAGATCAGATATGAAACACTCTTTTTGTAGATTTACAAGTGGAGATTTCATACGATTTCAGGCCAATTGTAGTAAAGGAAATATCCTCGTTTAAAAACTAGACAGAATCATTCTCAGAAACTACTTTGTGATGTCTGCGTTCAACTCACAGAGTTTCACCTTTCTTTTCATAGAGCAGTTTGGATACTCTCTGTTTGTGAAGTTTGAAAGAGGATATTTGGACCATGTTGAGGCCTTCGTTGGAAACGGGATTTCTCAGTATACTGCTAGACAGATGAATTCCCAGTAACTTCTTTGTGTTGTGTGTATTCACCTCACAGAGTTAAACCTTCGTTTAGACAGAGCAGTTTGGAAACACTCTTTTTGTGGAATTTGCAACTGGACATTTCAAGCGATTTGAGGAAAATTGTAGTCAAGGATATATCTTCGTTTAAAAACTAGACAGAATCATTCTCAGAAACTACTTTGTGATGTGTGCGTTCAACTCACAGAGTTTCACATTTCTTTTCATAGAGCAGTTTGGATACACTCTGTTTGTTAACTTTGGAAGAGGATATTTGGACCACTTTTACGCCTTCGTTGGAAACGGGATTTCTCAGTATACTGCTAGACAGATGAATTCCCAGTTACTTCATTGTGTTGTGTGTATTCACCTCACAGAGTTAAACCTTCCTTTAGACAGAGCAGATTTGAAACACTCTTTTGGTGGATTTCACAAGTGGAGATTTCAAGCGATTTGAGGCCAATTGTAGTAAAGGAAATATGTTCGTTTAAGAACTAGACAGAATCATTCTCAGAAACTACTTTGTGATGTGTGCGTTGAACTCACAGAGTTTCACCTTTCCTTTCATAGAGCAGTTTGGAAACACTCTGTTTGTTAAGTTTGCAGCAGGATATTTGGACCAATTTGAGGCCTTCGTTGGAAACGGGATTTCTCAGTATACTGCTATACCGATGAATTCCCAGTAACTTCTTTGTGTTGTGTTCATTCAACTCACTGAATTGAACCTTCCTTTAGACAGAGCAGTTTGGAAACACTCTTTTTGTGGAATTTGCAAGTGGAGATTTCAAGCGATTTGAGGCCAATTTTAGAAATCGAAATATCTTTGTATAAAAACTAGACAGACTCATTCTCAGAAACTACTTTGTGTTGTGTGCGTTCAACTCACAGAGTTTAAACTTTCTTTTCATAGAGCAGTTTGGAAACACTCTGTTTCTTATGTCTGCAAGGGGGTATTTAGACCTCTTTGAGGCCTTCGTTGGAAGCGGGATTTCTTCATATAAAGCTATACAGATGAATTCTCAATAACTACTTTGTGTTGTGTTTATTCAACTCACAGAGTTGAACCTTTCTTTAGAGAGAGCAGATATGAAACACTCTTTTTGTAGATTTTACAAGTGGAGATTTCATATGATTTCAGGCCAATTGTAGTAAAGGATATATCTTCGTTTAAAAACAAGACAGAATCATTCTCAGAAACTACTTTGTGATGTGTGCGTTTAACTCACAGAGTTTCACCTTTCTTTTCATAGAGCAGTTTGGAAACACTGTGTTTGTTAACTTTGGAAGAGGATATTTGGACCAATTTGAGTCCTTCGTTGGAAACGTGATTTCTCAGTATACTGCTAGACAGATGAATTCCCAGTAACTTCTTTGTGTTGTGTGTATTCACCTCACAGAGTTAAACCTTCCTTTAGAGAGAGCAGTTTGGAAACACTCTTTTTGTGGAATTTGCAACTGGACATTTCAAGCGATTTGAGGAAAATTGTAGTCAAGGAAATATCTTCGTTTAAAAACTACACAGAATCATTCTCAGGAACTACTTTGTGATGTGTGCGTTCAACTGACAGAGTTTCAACTTTCTTTTCATAGAGCAGTTGGGAAACACTCCGTTTGTTAAGTTTGGAAGAGGATATTTGGACCACTTTGAGGCCTTCTTTGGAAACGGGATTTCTCAGTATACTGCTAGACAGATGAATTCCCAGTAAATTCTTTGTGTTGTGTGTATTCACCTCACAGAGTTAAACCTTCCTTTAGACAGAGCAGTTTGGAAACAATCTTTTTGTGGAATTTGCAACTGGACATTTCAAGCGATTTGAGGGAAATTGTAGTCAAGGAAATATCTTCGTTTAAAAACTACACAGAATCATTCTCAGAAACTACTTCGTGATGTGTGCGTTCAACTCACAGAGTTTAACCTTTCTTTTCATAGAGCAGTTTGGAAACACTCTTTTTGTTAGGTTTGCAAGGGGATATTTAGACCTCTTTGAGGCCTTCGTTGGAAAGGGGATTTCTTTTATAAAGATGGACAGATGAATTCTCAATAACTTCTTTGTGTTGTGTGTATTCAACTCACAGAGTTGAACTTTCCTTTAGACAGAGCAGATTTGAAACACTCCTTTGTGGATTTCACAAGTGGAGAATTCAAGGGATTTGAGGCCAATTGTAGTAAAGGAAATATCTTCGTTTAAAAACTAGACAGAATCATTCTCACAAACTATTTGTGATGTGTGCGTTCAACTCAGAGAGTTTCACCTTTCTTTTCATAGAGTAGTTTGGAAACACTCTGTTTGTTTACTTTGGAAGAGGATATTTGGACCACTTTGAGTCCTTCGTTGGAAACGGGATTTCTCAGTATACTGCTAGACAGATGAATTCCGAGTAAATTCTTTGTGTTGTGTGTATTCACCTCACGGAGTTAAACCTTCCTTTATACAGAGCTGTTTGGAAACACTCTTTTTGTGGAATTTGCAACTGGACATTTCAAGCGATGTGAGGGAAATTGTAGTCAAAGACATATCTTCGTTTAAAAACTACACAGAATCATTCTCAGAAACTACTTTGTGATGTGTGCGTTCAACTCACAGAGTTTAACCTTTCTTTTCATAGAGTAGTTTGGAAACACTCTGTTTGTTAAGTTTGGAAGAGGATATTTGGACCACTTTGAGGCCTTCGTTGGAAACGGGATTTCTCAATATACTGCTAGACAGATGAATTCCCAGTTACTTCATTGTGTTGCGTGTATTCACCTCACAGAGTTAAACCTTCCTTTAGACAGAGCAGATTTGAAACACTCTTTTTGTGGATTTCACAAGTGGAGATTTCAAGTGATTTGAGGCCAATTGTAGTAAAGGAAATATGTTCGTTTAAGAACTAGAGAGAATCATTCTCAGAAACTACTTTGTGATGTGTGCGTTGAACTCACAGAGTTTCACCTTTCCTTTCATAGAGCAGTTTGGAAACACCCTGTTTGTTAAGTTTGCAGCAGGATATTTGGACCAATTTGAGGCCTTCGTTGGAAACGGGATTTCTCAGTATACTGCTATACCGATGAATTCCCAGTAACTTCTTTGTGCTGTGTTTATTCAACTCACTGAATTGAACCTTCCTTTAGACATAGCAGTTTGGAAACACTCTTTTTGTGGAATTTGCAAGTGGAGATTTCAAGCGATTTGAGGCCAATTTTAGAAATCGAAATATCTTTGTATAAAAACTAGACAGAATCATTCTCAGAAACTACTTTGTGTTGTGTGCGTTCAACTCACAGAGTTTAAACTTCCTTTTCATAGAGCAGTTTGGAAACAATCTGTTTCTTATGTCTGCAAGGGGGTATTTAGACCTCTTTGAGGCCTTCGTTGGAAACGGGATTTCTTCATATAAAGCTATACAGATGAATTCTCAATAACTACTTTGTGTTGTGTTTATTCAACTCACAGAGTTGAACCTTTCTTTAGAGAGAGCAGATATGAAACACTCTTTTTGTAGATTTTACAAGTGGAGATTTCATATGATTTCAGGCCAATTGTAGTAAAGGATATATCTTCGTTTAAAAACTAGACAGAATCATTCTCAGAAACTACTTTGTGATGTGTGCGTTTAACTCACAGAGTTTCACCTTTCTTTTCATAGAGCAGTTTGGAAACACTCTGTTTGTTAACTTTGGAAGAGGATATTTGGACCAATTTGAGTCCTTCGTTGGAAACGGGATTTCTCAGTATACTGCTAGACAGATGAATTCCCAGTAAATTCTTTGTGTTGTGTGTATTCACCTCACAGAGTTAAACCTTCCTTTAGACAGAGCAGTTTGGAAACAATCTTTTTGTGGAATTTGCAACTGGACATTTCAAGCGATTTGAGGGAAATTGTAGTCAAGGAAATATCTTCGTTTAAAAACTACACAGAATCATTCTCAGAAACTACTTCGTGATGTGTGCGTTCAACACACAGAGTTTAACCTTTCTTTTCATAGAGCAGTTTGGAAACACTCTTTTTGTTAGGTTTGCAAGGGGATATTTAGACCTCTTTGAGGCCTTCGTTGGAAAGGGGATTTCTTTTATAAAGATGGACAGATGAATTCTCAATAACTTCTTTGTGTTGTGTGTGTTCAACTCACAGAGTTGAACTTTCCTTTAGACAGAGCAGATTTGAAACTCTCCTTTGTGGATTTCACAAGTGGAGAATTCAAGCGATTTGAGGCCAATTGTAGTAAAGGAAATATCTTCGTTCAAAAACTAGACAGAAACATTCTCAGAAACTACTTTGTGATGTGTGCGTTCAACTCACAGAGTTTCACCTTTCTTTTCATAGAGCAGTTTGGAAACACTCTGTTTGTTAAGTTTGGAAGAGGATATTTGGACTACGTTGAGGCCTTCGTTGGAAACGTGATTTCTCAGTATACTGCTAGACAGATGAATTCTCAGTAACTCCTTTGTGTTGTGTGTATTCACCTCACAGAGTTAAACCTTCCTTTAGACAGAGCAGTTTGGAAACACTCTTTTTGTGGAATTTGCAACTGGACATTTCAAGCGATATGAGGAACATTGTAGTCAAGGAAATATCTTCGTTTAAAAACTACACAGAATCATTCTCAGAAACTAATTTGTGATGTGTGCGTTCAACTCACAGAGTTAAATCTCTCTTTTCATAGAGCAGTTTGGAAACACTCTGTTTCTTAAGTCTGCAAGGGGATATTTAGACCTCTTTGAGGTCTTCGTTGGAAATGGGATTTCTTCATATAAAGCTAGACAGATGAATTCTCAATAACTTCTTTGTGTTGTGTTTATTCAACTCACAGAGTTGAACCTTTCTTTAGAGAGAGCAGATATGAAACACTCTTTTTGTAGATTTTACAAGTGGAGATTTCATACGATTTCAGGCCAATTGTAGTAAAGGAAATATCTTCGTTTAAAAACTAGACAGAATCATTCTCAGAAACTACTTCGTGATGTGCGCGTTCAACGCACAGAGTTTCACCTTTCTTTTCATAGAGCAGTTTGGAAACACTCTGTTTGTTAACTTTGGAAGAGGATATTTGGACCACTTTGGGGCCTTCGTTGGAAACGGGATTTCTCAGTATACAGCTAGACAGATGAATTCCCAGTAACTTCATTGCGTTGTGTGTATTCACCTCACAGACTTAAACCTTCCTTTAGACAGAGCTGTTTGGAAACACTCTTTTTGTGGTATTTGCAACTGGACATTTCAAGCGATTTGAGGAAAATTGTAGTCAAGGAAATATCTTCGTTTAAAAACTACACAGAATCATTCTCAGAAACTACTTTGTGATGTGTGCGTTCAACTCACAGAGTTTCACATTTCTTTTCATAGAGCAGTTTGGAAACACTCTCTTTGTTAAGTTTGGAAGAGGATATTTGGACCACGTTGAGGCCTTCGTTGGAAAGGGGATTTCTCAGTATACTGCTAGACAGATGATTTCCCAGTAACTACTTTGTGTTGTGTGTATTCACCTCACAGAGTTAAACCTTCCTTTAGACAGAGCAGTTTGGAAACAATTTTTTGTGGAATTTCCAACTGGACATTTCAAGCGATTTGAGGGAAATTGTAGTCAAGGAATTATCTTCGTTTAAAAAGTACACAGAGTCATTCTCAGAAACTACTTCGTGATGTGTGCGTTCAACTCACAGAGTTTAACCTTTCTTTTCATAGAGCAGTTTGGAAACACTCTGTTTGTTAGGTTTGCAAGGGGATATTTAGACCTCTTTGAGGCCTTCGTTGGAAAGGGGATTGCATTTATAAAGCTAGACAGACGAATTCTCAATGACTGCTTTGTGTTGTGTGTATTCAACTAACAGAGTTGAACTTTCCTTTAGACAGAGCAGATTTGAAACACACCTTTGTGGATTTCACAAGTGGAAAATTCAAGCGATTTGAGGCCAATTGTAGTAAAGGAAATATCTTCGTTTAAAAACTAGAGAGAATCATTCTCAGAAACTATTTGTGATGTGTGCGTTCAACTCACAGAGTTTCACCTTTCTTTTCATAGAGCAGTTTGGAAAAACTCTGTTTTTTGACTTTGGAAGAGGATATTTGGACCACTTTGAGGCCTTCGTTGGAAACGGGATTTCTCAGTATACTGCTAGACCGATGAATTCCCAGTAACTTCTTTGTGTTGTGTGTATTCAACTCACAGAGTTGAACCTTTCTTTAGACAGAGCAGATTTGAAACACTCTTTTTGTGGATTTCAAAAGTGGAGATTTCAAGCGATTTGAGGCCAATTGTAGTAAAGGAAATATCTTCGTTTAAGAACTAGACAGAATCATTCTCAGAAACTACTTTTTGATGTGTGTGTTGAACTCACAGAGTTTCACATTTCCTTTCATAGAGCAGTTTGGAAACACTCTGTTTGTTAAGTTTGCACCAGGATATTTGGACCAATTTGAGGCCTTCGTGGGAGAAGGGATTTCTCAGTATAGTGCTAGACCGATGAATTCCCAGTAACTTCTTTGTGTTGTGTTTATTCAACTCACTGAATTGAACCTTCCTTTAGACAGAGAAGTTTGGAAACAGTCTTTTTGTGGAATTTGCAATTGGAGATTTCAAGCGATTTGAGGCCAATTTTAGAAATCGAAATATCTTTGTATAAAAGCTAGACAGAATCATTCTCAGAAACTACTTTGTGTTGTGTGCGTTCAACTCACAGAGTTTAACCTTTCTTTGTCATAGAGCAGTTTGGAAACACTCTGTTTCTTATGTCTGCAAGGGGATATTTAGAACTCTTTGAGGCCTTCGTTGGAAACTGGATTTCTTCATATAAAACTAGACAGATGAATTCTCAATAACTTCTTTGTGTTGTGTTTATTCACCTCACAGAGTTGAACCTTTCTTTAGAGAGAGCAGATATGAAACACTCTTTTTGTAGATTTTACAAGTGGAGATTTCATACGATTTCAGGCCAATTGTAGTAAAGGAAATATCTTCATTTAAAAACTAGACAGAATCATTCTCAGAAACTACTTTGTGATGTCTGTGTTCAACTCACAGAGTTTCAACTTTCTTTTCATAGAGCAGTTTGGATACACTCTGTTTGTTAAGTTTGGAAGAGGATATTTGGACCACGTTGAGGCCTTCGTTGGAAACGGGATTTCTCAGTATACTGCTAGACAGATGAATTCCCAGTAACTTCTTTGTGTTGTGTGTATTCACCTCACAGAGTTAAACCTTCCTTTAGAAAGAGCAGTTTGGAAACACTCTTTTTGTGGAATTTGCAACTGGACATTTCAAGCGATTTGAGGAAAATTGTAGTCAAGGAAATATCTTCGTTTAAAAACTAGACAGAATCATTCTCAGGAACTACTTTGTGATGTGTGTGTTGAACTCACAGAGTTTCACCTTTCCTTTCATAGAGCAGTTTGGAAACACTCTGTTTGTGAAGTCTGCAAGGGGATAATTAGACCTCTTTGAGGCCTTCTTTGGAAACGGGATTTCTTCATATAAAGGTAGACAGATGAATTCTCAGTAAATTCTTTGTGTTGTGTGTATTCAACTCACAGAGTTGAACCTTTCTTTAGAGAGAGCAGATTTGAAGCACACTTTTTGTGGATTTCACAAGTGGAGATTTCAAGCTATTTGAGGCCAATTGTAGTAAAGAAAATATCTTCGTTTAAAAACTAGGCAGAATCATTCTCAGAAACTTCTTTGTGATGTGTGCGTTTAACTCACAGAGTTTAACCTTTCTTTTCATAGAGCAGTTTGGAAACACTCTGTTTGTTAAGTTTGCAGCAGGATATTTGGACCACTTTGAGGCCTTCGTTGGAAACGGGATTTCTCAGTATACAGCTAGACAGATGAATTCCCAGTAACTTCTTTGTGTTGAGTTTATTCAACTGACTCAATGGAACCTTCCTTTAGACAGAGCAGTTTGGAAACACTCTTTTAGTGGAATTTGCCAGTGGAGATTTCACGCGATTTGAGGCAATATTTAGAAATCGAAATATCTTATTATAAAAACTAGACAGAATCATTCTCAGAAACTACTTTGTGATGTGTTCGTTCACCTCACAGAGTTTAACCTTTCTTTTCATAGAGCAGTTTGGAAACACTCTGTTTGTTAAGTCTGCAAGGGGATATTTAGACCTCTTTGAGGCCTTCGTTGGAAACGGGATTTGTTCATATAAAGCTAGACAGATGAATTCTCAGTAACTTCTTTGTGTTGTGTGTATTCAACTCACAGAGTTGAACCTTTCTTTAGACAGTGCAGATTTCAAACACTCTTTTTGTGGATTTCTCAAGTGGAGATTTCAAGCGATTTGAGGCCAATTGTAGTAAAGGAAATATCTTCGTTTAAAAACTACACAGAATCATTCTCAGAAACTACTTTGTGATGTGTGCGTTTAACTCACAGAGTTTAACCTTTCTTTTCATAGAGCAGTTTGGAAACACTCTGTTTGTTAAGTTTGCATCAGGATATTTGGACCATTTTGAGGCCTTCTTTGGAAACAGGATTTCTCACTATACAGCTACTCAGATGAATTCCCAGTAACTTCTTTGCGTTGTGTTTATTCAACTCACTGAATTGAAACTTCCTTTAGACAGAGCAGTTTGGAAAACCTCTTTTTGTGGAATTTGCAAGTTTAGATTTCAAGCGATTTGAGGCCAGTTTTAGAAATCGAAATATCTTTGTATAAAAACTAGACAGAATCATTCTCAGAAACTACTTTGTGTTGTGTGCGTTCAACTCACAGAGTTTAACCTTTCTTTTCATAGAGCAGTTTGGAAACACTCTGTTTCTTACGTCTGCAAGGGGGTATTTAGACCTCTTTGAGGCCCTCGTTGGAAACGGGATTTCTTCATATAAAGCTAGACAGATGAATTCTCAATAACTACTTTGTGTTGTGTTTATTCAACTCACATCGTTGAAACTTTCTTTAGAGAGAGCAGATATGAAACACTCTTTTTGTAGATTTTACAAGTGGAGATTTCATACGATTTCAGGCCAATTGTAGTAAAGGAAATATCTTCGTTGAAAAACTAGACAGAATGATTCTCAGAAACTACTTGGTGATGTGTGCGTTCAATTCACAGAGTTTCACCTTCCTTTTCAAAGAGCAGTTTGGAAACACTCTGTTTGTTAACTGTGGAAGAGGATAATTGGAGCACTTTGAGGCCTTCGTTGGAAACGGGATTTCTCAGTATACTGCTAGACAGATGAATTCCCAGTAACTTCTTTGTGTTGTGTGTATTCACCTCAGAGAGTTAAACCTTCCTTTAGACAGAGCAGTTTGGAAACACTCTTTTTGTGGAACTTGCAACAGGATTTTTCAAGCGATTTGAGGAAAATTGTAGTCAAGGAAATATCTTCGTTTAAAAACTAGACAGAATCATTCTCAGAAACTACTTTGTGATATGTGCGTTCAACTCACAGAGTTTAACCTTTCTTTTCATAGAGCAGTTTGGAAACACTCTGTTTGTTAAGTTTGGAAGAGGATATTTGGACCACTTTGAGGCCTTCGTTGGAAACGGGATTTCTCAGTATACTGCTAGACAGATGAATTCCCAGTAACTTCTTTGTGTTGTGTGTATTCAACTCACAGAGTTGCACCTTTCTTTAGACAAAGCAGAATTGAAACACTCTTTTTGTGGATTTCACAAGTGGAGATTTCAAGCGATTTGAGGCCAATTGTAGTAAAGGAAATATCTTCGTTTAAGAACTAGACAGGATCATTCTCAGAAACTACTTTGTAATGTGTGCGTTGAACTCACAGAGTTTCACCTTTCCTTTCATAGAGCACTTTGGAAGCACTCTGTTTGTTAAGTTTGCAGCACGATATTTGGACCAATTGGAGGCCTTCGTTGGAAAAGGGATTTCTCAGTATACTGCTAGACCGATGAATTCCCAGTAACTTCTTTGTGTTGTGTTTATTCAACTCACTGAATTGAAACTTCCTTTAGACAGAGCAGTTTGGAAACACTCTTTTTGTTTAATTTGCAACTGGACATTTCATGCGATTTGAGGAAAATTGTAGTCAAGGAAATATCTTCGTTTAAAAACTACACAGAATTATTCTCAGACACTACTTCATGATGTGTGCGTTCAACTCACAGAGTTCAACCTTTGTTTTCATAGAGCAGTTTGGAAATACTCTGTTTGTTAGGTTTGCAAGGGGATATTTAGACCTCTTTGAGGCCTTCGTTGGAAACGGGATTTCTTTTATAAAGCTAGACAGATGAATTCTCAATAACTTCTTTGTGTTGTGTGTATTCAACTCACGGAGTTGAACTTTCGTTTAGACAGAGCAGATTTGAAACACTCCTTTTTGGATTTCACAAGTGGAGAATTCAAGCGATTTGAGGCCAATTGTAGTAAAGGAAATATCTTCGTTTAAAAACTAGACAGAATCATTCTCAGAAACTATTTGTGATGTGTGCATTCAACTCACAGAGTTTCACCTTTCTTTTCATAGAGCAGTTTGGAAACACTCTGTTTGTTGACTTTGGAAGAGGATATTTGGACCACTTTGAGGCCTTCGTTGGAAACGGGATTTCTCAGTATACTGCTAGACCGATGAATTCCCAGTAACTTCTTTGTGTTGTGTGTATTAAACTCACAGAGTTGAACCTTTCTTTAGACAGAGCAGATTTGAAACACTCTTTTTTTTGGATTTCACAAGTGGAGATCTCAAGCGATTTGAGGCCAATTGTAGTAAAGGAAATATCTTCGTTTAAAAACTAGAAAGAATCATTCTCAGAAACTACTTTGTGATGTGTGCGTTTAACTCACAGAGTTTAACCTTTCTTTTCATAGAGCAGTTTGGAAACACTCTCTTTGTTAAGTTTGCATCAGGATATTTGGACCATTTTGAGGCCTTCTTTGGAAACCGGATTTCTCACTATACAGCTAGACAGATGAATTCCCAGTAACTTCTTTGCGTTGTGTTTATTCAACTCACTGAATTGAACCTTCCTTTAGGCAGAGCAGTTTGGAAACCCTCTTTTTGTGGTATTTGCAAGTGGAGATTTCAAGCGATCTGAGGCCAGTTTTAGAAATGGAAATATCTTTGTATAAAAACTAGACAGAATCATTCTCAGAAACTACTTTGTGTTGTGTGCGTTCAACTCACAGAGTTTAACCTTTCTTTTCATAGAGCAGTTTGGAAACACTCTGTTTCTTATGTCTGCATGGGGGTATTTAGACCTCTTTGAGGCCTTCGTTGGAAACGGGATTTCTTCATATAAAGCTAGACAGATGAATTCTCAGTTACTTCTTTGTGTTGTGTGTATTCAACTCACAGAGTTGAACCTTTCTTTAGAGAGAGCAGATTTGAAACACTCTTTTTGTGGAATTCACAAGTGGAGATTTCATGCGATTTGAGGCCAATTGTAGTAAAGGAAATATCTTCGTTTAAAAACTAGACAGAATCATTCTCAGAAACTACTTTGTGATGTGTGCGTTCAACTCACAGAGTTTAAACTTTCTTTTCATAGAGCAGTTTGGAAACACTCTGTTTGTTAAGTTTGCAGCAGGATATTTGGACCACTTTGAGGCCTTCGTTGGAAACGGGATTTCTCAGTATACAGCTAGACAGATGAATTCCCAGTAACTTCTTTGTGTTGAGTTTATTCAACTCACTGAATGGAAACTTCCTTTAGACAGAGCAGTTTGGAAACACTCTTTTAGTGGAATTTGCCAGTGGAGATTTCAAGCTATTTGAGGCGATTTTTAGAAATCGAAATATCTTATTAGAAAAACTAGACAGAATCGTTCTCAGAAACTACTTTGTGATGTGTTCGTTCCCCTCACAGAGTTTAACCTTTCTTTTCATAGAGCAGTTTGGAAACACTCTGTTTATTAAGTCTGCAAGGGGATATTTAGACCTCTTTGAGGCCTTCGTTGGAAACGGGATTTCTTCATATAAAGCTAGACAGGTGAATTCTCAGTAACTTCTTTGTGTTGTGTGTATTCAACTCACAGAGTTGAACCTTTCTTTAGACAGAGCAGATTTGAAACACTCTTTTTGTGGATTTCACAAGTGGAGATTTCAAGCGATTTGAGGCCAATTGTAGTAAAGGAAATATCTTCGTTTAAAAACTACACAGAATCATTCTCAGAAACTACTTTGTGATGTGTGCGTTTAACTCACAGAGTTTAACCTATCTTTTCATACAGCAGTTTGGAAACACTCTGTTTATTAAATTTGCATCAGGATATTTGGACCATTTTGAGGCTTTCTTTGGAAACCGGATTTCTCACTATACAGCTAGACAGATGAATTCCCAGTAACTTCTTTGCGTTGTGTTTATTCAACTCACTGAATTGAACCTTCCTTTAGACAGAGCAGTTTGGAAACCCTGTTTATGTGGAATTTGCAAGTGGAGATTTCAAGCGATTTGAGTCCAGTTTTAGAAATCGAAATATCTTTGTATAAAAACTAGACAGAATCATTCTCAGAAACTACTTTGTGTTTTGTGCGTTCAACTCACAGAGTTTAACCTTTCTTTTCATAGAGCAGTTTGGAAACACTCTGTTTCTTATGTCTGCAAGGGGGTATTTAGACCTCTTTGAGGCCTTCGTTGGAAACGGGATTTCTTCATATAAAGCTAGACAGATGAATTCTCAATAACTACTTTGTGTTGTGTTTATTCAACTCACAGAGTTGAACCTTTCTTTAGAGAGAGCAGATATGAAACACTCTTTTTGTAGATTTTACAAGTGGAGATTTCATACGATTTCAGGCCAATTGTAGTAAAGGAAATATCTTCGTTTAAAAACTAGACAGAATCATTCTCAGAAACTACTTTGTGATGTGTGCATTCAACTCACAGAGTTTCACCTTTCTTTTCATAGAGCAGTTTGGAAACATTCTGTTTGTTAACTTTGGAAGAGGATATTTGGACCAATTTGAGTCGTTCGTTGGAAACGGGATTTCTCAGTATACTGCTAGACAGATGAATTCCCAGTAACCTCTTTCTGTTGTGTGTATTCACCTCACAGAGTTAAACCTTCCTTTACACCGAGCAGTTTGGAAACAATCTTTTTGTGGAGTTTGCAACTGGACATTTCAAGCGATTTGAGGGAAATTGTAGTCAAGGAAATATCTTCGTTTAAAAACTACACAGAATCATTCCCAGAAACTACTTCGTGATGTGTGCGTTCAACTCACAGAGTTTAACCTTTCTTTTCATAGAGCAGTCTGGAAACACTCTGTTTGTTAGGTTTGCAAGGTGATATTTAGACCTCTTTGAGGCCTTCGTTGGAAACGGGGTTTCTTTTATAAAGCTAGACAGATGAATTCTCAATAACTTCTTTGTGTTGTGTGTATTCAACTCACAGAGTTGAACTTTCCTATAGACAGAGCAGATTTGAAACACTCCTTTGTGGATTTCACAAGTGGAGAATTCAAGCGATTTGAGGCCAATTGTAGTAAAGGAAATATCTTCGTTTGAAAACTAGACAGAATCATTCTCAGAAACTACTTTGTGATGTGTGCGTTCAACTCACAGAGTTTCACCTTTCTTTTCATAGAGCAGTTTGGAAACACTCTGTTTGTTAAGTTTGGAAGAGGATATTTGGACCACCTTGAGGCCTTAGTTGGAAACGTGATTTCTCAGTATACTGCTAGACAGATGAATTCCCAGTAACTTCTTTGTGTTGTGTGTATTCACCTCACAGAGTTAAACCTTCCTTTAGACAGAGCAGTTTGGAAACACTCTTTTTGTGGAATTTGCAACTGGACATTTCAAGCGATTTCAGGAAAATTGTAGTCAAGGAAGTATCTTCGTTTAAAAACTACACAGAATCATTCTCAGAAACTACTTTGTGATGTGTGCGTTCAACTCACAGAGTTTAAACTTTCTTTTCATAGAGCAGTTTGGAAACACTCTGTTTCTTAAGTCTGCAAGGGGATATTTAGACCTCTTTGAGGCCTTCGTTGGAAACGGGATTTCTTCATATAAAGCTAGACAGATGAATTCTCAGTTACTTCTTTGTGTTGTGTGTATTCAACTCACAGAGTTGAACCTTTCTTTAGAGGGAGCAGATTTGAAACACTCTTTTTGTGGAATTCACAAGTGGAGATTTCATGCGATTTGAGGCCAATTGTAGTAAAGGAAATATCTTCGTTTAAAAACTAGACAGAATCATTCTCAGAAACTACTTTGTGATGTGTGCGTTCAACTCACAGAGTTTAAACTTTCTTTTCATAGAGCAGTTTGGAAACACTCTGTTTGTTAAGTTTGCAGCAGGATATTTGGACCACTTTGAGGCCTTCGTTGGAAACGGGATTTCTCATTATACAGCTAGACAGATGAATTCCCAGTAACTTCTTTGTGTTGAGTTTATTCAACTCACTGAATGGACCCTTCCTTTAGACAGAGCAGTTTGGAAACACTCTTTTAGTGGAATTTGCCAGTGGAGATTTCAAGCTATTTGAGGCGATTTTTAGAAATCGAAATATCTTATTAGAAAAACTAGACAGAACCGTTCTCAGAAACTACTTTGTGATGTGTTCGTTCCCCTCACAGAGTTTAACCTTTCTTTTCATAGAGCAGTTTGGAAACACTCTGTTTGTTAAGTTTGGAAGAGGATATTTGGACCAAGTTGAGGCCTTCGTTGGAAACGGGATTTCTCAGTATACTGCTAGACAGATGAATTCCCAGTAACTTCTTTCTGTTGTGTGTATTCACCTCACAGAGTTAAACCTTCCTTTAGACAGAGCAGTTTGGAAACAATCTTTTTGTGGAATTTGCAACTGGACATTTCAAGCGATTTGAGGGAAATTGTAGTCAAGGAAATATCTTAGTTTAAAAACTACACAGAATTATTCTCAGAAACTACTTCATGATGTGTGCGTTCAACTCACAGAGTTTTACCTTTCTTTTCATAGAGCAGTTTGGAAACACTCTTTTTGTTTAGTTTGCAACTGGACATTTCAAGCGATTTGAGGAAAATTGTAGTCAAGGAAATATCTTCGTTTAAAAACTAGACAGAATCATTCTCAGAAACTACTTTGTGATGTCTGCGTTCAACTCACAGAGTTTCACCTTTTTTTTTCATAGAGCAGTTTGGATACACTCTGTTTGTTTAGTTTGGAAGAGGATATTTGGACCAAGTTAAGGCCTTCGTTGGAAACGGGATTTCTCAGTATACTGCTAGACAGATGAATTCCCAGTAACTTCTTTGGGTTGTGTGTATTCAACTCACAGAGTTAAACCTTCCTTTAGACAGAGCAGTTTGGAAACACTCTTTTTGTGGAATTTGCAACTGGACATTTCAAGCGATTTGAGGAAAATTGTAGTCAAGGAAATATCTTCGTTTAAAAACTAGACAGAATCATTCTCAGAAACTAATTTGTGATGTGTGCGTTCAACTCACAGGGTTTAACCTTTCTTTTCATAGAGCAGTTTGGAAACACTCTGTTTGTGAAGTCTGCAAGGGGATATTTAGACCTCTTTGAGGCCTTCGTTGGAAACGGGATTTCTTCATATAAAGGTAGACAGATGAATTCTCAGTAAATTCTTTGTGTTGTGTGTATTCAACTCACAGAGTTGAACCTTTCTTTAGAGAGAGCAGATTTGAAACACACTTTTTGTGGATTTCACAAGTGGAGATTTCAAGCGATTTGGGGCCAATTGTAGTAAAGGAAATATCTTCGTTTAAAAACTAGACAGAATCATTCTCAGAAACTTCCTTGTGATGTGTGCGTTTAACTCACAGAGTTTAACCTTTCTTTTCATAGAGCAGTTTGGAAACACTCTGTTTGTTAAGTTTGTAGCAGGATATTTGGACAACTTTGAGGCCTTCGTTGGAAACGGGATTTCTCAGTATACAGCTAGACAGATGAATTCCCAGTAACTTCTTTGTGTTGAGTTTATTCAACTCACTGAATGGAACCTTCCTTTAGACAGAGCAGTTTGGAAACACTCTTTTAGTGGAACTTGCCAGTGGAGAGTTCAAGCGATTTGAGGCGATATTTAGAAATCGAAATATCTTATTATAAAAACTAGACAGAATCGTTCTCAGAAACTACCTTGTGATGTGTTCGTTCACCTCACAGAGTTTAACCTTTCTTTTCATAGAGCAGTTTGGAAACACTCTGTTTGTTAAGTCTGCAAGGGGATATTTAGACCTCTTTGAGGCCTTCGTTGGAAACGGGATTTCTTCATATAAAGCTAGACAGATGAATTCTCAGTAACTTCTTTGTGTTGTGTGTATTCAACTCACAGAGTTGAACCTTTCTTTAGACAGAGCAGATTTCAAACACTCTTTTTGTGGATTTCACAAGTGGAGATTTCAACTGATTTGAGGCCAATTGTAGTAAAGGAAATATCTTCGTTTAAAAACTACACAGTATCATTCTCAGAAACTACTTTGTGATGTGTGCGTTTAACTCACAGAGTTTAACCTTTCTTTTCATAGAGCAGTTTGGAAACACTCTGTTTGTTAAGTTTGCATCAGGATATTTGGACCATTTTGAGGCCTTCTTTGAAACCGGATTTCTCACTATACAGCTAGTCAGATGAATTCCCAGTAACTTCTTTGCGTTGTGTTTATTCAACTCACTGAATTGAAACTTCCTTTAGACAGAGCAGTTTGGAACCCCTCTTTTTGTGGAATTTGCAAGTGGAGATTTCAAGCGATTTGAGGCCAGTTTTAGAAATCGAAATATCTTTGAATAAAAACTAGACGGAATCATTCTCAGAAACTACTTTGTGTTGTGTGCGTTCAACTCACAGAGTTTAACCTTTCTTTTCATAGATCAGTTTGGAAACACTCTGTTTCTTATCTCTGCAAGGGGGTATTTAGACCTCTTTGAGGCCTTCGTTGGAAACGGGGTTTCTTCATATAAAGCTAGACAGATGAATTCTCAATAACTACTTTGTGTTGTGTTTATTCAACTCACAGAGTTGAACCATTCTTTAGAGAGAGCAGATACGAAACACTCTCTTTGTAGGTTTTACAAGTGGAGATTTCATACGATTTCAGGTCAATTATATTAAAGGAAATATCTTCGTTTAAAAACTAGACAGAATCATTCACAGAAACTACTTGGTGACGTGTGCGTTCAACTCACAGAGTTTCACATTTCTTTTCATAGATCAGTTTGGAAACACTCTGTTTGTTAAGTTTGGAAGAGGATATTTGGACCACTTTGAGGCCTTCGATGGAAACGGGATTTCTCAGTATACTGCTAGACAGATGAATTCCCAGTAACTTCTTTGTGTTGTGTGTATTCACCTCACAGAGTTAAACCTTCCTTTAGACAGAGCAGTTTGGAAACAATCTTTTTGTGGAATTTGCAACTGGACATTTCAAGCGATTTGAGGGAAATTGTAGTCAAGGAAATATCTTCGTTTAAAAACTACACAGAATTATTCTCAGAAGCTACTTCATGATGTGTGCGTTCAACTCACAGAGTTTAAACTTTCTTTTCATAGAGCAGTTTGGAAACACACTCTTTGTTAGGTTTGCAAGGGGATATTTAGACCTCTTTGAGGCCTTCGTTAGAAACGGGATTTCTTTTATAAAGCTAGACAGATGAATTCTCAATAACTTCTTTGTGTTGTGTGTATTCAACTCACGGAGTTGAACTTTCCTTTAGACAGAGCAGATTTGAAACACTCCTTTGTGGATTTCACAAGTGGAGAATTCAAGCAATTTGAGGCCAATTGTAGTAAAGGAAATATCTTCGTTTAAAAACTAGACAAAATCATTCTCAGAAACTACTTTGTGATGTGTGCGTTCAACTCACAGAGTTGAAACTTTCTTTTCATAGAGCAGTTTGGAAACACTCTGTTTGTTAAGTTTGAAAGAGGATATTTGGACCACGTTGAGGCCTTCGTTGGAAACGGGATTTCTCAGTATACTGCTAGACAGATGAATTCCCAGTAACTTCTTTGTGTTGTGTGTATTCACTTCACAGAGTTAAACCTTCCTTTAGACAGAGCAGTTTGGAAACACTCTTTTTGTTTAATTTGCAACTGGACATTTCAACCGATTTGAGGAAAATTGTAGTCAAGGAAATATCTTCGTTTAAAAACTAGACAGAATCATTCTCAGAAACTATTTGGTGATGTGTGCGTTCAACTCACAGAGTTTAACCTTTCTTTTCATAGAGCAGTTTGGAAACACTCTGTTTGTTAAGTTTGGAAGAGGATATTTGGACCACGTTGAGGCGTTCGCTGGAAACGGGATTTCTCAGTATACTGCTAGACAGATTAATTCCCAGTAAATTCTTTGTCTTGTGTGTATTCACCTCACAGAGTTAAACCTTCCTTTAGACAGAGCAGTTTGGAAACAATCTTTTTGTGGAATTTGCAACTAGACATTTCAAGCGATTTGAGGGAAATTGTAGTCAAGGAAATATCTTCGTTTAAAAACTACACAGAATTATTCTCAGAAACTACTTCACTATGTGTGCATTCAACTCACAGAGTTTAACCTTTCTTTTCATAGAGCAGTTTGGAAACACTCTGTTTGTTAGGTTTGCAAGGGGATATTTAGACCTCTTTGAGGCCTTCGTTGGAAATGGGATTTCTTTTATAAAGCTAGACAGATGAATTCTCAGTAACTTCTTTGTGTTGTGTGTATTCAACTCACGGAGTTGAACTTTCCTTTAGACAGAGCAGATTTGAAACACTCCTTTGTGGATTTCACAAGTGGAGAATTCAAGCGATTTGAGGCCAATTGTAGTAAAGGAAATATCTTCGTTTAAAAACTAGACAGAATCATTCTCAGAAACTTCTTTGTGATGTGTGCGTTCAACTCACAGAGTTTAACCTTTCTTTTCATGGAGCAGTTTGGAAACACTCTGTTTGTTAAGTTTGGAAGAGGATATTTGGACCACGTTGAGGCCTTCGTTGGAAACGGGATTTCTCAGTATACTGCTAGACAGATGAATTCCCAGTAACTTCTTTGTGTTGTGTGTATTCACTTCACAGAGTTAAACCTTCCTTTAGACAGAGCAGCTTGGAAGCACTCTTTTTGTTGAATTTGCAACTGGACATTTCAAGCGATTTGAGGAAAATTGTAGTCAAGGAAATATCTTCGTTTAAAAACTACACAGAATCATTCTCAGAAACTACTTTGTGATGTGTGCGTTCAACTCAAAGAGTTTAACCTTTGTTTTCATAGAACAGTTTGGAAACACTGTGTTTGTTAAGTTTGGAAGAGGATATTTCGACCACGTTGAGGCCTTTGTTGGAAACGAGATTTCTCAGTATACTGCTAGACAGATGATTTCCCAGTAACTTCTTTGTGTTGTGTGTATTCACCTCACAGAGTTAAACCTTCCTTTAGACAGAGCAGTTTGGAAACACTCTTTTCGTGGAATTTGCAACTGTACATTTCAAGCGATTTGAGGAAAATTGTAGTCAAGGAAATATCTTCGATTAAAAACTAGACAGAATCATTCTCAGAAACTATTTGGTGATGTGTGCGTTCAACTCACAGAGTTTCACATTTCTTTTCATAGAGCAGTTTGGAAACACACTGTTTGTTAGGTTTGCAAGGGGATATTTAGACCTCTTTGAGGCCTTCGTTTGAAAGGGGATTGCTTTTATAAAGCTAGACAGACGAATTCTCAATAACTGCTTTGTGTTGTGTGTATTCGTCTAAGAGAGTTGAACTTTCCGTTAGACAGAGCAGATTTGAAACACTCCTTTGTGGATTTCACAAGTGGAAAATTCAAGCGATTTGAGGCCAATTGTAGTAAAGGAAATATCTTCGTTTAAAAACTAGACAGATTCATTCTCAGAAACTACTTGGTGATGTGTGCGTTCAACTCACAGAGTTTCACCTTTCTTTTCATAGAGCAGTTTGGAAACACTCTTTTTGTTTAATTTGCAACTGGACATTTTAAGCGATTTGAGGAAAATTGTAGTCAAGGAAATATCTTCGTTTATAAACTAGACAGAATCATTCTCAGAAACTACTTGGTGATGTGTGCGTTCAACTAACAGAGTTTCACATTTCTTTTCATAGAGCAGTTTGGAAACACTCTGTTTGTTAAGTTTGGAAGAGGATATTTGGACCACTTTGAGGCCTTCGTTGGAAACGGGATTTCTCAGTATACTGCTAGACAGATGAATTCCCAGTAACTTCTTTGTGTGGTGTGTATTCACCTCACAGAGTTAAACCTTCCTTTAGACAGAGCAGTTTGGAAACAATCTTTTTGTGGAATTTGCAACTGGACATTTCAAGCGATTTGAGGGAAATTGTAGTCAAGGAAATATCTTCGTTTAAAAACTAGACAGAATCATTCTCAGAAACTACTTCGTGATGTGTGCGTTCAACTCACAGAGTTTCACATTTCTTTTCATAGAGCAGTTTGGAAACACTCAGTTTGTTAGGTTGGCAAGGGGATATTGAGACCTCTTTGAGGCCTTCGTTGGAAAGGGGATTGCTTTTATAAAGCTAGACAGACGAATTCTCAATAACTGCTTTGTGTTGTGTGTATTCAACTAACAGAGTTGAACTTTCCTTTAGACAGAGCAGATTTGAGACACTCCTTTGTGGATTTCACAAGTGGAAAATTCAAGCGATTTGAGGCCAATTGTAGTAAAGGAAATATCTTCGTTTAAAAACTAGACAGAATCATTCTCAGAAACTACTTTGTGATATGTGCGTTCAACTCACAGTGTTTCACCTTTCTTTTCATAGAGCAGTTTGGAAACACTCTGTTTGTTAAGTTTCGAAGAGGATATTTGGACCACGTTGAGGCCTTCGTTGGAAACGGGATTTCTCAGTATACTGCTAGACAGATGAATTCCCAGTAACTTCTTTGTGTTGTGTGTATTCACTTCACAGAGTTAAACCTTCCTTTAGACAGAGCAGTTTGGAAACACTCTTTTTGTTTAATTTGTAACTGGACATTTCAAGCGATTTGAGGAAAATTGTAGTCAAGGAAATATCTTTGTTTAAAAACTAGACAGAATCATTCTCAGAAACTACTTGGGGATGTGTGCGTTCAACTCACAGAGTTTCACATTTCTTTTCATAGAGCAGTTTGGAAACACTCTGTTTGTTACGTTTGGAAGAGGATATTTTGACCACTTTGAGGCCTTCGTTGGAAACGGGATTTCTCAGTATACTGCTAGACAGATGAATTCCCAGTAACTTCTTTGTGTTGTGTGTATTCACCTCACAGAGTTAAACCTTCCTTTAGACAGAGCAGTTTGGAAACAATCTTTTTGTGGAATTTGCAACTGGACATTTCAAGCGATTTGAGGGAAATTGTAGTCAAGGAAATATCTTCGTTTAAAAACTAGACAGAATCATTCTCAGAAACTACTTCATGATGTGTGCGTTCAACTCACAGAGTTTAACCTTTCTTTTCATAGAGCAGTTTGGAAACACTCTGTTTGTTAGGTTTGCAAGGGGATATTTAGACCTCTTTGAGGCCTTCGTTGGAAACGGGATTTCTTTTATAAAGCTAGACAGATGAATTCTCAATAACTTCTTTGTGTTGTGTGTATTCAACTCACGGAGTTGAACTTTCCTTTAGACAGAGCAGATTTGAAACACTCCTTTGTGGATTTCACAAGTGGAGAATTCAAGCGATTTGAGGTCAATTGTAGTAAAGGAAATATCTTCGTTTAAAAACTAGACAGAATCATTCTCAGAAACTACTTTGTGATGTGTGCGTTCAACTCACAGAGTTTAACCTTTCTTTTCAGAGAGCAGTTTGGAAACACTCTGTTTGTTAAGTTTGGAAGAGGATATTTGGACCACGTTGTGGCCTTCGTTGGAAACGGGATTTCTCAGTATACTGCAAGACAGATGAATTCCCAGTAACTTTTTTGTGTTGTGTGTATTCACTTCACAGAGTTAAACCTTCCTTTAGACAGAGCATTTTGGAAACACTCTTTTTGTTTAATTTGCAACTGGACATTTCAAGCGATTTGAGGAAAATTGTAGTCAAGGAAATATCTTCGTTTAAAAACTAGGCAGAATCATTCTCAGAAACTACTTGGTGATGTGTGCGTTCAACTCACAGAGTTTCACATTTCTTTTCATAGAGCAGTTTGGAAACACTCTGTTTGTTAAGTTTGGAAGAGGATATTTGGACCACTTTGAGGCCTTCGTTGGAAACGGGATTTCTCAGTATACTGCTAGACAGATGAATTCCCAGTAACTTCTTTGTGTTGTGTGTATTCACCTCACAGAGTTAAACCTTCCTTTAGACAGAGCTGTTTGGAAACAATCTTTTTGTGGAATTTGCAACTGGACATTTCAAGCGATTTGAGGGAAATTGTAGTCAAGGAAATATCTTCGTTTAAAAACTACACAGAATTATTCTCAGAAACTACTTCATGATGTGTGCGTTCAACTCACAGAGTTTAACCTTTCTTTTCATAGAGCAGTTTGGAAACACTCTGTTTGTTAGGTTTGCAAGGGGATATTTAGACCTCTTTGAGGCCTTCGTTGGAAACGGGATTTCTTTTATAAAGCTAAACAGATGAATTCTCAATAACTTCTTTGTGTTGTGTGTATTCAACTCACGGAGTTGAACTTTCCTTTAGACAGAGCAGATTTGAAACACTCCTTTTTGGATTTAACAAGTGGAGAATTCAAGCGATTTGGGTCCAATTGTAGTAAAGGAAATATCTTCGTTTAAAAACTAGACAGAATCATTCTCAGAAACTACTTTGTGATGTGTGCGTTCAACTCAAAGAGTTTAACCTTTCTTTTCATAGAGCAGTTTGGAAACACTCTGTTTGTTAAGTTTGGAAGAGGATATTTGGACCACGTTGAGGCCTTCGTTGGAAACGGGATTTCTCAGTATACTGCTAGACAGATGAATTCCCAGTAACTTCTTTGTGTTGTGTGTATTCACCTCACAGAGTTAAACCTTCCTTTAGACAGAGCAGTTTGGAAACACTCTTTTTGTGGAATTTGCAACTGGACATTTCAAGCGATTTGAAGAAAATTGTAGTCATGGAAATATCTTCGTTTAAAAACTACACAGGAACATTCTCAGAAACTACTTTGTGATGTGTGCATTCAACTCAAAGAGTTTCACCTTTCTTTTCATAGAGCAGTTTGGAAACACTGTGTTTGTTAAATTTGGAAGAGGATATTTGGTCCACGTTGAGGCCTTCGTTGGAAACGGGATTTCTCAGTATACTGCTAGACAGATGATTTCCCAGTAACTTCTTTGTGTTGTGTGTATTCACCTCACAGAGTTAAACCTTCCTTTAGACAGAGCAGTTTGGAAACAATCTTTTTGTGGAATTTGCAACTGGACATTTCAAGCGATTTGAGGGAAATTGTAGTCAAGGAAATATCTTCGTTTAAAAACTACACAGAATCATTCTCAGAAACTACTTCGTGATGTGTGCGTTCAACTCACAGAGTTTCACATTTCTTTTCATAGAGCAGTATGGAAACACTCTGTTTGTTAGGTTGGCAAGGGGATATTTAGACCTCTTTGAGGGCTTCGTTGGAAAGGGAATTGCTTTTATAAAGCTAGACAGACGAATTCTCAATAACTTCTTTGTGTTGTGTGTATTCAACTAACAGAGTTGAACTTTCCCTTAGACAGAGCAGATTTGAAACACTCCTTTGTGGATTTCACAAGTGGAGAATTCAAGCGATTTGAGGCCAATTGTAGTAAAGGAAATATCTGCGTTTAAATCTAGACAGAATCATTCTCAGAAACTACTTTGTGATGTGTGCGTTCAACTCACAGAGTTTAACCTTTCTTTTCATAGAGCAGTTTGGAAACACTCTGTTTGTTAAGTTTGGAAGAGGATATTTGGACCATGTTGAGGCCTTCGTTGGAAACGGGATTTCTCAGTATACAGCTAATCAGAAGAATTCCCAGTAACTTCTTTGTGTTGTGTGTATTCACTTCACAGAGTTAAACCTTCCTTTAGACAGAGCAGTTTGGAAACACTCTTTTTGTTTAATTTGTAACTGGACATTTCAAGCGATTTGAGGAAAATTGTAGTCAAGGAAATATCTTCGTTTAAAAACTAGACAGAATCATTCTCAGAAACTACTTGGGGATGTGTGCGTTCAACTCACAGAGTTTCACATTTCTTTTCATAGAGCAGTTTGGAAACACTCTGTTTGTTAAGTTTGGAAGGGGATATTTGGACCACTTTGAGGCCTGCGTTGGAAACGGGGTTTCTCAGTATACTGCTAGACAGATGAATTCCCAGTAACTTCTTTGTGTTGTGTGTATTCACCTCACAGAGTTAAACCTTCCTTTAGACAGAGCAGTTTGGCAACAATCTTTTTGTGGAATTTGCAACTGGACATTTCAAGCGATTTGAGGGAAATTGTAGTCAAGGAAATATCTTCGTTTAAAAACTTCACAGAATTATTCTCAGAAACTACTTCACGATGTGTGCATTCTACTCACAGAGCTTAACCTTTCTTTTCATAGAGCAGTTTGGAAACACTCTGTTTGTTAGGTTTGCAAGGGGATATTTAGACCTCTTTGAGGCCTTCGTTGGAAACGGGATTTATTTTATAAAGCTAGACAGATGAATTCTCAGTAACTTCTTTGTGTTGTGTGTATTCAACTCACGGAGTTGAACTTTCCTTTAGACAGAGCAGATTTGAAACACTACTTTGTGGATTTCACAAGTGGAGAATTCAAGCGATTTGAGGCCAATTGTACTAAAGGAAATATCTTCGTTTAAAAACTAGACAGAATCATTTTCAGAAACTTCTTTGTGATGTCTGCGTTCAACTCACAGAGTTTAACCTTTCTTTTCATAGAGCAGTTTGGAAACACTCTGTTTGTTAAGTTTGGAAGAGGATATTTGGACCACGTTGAGGCCTTCGTTGGAAACGGGATTTCTCTGTATACTGCTAGACAGATGAATTCCCAGTAACTTCTTTGTGTTGTGTGTATTCACCTCACAGAGTTAAACTTTCCTTTAGACAGAGCAGTTTGGAAACACTCTTTTTGTGGAATTTGCAACTGGACATTTCAAGCGATTTGAGGAAAATTGTAGTCATGGAAATATCTTCGTTTAAAAACTACACAGGAACATTCTCAGAAACTACTTTGTGATGTGTGCATTCAACTCAAAGAGTTTCACCTTTCTTTTCATAGAGCAGTTTGGAAACACTGTGTTTGTTAAATTTGGAAGAGGATATTTGGACCACGTTGAGGCCTTCATTGGAAACGGGATTTCTCAGTATACTGCTAGACAGATGATTTCCCAGTAACTTCTTTGTGTTGTGTGTATTCACCTCACAGAGTTAAACCTTCCTTTAGACAGAGCAATTTGTAAACACTCTTTTTGTGGAATTTGCAACTGGACATTTCAAGGGATTTGAGGAAAATTGTAGTCAAGGAAATATCTTCGATTAAATACTAGACAGAATCATTCTCACAAACTATTTGGTGATGTGTGCGTTCAACTCACAGAGTTTCACATTTCTTTTCATAGAGCAGTTTGGAAACACTCTGTTGGTTAAGTTTGGAAGAGGATATTTGGACCACTTTGAGGCCTTCGTTGGAAACGGGATTTCTCAGTATACTGCTAGACAGATGAATTCCCAGTAACTTCTTTGTGTTGTGTGTATTCACCTCACAGAGTTAAACCTTCCTTTAGACAGAGCAGTTTGGAAACAATCTTTTTGTGGAATTTGCAACTGGACATTTCAAGCGATTTGAGGGAAATTGTAGTCAAAGAAATATCTTCGTTTAAAAACTACACAGAATCATTCTCAGAAACTACTTCGTGATGTGTGCGTTCAACTCACAGAGTTTCACATTTCTTTTCATAGAGCAGTTTGGAAACACTCTGTTTGTTAGGTTTGCAAGGGGAGATTTAGACCTCTTTGACGCCTTCGTTGGAAATGGGATTGCTTTTATAAAGCTAGACAGACGAATTCTCAATAACTGCTTTGTGTTGTGGGTATTCAACTAAGAGAGTTGAACTTTCCTTTAGACAGAGCAGATTTGAAACACTCCTTTGTGGATTTCACAAGTGGAAAATTTAAGCGATTTGAGGCCAAATGTAGTAAAGAAAATATCTTCGTTTAAAAACTAGACAGAATCATTCTCAGAAACTACTTTGTGATGTGTGCGTTCAACTCACAGAGTTTCACCTTTCTTTACATAGAGCAGTTTGGAAACACTCTGTTTGTGAAGTTTGGAAGAGGATATTTGGAGCACTTTGAGGCCTTCGTTGGAAACGGGATTTCTCAGTATACTGCTAGACAGATGAATTCCCAGTAACTTCTTTGTGTTGTGTGTATTCACCTCACAGAGTTAAAGCTTCCTTTAGACAGAGCAGTTTGGAAAAAATCTTTTTGTGGAATTTGCAACTGGACATTTCAAGCGATTTGAGGGAAATTGTAGTCAAGGAAATATCTTCGTTTAAAAACTAGACAGAATCATTCTCAGAAACTACTTTGTGATGTGTGCGTTCAACTCACAGAGTTTCACCTTTCTTTTCATAGAGCAGTTTGGAAACACTCTGTTTGTTAAGTTTGGAAGAGGATATTTGGACCACGTTGAGGCCTTCGCTGGAAACGGGATTTCTCAGTATACTGCTAGACAGATGAATTCCCAGTAACTTCTTTGTGTTGTGTGTATTCACTTCACAGAGTTAAACCTTCCTTTAGACAGAGCAGTTTGGAAACACTCTTTTTGTTTAATGTGCAACTGGACATTTCAAGCGATTTGAGGAAAATTGTAGTAAAGGAAATATCTTCGTTTAAAAACTAGACAGAATCATTCTCAGAAAGTACTTGGTGATGTGTGCGTTCAACTCACAGAGTTTCACGTTTCTTTTCATAGAGCAGTTTGGAAACACTCTGTTTGTTAAGTTTGGAAGAGGATATTTGGACCACTTTGAGGCCTTCGTTGGAAACGGGATTTCTCAGTATACTGCTAGACAGATGAATTCCCAGTAACTTCTTTGTGTTGTGTGTATTCACCTCACAGAGTTAAACCTTCCTTTAGACAGAGCAGTTTGGAAACAATCTTTTTGTGGAATTTGCAACTGGACATTTCAAGCGATTTGAGGGAAATTGTAGTCAAGGAAATATCTTCGTTTAAAAACTACACAGAATTATTCTCAGAAACTACTTCATGATGTGTGCGTTCAACTCACAGAGTTTAACCTTTCTTTTCATAGAGCAGTTTGGAAACACTCTGTGTGTTGCGTTTGCAAGGGGATATTTAGACCTCTTTGAGGCCTTCGTTGGAAACGGGATTTCTTTAATAAAGCTAGACAGATGAATTCTCAATAACTTCTTTGTGGTGTGTGTATTCAACTCACGGAGTTGAACTTTCCTTTAGACAGAGCAGATTTGAAACACTCCTTTGTGGATTTCACAAGTGGAGTATTCAAGCGATTTGAGGCCAATTGTAGTAAAGGAAATATCTTCGTTTAAAAACTAGACAGAATCATTCTCAGAAACTACTTTGTGATGTGTGCGTTCAACTCACAGAGTTTCACCTTTCTTTTCATAGAGCAGTTTGGAAAAACTCTGTTTGTTAAGTTTGGAAGAGGATATTTGGACCACGTTGAGGCCTTCATTGGAAACGGGATTTCTCAGTATACTGCTAGACAGATGAATTCCCAGTAACTTCTTTGTGTTGTGTGTATTCACTTCACAGAGTTAAACCTTCCTTTAGACAGAGCAGTTTGGAAACACTCTTTTTGTTTAATTTGCAACTGGACATTTCAAGCGATTTGAGGAAAATTGTAGTCAAGGAAATATCTTCGTTTAAAAACTAGACAGAGTCATTCTCAGAAAGTACTTGGTGATGTGTGCGTTCAACTCACGGAGTCTAACATTTCTTTTCATAGAGCAGTTTGGAAACACTCTGTTTGTTAAGTTTGGAAGAGGATATTTGGACCACTTTGAGGCCTTCGTTGGAAACGGGATTTCTCAGTATACTGCTAGACAGATGAATTCCCAGTAACTTCTTTGTGTTGTGTGTATTCACCTCACAGAGTTAAACCTTCCTTTAGACAGAGCAGTTTGGAAAAAATCTTTTTGTGGAATTTGCAACTGGACATTTCAAGCGATTTGAGGGAAATTGTAGTCAAGGAAATATCTTCGTTTAAAAACTACACAGAATTATTCTCAGAAACTACTTCATGATGTGTGCGTTCAACTCACAGAGTTTAACCTTTCTTTTCATAGAGCAGTTTGGAAACAGTCTGTTTGTTAGGTTTGCAAGGGGATATTTAGACCTCTTTGAGGCCTTCGTTGGAAACGGGATTTCTTTTATAAAGCTAGACAGATGAATTCTCAATAACTTCTTTGTGTTGTGTGTATTCAACTCACGGAGTTGAACTTTCCTTTAGACAGAGCAGATTTGAAACACTCCTTTGTGGATTTCACAAGTGGAGAATTCAAGCGATTTGAGGCCAATTGTAGTAAAGGAAATATCTTCGTTTAAAAACTAGACAGAATCATTCTCAGAAACTACTTGGTAATGTGTGCGTTCAACTCACAGAGTTTCACATTTCTTTTCATAGAGCAGTTTGGAAACACTCTGTTTGTTAAGTTTGGAAGAGGATATTTGGACCACTTTGAGGCCTTCGTTGGAAACGGGATTTCTCAGTATACTGCTAGACAGATGAATTCCCAGTAACTTCTTTGTGTTGTGTGTAGTCACTTCACAGAGTTAAACCTTCCTTTAGACAAAGCAGTTTGGAAGCACTCTTTTTTATTTAATTTGCAACTGGACATTTCAAGCGATTTGAGGAAAATTGTAGTCAAGGAAATATCTTCGTTTAAAAACTAGACAGAATCATTCTCAGAAACTACTTTGTGATGTGTGCGTTCAACTCACAGAGTTTCACCTTTCTTTTCATAGAGCAGTTTGGAAACACTCTGTTTGTTAAGTTTGGAAGAGGATATTTGGACCACTTTGAGGCCTTCGTTGGAAACGGGATTTCTCAGTATACTGCTACACAGATGAATTCCCAGTAACTTCTTTGTGTTGTGTGTATTCACCTCACAGAGTTAAACCTTCCTTTAGACAGAGCAGTTTGGAAACAATCTTTTTGTGGAATTTGCAACTGGACATTTCAAGCAATTTCAGGGAAATTGTAGTCAAGGAAATATCTTCGTTTAAAAACTACACAGGATTATTTTCAGAAACTACTTCATGATGTGTGCGTTCAACTCACAGAGTTTAACCTTTCTTTTCATAGAGCATTTTGGAAACACTCTGTTTGTAAACTTTGGAAGAGGATATTTGGACCAATTTGAGTCCTTCGTTGGAAACAGGATTTCTCAGTATACTGCTAGACAGATGAATTCCCAGTAACTTCATTGTGTTGTGTGTATTCACCTCACAGAGTTAAACCTTCCTTTAGACAGAGCAGTTTGGAAACACTCTTTTTGTGGAATTTGCAACTGGACATTTCAAGCGATTTGAGGAAAATTGTAGTCAAGGAAATATCTTCATTTAAAAACTAGACAGAATCATTCTCAGAAACTACTTGGTGATGTGTGCGTTCAACTCACGGAGTCTAACATTTCTTTTCATAGAGCAGTTTGGAATCACTCTGTTTGTTAAGTTTGGAAGAGGATATTTGGACCACTTTGAGGCCTTCGTTGGAAACGGGATTTCTCAGTATACTGCTAGACAGATGAATTCCCAGTAACTTCTTTGTGTTGTGTGTATTCACCTCACAGAGTTAAACCTTCCTTTAGACAGAGCAGTTTGGAAACAATCTTTTTGTGGAATTTGCAACTGGACATTTCAAGCGATTTGAGGGAAATTGTAGTCAAGGAAATATCTTCGTTTAAAAACTACACAGAATTATTCTCAGAAACTACTTCATGATGTGTGCGTTCAACTCACAGAGTTTAACCTTTCTTTTCATAGAGCAGTTTGGAAACAGTCTGTTTGTTAGGTTTGCAAGGGGATATTTAGACCTCTTTGAGGCCTTCGTTGGAAACGGGATTTCTTTTATAAAGCTAGACAGATGAATTCTCAATAACTTCTTTGTGTTGTGTGTATTCAACTCACAGAGTTGAACTTTCCTTTAGACAGAGCAGATTTGAAACACTCCTTTGTGGATTTCACAAGTGGAGAATTCAAGCGATTTGAGGCCAATTGTAATAAAGGAAATATCTTCGTTTAAAAACTAGACAGAATCATTCTCAGAAACTACTTGGTGATGTGTGCGTTCAACTCACAGAGTTTCACATTTCTTTTCATAGAGCAGTTTGGAAACACTCTGTTTGTTAAGTTTGGAAGAGGATATTTGGACCACTTTGAGGCCTTCGTTGGAAACGGGATTTCTCAGTATACTGCTAGATAGATGAATTCCCAGTAACTTCTTTGTGTTGTGTGTAGTCACTTCACAGAGTTAAACCTTCCTTTAGACAGAGCAGTTTGGAAGCACTCTTTTTGTTTAATTTGCAACTGGACATTTCAAGCGATTTGAGGAAAATTGTAGTCAAGGAAATATCTTCGTTTAAAAACTAGACAGAATCATTCTCAGAAACTACTTTGTGATGTGTGCGTTCAACTCACAGAGTTTCACCTTTCTTTTCATAGAGCAGTTTGGAAACACTCTGTTTGTTAAGTTTGGAAGAGGATATTTGGACCACTTTGAGGCCTTCGTTGGAAACGGGATTTCTCAGTATACTGCTACACAGATGAATTCCCAGTAACTTCTTTGTGTTGTGTGTATTCACCTCACAGAGTTAAACCTTCCTTTAGACAGAGCAGTTTGGAAACAATCTTTTTGTGGAATTTGCAACTGGACATTTCAAGCAATTTCAGGGAAATTGTAGTCAAGGAAATATCTTCGTTTAAAAACTACACAGGATTATTTTCAGAAACTACTTCATGATGTGTGCGTTCAACTCACAGAGTTTAACCTTTCTTTTCATAGAGCATTTTGGAAACACTCTGTTTGTTAACTTTGGAAGAGGATATTTGGACCAATTTGAGTCCTTCGTTGGAAACAGGATTTCTCAGTATACTGCTAGACAGATGAATTCCCAGTAACTTCATTGTGTTGTGTGTATTCACCTCACAGAGTTAAACCTTCCTTTAGACAGAGCAGTTTGGAAACACTCTTTTTGTGGAATTTGCAACTGGACATTTCAAGCGATTTGAGGAAAATTGTAGTCAAGGAAATATCTTCATTTAAAAACTAGACAGAATCATTCTCAGAAACTACTTGGTGATGTGTGCGTTCAACTCACGGAGTCTAACATTTCTTTTCATAGAGCAGTTTGGAATCACTCTGTTTGTTAAGTTTGGAAGAGGATATTTGGACCACTTTGAGGCCTTCGTTGGAAACGGGATTTCTCAGTATACTGCTAGACAGATGAATTCCCAGTAACTTCTTTGTGTTGTGTGTATTCACCTCACAGAGTTAAACCTTCCTTTAGACAGAGCAGTTTGGAAACAATCTTTTTGTGGAATTTGCAACTGGACATTTCAAGCGATTTGAGGGAAATTGTAGTCAAGGAAATATCTTCGTTTAAAAACTACACAGAATTATTCTCAGAAACTACTTCATGATGTGTGCGTTCAACTCACAGAGTTTAACCTTTCTTTTCATAGAGCAGTTTGGAAACACTCTGTTTGTTAGGTTTGCAAGGGGATATTTAGACCTCTTTGAGGCCTTCGTTGGAAACGGGATTTCTTTTATAAAGCTAGACAGATGAATTCTCAATAATTTCTTTGTGTTGTGTGTATTCAACTCACAGAGTTGAACTTTCCTTTAGACAGAGCAGATTTGAAACACTCCTTTGTGGATTTCACAAGTGGAGAATTCAAGCGATTTGAGGCCAATTGTAATAAAGGAAATATCTTCGTTTAAAAACTAGACAGAATCATTCTCAGAAACTACTTGGTGATGTGTGCGTTCAACTCACAGAGTTTCACATTTCTTTTCATAGAGCAGTTTGGAAACACTCTGTTTGTTAAGTTTGGAAGAGGATATTTGGACCACTTTGAGGCCTTCGTTGGAAACGGGATTTCTCAGTATACTGCTAGACAGATGAATTCCCAGTAACTTCTTTGTGTTGTGTGTAGTCACTTCACAGAGTTAAACCTTCCTTTAGACAGAGCAGTTTGGAAGCACTCTTTTTGTTTAATTTGCAACTGGACATTTCAAGCGATTTGAGGAAAATTGTAGTCAAGGAAATATCTTCGTTTAAAAACTAGACAGAATCATTCTCCGAAACTACTTGGTGATGTGTGCGTTCAACTCACAGAGTTTCACCTTTCTTTTCATAGAGCAGTTTGGAAACACTCTGTTTGTTAAGTTTGGAAGAGGATATTTGGACCACTTTGAGGCCTTCGTTGGAAACGGGATTTCTCAGTATACTGCTACACAGATGAATTCCCAGTAACTTCTTTGTGTTGTGTGTATTCATCTCACAGAGTTAAACCTTCCTTTAGACAGAGCAGTTTGGAAACAATCTTTTTGTGGAATTTGCAACTGGACATTTCAAGCAATTTGAGGGAAATTGTAGTCAAGGAAATATCTTCGTTTAAAAACTACACAGAATTGTTTTCAGAAACTACTTCATGATGTGTGCGCTCAACTCACAGAGTTTAACCTTTCTTTTCATAGAGCATTTTGGAAACACTCTGTTTGTTAACTTTGGAAGAGGATATTTGGATCAATTTGAGTCCTTCGTTGGAAACAGGATTTCTCAGTATACTGCTAGACAGATGAATTCCCAGTAACTTCATTGTGTTGTGTGTATTCACCTCACAGAGTTAAACCTTCCTTTAGACAGAGCAGTTTGGAAACACTCTTTTTGTGGAATTTGCAACTGGACATTTCAAGCGATTTGAGGAAAATTGTAGTCAAGGAAATATCTTCGTTTAAAAACTACACAGAATCATTCTCAGAAACTACTTTGTGATGTGTGCGTTCAACTCACAGAGTTTCACCTTTCTTTTCATAGAGCAGTTTGGAAACACTCTGTTTGTGAAGTTTGGTAGAGGATATTTGGACCACGTTGAGGCCTTCGTTGGAAACGGGATTTCTCAGTATACTGCTAGACAGATGAATTCCCAGTAACTTCTTTGTGTTGTGTGTATTCACTTCACAGAGTTAAACCTTCCTTTAGACAGAGCAGTTTGGAAACACTCTTTTTGTTTAATTTGCAACTGGTCATTTCAAGCGATTTGAGGAAAATTGTAGTCAAGGAAATATCTTCGTTTAAAAACTAGACAGAATCATTCTCAGAAAGTACTTGGTGATGTGTGCGTTCAACTCACAGAGTTTCACGTTTCTTTTCATAGAGCAGTTTGGAAACACTCTGTTTGTTAAGTTTGGAAGAGGATATTTGGACCACTTTGAGGCCTTCGTTGGAAACGGGATTTCTCAGTATACTGCTAGACAGATGAATTCCCAGTAACTTCTTTGTGTTGTGTGTATTCACCTCACAGAGTTAAACCTTCCTTTAGACAGAGCAGTTTGGAAACAATCTTTTTGTGGAATTTGCAGCTGGACATTTCAAGCGATTTGAGGGAAATTGTAGTCAAGGAAATATCTTCGTTTAAAAACTACACAGAATTATTCTCAGAAACTACTTCATGATGTGTGCGTTCAACTCACAGAGTTTAACCTTTCGTTTCATAGAGCAGTTTGGAAACACTCTGTTTGTTACGTTTGCAAGGGGATATTTAAACCTCTTTGAGGCCTTCGTTGGAAACGGGATTTCTTTAATAAAGCTAGACAGATGAATTCTCAATAACTTCTTTGTGTTGTGTGTATTCAACTCACGGAGTTGAACTTTCCTTTAGACAGAGCAGATTTGAAACACTCCTTTGTGGATTTCACAAGTGGAGAATTCAAGCGATTTGAGGCCAGTTGTAGTAATGGAAATATCTTCGTTTAAAAACTAGACAGAATCATTCTCAGAAACTTCTTTGTGCTGTGTGCATTCAACTCACAGAGTTTCACCTTTCTTTTCATAGAGCAGTTTGGAATCACTCTGTTTGTTAGGTTTGCAAGGGGATATTTAGACCTCTTTGAGGCCTTCGTTGGAAACGGGATTTCTTTTATAAAGCTAGACGGATGAATTCTCAATAACTTCTTTGTGTTGTGTGTATTCAACTCACGGAGTTGAACTTTCCTTTAGACAGAGCAGATTTGAAACACTCCTTTGTGGATTTCACAAGTGGAGAATTCAAGCGATTTGAGGCCAATTGTAGTCAAGGAAATATCTTCGTTTAAAAACTAGACAGAATCATTCTCAGAAACTACTTGGTGATGTGTGCGTTCAACTCACAGAGTTTCACATTTCTTTTCATAGAGCAGTTTGGAAACACTCTGTTTGTTAAGTTTGGAAGAGGATATTTGGACCACTTTGAGGCCTTCTTTGGAAACGGGATTTCTCAGTATACTGCTAGACAGATGAATTCCCAGTAACTTCTTTGTGTTGCGTGTATTCACCTCACAGAGTTAAACCTTCCTTTAGACAGAGCAGTTTGGAAACACTCTTTTTGTTTAATTTGCAACTGGACATTTCAAGCGATTTGAGGAAAATTGTAGTCAAGGAAATATCTTCGTTTAAAAACTAGACAGAATCATTCTCAGAAACTACTTGGTGATGTGTGCGTTCAACTCACAGAGTTTCACATTTCTTTTCATAGAGCAGTTTGGAAACACTCTGTTTGTTAAGTTTGGAAGAGGATATTTGGACCATTTTGAGGCCTTCGTTGGAAACGGGATTTCTCAGTATACTGCTAGACAGATGAATTCCCAGTAACTTCTTTGTGTTGTGTGTATTCACCTCACAGAGTTAAACTTTCCTTTAGACAGAGCAGTTTGGAAACAATCTTTTTGTGGAATTTGCAACTGGATATTTCAAGCGATTTGAGGGAAATTGTAGTCAAGGAAATATCTTCGTTTAAAAACTACACAGAATTATTCTCAGAAACTACTTCATGATGTGTGCGTTCAACTCACCGAGTTTAACCTTTCTTTTCATAGAGCAGTTTGGAAACACTCTGTTTGTTAGGTTTGCAAGGGGATATTTAGACCTCTTTGAGGCCTTCGTTGGAAACGGGATTTCTTTTATAAAGCTAGACAGATGAATTCTCAATAACTTCTTTGTGTTGTGTGTATTCAACTCACGGAGTTGAACTTTCCTTTAGACAGAGCAGATTTGAAACACTCCTTTGTGGATTTCACAAGTGGAGAATTCAAGCGATTTGAGGCCAGTTGTAGTAATGGAAATATCTTCGTTTAAAAACTAGACAGAATCATTCTCAGAAACTTCTTGGTGATGTGTGCGTTCAACTCACAGAGTTTCACATTTCTTTTCATAGAGCAGTTTGGAAACACTCTGTTTGTTAAGTTTGGAAGAGGATATTTGGACCACTTTGAGGCCTTCGTTGGAAACGGGATTTCTCAGTATACTGCTAGACAGATGAATTCCCAGTAACTTCTTTGTGGTGTGTAGTCACTTCACAGAGTTAAACCTTCCTTTAGACAGAGCAGTTTGGAAGCACTCTTTTTGTTTAATTTGCAACTGGACATTTCAAGCGATTTGAGGAGAATTGTAGTCAAGGAAATATCTTCGTTTAAAAACTAGACAGAATCATTCTCAGAAACTACTTTGTGATGTGGGCGTTCAACTCACAGAGTTTCACCTTTCTTTTCATAGAGCAGTTTGGAAACACTCTGTTTGTTAAGTTTGGAAGAGGATATTTGGACCACTTTGAGGCCTTCGTTGGAAACGGGATTTCTCAGTATACTGCTAGACAGATGAATTCCCAGTAACTTCTTTGTGTTGTGTGTATTCACCTCACAGAGTTAAACCTTCCTTTAGACAGAGCAGTTTGGAAACAATCTTTTTGTGGAATTTGCAGCTGGACATTTCAAGCGATTTGAGGGAAATTGTAGTCAAGGAAATATCTTCGTTTAAAAACTACACAGAATTATTCTCAGAAACTACTTCATGATGTGTGCGTTCAACTCACAGAGTTTAACCTTTCGTTTCATAGAGCAGTTTGGAAACACTCTGTTTGTTACGTTTGCAAGGGGATATTTAAACCTCTTTGAGGCCTTCGTTGGAAACGGGATTTCTTTAATAAAGCTAGACAGATGAATTCTCAATAACTTCTTTGTGTTGTGTGTATTCAACTCACGGAGTTGAACTTTCCTTTAGACAGAGCAGATTTGAAACACTCCTTTGTGGATTTCACAAGTGGAGAATTCAAGCGATTTGAGGCCAATTGTAGTAAAGGAAATATCTTCGTTTAAAAACTAGACAGAATCATTCTCAGAAACTACTTTGTGCTGTGTGCATTCAACTCACAGAGTTTCACCTTTCTTTTCATAGAGCAGTTTGGAATCACTCTGTTTGTTAGGTTTGCAAGGGGATATTTAGACCTCTTTGAGGCCTTCGTTGGAAACGGGATTTCTTTTATAAAGCTAGACAGATGAATTCTCAATAACTTCTTTGTGTTGTGTGTATTCAACTCACGGAGTTGAACTTTCCTTTAGACAGAGCAGATTTGAAACACTCCTTTGTGGATTTCACAAGTGGAGAATTCAAGCGATTTGAGGCCAATTGTAGTCAAGGAAATATCTTCGTTTAAAAACTAGACAGAATCATTCTCAGAAACTACTTGGTGATGTGTGCGTTCAACTCACAGAGTTTCACATTTCTTTTCATAGAGCAGTTTGGAAACACTCTGTTTGTTAAGTTTGGAAGAGGATATTTGGACCACTTTGAGGCCCTCTTTGGAAACGGGATTTCTCAGTATACTGCTAGACAGATGAATTCCCAGTAACTTCTTTGTGTTGCGTGTATTCACCTCACAGAGTTAAACCTTCCTTTAGACAGAGCAGTTTGGAAACACTCTTTTTGTTTAATTTGCAACTGGACATTTCAAGCGATTTGAGGAAAATTGTAGTCAAGGAAATATCTTCGTTTAAAAACTAGACAGAATCATTCTCAGAAACTACTTGGTGATGTGTGCGTTCAACTCACAGAGTTTCACCTTTCTTTTCATAGAGCAGTTTGGAAACACTCTGTTTGTTAAGTTTGGAAGAGGATATTTGGACCATTTTGAGGCCTTCGTTGGAAACGGGATTTCTCAGTATACTGCTAGACAGATGAATTCCCAGTAACTTCTTTGTGTTGTGTGTATTCACCTCACAGAGTTAAACTTTCCTTTAGACAGAGCAGTTTGGAAACAATCTTTTTGTGGAATTTGCAACTGGATATTTCAAGCGATTTGAGGGAAATTGTAGTCAAGGAAATATCTTCGTTTAAAAACTACACAGAATTATTCTCAGAAACTACTTCATGATGTGTGCGTTCAACTCACCGAGTTTAACCTTTCTTTTCATAGAGCAGTTTGGAAACACTCTGTTTGTTAGGTTTGCAAGGGGATATTTAGACCTCTTTGAGGCCTTCGTTGGAAACGGGATTTCTTTTATAAAGCTAGACAGATGAATTCTCAATAACTTCTTTGTGTTGTGTGTATTCAACTCACGGAGTTGAACTTTCCTTTAGACAGAGCAGATTTGAAACACTCCTTTGTGGATTTCACAAGTGGAGAATTCAAGCGATTTGAGGCCAGTTGTAGTAATGGAAATATCTTCGTTTAAAAACTAGACAGAATCATTCTCAGAAACTTCTTGGTGATGTGTGCGTTCAACTCACAGAGTTTCACATTTCTTTTCATAGAGCAGTTTGGAAACACTCTGTTTGTTAAGTTTGGAAGAGGATATTTGGACCACTTTGAGGCCTTCGTTGGAAACGGGATTTCTCAGTATACTGCTAGACAGATGAATTCCCAGTAACTTCTTTGTGGTGTGTAGTCACTTCACAGAGTTAAACCTTCCTTTAGACAGAGCAGTTTGGAAGCACTCTTTTTGTTTAATTTGCAACTGGACATTTCAAGCGATTTGAGGAGAATTGTAGTCAAGGAAATATCTTCGTTTAAAAACTAGACAGAATCATTCTCAGAAACTACTTTGTGATGTGGGCGTTCAACTCACAGAGTTTCACCTTTCTTTTCATAGAGCAGTTTGGAAACACTCTGTTTGTTAAGTTTGGAAGAGGATATTTGGACCACTTTGAGGCCTTCGTTGGAAACGGGATTTCTCAGTATACTGCTAGACAGATGAATTCCCAGTAACTTCTTTGTGTTGTGTGTATTCACCTCACAGAGTTAAACCTTCCTTTAGACAGAGCAGTTTGGAAACAATCTTTTTGTGGAATTTGCAGCTGGACATTTCAAGCGATTTGAGGGAAATTGTAGTCAAGGAAATATCTTCGTTTAAAAACTACACAGAATTATTCTCAGAAACTACTTCATGATGTGTGCGTTCAACTCACAGAGTTTAACCTTTCGTTTCATAGAGCAGTTTGGAAACACTCTGTTTGTTACGTTTGCAAGGGGATATTTAAACCTCTTTGAGGCCTTCGTTGGAAACGGGATTTCTTTAATAAAGCTAGACAGATGAATTCTCAATAACTTCTTTGTGTTGTGTGTATTCAACTCACGGAGTTGAACTTTCCTTTAGACAGAGCAGATTTGAAACACTCCTTTGTGGATTTCACAAGTGGAGAATTCAAGCGATTTGAGGCCAATTGTAGTAAAGGAAATATCTTCGTTTAAAAACTAGACAGAATCATTCTCAGAAACTACTTTGTGCTGTGTGCATTCAACTCACAGAGTTTCACCTTTCTTTTCATAGAGCAGTTTGGAATCACTCTGTTTGTTAGGTTTGCAAGGGGATATTTAGACCTCTTTGAGGCCTTCGTTGGAAACGGGATTTCTTTTATAAAGCTAGACAGATGAATTGTCAATAACTTCTTTGTGTTGTGTGTATTCAACTCACGGAGTTGAACTTTCCTTTAGACAGAGCAGATTTGAAACACTCCTTTGTGGATTTCACAAGTGGAGAATTCAAGCGATTTGAGGCCAATTGTAGTCAAGGAAATATCTTCGTTTAAAAACTAGACAGAATTATTCTCAGAAACTACTTGGTGATGTGTGCGTTCAACTCACAGAGTTTCACATTTCTTTTCATAGAGCAGTTTGGAAACACTCTGTTTGTTAAGTTTGGAAGAGGATATTTGGACCACTTTGAGGCCTTCTTTGGAAACGGGATTTCTCAGTATACTGCTAGACAGATGAATTCCCAGTAACTTCTTTGTGTTGCGTTTATTCACCTCACAGAGTTAAACCTTCCTTTAGACAGAGCAGTTTGGAAACACTCTTTTTGTTTAATTTGCAACTGGACATTTCAAGCGAATTGAGTAAAATTGTAGTCAAGGAAATATCTTCGTTTAAAAACTAGACAGAATCATTCTCAGAAACTACTTGGTGATGTGTGCGTTCAACTCACAGAGTTTCACATTTCTTTTCATAGAGCAGTTTGGAAACACTCTGTTTGTTAAGTTTGGAAGAGGATATTTGGACCATTTTGAGGCCTTCGTTGGAAACGGGATTTCTCAGTATACTGCTAGACAGATGAATTCCCAGTAACTTCTTTGTGTTGTGTGTATTCACCTCACAGAGTTAAACTTTCCTTTAGACAGAGCAGTTTGGAAACAATCTTTTTGTGGAATTTGCAACTGGATATTTCAAACGATTTGAGGGAAATTGTAGTCAAGGAAATATCTTCCTTTAAAAACTACACAGAATTATTCTCAGAAACTACTTCATGATGTGTGCGTTCAACTCACCGAGTTTAACCTTTCTTTTCATAGAGCAGTTTGGAAACACTCTGTTTGTTAGGTTTGCAAGGGGATATTTAGACCTCTTTGAGGCCTTCGTTGGAAACGGGATTTCTTTTATAAAGCTAGACAGATGAATTCTCAATAACTTCTTTGTGTTGTGTGTATTCAACTCACGGAGTTGAACTTTCCTTTAGACAGAGCAGATTTGAAACACTCCTTTGTGGATTTCACAAGTGGAGAATTCAAGCGATTTGAGGCCAGTTGTAGTAATGGAAATATCTTCGTTTAAAAACTAGACAGAATCATTCTCAGAAACTTCTTGGTGATGTGTGCGTTCAACTCACAGAGTTTCACATTTCTTTTCATAGAGCAGTTTGGAAACACTCTGTTTGTTAAGTTTGGAAGAGGATATTTGGACCACTTTGAGGCCTTCGTTGGAAACGGGATTTCTCAGTATACTGCTAGACAGATGAATTCCCAGTAACTTCTTTGTGGTGTGTAGTCACTTCACAGAGTTAAACCTTCCTTTAGACAGAGCAGTTTGGAAGCACTCTTTTTGTTTAATTTGCAACTGGACATTTCAAGCGATTTGAGGAGAATTGTAGTCAAGGAAATATCTTCGTTTAAAAACTAGACAGAATCATTCTCAGAAACTACTTTGTGATGTGGGCGTTCAACTCACAGAGTTTCACCTTTCTTTTCATAGAGCAGTTTGGAAACACTCTGTTTGTTAAGTTTGGAAGAGGATATTTGGACCACTTTGAGGCCTTCGTTGGAAACGGGATTTCTCAGTATACTGCTAGACAGATGAATTCCCAGTAACTTCTTTGTGTTGTGTGTATTCACCTCACAGAGTTAAACCTTCCTTTAGACAGAGCAGTTTGGAAACAATCTTTTTGTGGAATTTGCAGCTGGACATTTCAAGCGATTTGAGGGAAATTGTAGTCAAGGAAATATCTTCGTTTAAAAACTACACAGAATTATTCTCAGAAACTACTTCATGATGTGTGCGTTCAACTCACAGAGTTTAACCTTTCGTTTCATAGAGCAGTTTGGAAACACTCTGTTTGTTACGTTTGCAAGGGGATATTTAAACCTCTTTGAGGCCTTCGTTGGAAACGGGATTTCTTTAATAAAGCTAGACAGATGAATTCTCAATAACTTCTTTGTGTTGTGTGTATTCAACTCACGGAGTTGAACTTTCCTTTAGACAGAGCAGATTTGAAACACTCCTTTGTGGATTTCACAAGTGGAGAATTCAAGCGATTTGAGGCCAATTGTAGTAAAGGAAATATCTTCGTTTAAAAACTAGACAGAATCATTCTCAGAAACTACTTTGTGCTGTGTGCATTCAACTCACAGAGTTTCACCTTTCTTTTCATAGAGCAGTTTGGAATCACTCTGTTTGTTAGGTTTGCAAGGGGATATTTAGACCTCTTTGAGGCCTTCGTTGGAAACGGGATTTCTTTTATAAAGCTAGACAGATGAATTCTCAATAACTTCTTTGTGTTGTGTGTATTCAACTCACGGAGTTGAACTTTCCTTTAGACAGAGCAGATTTGAAACACTCCTTTGTGGATTTCACAAGTGGAGAATTCAAGCGATTTGAGGCCAATTGTAGTCAAGGAAATATCTTCGTTTAAAAACTAGACAGAATCATTCTCAGAAACTACTTGGTGATGTGTGCGTTCAACTCACAGAGTTTCACATTTCTTTTCATAGAGCAGTTTGGAAACACTCTGTTTGTTAAGTTTGGAAGAGGATATTTGGACCACTTTGAGGCCTTCTTTGGAAACGGGATTTCTCAGTATACTGCTAGACAGATGAATTCCCAGTAACTTCTTTGTGTTGCGTGTATTCACCTCACAGAGTTAAACCTTCCTTTAGACAGAGCAGTTTGGAAACACTCTTTTTGTTTAATTTGCAACTGGACATTTCAAGCGAATTGAGTAAAATTGTAGTCAAGGAAATATCTTCGTTTAAAAACTAGACAGAATCATTCTCAGAAACTACTTGGTGATGTGTGCGTTCAACTCACAGAGTTTCACATTTCTTTTCATAGAGCAGTTTGGAAACACTCTGTTTGTTAAGTTTGGAAGAGGATATTTGGACCATTTTGAGGCCTTCGTTGGAAACGGGATTTCTCAGTATACTGCTAGACAGATGAATTCCCAGTAACTTCTTTGTGTTGTGTGTATTCACCTCACAGAGTTAAACTTTCCTTTAGACAGAGCAGTTTGGAAACAATCTTTTTGTGGAATATGCAACTGGATATTTCAAGCGATTTGAGGGAAATTGTAGTCAAGGAAATATCTTCGTTTAAAAACTACACAGAATTATTCTCAGAAACTACTTCATGATGTGTGCGTTCAACTCACCGAGTTTAACCTTTCTTTTCAAAGAGCAGTTTGGAAACACTCTGTTTGTTAGGTTTGCAAGGGGATATTTAGACCTCTTTGAGGCCTTCGTTGGAAACGGGATTTCTTTTATAAAGCTAGACAGATGAATTCTCAATAACTTCTTTGTGTTGTGTGTATTCAACTCACGGAGTTGAACTTTCCTTTAGACAGAGCAGATTTGAAACACTCCTTTGTGGATTTCACAAGTGGAGAATTCAAGCGATTTGAGGCCAGTTGTAGTAATGGAAATATCTTCGTTTAAAAACTAGACAGAATCATTCTCAGAAACTTCTTGGTGATGTGTGCGTTCAACTCACAGAGTTTCACATTTCTTTTCATAGAGCAGTTTGGAAACACTCTGTTTGTTAAGTTTGGAAGAGGATATTTGGACCACTTTGAGGCCTTCGTTGGAAACGGGATTTCTCAGTATACTGCTAGACAGATGAATTCCCAGTAACTTCTTTGTGGTGTGTAGTCACTTCACAGAGTTAAACCTTCCTTTAGACAGAGCAGTTTGGAAGCACTCTTTTTGTTTAATTTGCAACTGGACATTTCAAGCGATTTGAGGAGAATTGTAGTCAAGGAAATATCTTCGTTTAAAAACTAGACAGAATCATTCTCAGAAACTACTTTGTGATGTGGGCGTTCAACTCACAGAGTTTCACCTTTCTTTTCATAGAGCAGTTTGGAAACACTCTGTTTGTTAAGTTTGGAAGAGGATATTTGGACCACTTTGAGGCCTTCGTTGGAAACGGGATTTCTCAGTATACTGCTACACAGATGAATTCCCAGTAACTTCTTTGTGTTGTGTGTATTCACCTCACAGAGTTAAACCTTCCTTTAGACAGAGCAGTTTGTAAACAATCTTTTTGTGGAATTTGCAACTGGACATTTCAAGCAATTTGAGGGAAATTGTAGTCAAGGAAATATCTTCGTTTAAAAACTACACAGAATTATTTTCAGAAACTACTTCATGATGTGTGCGCTCAACTCACAGAGTTTAACCTTTCTTTTCATAGAGCATTTTGGAAACACTCTGTTTGTTAACTTTGGAAGAGGATATTTGGAGCAATTTGAGTCCTTCGTTGGAAACAGGATTTCTCAGTATACTGCTAGACAGATGAATTCCCAGTAACTTCATTGTGTTGTGTGTATTCACCTCACAGAGTTAAACCTTCCTTTAGACAGAGCAGTTTGGAAACACTCTTTTTGTGGAATTTGCAACTGGACATTTCAAGCGATTTGAGGAAAATTGTAGTCAAGGAAATATCTTCGTTTAAAAACTACACAGAATCATTCTCAGAAACTACTTTGTGATGTGTGCGTTCAACTCACAGAGTTTCACCTTTCTTTTCATAGAGCAGTTTGGAAACACTCTGTTTGTGAAGTTTGGTAGAGGATATTTGGACCACGTTGAGGCCTTCGTTGGAAACGGGATTTCTCAGTATACTGCTAGACAGATGAATTCCCAGTAACTTCTTTGTGTTGTGTGTATTCACTTCACAGAGTTAAACCTTCCTTTAGACAGAGCAGTTTGGAAACACTCTTTTTGTTTAATTTGCAACTGGTCATTTCAAGCGATTTGAGGAAAATTGTAGTCAAGGAAATATCTTCGTTTAAAAACTAGACAGAATCATTCTCAGAAAGTACTTGGTGATGTGTGCGTTCAACTCACAGAGTTTCACGTTTCTTTTCATAGAGCAGTTTGGAAACACTCTGTTTGTTAAGTTTGGAAGAGGATATTTGGACCACTTTGAGGCCTTCGTTGGAAACGGGATTTCTCAGTATACTGCTAGACAGATGAATTCCCAGTAACTTCTTTGTGTTGTGTGTATTCACCTCACAGAGTTAAACCTTCCTTTAGACAGAGCAGTTTGGAAACAATCTTTTTGTGGAATTTGCAGCTGGACATTTCAAGCGATTTGAGGGAAATTGTAGTCAAGGAAATATCTTCGTTTTAAAACTACACAGAATTATTCTCAGAAACTACTTCATGATGTGTGCGTTCAATTCACAGAGTTTAACCTTTCGTTTCATAGAGCAATTTGGAAACACTCTGTTTGTTACGTTTGCAAGGGGATATTTAAACCTCTTTGAGGCCTTCGTTGGAAACGGGATTTCTTTAATAAAGCTAGACAGATGAATTCTCAATAACTTCTTTGTGTTGTGTGTATTCAACTCACGGAGTTGAACTTTCCTTTAGACAGAGCAGATTTGAAACACTCCTTTGTGGATTTCACAAGTGGAGAATTCAAGCGATTTGAGGCCAATTGTAGTAAAGGAAATATCTTCGTTTAAAAACTAGACAGAATCATTCTCAGAAACTACTTTGTGCTGTGTGCATTCAACTCACAGAGTTTCACCTTTCTTTTCATAGAGCAGTTTGGAATCACTCTGTTTGTTAGGTTTGCAAGGGGATATTTAGACCTCTTTGAGGCCTTCGTTGGAAACGGGATTTCTTTTATAAAGCTAGACAGATGAATTCTCAATAACTTCTTTGTGTTGTGTGTATTCAACTCACGGAGTTGAACTTTCCTTTAGACAGAGCAGATTTGAAACACTCCTTTGTGGATTTCACAAGTGGAGAATTCAAGCGATTTGAGGCCAATTGTAGTCAAGGGAATATCTTCGTTTAAAAACTAGACAGAATCATTCTCAGAAACTACTTGGTGATGTGTGCGTTCAACTCACAGAGTTTCACATTTCTTTTCATAGAGCAGTTTGGAAACACTCTGTTTGTTAAGTTTGGAAGAGGATATTTGGACCACTTTGAGGCCTTCTTTGGAAACGGGATTTCTCAGTATACTGCTAGACAGATGAATTCCCAGTAACTTCTTTGTGTTGCGTGTATTCACCTCACAGAGTTAAACCTTCCTTTAGACAGAGCAGTTTGGAAACACTCTTTTTGTTTAATTTGCAACTGGACATTTCAAGCGAATTGAGTAAAATTGTAGTCAAGGAAATATCTTCGTTTAAAAACTAGACAGAATCATTCTCAGAAACTACTTGGTGATGTGTGCGTTCAACTCACAGAGTTTCACATTTCTTTTCATAGAGCAGTTTGGAAACACTCTGTTTTTTAAGTTTGGAAGAGGATATTTGGACCATTTTGAGGCCTTCGTTGGAAACGGGATTTCTCAGTATACTGCTAGACAGATGAATTCCCAGTAACTTCTTTGTGTTGTGTGTATTCACCTCACAGAGTTAAACTTTCCTTTAGACAGAGCAGTTTGGAAACAATCTTTTTGTGGAATTTGCAACTGGATATTTCAAGCGATTTGAGGGAAATTGTAGTCAAGGAAATATCTTCGTTTAAAAACTACACAGAATTATTCTCAGAAACTACTTCATGATGTGTGCGTTCAACTCACCGAGTTTAACCTTTCTTTTCATAGAGCAGTTTGGAAACACTCTGTTTGTTAGGTTTGCAAGGGGATATTTAGACCTCTTTGAGGCCTTCGTTGGAAACGGGATTTCTTTTATAAAGCTAGACAGATGAATTCTCAATAACTTCTTTGTGTTGTGTGTATGCAACTCACGGAGTTGAACTTTCCTTTAGACAGAGCAGATTTGAAACACTCCTTTGTGGATTTCACAAGTGGAGAATTCAAGCGATTTGAGGCCAGTTGTAGTAATGGAAATATCTTCGTTTAAAAACTAGACAGAATCATTCTCAGAAACTTCTTGGTGATGTGTGCGTTCAACTCACAGAGTTTCACATTTCTTTTCATAGAGCAGTTTGGAAACACTCTGTTTGTTAAGTTTGGAAGAGGATATTTGGACCACTTTGAGGCCTTCGTTGGAAACGGGATTTCTCAGTATACCGCTAGACAGATGAATTCCCAGTAACTTCTTTGTGGTGTGTAGTCACTTCACAGAGTTAAACCTTCCTTTAGACAGAGCAGTTTGGAAGCACTCTTTTTGTTTAATTTGCAACTGGACATTTCAAGCGATTTGAGGAGAATTGTAGTCAAGGAAATATCTTCGTTTAAAAACTAGACAGAATCATTCTCAGAAACTACTTTGTGATGTGGGCGTTCAACTCACAGAGTTTCACCTTTCTTTTCATAGAGCAGTTTGGAAACACTCTGTTTGTTAAGTTTGGAAGAGGATATTTGGACCACTTTGAGGCCTTCGTTGGAAAGGGGATTTCTCAGTATACTGCTACACAGATGAATTCCCAGTAACTTCTTTGTGTTGTGTGTATTCACCTCACAGAGTTAAACCTTCCTTTAGACAGAGCAGTTTGGAAACAATCTTTTTGTGGAATTTGCAACTGGACATTTCAAGCGATTTGAGGGAAATTGTAGTCAAGGAAATATCTTCCTTTAAAAACTACACAGAATTATTTTCAGAAACTACTTCATGATGTGTGCGTTCAACTCACAGAGTTTAACCTTTCTTTTCATAGAGCATTTTGGAAACACTCTGTTTGTTAACTTTGGAAGAGGATATTTGGACCAATTTGAGTCCTTCGTTGGAAACAGGATTTCTCAGCATACTGCTAGACAGATGAATTCCCAGTAACTTCATTGTGTTGTGTGTATTCACCTCACAGAATTAAACCTTCCTTTAGACAGAGCAGTTTGGAAACACTCTTTTTGTGGAATTTGCAACTGGACATTTCAAGCGATTTGAGGAAAATTGTAGTCAAGGAAATATCTTCGTTTAAAAACTAGACAGAATCATTCTCAGAAACTACTTTGTGATGTGTGCGTTGAACTCACAGAGTTTCACCTTTCTTTTCATAGAGCAGTTTGGAAACACTCTGTTTGTGAAGTTTGGTAGAGGATATTTGGACCACGTTGAGGTCTTCGTTGGAAACGGGATTTCTCAGTATACTGCTAGACAGATGAATTCCCAGTAACTTCTTTGTGTTGTGTGTATTCACCTCACAGAGTTAAACCTTCCTTTAGACAGAGCAGTTTGGAAACAATCTTTTTGTGGAATTTGCAGCTGGACATTTCAAGCGATTTGAGGGAAATTGTAGTCAAGGAAATATCTTCGTTTAAAAACTACACAGAATTATTCTCAGAAACTACTTCATGATGTGTGCGTTCAATTCACAGAGTTTAACCTTTCGTTTCATAGAGCAATTTGGAAACACTCTGTTTGTTACGTTTGCAAGGGGATATTTAAACCTCTTTGAGGCCTTCGTTGGAAACGGGATTTCTTTAATAAAGCTAGACAGATGAATTCTCAATAACTTCTTTGTGTTGTGTGTATTCAACTCACGGAGTTGAACTTTCCTTTAGACAGAGCAGATTTGAAACACTCCTTTGTGGATTTCACAAGTGGAGAATTCAAGCGATTTGAGGCCAATTGTAGTAAAGGAAATATCTTCGTTTAAAAACTAGACAGAATCATTCTCAGAAACTACTTTGTGCTGTGTGCATTCAACTCACAGAGTTTCACCTTTCTTTTCATAGAGCAGTTTGGAATCACTCTGTTTGTTAGGTTTGCAAGGGGATATTTAGACCTCTTTGAGGCCTTCGTTGGAAACGGGATTTCTTTTATAAAGCTAGACAGATGAATTCTCAATAACTTCTTTGTGTTGTGTGTATTCAACTCACGGAGTTGAACTTTCCTTTAGACAGAGCAGATTTGAAACACTCCTTTGTGGATTTCACAAGTGGAGAATTCAAGCGATTTGAGGCCAATTGTAGTCAAGGAAATATCTTCGTTTAAAAACTAGACAGAATCATTCTCAGAAACTACTTGGTGATGTGTGCGTTCAACTCACAGAGTTTCACATTTCTTTTCATAGAGCAGTTTGGAAACACTCTGTTTGTTAAGTTTGGAAGAGGATATTTGGACCACTTTGAGGCCTTCTTTGGAAACGGGATTTCTCAGTATACTGCTAGACAGATGAATTCCCAGTAACTTCTTTGTGTTGCGTGTATTCACCTCACAGAGTTAAACCTTCCTTTAGACAGAGCAGTTTGGAAACACTCTTTTTGTTTAATTTGCAACTGGACATTTCAAGCGAATTGAGTAAAATTGTAGTCAAGGAAATATCTTCGTTTAAAAACTAGACAGAATCATTCTCAGAAACTACTTGGTGATGTGTGCGTTCAACTCACAGAGTTTCACATTTCTTTTCATAGAGCAGTTTGGAAACACTCTGTTTTTTAAGTTTGGAAGAGGATATTTGGACCATTTTGAGGCCTTCGTTGGAAACGGGATTTCTCAGTATACTGCTAGACAGATGAATTCCCAGTAACTTCTTTGTGTTGTGTGTATTCACCTCACAGAGTTAAACTTTCCTTTAGACAGAGCAGTTTGGAAACAATCTTTTTGTGGAATTTGCAACTGGATATTTCAAGCGATTTGAGGGAAATTGTAGTCAAGGAAATATCTTCGTTTAAAAACTACACAGAATTATTCTCAGAAACTACTTCATGATGTGTGCGTTCAACTCACCGAGTTTAACCTTTCTTTTCATAGAGCAGTTTGGAAACACTCTGTTTGTTAGGTTTGCAAGGGGATATTTAGACCTCTTTGAGGCCTTCGTTGGAAACGGGATTTCTTTTATAAAGCTAGACAGATGAATTCTCAATAACTTCTTTGTGTTGTGTGTATGCAACTCACGGAGTTGAACTTTCCTTTAGACAGAGCAGATTTGAAACACTCCTTTGTGGATTTCACAAGTGGAGAATTCAAGCGATTTGAGGCCAGTTGTAGTAATGGAAATATCTTCGTTTAAAAACTAGACAGAATCATTCTCAGAAACTTCTTGGTGATGTGTGCGTTCAACTCACAGAGTTTCACATTTCTTTTCATAGAGCAGTTTGGAAACACTCTGTTTGTTAAGTTTGGAAGAGGATATTTGGACCACTTTGAGGCCTTCGTTGGAAACGGGATTTCTCAGTATACCGCTAGACAGATGAATTCCCAGTAACTTCTTTGTGGTGTGTAGTCACTTCACAGAGTTAAACCTTCCTTTAGACAGAGCAGTTTGGAAGAACTCTTTTTGTTTAATTTGCAACTGGACATTTCAAGCGATTTGAGGAGAATTGTAGTCAAGGAAATATCTTCGTTTAAAAACTAGACAGAATCATTCTCAGAAACTACTTTGTGATGTGGGCGTTCAACTCACAGAGTTTCACCTTTCTTTTCATAGAGCAGTTTGGAAACACTCTGTTTGTTAAGTTTGGAAGAGGATATTTGGACCACTTTGAGGCCTTCGTTGGAAAGGGGATTTCTCAGTATACTGCTACACAGATGAATTCCCAGTAACTTCTTTGTGTTGTGTGTATTCACCTCACAGAGTTAAACCTTCCTTTAGACAGAGCAGTTTGGAAACAATCTTTTTGTGGAATTTGCAACTGGACATTTCAAGCGATTTGAGGGAAATTGTAGTCAAGGAAATATCTTCCTTTAAAAACTACACAGAATTATTTTCAGAAACTACTTCATGATGTGTGCGTTCAACTCACAGAGTTTAACCTTTCTTTTCATAGAGCATTTTGGAAACACTCTGTTTGTTAACTTTGGAAGAGGATATTTGGACCAATTTGAGTCCTTCGTTGGAAACAGGATTTCTCAGCATACTGCTAGACAGATGAATTCCCAGTAACTTCATTGTGTTGTGTGTATTCACCTCACAGAATTAAACCTTCCTTTAGACAGAGCAGTTTGGAAACACTCTTTTTGTGGAATTTGCAACTGGACATTTCAAGCGATTTGAGGAAAATTGTAGTCAAGGAAATATCTTCGTTTAAAAACTAGACAGAATCATTCTCAGAAACTACTTTGTGATGTGTGCGTTGAACTCACAGAGTTTCACCTTTCTTTTCATAGAGCAGTTTGGAAACACTCTGTTTGTGAAGTTTGGTAGAGGATATTTGGACCACGTTGAGGTCTTCGTTGGAAACGGGATTTCTCAGTATACTGCTAGACAGATGAATTCCCAGTAACTTCTTTGTGTTGTGTGTATTCACTTCACAGAGTTAAACTTTCCTTTAGACAGAGCAGTTTGGAAACAATCTTTTTGTGGAATTTGCAACTGGACATTTCAAGCGATTTGAGGGAAATTGTAGTCAAGGAAATATCTTCGTTTAAAAACTACACAGAATTATTCTCAGAAACTACTTCATGATGTGTGCGTTCAACTCACAGAGTTTAACCTTTCTTTTCATAGAGCAGTTTGGAAACACGCTGTTTGTTAGGTTTGCAAGGGGATATTTAGACTTCTTTGAGGCCTTCGTTGGAAACGGGATTTCTTTTATAAAGATAGTCAGATGAATTCTCAATAAATTCTTTGTGTTGTGTGTATTCAACTCACGGAGTTGAACTTTCCTTTAGACAGAGCAGATTTGAAACACTCCTTTGTGGATTTCACAAGTGGAGAATTCAAGCGATTTGAGGCCAATTGTAGTAAAGGAAGTATCTTCGTTTAAAAACTATACAGAATCATTCTCAGAAACTACTTTGTGATGTGTGCGTTCAACTCACAGAGTTTCACCTTTCTTTTCATAGAGCAGTTTGGAAACACTCTGTTTGTTACGTTTGGAAGAGGATATTTGGACCACGTTGAGGCCTTCGTTGGAAACGGGATTTCTCAGTATACTGCTAGACAGATGAATTCCCAGTAACTTCTTTGTGTTGTGTGTATTCACTTCACAGAGTTAAACCTTCCTTTAGACAGAGCAGTTTGGAAGCACTCTTTTTGTTTAATTTGCAACTGGACATTTCAAGCGATTTGAGGAAAATTGTAGTCAAGGAAATATCTTCGTTTAAAAACTAGACAGAATCATTCTCAGAGACTACCTGGTGATGTGTGCGTTCAACTCACAGAGTTTCACATTTCTTTTCATAGAGCAGTTTGGAAACACTCTGTTTGTTAAGTTTGGAAGAGGATATTTGGACCACTTTGAGGCCTTCGTTGGAAACGGGACTTCTCAGTATACTGCTAGACAAATGAATTCCCAGTAACTTCTTTGTGTTGTGTGTATTCACCTCACAGAGTTAAACTTTCCTTTAGACAGAGCAGTTTGGAAACAATCTTTTTGTGGAATTTTCAACTGGACATTTCAAGCGATTTGAGGGAAATTGTAGTCAAGGAAATATCTTCGTTTAAAAACTACACAGAATTATTCTCAGAAACTACTTCATGATGTGTGCGTTCAACTCACAGAGTTTAACCTTTCTTTTCATAGAGCAGTTTGGAAACACTCTGTTTGTTAGGTTTGCAAGGGGATATTTAGACCTCTTTGAGGCCTTCGTTGGAAACGGGATTCCTTTTATAAAGCTAGACAGATGAATTCTCAATAACTTCTTTGTGTTGTGTGTATTCAACTCACGGAGTTGAACTTTCCTTTAGACAGAGCAGATTTGAAACACTCCTTTGTGGATTTCACAAGTGGAGAATTCAAGCGATTTGAGGCCAATTGTAGTAAAGGAAATATCTTCGTTTAAAAACTAGACAGAATCATTCTCAGAAACTACTTGGTGATGTGTGCGTTCAACTCACAGAGTTTCACATTTCTTTTCATAGAGCAGTTTGGAAACACTCTGTTTGTTAACTTTGGAAGAGGATATTTGGACCACTTTGAGGCCTTCGTTGGAAACGGGATTTCTCAGTATACTGCTAGACAGATGAATTCCCAGTAACTTCTTTGTGTTGTGTGTATTCACCTCACAGAGTTAAACCTTCCTTTAGACAGAGCAATTTAGAAACAATCTTTTTGTGGAATTTGCAACTGGACATTTCAAGCGATTTGAGGGAAATTGTAGTCAAGGAAATATCTTCGTTTAAAAACTACACAGAATTATTCTCAGAAACTACTTGGTGATGTGTGCGTTCAACTCACAGAGTTTCACCTTTCTTTTCATAGAGCAGTTTGGAAACACTCTGTTTGTTAAGTTTGGAAGAGGATGTTTGGACCACTTTGAGGCCTTCGTTGGAAACGTTTTTCTCAGTATACTGCTAGACAAATGAATTCCCAGTAACTTCTTTGTGTTGTGTGTATTCACCTCACAGAGTTAAACTTTCCTTTAGACAGAGCAGTTTGGAAACAATCTTTTTGTGGAATTTGCAACTGGACATTTCAAGCGATTTGAGGGAAATTGTAGTCAAGGAAATATCTTCGTTTAAAAACTACACAGAATTATTCTCAGAAACTACTTCATGATGTGTGCGTTCAACTCACAGAGTTTAACCTTTCTTTTCATAGAGCAGTTTGGAAACACTCTGTTTGTTACGTTTGCAAGGGGATATTTAGACCTCTTTGAGGCCTTCGTTGGAAACGGGATTTCTCAGTATACTGCTAGACAGATGAATTCCCAGTAACTTCTTTGTGTTGTGTGTATTCACCTCACAGAGTTAAACCTTCCTTTAGACAGAGCAGTTTGGAAACAATCTTTTTGTGGAATTTGCAACTGGACATTTCAAGCGATTTGAGGGAAATTGTAGTCAAGGAAATATCTTCGTTTAAAAACTACACAGAATTATTCTCAGAAACTACTTCATCATGTGTGCGTTCAACTCACAGAGTTTCACCTTTCTTTTCATAGAGCAGTTTAAAAACACTCTGTTTGTTAGGTTTGCAAGGGGATATTTAGACCTCTTTGAGGCCTTCGTTGGAAACGGGATTTCTTTTATAAAGCTAGACAGATGAATTCTCAATAACTTCTTTGTGTTGTGTGTATTCAACTCACGGAGTTGAACTTTCCTTTAGACAGAGCAGATTTGAAACACTCCTTTGTGGATTTCACAAGTGGAGAATTCAAGCGATTTGAGGCCAATTGTAGTAAAGGAAATATCTTCGTTTAAAAACTAGACAGAATCATTCTCAGAAACTACTTGGTGATGTGTGCGTTCAACTCACAGAGTTTCACATTTCTTTTCATAGAGCAGTTTGGAAACACTCTGTTTGTTAAGTTTGGAAGAGGATATTTGGACCACTTTGAGGCCTTCGTTGGAAAAGGGAATTCTCAGTATACTGCTAGACAGATGAATTCCCAGTAACTTCTTTGTGTTGTGTGTATTCACCTCACAGAGTTAAACCTTCCTTTAGACAGAGCAGTTTGGAAACAATCTTTTTGTGGAATTTGCAACTGGCCATTTCAAGCGATTTGAGGGAAATTGTAGTCAAGGAAATATCTTCGTTTAAAAACTACACAGAATTATTCTCAGAAACTACTTCATGATGTGTGCGTTCAACTCACAGAGTTTAACCTTTCTTTTCATAGAGCAGTTTGGAAACACGCTGTTTGTTAGGTTTGCAAGGGGATATTTAGACTTCTTTGAGGCCTTCGTTGGAAACGGGATTTCTTTTATAAAGATAGTCAGATGAATTCTCAATAAATTCTTTGTGTTGTGTGTATTCAACGCACGGAGTTGAACTTTCCTTTAGACAGAGCAGATTTGAAACACTCCTTTGTGGATTTCACAAGTGGAGAATTCAAGCGATTTGAGGCCAATTGTAGTAAAGGAAGTATCTTCGTTTGAAAACTATACAGAATCATTCTCAGAAACTACTTTGTGATGTGTGCGTTCAACTCACAGAGTTTCACCTTTCTTTTCATAGAGCAGTTTGGAAACACTCTGTTTGTTACGTTTGGAAGAGGATATTTGGACCACGTTGAGGCCTTCGTTGGAAACGGGATTTCTCAGTATACTGCTAGACAGATGAATTCCCAGTAACTTCTTTGTGTTGTGTGTATTCACTTCACAGAGTTAAACCTTCCTTTAGACAGAGCAGTTTGGAAGCACTCTTTTTGTTTAATTTGCAACTGGACATTTCAAGCGATTTGAGGAAAATTGTAGTCAAGGAAATATCTTCGTTTAAAAACTAGACAGAATCATTCTCAGAGACTACCTGGTGATGTGTGCGTTCAACTCACAGAGTTTCACATTTCTTTTCATAGAGCAGTTTGGAAACACTCTGTTTGTTAAGTTTGGAAGAGGATATTTGGACCACTTTGAGGCCTTCGTTGGAAACGGGACTTCTCAGTATACTGCTAGACAAATGAATTCCCAGTAACTTCTTTGTGTTGTGTGTATTCACCTCACAGAGTTAAACTTTCCTTTAGACAGAGCAGTTTGGAAACAATCTTTTTGTGGAATTTTCAACTGGACATTTCAAGCGATTTGAGGGAAATTGTAGTCAAGGAAATATCTTCGTTTAAAAACTACACAGAATTATTCTCAGAAACTACTTCATGATGTGTGCGTTCAACTCACAGAGTTTAACCTTTCTTTTCATAGAGCAGTTTGGAAACACTCTGTTTGTTAGGTTTGCAAGGGGATATTTAGACCTCTTTGAGGCCTTCGTTGGAAACGGGATTCCTTTTATAAAGCTAGACAGATGAATTCTCAATAACTTCTTTGTGTTGTGTGTATTCAACTCACGGAGTTGAACTTTCCTTTAGACAGAGCAGATTTGAAACACTCCTTTGTGGATTTCACAAGTGGAGAATTCAAGCGATTTGAGGCCAATTGTAGTAAAGGAAATATCTTCGTTTAAAAACTAGACAGAATCATTCTCAGAAACTACTTGGTGATGTGTGCGTTCAACTCACAGAGTTTCACATTTCTTTTCATAGAGCAGTTTGGAAACACTCTGTTTGTTAAGTTTGGAAGAGGATATTTGGACCACTTTGAGGCCTTCGTTGGAAACGGGATTTCTCAGTATACTGCTAGACAGATGAATTCCCAGTAACTTCTTTGTGTTGTGTGTATTCACCTCACAGAGTTAAACCTTCCTTTAGACAGAGCAATTTGGAAACAATCTTTTTGTGGAATTTGCAACTGGACATTTCAAGCGATTTGAGGGAAATTGTAGTCAAGGAAATATCTTCGTTTAAAAACTACACAGAATTATTCTCAGAAACTACTTCATCATGTGTGCGTTCAACTCACAGAGTTTCACCTTTCTTTTCATAGAGCAGTTTGGAAACACTCTGTTTGTTAGGTTTGCAAGGGGATATTTAGACCTCTTTGAGGCCTTCGTTGGAAACGGGATTTCTTTTATAAAGCTAGACAGATGAATTCTCAATAACTTCTTTGTGTTGTGTGTATTCAACTCACGGAGTTGAACTTTCCTTTAGACAGAGCAGATTTGAAACACTCCTTTGTGGATTTCACAAGTGGAGAATTCAAGCGATTTGAGGCCAATTGTAGTAAAGGAAATATCTTCGTTTAAAAACTAGACAGAATCATTCTCAGAAACTACTTCATGATGTGTGCGTTCAACTCACAGAGTCTAACCTTCCTTTTCATAGAGCAGTTTGGAAACACGCTGTTAGTTAAGTTTGGAAGAGGATATTTGGACCACTTTGAGGCCTTCGTTGGAAACGGGTTTCTCAGTATACTGCTAGACAAATGAATTCCCAGTAACTTCTTTGTGTTGTGTGTATTCACCTCACAGAGTTAAACTTTCCTTTAGACAGAGCAGTTTGGAAACAATCTTTTTGTGGAATTTGCAACTGGACATTTGAAGCGATTTGAGGGAAATTGTAGTCAAGGAAATATCTTCGTTTAAAAACTACACAGAATTATTCTCAGAAACTAATTCATGATGTGTGCGTTCAACTCACAGAGTTTAACCTTTCTTTTCATAGAGCAGTTTGGAAACACTCTGTTTGTTAGGTTTGCAAGGGGATATTTAGACCTCTTTGAGGCCTTCGTTGGAAACGGGATTTCTTTTATAAAGCTAGACAGATGAATTCTCAATAAATTCTTTGTGTTGTGTGTATTCAACTCACGGATTTGAACTTTCCTTTAGACAGAGCAGATTTGAAACACTCCTTTGTGGATTTCACAAGTGGAGAATTCAAGCGATTTGAGGCCAATTGTAGTAAAGGAAATATCTTCGTTTAAAAACTAGACAGAATCATTCTCAGAAACTACTTTGTGATGTGTGCGTTCAACTCACAGAGTTTCACCTTTCTTTTCATAGAGCAGTTTGGAAACACTCTGTTTGTTAAGTTTGGAAGAGGATATTTGAACCACGTTGAGGCCTTCGTTGGAAACGGGATTTCTCAGTATACTGCTAGACAGATGAATTCCCAGTAACTTCTTTGTGTTGTGTGTATTCACTTCACAGAGTTAAACCTTCCTTTAGACAGAGCAGTTTGGAAACACTCTTTTTGTTTAATTTGCAACTGGACATTTCAAGCGATTTGAGGAAAATTGTAGTCAAGGAAATATCTTCGTTTAAAAACTAGACAGAATCATTCTCAGAAACTACTTGGTGATGTGTGCGTTCAACTCACAGAGTTTCACATTTCTTTTCATAGAGCAGTTTGGAAACACGCTGTTAGTTAAGTTTGGAAGAGGATATTTGGACCACTTTGAGGCCTTCGTTGGAAACGGGTTTCTCAGTATACTGCTAGACAAATGAATTCCCAGTAACTTCTTTGTGTTGTGTGTATTCACCTCACAGAGTTAAACTTTCCTTTAGACAGAGCAGTTTGGAAACAATCTTTTTGTGGAATTTGCAACTGGACATTTGAAGCGATTTGAGGGAAATTGTAGTCAAGGAAATATCTTCGTTTAAAAACTACACAGAATTATTCTCAGAAACTAATTCATGATGTGTGCGTTCAACTCACAGAGTTTAACCTTTCTTTTCATAGAGCAGTTTGGAAACACTCTGTTTGTTAGGTTTGCAAGGGGATATTTAGACCTCTTTGAGGCCTTCGTTGGAAACGGGATTTCTTTTATAAAGCTAGACAGATGAATTCTCAATAAATTCTTTGTGTTGTGTGTATTCAACTCACGGATTTGAACTTTCCTTTAGACAGAGCAGATTTGAAACACTCCTTTGTGGATTTCACAAGTGGAGAATTCAAGCGATTTGAGGCCAATTGTAGTAAAGGAAATATCTTCGTTTAAAAACTAGACAGAATCATTCTCAGAAACTACTTTGTGATGTGTGCGTTCAACTCACAGAGTTTCACCTTTCTTTTCATAGAGCAGTTTGGAAACACTCTGTTTGTTAAGTTTGGAAGAGGATATTTGAACCACGTTGAGGCCTTCGTTGGAAACGGGATTTCTCAGTATACTGCTAGACAGATGAATTCCCAGTAACTTCTTTGTGTTGTGTGTATTCACTTCACAGAGTTAAACCTTCCTTTAGACAGAGCAGTTTGGAAACACTCTTTTTGTTTAATTTGCAACTGGACATTTCAAGCGATTTGAGGAAAATTGTAGTCAAGGAAATATCTTCGTTTAAAAACTACACAGAATTATTCTCAGAAACTACTTCATGATGTGTGCGTTCATCTCACAGAGTTTAACCTTTCTTTTCATAGAGCAGTTTGGAAACACTCTGTTTGTTAGGTTTGCAAGGGGATATTTAGACCTCTTTGAGGCCTTCGTTGGAAACGGGATTTCTTTTATAAAGCTAGACAGATGAATTCTCAATAACTTCCTTGTGTTGTGTGTATTCAACTCACGGAGTTGAACTTTCCTTTAGACAGAGCAGATTTGAAACACTCCTTTGTGGATTTCACAAGTGGAGAATTCAAGCGATTTGAGGCCAATTGTAGTAAAGGAAATATCTTCGTTTAAAAACTAGACATAATCATTCTCAGAAACTACTTGGTGATGTGTGCGTTCAACTCACAGAGTTTCACCTTTCTTTTCATAGAGCAGTTTGGAAACACTCTGTTTGTTAAGTTTGGAAGAGGATATTTGAACCACGTTGAGGCCTTCGTTGGAAACGGGATTTCTCAGTATACTGCTAGACAGATGAATTCCCAGTAACTTCTTTGTGTTGTGTGTATTCACTTCACAGAGTTAAACCTTCCTTTAGACAGAGCAGTTTGGAAACACTCTTTTTGTTTAATTTGCAACTGGACATTTCAAGCGATTTGAGGAAAATTGTAGTCAAGGAAATATCTTCGTTTAAAAACTAGACAGAATCATTCTCAGAAACTACTTGGTGATGTGTGCGTTCAACTCACAGAGTTTCACATTTCTTTTCATAGAGCAGTTTGGAAACACTCTGTTTGTTAAGTTTGGAAGAGGATATTTGGACCACTTTGAAGCCTTCGTTGGAAACGGGATTTCTCAGTATACTGCTAGACAAATGAATTCCCAGTAACTTCTTTGTGTTGTGTGTATTCACCTCACAGAGTTAAACTTTCCTTTAGACAGAGCAGTTTGGAAACAATCTTTTTGTGGAATTTGCAACTGGACATTTCAAGCGATTTGAGGGAAATTGTAGTCAAGGAAATATCTTCGTTTAAAAACTACACAGAATTATTCTCAGAAACTACTTCATGATGTGTGCGTTCAACTCACAGAGTTTAACCTTTCTTTTCATAGAGCAGTTTGGAAACACTCTGTTTGTTAGGTTTGCAAGGGGATATTTAGACCTCTTTGAGGCCTTCGTTGGAAACGGGATTTCTTTTATAAAGCTAGACAGATGAATTCTCAATAACTTCTTTGTGTTGTGTGTATTCAACTCACGGAGTTGAACTTTCCTTTAGACAGAGCAGATTTGAAACACTCCTTTGTGGATTTCACAAGTGGAGAATTCAAGCGATTTGAGGCCAATTGTAGTAAAGGAAATATCTTCGTTTAAAAACTAGACAGAATCATTCTCAGAAACTACTTGGTGATGTGTGCGTTCAACTCACAGAGTTTCACCTTTCTTTTCATAGAGCAGTTTGGAAACACTCTGTTTGTTAAGTTTGGAAGAGGATATTTGGACCACTTTGAGGCCTTCGTTGGAAAGGGGATTTCTCAGTATACTGCTAGACAGATGAATTCCCAGTAACTTCTTTGTGTTGTGTGTATTCACCTCACAGAGTTAAACCTTCCTTTAGACAGAGCAGTTTGGAAACAATCTTTTTGTGGAATTTGCAACTGGACATTTCAAGCCATTTGAGGGAAATTGTAGTCAAGGAAATATCTTCGTTTAAAAACTACACAGAATTATTCTCAGAAACTACTTCATGATGTGTGCGTTCAACTCACAGAGTTTAACCTTTCTTTTCATAGAGCAGTTTGGAAACACGCTGTTTGTTAGGTTTGCAAGGGGATATTTAGACTTCTTTGAGGCCTTCGTTGGAAACGGGATTTCTTTTATAAAGATAGTCAGATGAATTCTCAATAACTTCTTTGTGTTGTGTGTATTCAACTCACGGAGTTGAACTTTCCTTTAGACAGAGCAGATTTGAAACACTCCTTTGTGGATTTCACAAGTTCAGAATTCAAGCGATTTGAGGCCAATTGTAGTAAAGGAAGTATCTTCGTTTAAAAACTGGACAGAATCATTCTCAGAAACTACTTTGTGATGTGTGCGTTCAACTCACAGAGTTTCACATTTCTTTTCATAGAGCAGTTTGGAAACACTCTGTTTGTTAACTTTGGAAGAGGATATTTGGACCACTTTGAGGCCTTCGTTGGAAACGGGATTTCTCAGTATACTGCTAGACAGATGAATTCCCAGTAACTTCTTTGTGTTGTGTGTATTCACCTCACAGAGTTAAACCTTCCTTTAGACAGAGCAATTTAGAAACAATCTTTTTGTGGAATTTGCAACTGGACATTTCAAGCGATTTGAGGGAAATTGTAGTCAAGGAAATATCTTCGTTTAAAAACTACACAGAATTATTCTCAGAAACTACTTGGTGATGTGTGCGTTCAACTCACAGAGTTTCACCTTTCTTTTCATAGAGCAGTTTGGAAACACTCTGTTTGTTAAGTTTGGAAGAGGATGTTTGGACCACTTTGAGGCCTTCGTTGGAAACGTTTTTCTCAGTATACTGCTAGACAAATGAATTCCCAGTAACTTCTTTGTGTTGTGTGTATTCACCTCACAGAGTTAAACTTTCCTTTAGACAGAGCAGTTTGGAAACAATCTTTTTGTGGAATTTGCAACTGGACATTTCAAGCGATTTGAGGGAAATTGTAGTCAAGGAAATATCTTCGTTTAAAAACTACACAGAATTATTCTCAGAAACTACTTCATGATGTGTGCGTTCAACTCACAGAGTTTAACCTTTCTTTTCATAGAGCAGTTTGGAAACACTCTGTTTGTTACGTTTGCAAGGGGATATTTAGACCTCTTTGAGGCCTTCGTTGGAAACGGGATTTCTCAGTATACTGCTAGACAGATGAATTCCCAGTAACTTCTTTGTGTTGTGTGTATTCACCTCACAGAGTTAAACCTTCCTTTAGACAGAGCAGTTTGGAAACAATCTTTTTGTGGAATTTGCAACTGGACATTTCAAGCGATTTGAGGGAAATTGTAGTCAAGGAAATATCTTCGTTTAAAAACTACACAGAATTATTCTCAGAAACTACTTCATCATGTGTGCGTTCAACTCACAGAGTTTCACCTTTCTTTTCATAGAGCAGTTTAAAAACACTCTGTTTGTTAGGTTTGCAAGGGGATATTTAGACCTCTTTGAGGCCTTCGTTGGAAACGGGATTTCTTTTATAAAGCTAGACAGATGAATTCTCAATAACTTCTTTGTGTTGTGTGTATTCAACTCACGGAGTTGAACTTTCCTTTAGACAGAGCAGATTTGAAACACTCCTTTGTGGATTTCACAAGTGGAGAATTCAAGCGATTTGAGGCCAATTGTAGTAAAGGAAATATCTTCGTTTAAAAACTAGACAGAATCATTCTCAGAAACTACTTGGTGATGTGTGCGTTCAACTCACAGAGTTTCACATTTCTTTTCATAGAGCAGTTTGGAAACACTCTGTTTGTTAAGTTTGGAAGAGGATATTTGGACCACTTTGAGGCCTTCGTTGGAAAAGGGAATTCTCAGTATACTGCTAGACAGATGAATTCCCAGTAACTTCTTTGTGTTGTGTGTATTCACCTCACAGAGTTAAACCTTCCTTTAGACAGAGCAGCTTGGAAACAATCTTTTTGTGGAATTTGCAACTGGCCATTTCAAGCGATTTGAGGGAAATTGTAGTCAAGGAAATATCTTCGTTTAAAAACTACACAGAATTATTCTCAGAAACTACTTCATGATGTGTGCGTTCAACTCACAGAGTTTAACCTTTCTTTTCATAGAGCAGTTTGGAAACACGCTGTTTGTTAGGTTTGCAAGGGGATATTTAGACTTCTTTGAGGCCTTCGTTGGAAACGGGATTTCTTTTATAAAGATAGTCAGATGAATTCTCAATAAATTCTTTGTGTTGTGTGTATTCAACTCACGGAGTTGAACTTTCCTTTAGACAGAGCAGATTTGAAACACTCCTTTGTGGATTTCACAAGTGGAGAATTCAAGCGATTTGAGGCCAATTGTAGTAAAGGAAGTATCTTCGTTTGAAAACTATACAGAATCATTCTCAGAAACTACTTTGTGATGTGTGCGTTCAACTCACAGAGTTTCACCTTTCTTTTCATAGAGCAGTTTGGAAACACTCTGTTTGTTACGTTTGGAAGAGGATATTTGGACCACGTTGAGGCCTTCGTTGGAAACGGGATTTCTCAGTATACTGCTAGACAGATGAATTCCCAGTAACTTCTTTGTGTTGTGTGTATTCACTTCACAGAGTTAAACCTTCCTTTAGACAGAGCAGTTTGGAAGCACTCTTTTTGTTTAATTTGCAACTGGACATTTCAAGCGATTTGAGGAAAATTGTAGTCAAGGAAATATCTTCGTTTAAAAACTAGACAGAATCATTCTCAGAGACTACCTGGTGATGTGTGCGTTCAACTCACAGAGTTTCACATTTCTTTTCATAGAGCAGTTTGGAAACACTCTGTTTGTTAAGTTTGGAAGAGGATATTTGGACCACTTTGAGGCCTTCGTTGGAAACGGGACTTCTCAGTATACTGCTAGACAAATGAATTCCCAGTAACTTCTTTGTGTTGTGTGTATTCACCTCACAGAGTTAAACCTTCCTTTAGACAGAGCAATTTGGAAACAATCTTTTTGTGGAATTTGCAACTGGACATTTCAAGCGATTTGAGGGAAATTGTAGTCAAGGAAATATCTTCGTTTAAAAACTACAGAGAATTATTCTCAGAAACTACTTCATCATGTGTGCGTTCAACTCACAGAGTTTCACCTTTCTTTTCATAGAGCAGTTTGGAAACACTCTGTTTGTTAGGTTTGCAAGGGGATATTTAGACCTCTTTGAGGCCTTCGTTGGAAACGGGATTTCTTTTATAAAGCTAGACAGATGAATTCTCAATAACTTCTTTGTGTTGTGTGTATTCAACTCACGGAGTTGAACTTTCCTTTAGACAGAGCAGATTTGAAACACTCCTTTGTGGATTTCACAAGTGGAGAATTCAAGCGATTTGAGGCCAATTGTAGTAAAGGAAATATCTTCGTTTAAAAACTAGACAGAATCATTCTCAGAAACTACTTCATGATGTGTGCGTTCAACTCACAGAGTCTAACCTTCCTTTTCATAGAGCAGTTTGGAAACACGCTGTTAGTTAAGTTTGGAAGAGGATATTTGGACCACTTTGAGGCCTTCGTTGGAAACGGGTTTCTCAGTATACTGCTAGACAAATGAATTCCCAGTAACTTCTTTGTGTTGTGTGTATTCACCTCACAGAGTTAAACTTTCCTTTAGACAGAGCAGTTTGGAAACAATCTTTTTGTGGAATTTGCAACTGGACATTTGAAGCGATTTGAGGGAAATTGTAGTCAAGGAAATATCTTCGTTTAAAAACTACACAGAATTATTCTCAGAAACTAATTCATGATGTGTGCGTTCAACTCACAGAGTTTAACCTTTCTTTTCATAGAGCAGTTTGGAAACACTCTGTTTGTTAGGTTTGCAAGGGGATATTTAGACCTCTTTGAGGCCTTCGTTGGAAACGGGATTTCTTTTATAAAGCTAGACAGATGAATTCTCAATAAATTCTTTGTGTTGTGTGTATTCAACTCACGGATTTGAACTTTCCTTTAGACAGAGCAGATTTGAAACACTCCTTTGTGGATTTCACAAGTGGAGAATTCAAGCGATTTGAGGCCAGTTGTAGTAATGGAAATATCTTCGTTTAAAAACTAGACAGAATCATTCTCAGAAACTTCTTTGTGCTGTGTGCATTCAACTCACAGAGTTTCACCTTTCTTTTCATAGAGCAGTTTGGAATCACTCTGTTTGTTAGGTTTGCAAGGGGATATTTAGACCTCTTTGAGGCCTTCGTTGGAAACGGGATTTCTTTTATAAAGCTAGACGGATGAATTCTCAATAACTTCTTTGTGTTGTGTGTATTCAACTCACGGAGTTGAACTTTCCTTTAGACAGAGCAGATTTGAAACACTCCTTTGTGGATTTCACAAGTGGAGAATTCAAGCGATTTGAGGCCAATTGTAGTCAAGGAAATATCTTCGTTTAAAAACTAGACAGAATCATTCTCAGAAACTACTTGGTGATGTGTGCGTTCAACTCACAGAGTTTCACATTTCTTTTCATAGAGCAGTTTGGAAACACTCTGTTTGTTAAGTTTGGAAGAGGATATTTGGACCACTTTGAGGCCTTCTTTGGAAACGGGATTTCTCAGTATACTGCTAGACAGATGAATTCCCAGTAACTTCTTTGTGTTGCGTGTATTCACCTCACAGAGTTAAACCTTCCTTTAGACAGAGCAGTTTGGAAACACTCTTTTTGTTTAATTTGCAACTGGACATTTCAAGCGATTTGAGGAAAATTGTAGTCAAGGAAATATCTTCGTTTAAAAACTAGACAGAATCATTCTCAGAAACTACTTGGTGATGTGTGCGTTCAACTCACAGAGTTTCACATTTCTTTTCATAGAGCAGTTTGGAAACACTCTGTTTGTTAAGTTTGGAAGAGGATATTTGGACCATTTTGAGGCCTTCGTTGGAAACGGGATTTCTCAGTATACTGCTAGACAGATGAATTCCCAGTAACTTCTTTGTGTTGTGTGTATTCACCTCACAGAGTTAAACTTTCCTTTAGACAGAGCAGTTTGGAAACAATCTTTTTGTGGAATTTGCAACTGGATATTTCAAGCGATTTGAGGGAAATTGTAGTCAAGGAAATATCTTCGTTTAAAAACTACACAGAATTATTCTCAGAAACTACTTCATGATGTGTGCGTTCAACTCACCGAGTTTAACCTTTCTTTTCATAGAGCAGTTTGGAAACACTCTGTTTGTTAGGTTTGCAAGGGGATATTTAGACCTCTTTGAGGCCTTCGTTGGAAACGGGATTTCTTTTATAAAGCTAGACAGATGAATTCTCAATAACTTCTTTGTGTTGTGTGTATTCAACTCACGGAGTTGAACTTTCCTTTAGACAGAGCAGATTTGAAACACTCCTTTGTGGATTTCACAAGTGGAGAATTCAAGCGATTTGAGGCCAGTTGTAGTAATGGAAATATCTTCGTTTAAAAACTAGACAGAATCATTCTCAGAAACTTCTTGGTGATGTGTGCGTTCAACTCACAGAGTTTCACATTTCTTTTCATAGAGCAGTTTGGAAACACTCTGTTTGTTAAGTTTGGAAGAGGATATTTGGACCACTTTGAGGCCTTCGTTGGAAACGGGATTTCTCAGTATACTGCTAGACAGATGAATTCCCAGTAACTTCTTTGTGGTGTGTAGTCACTTCACAGAGTTAAACCTTCCTTTAGACAGAGCAGTTTGGAAGCACTCTTTTTGTTTAATTTGCAACTGGACATTTCAAGCGATTTGAGGAGAATTGTAGTCAAGGAAATATCTTCGTTTAAAAACTAGACAGAATCATTCTCAGAAACTACTTTGTGATGTGGGCGTTCAACTCACAGAGTTTCACCTTTCTTTTCATAGAGCAGTTTGGAAACACTCTGTTTGTTAAGTTTGGAAGAGGATATTTGGACCACTTTGAGGCCTTCGTTGGAAACGGGATTTCTCAGTATACTGCTAGACAGATGAATTCCCAGTAACTTCTTTGTGTTGTGTGTATTCACCTCACAGAGTTAAACCTTCCTTTAGACAGAGCAGTTTGGAAACAATCTTTTTGTGGAATTTGCAGCTGGACATTTCAAGCGATTTGAGGGAAATTGTAGTCAAGGAAATATCTTCGTTTAAAAACTACACAGAATTATTCTCAGAAACTACTTCATGATGTGTGCGTTCAACTCACAGAGTTTAACCTTTCGTTTCATAGAGCAGTTTGGAAACACTCTGTTTGTTACGTTTGCAAGGGGATATTTAAACCTCTTTGAGGCCTTCGTTGGAAACGGGATTTCTTTAATAAAGCTAGACAGATGAATTCTCAATAACTTCTTTGTGTTGTGTGTATTCAACTCACGGAGTTGAACTTTCCTTTAGACAGAGCAGATTTGAAACACTCCTTTGTGGATTTCACAAGTGGAGAATTCAAGCGATTTGAGGCCAATTGTAGTAAAGGAAATATCTTCGTTTAAAAACTAGACAGAATCATTCTCAGAAACTACTTTGTGCTGTGTGCATTCAACTCACAGAGTTTCACCTTTCTTTTCATAGAGCAGTTTGGAATCACTCTGTTTGTTAGGTTTGCAAGGGGATATTTAGACCTCTTTGAGGCCTTCGTTGGAAACGGGATTTCTTTTATAAAGCTAGACAGATGAATTCTCAATAACTTCTTTGTGTTGTGTGTATTCAACTCACGGAGTTGAACTTTCCTTTAGACAGAGCAGATTTGAAACACTCCTTTGTGGATTTCACAAGTGGAGAATTCAAGCGATTTGAGGCCAATTGTAGTCAAGGAAATATCTTCGTTTAAAAACTAGACAGAATCATTCTCAGAAACTACTTGGTGATGTGTGCGTTCAACTCACAGAGTTTCACATTTCTTTTCATAGAGCAGTTTGGAAACACTCTGTTTGTTAAGTTTGGAAGAGGATATTTGGACCACTTTGAGGCCCTCTTTGGAAACGGGATTTCTCAGTATACTGCTAGACAGATGAATTCCCAGTAACTTCTTTGTGTTGCGTGTATTCACCTCACAGAGTTAAACCTTCCTTTAGACAGAGCAGTTTGGAAACACTCTTTTTGTTTAATTTGCAACTGGACATTTCAAGCGATTTGAGGAAAATTGTAGTCAAGGAAATATCTTCGTTTAAAAACTAGACAGAATCATTCTCAGAAACTACTTGGTGATGTGTGCGTTCAACTCACAGAGTTTCACCTTTCTTTTCATAGAGCAGTTTGGAAACACTCTGTTTGTTAAGTTTGGAAGAGGATATTTGGACCATTTTGAGGCCTTCGTTGGAAACGGGATTTCTCAGTATACTGCTAGACAGATGAATTCCCAGTAACTTCTTTGTGTTGTGTGTATTCACCTCACAGAGTTAAACTTTCCTTTAGACAGAGCAGTTTGGAAACAATCTTTTTGTGGAATTTGCAACTGGATATTTCAAGCGATTTGAGGGAAATTGTAGTCAAGGAAATATCTTCGTTTAAAAACTACACAGAATTATTCTCAGAAACTACTTCATGATGTGTGCGTTCAACTCACCGAGTTTAACCTTTCTTTTCATAGAGCAGTTTGGAAACACTCTGTTTGTTAGGTTTGCAAGGGGATATTTAGACCTCTTTGAGGCCTTCGTTGGAAACGGGATTTCTTTTATAAAGCTAGACAGATGAATTCTCAATAACTTCTTTGTGTTGTGTGTATTCAACTCACGGAGTTGAACTTTCCTTTAGACAGAGCAGATTTGAAACACTCCTTTGTGGATTTCACAAGTGGAGAATTCAAGCGATTTGAGGCCAGTTGTAGTAATGGAAATATCTTCGTTTAAAAACTAGACAGAATCATTCTCAGAAACTTCTTGGTGATGTGTGCGTTCAACTCACAGAGTTTCACATTTCTTTTCATAGAGCAGTTTGGAAACACTCTGTTTGTTAAGTTTGGAAGAGGATATTTGGACCACTTTGAGGCCTTCGTTGGAAACGGGATTTCTCAGTATACTGCTAGACAGATGAATTCCCAGTAACTTCTTTGTGGTGTGTAGTCACTTCACAGAGTTAAACCTTCCTTTAGACAGAGCAGTTTGGAAGCACTCTTTTTGTTTAATTTGCAACTGGACATTTCAAGCGATTTGAGGAGAATTGTAGTCAAGGAAATATCTTCGTTTAAAAACTAGACAGAATCATTCTCAGAAACTACTTTGTGATGTGGGCGTTCAACTCACAGAGTTTCACCTTTCTTTTCATAGAGCAGTTTGGAAACACTCTGTTTGTTAAGTTTGGAAGAGGATATTTGGACCACTTTGAGGCCTTCGTTGGAAACGGGATTTCTCAGTATACTGCTAGACAGATGAATTCCCAGTAACTTCTTTGTGTTGTGTGTATTCACCTCACAGAGTTAAACCTTCCTTTAGACAGAGCAGTTTGGAAACAATCTTTTTGTGGAATTTGCAGCTGGACATTTCAAGCGATTTGAGGGAAATTGTAGTCAAGGAAATATCTTCGTTTAAAAACTACACAGAATTATTCTCAGAAACTACTTCATGATGTGTGCGTTCAACTCACAGAGTTTAACCTTTCGTTTCATAGAGCAGTTTGGAAACACTCTGTTTGTTACGTTTGCAAGGGGATATTTAAACCTCTTTGAGGCCTTCGTTGGAAACGGGATTTCTTTAATAAAGCTAGACAGATGAATTCTCAATAACTTCTTTGTGTTGTGTGTATTCAACTCACGGAGTTGAACTTTCCTTTAGACAGAGCAGATTTGAAACACTCCTTTGTGGATTTCACAAGTGGAGAATTCAAGCGATTTGAGGCCAATTGTAGTAAAGGAAATATCTTCGTTTAAAAACTAGACAGAATCATTCTCAGAAACTACTTTGTGCTGTGTGCATTCAACTCACAGAGTTTCACCTTTCTTTTCATAGAGCAGTTTGGAATCACTCTGTTTGTTAGGTTTGCAAGGGGATATTTAGACCTCTTTGAGGCCTTCGTTGGAAACGGGATTTCTTTTATAAAGCTAGACAGATGAATTGTCAATAACTTCTTTGTGTTGTGTGTATTCAACTCACGGAGTTGAACTTTCCTTTAGACAGAGCAGATTTGAAACACTCCTTTGTGGATTTCAGAAGTGGAGAATTCAAGCGATTTGAGGCCAATTGTAGTCAAGGAAATATCTTCGTTTAAAAACTAGACAGAATTATTCTCAGAAACTACTTGGTGATGTGTGCGTTCAACTCACAGAGTTTCACATTTCTTTTCATAGAGCAGTTTGGAAACACTCTGTTTGTTAAGTTTGGAAGAGGATATTTGGACCACTTTGAGGCCTTCTTTGGAAACGGGATTTCTCAGTATACTGCTAGACAGATGAATTCCCAGTAACTTCTTTGTGTTGCGTTTATTCACCTCACAGAGTTAAACCTTCCTTTAGACAGAGCAGTTTGGAAACACTCTTTTTGTTTAATTTGCAACTGGACATTTCAAGCGAATTGAGTAAAATTGTAGTCAAGGAAATATCTTCGTTTAAAAACTAGACAGAATCATTCTCAGAAACTACTTGGTGATGTGTGCGTTCAACTCACAGAGTTTCACATTTCTTTTCATAGAGCAGTTTGGAAACACTCTGTTTGTTAAGTTTGGAAGAGGATATTTGGACCATTTTGAGGCCTTCGTTGGAAACGGGATTTCTCAGTATACTGCTAGACAGATGAATTCCCAGTAACTTCTTTGTGTTGTGTGTATTCACCTCACAGAGTTAAACTTTCCTTTAGACAGAGCAGTTTGGAAACAATCTTTTTGTGGAATTTGCAACTGGATATTTCAAACGATTTGAGGGAAATTGTAGTCAAGGAAATATCTTCCTTTAAAAACTACACAGAATTATTCTCAGAAACTACTTCATGATGTGTGCGTTCAACTCACCGAGTTTAACCTTTCTTTTCATAGAGCAGTTTGGAAACACTCTGTTTGTTAGGTTTGCAAGGGGATATTTAGACCTCTTTGAGGCCTTCGTTGGAAACGGGATTTCTTTTATAAAGCTAGACAGATGAATTCTCAATAACTTCTTTGTGTTGTGTGTATTCAACTCACGGAGTTGAACTTTCCTTTAGACAGAGCAGATTTGAAACACTCCTTTGTGGATTTCACAAGTGGAGAATTCAAGCGATTTGAGGCCAGTTGTAGTAATGGAAATATCTTCGTTTAAAAACTAGACAGAATCATTCTCAGAAACTTCTTGGTGATGTGTGCGTTCAACTCACAGAGTTTCACATTTCTTTTCATAGAGCAGTTTGGAAACACTCTGTTTGTTAAGTTTGGAAGAGGATATTTGGACCACTTTGAGGCCTTCGTTGGAAACGGGATTTCTCAGTATACTGCTAGACAGATGAATTCCCAGTAACTTCTTTGTGGTGTGTAGTCACTTCACAGAGTTAAACCTTCCTTTAGACAGAGCAGTTTGGAAGCACTCTTTTTGTTTAATTTGCAACTGGACATTTCAAGCGATTTGAGGAGAATTGTAGTCAAGGAAATATCTTCGTTTAAAAACTAGACAGAATCATTCTCAGAAACTACTTTGTGATGTGGGCGTTCAACTCACAGAGTTTCACCTTTCTTTTCATAGAGCAGTTTGGAAACACTCTGTTTGTTAAGTTTGGAAGAGGATATTTGGACCACTTTGAGGCCTTCGTTGGAAACGGGATTTCTCAGTATACTGCTAGACAGATGAATTCCCAGTAACTTCTTTGTGTTGTGTGTATTCACCTCACAGAGTTAAACCTTCCTTTAGACAGAGCAGTTTGGAAACAATCTTTTTGTGGAATTTGCAGCTGGACATTTCAAGCGATTTGAGGGAAATTGTAGTCAAGGAAATATCTTCGTTTAAAAACTACACAGAATTATTCTCAGAAACTACTTCATGATGTGTGCGTTCAACTCACAGAGTTTAACCTTTCGTTTCATAGAGCAGTTTGGAAACACTCTGTTTGTTACGTTTGCAAGGGGATATTTAAACCTCTTTGAGGCCTTCGTTGGAAACGGGATTTCTTTAATAAAGCTAGACAGATGAATTCTCAATAACTTCTTTGTGTTGTGTGTATTCAACTCACGGAGTTGAACTTTCCTTTAGACAGAGCAGATTTGAAACACTCCTTTGTGGATTTCACAAGTGGAGAATTCAAGCGATTTGAGGCCAATTGTAGTAAAGGAAATATCTTCGTTTAAAAACTAGACAGAATCATTCTCAGAAACTACTTTGTGCTGTGTGCATTCAACTCACAGAGTTTCACCTTTCTTTTCATAGAGCAGTTTGGAATCACTCTGTTTGTTAGGTTTGCAAGGGGATATTTAGACCTCTTTGAGGCCTTCGTTGGAAACGGGATTTCTTTTATAAAGCTAGACAGATGAATTCTCAATAACTTCTTTGTGTTGTGTGTATTCAACTCACGGAGTTGAACTTTCCTTTAGACAGAGCAGATTTGAAACACTCCTTTGTGGATTTCACAAGTGGAGAATTCAAGCGATTTGAGGCCAATTGTAGTCAAGGAAATATCTTCGTTTAAAAACTAGACAGAATCATTCTCAGAAACTACTTGGTGATGTGTGCGTTCAACTCACAGAGTTTCACATTTCTTTTCATAGAGCAGTTTGGAAACACTCTGTTTGTTAAGTTTGGAAGAGGATATTTGGACCACTTTGAGGCCTTCTTTGGAAACGGGATTTCTCAGTATACTGCTAGACAGATGAATTCCCAGTAACTTCTTTGTGTTGCGTGTATTCACCTCACAGAGTTAAACCTTCCTTTAGACAGAGCAGTTTGGAAACACTCTTTTTGTTTAATTTGCAACTGGACATTTCAAGCGAATTGAGTAAAATTGTAGTCAAGGAAATATCTTCGTTTAAAAACTAGACAGAATCATTCTCAGAAACTACTTGGTGATGTGTGCGTTCAACTCACAGAGTTTCACATTTCTTTTCATAGAGCAGTTTGGAAACACTCTGTTTGTTAAGTTTGGAAGAGGATATTTGGACCATTTTGAGGCCTTCGTTGGAAACGGGATTTCTCAGTATACTGCTAGACAGATGAATTCCCAGTAACTTCTTTGTGTTGTGTGTATTCACCTCACAGAGTTAAACTTTCCTTTAGACAGAGCAGTTTGGAAACAATCTTTTTGTGGAATATGCAACTGGATATTTCAAGCGATTTGAGGGAAATTGTAGTCAAGGAAATATCTTCGTTTAAAAACTACACAGAATTATTCTCAGAAACTACTTCATGATGTGTGCGTTCAACTCACCGAGTTTAACCTTTCTTTTCAAAGAGCAGTTTGGAAACACTCTGTTTGTTAGGTTTGCAAGGGGATATTTAGACCTCTTTGAGGCCTTCGTTGGAAACGGGATTTCTTTTATAAAGCTAGACAGATGAATTCTCAATAACTTCTTTGTGTTGTGTGTATTCAACTCACGGAGTTGAACTTTCCTTTAGACAGAGCAGATTTGAAACACTCCTTTGTGGATTTCACAAGTGGAGAATTCAAGCGATTTGAGGCCAGTTGTAGTAATGGAAATATCTTCGTTTAAAAACTAGACAGAATCATTCTCAGAAACTTCTTGGTGATGTGTGCGTTCAACTCACAGAGTTTCACATTTCTTTTCATAGAGCAGTTTGGAAACACTCTGTTTGTTAAGTTTGGAAGAGGATATTTGGACCACTTTGAGGCCTTCGTTGGAAACGGGATTTCTCAGTATACTGCTAGACAGATGAATTCCCAGTAACTTCTTTGTGGTGTGTAGTCACTTCACAGAGTTAAACCTTCCTTTAGACAGAGCAGTTTGGAAGCACTCTTTTTGTTTAATTTGCAACTGGACATTTCAAGCGATTTGAGGAGAATTGTAGTCAAGGAAATATCTTCGTTTAAAAACTAGACAGAATCATTCTCAGAAACTACTTTGTGATGTGGGCGTTCAACTCACAGAGTTTCACCTTTCTTTTCATAGAGCAGTTTGGAAACACTCTGTTTGTTAAGTTTGGAAGAGGATATTTGGACCACTTTGAGGCCTTCGTTGGAAACGGGATTTCTCAGTATACTGCTACACAGATGAATTCCCAGTAACTTCTTTGTGTTGTGTGTATTCACCTCACAGAGTTAAACCTTCCTTTAGACAGAGCAGTTTGTAAACAATCTTTTTGTGGAATTTGCAACTGGACATTTCAAGCAATTTGAGGGAAATTGTAGTCAAGGAAATATCTTCGTTTAAAAACTACACAGAATTATTTTCAGAAACTACTTCATGATGTGTGCGCTCAACTCACAGAGTTTAACCTTTCTTTTCATAGAGCATTTTGGAAACACTCTGTTTGTTAACTTTGGAAGAGGATATTTGGAGCAATTTGAGTCCTTCGTTGGAAACAGGATTTCTCAGTATACTGCTAGACAGATGAATTCCCAGTAACTTCATTGTGTTGTGTGTATTCACCTCACAGAGTTAAACCTTCCTTTAGACAGAGCAGTTTGGAAACACTCTTTTTGTGGAATTTGCAACTGGACATTTCAAGCGATTTGAGGAAAATTGTAGTCAAGGAAATATCTTCGTTTAAAAACTACACAGAATCATTCTCAGAAACTACTTTGTGATGTGTGCGTTCAACTCACAGAGTTTCACCTTTCTTTTCATAGAGCAGTTTGGAAACACTCTGTTTGTGAAGTTTGGTAGAGGATATTTGGACCACGTTGAGGCCTTCGTTGGAAACGGGATTTCTCAGTATACTGCTAGACAGATGAATTCCCAGTAACTTCTTTGTGTTGTGTGTATTCACTTCACAGAGTTAAACCTTCCTTTAGACAGAGCAGTTTGGAAACACTCTTTTTGTTTAATTTGCAACTGGTCATTTCAAGCGATTTGAGGAAAATTGTAGTCAAGGAAATATCTTCGTTTAAAAACTAGACAGAATCATTCTCAGAAAGTACTTGGTGATGTGTGCGTTCAACTCACAGAGTTTCACGTTTCTTTTCATAGAGCAGTTTGGAAACACTCTGTTTGTTAAGTTTGGAAGAGGATATTTGGACCACTTTGAGGCCTTCGTTGGAAACGGGATTTCTCAGTATACTGCTAGACAGATGAATTCCCAGTAACTTCTTTGTGTTGTGTGTATTCACCTCACAGAGTTAAACCTTCCTTTAGACAGAGCAGTTTGGAAACAATCTTTTTGTGGAATTTGCAGCTGGACATTTCAAGCGATTTGAGGGAAATTGTAGTCAAGGAAATATCTTCGTTTTAAAACTACACAGAATTATTCTCAGAAACTACTTCATGATGTGTGCGTTCAATTCACAGAGTTTAACCTTTCGTTTCATAGAGCAATTTGGAAACACTCTGTTTGTTACGTTTGCAAGGGGATATTTAAACCTCTTTGAGGCCTTCGTTGGAAACGGGATTTCTTTAATAAAGCTAGACAGATGAATTCTCAATAACTTCTTTGTGTTGTGTGTATTCAACTCACGGAGTTGAACTTTCCTTTAGACAGAGCAGATTTGAAACACTCCTTTGTGGATTTCACAAGTGGAGAATTCAAGCGATTTGAGGCCAATTGTAGTAAAGGAAATATCTTCGTTTAAAAACTAGACAGAATCATTCTCAGAAACTACTTTGTGCTGTGTGCATTCAACTCACAGAGTTTCACCTTTCTTTTCATAGAGCAGTTTGGAATCACTCTGTTTGTTAGGTTTGCAAGGGGATATTTAGACCTCTTTGAGGCCTTCGTTGGAAACGGGATTTCTTTTATAAAGCTAGACAGATGAATTCTCAATAACTTCTTTGTGTTGTGTGTATTCAACTCACGGAGTTGAACTTTCCTTTAGACAGAGCAGATTTGAAACACTCCTTTGTGGATTTCACAAGTGGAGAATTCAAGCGATTTGAGGCCAATTGTAGTCAAGGAAATATCTTCGTTTAAAAACTAGACAGAATCATTCTCAGAAACTACTTGGTGATGTGTGCGTTCAACTCACAGAGTTTCACATTTCTTTTCATAGAGCAGTTTGGAAACACTCTGTTTGTTAAGTTTGGAAGAGGATATTTGGACCACTTTGAGGCCTTCTTTGGAAACGGGATTTCTCAGTATACTGCTAGACAGATGAATTCCCAGTAACTTCTTTGTGTTGCGTGTATTCACCTCACAGAGTTAAACCTTCCTTTAGACAGAGCAGTTTGGAAACACTCTTTTTGTTTAATTTGCAACTGGACATTTCAAGCGAATTGAGTAAAATTGTAGTCAAGGAAATATCTTCGTTTAAAAACTAGACAGAATCATTCTCAGAAACTACTTGGTGATGTGTGCGTTCAACTCACAGAGTTTCACATTTCTTTTCATAGAGCAGTTTGGAAACACTCTGTTTTTTAAGTTTGGAAGAGGATATTTGGACCATTTTGAGGCCTTCGTTGGAAACGGGATTTCTCAGTATACTGCTAGACAGATGAATTCCCAGTAACTTCTTTGTGTTGTGTGTATTCACCTCACAGAGTTAAACTTTCCTTTAGACAGAGCAGTTTGGAAACAATCTTTTTGTGGAATTTGCAACTGGATATTTCAAGCGATTTGAGGGAAATTGTAGTCAAGGAAATATCTTCGTTTAAAAACTACACAGAATTATTCTCAGAAACTACTTCATGATGTGTGCGTTCAACTCACCGAGTTTAACCTTTCTTTTCATAGAGCAGTTTGGAAACACTCTGTTTGTTAGGTTTGCAAGGGGATATTTAGACCTCTTTGAGGCCTTCGTTGGAAACGGGATTTCTTTTATAAAGCTAGACAGATGAATTCTCAATAACTTCTTTGTGTTGTGTGTATGCAACTCACGGAGTTGAACTTTCCTTTAGACAGAGCAGATTTGAAACACTCCTTTGTGGATTTCACAAGTGGAGAATTCAAGCGATTTGAGGCCAGTTGTAGTAATGGAAATATCTTCGTTTAAAAACTAGACAGAATCATTCTCAGAAACTTCTTGGTGATGTGTGCGTTCAACTCACAGAGTTTCACATTTCTTTTCATAGAGCAGTTTGGAAACACTCTGTTTGTTAAGTTTGGAAGAGGATATTTGGACCACTTTGAGGCCTTCGTTGGAAACGGGATTTCTCAGTATACCGCTAGACAGATGAATTCCCAGTAACTTCTTTGTGGTGTGTAGTCACTTCACAGAGTTAAACCTTCCTTTAGACAGAGCAGTTTGGAAGCACTCTTTTTGTTTAATTTGCAACTGGACATTTCAAGCGATTTGAGGAGAATTGTAGTCAAGGAAATATCTTCGTTTAAAAACTAGACAGAATCATTCTCAGAAACTACTTTGTGATGTGGGCGTTCAACTCACAGAGTTTCACCTTTCTTTTCATAGAGCAGTTTGGAAACACTCTGTTTGTTAAGTTTGGAAGAGGATATTTGGACCACTTTGAGGCCTTCGTTGGAAAGGGGATTTCTCAGTATACTGCTACACAGATGAATTCCCAGTAACTTCTTTGTGTTGTGTGTATTCACCTCACAGAGTTAAACCTTCCTTTAGACAGAGCAGTTTGGAAACAATCTTTTTGTGGAATTTGCAACTGGACATTTCAAGCGATTTGAGGGAAATTGTAGTCAAGGAAATATCTTCCTTTAAAAACTACACAGAATTATTTTCAGAAACTACTTCATGATGTGTGCGTTCAACTCACAGAGTTTAACCTTTCTTTTCATAGAGCATTTTGGAAACACTCTGTTTGTTAACTTTGGAAGAGGATATTTGGACCAATTTGAGTCCTTCGTTGGAAACAGGATTTCTCAGCATACTGCTAGACAGATGAATTCCCAGTAACTTCATTGTGTTGTGTGTATTCACCTCACAGAATTAAACCTTCCTTTAGACAGAGCAGTTTGGAAACACTCTTTTTGTGGAATTTGCAACTGGACATTTCAAGCGATTTGAGGAAAATTGTAGTCAAGGAAATATCTTCGTTTAAAAACTAGACAGAATCATTCTCAGAAACTACTTTGTGATGTGTGCGTTGAACTCACAGAGTTTCACCTTTCTTTTCATAGAGCAGTTTGGAAACACTCTGTTTGTGAAGTTTGGTAGAGGATATTTGGACCACGTTGAGGTCTTCGTTGGAAACGGGATTTCTCAGTATACTGCTAGACAGATGAATTCCCAGTAACTTCTTTGTGTTGTGTGTATTCACCTCACAGAGTTAAACCTTCCTTTAGACAGAGCAGTTTGGAAACAATCTTTTTGTGGAATTTGCAGCTGGACATTTCAAGCGATTTGAGGGAAATTGTAGTCAAGGAAATATCTTCGTTTAAAAACTACACAGAATTATTCTCAGAAACTACTTCATGATGTGTGCGTTCAATTCACAGAGTTTAACCTTTCGTTTCATAGAGCAATTTGGAAACACTCTGTTTGTTACGTTTGCAAGGGGATATTTAAACCTCTTTGAGGCCTTCGTTGGAAACGGGATTTCTTTAATAAAGCTAGACAGATGAATTCTCAATAACTTCTTTGTGTTGTGTGTATTCAACTCACGGAGTTGAACTTTCCTTTAGACAGAGCAGATTTGAAACACTCCTTTGTGGATTTCACAAGTGGAGAATTCAAGCGATTTGAGGCCAATTGTAGTAAAGGAAATATCTTCGTTTAAAAACTAGACAGAATCATTCTCAGAAACTACTTTGTGCTGTGTGCATTCAACTCACAGAGTTTCACCTTTCTTTTCATAGAGCAGTTTGGAATCACTCTGTTTGTTAGGTTTGCAAGGGGATATTTAGACCTCTTTGAGGCCTTCGTTGGAAACGGGATTTCTTTTATAAAGCTAGACAGATGAATTCTCAATAACTTCTTTGTGTTGTGTGTATTCAACTCACGGAGTTGAACTTTCCTTTAGACAGAGCAGATTTGAAACACTCCTTTGTGGATTTCACAAGTGGAGAATTCAAGCGATTTGAGGCCAATTGTAGTCAAGGAAATATCTTCGTTTAAAAACTAGACAGAATCATTCTCAGAAACTACTTGGTGATGTGTGCGTTCAACTCACAGAGTTTCACATTTCTTTTCATAGAGCAGTTTGGAAACACTCTGTTTGTTAAGTTTGGAAGAGGATATTTGGACCACTTTGAGGCCTTCTTTGGAAACGGGATTTCTCAGTATACTGCTAGACAGATGAATTCCCAGTAACTTCTTTGTGTTGCGTGTATTCACCTCACAGAGTTAAACCTTCCTTTAGACAGAGCAGTTTGGAAACACTCTTTTTGTTTAATTTGCAACTGGACATTTCAAGCGAATTGAGTAAAATTGTAGTCAAGGAAATATCTTCGTTTAAAAACTAGACAGAATCATTCTCAGAAACTACTTGGTGATGTGTGCGTTCAACTCACAGAGTTTCACATTTCTTTTCATAGAGCAGTTTGGAAACACTCTGTTTTTTAAGTTTGGAAGAGGATATTTGGACCATTTTGAGGCCTTCGTTGGAAACGGGATTTCTCAGTATACTGCTAGACAGATGAATTCCCAGTAACTTCTTTGTGTTGTGTGTATTCACCTCACAGAGTTAAACTTTCCTTTAGACAGAGCAGTTTGGAAACAATCTTTTTGTGGAATTTGCAACTGGATATTTCAAGCGATTTGAGGGAAATTGTAGTCAAGGAAATATCTTCGTTTAAAAACTACACAGAATTATTCTCAGAAACTACTTCATGATGTGTGCGTTCAACTCACCGAGTTTAACCTTTCTTTTCATAGAGCAGTTTGGAAACACTCTGTTTGTTAGGTTTGCAAGGGGATATTTAGACCTCTTTGAGGCCTTCGTTGGAAACGGGATTTCTTTTATAAAGCTAGACAGATGAATTCTCAATAACTTCTTTGTGTTGTGTGTATGCAACTCACGGAGTTGAACTTTCCTTTAGACAGAGCAGATTTGAAACACTCCTTTGTGGATTTCACAAGTGGAGAATTCAAGCGATTTGAGGCCAGTTGTAGTAATGGAAATATCTTCGTTTAAAAACTAGACAGAATCATTCTCAGAAACTTCTTGGTGATGTGTGCGTTCAACTCACAGAGTTTCACATTTCTTTTCATAGAGCAGTTTGGAAACACTCTGTTTGTTAAGTTTGGAAGAGGATATTTGGACCACTTTGAGGCCTTCGTTGGAAACGGGATTTCTCAGTATACCGCTAGACAGATGAATTCCCAGTAACTTCTTTGTGGTGTGTAGTCACTTCACAGAGTTAAACCTTCCTTTAGACAGAGCAGTTTGGAAGAACTCTTTTTGTTTAATTTGCAACTGGACATTTCAAGCGATTTGAGGAGAATTGTAGTCAAGGAAATATCTTCGTTTAAAAACTAGACAGAATCATTCTCAGAAACTACTTTGTGATGTGGGCGTTCAACTCACAGAGTTTCACCTTTCTTTTCATAGAGCAGTTTGGAAACACTCTGTTTGTTAAGTTTGGAAGAGGATATTTGGACCACTTTGAGGCCTTCGTTGGAAAGGGGATTTCTCAGTATACTGCTACACAGATGAATTCCCAGTAACTTCTTTGTGTTGTGTGTATTCACCTCACAGAGTTAAACCTTCCTTTAGACAGAGCAGTTTGGAAACAATCTTTTTGTGGAATTTGCAACTGGACATTTCAAGCGATTTGAGGGAAATTGTAGTCAAGGAAATATCTTCCTTTAAAAACTACACAGAATTATTTTCAGAAACTACTTCATGATGTGTGCGTTCAACTCACAGAGTTTAACCTTTCTTTTCATAGAGCATTTTGGAAACACTCTGTTTGTTAACTTTGGAAGAGGATATTTGGACCAATTTGAGTCCTTCGTTGGAAACAGGATTTCTCAGCATACTGCTAGACAGATGAATTCCCAGTAACTTCATTGTGTTGTGTGTATTCACCTCACAGAATTAAACCTTCCTTTAGACAGAGCAGTTTGGAAACACTCTTTTTGTGGAATTTGCAACTGGACATTTCAAGCGATTTGAGGAAAATTGTAGTCAAGGAAATATCTTCGTTTAAAAACTAGACAGAATCATTCTCAGAAACTACTTTGTGATGTGTGCGTTGAACTCACAGAGTTTCACCTTTCTTTTCATAGAGCAGTTTGGAAACACTCTGTTTGTGAAGTTTGGTAGAGGATATTTGGACCACGTTGAGGTCTTCGTTGGAAACGGGATTTCTCAGTATACTGCTAGACAGATGAATTCCCAGTAACTTCTTTGTGTTGTGTGTATTCACTTCACAGAGTTAAACTTTCCTTTAGACAGAGCAGTTTGGAAACAATCTTTTTGTGGAATTTGCAACTGGACATTTCAAGCGATTTGAGGGAAATTGTAGTCAAGGAAATATCTTCGTTTAAAAACTACACAGAATTATTCTCAGAAACTACTTCATGATGTGTGCGTTCAACTCACAGAGTTTAACCTTTCTTTTCATAGAGCAGTTTGGAAACACGCTGTTTGTTAGGTTTGCAAGGGGATATTTAGACTTCTTTGAGGCCTTCGTTGGAAACGGGATTTCTTTTATAAAGATAGTCAGATGAATTCTCAATAAATTCTTTGTGTTGTGTGTATTCAACTCACGGAGTTGAACTTTCCTTTAGACAGAGCAGATTTGAAACACTCCTTTGTGGATTTCACAAGTGGAGAATTCAAGCGATTTGAGGCCAATTGTAGTAAAGGAAGTATCTTCGTTTAAAAACTATACAGAATCATTCTCAGAAACTACTTTGTGATGTGTGCGTTCAACTCACAGAGTTTCACCTTTCTTTTCATAGAGCAGTTTGGAAACACTCTGTTTGTTACGTTTGGAAGAGGATATTTGGACCACGTTGAGGCCTTCGTTGGAAACGGGATTTCTCAGTATACTGCTAGACAGATGAATTCCCAGTAACTTCTTTGTGTTGTGTGTATTCACTTCACAGAGTTAAACCTTCCTTTAGACAGAGCAGTTTGGAAGCACTCTTTTTGTTTAATTTGCAACTGGACATTTCAAGCGATTTGAGGAAAATTGTAGTCAAGGAAATATCTTCGTTTAAAAACTAGACAGAATCATTCTCAGAGACTACCTGGTGATGTGTGCGTTCAACTCACAGAGTTTCACATTTCTTTTCATAGAGCAGTTTGGAAACACTCTGTTTGTTAAGTTTGGAAGAGGATATTTGGACCACTTTGAGGCCTTCGTTGGAAACGGGACTTCTCAGTATACTGCTAGACAAATGAATTCCCAGTAACTTCTTTGTGTTGTGTGTATTCACCTCACAGAGTTAAACTTTCCTTTAGACAGAGCAGTTTGGAAACAATCTTTTTGTGGAATTTTCAACTGGACATTTCAAGCGATTTGAGGGAAATTGTAGTCAAGGAAATATCTTCGTTTAAAAACTACACAGAATTATTCTCAGAAACTACTTCATGATGTGTGCGTTCAACTCACAGAGTTTAACCTTTCTTTTCATAGAGCAGTTTGGAAACACTCTGTTTGTTAGGTTTGCAAGGGGATATTTAGACCTCTTTGAGGCCTTCGTTGGAAACGGGATTCCTTTTATAAAGCTAGACAGATGAATTCTCAATAACTTCTTTGTGTTGTGTGTATTCAACTCACGGAGTTGAACTTTCCTTTAGACAGAGCAGATTTGAAACACTCCTTTGTGGATTTCACAAGTGGAGAATTCAAGCGATTTGAGGCCAATTGTAGTAAAGGAAATATCTTCGTTTAAAAACTAGACAGAATCATTCTCAGAAACTACTTGGTGATGTGTGCGTTCAACTCACAGAGTTTCACATTTCTTTTCATAGAGCAGTTTGGAAACACTCTGTTTGTTAACTTTGGAAGAGGATATTTGGACCACTTTGAGGCCTTCGTTGGAAACGGGATTTCTCAGTATACTGCTAGACAGATGAATTCCCAGTAACTTCTTTGTGTTGTGTGTATTCACCTCACAGAGTTAAACCTTCCTTTAGACAGAGCAATTTAGAAACAATCTTTTTGTGGAATTTGCAACTGGACATTTCAAGCGATTTGAGGGAAATTGTAGTCAAGGAAATATCTTCGTTTAAAAACTACACAGAATTATTCTCAGAAACTACTTGGTGATGTGTGCGTTCAACTCACAGAGTTTCACCTTTCTTTTCATAGAGCAGTTTGGAAACACTCTGTTTGTTAAGTTTGGAAGAGGATGTTTGGACCACTTTGAGGCCTTCGTTGGAAACGTTTTTCTCAGTATACTGCTAGACAAATGAATTCCCAGTAACTTCTTTGTGTTGTGTGTATTCACCTCACAGAGTTAAACTTTCCTTTAGACAGAGCAGTTTGGAAACAATCTTTTTGTGGAATTTGCAACTGGACATTTCAAGCGATTTGAGGGAAATTGTAGTCAAGGAAATATCTTCGTTTAAAAACTACACAGAATTATTCTCAGAAACTACTTCATGATGTGTGCGTTCAACTCACAGAGTTTAACCTTTCTTTTCATAGAGCAGTTTGGAAACACTCTGTTTGTTACGTTTGCAAGGGGATATTTAGACCTCTTTGAGGCCTTCGTTGGAAACGGGATTTCTCAGTATACTGCTAGACAGATGAATTCCCAGTAACTTCTTTGTGTTGTGTGTATTCACCTCACAGAGTTAAACCTTCCTTTAGACAGAGCAGTTTGGAAACAATCTTTTTGTGGAATTTGCAACTGGACATTTCAAGCGATTTGAGGGAAATTGTAGTCAAGGAAATATCTTCGTTTAAAAACTACACAGAATTATTCTCAGAAACTACTTCATCATGTGTGCGTTCAACTCACAGAGTTTCACCTTTCTTTTCATAGAGCAGTTTAAAAACACTCTGTTTGTTAGGTTTGCAAGGGGATATTTAGACCTCTTTGAGGCCTTCGTTGGAAACGGGATTTCTTTTATAAAGCTAGACAGATGAATTCTCAATAACTTCTTTGTGTTGTGTGTATTCAACTCACGGAGTTGAACTTTCCTTTAGACAGAGCAGATTTGAAACACTCCTTTGTGGATTTCACAAGTGGAGAATTCAAGCGATTTGAGGCCAATTGTAGTAAAGGAAATATCTTCGTTTAAAAACTAGACAGAATCATTCTCAGAAACTACTTGGTGATGTGTGCGTTCAACTCACAGAGTTTCACATTTCTTTTCATAGAGCAGTTTGGAAACACTCTGTTTGTTAAGTTTGGAAGAGGATATTTGGACCACTTTGAGGCCTTCGTTGGAAAAGGGAATTCTCAGTATACTGCTAGACAGATGAATTCCCAGTAACTTCTTTGTGTTGTGTGTATTCACCTCACAGAGTTAAACCTTCCTTTAGACAGAGCAGTTTGGAAACAATCTTTTTGTGGAATTTGCAACTGGCCATTTCAAGCGATTTGAGGGAAATTGTAGTCAAGGAAATATCTTCGTTTAAAAACTACACAGAATTATTCTCAGAAACTACTTCATGATGTGTGCGTTCAACTCACAGAGTTTAACCTTTCTTTTCATAGAGCAGTTTGGAAACACGCTGTTTGTTAGGTTTGCAAGGGGATATTTAGACTTCTTTGAGGCCTTCGTTGGAAACGGGATTTCTTTTATAAAGATAGTCAGATGAATTCTCAATAAATTCTTTGTGTTGTGTGTATTCAACTCACGGAGTTGAACTTTCCTTTAGACAGAGCAGATTTGAAACACTCCTTTGTGGATTTCACAAGTGGAGAATTCAAGCGATTTGAGGCCAATTGTAGTAAAGGAAGTATCTTCGTTTGAAAACTATACAGAATCATTCTCAGAAACTACTTTGTGATGTGTGCGTTCAACTCACAGAGTTTCACCTTTCTTTTCATAGAGCAGTTTGGAAACACTCTGTTTGTTACGTTTGGAAGAGGATATTTGGACCACGTTGAGGCCTTCGTTGGAAACGGGATTTCTCAGTATACTGCTAGACAGATGAATTCCCAGTAACTTCTTTGTGTTGTGTGTATTCACTTCACAGAGTTAAACCTTCCTTTAGACAGAGCAGTTTGGAAGCACTCTTTTTGTTTAATTTGCAACTGGACATTTCAAGCGATTTGAGGAAAATTGTAGTCAAGGAAATATCTTCGTTTAAAAACTAGACAGAATCATTCTCAGAGACTACCTGGTGATGTGTGCGTTCAACTCACAGAGTTTCACATTTCTTTTCATAGAGCAGTTTGGAAACACTCTGTTTGTTAAGTTTGGAAGAGGATATTTGGACCACTTTGAGGCCTTCGTTGGAAACGGGACTTCTCAGTATACTGCTAGACAAATGAATTCCCAGTAACTTCTTTGTGTTGTGTGTATTCACCTCACAGAGTTAAACTTTCCTTTAGACAGAGCAGTTTGGAAACAATCTTTTTGTGGAATTTTCAACTGGACATTTCAAGCGATTTGAGGGAAATTGTAGTCAAGGAAATATCTTCGTTTAAAAACTACACAGAATTATTCTCAGAAACTACTTCATGATGTGTGCGTTCAACTCACAGAGTTTAACCTTTCTTTTCATAGAGCAGTTTGGAAACACTCTGTTTGTTAGGTTTGCAAGGGGATATTTAGACCTCTTTGAGGCCTTCGTTGGAAACGGGATTCCTTTTATAAAGCTAGACAGATGAATTCTCAATAACTTCTTTGTGTTGTGTGTATTCAACTCACGGAGTTGAACTTTCCTTTAGACAGAGCAGATTTGAAACACTCCTTTGTGGATTTCACAAGTGGAGAATTCAAGCGATTTGAGGCCAATTGTAGTAAAGGAAATATCTTCGTTTAAAAACTAGACAGAATCATTCTCAGAAACTACTTGGTGATGTGTGCGTTCAACTCACAGAGTTTCACATTTCTTTTCATAGAGCAGTTTGGAAACACTCTGTTTGTTAAGTTTGGAAGAGGATATTTGGACCACTTTGAGGCCTTCGTTGGAAACGGGATTTCTCAGTATACTGCTAGACAGATGAATTCCCAGTAACTTCTTTGTGTTGTGTGTATTCACCTCACAGAGTTAAACCTTCCTTTAGACAGAGCAATTTGGAAACAATCTTTTTGTGGAATTTGCAACTGGACATTTCAAGCGATTTGAGGGAAATTGTAGTCAAGGAAATATCTTCGTTTAAAAACTACACAGAATTATTCTCAGAAACTACTTCATCATGTGTGCGTTCAACTCACAGAGTTTCACCTTTCTTTTCATAGAGCAGTTTGGAAACACTCTGTTTGTTAGGTTTGCAAGGGGATATTTAGACCTCTTTGAGGCCTTCGTTGGAAACGGGATTTCTTTTATAAAGCTAGACAGATGAATTCTCAATAACTTCTTTGTGTTGTGTGTATTCAACTCACGGAGTTGAACTTTCCTTTAGACAGAGCAGATTTGAAACACTCCTTTGTGGATTTCACAAGTGGAGAATTCAAGCGATTTGAGGCCAATTGTAGTAAAGGAAATATCTTCGTTTAAAAACTAGACAGAATCATTCTCAGAAACTACTTCATGATGTGTGCGTTCAACTCACAGAGTCTAACCTTCCTTTTCATAGAGCAGTTTGGAAACACGCTGTTAGTTAAGTTTGGAAGAGGATATTTGGACCACTTTGAGGCCTTCGTTGGAAACGGGTTTCTCAGTATACTGCTAGACAAATGAATTCCCAGTAACTTCTTTGTGTTGTGTGTATTCACCTCACAGAGTTAAACTTTCCTTTAGACAGAGCAGTTTGGAAACAATCTTTTTGTGGAATTTGCAACTGGACATTTGAAGCGATTTGAGGGAAATTGTAGTCAAGGAAATATCTTCGTTTAAAAACTACACAGAATTATTCTCAGAAACTAATTCATGATGTGTGCGTTCAACTCACAGAGTTTAACCTTTCTTTTCATAGAGCAGTTTGGAAACACTCTGTTTGTTAGGTTTGCAAGGGGATATTTAGACCTCTTTGAGGCCTTCGTTGGAAACGGGATTTCTTTTATAAAGCTAGACAGATGAATTCTCAATAAATTCTTTGTGTTGTGTGTATTCAACTCACGGATTTGAACTTTCCTTTAGACAGAGCAGATTTGAAACACTCCTTTGTGGATTTCACAAGTGGAGAATTCAAGCGATTTGAGGCCAATTGTAGTAAAGGAAATATCTTCGTTTAAAAACTAGACAGAATCATTCTCAGAAACTACTTTGTGATGTGTGCGTTCAACTCACAGAGTTTCACCTTTCTTTTCATAGAGCAGTTTGGAAACACTCTGTTTGTTAAGTTTGGAAGAGGATATTTGAACCACGTTGAGGCCTTCGTTGGAAACGGGATTTCTCAGTATACTGCTAGACAGATGAATTCCCAGTAACTTCTTTGTGTTGTGTGTATTCACTTCACAGAGTTAAACCTTCCTTTAGACAGAGCAGTTTGGAAACACTCTTTTTGTTTAATTTGCAACTGGACATTTCAAGCGATTTGAGGAAAATTGTAGTCAAGGAAATATCTTCGTTTAAAAACTAGACAGAATCATTCTCAGAAACTACTTGGTGATGTGTGCGTTCAACTCACAGAGTTTCACATTTCTTTTCATAGAGCAGTTTGGAAACACGCTGTTAGTTAAGTTTGGAAGAGGATATTTGGACCACTTTGAGGCCTTCGTTGGAAACGGGTTTCTCAGTATACTGCTAGACAAATGAATTCCCAGTAACTTCTTTGTGTTGTGTGTATTCACCTCACAGAGTTAAACTTTCCTTTAGACAGAGCAGTTTGGAAACAATCTTTTTGTGGAATTTGCAACTGGACATTTGAAGCGATTTGAGGGAAATTGTAGTCAAGGAAATATCTTCGTTTAAAAACTACACAGAATTATTCTCAGAAACTAATTCATGATGTGTGCGTTCAACTCACAGAGTTTAACCTTTCTTTTCATAGAGCAGTTTGGAAACACTCTGTTTGTTAGGTTTGCAAGGGGATATTTAGACCTCTTTGAGGCCTTCGTTGGAAACGGGATTTCTTTTATAAAGCTAGACAGATGAATTCTCAATAAATTCTTTGTGTTGTGTGTATTCAACTCACGGATTTGAACTTTCCTTTAGACAGAGCAGATTTGAAACACTCCTTTGTGGATTTCACAAGTGGAGAATTCAAGCGATTTGAGGCCAATTGTAGTAAAGGAAATATCTTCGTTTAAAAACTAGACAGAATCATTCTCAGAAACTACTTTGTGATGTGTGCGTTCAACTCACAGAGTTTCACCTTTCTTTTCATAGAGCAGTTTGGAAACACTCTGTTTGTTAAGTTTGGAAGAGGATATTTGAACCACGTTGAGGCCTTCGTTGGAAACGGGATTTCTCAGTATACTGCTAGACAGATGAATTCCCAGTAACTTCTTTGTGTTGTGTGTATTCACTTCACAGAGTTAAACCTTCCTTTAGACAGAGCAGTTTGGAAACACTCTTTTTGTTTAATTTGCAACTGGACATTTCAAGCGATTTGAGGAAAATTGTAGTCAAGGAAATATCTTCGTTTAAAAACTACACAGAATTATTCTCAGAAACTACTTCATGATGTGTGCGTTCATCTCACAGAGTTTAACCTTTCTTTTCATAGAGCAGTTTGGAAACACTCTGTTTGTTAGGTTTGCAAGGGGATATTTAGACCTCTTTGAGGCCTTCGTTGGAAACGGGATTTCTTTTATAAAGCTAGACAGATGAATTCTCAATAACTTCCTTGTGTTGTGTGTATTCAACTCACGGAGTTGAACTTTCCTTTAGACAGAGCAGATTTGAAACACTCCTTTGTGGATTTCACAAGTGGAGAATTCAAGCGATTTGAGGCCAATTGTAGTAAAGGAAATATCTTCGTTTAAAAACTAGACATAATCATTCTCAGAAACTACTTGGTGATGTGTGCGTTCAACTCACAGAGTTTCACCTTTCTTTTCATAGAGCAGTTTGGAAACACTCTGTTTGTTAAGTTTGGAAGAGGATATTTGAACCACGTTGAGGCCTTCGTTGGAAACGGGATTTCTCAGTATACTGCTAGACAGATGAATTCCCAGTAACTTCTTTGTGTTGTGTGTATTCACTTCACAGAGTTAAACCTTCCTTTAGACAGAGCAGTTTGGAAACACTCTTTTTGTTTAATTTGCAACTGGACATTTCAAGCGATTTGAGGAAAATTGTAGTCAAGGAAATATCTTCGTTTAAAAACTAGACAGAATCATTCTCAGAAACTACTTGGTGATGTGTGCGTTCAACTCACAGAGTTTCACATTTCTTTTCATAGAGCAGTTTGGAAACACTCTGTTTGTTAAGTTTGGAAGAGGATATTTGGACCACTTTGAAGCCTTCGTTGGAAACGGGATTTCTCAGTATACTGCTAGACAAATGAATTCCCAGTAACTTCTTTGTGTTGTGTGTATTCACCTCACAGAGTTAAACTTTCCTTTAGACAGAGCAGTTTGGAAACAATCTTTTTGTGGAATTTGCAACTGGACATTTCAAGCGATTTGAGGGAAATTGTAGTCAAGGAAATATCTTCGTTTAAAAACTACACAGAATTATTCTCAGAAACTACTTCATGATGTGTGCGTTCAACTCACAGAGTTTAACCTTTCTTTTCATAGAGCAGTTTGGAAACACTCTGTTTGTTAGGTTTGCAAGGGGATATTTAGACCTCTTTGAGGCCTTCGTTGGAAACGGGATTTCTTTTATAAAGCTAGACAGATGAATTCTCAATAACTTCTTTGTGTTGTGTGTATTCAACTCACGGAGTTGAACTTTCCTTTAGACAGAGCAGATTTGAAACACTCCTTTGTGGATTTCACAAGTGGAGAATTCAAGCGATTTGAGGCCAATTGTAGTAAAGGAAATATCTTCGTTTAAAAACTAGACAGAATCATTCTCAGAAACTACTTGGTGATGTGTGCGTTCAACTCACAGAGTTTCACCTTTCTTTTCATAGAGCAGTTTGGAAACACTCTGTTTGTTAAGTTTGGAAGAGGATATTTGGACCACTTTGAGGCCTTCGTTGGAAAGGGGATTTCTCAGTATACTGCTAGACAGATGAATTCCCAGTAACTTCTTTGTGTTGTGTGTATTCACCTCACAGAGTTAAACCTTCCTTTAGACAGAGCAGTTTGGAAACAATCTTTTTGTGGAATTTGCAACTGGACATTTCAAGCCATTTGAGGGAAATTGTAGTCAAGGAAATATCTTCGTTTAAAAACTACACAGAATTATTCTCAGAAACTACTTCATGATGTGTGCGTTCAACTCACAGAGTTTAACCTTTCTTTTCATAGAGCAGTTTGGAAACACGCTGTTTGTTAGGTTTGCAAGGGGATATTTAGACTTCTTTGAGGCCTTCGTTGGAAACGGGATTTCTTTTATAAAGATAGTCAGATGAATTCTCAATAACTTCTTTGTGTTGTGTGTATTCAACTCACGGAGTTGAACTTTCCTTTAGACAGAGCAGATTTGAAACACTCCTTTGTGGATTTCACAAGTGGAGAATTCAAGCGATTTGAGGCCAATTGTAGTAAAGGAAGTATCTTCGTTTAAAAACTGGACAGAATCATTCTCAGAAACTACTTTGTGATGTGTGCGTTCAACTCACAGAGTTTCACATTTCTTTTCATAGAGCAGTTTGGAAACACTCTGTTTGTTAACTTTGGAAGAGGATATTTGGACCACTTTGAGGCCTTCGTTGGAAACGGGATTTCTCAGTATACTGCTAGACAGATGAATTCCCAGTAACTTCTTTGTGTTGTGTGTATTCACCTCACAGAGTTAAACCTTCCTTTAGACAGAGCAATTTAGAAACAATCTTTTTGTGGAATTTGCAACTGGACATTTCAAGCGATTTGAGGGAAATTGTAGTCAAGGAAATATCTTCGTTTAAAAACTACACAGAATTATTCTCAGAAACTACTTGGTGATGTGTGCGTTCAACTCACAGAGTTTCACCTTTCTTTTCATAGAGCAGTTTGGAAACACTCTGTTTGTTAAGTTTGGAAGAGGATGTTTGGACCACTTTGAGGCCTTCGTTGGAAACGTTTTTCTCAGTATACTGCTAGACAAATGAATTCCCAGTAACTTCTTTGTGTTGTGTGTATTCACCTCACAGAGTTAAACTTTCCTTTAGACAGAGCAGTTTGGAAACAATCTTTTTGTGGAATTTGCAACTGGACATTTCAAGCGATTTGAGGGAAATTGTAGTCAAGGAAATATCTTCGTTTAAAAACTACACAGAATTATTCTCAGAAACTACTTCATGATGTGTGCGTTCAACTCACAGAGTTTAACCTTTCTTTTCATAGAGCAGTTTGGAAACACTCTTTGTTACGTTTGCAAGGGGATATTTAGACCTCTTTGAGGCCTTCGTTGGAAACGGGATTTCTCAGTATACTGCTAGACAGATGAATTCCCAGTAACTTCTTTGTGTTGTGTGTATTCACCTCACAGAGTTAAACCTTCCTTTAGACAGAGCAGTTTGGAAACAATCTTTTTGTGGAATTTGCAACTGGACATTTCAAGCGATTTGAGGGAAATTGTAGTCAAGGAAATATCTTCGTTTAAAAACTACACAGAATTATTCTCAGAAACTACTTCATCATGTGTGCGTTCAACTCACAGAGTTTCACCTTTCTTTTCATAGAGCAGTTTAAAAACACTCTGTTTGTTAGGTTTGCAAGGGGATATTTAGACCTCTTTGAGGCCTTCGTTGGAAACGGGATTTCTTTTATAAAGCTAGACAGATGAATTCTCAATAACTTCTTTGTGTTGTGTGTATTCAACTCACGGAGTTGAACTTTCCTTTAGACAGAGCAGATTTGAAACACTCCTTTGTGGATTTCACAAGTGGAGAATTCAAGCGATTTGAGGCCAATTGTAGTAAAGGAAATATCTTCGTTTAAAAACTAGACAGAATCATTCTCAGAAACTACTTGGTGATGTGTGCGTTCAACTCACAGAGTTTCACATTTCTTTTCATAGAGCAGTTTGGAAACACTCTGTTTGTTAAGTTTGGAAGAGGATATTTGGACCACTTTGAGGCCTTCGTTGGAAAAGGGAATTCTCAGTATACTGCTAGACAGATGAATTCCCAGTAACTTCTTTGTGTTGTGTGTATTCACCTCACAGAGTTAAACCTTCCTTTAGACAGAGCAGCTTGGAAACAATCTTTTTGTGGAATTTGCAACTGGCCATTTCAAGCGATTTGAGGGAAATTGTAGTCAAGGAAATATCTTCGTTTAAAAACTACACAGAATTATTCTCAGAAACTACTTCATGATGTGTGCGTTCAACTCACAGAGTTTAACCTTTCTTTTCATAGAGCAGTTTGGAAACACGCTGTTTGTTAGGTTTGCAAGGGGATATTTAGACTTCTTTGAGGCCTTCGTTGGAAACGGGATTTCTTTTATAAAGATAGTCAGATGAATTCTCAATAAATTCTTTGTGTTGTGTGTATTCAACTCACGGAGTTGAACTTTCCTTTAGACAGAGCAGATTTGAAACACTCCTTTGTGGATTTCACAAGTGGAGAATTCAAGCGATTTGAGGCCAATTGTAGTAAAGGAAGTATCTTCGTTTGAAAACTATACAGAATCATTCTCAGAAACTACTTTGTGATGTGTGCGTTCAACTCACAGAGTTTCACCTTTCTTTTCATAGAGCAGTTTGGAAACACTCTGTTTGTTACGTTTGGAAGAGGATATTTGGACCACGTTGAGGCCTTCGTTGGAAACGGGATTTCTCAGTATACTGCTAGACAGATGAATTCCCAGTAACTTCTTTGTGTTGTGTGTATTCACTTCACAGAGTTAAACCTTCCTTTAGACAGAGCAGTTTGGAAGCACTCTTTTTGTTTAATTTGCAACTGGACATTTCAAGCGATTTGAGGAAAATTGTAGTCAAGGAAATATCTTCGTTTAAAAACTAGACAGAATCATTCTCAGAGACTACCTGGTGATGTGTGCGTTCAACTCACAGAGTTTCACATTTCTTTTCATAGAGCAGTTTGGAAACACTCTGTTTGTTAAGTTTGGAAGAGGATATTTGGACCACTTTGAGGCCTTCGTTGGAAACGGGACTTCTCAGTATACTGCTAGACAAATGAATTCCCAGTAACTTCTTTGTGTTGTGTGTATTCACCTCACAGAGTTAAACTTTCCTTTAGACAGAGCAGTTTGGAAACAATCTTTTTGTGGAATTTTCAACTGGACATTTCAAGCGATTTGAGGGAAATTGTAGTCAAGGAAATATCTTCGTTTAAAAACTACACAGAATTATTCTCAGAAACTACTTCATGATGTGTGCGTTCAACTCACAGAGTTTAACCTTTCTTTTCATAGAGCAGTTTGGAAACACTCTGTTTGTTAGGTTTGCAAGGGGATATTTAGACCTCTTTGAGGCCTTCGTTGGAAACGGGATTCCTTTTATAAAGCTAGACAGATGAATTCTCAATAACTTCTTTGTGTTGTGTGTATTCAACTCACGGAGTTGAACTTTCCTTTAGACAGAGCAGATTTGAAACACTCCTTTGTGGATTTCACAAGTGGAGAATTCAAGCGATTTGAGGCCAATTGTAGTAAAGGAAATATCTTCGTTTAAAAACTAGACAGAATCATTCTCAGAAACTACTTGGTGATGTGTGCGTTCAACTCACAGAGTTTCACATTTCTTTTCATAGAGCAGTTTGGAAACACTCTGTTTGTTAACTTTGGAAGAGGATATTTGGACCACTTTGAGGCCTTCGTTGGAAACGGGATTTCTCAGTATACTGCTAGACAGATGAATTCCCAGTAACTTCTTTGTGTTGTGTGTATTCACCTCACAGAGTTAAACCTTCCTTTAGACAGAGCAATTTGGAAACAATCTTTTTGTGGAATTTGCAACTGGACATTTCAAGCGATTTGAGGGAAATTGTAGTCAAGGAAATATCTTCGTTTAAAAACTACACAGAATTATTCTCAGAAACTACTTCATCATGTGTGCGTTCAACTCACAGAGTTTCACCTTTCTTTTCATAGAGCAGTTTGGAAACACTCTGTTTGTTAGGTTTGCAAGGGGATATTTAGACCTCTTTGAGGCCTTCGTTGGAAACGGGATTTCTTTTATAAAGCTAGACAGATGAATTCTCAATAACTTCTTTGTGTTGTGTGTATTCAACTCACGGAGTTGAACTTTCCTTTAGACAGAGCAGATTTGAAACACTCCTTTGTGGATTTCACAAGTGGAGAATTCAAGCGATTTGAGGCCAATTGTAGTAAAGGAAATATCTTCGTTTAAAAACTAGACAGAATCATTCTCAGAAACTACTTCATGATGTGTGCGTTCAACTCACAGAGTCTAACCTTCCTTTTCATAGAGCAGTTTGGAAACACGCTGTTAGTTAAGTTTGGAAGAGGATATTTGGACCACTTTGAGGCCTTCGTTGGAAACGGGTTTCTCAGTATACTGCTAGACAAATGAATTCCCAGTAACTTCTTTGTGTTGTGTGTATTCACCTCACAGAGTTAAACTTTCCTTTAGACAGAGCAGTTTGGAAACAATCTTTTTGTGGAATTTGCAACTGGACATTTGAAGCGATTTGAGGGAAATTGTAGTCAAGGAAATATCTTCGTTTAAAAACTACACAGAATTATTCTCAGAAACTAATTCATGATGTGTGCGTTCAACTCACAGAGTTTAACCTTTCTTTTCATAGAGCAGTTTGGAAACACTCTGTTTGTTAGGTTTGCAAGGGGATATTTAGACCTCTTTGAGGCCTTCGTTGGAAACGGGATTTCTTTTATAAAGCTAGACAGATGAATTCTCAATAAATTCTTTGTGTTGTGTGTATTCAACTCACGGATTTGAACTTTCCTTTAGACAGAGCAGATTTGAAACACTCCTTTGTGGATTTCACAAGTGGAGAATTCAAGCGATTTGAGGCCAATTGTAGTAAAGGAAATATCTTCGTTTAAAAACTAGACAGAATCATTCTCAGAAACTACTTTGTGATGTGTGCGTTCAACTCACAGAGTTTCACCTTTCTTTTCATAGAGCAGTTTGGAAACACTCTGTTTGTTAAGTTTGGAAGAGGATATTTGAACCACGTTGAGGCCTTCGTTGGAAACGGGATTTCTCAGTATACTGCTAGACAGATGAATTCCCAGTAACTTCTTTGTGTTGTGTGTATTCACTTCACAGAGTTAAACCTTCCTTTAGACAGAGCAGTTTGGAAACACTCTTTTTGTTTAATTTGCAACTGGACATTTCAAGCGATTTGAGGAAAATTGTAGTCAAGGAAATATCTTCGTTTAAAAACTACACAGAATTATTCTCAGAAACTACTTCATGATGTGTGCGTTCATCTCACAGAGTTTAACCTTTCTTTTCATAGAGCAGTTTGGAAACACTCTGTTTGTTAAGTTTGGAAGAGGATATTTGGACCACTTTGAAGCCTTCGTTGGAAACGGGATTTCTCAGTATACTGCTAGACAAATGAATTCCCAGTAACTTCTTTGTGTTGTGTGTATTCACCTCACAGAGTTAAACTTTCCTTTAGACAGAGCAGTTTGGAAACAATCTTTTTGTGGAATTTGCAACTGGACATTTCAAGCGATTTGAGGGAAATTGTAGTCAAGGAAATATCTTCGTTTAAAAACTACACAGAATTATTCTCAGAAACTACTTCATGATGTGTGCGTTCAACTCACAGAGTTTAACCTTTCTTTTCATAGAGCAGTTTGGAAACACTCTGTTTGTTAGGTTTGCAAGGGGATATTTAGACCTCTTTGAGGCCTTCGTTGGAAACGGGATTTCTTTTATAAAGCTAGACAGATGAATTCTCAATAACTTCTTTGTGTTGTGTGTATTCAACTCACGGAGTTGAACTTTCCTTTAGACAGAGCAGATTTGAAACACTCCTTTGTGGATTTCACAAGTGGAGAATTCAAGCGATTTGAGGCCAATTGTAGTAAAGGAAATATCTTCGTTTAAAAACTAGACAGAATCATTCTCAGAAACTACTTGGTGATGTGTGCGTTCAACTCACAGAGTTTCACCTTTCTTTTCATAGAGCAGTTTGGAAACACTCTGTTTGTTAAGTTTGGAAGAGGATATTTGGACCACTTTGAGGCCTTCGTTGGAAAGGGGATTTCTCAGTATACTGCTAGACAGATGAATTCCCAGTAACTTCTTTGTGTTGTGTGTATTCACCTCACAGAGTTAAACCTTCCTTTAGACAGAGCAGTTTGGAAACAATCTTTTTGTGGAATTTGCAACTGGACATTTCAAGCCATTTGAGGGAAATTGTAGTCAAGGAAATATCTTCGTTTAAAAACTACACAGAATTATTCTCAGAAACTACTTCATGATGTGTGCGTTCAACTCACAGAGTTTAACCTTTCTTTTCATAGAGCAGTTTGGAAACACGCTGTTTGTTAGGTTTGCAAGGGGATATTTAGACTTCTTTGAGGCCTTCGTTGGAAACGGGATTTCTTTTATAAAGATAGTCAGATGAATTCTCAATAACTTCTTTGTGTTGTGTGTATTCAACTCACGGAGTTGAACTTTCCTTTAGACAGAGCAGATTTGAAACACTCCTTTGTGGATTTCACAAGTGGAGAATTCAAGCGATTTGAGGCCAATTGTAGTAAAGGAAGTATCTTCGTTTAAAAACTAGACAGAATCATTCTCAGGAACTACTTTGTGATGTGTGCGTTCAACTCACAGAGTTTCACCTTTCTTTTCATAGAGCAGTTTGGAAACACTCTGTTTGTTAAGTTTGGAAGAGGATATTTGGACCACGTTGAGGCCTTCTTTGGAAACGGGATTTCTCAGTATACTGCTAGACAGATGAATTCCCAGTAACTTCTTTGTGTTGTGTGTATTCACTTCACAGAGTTAAACCTTCCTTTAGACAGAGCAGTTTGGAAGCACTCTTTTTGTTTAATTTGCAACTGGACATTTCAAGCGATTTGAGGAAAATTGTAGTCAAGGAAATATCGTCGTTTAAAAACTAGACAGAATCATTCTCAGAAACTACTTGGTGATGTGTGCGTTCAACTCACAGAGTTTCACATTTCTTTTCATAGAGCAGTTTGGAAACACTCTGTTTGTTAAGTGTGGAAGAGCATATTTGGACCACTTTGAGGCCTTCGTTGGAAACGGGATTTCTCAGTATTCTGCTAGACAGATGAATTCCCAGTAACTTCTTTGTGTTGTGTGTATTCACCTCACAGAGTTAAACCTTCCTTTAGACAGAGCAGTTTGGAAACAATCTTTTTGTGGAATTTGCAACTGGAGATTTCAAGCGATTTGAGGGAAATTGTAGTCAAGGAAATATCTTCGTTTAGAAACTACACAGAATTATTCTCAGAAACTACTTCATGATGTGTGCGTTCAACTCACGGAGTTTAACCTTTCTTTTCTTAGAGCAGTTTGGAAACACTCTGTTTGTTAGGTTTGCAAGGGGATATTTAGCCCTCTTTGAGGCCTTCGTTGGAAACGGGATTTCTTTTATAAAGCTAGACAGATGAATTCTCAATAACTTCTTTGTGTTGTGTGTATTCAACTCACGGAGTTGAACTTTCCTTTAGACAGAGCAGATTTGAAACACTCCTTTGTGGATTTCACAAGTGGAGAATTCAAGCGATTTGAGGCCAATTGTAGTAAAGGAAATATCTTCGTTTAAAAATTAGACAGAATCATTCTCAGAAACTACTTGGTGATGTGTGCGTTCAACTCACAGAGTTTCACATTTCTTTTCATAGAGCAGTTTGGAAACACTCTGTTTGTTAAGTTTGGAAGAGGATATTTGGACCACTTTGAGGCCTTCGTTGGAAACGGGATTTCTCAGTATACTGCTAGACAAATGAATTCCCAGTAACTTCTTTGTGTTGTGTGTATTCACCTCACAGAGTTAAACCTTCCTTTAGACAGAGCAGTTTGGAAACAATCTTTTTGTGGAATTTGCAACTGGACATTTCAAGCGATTTGAGGGAAATTGTAGTCAAGGAAATATCTTCGTTTAAAAACTACACAGAATTATTCTCAGAAACTACTTCATGATGTGTGCGTTCAACTCACAGAGTTTAACCTTTCTTTTCATAGAGCAGTTTGGAAACACGCTGTTTTTTAGGTTTGCAAGGGGATATTTAGACCTCTTTGAGGCCTTCGTTGGAAACGGGATTTCTTTTATAAAGCTAGACAGATGAATTCTCAATAACTTCTTTGTGTTGTGTGTATTCAACTCACGGAGTTGAACTTTCCTTTAGACAGAGCAGATTTGAAACACTCTTTTGTGGATTTCACAAGTGGGGAATTCAAGCTATTTGAGGCCAATTATAGTAAAGGAAATATCTTCGTTTAAAAACTAGACAGAATCATTCTCAGAAAGTACTTGGTGATGTGTGCGTTCAACTCACAGAGTTTCACATTTCTTTTCATAGAGCAGTTTGGAAACACTCTGTTTGTTAAGTTTGGAAGAGAATATTTGGACAACTTTGAGGCCTTCGTTGGAAACGGGATTTCTCAGTATACTGCTAGACAGATGAATTCCCAGTAACTCCTTTGTGTTGTGTGTATTCACCTCACAGAGTTAAACCTTCCTTTAGACAGAGCAGTTTGGAAACAATCTTTTTGTGGAATTTGCAACTGGACATTTCAAGCGATTTGAGGGAAATTTTAGTCAAGGAAATATCTTCGTTTAAAAACTACACAGAATTATTCTCAGAAACTACTTCATGATGTGTGCGTTTAACTCACAGAGTTTAACCTTTCTTTTCATAGAGCAGTTTGGAAACCCTCTGTTTGTTAGGTTTGCAAGGGGATATTTAGACCTCTTTGAGGCCTTCGTTGGAAACGGGATTTCTTTTATAAAGCTAGACAGATGAATTCTCAATAACTTCTTTGTGTTGTGTGTATTCAACTCACGGAGTTGAACTTTCTTTAGACAGAGCATATTTGAAACACTCCTTTGTGGATTTCACAAGTGGAGAATTCAAGCGATTTGAGGCCAATTGTAGTAAAGGAAATATCTTCGTTTAAAAACTAGACAGAATCATTCTCAGAAACTACTTTGTGATGTGTGCGTTCAACTCACAGAGTTTCACCTTTCTTTTCATAGAGCAGTTTGGAAACACTCTGTTTGTTAAGTTTGGAAGAGGATATTTGAACCATGTTGAGGCCTTCGTTGGAAACGGGATTTCTCAGTATACTGCTAGACAGGTGAATTCCCAGTAACTTCTTTGTGTTGTGTGTATTCACTTCACAGAGTTAAACCTTCCTTTAGACAGAGCAGTTTGGAAACACTCTTTTTGTTTAATATGCAACTGGACATTTCAAGCGATTTGAGGAAAATTGTAGTCAAGGAAATATCTTCGTTTAAAAACTAGACAGAATCATTCTCAGAAACTACTTTGTGATGTGTGCGTTCAACTCACAGAGTTTCACAATTCTTTTCATAGAGCAGTTTGGAAACCCTCTGTTTGTTAGCTTTGCAAGGGGATATTTAGACCTCTTTGAGGCCTTCGTTGGAAACGGGATTTCTTTTATAAACTAGACAGATGAATTCTCAATAACTTCTTTGTGTTGTGTGTATTCAACTCACGGAGTTGAACTTTCTTTAGACAGAGCATATTTGAAACACTCCTTTGTGGATTTCACAAGTGGAGAATTCAAGCGATTTGAGGCCAATTGTAGTAAAGGAAATATCTTCGTTTAAAAACTAGACAGAATCATTCTCAGAAACTACTTTGTGATGTGTGCGTTCAACTCACAGAGTTTCACCTTTCTTTTCATAGAGCAGTTTGGAAACACTCTGTTTGTTAAGTTTGGAAGAGGATGTTTGAACCATGTTGAGGCCTTCGTTGGAAACGGGATTTCTCAGTATACTGCTAGACAGATGAATTCCCAGTAACTTCTTTGTGTTGTGTGTATTCACTTCACAGAGGTAAACCTTCCTTTAGACAGAGCAGTTTGGAAACACTCTTTTTGTTTAATATGCAACTGGACATTTCAAGCGATTTGAAGAAAATTGTAGTCAAGGAAATATCTTCGTTTAAAAACTAGACAGAATCATTCTCAGGAACTACTTGGTGATGTGTGCGTTCAACTCACAGAGTTTCACATTTCTTTTCATAGAGCAGTTTGGGAACACTCTGTTTGTTACGTTTGGAAGAGGATATTTGGACCACTTTGAGGCCTTCGTTGGAAACGGGATTTCTCAGTATACTGCTAGACAGATGAATTCCCAGTAACTTCTTTGTGTTGTGTGTATTCACCTCACAGAGTTAAACCTTCCTTTAGACAGAGCAGTTTGGAAACAATCTTTTTGTGGAATTTGCAACTGGACATTTCAAGCGATTTGAGGGAAATTGTAGTCAAGGAAATATCTTCGTTTAAAAACTACACAGAATTATTCTCAGAAACTACTTCATGATGTGTGCGTTCAACTCACAGAGTTTAACCTTTCTTTTCATAGAGCAGTTTGGAAACACTCTGTTTGTTAGGTTTGCAAGGGGATATTTAGACCTCTTTGAGGCCTTCGTTGGAAACGGGATTTCTTTTATAAAGCTAGACTGATGAATTCTCAATAACTTCTTTGTGTTGTGTGTATTCAACTCACGTAGTTGAACTTTCCTTTAGACAGAGCAGATTTGAAACACTCCTTTGTGGATTTCACAAGTGGAGAATTCAAGCGATTTGAGGCCAATTGTAGTAAAGGAAATATCTTCGTTTAAAAACTAGACAGAATCATTCTCAGAAACTACTTTGTGATGTGTGCGTTCAACTCACAGAGTTTCACCTTTCTTTTCATAGAGCAGTTTGGAAACACTCTGTTTGTTAAGTTTGGAAGAGGATATTTGGACCACGTTGAGGCCTTCGTTGGAAACGGGATTTCTCAGTATACTGCTACACAGATGAATTCACAGTAACTTCTTTGTGTTGTGTGTATTCACTTCACAGAGTTAAACCTTCCTTTAGACAGAGCAGTTTGGAAGCACTCTTTTTGTTTAATTTGCAACTGGACATTTCAAGCGATTTGAGGAAAATTGTAGTCAAGGAAATATCTTCGTTTAAAAACTAGACAGAATCATTCTCAGAAACTACTTGGTGATGTGTGCGTTCAACTCACACAGTTTCATATTTCTTTTCATAGAGCAGTTTGGAAACACTCTGTTTGTTAAGTTTGGAAGAGGATATTTGGACCACTTTGAGGCCTTCGTTGGAAAAGGGAATTCTCAGTATACTGCTAGACAGATGAATTCCCAGTAACTTCTTTGTGTTGTGTGTATTCACCTCACAGAGTTAAACCTTCCTTTAGACAGAGCAGTTTGGAAACAATCTTTTTGTGAAATTTACAACTGGACATTTCAAGCGATTTGAGGGAAATTGTAGTCAAGGAAATATCTTCGTTTAAAAACTACACAGAATTATTCTCAGAAACTACTTCATGATGTGTGCGTTCAACTCACAGAGTTTAACCTTTCTTTTCATAGAGCAGTTTGGAAACACGCTGTTTTTTAGGTTTGCAAGGGGATATTTAGACCTCTTTGAGGCCTTCGTTGGAAAAGGGATTTCTTTTATAAAGCTAGACAGATGAATTCTCAATAACTTCTTTGTGTTGTGTGTATTCAACTCACGGAGTTGAACTTTCCTTTAGACAGAGCAGATTTGAAACACTCCTTTGTGGATTTCACAAGTGGGGAATTCAAGCGATTTGAGGCCAATTATATTAAAGGAAATATCTTCGTTTAAAAACTAGACAGAATCATTCTCAGAAAGTACTTGGTGATGTGTGCGTTCAACTCACACAGTTTCACATTTCTTTTCATAGAGCAGTTTGGAAGCACTCTGTTTGTTAAGTTTGGAAGAGGATATTTGGACCACTTTGAGGCCTTCGTTGGAAACGGGATTTCTCAGTATACTGCTAGAGAGATGAATTCCCAGTAACTTCTTTGTGTTGTGTGTATTCACCTCACAGAGTTAAACCTTCCTATAGACAGAGCAGTTTGGAAACAATCTTTTTGTGGAATTTGCAACTGGCCATTTCAAGCGATTTGAGGGAAATTGTAGTCAAGGAAATATCTTCGTTTAAAAACTACACAGAATTATTCTCAGAAACTACTTCATGATGTGTGCGTTTAACTCACAGAGTTTAACCTTTCTTTTCATAGAGCAGTTTGGAAACCCTCTGTTTGTTAGGTTTGCAAGGGGATATTTAGACCTCTTTGAGGACTTCGTTGGAAACGGGATTTCTTTTATAAAGCTAGACAGATGAATTCTCAATAACTTCTTTGTGTTGTGTGTATTCAACTCACGGAGTTGAACTTTCTTTAGACAGAGCAGATTTGAAACACTCCTTTGTGGATTTCACAATTGGAGAATTCAAGCGATTTGAGGCCAATTGTAGTAAAGGAAATATCTTCGTTTAAAAACTAGACAGAATCATTCTCAGAAACTACTTTGTGATGTGTGCGTTCAACTCACAGAGTTTCACCTTTCTTTTCATAGAGCAGTTTGGAAACACTCTGTTTGTTAAGTTTGGAAGAGGATATTTGAACCATGTTGAGGCCTTCGTTGGAAACGGGATTTCTCAGTATACTGCTAGACAGATGAATTCCCAGTAAATTCTTTGTGTTGTGTGTATTCACTTCACAGAGTTAAACCTTCCTTTAGACAGAGCAGTTTGGAAACACTCTTTTTGTTTAATTTGCAACTGGACATTTCAAGCGATTTGAGGAAAATTGTAGTCAAGGAAATATCTTCGTTTAAAAACTAGACAGAATCATTCTCAGGAACTACTTGGTGATGTGTGCGTTCAACTCACAGAGTTTCACATTTCTTTTCATAGAGCAGTTTGGAAACACTCTGTTTGTTAAGTTTGGAAGAGGATATTTGGACCACTTTGAGGCCTTCGTTGGAAACGGGATTTCTCAGTATACTGCTAGACAGATGAATTCCCAGTAACTTCTTTGTGTTGTGTGTATTCACCTCACAGAGTTAAACCTTCCTTTAGACAGAGCAGTTTGGAAACAATCTTTTTGTGAAATTTGCAACTGGACATTTCAAGCGATTTGAGGGAAATTGTAGTCAAGGAAATATCTTCGTTTAAAAACTACACAGAATTATTCTCAGAAACTACTTCATGATGTGTGCGTTCAACTCACAGAGTTTAACCTTTCTTTTCATAGAGCAGTTTGGAAACACGCTGTTTTTTAGGTTTGCAAGGGGATATTTAGACCTCTTTGAGGCCTTCGTTGGAAAAGGGATTTCTTTTATAAAGCTAGACAGATGAATTCTCAATAACTTCTTTGTGTTGTGTGTATTCAACTCACGGAGTTGAACTTTCCTTTAGACAGAGCAGATTTGAAACACTCCTTTGTGGATTTCACAAGTGGGGAATTCAAGCGATTTGAGGCCAATTATATTAAAGGAAATATCTTCGTTTAAAAACTAGACAGAATCATTCTCAGAAAGTACTTGGTGATGTGTGCGTTCAACTCACACAGTTTCACATTTCTTTTCATAGAGCAGTTTGGAAGCACTCTGTTTGTTAAGTTTGGAAGAGGATATTTGGACCACTTTGAGGCCTTCGTTGGAAACGGGATTTCTCAGTATACTGCTAGAGAGATGAATTCCCAGTAACTTCTTTGTGTTGTGTGTATTCACCTCACAGAGTTAAACCTTCCTTTAGACAGAGCAGTTTGGAAACAATCTTTTTGTGGAATTTGCAACTGGCCATTTCAAGCGATTTGAGGGAAATTGTAGTCAAGGAAATATCTTCGTTTAAAAACTACACAGAATTATTCTCAGAAACTACTTCATGATGTGTGCGTTTAACTCACAGAGTTTAACCTTTCTTTTCATAGAGCAGTTTGGAAACCCTCTGTTTGTTAGGTTTGCAAGGGGATATTTAGACCTCTTTGAGGACTTCGTTGGAAACGGGATTTCTTTTATAAAGCTAGACAGATGAATTCTCAATAACTTCTTTGTGTTGTGTGTATTCAACTCACGGAGTTGAACTTTCTTTAGACAGAGCAGATTTGAAACACTCCTTTGTGGATTTCACAATTGGAGAATTCAAGCGATTTGAGGCCAATTGTAGTAAAGGAAATATCTTCGTTTAAAAACTAGACAGAATCATTCTCAGAAACTACTTTGTGATGTGTGCGTTCAACTCACAGAGTTTCACCTTTCTTTTCATAGAGCAGTTTGGAAACACTCTGTTTGTTAAGTTTGGAAGAGGATATTTGGACCACGTTGAGGCCTTCGTTGGAAACGGGTTTTCTCAGTATACTGCTAGACAGATGAATTCCCAGTAACTTCTTTGTGTTGTGTGTATTCACTTCACAGAGTTAAACCTTCCTTTAGACAGAGCAGTTTGGAAGCACTCTTTTTGTTTAATTTGCAACTGGACATTTCAAGCGATTTGAGGAAAATTGTAGTCAAGGAAATATCTTCGTTTAAAAACTAGACAGAATCATTCTCAGAAACTACTTGGTGATGTGTGCGTTCAACTCACAGAGTTTCACATTTCTTTTCATAGAGCAGTTTGGAAACACTCTGTTTGTTAAGTTTGGAAGAGGATATTTGGACCACTTTGAGGCCTTCGTTGGAAAAGGGAATTCTCAGTATACTGCTAGACAGATGAATTCCCAGTAACTTCTTTGTGTTGTGTGTATTCACCTCACAGAGTTAAACCTTCCTTTAGACAGAGCAGTTTGGAAACAATCTTTTTGTGGAATTTGCAACTGGACATTTCAAGCGATTTGAGGGAAATTGTAGTCAAGGAAATATCTTCGTTTAAAAACTACACAGAATTATTCTCAGAAACTACTTCATGATGTGTGCGTTCAACTCACGGAGTTTAACCTTTCTTTTCTTAGAGCAGTTTGGAAACCCTCTGTTTGTTAGGTTTGCAAGGGGATATTTAGATCTCTTTGAGGCCTTCGTTGGAAACGGGATTTCTTTTATAAAGCTAGACAGATGAATTCTCAATAACTTCTTTGTGTTGTGTGTATTCAACTCACGGAGTTGAACTTTCCTTTAGACAGAGCAGATTTGAAACACTCCTTTGTGGATTTCACAAGTGGAGAATTCAAGCGATTTGAGGCCAATTGTAGTAAAGGAAATATCTTCGTTTAAAAATTAGACAGAATCATTCACAGAAACTACTTGGTGATGTGTGCGTTCAACTCACAGAGTTTCACATTTCTTTTCATAGAGCAGTTTGGAAACACTCTGTTTGTTAAGTTTGGAAGAGGATATTTGGACCACTTTGAGGCCTTCGTTGGAAACGGGATTTCTCAGTATACTGCTAGACAAATGAATTCCCAGTAACTTCTTTGTGTTGTGTGTATTCACCTCACAGAGTTAAACCTTCCTTTAGACAGAGCAGTTTGGAAACAATCTTTTTGTGGAATTTGCAACTGGACATTTCAAGCGATTTGAGGGAAATTGTAGTCAAGGAAATATCTTCGTTTAAAAACTACACAGAATTATTCTCAGAAACTACTTCATGATGTGTGCGTTCAACTCACAGAGTTTAACCTTTCTTTTCATAGAGCAGTTTGGAAACACGCTGTTTTTTAGGTTTGCAAGGGGATATTTAGACCTCTTTGAGGCCTTCGTTGGAAACGGGATTTCTTTTATAAAGCTAGACAGATGAATTCTCAATAAATTCTTTGTGTTGTGTGTATTCAACTCACGGAGTTGAACTTTCCTTTAGACAGAGCAGATTTGAAACACTCTTTTGTGGATTTCACAAGTGGGGAATTCAAGCTATTTGAGGCCAATTATAGTAAAGGAAATATCTTCGTTTAAAAACTAGACAGAATCATTCTCAGAAAGTACTTGGTGATGTGTGCGTTCAACTCACAGAGTTTCACATTTCTTTTCATAGAGCAGTTTGGAAACACTCTGTTTGTTAAGTTTGGAAGAGAATATTTGGACAACTTTGAGGCCTTCGTTGGAAACGGGATTTCTCAGTATACTGCTAGACAGATGAATTCCCAGTAACTCCTTTGTGTTGTGTGTATTCACCTCACAGAGTTAAACCTTCCTTTAGACAGAGCAGTTTGCAAACAATCTTTTTGTGGAATTTGCAACTGGACATTTCAAGCGATTTGAGGGAAATTTTAGTCAAGGAAATATCTTCGTTTAAAAACTACACAGAATTATTCTCAGAAACTACTTCATGATGTGTGCGTTTAACTCACAGAGTTTAACCTTTCTTTTCATAGAGCAGTTTGGAAACCCTCTGTTTGTTAGGTTTGCAAGGGGATATTTAGACCTCTTTGAGGCCTTCGTTGGAAACGGGATTTCTTTTATAAAGCTAGACAGATGAATTCTCAATAACTTCTTTGTGTTGTGTGTATTCAACTCACGGAGTTGAACTTTCTTTAGACAGAGCATATTTGAAACACTCCTTTGTGGATTTCACAAGTGGAGAATTCAAGCGATTTGAGGCCAATTGTAGTAAAGGAAATATCTTCGTTTAAAAACTAGACAGAATCATTCTCAGAAACTACTTTGTGATGTGTGCGTTCAACTCACAGAGTTTCACCTTTCTTTTCATAGAGCAGTTTGGAAACACTCTGTTTGTTAAGTTTGGAAGAGGATATTTGAACCATGTTGAGGCCTTCGTTGGAAACGGGATTTCTCAGTATACTGCTAGACAGATGAATTCCCAGTAACTTCTTTGTGTTGTGTGTATTCACTTCACAGAGTTAAACCTTCCTTTAGACAGAGCAGTTTGGAAACACTCTTTTTGTTTAATATGCAACTGGACATTTCAAGCGATTTGAGGAAAATTGTAGTCAAGGAAATATCTTCGTTTAAAAACTAGACAGAATCATTCTCAGAAACTACTTTGTGATGTGTGCGTTCAACTCACAGAGTTTCACATTTCTTTTCATAGAGCAGTTTGGAAACCCTCTGTTTGTTAGGTTTGCAAGGGGATATTTAGACCTCTTTGAGGCCTTCGTTGGAAACGGGATTTCTTTTATAAACTAGACAGATGAATTCTCAATAACTTCTTTGTGTTGTGTGTATTCAACTCACGGAGTTGAACTTTCTTTAGACAGAGCATATTTGAAACACTCCTTTGTGGATTTCACAAGTGGAGAATTCAAGCGATTTGAGGCCAATTGTAGTAAAGGAAATATCTTCGTTTAAAAACTAGACAGAATCATTCTCAGAAACTACTTTGTGATGTGTGCGTTCAACTCACAGAGTTTCACCTTTCTTTTCATAGAGCAGTTTGGAAACACTCTGTTTGTTAAGTTTGGAAGAGGATGTTTGAACCATGTTGAGGCCTTCGTTGGAAACGGGATTTCTCAGTATACTGCTAGACAGATGAATTCCCAGTAACTTCTTTGTGTTGTGTGTATTCACTTCACAGAGTTAAACCTTCCTTTAGACAGAGCAGTTTGGAAACACTCTTTTTGTTTAATATGCAACTGGACATTTCAAGCGATTTGAAGAAAATTGTAGTCAAGGAAATATCTTCGTTTAAAAACTAGACAGAATCATTCTCAGGAACTACTTGGTGATGTGTGCGTTCAACTCACAGAGTTTCACATTTCTTTTCATAGAGCAGTTTGGGAACACTCTGTTTGTTAAGTTTGGAAGAGGATATTTGGACCACTTTGAGGCCTTCGTTGGAAACGGGATTTCTCAGTATACTGCTAGACAGATGAATTCCCAGTAACTTCTTTGTGTTGTGTGTATTCACCTCACAGAGTTAAACCTTCCTTTAGACAGAGCAGTTTGGAAACAATCTTTTTGTGGAATTTGCAACTGGACATTTCAAGCGATTTGAGGGAAATTGTAGTCAAGGAAATATCTTCGTTTAAAAACTACACAGAATTATTCTCAGAAACTACTTCATGATGTGTGCGTTCAACTCACAGAGTTTAACCTTTCTTTTCATAGAGCAGTTTGGAAACACTCTGTTTGTTAGGTTTGCAAGGGGATATTTAGACCTCTTTGAGGCCTTCGTTGGAAACGGGATTTCTTTTATAAAGCTAGACTGATGAATTCTCAATAACTTCTTTGTGTTGTGTGTATTCAACTCACGTAGTTGAACTTTCCTTTAGACAGAGCAGATTTGAAACACTCCTTTGTGGATTTCACAAGTGGAGAATTCAAGCGATTTGAGGCCAATTGTAGTAAAGGAAATATCTTCGTTTAAAAACTAGACAGAATCATTCTCAGAAACTACTTTGTGATGTGTGCGTTCAACTCACAGAGTTTCACCTTTCTTTTCATAGAGCAGTTTGGAAACACTCTGTTTGTTAAGTTTGGAAGAGGATATTTGGACCACGTTGAGGCCTTCGTTGGAAACGGGATTTCTCAGTATACTGCTAGACAGATGAATTCCCAGTAACTTCTTTGTGTTGTGTGTATTCACTTCACAGAGTTAAACCTTCCTTTAGACAGAGCAGTTTGGAAGCACTCTTTTTGTTTAATTTGCAACTGGACATTTCAAGCGATTTGAGGAAAATTGTAGTCAAGGAAATATCTTCGTTTAAAAACTAGACAGAATCATTCTCAGAAACTACTTGGTGATGTGTGCGTTCAACTCACACAGTTTCACATTTCTTTTCATAGAGCAGTTTGGAAACACTCTGTTTGTTAAGTTTGGAAGAGGATATTTGGACCACTTTGAGGCCTTCGTTGGAAAAGGGAATTCTCAGTATACTGCTAGACAGATGAATTCCCAGTAACTTCTTTGTGTTGTGTGTATTCACCTCACAGAGTTAAACCTTCCTTTAGACAGAGCAGTTTGGAAACAATCTTTTTGTGGAATTTGCAACTGGACATTTCAAGCGATTTGAGGGAAATTGTAGTCAAGGAAATATCTTCGTTTAAAAACTACACAGAATTATTCTCAGAAACTACTTCATGATGTGTGCGTTCAACTCACGGAGTTTAACCTTTCTTTTCTTAGAGCAGTTTGGAAACCCTCTGTTTGTTAGGTTTGCAAGGGGATATTTAGACCTCTTTGAGGCCTTCGTTGGAAACGGGATTTCTTTTATAAAGCTAGACAGATGAATTCTCAATAACTTCTTTGTGTTGTGTGTATTCAACTCACGGAGTTGAACTTTCCTTTAGACAGAGCAGATTTGAAACACTCCTTTGTGGATTTCACAAGTGGAGAATTCAAGCGATTTGAGGCCAATTGTAGTAAAGGAAATATCTTCGTTTAAAAATTAGACAGAATCATTCTCAGAAACTACTTGGTGATGTGTGCGTTCAACTCACAGAGTTTCACATTTCTTTTCATAGAGCAGTTTGGAAACACTCTGTTTGTTAAGTTTGGAAGAGGATATTTGGACCACTTTGAGGCCTTCGTTGGAAACGGGATTTCTCAGTATACTGCTAGACAAATGAATTCCCAGTAACTGCTTTGTGTTGTGTGTATTCACCTCACAGAGTTAAACCTTCCTTTAGACAGAGCAGTTTGGAAACAATCTTTTTGTGGAATTTGCAACTGGACATTTCAAGCGATTTGAGGGAAATTGTAGTCAAGGAAATATCTTCGTTTAAAAACTACACAGAATTATTCTCAGAAACTACTTCATGATGTGTGCGTTCAACTCACAGAGTTTAACCTTTCTTTTCATAGAGCAGTTTGGAAACACGCTGTTTTTTAGGTTTGCAAGGGGATATTTAGACCTCTTTGAGGCCTTCGTTGGAAACGGGATTTCTTTTATAAAGCTAGACAGATGAATTCTCAATAAATTCTTTGTGTAGTGTGTATTCAACTCACGGAGTTGAACTTTCCTTTAGACAGAGCAGATTTGAAACACTCTTTTGTGGATTTCACAAGTGGGGAATTCAAGCTATTTGAGGCCAATTATAGTAAAGGAAATATCTTCGTTTAAAAACTAGACAGAATCATTCTCAGAAAGTACTTGGTGATGTGTGCGTTCAACTCACAGAGTTTCACATTTCTTTTCATAGAGCAGTTTGGAAACACTCTGTTTGTTAAGTTTGGAAGAGAATATTTGGACAACTTTGAGGCCTTCGTTGGAAACGGGATTTCTCAGTATACTGCTAGACAGATGAATTCCCAGTAACTCCTTTGTGTTGTGTGTATTCACCTCACAGAGTTAAACCTTCCTCTAGACAGAGCAGTTTGGAAACAATCTTTTTGTGGAATTTGCAACTGGACATTTCAAGCGATTTGAGGGAAATTTTAGTCAAGGAAATATCTTCGTTTAAAAACTACACAGAATTATTCTCAGAAACTACTTCATGATGTGAGCGTTTAACTCACAGAGTTTAACCTTTCTTTTCATAGAGCAGTTTGGAAACCCTCTGTTTGTTAGGTTTGCAAGGGGATATTTAGACCTCTTTGAGGCCTTCGTTGGAAACGGGATTTCTTTTATAAAGCTAGACAGATGAATTCTCAATAACTTCTTTGTGTTGTGTGTATTCAACTCACGGAGTTGAACTTTCTTTAGACAGAGCATATTTGAAACACTCCTTTGTGGATTTCACAAGTGGAGAATTCAAGCGATTTGAGGCCAATTGTAGTAAAGGAAATATCTTCGTTTAAAAACTAGACAGAATCATTCTCAGAAACTACTTTGTGATGTGTGCGTTCAACTCACAGAGTTTCACCTTTCTTTTCATAGAGCAGTTTGGAAACACTCTGTTTGTTAAGTTTGGAAGAGGATATTTGAACCATGTTGAGGCCTTCGTTGGAAACGGGATTTCTCAGTATACTGCTAGACAGATGAATTCCCAGTAACTTCTTTGTGTTGTGTGTATTCACTTCACAGAGTTAAACCTTCCTTTAGACAGAGCAGTTTGGAAACACTCTTTTTGTTTAATATGCAACTGGACATTTCAAGCGATTTGAGGAAAATTGTAGTCAAGGAAATATCTTCGTTTAAAAACTAGACAGAATCATTCTCAGAAACTACTTTGTGATGTGTGCGTTCAACTCACAGAGTTTCACATTTCTTTTCATAGAGCAGTTTGGAAACCCTCTGTTTGTTAGGTTTGCAAGGGGATATTTAGACCTCTTTGAGGCCTTCGTTGGAAACGGGATTTCTTTTATAAACTAGACAGATGAATTCTCAATAACTTCTTTGTGTTGTGTGTATTCAACTCACGGAGTTGAACTTTCTTTAGACAGAGCATATTTGAAACACTCCTTTGTGGATTTCACAAGTGGAGAATTCAAGCGATTTGAGGCCAATTGTAGTAAAGGAAATATCTTCGTTTAAAAACTAGACAGAATCATTCTCAGAAACTACTTTGTGATGTGTGCGTTCAACTCACAGAGTTTCACCTTTCTTTTCATAGAGCAGTTTGGAAACACTCTGTTTGTTAAGTTTGGAAGAGGATGTTTGAACCATGTTGAGGCCTTCGTTGGAAACGGGATTTCTCAGTATACTGCTAGACAGATGAATTCCCAGTAACTTCTTTGTGTTGTGTGTATTCACTTCACAGAGTTAAACCTTCCTTTAGACAGAGCAGTTTGGAAACACTCTTTTTGTTTAATATGCAACTGGACATTTCAAGCGATTTGAAGAAAATTGTAGTCAAGGAAATATCTTCGTTTAAAAACTAGACAGAATCATTCTCAGGAACTACTTGGTGATGTGTGCGTTCAACTCACAGAGTTTCACATTTCTTTTCATAGAGCAGTTTGGGAACACTCTGTTTGTTAGGTTTGCAAGGGGATATTTAGACCTCTTTGAGGCCTTCGTTGGAAACGGGATTTCTTTTATAAAGCTAGACTGATGAATTCTCAATAACTTCTTTGTGTTGTGTGTATTCAACTCACGTAGTTGAACTTTCCTTTAGACAGAGCAGATTTGAAACACTCCTTTGTGGATTTCACAAGTGGAGAATTCAAGCGATTTGAGGCCAATTTTAGTAAAGGAAATATCTTCGTTTAAAAACTAGACAGAATCATTCTCAGAAACTACTTTGTGATGTGTGCGTTCAACTCACAGAGTTTCACCTTTCTTTTCATAGAGCAGTTTGGAAACACTCTGTTTGTTAAGTTTGGAAGAGGATATTTGGACCACGTTGAGGCCTTCGTTGGAAACGGGATTTCTCAGTATACTGCTACACAGATGAATTCCCAGTAACTTCTTTGTGTTGTGTGTATTCACTTCACAGAGTTAAACCTTCCTTTAGACAGAGCAGTTTGGAAGCACTCTTTTTGTTTAATTTGCAACTGGACATTTCAAGCGATTTGAAGAAAATTGTAGTCAAGGAAATATCTTCGTTTAAAAACTAGACAGAATCATTCTCAGAAACTACTTGGTGATGTGTGCGTTCAACTCACACAGTTTCACATTTCTTTTCATAGAGCAGTTTGGAAATACTCTGTTTGTTAAGTTTGGAAGAGGATATTTGGACCACTTTGAGGCCTTCGTTGGAAAAGGGAATTCTCAGTATACTGCTAGACAGATGAATTCCCAGTAACTTCTTTGTGTTGTGTGTATTCACCTCACAGAGTTAAACCTTCCTTTAGACAGAGCAGTTTGGAAACAATCTTTTTGTGAAATTTGCAACTGGACATTTCAAGCGATTTGAGGGAAATTGTAGTCAAGGAAATATCTTCGTTTAAAAACTACACAGAATTATTCTCAGAAACTACTTCATGATGTGTGCGTTCAACTGACAGAGTTTAACCTTTCTTTTCATAGAGCAGTTTGGAAACACGCTGTTTTTTAGGTTTGCAAGGGGATATTTAGACCTCTTTGAGGCCTTCGTTGGAAAAGGGATTTCTTTTATAAAGCTAGACAGATGAATTCTCAATAACTTCTTTGTGTTGTGTGTATTCAACTCACGGAGTTGAACTTTCCTTTAGACAGAGCAGATTTGAAACACTCCTTTGTGGATTTCACAAGTGGGGAATTCAAGCGATTTGAGGCCAATTATATTAAAGGAAATATCTTCGTTTAAAAACTAGACAGAATCATTCTCAGAAAGTACTTGGTGATGTGTGCGTTCAACTCACACAGTTTCACATTTCTTTTCATAGAGCAGTTTGGAAGCACTCTGTTTGTTAAGTTTGGAAGAGGATATTTGGACCACTTTGAGGCCTTCGTTGGAAACGGGATTTCTCAGTATACTGCTAGAGAGATGAATTCCCAGTAACTTCTTTGTGTTGTGTGTATTCACCTCACAGAGTTAAACCTTCCTTTAGACAGAGCAGTTTGGAAACAATCTTTTTGTGGAATTTGCAACTGGCCATTTCAAGCGATTTGAGGGAAATTGTAGTCAAGGAAATATCTTCGTTTAAAAACTACACAGAATTATTCTCAGAAACTACTTCATGATGTGTGCGTTTAACTCACAGAGTTTAACCTTTCTTTTCATAGAGCAGTTTGGAAACCCTCTGTTTGTTAGGTTTGAAAGGGGATATTTAGACCTCTTTGAGGACTTCGTTGGAAACGGGATTTCTTTTATAAAGCTAGACAGATGAATTCTCAATAACTTCTTTGTGTTGTGTGTATTCAACTCACGGAGTTGAACTTTCTTTAGACAGAGCAGATTTGAAACACTCCTTTGTGGATTTCACAATTGGAGAATTCAAGCGATTTGAGGCCAATTGTAGTAAAGGAAATATCTTCGTTTAAAAACTAGACAGAATCATTCTCAGAAACTACTTTGTGATGTGTGCGTTCAACTCACAGAGTTTCACCTTTCTTTTCATAGAGCAGTTTGGAAACACTCTGTTTGTTAAGTTTGGAAGAGGATATTTGAACCATGTTGAGGCCTTCGTTGGAAACGGGATTTCTCAGTATACTGCTAGACAGATGAATTCCCAGTAAATTCTTTGTGTTGTGTGTATTCACTTCACAGAGTTAAACCTTCCTTTAGACAGAGCAGTTTGGAAACACTCTTTTTGTTTAATTTGCAACTGGACATTTCAAGCGATTTGAGGAAAATTGTACTCAAGGAAATATCTTCGTTTAAAAACTAGACAGAATCATTCTCAGGAACTACTTGGTGATGTGTGCGTTCAACTCACAGAGTTTCACATTTCTTTTCATAGAGCAGTTTGGAAACACTCTGTTTGTTAAGTTTGGAAGAGGATATTTGGACCACTTTGAGGCCTTCGTTGGAAACGGGATTTCTCAGTATACTGCTAGACAGATGAATTCCCAGTAACTTCTTTGTGTTGTGTGTATTCACCTCACAGAGTTAAACCTTCCTTTAGACAGAGCAGTTTGGAAACAATCTTTTTGTGAAATTTGCAACTGGACATTTCAAGCGATTTGAGGGAAATTGTAGTCAAGGAAATATCTTCGTTTAAAAACTACACAGAATTATTCTCAGAAACTACTTCATGATGTGTGCGTTCAACTCACAGAGTTTAACCTTTCTTTTCATAGAGCAGTTTGGAAACACGCTGTTTTTTAGGTTTGCAAGGGGATATTTAGACCTCTTTGAGGCCTTCGTTGGAAAAGGGATTTCTTTTATAAAGCTAGACAGATGAATTCTCAATAACTTCTTTGTGTTGTGTGTATTCAACTCACGGAGTTGAACTTTCCTTTAGACAGAGCAGATTTGAAACACTCCTTTGTGGATTTCACAAGTGGGGAATTCAAGCGATTTGAGGCCAATTATATTAAAGGAAATATCTTCGTTTAAAAACTAGACAGAATCATTCTCAGAAAGTACTTGGTGATGTGTGCGTTCAACTCACAGAGTTTCACATTTCTTTCCATAGAGCAGTTTGGAAACACTCTGTTTGTTAAGTTTGGAAGAGGATATTTGGACCACTTTGAGGCCTTCGTTGGAAACGGGATTTCTCAGTATACTGCTACACAAATGAATTCCCAGTAATTTCTTTGTGTTGTGTGTATTCACCTCATAGAGTTAAACCTTCCTTTAGACAGAGCAGTTTGGAAACAATCTTTTTGTGGAATTTGCAACTGGACATTTCAAGCGATTTGAGGGAAATTGTAGTCAAGGAAATATCTTCGTTTATAAACTACACAGAATTATTCTCAGAAACTACTTCATGATGTGTGCGTTCAACTCACAGAGTTTAACCTTTCTTTTCATAGAGCAGTTTGGAAACACTCTCTTTGTTAGGTTTGCAAGGGGATATTTAGACCTCTTTGAGGCCTTCATTGGAAACGGGATTTCTTTTATAAAGCTAGACAGATGAATTCTCAATAACTTCTTTGTGTTGTCTTTATTCAACTCACGGAGTTGGGCTTTCCTTTAGACAGAGCAGATTTGAAACACTCCTTTGTGGATTTCACAAGTGGAGAATTCAAGCGATTTGAGGCCAATTGTAGTAAAGGAAATATCTTCGTTTAAAAACTAGACAGAATCATTCTCAGAAACTAATTTGTGATGTGTGCGTTCAACTCACAGAGTTTCACCTTTCTTTTCATAGAGCAGTTTGGAAACACTCTGTTTGTTAAGTTTGGAAGAGGATATTTGGACCACGTTGAGGCCTTCTTTGGAAACGGGATTTCTCAGTATACTGCTAGACAGATGAATTCCCAGTAACTTCTTTGTGTTGTGTGTATTCACTTCACAGAGTTAAACCTTCCTTTAGACAGAGCAGTTTGGAAGCACTCTTTTTGTTTAATTTGCAACTGGACATTTCAAGCGATTTGAGGAAAATTGTAGTCAAGGAAATATCGTCGTTTAAAAACTAGACAGAATCATTCTCAGAAACTACTTGGTGATGTGTGCGTTCAACTCACAGAGTTTCACATTTCTTTTCATAGAGCAGTTTGGAAACACTCTGTTTGTTAAGTGTGGAAGAGGATATTTGGACCACTTTGAGGCCTTCGTTGGAAACGGGATTTCTCAGTATTCTGCTAGACAGATGAATTCCCAGTAACTTCTTTGTGTTGTGTGTATTCACCTCACAGAGTTAAACCTTCCTTTAGACAGAGCAGTTTGGAAACAATCTTTTTGTGGAATTTGCAACTGGACATTTCAAGCGATTTGAGGGAAATTGTAGTCAAGGAAATATCTTCGTTTAGAAACTACACAGAATTATTCTCAGAAACTACTTCATGATGTGTGCGTTCAACTCACGGAGTTTAACCTTTCTTTTCTTAGAGCAGTTTGGAAACCCTCTGTTTGTTAGGTTTGCAAGGGGATATTTAGACCTCTTTGAGGCCTTCGTTGGAAACGGGATTTCTTTTATAAAGCTAGACAGATGAATTCTCAATAACTTCTTTGTGTTGTGTGTATTCAACTCACGGAGTTGAACTTTCCTTTAGACAGAGCAGATTTGAAACACTCCTTTGTGGATTTCACAAGTGGAGAATTCAAGCGATTTGAGGCCAATTGTAGTAAAGGAAATATCTTCGTTTAAAAATTAGACAGAATCATTCTCAGAAACTACTTGGTGATGTGTGCGTTCAACTCACAGAGTTTCACATTTCTTTTCATAGAGCAGTTTGGAAACACTCTGTTTGTTAAGTTTGGAAGAGGATATTTGGACCACTTTGAGGCCTTCGTTGGAAACGGGATTTCTCAGTATACTGCTAGACAAATGAATTCCCAGTAACTTCTTTGTGTTGTGTGTATTCACCTCACAGAGTTAAACCTTCCTTTAGACAGAGCAGTTTGGAAACAATCTTTTTGTGGAATTTGCAACTGGACATTTCAAGCGATTTGAGGGAAATTGTAGTCAAGGAAATATCTTCGTTTAAAAACTACACAGAATTATTCTCAGAAACTACTTCATGATGTGTGCGTTCAACTCACAGAGTTTAACCTTTCTTTTCATAGAGCAGTTTGGAAACACGCTGTTTTTTAGGTTTGCAAGGGGATATTTAGACCTCTTTGAGGCCTTCGTTGGAAACGGGATTTCTTTTATAAAGCTAGACAGATGAATTCTCAATAAATTCTTTGTGTTGTGTGTATTCAACTCACGGAGTTGAACTTTCCTTTAGACAGAGCAGATTTGAAACACTCTTTTGTGGATTTCACAAGTGGGGAATTCAAGCTATTTGAGGCCAATTATAGTAAAGGAAATATCTTCGTTTAAAAACTAGACAGAATCATTCTCAGAAAGTACTTGGTGATGTGTGCGTTCAACTCACAGAGTTTCACATTTCTTTTCATAGAGCAGTTTGGAAACACTCTGTTTGTTAAGTTTGGAAGAGAATATTTGGACAACTTTGAGGCCTTCGTTGGAAACGGGATTTCTCAGTATACTGCTAGACAGATGAATTCCCAGTAACTCCTTTGTGTTGTGTGTATTCACCTCACAGAGTTAAACCTTCCTTTAGACAGAGCAGTTTGGAAACAATCTTTTTGTGGAATTTGCAACTGGACATTTCAAGCGATTTGAGGGAAATTTTAGTCAAGGAAATATCTTCGTTTAAAAACTACACAGAATTATTCTCAGAAACTACTTCATGATGTGTGCGTTTAACTCACAGAGTTTAACCTTTCTTTTCATAGAGCAGTTTGGAAACCCTCTGTTTGTTAGGTTTGCAAGGGGATATTTAGACCTCTTTGAGGCCTTCGTTGGAAACGGGATTTCTTTTATAAAGCTAGACAGATGAATTCTCAATAACTTCTTTGTGTTGTGTGTATTCAACTCACGGAGTTGAACTTTCTTTAGACAGAGCATATTTGAAACACTCCTTTGTGGATTTCACAAGTGGAGAATTCAAGCGATTTGAGGCCAATTGTAGTAAAGGAAATATCTTCGTTTAAAAACTAGACAGAATCATTCTCAGAAACTACTTTGTGATGTGTGCGTTCAACTCACAGAGTTTCACCTTTCTTTTCATAGAGCAGTTTGGAAACACTCTGTTTGTTAAGTTTGGAAGAGGATATTTGAACCATGTTGAGGCCTTCGTTGGAAACGGGATTTCTCAGTATACTGCTAGACAGATGAATTCCCAGTAACTTCTTTGTGTTGTGTGTATTCACTTCACAGAGTTAAACCTTCCTTTAGACAGAGCAGTTTGGAAACAATCTTTTTGTGGAATTTGCAACTGGACATTTCAAGCGATTTGAGGGAAATTGTAGTCAAGGAAATATCTTCGTTTAAAAACTACACAGAATTATTCTCAGAAACTACTTCATGATGTGTGCGTTCAACTCACAGAGTTTAACCTTTCTTTTCATAGAGCAGTTTGGAAACACTCTGTTTGTTAGGTTTGCAAGGGGATATTTAGACCTCTTTGAGGCCTTCGTTGGAAACGGGATTTCTTTTATAAAGCTAGACTGATGAATTCTCAATAACTTCTTTGTGTTGTGTGTATTCAACTCACGTAGTTGAACTTTCCTTTAGACAGAGCAGATTTGAAACACTCCTTTGTGGATTTCACAAGTGGAGAATTCAAGCGATTTGAGGCCAATTGTAGTAAAGGAAATATCTTCGTTTAAAAACTAGACAGAATCATTCTCAGAAACTACTTTGTGATGTGTGCGTTCAACTCACAGAGTTTCACCTTTCTTTTCATAGAGCAGTTTGGAAACACTCTGTTTGTTAAGTTTGGAAGAGGATATTTGGACCACGTTGAGGCCTTCGTTGGAAACGGGATTTCTCAGTATACTGCTACACAGATGAATTCCCAGTAACTTCTTTGTGTTGTGTGTATTCACTTCACAGAGTTAAACCTTCCTTTAGACAGAGCAGTTTGGAAGCACTCTTTTTGTTTAATTTGCAACTGGACATTTCAAGCGATTTGAGGAAAATTGTAGTCAAGGAAATATCTTCGTTTAAAAACTAGACAGAATCATTCTCAGAAACTACTTGGTGATGTGTGCGTTCAACTCACACAGTTTCACATTTCTTTTCATAGAGCAGTTTGGAAACACTCTGTTTGTTAAGTTTGGAAGAGGATATTTGGACCACTTTGAGGCCTTCGTTGGAAAAGGGAATTCTCAGTATACTGCTAGACAGATGAATTCCCAGTAACTTCTTTGTGTTGTGTGTATTCACCTCACAGAGTTAAACCTTCCTTTAGACAGAGCAGTTTGGAAACAATCTTTTTGTGAAATTTGCAACTGGACATTTCAAGCGATTTGAGGGAAATTGTAGTCAAGGAAATATCTTCGTTTAAAAACTACACAGAATTATTCTCAGAAACTACTTCATGATGTGTGCGTTCAACTCACAGAGTTTAACCTTTCTTTTCATAGAGCAGTTTGGAAACACGCTGTTTTTTAGGTTTGCAAGGGGATATTTAGACCTCTTTGAGGCCTTCGTTGGAAAAGGGATTTCTTTTATAAAGCTAGACAGATGAATTCTCAATAACTTCTTTGTGTTGTGTGTATTCAACTCACGGAGTTGAACTTTCCTTTAGACAGAGCAGATTTGAAACACTCCTTTGTGGATTTCACAAGTGGGGAATTCAAGCGATTTGAGGCCAATTATATTAAAGGAAATATCTTCGTTTAAAAACTAGACAGAATCATTCTCAGAAAGTACTTGGTGATGTGTGCGTTCAACTCACACAGTTTCACATTTCTTTTCATAGAGCAGTTTGGAAGCACTCTGTTTGTTAAGTTTGGAAGAGGATATTTGGACCACTTTGAGGCCTTCGTTGGAAACGGGATTTCTCAGTATACTGCTAGAGAGATGAATTCCCAGTAACTTCTTTGTGTTGTGTGTATTCACCTCACAGAGTTAAACCTTCCTTTAGACAGAGCAGTTTGGAAACAATCTTTTTGTGGAATTTGCAACTGGCCATTTCAAGCGATTTGAGGGAAATTGTAGTCAAGGAAATATCTTCGTTTAAAAACTACACAGAATTATTCTCAGAAACTACTTCATGATGTGTGCGTTTAACTCACAGAGTTTAACCTTTCTTTTCATAGAGCAGTTTGGAAACCCTCTGTTTGTTAGGTTTGCAAGGGGATATTTAGACCTCTTTGAGGACTTCGTTGGAAACGGGATTTCTTTTATAAAGCTAGACAGATGAATTCTCAATAACTTCTTTGTGTTGTGTGTATTCAACTCACGGAGTTGAACTTTCTTTAGACAGAGCAGATTTGAAACACTCCTTTGTGGATTTCACAATTGGAGAATTCAAGCGATTTGAGGCCAATTGTAGTAAAGGAAATATCTTCGTTTAAAAACTAGACAGAATCATTCTCAGAAACTACTTTGTGATGTGTGCGTTCAACTCACAGAGTTTCACCTTTCTTTTCATAGAGCAGTTTGGAAACACTCTGTTTGTTAAGTTTGGAAGAGGATATTTGAACCATGTTGAGGCCTTCGTTGGTAACGGGATTTCTCAGTATACTGCTAGACAGATGAATTCCCAGTAAATTCTTTGTGTTGTGTGTATTCACTTCACAGAGTTAAACCTTCCTTTAGACAGAGCAGTTTGGAAACACTCTTTTTGTTTAATTTGCAACTGGACATTTCAAGCGATTTGAGGAAAATTGTAGTCAAGGAAATATCTTCGTTTAAAAACTAGACAGAATCATTCTCAGGAACTACTTGGTGATGTGTGCGTTCAACTCACAGAGTTTCACATTTCTTTTCATAGAGCAGTTTGGAAACACTCTGTTTGTTAAGTTTGGAAGAGGATATTTGGACCACTTTGAGGCCTTCGTTGGAAACGGGATTTCTCAGTATACTGCTAGACAGATGAATTCCCAGTAACTTCTTTGTGTTGTGTGTATTCACCTCACAGAGTTAAACCTTCCTTTAGACAGAGCTGTTTGGAAACAATCTTTTTGTGAAATTTGCAACTGGACATTTCAAGCGATTTGAGGGAAATTGTAGTCAAGGAAATATCTTCGTTTAAAAACTACACAGAATTATTCTCAGAAACTACTTCATGATGTGTGCGTTCAACTCACAGAGTTTAACCTTTCTTTTCATAGAGCAGTTTGGAAACACGCTGTTTTTTAGGTTTGCAAGGGGATATTTAGACCTCTTTGAGGCCTTCGTTGGAAAAGGGATTTCTTTTATAAAGCTAGACAGATGAATTCTCAATAACTTCTTTGTGTTGTGTGTATTCAACTCACGGAGTTGAACTTTCCTTTAGACAGAGCAGATTTGAAACACTCCTTTGTGGATTTCACAAGTGGGGAATTCAAGCGATTTGAGGCCAATTATATTAAAGGAAATATCTTCGTTTAAAAACTAGACAGAATCATTCTCAGAAAGTACTTGGTGATGTGTGCGTTCAACTCACAGAGTTTCACATTTCTTTTCATAGAGCAGTTTGGAAGCACTCTGTTTGTTAAGTTTGGAAGAGGATATTTGGACCACTTTGAGGCCTTCGTTGGAAACGGGATTTCTCAGTATACTGCTAGAGAGATGAATTCCCAGTAACTTCTTTGTGTTGTGTGTATTCACCTCACAGAGTTAAACCTTCCTTTAGACAGAGCAGTTTGGAAACAATCTTTTTGTGGAATTTGCAACTGGGCATTTCAAGCGATTTGAGGGAAATTGTAGTCAAGGAAATATCTTCGTTTAAAAACTACACAGAATTATTCTCAGAAACTACTTCATGATGTGTGCGTTTAACTCACAGAGTTTAACCTTTCTTTTCATAGAGCAGTTTGGAAACCCTCTGTTTGTTAGGTTTGCAAGGGGATATTTAGACCTCTTTGAGGACTTCGTTGGAAACGGGATTTCTTTTATAAAGCTAGACAGATGAATTCTCAATAACTTCTTTGTGTTGTGTGTATTCAACTCACGGAGTTGAACTTTCTTTAGACAGAGCAGATTTGAAACACTCCTTTGTGGATTTCACAATTGGAGAATTCAAGCGATTTGAGGCCAATTGTAGTAAAGGAAATATCTTCGTTTAAAAACTAGACAGAATCATTCTCAGAAACTACTTTGTGATGTGTGCGTTCAACTCACAGAGTTTCACCTTTCTTTTCATAGAGCAGTTTGGAAACACTCTGTTTGTTAAGTTTGGAAGAGGATATTTGAACCATGTTGAGGCCTTCGTTGGAAACGGGATTTCTCAGTATACTGCTAGACAGATGAATTCCCAGTAAATTCTTTGTGTTGTGTGTATTCACTTCACAGAGTTAAACCTTCCTTTAGACAGAGCAGTTTGGAAACACTCTTTTTGTTTAATTTGCAACTGGACATTTCAAGCGATTTGAGGAAAATTGTAGTCAAGGAAATATCTTCGTTTAAAAACTAGACAGAATCATTCTCAGGAACTACTTGGTGATGTGTGCGTTCAACTCACAGAGTTTCACATTTCTTTTCATAGAGCAGTTTGGAAACACTCTGTTTGTTAAGTTTGGAAGAGGATATTTGGACCACTTTGAGGCCTTCGTTGGAAACGGGATTTCTCAGTATACTGCTAGACAGATGAATTCCCAGTAACTTCTTTGTGTTGTGTGTATTCACCTCACAGAGTTAAACCTACCTTTAGACAGAGCAGTTTGGAAACAATCTTTTTGTGGAATTTGCAACTGGACATTTCAAGCGATTTGAGGGAAATTGTAGTCAAGGAAATATCTTCGTTTAAAAAGTACACAGAATTATTCTCAGAAACTACTTCATGATGTGTGCGTTCAACTCACAGAGTTTAACCTTTCTTTTCATAGAGCAGTTTGGAAACACTCTGTTTGTTAGGTTTGCAAGGGGATATTTAGACCTCTTTGAGGCCTTCGTTGGAAACGGGATTTCTTTTATAAAGCTAGACAGATGAATTCTCAATAACTTCTTTGTCTTGTGTGTATTCAACTCACGGAGTTGAACTTTCCCTTAGATAGAGCAGATTTGAAACACTCCTTTGTGGATTTCACAAGTGGAGAATTCAAGCGATTTGAGGCCAATTGTAGTAAAGGAAATATCTTCGTTTAAAAACTAGACAGAATCATTCTCAGAAACTACTTTGTGATGTGTGCGTTCAACTCACAGAGTTTCACCTTTCTTTTCATAGAGCAGTTTGGAAACACTCTGTTTGTTAAGTTTGGAAGAGGATATTTGGACCACGTTGAGGCCTTCGTTGGAAACGGGATTTCTCAGTATACTGCTAGACAGATGAATTCCCAGTAACTTCTTTGTGTTGTGTGTATTCACTTCACAGAGTTAAGCCTTCCTTTAGACAGAGCAGTTTGGAAGCACTCTTTTTGTTTAATTTGCAACTGGACATTTCAAGCGATTTGAGGAAAATTGTAGTCAAGGAAATATCTTCGTTTAAAAACTAGACAGAATCATTCTCAGAAACTACTTGGTGATGTGTGCGTTCAACTCACACAGTTTCACATTTCTTTTCATAGAGCAGTTTGGAAACACTCTGTTTGTTAAGTTTGGAAGAGGATATTTGGACCACTTTGAGGCCTTCGTTGGAAACGGGATTTCTCAGTATACTGCTAGACAGATGAATTCCCAGTAACTTCTTTGTGTTGTGTGTATTCACCTCACATAGTTAAACCTTCCTTTAGACAGAGCATTTTGGAAACAATGTTTTTGTGGAATTTGCAACTGGACATTTCAAGCGATTTGAGGGAAATTGTAGTCAAGGAAATATCTTCGTTTAAAAACTACACAGAATTATTCTCAGAAACTACTTCATGATGTGTGCGTTCAACTCACAGAGTTTAACCTTTCTTTTCATAGAGCAGTTTGGAAACACTCTGTTTGTTAGGTTTGCAAGGGGATATTTAGACCTCTTTGAGGCCTTCGTTGGAAACGGGATTTCTTTTATAAAGCTAGACAGATGAATTCTCAATAACTTCATTGTGTTGTGTGTATTCAACTCACGGAGTTGAACTTTCCTTTAGACAGAGCAGATTTGAAACACTCCTTTGTGGATTTCACAAGTGGAGAATTCAAGCGATTTGAGGCCAATTGTAGTAAAGGAAATATCTTCGTTTAAAAACTAGACAGAATCATTCTCAGAAACTACTTGGTGATGTGTGCGTTCAACTCACACAGTTTCACATTTCTTTTCATAGAGCAGTTTGGAAACACTCTGTTTGTTAAGTTTGGAAGAGGATATTTGGACCATGTTGAGGCCTTCGTTGGAAACGGGATTTCTCAGTATACTGCTAGACAGATGAATTCCCAGTAACTTCTTTGTGTTCTGTGTATTCACTTTACAGAGTTAAACCTTCCTTTAGACAGAGCAGTTTGGAAGCACTCTTTTTGTTTAATTTGCAACTGGACATTTCAAGCGATTTGAGGAAAATTGTAGTCAAGGAAATATCTTCATTTAAAAACTAGACAGAATCATTCTCAGAAACTACTTGGTGATGTGTGCGTTCAACTCACACAGTTTCACATTTCTTTTCATAGAGCAGTTTGGAAACACTCTGTTTGTTAAGTTTGGAAGAGGATATTTGGACCACTTTGAGGCCTTCGTTGGAAAAGGGAATTCTCAGTATACTGCTAGACAGATGAATTCCCAGTAACTTCTTTGTGTTGTGTGTATTCACCTCACAGAGTTAAACCTTCCTTTAGACAGAGCAGTTTGGAAACAATCTTATTGTGGAATTTGCAACTGGACATTTCAAGCGATTTGAGGGAAATTGTAGTCAAGGAAATATCTTCGTTTAAAAACTACACAGAATTATTCTCAGAAACTACTTCATGATGTGTGCGTTCAACTCACAGAGTTTAACCTTCCTTTTCATAGAGCAGTTTGGAAACACGCTGTTTTTTAGGTTTGCAAGGGGATATTTAGACCTCTTTGAGGCCTTCGTTGGAAACGGGATTTCTTTTATAAAGCTAGACAGATGAATTCTCAATAACTTCTTTGTGTTGTGTGTATTCAACTCACGGAGTTGAACTTTCCTTTAGACAGAGCAGATTTGAAACACTCCTTTGTGGATTTCACAAGTGGGGAATTCAAGCGATTTGAGGCCAATTAAAGTAAATGAAATATCTTCGTTTAAAAACTAGACAGAATCATTCTCAGAAAGTACTTGGTGATGTGTGCGTTCAACTCACAGAGTTTCACATTTCTTTTCATAGAGCAGTTTGGAAACACTCTGTTTGTTAAGTTTGGAAGAGGATATTTGGACCACGTTGAGGCCTTCGTTGGAAACGGGATTTCTCAGTATACTGCTAGACAGATGAATTCCCAGTAACTTCTTTGTGTTGTGTGTATTCACCTCAAAGAGTTAAACCTTCCTTCAGACAGAGCAGTTTGGAAACAATCTTTTTGTGGAATTTGCAACTGGACATTTCAAGCGATTTGAGGGAAACTGTAGTCAAGGAAATATCTTCGTTTAAAAACTACACAGAATTATTCTCAGAAACTACTTCATGATGTGTGGGTTCAACTCACAGAGTTTAACCTTTCTTTTCATAGAGCAGTTTGGAAACACTCTGTTTGTTAGGTTTGCAAGGGGATATTTAGACCTCTTTGAGGCCTTCGTTGGAAACGGGATTTCTTTTATAAAGCTAGACAGATGAATTCTCAATAACTTCTTTGTGTTGTGTGTATTCAACTCACGGAGTTGAACTTTCCTTTAGACAGAGCAGATTTGAAACACTCCTTTGTGGATTTCACAAGTGGGAAATTCAAGCGATTTGAGGCCAATTATAGTAAAGGAAATATCTTCGTTTAAAACTAGACAGAATCATTCTCAGAAAGTACTTGGTGATGTGTGCGTTCAACTCACACAGTTTCACATTTCTTTTCATAGAGCAGTTTGGAAACACTCTGTTTGTTAAGTTTGGAAGAGGATATTTGGACCACTTTGAGGCCTTCATTGGAAACGGGATTTCTCAGTATACTGCTAGACAGATGAATTCCCAGTACCTTCTTTGTGTTGTGTGTATTCACCTCACAGAGTTAAACCTTCCTTTAGACAGAGCAGTTTGGAAACAATCTTTTTGTGGAATTTGCAACTGGACATTTCAAGCGATTTGAGGGAAATTGTAGTCAAGGAAATATCTTCGTTTAAAAACTACACAGAATTATTCTCAGAAACTACTTCATGATGTGTGCATTCAACTCACAGAGTTTAACCTTTCTTTTCATATAGCAGTTTGGAAACACTCTGTTTGTTAGGTTTGCAAGGGGTTATTTAGACCTCTTTGAGGCCTTCGTTGGAAACGGGATTTCTTTTATAAAGCTAGAAAGATGAATTCTCAATAACTTCTTTGTGTTGTGTGTATTCAACTCACGGAGTTGAACTTTCCTTTAGACAGAGCAGATTTGAAAGACTCCTTTGTGGATTTCACAAGTGGAGAATTCAAGCGATTTGAGGCCAATTGTAGTAAAGGAAATATCTTCGTTTAAAAACTAGACAGAATCATTCTCAGAAACTACTTTGTGATGTGTGCGTTCAACTCACAGAGTTTCACCCCTCTTTTCATAGAGCAGTTTGGAAACACGCTGTTTGTTAAGTTTGGAAGAGGATATTTGGACCACGTTGAGGCCTTCGTTGGAAACGGGATTTCTCAGTATACTGCTAGACAGATGAATTCCCAGTAACTTCTTTGTGTTGTGTGTATTCACTTCACAGAGTTAAACCTTCCTTTAGACAGAGCAGTTTGGAAGCACTCTTTTTGTTTAATTAGCAACTGGACATTTCAAGCGATTTGAGGAAAATTGTAGTCAAGGAAATATCTTCGTTTAAAAACTAGACAGAATCATTCTCAGAAACTACTTGGTGATGTGTGCGTTCAACTCACACAGTTTCACATTTCTTTTCATAGAGCAGTTTGGAAACACTCTGTTTGTTAAGTTTGGAAGAGGATATTTGGACCACTTTGAGGCCTTCGTTGGAAAAGGGAATTCTCAGTATACTGCTAGACAGATGAATTCCCAGTAACTTCTTTGTGTTGTGTGTATTCACCTCACAGAGTTAAACCTTCCTTTAGACAGAGCAGTTTGGAAACAATCTTTTTGTGGAATTTGCAACTGGACATTTCAAGCGATTTGAGGGAAATTGTAGTCAAGGAAATATCTTCGTTTAAAAACTACACAGAATTACTCTCAGAAACCACTTCATGATGTGTGCGCCCAACTCACAGAGTTTAACCTTTCTTTTCATAGAGCAGTTTGGAAACACACTGTTTGTTAGGTTTGCAAGGGGATATTTAGTCCTCTTTGAGGCCTTCGTTGGAAACGGGATTTCTTTTATAAAGCTAGACAGATGAATTCTCAATAACTTCTTTGTGTTGTGTGTATTCAACTCACGGAGTTGAACTTTCCTTTAGACAGAGCAGATTCGAAACACTCCTTTGTGGATTTCACAAGTGGGAAATTCAAGCGATTTGAGGCCAATTATAGTAAAGGAAATATCTTCGTTTAAAAACTAGACAGAATCATTCTCAGAAAGTACTTGGTGATGTGTGCGTTCAACTCACAGAGTTTCACATTTCTTTTCATAGAGCAGTTTGGAAACACTCTGTTTGTTAAGTTTGGAAGAGGATATTTGGACCACTTTGAGGCCTTCGTTGGAAACGGGATTTCTCAGTATACTGCTAGACAGATGAATTCCCAGTAACTTCTTTGTGTTGTGTGTATTCACCTCACAGAATTAAACCTTCCTTTAGACAGAGCAGTTTGGAAACAATGTTTTTGTGGAATTTGCAACTGGACATTTCAAGCGATTTGAGGGAAATTGTAGTCAAGGAAATATCTTCGTTTAAAAACTACACAGAATTATTCTCAGAAACTACTTCATGATGTGTGCGTTCAACTCACAGAGTTTAACCTTTCTTTTCATAGAGCAGTTTGGAAACACTCTGTTTGTTAGGTTTGCAAGGGGATATTTAGACCTCTTTGAGGCCTTCGTTGGAAACGGGATTTCTTTTATAAAGCTAGACAGATGAATTCTCAATAACTTCTTTGTGTTGTGTGTATTCAACTCACGGAGTTGAACTTTCCTTTAGACAGAGCAGATTTGAAACACTCCTTTGTGGATTTCACAAGTGGGAAATTCAAGCGATTTGAGGCCAATTATAGTAAAGGAAATATCTTCGTTTAAAAACTAGACAGAATCATTCTCAGAAAGTACTTGGTGATGTGTGCGTTCAACTCACACAGTTTCACATTTCTTTTCATAGAGCAGTTTGGAAACACTCTGTTTGTTAAGTTTGGAAGAGGATATTTGGACCACTTTGAGGCCTTCGTTGGAAACGGGATTTCTCAGTATACTGCTAGACAGATGAATTCCCAGTACCTTCTTTGTGTTGTGTGTATTCACCTCACAGAGTTAAACCTTCCTTTAGACAGAGCAGTTTGGAAACAATCTTTTTGTGGAATTTGCAACTGGACATTTCAAGCGATTTGAGGGAAATTGTAGTCAAGGAAATATCTTCGTTTAAAAACTACACAGAATTATTCTCAGAAACTACTTCATGATGTGTGCATTCAACTCACAGAGTTTAACCTTTCTTTTCATATAGCAGTTTGGAAACACTCTGTTTGTTAGGTTTGCAAGGGGTTATTTAGACCTCTTTGAGGCCTTCGTTGGAAACGGGATTTCTTTTATAAAGCTAGAAAGATGAATTCTCAATAACTTCTTTGTGTTGTGTGTATTCAACTCACGGAGTTGAACTTTCCTTTAGAAAGAGCAGATTTGAAACACTCCTTTGTGGATTTCACAAGTGGAGAATTCAAGCGATTTGAGGCCAATTGTAGTAAAGGAAATATCTTCGTTTAAAAACTAGACAGAATCATTCTCAGAAACTACTTTGTGATGTGTGCGTTCAACTCACAGAGTTTCACCCCTCTTTTCATAGAGCAGTTTGGAAACACGCTGTTTGTTAAGTTTGGAAGAGGATATTTGGACCACGTTGAGGCCTTCGTTGGAAACGGGATTTCTCAGTATACTGCTAGACAGATGAATTCCCAGTAACTTCTTTGTGTTGTGTGTATTCGCTTCACAGAGTTAAACCTTCCTTTAGACAGAGCAGTTTGGAAGCACTCTTTTTGTTTAATTAGCAACTGGACATTTCAAGCGATTTGAGGAAAATTGTAGTCAAGGAAATATCTTCGTTTAAAAACTAGACAGAATCATTATCAGAAACTACTTGGTGATGTGTGCGTTCAACTCACACAGTTTCACATTTCTTTTCATAGAGCAGTTTGGAAACACTCTGTTTGTTAAGTTTGGAAGAGGATATTTGGACCACTTTGAGGCCTTCGTTGGAAAAAGGAATTCTCAGTATACTGCTAGACAGATGAATTCCCAGTAACTTCTTTGTGTTGTGTGTATTCACCTCACAGAGTTAAACCTTCCTTTAGACAGAGCAGTTTGGAAACAATCTTTTTGTGGAATTTGCAACTGGACATTTCAAGCGATTTGAGGGAAATTGTAGTCAAGGAAATATCTTCGTTTAAAAACTACACAGAATTATTCTCAGAAACTACTTCATGATGTGTGCGTTCAACTCACAGAGTTTAACCTTCCTTTTCATAGAGCAGTTTGGAAACACGCTGTTTTTTAGGTTTGCAAGGGGATATTTAGACCTCTTTGAGGCCTTCGTTGGAAACGGGATTTCTTTTATAAAGCTAGACAGATGAATTCTCAATAACTTCTTTGTGTTGTGTGTATTCAACTCACGGAGTTGAACTTTCCTTTAGACAGAGCAGATTTGAAACACTCCTTTGTGGATTTCACAAGTGGGGAATTCAAGCGATTTGAGGCCAATTAAAGTAAATGAAATATCTTCGTTTAAAAACTAGACAGAATCATTCTCAGAAAGTACTTGGTGATGTGTGCGTTCAACTCACAGAGTTTCACATTTCTTTTCATAGAGCAGTTTGGAAACACTCTGTTTGTTAAGTTTGGAAGAGGATATTTGGACCACGTTGAGGCCTTCGTTGGAAACGGGATTTCTCAGTATACTGCTAGACAGATGAATTCCCAGTAACTTCTTTGTGTTGTGTGTATTCACCTCAAAGAGTTAAACCTTCCTTCAGACAGAGCAGTTTGGAAACAATCTTTTTGTGGAATTTGCAACTGGACATTTCAAGCGATTTGAGGGAAACTGTAGTCAAGGAAATATCTTCGTTTAAAAACTACACAGAATTATTCTCAGAAACTACTTCATGATGTGTGGGTTCAACTCACAGAGTTTAACCTTTCTTTTCATAGAGCAGTTTGGAAACACTCTGTTTGTTAGGTTTGCAAGGGGATATTTAGACCTCTTTGAGGCCTTCGTTGGAAACGGGATTTCTTTTATAAAGCTAGACAGATGAATTCTCAATAACTTCTTTGTGTTGTGTGTATTCAACTCACGGAGTTGAACTTTCCTTTAGACAGAGCAGATTTGAAACACTCCTTTGTGGATTTCACAAGTGGGAAATTCAAGCGATTTGAGGCCAATTATAGTAAAGGAAATATCTTCGTTTAAAAACTAGACAGAATCATTCTCAGAAAGTACTTGGTGATGTGTGCGTTCAACTCACACAGTTTCACATTTCTTTTCATAGAGCAGTTTGGAAACACTCTGTTTGTTAAGTTTGGAAGAGGATATTTGGACCACTTTGAGGCCTTCGTTGGAAACGGGATTTCTCAGTATACTGCTAGACAGATGAATTCCCAGTACCTTCTTTGTGTTGTGTGTATTCACCTCACAGAGTTAAACCTTCCTTTAGACAGAGCAGTTTGGAAACAATCTTTTTGTGGAATTTGCAACTGGACATTTCAAGCGATTTGAGGGAAATTGTAGTCAAGGAAATATCTTCGTTTAAAAACTACACAGAATTATTCTCAGAAACTACTTCATGATGTGTGCATTCAACTCACAGAGTTTAACCTTTCTTTTCATATAGCAGTTTGGAAACACTCTGTTTGTTAGGTTTGCAAGGGGTTATTTAGACCTCTTTGAGGCCTTCGTTGGAAACGGGATTTCTTTTATAAAGCTAGAAAGATGAATTCTCAATAACTTCTTTGTGTTGTGTGTATTCAACTCACGGAGTTGAACTTTCCTTTAGAAAGAGCAGATTTGAAACACTGCTTTGTGGATTTCACAAGTGGAGAATTCAAGCGATTTGAGGCCAATTGTAGTAAAGGAAATATCTTCGTTTAAAAACTAGACAGAATCATTCTCAGAAACTACTTTGTGATGTGTGCGTTCAACTCACAGAGTTTCACCCCTCTTTTCATAGAGCAGTTTGGAAACACGCTGTTTGTTAAGTTTGGAAGAGGATATTTGGACCACGTTGAGGCCTTCGTTGGAAACGGGATTTCTCAGTATACTGCTAGACAGATGAATTCCCAGTAACTTCTTTGTGTTGTGTGTATTCACTTCACAGAGTTAAACCTTCCTTTAGACAGAGCAGTTTGGAAGCACTCTTTTTGTTTAATTAGCAACTGGACATTTCAAGCGATTTGAGGAAAATTGTAGTCAAGGAAATATCTTCGTTTAAAAACTAGACAGAATCATTCTCAGAAACTACTTGGTGATGTGTGCGTTCAACTCACACAGTTTCACATTTCTTTTCATAGAGCAGTTTGGAAACACTCTGTTTGTTAAGTTTGGAAGAGGATATTTGGACCACTTTGAGGCCTTCGTTGGAAAAGGGAATTCTCAGTATACTGCTAGACAGATGAATTCCCAGTAACTTCTTTGTGTTGTGTGTATTCACCTCACAGAGTTAAACCTTCCTTTAGACAGAGCAGTTTGGAAAAAATCTTTTTGTGGAATTTGCAACTGGACATTTCAAGCGATTTGAGGGAAATTGTAGTCAAGGAAATATCTTCGTTTAAAAACTACACAGAATTACTCTCAGAAACTACTTCATGATGTGTGCGCCCAACTCACAGAGTTTAACCTTTCTTTTCATAGAGCAGTTTGGAAACACACTGTTTGTTAGGTTTGCAAGGGGATATTTAGTCCTCTTTGAGGCCTTCGTTGGAAACGGGATTTCTTTTATAAAGCTAGACAGATGAATTCTCAATAACTTCTTTGTGTTGTGTGTATTCAACTCACGGAGTTGAACTTTCCTTTAGACAGAGCAGATTCGAAACACTCCTTTGTGGATTTCACAAGTGGGAAATTCAAGCGATTTGAGGCCAATTATAGTAAAGGAAATATCTTCGTTTAAAAACTAGACAGAATCATTCTCAGAAAGTACTTGGTGATGTGTGCGTTCAACTCACAGAGTTTCACATTTCTTTTCATAGAGCAGTTTGGAAACACTCTGTTTGTTAAGTTTGGAAGAGGATATTTGGACCACTTTGAGGCCTTCGTTGGAAACGGGATTTCTCAGTATACTGCTAGACAGATGAATTCCCAGTAACTTCTTTGTGTTGTGTGTATTCACCTCACAGAATTAAACCTTCCTTTAGACAGAGCAGTTTGGAAACAATGTTTTTGTGGAATTTGCAACTGGACATTTCAAGCGATTTGAGGGAAATTGTAGTCAAGGAAATATCTTCGTTTAAAAACTACACAGAATTATTCTCAGAAACTACTTCATGATGTGTGCGTTCAACTCACAGAGTTTAACCTTTCTTTTCATAGAGCAGTTTGGAAACACTCTGTTTGTTAGGTTTGCAAGGGGATATTTAGACCTCTTTGAGGCCTTCGTTGGAAACGGGATTTCGTTTCTAAAGCTAGACAGATGAATTCCCAATAACTTCTTTGTGTTGTGTGTATTCAACTCACGGAGTTGAACTTTCCTTTAGAGAGAGCAGATTTGAAACACTCCTTTGTGGATTTCACAAGTGGAGAATTCAAGCGATTTGAGGCCAATTGTAGTAAAGGAAATATCTTCGTTTAAAAACTAGACAGAATCATTCTCAGAAACTACTTTGTGATGTGTGCGTTCAACTCACAGAGTTTCACCTTTCTTTTCATAGAGCAGTTGGGAAACACTCTGTTTGTTAAGTTTGGAAGAGGATATTTGGACCACGTTGAGGCCTTCGTTGGAAACGGGATTTCTCAGTATACTGCTAGACAGATGAATTCCCAGTAACTTCTTTGTGTTGTGTGTATTCAATTCACAGAGTTAAACCTTCATTTAGACAGAGCAGTTTGGAAACACTCTTTTTGTTTAATTTGCAACTGGACATTTTAAGCGATTTGAGGAAAATTGTAGTCAAGGAAATATCTTCGTTTAAAAACTAGACAGAATAATTCTCACAAACTACTTGGTGATGTGTGCGTTCAACTCACAGAGTTTCACATTTCTTTTCATAGAGCAGTTTGGGAACACTCTGTTTGTTAAGTTTGGAAGAGGATATTTGGACCACTTTGAGGCCTTCGTTGGAAACGGTATTTCTCAGTATACTGCTAGACAGATGAATTCCCAGTAACTTCTTTGTGTTGTGTGTATTCACCTCACAGAGTTAAACCTTCCTTTAGACAGAGCAGTTTGGAAACAATCTTTTTGTGGAATTTGCAACTGGACATTTCAAGGGATTTGAGGGAAATTGTAGTCAAGGAAATATCTTCGTTTAAAAACTACACAGAATTATTCTCAGAAACTACTTCATGATGTGTGCGTTCAACTCACAGAGTTTAACCTTTCTTTTCATAGAGCAGTTTGGAAACACTCTGTTTGTTAGGTTTGCAAGGGGATATTTAGACCTCTTTGAGGCCTTCGTTGGAAACGGGATTTCTTTTATAAAGCTAGACAGATGAATTCTCAATAACTTCTTTGTGTTGTGTGTATTCAACTCACGGAGTTGAACTTTCCTTTAGACAGAGCAGATTTGAAACACTCCTTTGTGGATTTCACAAGTGGGAAATTCAAGCGATTTGAGGCCAATTATAGTAAAGGAAATATCTTCGTTTAAAAACTAGACAGAATCATTCTCAGAAAGTACTTGGTGATGTGTGCGTTCAACTCACACAGTTTCACATTTCTTTTCATAGAGCAGTTTGGAAACACTCTGTTTGTTAAGTTTGGAAGAGGATATTTGGACCACTTTGAGGCCTTCGTTGGAAACGGGATTTCTCAGTATACTGCTAGACAGATGAATTCCCAGTACCTTCTTTGTGTTGTGTGTATTCACCTCACAGAGTTAAACCTTCCTTTAGACAGAGCAGTTTGGAAACAATCTTTTTGTGGAATTTGCAACTGGACATTTCAAGCGATTTGAGGGAAATTGTAGTCAAGGAAATATCTTCGTTTAAAAACTACACAGAATTATTCTCAGAAACTACTTCATGATGTGTGCATTCAACTCACAGAGTTTAACCTTTCTTTTCATATAGCAGTTTGGAAACACTCTGTTTGTTAGGTTTGCAAGGGGTTATTTAGACCTCTTTGAGGCCTTCGTTGGAAACGGGATTTCTTTTATAAAGCTAGAAAGATGAATTCTCAATAACTTCTTTGTGTTGTGTGTATTCAACTCACGGAGTTGAACTTTCCTTTAGAAAGAGCAGATTTGAAACACTCCTTTGTGGATTTCACAAGTGGAGAATTCAAGCGATTTGAGGCCAATTGTAGTAAAGGAAATATCTTCGTTTAAAAACTAGACAGAATCATTCTCAGAAACTACTTTGTGATGTGTGCGTTCAACTCACAGAGTTTCACCTCTCTTTTCATAGAGCAGTTTGGAAACACGCTGTTTGTTAAGTTTGGAAGAGGATATTTGGACCACGTTGAGGCCTTCGTTGGAAACGGGATTTCTCAGTATACTGCTAGACAGATGAATTCCCAGTAACTTCTTTGTGTTGTGTGTATTCACTTCACAGAGTTAAACCTTCCTTTAGACAGAGCAGTTTGGAAGCACTCTTTTTGTTTAATTAGCAACTGGACATTTCAAGCGATTTGAGGAAAATTGTAGTCAAGGAAATATCTTCGTTTAAAAACTAGACAGAATCATTCTCAGAAACTACTTGGTGATGTGTGCGTTCAACTCACACAGTTTCACATTTCTTTTCATAGAGCAGTTTGGAAACACTCTGTTTGTTAAGTTTGGAAGAGGATATTTGGACCACTTTGAGGCCTTCGTTGGAAAAGGGAATTCTCAGTATACTGCTAGACAGATGAATTCCCAGTAACTTCTTTGTGTTGTGTGTATTCACCTCACAGAGTTAAACCTTCCTTTAGACAGAGCAGTTTGGAAACAATCTTTTTGTGGAATTTGCAACTGGACATTTCAAGCGATTTGAGGGAAATTGTAGTCAAGGAAATATCTTCGTTTAAAAACTACACAGAATTACTCTCAGAAACTACTTCATGATGTGTGCGCCCAACTCACAGAGTTTAACCTTTCTTTTCATAGAGCAGTTTGGAAACACACTGTTTGTTAGGTTTGCAAGGGGATATTTAGTCCTCTTTGAGGCCTTCGTTGGAAACGGGATTTCTTTTATAAAGCTAGACAGATGAATTCTCAATAACTTCTTTGTGTTGTGTGTATTCAACTCACGGAGTTGAACTTTCCTTTAGACAGAGCAGATTCGAAACACTCCTTTGTGGATTTCACAAGTGGGAAATTCAAGCGATTTGAGGCCAATTATAGTAAACGAAATATCTTCGTTTAAAAACTAGACAGAATCATTCTCAGAAAGTACTTGGTGATGTGTGCGTTCAACTCACAGAGTTTCACATTTCTTTTCATAGAGCAGTTTGGAAACACTCTGTTTGTTAAGTTTGGAAGAGGATATTTGGACCACTTTGAGGCCTTCGTTGGAAACGGGATTTCTCAGTATACTGCTAGACAGATGAATTCCCAGTAACTTCTTTGTGTTGTGTGTATTCACCTCACAGAGTTAAACCTTCCTTTAGACAGAGCAGTTTGGAAACAATGTTTTTGTGGAATTTGCAACTGGACATTTCAAGCGATTTGAGGGAAATTGTAGTCAAGGAAATATCTTCGTTTAAAAACTACACAGAATTATTCTCAGAAACTACTTCATGATGTGTGCGTTCAACTCACAGAGTTTAACCTTTCTTTTCATAGAGCAGTTTGGAAACACTCTGTTTGTTAGGTTTGCAAGGGGATATTTAGACCTCTTTGAGGCCTTCGTTGGAAACGGGATTTCGTTTCTAAAGCTAGACAGATGAATTCTCAATAACTTCTTTGTGTTGTGTGTATTCAACTCACGGAGTTGAACTTTCCTTTAGAGAGAGCAGATTTGAAACACTCCTTTGTGGATTTCACAAGTGGAGAATTCAAGCGATTTGAGGCCAATTGTAGTAAAGGAAATATCTTCGTTTAAAAACTAGACAGAATCATTCTCAGAAACTACTTTGTGATGTGTGCGTTCAACTCACAGAGTTTCACCTTTCTTTTCATAGAGCAGTTTGGAAACACTCTGTTTGTTAAGTTTGGAAGAGGATATTTGGACCACGTTGAGGCCTTCGTTGGAAACGGGATTTCTCAGTATACTGCTAGACAGATGAATTCCCAGTAACTTCTTTGTGTTGTGTGTATTCACTTCACAGAGTTAAACCTTCCTTTAGACAGAGCAGTTTGGAAGCACTCTTTTTGTTTAATTTGCAACTGGACATTTCAAGCGATTTGAGGAAAATTGTAGTCAAGGAAATATCTTCGTTTAAAAACTAGACAGAATCATTCTCAGGAACTACTTGGTGATGTGTGCGTTCAACTCACACAGTTTCACATTTCTTTTCATAGAGCATTTTGGAAACACTCTGTTTGTTAAGTTTGGAAGAGGATATTTGGACCACTTTGAGGCCTTCGTTGGAAACGGGATTTCTCAGTATACTGCTAGACAGATGAATTCCCAGTAACTTCTTTGTGTTGTGTGTATTCACCTCACAGAGTTAAACATTCCCTTAGACAGAGCAGTTTGGAAACAATCTTTTTGTGGAATTTGCAACTGGACATTTCAAGTGATTTGAGGGAAATTGTAGTCGAGGAAATATCTTCGTTTAAAAACTACACAGAATTATTCTCAGAAACTACTTCATGATGTGTGCGTTCAACTCACAGAGTTTAACCTTTCTTTTCATAGAGCAGTTTGGAAACACTCTGTTTGTTAGGTTTGCAAGAGGATATTTAGACCTCTTTGGGGCCTTCGTTGGAAACGGGATTTCTTTTATAAAGCTAGACAGATGAATTCTCAATAACTTCTTTGTGTTGTGTGTATTCAACTCACGGAGTTGAACTTTCCTTTAGACAGAGCAGATTTGAAACACTCCTTTGTGGATTTCACAAGTGGAGAATTCAAGCGATTTGAGGCCAATTGTAGTAAAGGAAATATCTTCGTTTAAAAACTAGACAGAATCATTCTCAGAAACTACTTGGTGATGTGTGCGTTCAACTCACAGAGTTTCACATTTCTTTTCATAGAGCAGTTTGGAAACACTCTGTTTGTTAAGTTTGGAAGAGGATATTTGGACCACTTTGAGGCCTTCGTTGGAAACGGGATTTCTCAGTATACTGCTAGACAGATGAATTCCCAGTAACTTCTTTGTGTTGTGTGTATTCACCTCACAGAGTTAAACCTTCCTTTAGACAGAGCAGTTTGGAAACAATCTTTTTGTGGAATTTGCAACTGGACATTTCAAGCGATTTGAGGGAAATTGTAGTCAAGGAAATATCTTCGTTTAAAAACTACACAGAATTATTCTCAGAAACTACTTCATGATGTGTGCGTTCAACTCACAGAGTTTAACCTTTCTTTTCATAGAGCAGTTTGGAAACACTCTGTTTGTTAGGTTTGCAAGGGGATATTTAGCCCTCTTTGAGGCCTTCGTTGGAAACGGGATTTCTTTTATAAAGCTAGACAGATGAATTCTCAATAACTTCTTTGTGTTGTGTGTATTCAACTCACGGAGTTGAACTTTCCTTTAGACAGAGCAGATTTGAAACACTCCTTTGTGGATTTCACAAGTGGAGAATTCAAGCGATTTGAGGCCAATTGTAGTAAAGGAAATATCTTCGTTTAAAAACTAGACAGAATCATTCTCAGAAACTACTTTGTGATGTGTGCGTTCAACTCACAGAGTTTCACATTTCTTTTCATAGAGCAGTTTGGAAACACGCTGTTTGTTAAGTTTCGAAGAGGATATTTGGACCACGTTGAGGCCTTCGTTGGAAACGGGATTTCTCAGTATACTGCTAGACAGATGAATTCCCAGTAACTTCTTTGTGTTGTGTGTATTCACTTCACAGAGTTAAACCTTCCTTTAGACAGAGCAGTTTGGAAGCACTCTATTTGTTTAATTAGCAACTGGACATTTCAAGCGATTTGAGGAAAATTGTAGTCAAGGAAATATCTTCGTTTAAAAACTAGACAGAATCATTCTCAGGAACTACTTGGTGATGTGTGCGTTCAACTCACACAGTTTCACATTTCTTTTCATAGAGCAGTTTGGAAACACTCTGTTTGTTAAGTTTGGAAGAGGATATTTGGACCACTTTGAGGCCTTCGTTGGAAACGGGATTTCTCAGTATACTGCTAGACAGATGAATTCCCAGTAACTTCTTTGTGTTGTGTGTATTCACCTCACAGAGTTAAACCTTCCTTTAGACAGAGCAGTTTGGAAACAATCTTTTTGTGGAATTTGCAACTGGACATTTCAAGCGATTTGAGGGAAATTGTAGTCAAGGAAATATCTTCGTTTAAAAACTACACAGAATTATTCTCAGAAACTACTTCATGATGTGTGCGTTCAACTCACAGAGTTTAACCTTTCTTTTCATAGAGCAGTTTGGAAACACTCTGTTTGTTAGGTTTGCAAGGGGATATTTAGACCTCTTTGAGGCCTTCGTTGGAAACGGGATTTCTTTTATAAAGCTAGACAGATGAATTCTCAATAACTTCTTTGTGTTGTGTGTATTCAACTCACGGAGTTGAACTTTCCTTTAGACAGAGCAGATTTCAAACACTCCTTTGTGGATTTCACAAGTGGAGAATTCAAGCGATTTGAGGCCAATTGTAGTAAAGGAAATATCTTCGTTTAAAAACTAGACAGAATCATTCTCAGAAACTACTTTGTGATGTGTGCGTTCAACTCACAGAGTTTCACCTCTCTTTTCATAGAGCAGTTTGGAAACACGCTGTTTGTTAAGTTTGGAAGAGGATATTTGGACCACGTTGAGGCCTTCGTTGGAAACGGGATTTCTCAGTATACTGCTAGACAGATGAATTCCCAGTAACTTCTTTGTGTTGTGTGTATTCACTTCACAGAGTTAAACCTTCCTTTAGACAGAGCAGTTTGGAAGCACTCTTTTTGTTTAATTAGCAACTGGACATTTCAAGCGATTTGAGGAAAATTGTAGTCAAGGAAATATCTTCGTTTAAAAACTAGACAGAATCATTCTCAGAAACTACTTGGTGATGTGTGCGTTCAACTCACACAGTTTCACATTTCTTTTCATAGAGCAGTTTGGAAACACTCTGTTTGTTAAGTTTGGAAGAGGATATTTGGACCACTTTGAGGCCTTCGTTGGAAAAGGGAATTCTCAGTATACTGCTAGACAGATGAATTCCCAGTAACTTCTTTGTGTTGTGTGTATTCACCTCACAGAGTTAAACCTTCCTTTAGACAGAGCAGTTTGGAAACAATCTTTTTGTGGAATTTGCAACTGGACATTTCAAGCGATTTGAGGGAAATTGTAGTCAAGGAAATATCTTCGTTTAAAAACTACACAGAATTACTCTCAGAAACTACTTCATGATGTGTGCGCCCAACTCACAGAGTTTAACCTTTCTTTTCATAGAGCAGTTTGGAAACACACTGTTTGTTAGGTTTGCAAGGGGATATTTAGTCCTCTTTGAGGCCTTCGTTGGAAACGGGATTTCTTTTATAAAGCTAGACAGATGAATTCTCAATAACTTCTTTGTGTTGTGTGTATTCAACTCACGGAGTTGAACTTTCCTTTAGACAGAGCAGATTCGAAACACTCCTTTGTGGATTTCACAAGTGGGAAATTCAAGCGATTTGAGGCCAATTATAGTAAACGAAATATCTTCGTTTAAAAACTAGACAGAATCATTCTCAGAAAGTACTTGGTGATGTGTGCGTTCAACTCACAGAGTTTCACATTTCTTTTCATAGAGCAGTTTGGAAACACTCTGTTTGTTAAGTTTGGAAGAGGATATTTGGACCACTTTGAGGCCTTCGTTGGAAACGGGATTTCTCAGTATACTGCTAGACAGATGAATTCCCAGTAACTTCTTTGTGTTGTGTGTATTCACCTCACAGAGTTAAACCTTCCTTTAGACAGAGCAGTTTGGAAACAATGTTTTTGTGGAATTTGCAACTGGACATTTCAAGCGATTTGAGGGAAATTGTAGTCAAGGAAATATCTTCGTTTAAAAACTACACAGAATTATTCTCAGAAACTACTTCATGATGTGTGCGTTCAACTCACAGAGTTTAACCTTTCTTTTCATAGAGCAGTTTGGAAACACTCTGTTTGTTAGGTTTGCAAGGGGATATTTAGACCTCTTTGAGGCCTTCGTTGGAAACGGGATTTCGTTTCTAAAGCTAGACAGATGAATTCTCAATAACTTCTTTGTGTTGTGTGTATTCAACTCACGGAGTTGAACTTTCCTTTAGAGAGAGCAGATTTGAAACACTCCTTTGTGGATTTCACAAGTGGAGAATTCAAGCGATTTGAGGCCAATTGTAGTAAAGGAAATATCTTCGTTTAAAAACTAGACAGAATCATTCTCAGAAACTACTTTGTGATGTGTGCGTTCAACTCACAGAGTTTCACCTTTCTTTTCATAGAGCAGTTTGGAAACACTCTGTTTGTTAAGTTTGGAAGAGGATATTTGGACCACGTTGAGGCCTTCGTTGGAAACGGGATTTCTCAGTATACTGCTAGACAGATGAATTCCCAGTAACTTCTTTGTGTTGTGTGTATTCACTTCACAGAGTTAAACCTTCCTTTAGACAGAGCAGTTTGGAAGCACTCTTTTTGTTTAATTTGCAACTGGACATTTCAAGCGATTTGAGGAAAATTGTAGTCAAGGAAATATCTTCGTTTAAAAACTAGACAGAATCATTCTCAGGAACTACTTGGTGATGTGTGCGTTCAACTCACACAGTTTCACATTTCTTTTCATAGAGCATTTTGGAAACACTCTGTTTGTTAAGTTTGGAAGAGGATATTTGGACCACTTTGAGGCCTTCGTTGGAAACGGGATTTCTCAGTATACTGCTAGACAGATGAATTCCCAGTAACTTCTTTGTGTTGTGTGTATTCACCTCACAGAGTTAAACATTCCCTTAGACAGAGCAGTTTGGAAACAATCTTTTTGTGGAATTTGCAACTGGACATTTCAAGTGATTTGAGGGAAATTGTAGTCGAGGAAATATCTTCGTTTAAAAACTACACAGAATTATTCTCAGAAACTACTTCATGATGTGTGCGTTCAACTCACAGAGTTTAACCTTTCTTTTCATAGAGCAGTTTGGAAACACTCTGTTTGTTAGGTTTGCAAGAGGATATTTAGACCTCTTTGGGGCCTTCGTTGGAAACGGGATTTCTTTTATAAAGCTAGACAGATGAATTCTCAATAACTTCTTTGTGTTGTGTGTATTCAACTCACGGAGTTGAACTTTCCTTTAGACAGAGCAGATTTGAAACACTCCTTTGTGGATTTCACAAGTGGAGAATTCAAGCGATTTGAGGCCAATTGTAGTAAAGGAAATATCTTCGTTTAAAAACTAGACAGAATCATTCTCAGAAACTACTTGGTGATGTGTGCGTTCAACTCACAGAGTTTCACATTTCTTTTCATAGAGCAGTTTGGAAACACTCTGTTTGTTAAGTTTGGAAGAGGATATTTGGACCACTTTGAGGCCTTCGTTGGAAACGGGATTTCTCAGTATACTGCTAGACAGATGAATTCCCAGTAACTTCTTTGTGTTGTGTGTATTCACCTCACAGAGTTAAACCTTCCTTTAGACAGAGCAGTTTGGAAACAATCTTTTTGTGGAATTTGCAACTGGACATTTCAAGCGATTTGAGGGAAATTGTAGTCAAGGAAATATCTTCGTTTAAAAACTACACAGAATTATTCTCAGAAACTACTTCATGATGTGTGCGTTCAACTCACAGAGTTTAACCTTTCTTTTCATAGAGCAGTTTGGAAACACTCTGTTTGTTAGGTTTGCAAGGGGATATTTAGCCCTCTTTGAGGCCTTCGTTGGAAACGGGATTTCTTTTATAAAGCTAGACAGATGAATTCTCAATAACTTCTTTGTGTTGTGTGTATTCAACTCACGGAGTTGAACTTTCCTTTAGACAGAGCAGATTTGAAACACTCCTTTGTGGATTTCACAAGTGGAGAATTCAAGCGATTTGAGGCCAATTGTAGTAAAGGAAATATCTTCGTTTAAAAACTAGACAGAATCATTCTCAGAAACTACTTTGTGATGTGTGCGTTCAACTCACAGAGTTTCACATTTCTTTTCATAGAGCAGTTTGGAAACACGCTGTTTGTTAAGTTTCGAAGAGGATATTTGGACCACGTTGAGGCCTTCGTTGGAAACGGGATTTCTCAGTATACTGCTAGACAGATGAATTCCCAGTAACTTCTTTGTGTTGTGTGTATTCACTTCACAGAGTTAAACCTTCCTTTAGACAGAGCAGTTTGGAAGCACTCTTTTTGTTTAATTAGCAACTGGACATTTCAAGCGATTTGAGGAAAATTGTAGTCAAGGAAATATCTTCGTTTAAAAACTAGACAGAATCATTCTCAGGAACTACTTGGTGATGTGTGCGTTCAACTCACAGAGTTTCACATTTCTTTTCATAGAGCAGTTTGGAAACACTCTGTTTGTTAAGTTTGGAAGAGGATATTTGGACCACTTTGAGGCCTTCGTTGGAAACGGGATTTCTCAGTATACTGCTAGACAGATGAATTCCCAGTAACTTCTTTGTGTTGTGTATTCACCTCACAGAGTTAAACCTTCCTTTAGACAGAGCAGTTTGGAAACAATCTTTTTCTGGAATTTGCAACTGGACATTTCAAGCGATTTGAGGGAAATTGTAGTCAAGGAAATATCTTCGTTTAAAAACTACACAGAATTATTCTCAGAAACTACTTCATGATGTGTGCGTTCAACTCACAGAGTTTAACCTTTCTTTTCATAGAGCAGTTTGGAAACACTCTGTTTGTTAGGTTTGCAAGGGGATATTTAGACCTCTTTGAGGCCTTCGTTGGAAACGGGATTTCTTTTATAAAGCTAGACAGATGAATTCTCAATAACTTCTTTGTGTTGTGTGTATTCAACTCACGGAGTTGAACTTTCCTTTAGACAGAGCAGATTTCAAACACTCCTTTGTGGATTTCACAAGTGGAGAATTCAAGCGATTTGAGGCCAATTGTAGTAAAGGAAATATCTTCGTTTAAAAACTAGACAGAATCATTCTCAGAAACTACTTTGTGATGTGTGCGTTCAACTCACAGAGTTTCACCTTTCTTTTCATAGAGCAGTTTGGAAACACTCTGTTTGTTAAGTTTCGAAGAGGATATTTGGACCACGTTGAGGCCTTCGTTGGAAACGGGATTTCTCAGTATACTGCTAGACAGATGAATTCCCAGTAACTTCTTTGTGTTGTGTGTATTCACTTCACAGAGTTAAACCTTCCTTTAGACAGAGCAGTTTGGAAGCACTCTTTTTGTTTAATTTGCAACTGGACATTTCAAGCGATTTGAGGAAAATTGTAGTCAAGGAAATATCTTCGTTTAAAAACTAGACAGAATCATTCTCAGGAACTACTTGGTGATGTGTGCATTCAACTCACACAGTTTCACATTTCTTTTCATAGAGCAGTTTGGAAACACTCTGTTTGTTAAGTTTGGAAGAGGATATTTGGACCACATTGAGGCCTTCGTTGGAAAAGGGAATTCTCAGTATACTGCTAGACAGATGAATTCCCAGTAACTTCTTTGTGTTGTGTGTATTCACCTCACAGAGTTAAACCTTCCTTTAGACAGAGCAGTTTGGAAACAATCTTTTTGTGGAATTTGCAACTGGACATTTCAAGCGATTTGAGGGAAATTGTAGTCAAGGAAATATCTTCGTTTAAAAACTACACAGAATTATTCTCAGAAACTACTTCATGATGTGTGCGTTCAACTCACAGAGTTTAAACTTTCTTTTCATAGAGCAGTTTGGAAACACTCTGTTTGTTAGGTTTGCAAGGGGATATTTAGACCTCTTTGAGGCCTTCGTTGGAAACGGGATTTCTTTAATAAAGCTAGACAGATGAATTCTCAATAACTTCTTTGTGTTGTGTGTATTCAACTCACGGAGTTGAACTTTCCTTTAGACAGAGCAGATTTGAAACACTCCTTTGTGGATTTCACAAGTGGAGAATTCAAGCGATTTGAGGCCAATTGTAGTAAAGGAAATATCTTCGTTTAAAAACTAGACAGAATCATTCTCAGAAACTACTTGGTGATGTGTGCGTTCAACTCACAGAGTTTCACATTTCTTTTCATAGAGCAGTTTGGAAACACTCTGTTTGTTAAGTTTGGAAGAGGATATTTGGACCACTTTGAGGCCTTCGTTGGAAACGGGATTTCTCAGTATACTGCTAGACAGATGAATTCCCAGTAACTTCTTTGTGTTGTGTGTATTCACCTCACTGAGTTAAACCTTCCTTTAGACAGAGCAGTTTGGAAACAATCTTTTTGTGGAATTTGCAACTGGACATTTCAAGCGATTTGAGGGAAATTGTAGTCAAGGAAATATCTTCGTTTAAAAACTACACAGAATTATTCTCAGAAACTACTTCATGATGTGTGCGTTCAACTCACAGAGTTTAACCTTTCTTTTCATAGAGCAGTTTGGAAACACTCTGTTTGTTAGGTTTGCAAGGGGATATTTAGCCCTCTTTGAGGCCTTCGTTGGAAACGGGATTTCTTTTATAAAGCTAGACAGATGAATTCTCAATAACTTCTTTGTGTTGTGTGTATTCAACACACGGAGTTGAACTTTCCTTTAGACAGAGCAGATTTGAAACACTCCTTTGTGGATTTCACAAGTGGAGAATTCAAGCGATTTGAGGGCAATTGTAGTAAAGGAAATATCTTCGTTTAAAAACTAGACAGAATCATTCTCAGAAACTACTTTGTGATGTGTGCGTTCAACTCACAGAGTTTCACCTTTCTTTTCATAGAGCAGTTTGGAAACACTCTGTTTGTTAAGTTTGGCAGAGGATATTTGGACCACGTTGAGGCCTTCGTTGGAAACGGGATTTCTCAGTATACTGCTAGACAGATGAATTCCCAGGAACTTCTTTGTGTTGTGTGTATTCACTTCACAGAGTTAAACCTTCCTTTAGACAGAGCAGTTTGGAAGCACTCTTTTTGTTTAATTTGCAACTGGACATTTCAAGCGATTTGAGGAAAATTGTAGTCAAGGAAATATCTTCGTTTAAAAACTAGACAGAATCATTCTCAGAAACTACTTGGTGATGTGTGCGTTCAACTCACACAGTTTCACATTTCTTTTCATAGAACAGTTTGGAAACACTCTGTTTGTTAAGTTTGGAAGAGGATATTTGGACCACTTTGAGGCCTTCGTTGGAAAAGGGAATTCGCAGTATACTGCTAGACAGATGAATTCCCAGTAACTTCTTTGTGTTGTGTGTATTCACCTCACAGAGTTAAACCTTCCTTTAGACAGAGCAGTTTGGACACAATCTTTTTGTGGAATTTGCAACTGGACATTTCAAGCGATTTGAGGGAAATTGTAGACAAGGAAATATCTTCGTTTAAAAACTACACAGAATTATTCTCAGAAACTACTTCATGATGTGTGTGTTCAACTCACAGAGTTTAACCTTTCTTTTCATAGAGCAGTTTGGAAACACGCTGTTTGTTAGGTTTGCAAGGGGATATTTAGACCTCTTTGAGGCCTTCGTTGGAAACGGGATTTCTTTTATAAAGCTAGACAGATGAATTCTCAATAACTTCTTTGTGGTGTGTGTATTCAACTCACGGAGTTGAACTTTCCTTTAGACAGAGCAGATTTGAAACACTCCTTTGTGGATTTCACAAGTGGGGAATTCAAGCGATTTGAGGCCAATTGTAGTAAAGGAAATATCTTCGTTTAAAAACTAGACAGAATCATTCTCAGAAACTACTTGGTGATGTGTGCGTTCCACTCACAGAGTTTCACCTTTCTTTTCATAGAGCAGTTTGGAAACACTCTGTTTGTTAAGTTTGGAAGAGGATATTTGGACCACTTTGAGGCCTTCGTTGGAAACGGGATTTCTCAGTATACTGCTAGACAGATGAATTCCCAGTAACTTCTTTGTGTTGTGTGTATTCACCTCACAGAGTTAAACCTTCTTTTAGACAGAGCAGTTTGGAAACAATCTTTTTGTGGAATTTGCAACTGGACATTTCAAGCGATTTGAGGGAAATTGTAGTCAAGGAAATATCTTCGTTCAAAAACTACACAGAATTATTCTCAGAAACTACTTCATGATGTGTGCGTTTAACTCACAGAATTTAACCTTTCTTTTCATAGAGCACTTTGGAAACCCTCTGTTTGTTAGGTTTGCAAGGGGATATTTAGACCTCTTTGAGGCCTTCGTTGGAAACGGGATTTCTTTTATAAAGCTAGACAGATGAATTCTCAATAACTTCTTTGTGTTGTGTGTATTCAACTCACGGAGTTGAACTTTCCTTTAGACAGAGCAGATTTGAAAGACTCCTTTGTGGATTTCACAAGTGGAGAATTCAAGCGATTTGAGGCCAATTGTAGTAAAGGAAATATCTTCGTTTAAAAACTAGACAGAATCATTCTCAGAAACTACTTTGTGATGTGTGCGTTCAACTCACAGAGTTTCACCTTTCTTTTCATAGAGCAGTTTGGAAACACTCTGTTTGTTAAGTTTGGAAGAGGATATTTGAACCATGTTGAGGCCTTCGTTGGAAACGGGATTTCTCAGTATACTGCTAGACAGATGAATTCCCAGTAACTTCTTTGTGTTGTGTGTATTCACTTCACAGAGTGAAACCTTCCTTTAGACAGAGCAGTTTGGAAACACTCTTTTTGTTTAATTTGCAACTGGACATTTCAAACGATTTGAGGAAAATTGTAGTCAAGGAAATATCTTCGTTTAAAAACTAGACAGAATCATTCTCCGAAACTACTTGGTGATGTGTGCGTTCAACTCACAGAGTTTCACCTTTCTTTTCATAGAGCAGTTTGGAAACACTCTGTTTGTTAAGTTTGGAAGAGGATATTTGGACCACTTTGAGGCCTTCGTTGGAAACGGGATTTCTCAGTATACTGCTAGACAGATGAATTCCCAGTAACTCCTTGTGTTGTGTGTATTCACCTCACAGAGTTAAACCTTCCTTTAGACAGAGCAGTTTGGAAACAATCTTTTTGTGGAATTTGCAACTGGACATTTCAAGCGATTTGAGGGAAATTGTAGTCAAGGAAATATCTTCGTTTAAAAACTACACAGAATTATTCTCAGAAACTACTTCATGATGTGTGCGTTCAACTCACAGAGTTTAACATTTCTTTTCATAGAGCAGTTTGGAAACCCTCTGTTTGTTAGGTTTGTAAGGGGATATTTAGACCTCTTTGAGGCCTTCGTTGGAAACGGGATTTCTTTTATAAAGCTAGACAGATGAATTCTCAATAACTTCTTTGTGTTGTGTGTATTCAACTCACGGAGTTGAACTTTCCTTTAGACAGAGCAGATTTGAAACACTCCTTTGTGGATTTCACAAGTGGGGAATTCAAGCGATTTGAGGCCAATTAAAGTAAATGAAATATCTTCGTTTAAAAACTAGACAGAATCATTCTCAGAAAGTACTTGGTGATGTGTGCGTTCAACTCACAGAGTTTCACATTTCTTTTCATAGAGCAGTTTGGAAACACTCTGTTTGTTAAGTTTGGAAGAGGATATTTGGACCACGTTGAGGCCTTCGTTGGAAACGGGATTTCTCAGTATACTGCTAGACAGATGAATTCCCAGTAACTTCTTTGTGTTGTGTGTATTCACCTCAAAGAGTTAAACCTTCCTTCAGACAGAGCAGTTTGGAAACAATCTTTTTGTGGAATTTGCAACTGGACATTTCAAGCGATTTGAGGGAAACTGTAGTCAAGGAAATATCTTCGTTTAAAAACTACACAGAATTATTCTCAGAAACTACTTCATGATGTGTGGGTTCAACTCACAGAGTTTAACCTTTCTTTTCATAGAGCAGTTTGGAAACACTCTGTTTGTTAGGTTTGCAAGGGGATATTTAGACCTCTTTGAGGCCTTCGTTGGAAACGGGATTTCTTTTATAAAGCTAGACAGATGAATTCTCAATAACTTCTTTGTGTTGTGTGTATTCAACTCACGGAGTTGAACTTTCCTTTAGACAGAGCAGATTTGAAACACTCCTTTGTGGATTTCACAAGTGGGAAATTCAAGCGATTTGAGGCCAATTATAGTAAAGGAAATATCTTCGTTTAAAACTAGACAGAATCATTCTCAGAAAGTACTTGGTGATGTGTGCGTTCAACTCACACAGTTTCACATTTCTTTTCATAGAGCAGTTTGGAAACACTCTGTTTGTTAAGTTTGGAAGAGGATATTTGGACCACTTTGAGGCCTTCGTTGGAAACGGGATTTCTCAGTATACTGCTAGACAGATGAATTCCCAGTACCTTCTTTGTGTTGTGTGTATTCACCTCACAGAGTTAAACCTTCCTTTAGACAGAGCAGTTTGGAAACAATCTTTTTGTGGAATTTGCAACTGGACATTTCAAGCGATTTGAGGGAAATTGTAGTCAAGGAAATATCTTCGTTTAAAAACTACACAGAATTATTCTCAGAAACTACTTCATGATGTGTGCATTCAACTCACAGAGTTTAACCTTTCTTTTCATATAGCAGTTTGGAAACACTCTGTTTGTTAGGTTTGCAAGGGGTTATTTAGACCTCTTTGAGGCCTTCGTTGGAAACGGGATTTCTTTTATAAAGCTAGAAAGATGAATTCTCAATAACTTCTTTGTGTTGTGTGTATTCAACTCACGGAGTTGAACTTTCCTTTAGACAGAGCAGATTTGAAAGACTCCTTTGTGGATTTCACAAGTGGAGAATTCAAGCGATTTGAGGCCAATTGTAGTAAAGGAAATATCTTCGTTTAAAAACTAGACAGAATCATTCTCAGAAACTACTTTGTGATGTGTGCGTTCAACTCACAGAGTTTCACCCCTCTTTTCATAGAGCAGTTTGGAAACACGCTGTTTGTTAAGTTTGGAAGAGGATATTTGGACCACGTTGAGGCCTTCGTTGGAAACGGGATTTCTCAGTATACTGCTAGACAGATGAATTCCCAGTAACTTCTTTGTGTTGTGTGTATTCACTTCACAGAGTTAAACCTTCCTTTAGACAGAGCAGTTTGGAAGCACTCTTTTTGTTTAATTTGCAACTGGACATTTCAAGCGATTTGAGGAAAATTGTAGTCAAGGAAATATCTTCATTTAAAAACTAGACAGAATCATTCTCAGAAACTACTTGGTGATGTGTGCGTTCAACTCACACAGTTTCACATTTCTTTTCATAGAGCAGTTTGGAAACACTCTGTTTGTTAAGTTTGGAAGAGGATATTTGGACCACTTTGAGGCCTTCGTTGGAAAAGGGAATTCTCAGTATACTGCTAGACAGATGAATTCCCAGTAACTTCTTTGTGTTGTGTGTATTCACCTCACAGAGTTAAACCTTCCTTTAGACAGAGCAGTTTGGAAACAATCTTATTGTGGAATTTGCAACTGGACATTTCAAGCGATTTGAGGGAAATTGTAGTCAAGGAAATATCTTCGTTTAAAAACTACACAGAATTATTCTCAGAAACTACTTCATGATGTGTGCGTTCAACTCACAGAGTTTAACCTTCCTTTTCATAGAGCAGTTTGGAAACACGCTGTTTTTTAGGTTTGCAAGGGGATATTTAGACCTCTTTGAGGCCTTCGTTGGAAACGGGATTTCTTTTATAAAGCTAGACAGATGAATTCTCAATAACTTCTTTGTGTTGTGTGTATTCAACTCACGGAGTTGAACTTTCCTTTAGACAGAGCAGATTTGAAACACTCCTTTGTGGATTTCACAAGTGGGGAATTCAAGCGATTTGAGGCCAATTAAAGTAAATGAAATATCTTCGTTTAAAAACTAGACAGAATCATTCTCAGAAACTACTTGGTGATGTGTGCGTTCAACTCACACAGTTTCACATTTCTTTTCATAGAGCAGTTTGGAAACACTCTGTTTGTTAAGTTTGGAAGAGGATATTTGGACCACGTTGAGGCCTTCGTTGGAAACGGGATTTCTCAGTATACTGCTAGACAGATGAATTCCCAGTAACTTCTTTGTGTTGTGTGTATTCACCTCAAAGAGTTAAACCTTCCTTCAGACAGAGCAGTTTGGAAACAATCTTTTTGTGGAATTTGCAACTGGACATTTCAAGCGATTTGAGGGAAACTGTAGTCAAGGAAATATCTTCGTTTAAAAACTACACAGAATTATTCTCAGAAACTACTTCATGATGTGTGGGTTCAACTCACAGAGTTTAACCTTTCTTTTCATAGAGCAGTTTGGAAACACTCTGTTTGTTAGGTTTGCAAGGGGATATTTAGCCCTCTTTGAGGCCTTCGTTGGAAACGGGATTTCTTTTATAAAGCTAGACAGATGAATTCTCAATAACTTCTTTGTGTTGTGTGTATTCAACACACGGAGTTGAACTTTCCTTTAGACAGAGCAGATTTGAAACACTCCTTTGTGGATTTCACAAGTGGAGAATTCAAGCGATTTGAGGGCAATTGTAGTAAAGGAAATATCTTCGTTTAAAAACTAGACAGAATCATTCTCAGAAACTACTTTGTGATGTGTGCGTTCAACTCACAGAGTTTCACCTTTCTTTTCATAGAGCAGTTTGGAAACACTCTGTTTGTTAAGTTTGGAAGAGGATATTTGGACCACGTTGAGGCCTTCGTTGGAAACGGGATTTCTCAGTATACTGCTAGACAGATGAATTCCCAGGAACTTCTTTGTGTTGTGTGTATTCACTTCACAGAGTTAAACCTTCCTTTAGACAGAGCAGTTTGGAAGCACTCTTTTTGTTTAATTTGCAACTGGACATTTCAAGCGATTTGAGGAAAATTGTAGTCAAGGAAATATCTTCGTTTAAAAACTAGACAGAATCATTCTCAGAAACTACTTGGTGATGTGTGCGTTCAACTCACACAGTTTCACATTTCTTTTCATAGAACAGTTTGGAAACACTCTGTTTGTTAAGTTTGGAAGAGGATATTTGGACCACTTTGAGGCCTTCGTTGGAAAAGGGAATTCGCAGTATACTGCTAGACAGATGAATTCCCAGTAACTTCTTTGTGTTGTGTGTATTCACCTCACAGAGTTAAACCTTCCTTTAGACAGAGCAGTTTGGACACAATCTTTTTGTGGAATTTGCAACTGGACATTTCAAGCGATTTGAGGGAAATTGTAGACAAGGAAATATCTTCGTTTAAAAACTACACAGAATTATTCTCAGAAACTACTTCATGATGTGTGTGTTCAACTCACAGAGTTTAACCTTTCTTTTCATAGAGCAGTTTGGAAACACGCTGTTTGTTAGGTTTGCAAGGGGATATTTAGACCTCTTTGAGGCCTTCGTTGGAAACGGGATTTCTTTTATAAAGCTAGACAGATGAATTCTCAATAACTTCTTTGTGGTGTGTGTATTCAACTCACGGAGTTGAACTTTCCTTTAGACAGAGCAGATTTGAAACACTCCTTTGTGGATTTCACAAGTGGGGAATTCAAGCGATTTGAGGCCAATTGTAGTAAAGGAAATATCTTCGTTTAAAAACTAGACAGAATCATTCTCAGAAACTACTTGGTGATGTGTGCGTTCCACTCACAGAGTTTCACCTTTCTTTTCATAGAGCAGTTTGGAAACACTCTGTTTGTTAAGTTTGGAAGAGGATATTTGGACCACTTTGAGGCCTTCGTTGGAAACGGGATTTCTCAGTATACTGCTAGACAGATGAATTCCCAGTAACTTCTTTGTGTTGTGTGTATTCACCTCACAGAGTTAAACCTTCTTTTAGACAGAGCAGTTTGGAAACAATCTTTTTGTGGAATTTGCAACTGGACATTTCAAGCGATTTGAGGGAAATTGTAGTCAAGGAAATATCTTCGTTCAAAAACTACACAGAATTATTCTCAGAAACTACTTCATGATGTGTGCGTTTAACTCACAGAATTTAACCTTTCTTTTCATAGAGCACTTTGGAAACCCTCTGTTTGTTAGGTTTGCAAGGGGATATTTAGACCTCTTTGAGGCCTTCGTTGGAAACGGGATTTCTTTTATAAAGCTAGACAGATGAATTCTCAATAACTTCTTTGTGTTGTGTGTATTCAACTCACGGAGTTGAACTTTCCTTTAGACAGAGCAGATTTGAAAGACTCCTTTGTGGATTTCACAAGTGGAGAATTCAAGCGATTTGAGGCCAATTGTAGTAAAGGAAATATCTTCGTTTAAAAACTAGACAGAATCATTCTCAGAAACTACTTTGTGATGTGTGCGTTCAACTCACAGAGTTTCACCTTTCTTTTCATAGAGCAGTTTGGAAACACTCTGTTTGTTAAGTTTGGAAGAGGATATTTGAACCATGTTGAGGCCTTCGTTGGAAACGGGATTTCTCAGTATACTGCTAGACAGATGAATTCCCAGTAACTTCTTTGTGTTGTGTGTATTCACTTCACAGAGTGAAACCTTCCTTTAGACCGAGCAGTTTGGAAACACTCTTTTTGTTTAATTTGCAACTGGACATTTCAAACGATTTGAGGAAAATTGTAGTCAAGGAAATATCTTCGTTTAAAAACTAGACAGAATCATTCTCCGAAACTACTTGGTGATGTGTGCGTTCAACTCACAGAGTTTCACCTTTCTTTTCATAGAGCAGTTTGGAAACACTCTGTTTGTTAAGTTTGGAAGAGGATATTTGGACCACTTTGAGGCCTTCGTTGGAAACGGGATTTCTCAGTATACTGCTAGACAGATGAATTCCCAGTAACTCCTTGTGTTGTGTGTATTCACCTCACAGAGTTAAACCTTCCTTTAGACAGAGCAGTTTGGAAACAATCTTTTTGTGGAATTTGCAACTGGACATTTCAAGCGATTTGAGGGAAATTGTAGTCAAGGAAATATCTTCGTTTAAAAACTACACAGAATTATTCTCAGAAACTACTTCATGATGTGTGCGTTCAACTCACAGAGTTTAACATTTCTTTTCATAGAGCAGTTTGGAAACCCTCTGTTTGTTAGGTTTGTAAGGGGATATTTAGACCTCTTTGAGGCCTTCGTTGGAAACGGGATTTCTTTTATAAAGCTAGACAGATGAATTCTCAATAACTTCTTTGTGTTGTGTGTATTCAACTCACGGAGTTGAACTTTCCTTTAGACAGAGCAGATTTGAAACACTCCTTTGTGGATTTCACAAGTGGGGAATTCAAGCGATTTGAGGCCAATTAAAGTAAATGAAATATCTTCGTTTAAAAACTAGACAGAATCATTCTCAGAAAGTACTTGGTGATGTGTGCGTTCAACTCACAGAGTTTCACATTTCTTTTCATAGAGCAGTTTGGAAACACTCTGTTTGTTAAGTTTGGAAGAGGATATTTGGACCACGTTGAGGCCTTCGTTGGAAACGGGATTTCTCAGTATACTGCTAGACAGATGAATTCCCAGTAACTTCTTTGTGTTGTGTGTATTCACCTCAAAGAGTTAAACCTTCCTTCAGACAGAGCAGTTTGGAAACAATCTTTTTGTGGAATTTGCAACTGGACATTTCAAGCGATTTGAGGGAAACTGTAGTCAAGGAAATATCTTCGTTTAAAAACTACACAGAATTATTCTCAGAAACTACTTCATGATGTGTGGGTTCAACTCACAGAGTTTAACCTTTCTTTTCATAGAGCAGTTTGGAAACACTCTGTTTGTTAGGTTTGCAAGGGGATATTTAGACCTCTTTGAGGCCTTCGTTGGAAACGGGATTTCTTTTATAAAGCTAGACAGATGAATTCTCAATAACTTCTTTGTGTTGTGTGTATTCAACTCACGGAGTTGAACTTTCCTTTAGACAGAGCAGATTTGAAACACTCCTTTGTGGATTTCACAAGTGGGAAATTCAAGCGATTTGAGGCCAATTATAGTAAAGGAAATATCTTCGTTTAAAACTAGACAGAATCATTCTCAGAAAGTACTTGGTGATGTGTGCGTTCAACTCACACAGTTTCACATTTCTTTTCATAGAGCAGTTTGGAAACACTCTGTTTGTTAAGTTTGGAAGAGGATATTTGGACCACTTTGAGGCCTTCGTTGGAAACGGGATTTCTCAGTATACTGCTAGACAGATGAATTCCCAGTACCTTCTTTGTGTTGTGTGTATTCACCTCACAGAGTTAAACCTTCCTTTAGACAGAGCAGTTTGGAAACAATCTTTTTGTGGAATTTGCAACTGGACATTTCAAGCGATTTGAGGGAAATTGTAGTCAAGGAAATATCTTCGTTTAAAAACTACACAGAATTATTCTCAGAAACTACTTCATGATGTGTGCATTCAACTCACAGAGTTTAACCTTTCTTTTCATATAGCAGTTTGGAAACACTCTGTTTGTTAGGTTTGCAAGGGGTTATTTAGACCTCTTTGAGGCCTTGGTTGGAAACGGGATTTCTTTTATAAAGCTAGAAAGATGAATTCTCAATAACTTCTTTGTGTTGTGTGTATTCAACTCACGGAGTTGAACTTTCCTTTAGACAGAGCAGATTTGAAAGACTCCTTTGTGGATTTCACAAGTGGAGAATTCAAGCGATTTGAGGCCAATTGTAGTAAAGGAAATATCTTCGTTTAAAAACTAGACAGAATCATTCTCAGAAACTACTTTGTGATGTGTGCGTTCAACTCACAGAGTTTCACCCCTCTTTTCATAGAGCAGTTTGGAAACACGCTGTTTGTTAAGTTTGGAAGAGGATATTTGGACCACGTTGAGGCCTTCGTTGGAAACGGGATTTCTCAGTATACTGCTAGACAGATGAATTCCCAGTAACTTCTTTGTGTTGTGTGTATTCACTTCACAGAGTTAAACCTTCCTTTAGACAGAGCAGTTTGGAAGCACTCTTTTTGTTTAATTTGCAACTGGACATTTCAAGCGATTTGAGGAAAATTGTAGTCAAGGAAATATCTTCATTTAAAAACTAGACAGAATCATTCTCAGAAACTACTTGGTGATGTGTGCGTTCAACTCACACAGTTTCACATTTCTTTTCATAGAGCAGTTTGGAAACACTCTGTTTGTTAAGTTTGGAAGAGGATATTTGGACCACTTTGAGGCCTTCGTTGGAAAAGGGAATTCTCAGTATACTGCTAGACAGATGAATTCCCAGTAACTTCTTTGTGTTGTGTGTATTCACCTCACAGAGTTAAACCTTCCTTTAGACAGAGCAGTTTGGAAACAATCTTATTGTGGAATTTGCAACTGGACATTTCAAGCGATTTGAGGGAAATTGTAGTCAAGGAAATATCTTCGTTTAAAAACTACACAGAATTATTCTCAGAAACTACTTCATGATGTGTGCGTTCAACTCACAGAGTTTAACCTTCCTTTTCATAGAGCAGTTTGGAAACACGCTGTTTTTTAGGTTTGCAAGGGGATATTTAGACCTCTTTGAGGCCTTCGTTGGAAACGGGATTTCTTTTATAAAGCTAGACAGATGAATTCTCAATAACTTCTTTGTGTTGTGTGTATTCAACTCACGGAGTTGAACTTTCCTTTAGACAGAGCAGATTTGAAACACTCCTTTGTGGATTTCACAAGTGGGGAATTCAAGCGATTTGAGGCCAATTAAAGTAAATGAAATATCTTCGTTTAAAAACTAGACAGAATCATTCTCAGAAAGTACTTGGTGATGTGTGCGTTCAACTCACAGAGTTTCACATTTCTTTTCATAGAGCAGTTTGGAAACACTCTGTTTGTTAAGTTTGGAAGAGGATATTTGGACCACGTTGAGGCCTTCGTTGGAAACGGGATTTCTCAGTATACTGCTAGACAGATGAATTCCCAGTAACTTCTTTGTGTTGTGTGTATTCACCTCAAAGAGTTAAACCTTCCTTCAGACAGAGCAGTTTGGAAACAATCTTTTTGTGGAATTTGCAACTGGACATTTCAAGCGATTTGAGGGAAACTGTAGTCAAGGAAATATCTTCGTTTAAAAACTACACAGAATTATTCTCAGAAACTACTTCATGATGTGTGGGTTCAACTCACAGAGTTTAACCTTTCTTTTCATAGAGCAGTTTGGAAACACTCTGTTTGTTAGGTTTGCAAGGGGATATTTAGACCTCTTTGAGGCCTTCGTTGGAAACGGGATTTCTTTTATAAAGCTAGACAGATGAATTCTCAATAACTTCTTTGTGTTGTGTGTATTCAACTCACGGAGTTGAACTTTCCTTTAGACAGAGCAGATTTGAAACACTCCTTTGTGGATTTCACAAGTGGGAAATTCAAGCGATTTGAGGCCAATTATAGTAAAGGAAATATCTTCGTTTAAAACTAGACAGAATCATTCTCAGAAAGTACTTGGTGATGTGTGCGTTCAACTCACACAGTTTCACATTTCTTTTCATAGAGCAGTTTGGAAACACTCTGTTTGTTAAGTTTGGAAGAGGATATTTGGACCACTTTGAGGCCTTCGTTGGAAACGGGATTTCTCAGTATACTGCTAGACAGATGAATTCCCAGTACCTTCTTTGTGTTGTGTGTATTCACCTCACAGAGTTAAACCTTCCTTTAGACAGAGCAGTTTGGAAACAATCTTTTTGTGGAATTTGCAACTGGACATTTCAAGCGATTTGAGGGAAATTGTAGTCAAGGAAATATCTTCGTTTAAAAACTACACAGAATTATTCTCAGAAACTACTTCATGATGTGTGCATTCAACTCACAGAGTTTAACCTTTCTTTTCATATAGCAGTTTGGAAACACTCTGTTTGTTAGGTTTGCAAGGGGTTATTTAGACCTCTTTGAGGCCTTCGTTGGAAACGGGATTTCTTTTATAAAGCTAGAAAGATGAATTCTCAATAACTTCTTTGTGTTGTGTGTATTCAACTCACGGAGTTGAACTTTCCTTTAGACAGAGCAGATTTGAAAGACTCCTTTGTGGATTTCACAAGTGGAGAATTCAAGCGATTTGAGGCCAATTGTAGTAAAGGAAATATCTTCGTTTAAAAACTAGACAGAATCATTCTCAGAAACTACTTTGTGATGTGTGCGTTCAACTCACAGAGTTTCACCCCTCTTTTCATAGAGCAGTTTGGAAACACGCTGTTTGTTAAGTTTGGAAGAGGATATTTGGACCACGTTGAGGCCTTCGTTGGAAACGGGATTTCTCAGTATACTGCTAGACAGATGAATTCCCAGTAACTTCTTTGTGTTGTGTGTATTCACTTCACAGAGTTAAACCTTCCTTTAGACAGAGCAGTTTGGAAGCACTCTTTTTGTTTAATTAGCAACTGGACATTTCAAGCGATTTGAGGAAAATTGTAGTCAAGGAAATATCTTCGTTTAAAAACTAGACAGAATCATTCTCAGAAACTACTTGGTGATGTGTGCGTTCAACTCACACAGTTTCACATTTCTTTTCATAGAGCAGTTTGGAAACACTCTGTTTGTTAAGTTTGGAAGAGGATATTTGGACCACTTTGAGGCCTTCGTTGGAAAAGGGAATTCTCAGTATACTGCTAGACAGATGAATTCCCAGTAACTTCTTTGTGTTGTGTGTATTCACCTCACAGAGTTAAACCTTCCTTTAGACAGAGCAGTTTGGAAACAATCTTTTTGTGGAATTTGCAACTGGACATTTCAAGCGATTTGAGGGAAATTGTAGTCAAGGAAATATCTTCGTTTAAAAACTACACAGGATTACTCTCAGAAACTACTTCATGATGTGTGCGCCCAACTCACAGAGTTTAACCTTTCTTTTCATAGAGCAGTTTGGAAACACACTGTTTGTTAGGTTTGCAAGGGGATATTTAGTCCTCTTTGAGGCCTTCGTTGGAAACGGGATTTCTTTTATAAAGCTAGACAGATGAATTCTCAATAACTTCTTTGTGTTGTGTGTATTCAACTCACGGAGTTGAACTTTCCTTTAGACAGAGCAGATTCGAAACACTCCTTTGTGGATTTCACAAGTGGGAAATTCAAGCGATTTGAGGCCAATTATAGTAAAGGAAATATCTTCGTTTAAAAACTAGACAGAATCATTCTCAGAAAGTACTTGGTGATGTGTGCGTTCAACTCACAGAGTTTCACATTTCTTTTCATAGAGCAGTTTGGAAACACTCTGTTTGTTAAGTTTGGAAGAGGATATTTGGACCACTTTGAGGCCTTCGTTGGAAACGGGATTTCTCAGTATACTGCTAGACAGATGAATTCCCAGTAACTTCTTTGTGTTGTGTGTATTCACCTCACAGAATTAAACCTTCCTTTAGACAGAGCAGTTTGGAAACAATGTTTTTGTGGAATTTGCAACTGGACATTTCAAGCGATTTGAGGGAAATTGTAGTCAAGGAAATATCTTCGTTTAAAAACTACACAGAATTATTCTCAGAAACTACTTCATGATGTGTGCGTTCAACTCACAGAGTTTAACCTTTCTTTTCATAGAGCAGTTTGGAAACACTCTGTTTGTTAGGTTTGCAAGGGGATATTTAGACCTCTTTGAGGCCTTCGTTGGAAACGGGATTTCTTTTATAAAGCTAGACAGATGAATTCTCAATAACTTCTTTGTGTTGTGTGTATTCAACTCACGGAGTTGAACTTTCCTTTAGACAGAGCAGATTTGAAACACTCCTTTGTGGATTTCACAAGTGGGAAATTCAAGCGATTTGAGGCCAATTATAGTAAAGGAAATATCTTCGTTTAAAAACTAGACAGAATCATTCTCAGAAAGTACTTGGTGATGTGTGCGTTCAACTCACACAGTTTCACATTTCTTTTCATAGAGCAGTTTGGAAACATTCTGTTTGTTAAGTTTGGAAGAGGATATTTGGACCACTTTGAGGCCTTCGTTGGAAACGGGATTTCTCAGTATACTGCTAGACAGATGAATTCCCAGTACCTTCTTTGTGTTGTGTGTATTCACCTCACAGAGTTAAACCTTCCTTTAGACAGAGCAGTTTGGAAACAATCTTTTTGTGGAATTTGCAACTGGACATTTCAAGCGATTTGAGGGAAATTGTAGTCAAGGAAATATCTTCGTTTAAAAACTACACAGAATTATTCTCAGAAACTACTTCATGATGTGTGCATTCAACTCACAGAGTTTAACCTTTCTTTTCATATAGCAGTTTGGAAACACTCTGTTTGTTAGGTTTGCAAGGGGTTATTTAGACCTCTTTGAGGCCTTCGTTGGAAACGGGATTTCTTTTATAAAGCTAGAAAGATGAATTCTCAATAACTTCTTTGTGTTGTGTGTATTCAACTCACGGAGTTGAACTTTCCTTTAGAAAGAGCAGATTTGAAACACTCCTTTGTGGATTTCACAAGTGGAGAATTCAAGCGATTTGAGGCCAATTGTAGTAAAGGAAATATCTTCGTTTAAAAACTAGACAGAATCATTCTCAGAAACTACTTTGTGATGTGTGCGTTCAACTCACAGAGTTTCACCCCTCTTTTCATAGAGCAGTTTGGAAACACGCTGTTTGTTAAGTTTGGAAGAGGATATTTGGACCACGTTGAGGCCTTCGTTGGAAACGGGATTTCTCAGTATACTGCTAGACAGATGAATTCCCAGTAACTTCTTTGTGTTGTGTGTATTCGCTTCACAGAGTTAAACCTTCCTTTAGACAGAGCAGTTTGGAAGCACTCTTTTTGTTTAATTAGCAACTGGACATTTCAAGCGATTTGAGGAAAATTGTAGTCAAGGAAATATCTTCGTTTAAAAACTAGACAGAATCATTATCAGAAACTACTTGGTGATGTGTGCGTTCAACTCACACAGTTTCACATTTCTTTTCATAGAGCAGTTTGGAAACACTCTGTTTGTTAAGTTTGGAAGAGGATATTTGGACCACTTTGAGGCCTTCGTTGGAAAAGGGAATTCTCAGTATACTGCTAGACAGATGAATTCCCAGTAACTTCTTTGTGTTGTGTGTATTCACCTCACAGAGTTAAACCTTCCTTTAGACAGAGCAGTTTGGAAACAATCTTTTTGTGGAATTTGCAACTGGACATTTCAAGCGATTTGAGGGAAATTGTAGTCAAGGAAATATCTTCGTTTAAAAACTACACAGAATTATTCTCAGAAACTACTTCATGATGTGTGCGTTCAACTCACAGAGTTTAACCTTCCTTTTCATAGAGCAGTTTGGAAACACGCTGTTTTTTAGGTTTGCAAGGGGATATTTAGACCTCTTTGAGGCCTTCGTTGGAAACGGGATTTCTTTTATAAAGCTAGACAGATGAATTCTCAATAACTTCTTTGTGTTGTGTGTATTCAACTCACGGAGTTGAACTTTCCTTTAGACAGAGCAGATTTGAAACACTCCTTTGTGGATTTCACAAGTGGGGAATTCAAGCGATTTGAGGCCAATTAAAGTAAATGAAATATCTTCGTTTAAAAACTAGACAGAATCATTCTCAGAAAGTACTTGGTGATGTGTGCGTTCAACTCACAGAGTTTCACATTTCTTTTCATAGAGCAGTTTGGAAACACTCTGTTTGTTAAGTTTGGAAGAGGATATTTGGACCACGTTGAGGCCTTCGTTGGAAACGGGATTTCTCAGTATACTGCTAGACAGATGAATTCCCAGTAACTTCTTTGTGTTGTGTGTATTCACCTCAAAGAGTTAAACCTTCCTTCAGACAGAGCAGTTTGGAAACAATCTTTTTGTGGAATTTGCAACTGGACATTTCAAGCGATTTGAGGGAAACTGTAGTCAAGGAAATATCTTCGTTTAAAAACTACACAGAATTATTCTCAGAAACTACTTCATGATGTGTGGGTTCAACTCACAGAGTTTAACCTTTCTTTTCATAGAGCAGTTTGGAAACACTCTGTTTGTTAGGTTTGCAAGGGGATATTTAGACCTCTTTGAGGCCTTCGTTGGAAACGGGATTTCTTTTATAAAGCTAGACAGATGAATTCTCAATAACTTCTTTGTGTTGTGTGTATTCAACTCACGGAGTTGAACTTTCCTTTAGACAGAGCAGATTTGAAACACTCCTTTGTGGATTTCACAAGTGGGAAATTCAAGCGATTTGAGGCCAATTATAGTAAAGGAAATATCTTCGTTTAAAAACTAGACAGAATCATTCTCAGAAAGTACTTGGTGATGTGTGCGTTCAACTCACACAGTTTCACATTTCTTTTCATAGAGCAGTTTGGAAACACTCTGTTTGTTAAGTTTGGAAGAGGATATTTGGACCACTTTGAGGCCTTCGTTGGAAACGGGATTTCTCAGTATACTGCTAGACAGATGAATTCCCAGTACCTTCTTTGTGTTGTGTGTATTCACCTCACAGAGTTAAACCTTCCTTTAGACAGAGCAGTTTGGAAACAATCTTTTTGTGGAATTTGCAACTGGACATTTCAAGCGATTTGAGGGAAATTGTAGTCAAGGAAATATCTTCGTTTAAAAACTACACAGAATTATTCTCAGAAACTACTTCATGATGTGTGCATTCAACTCACAGAGTTTAACCTTTCTTTTCATATAGCAGTTTGGAAACACTCTGTTTGTTAGGTTTGCAAGGGGTTATTTAGACCTCTTTGAGGCCTTCGTTGGAAACGGGATTTCTTTTATAAAGCTAGAAAGATGAATTCTCAATAACTTCTTTGTGTTGTGTGTATTCAACTCACGGAGTTGAACTTTCCTTTAGAAAGAGCAGATTTGAAACACTGCTTTGTGGATTTCACAAGTGGAGAATTCAAGCGATTTGAGGCCAATTGTAGTAAAGGAAATATCTTCGTTTAAAAACTAGACAGAATCATTCTCAGAAACTACTTTGTGATGTGTGCGTTCAACTCACAGAGTTTCACCCCTCTTTTCATAGAGCAGTTTGGAAACACGCTGTTTGTTAAGTTTGGAAGAGGATATTTGGACCACGTTGAGGCCTTCGTTGGAAACGGGATTTCTCAGTATACTGCTAGACAGATGAATTCCCAGTAACTTCTTTGTGTTGTGTGTATTCACTTCACAGAGTTAAACCTTCCTTTAGACAGAGCAGTTTGGAAGCACTCTTTTTGTTTAATTAGCAACTGGACATTTCAAGCGATTTGAGGAAAATTGTAGTCAAGGAAATATCTTCGTTTAAAAACTAGACAGAATCATTCTCAGAAACTACTTGGTGATGTGTGCGTTCAACTCACACAGTTTCACATTTCTTTTCATAGAGCAGTTTGGAAACACTCTGTTTGTTAAGTTTGGAAGAGGATATTTGGACCACTTTGAGGCCTTCGTTGGAAAAGGGAATTCTCAGTATACTGCTAGACAGATGAATTCCCAGTAACTTCTTTGTGTTGTGTGTATTCACCTCACAGAGTTAAACCTTCCTTTAGACAGAGCAGTTTGGAAACAATCTTTTTGTGGAATTTGCAACTGGACATTTCAAGCGATTTGAGGGAAATTGTAGTCAAGGAAATATCTTCGTTTAAAAACTACACAGAATTACTCTCAGAAACTACTTCATGATGTGTGCGCCCAACTCACAGAGTTTAACCTTTCTTTTCATAGAGCAGTTTGGAAACACACTGTTTGTTAGGTTTGCAAGGGGATATTTAGTCCTCTTTGAGGCCTTCGTTGGAAACGGGATTTCTTTTATAAAGCTAGACAGATGAATTCTCAATAACTTCTTTGTGTTGTGTGTATTCAACTCACGGAGTTGAACTTTCCTTTAGACAGAGCAGATTCGAAACACTCCTTTGTGGATTTCACAAGTGGGAAATTCAAGCGATTTGAGGCCAATTATAGTAAAGGAAATATCTTCGTTTAAAAACTAGACAGAATCATTCTCAGAAAGTACTTGGTGATGTGTGCGTTCAACTCACAGAGTTTCACATTTCTTTTCATAGAGCAGTTTGGAAACACTCTGTTTGTTAAGTTTGGAAGAGGATATTTGGACCACTTTGAGGCCTTCGTTGGAAACGGGATTTCTCAGTATACTGCTAGACAGATGAATTCCCAGTAACTTCTTTGTGTTGTGTGTATTCACCTCACAGAATTAAACCTTCCTTTAGACAGAGCAGTTTGGAAACAATGTTTTTGTGGAATTTGCAACTGGACATTTCAAGCGATTTGAGGGAAATTGTAGTCAAGGAAATATCTTCGTTTAAAAACTACACAGAATTATTCTCAGAAACTACTTCATGATGTGTGCGTTCAACTCACAGAGTTTAACCTTTCTTTTCATAGAGCAGTTTGGAAACACTCTGTTTGTTAGGTTTGCAAGGGGATATTTAGACCTCTTTGAGGCCTTCGTTGGAAACGGGATTTCGTTTCTAAAGCTAGACAGATGAATTCCCAATAACTTCTTTGTGTTGTGTGTATTCAACTCACGGAGTTGAACTTTCCTTTAGAGAGAGCAGATTTGAAACACTCCTTTGTGGATTTCACAAGTGGAGAATTCAAGCGATTTGAGGCCAATTGTAGTAAAGGAAATATCTTCGTTTAAAAACTAGACAGAATCATTCTCAGAAACTACTTTGTGATGTGTGCGTTCAACTCACAGAGTTTCACCTTTCTTTTCATAGAGCAGTTGGGAAACACTCTGTTTGTTAAGTTTGGAAGAGGATATTTGGACCACGTTGAGGCCTTCGTTGGAAACGGGATTTCTCAGTATACTGCTAGACAGATGAATTCCCAGTAACTTCTTTGTGTTGTGTGTATTCAATTCACAGAGTTAAACCTTCATTTAGACAGAGCAGTTTGGAAACACTCTTTTTGTTTAATTTGCAACTGGACATTTTAAGCGATTTGAGGAAAATTGTAGTCAAGGAAATATCTTCGTTTAAAAACTAGACAGAATAATTCTCACAAACTACTTGGTGATGTGTGCGTTCAACTCACAGAGTTTCACATTTCTTTTCATAGAGCAGTTTGGGAACACTCTGTTTGTTAAGTTTGGAAGAGGATATTTGGACCACTTTGAGGCCTTCGTTGGAAACGGTATTTCTCAGTATACTGCTAGACAGATGAATTCCCAGTAACTTCTTTGTGTTGTGTGTATTCACCTCACAGAGTTAAACCTTCCTTTAGACAGAGCAGTTTGGAAACAATCTTTTTGTGGAATTTGCAACTGGACATTTCAAGGGATTTGAGGGAAATTGTAGTCAAGGAAATATCTTCGTTTAAAAACTACACAGAATTATTCTCAGAAACTACTTCATGATGTGTGCGTTCAACTCACAGAGTTTAACCTTTCTTTTCATAGAGCAGTTTGGAAACACTCTGTTTGTTAGGTTTGCAAGGGGATATTTAGACCTCTTTGAGGCCTTCGTTGGAAACGGGATTTCTTTTATAAAGCTAGACAGATGAATTCTCAATAACTTCTTTGTGTTGTGTGTATTCAACTCACGGAGTTGAACTTTCCTTTAGACAGAGCAGATTTGAAACACTCCTTTGTGGATTTCACAAGTGGGAAATTCAAGCGATTTGAGGCCAATTATAGTAAAGGAAATATCTTCGTTTAAAAACTAGACAGAATCATTCTCAGAAAGTACTTGGTGATGTGTGCGTTCAACTCACACAGTTTCACATTTCTTTTCATAGAGCAGTTTGGAAACACTCTGTTTGTTAAGTTTGGAAGAGGATATTTGGACCACTTTGAGGCCTTCGTTGGAAACGGGATTTCTCAGTATACTGCTAGACAGATGAATTCCCAGTACCTTCTTTGTGTTGTGTGTATTCACCTCACAGAGTTAAACCTTCCTTTAGACAGAGCAGTTTGGAAACAATCTTTTTGTGGAATTTGCAACTGGACATTTCAAGCGATTTGAGGGAAATTGTAGTCAAGGAAATATCTTCGTTTAAAAACTACACAGAATTATTCTCAGAAACTACTTCATGATGTGTGCATTCAACTCACAGAGTTTAACCTTTCTTTTCATATAGCAGTTTGGAAACACTCTGTTTGTTAGGTTTGCAAGGGGTTATTTAGACCTCTTTGAGGCCTTCGTTGGAAACGGGATTTCTTTTATAAAGCTAGAAAGATGAATTCTCAATAACTTCTTTGTGTTGTGTGTATTCAACTCACGGAGTTGAACTTTCCTTTAGAAAGAGCAGATTTGAAACACTCCTTTGTGGATTTCACAAGTGGAGAATTCAAGCGATTTGAGGCCAATTGTAGTAAAGGAAATATCTTCGTTTAAAAACTAGACAGAATCATTCTCAGAAACTACTTTGTGATGTGTGCGTTCAACTCACAGAGTTTCACCTCTCTTTTCATAGAGCAGTTTGGAAACACGCTGTTTGTTAAGTTTGGAATAGGATATTTGGACCACGTTGAGGCCTTCGTTGGAAACGGGATTTCTCAGTATACTGCTAGACAGATGAATTCCCAGTAACTTCTTTGTGTTGTGTGTATTCACTTCACAGAGTTAAACCTTCCTTTAGACAGAGCAGTTTGGAAGCACTCTTTTTGTTTAATTAGCAACTGGACATTTCAAGCGATTTGAGGAAAATTGTAGTCAAGGAAATATCTTCGTTTAAAAACTAGACAGAATCATTCTCAGAAACTACTTGGTGATGTGTGCGTTCAACTCACACAGTTTCACATTTCTTTTCATAGAGCAGTTTGGAAACACTCTGTTTGTTAAGTTTGGAAGAGGATATTTGGACCACTTTGAGGCCTTCGTTGGAAAAGGGAATTCTCAGTATACTGCTAGACAGATGAATTCCCAGTAACTTCTTTGTGTTGTGTGTATTCACCTCACAGAGTTAAACCTTCCTTTAGACAGAGCAGTTTGGAAACAATCTTTTTGTGGAATTTGCAACTGGACATTTCAAGCGATTTGAGGGAAATTGTAGTCAAGGAAATATCTTCGTTTAAAAACTACACAGAATTACTCTCAGAAACTACTTCATGATGTGTGCGCCCAACTCACAGAGTTTAACCTTTCTTTTCATAGAGCAGTTTGGAAACACACTGTTTGTTAGGTTTGCAAGGGGATATTTAGTCCTCTTTGAGGCCTTCGTTGGAAACGGGATTTCTTTTATAAAGCTAGACAGATGAATTCTCAATAACTTCTTTGTGTTGTGTGTATTCAACTCACGGAGTTGAACTTTCCTTTAGACAGAGCAGATTCGAAACACTCCTTTGTGGATTTCACAAGTGGGAAATTCAAGCGATTTGAGGCCAATTATAGTAAACGAAATATCTTCGTTTAAAAACTAGACAGAATCATTCTCAGAAAGTACTTGGTGATGTGTGCGTTCAACTCACAGAGTTTCACATTTCTTTTCATAGAGCAGTTTGGAAACACTCTGTTTGTTAAGTTTGGAAGAGGATATTTGGACCACTTTGAGGCCTTCGTTGGAAACGGGATTTCTCAGTATACTGCTAGACAGATGAATTCCCAGTAACTTCTTTGTGTTGTGTGTATTCACCTCACAGAGTTAAACCTTCCTTTAGACAGAGCAGTTTGGAAACAATGTTTTTGTGGAATTTGCAACTGGACATTTCAAGCGATTTGAGGGAAATTGTAGTCAAGGAAATATCTTCGTTTAAAAACTACACAGAATTATTCTCAGAAACTACTTCATGATGTGTGCGTTCAACTCACAGAGTTTAACCTTTCTTTTCATAGAGCAGTTTGGAAACACTCTGTTTGTTAGGTTTGCAAGGGGATATTTAGACCTCTTTGAGGCCTTCGTTGGAAACGGGATTTCGTTTCTAAAGCTAGACAGATGAATTCTCAATAACTTCTTTGTGTTGTGTGTATTCAACTCACGGAGTTGAACTTTCCTTTAGAGAGAGCAGATTTGAAACACTCCTTTGTGGATTTCACAAGTGGAGAATTCAAGCGATTTGAGGCCAATTGTAGTAAAGGAAATATCTTCGTTTAAAAACTAGACAGAATCATTCTCAGAAACTACTTTGTGATGTGTGCGTTCAACTCACAGAGTTTCACCTTTCTTTTCATAGAGCAGTTTGGAAACACTCTGTTTGTTAAGTTTGGAAGAGGATATTTGGACCACGTTGAGGCCTTCGTTGGAAACGGGATTTCTCAGTATACTGCTAGACAGATGAATTCCCAGTAACTTCTTTGTGTTGTGTGTATTCACTTCACAGAGTTAAACCTTCCTTTAGACAGAGCAGTTTGGAAGCACTCTTTTTGTTTAATTTGCAACTGGACATTTCAAGCGATTTGAGGAAAATTGTAGTCAAGGAAATATCTTCGTTTAAAAACTAGACAGAATCATTCTCAGGAACTACTTGGTGATGTGTGCGTTCAACTCACACAGTTTCACATTTCTTTTCATAGAGCATTTTGGAAACACTCTGTTTGTTAAGTTTGGAAGAGGATATTTGGACCACTTTGAGGCCTTCGTTGGAAACGGGATTTCTCAGTATACTGCTAGACAGATGAATTCCCAGTAACTTCTTTGTGTTGTGTGTATTCACCTCACAGAGTTAAACATTCCCTTAGACAGAGCAGTTTGGAAACAATCTTTTTGTGGAATTTGCAACTGGACATTTCAAGTGATTTGAGGGAAATTGTAGTCGAGGAAATATCTTCGTTTAAAAACTACACAGAATTATTCTCAGAAACTACTTCATGATGTGTGCGTTCAACTCACAGAGTTTAACCTTTCTTTTCATAGAGCAGTTTGGAAACACTCTGTTTGTTAGGTTTGCAAGAGGATATTTAGACCTCTTTGGGGCCTTCGTTGGAAACGGGATTTCTTTTATAAAGCTAGACAGATGAATTCTCAATAACTTCTTTGTGTTGTGTGTATTCAACTCACGGAGTTGAACTTTCCTTTAGACAGAGCAGATTTGAAACACTCGTTTGTGGATTTCACAAGTGGAGAATTCAAGCGATTTGAGGCCAATTGTAGTAAAGGAAATATCTTCGTTTAAAAACTAGACAGAATCATTCTCAGAAACTACTTGGTGATGTGTGCGTTCAACTCACAGAGTTTCACATTTCTTTTCATAGAGCAGTTTGGAAACACTCTGTTTGTTAAGTTTGGAAGAGGATATTTGGACCACTTTGAGGCCTTCGTTGGAAACGGGATTTCTCAGTATACTGCTAGACAGATGAATTCCCAGTAACTTCTTTGTGTTGTGTGTATTCACCTCACAGAGTTAAACCTTCCTTTAGACAGAGCAGTTTGGAAACAATCTTTTTGTGGAATTTGCAACTGGACATTTCAAGCGATTTGAGGGAAATTGTAGTCAAGGAAATATCTTCGTTTAAAAACTACACAGAATTATTCTCAGAAACTACTTCATGATGTGTGCGTTCAACTCACAGAGTTTAACCTTTCTTTTCATAGAGCAGTTTGGAAACACTCTGTTTGTTAGGTTTGCAAGGGGATATTTAGCCCTCTTTGAGGCCTTCGTTGGAAACGGGATTTCTTTTATAAAGCTAGACAGATGAATTCTCAATAACTTCTTTGTGTTGTGTGTATTCAACTCACGGAGTTGAACTTTCCTTTAGACAGAGCAGATTTGAAACACTCCTTTGTGGATTTCACAAGTGGAGAATTCAAGCGATTTGAGGCCAATTGTAGTAAAGGAAATATCTTCGTTTAAAAACTAGACAGAATCATTCTCAGAAACTACTTTGTGATGTGTGCGTTCAACTCACAGAGTTTCACATTTCTTTTCATAGAGCAGTTTGGAAACACTCTGTTTGTTAAGTTTCGAAGAGGATATTTGGACCACGTTGAGGCCTTCGTTGGAAACGGGATTTCTCAGTATACTGCTAGACAGATGAATTCCCAGTAACTTCTTTGTGTTGTGTGTATTCACTTCACAGAGTTAAACCTTCCTTTAGACAGAGCAGTTTGGAAGCACTCTTTTTGTTTAATTAGCAACTGGACATTTCAAGCGATTTGAGGAAAATTGTAGTCAAGGAAATATCTTCGTTTAAAAACTAGACAGAATCATTCTCAGGAACTACTTGGTGATGTGTGCGTTCAACTCACACAGTTTCACATTTCTTTTCATAGAGCAGTTTGGAAACACTCTGTTTGTTAAGTTTGGAAGAGGATATTTGGACCACTTTGAGGCCTTCGTTGGAAACGGGATTTCTCAGTATACTGCTAGACAGATGAATTCCCAGTAACTTCTTTGTGTTGTGTGTATTCACCTCACAGAGTTAAACCTTCCTTTAGACAGAGCAGTTTGGAAACAATCTTTTTCTGGAATTTGCAACTGGACATTTCAAGCGATTTGAGGGAAATTGTAGTCAAGGAAATATCTTCGTTTAAAAACTACACAGAATTATTCTCAGAAACTACTTCATGATGTGTGCGTTCAACTCACAGAGTTTAACCTTTCTTTTCATAGAGCAGTTTGGAAACACTCTGTTTGTTAGGTTTGCAAGGGGATATTTAGACCTCTTTGAGGCCTTCGTTGGAAACGGGATTTCTTTTATAAAGCTAGACAGATGAATTCTCAATAACTTCTTTGTGTTGTGTGTATTCAACTCACGGAGTTGAACTTTCCTTTAGACAGAGCAGATTTCAAACACTCCTTTGTGGATTTCACAAGTGGAGAATTCAAGCGATTTGAGGCCAATTGTAGTAAAGGAAATATCTTCGTTTAAAAACTAGACAGAATCATTCTCAGAAACTACTTTGTGATGTGTGCGTTCAACTCACAGAGTTTCACCTTTCTTTTCATAGAGCAGTTTGGAAACACTCTGTTTGTTAAGTTTCGAAGAGGATATTTGGACCACGTTGAGGCCTTCGTTGGAAACGGGATTTCTCAGTATACTGCTAGACAGATGAATTCCCAGTAACTTCTTTGTGTTGTGTGTATTCACTTCACAGAGTTAAACCTTCCTTTAGACAGAGCAGTTTGGAAGCACTCTTTTTGTTTAATTTGCAACTGGACATTTCAAGCGATTTGAGGAAAATTGTAGTCAAGGAAATATCTTCGTTTAAAAACTAGACAGAATCATTCTCAGGAACTACTTGGTGATGTGTGCGTTCAACTCACACAGTTTCACATTTCTTTTCATAGAGCAGTTTGGAAACACTCTGTTTGTTAAGTTTGGAAGAGGATATTTGGACCACATTGAGGCCTTCGTTGGAAAAGGGAATTCTCAGTATACTGCTAGACAGATGAATTCCCAGTAACTTCTTTGTGTTGTGTGTATTCACCTCACAGAGTTAAACCTTCCTTTAGACAGAGCAGTTTGGAAACAATCTTTTTGTGGAATTTGCAACTGGACATTTCAAGCGATTTGTGGGAAATTGTAGTCAAGGAAATATCTTCGTTTAAAAACTACACAGAATTATTCTCAGAAACTACTTCATGATGTGTGCGTTCAACTCACAGAGTTTAAACTTTCTTTTCATAGAGCAGTTTGGAAACACTCTGTTTGTTAGGTTTGCAAGGGGATATTTAGACCTCTTTGAGGCCTTCGTTGGAAACGGGATTTCTTTAATAAAGCTAGACAGATGAATTCTCAATAACTTCTTTGTGTTGTGTGTATTCAACTCACGGAGTTGAACTTTCCTTTAGACAGAGCAGATTTGAAACACTCCTTTGTGGATTTCACAAGTGGAGAATTCAAGCGATTTGAGGCCAATTGTAGTAAAGGAAATATCTTCGTTTAAAAACTAGACAGAATCATTCTCAGAAACTACTTGGTGATGTGTGCGTTCAACTCACAGAGTTTCACATTTCTTTTCATAGAGCAGTTTGGAAACACTCTGTTTGTTAAGTTTGGAAGAGGATATTTGGACCACTTTGAGGCCTTCGTTGGAAACGGGATTTCTCAGTATACTGCTAGACAGATGAATTCCCAGTAACTTCTTTGTGTTGTGTGTATTCACCTCACTGAGTTAAACCTTCCTTTAGACAGAGCAGTTTGGAAACAATCTTTTTGTGGAATTTGCAACTGGATATTTCAAGCGATTTGAGGGAAATTGTAGTCAAGGAAATATCTTCGTTTAAAAACTACACAGAATTATTCTCAGAAACTACTTCATGATGTGTGCGTTCAACTCACAGAGTTTAACCTTTCTTTTCATAGAGCAGTTTGGAAACACTCTGTTTGTTAGGTTTGCAAGGGGATATTTAGCCCTCTTTGAGGCCTTCGTTGGAAACGGGATTTCTTTTATAAAGCTAGACAGATGAATTCTCAATAACTTCTTTGTGTTGTGTGTATTCAACACACGGAGTTGAACTTTCCTTTAGACAGAGCAGATTTGAAACACTCCTTTGTGGATTTCACAAGTGGAGAATTCAAGCGATTTGAGGCCAATTGTAGTAAAGGAAATATCTTCGTTTAAAAACTAGACAGAATCATTCTCAGAAACTACTTTGTGATGTGTGCGTTCAACTCACAGAGTTTCACCTTTCTTTTCATAGAGCAGTTTGGAAACACTCTGTTTGTTAAGTTTGGAAGAGGATATTTGGACCACGTTGAGGCCTTCGTTGGAAACGGGATTTCTCAGTATACTGCTAGACAGATGAATTCCCAGGAACTTCTTTGTGTTGTGTGTATTCACTTCACAGAGTTAAACCTTCCTTTAGACAGAGCAGTTTGGAAGCACTCTTTTTGTTTAATTTGCAACTGGACATTTCAAGCGATTTGAGGAAAATTGTAGTCAAGGAAATATCTTCGTTTAAAAACTAGACAGAATCATTCTCAGAAACTACTTGGTGATGTGTGCGTTCAACTCACACAGTTTCACATTTCTTTTCATAGAACAGTTTGGAAACACTCTGTTTGTTAAGTTTGGAAGAGGATATTTGGACCACTTTGAGGCCTTCGTTGGAAAAGGGAATTCGCAGTATACTGCTAGACAGATGAATTCCCAGTAACTTCTTTGTGTTGTGTGTATTCACCTCACAGAGTTAAACCTTCCTTTAGACAGAGCAGTTTGGACACAATCTTTTTGTGGAATTTGCAACTGGACATTTCAAGCGATTTGAGGGAAATTGTAGACAAGGAAATATCTTCGTTTAAAAACTACACAGAATTATTCTCAGAAACTACTTCATGATGTGTGTGTTCAACTCACAGAGTTTAACCTTTCTTTTCATAGAGCAGTTTGGAAACACGCTGTTTGTTAGGTTTGCAAGGGGATATTTAGACCTCTTTGAGGCCTTCGTTGGAAACGGGATTTCTTTTATAAAGCTAGACAGATGAATTCTCAATAACTTCTTTGTGGTGTGTGTATTCAACTCACGGAGTTGAACTTTCCTTTAGACAGAGCAGATTTGAAACACTCCTTTGTGGATTTCACAAGTGGGGAATTCAAGCGATTTGAGGCCAATTGTAGTAAAGGAAATATCTTCGTTTAAAAACTAGACAGAATCATTCTCAGAAACTACTTGGTGATGTGTGCGTTCCACTCACAGAGTTTCACCTTTCTTTTCATAGAGCAGTTTGGAAACACTCTGTTTGTTAAGTTTGGAAGAGGATATTTGGACCACTTTGAGGCCTTCGTTGGAAACGGGATTTCTCAGTATACTGCTAGACAGATGAATTCCCAGTAACTTCTTTGTGTTGTGTGTATTCACCTCACAGAGTTAAACCTTCTTTTAGACAGAGCAGTTTGGAAACAATCTTTTTGTGGAATTTGCAACTGGACATTTCAAGCGATTTGAGGGAAATTGTAGTCAAGGAAATATCTTCGTTCAAAAACTACACAGAATTATTCTCAGAAACTACTTCATGATGTGTGCGTTTAACTCACAGAATTTAACCTTTCTTTTCATAGAGCACTTTGGAAACCCTCTGTTTGTTAGGTTTGCAAGGGGATATTTAGACCTCTTTGAGGCCTTCGTTGGAAACGGGATTTCTTTTATAAAGCTAGACAGATGAATTCTCAATAACTTCTTTGTGTTGTGTGTATTCAACTCACGGAGTTGAACTTTCCTTTAGACAGAGCAGATTTGAAAGACTCCTTTGTGGATTTCACAAGTGGAGAATTCAAGCGATTTGAGGCCAATTGTAGTAAAGGAAATATCTTCGTTTAAAAACTAGACAGAATCATTCTCAGAAACTACTTTGTGATGTGTGCGTTCAACTCACAGAGTTTCACCTTTCTTTTCATAGAGCAGTTTGGAAACACTCTGTTTGTTAAGTTTGGAAGAGGATATTTGAACCATGTTGAGGCCTTCGTTGGAAACGGGATTTCTCAGTATACTGCTAGACAGATGAATTCCCAGTAACTTCTTTGTGTTGTGTGTATTCACTTCACAGAGTGAAACCTTCCTTTAGACAGAGCAGTTTGGAAACACTCTTTTTGTTTAATTTGCAACTGGACATTTCAAACGATTTGAGGAAAATTGTAGTCAAGGAAATATCTTCGTTTAAAAACTAGACAGAATCATTCTCCGAAACTACTTGGTGATGTGTGCGTTCAACTCACAGAGTTTCACCTTTCTTTTCATAGAGCAGTTTGGAAACACTCTGTTTGTTAAGTTTGGAAGAGGATATTTGGACCACTTTGAGGCCTTCGTTGGAAACGGGATTTCTCAGTATACTGCTAGACAGATGAATTCCCAGTAACTCCTTGTGTTGTGTGTATTCACCTCACAGAGTTAAACCTTCCTTTAGACAGAGCAGTTTGGAAACAATCTTTTTGTGGAATTTGCAACTGGACATTTCAAGCGATTTGAGGGAAATTGTAGTCAAGGAAATATCTTCGTTTAAAAACTACACAGAATTATTCTCAGAAACTACTTCATGATGTGTGCGTTCAACTCACAGAGTTTAACATTTCTTTTCATAGAGCAGTTTGGAAACCCTCTGTTTGTTAGGTTTGTAAGGGGATATTTAGACCTCTTTGAGGCCTTCGTTGGAAACGGGATTTCTTTTATAAAGCTAGACAGATGAATTCTCAATAACTTCTTTGTGTTGTGTGTATTCAACTCACGGAGTTGAACTTTCCTTTAGACAGAGCAGATTTGAAACACTCCTTTGTGGATTTCACAAGTGGAGAATTCAAGCGATTTGAGGCCAATTGTAGTAAAGGAAATATCTTCGTTTAAAAACTAGACAGAATCATTCTCAGAAACTACTTTGTGATGTGTGCGTTCAACTCACAGAGTTTCACCTTTCTTTTCATAGAGCAGTTTGGAAATACTCTGTTTGGTAAGTTTGGAAGAGGATATTTGGACCACGTTGAGGCCTTCGTTGGAAACGGGATTTCTCAGTATACTGCTAGACAGATGAATTCCCAGTAACTTCTTTGTGTTGTGTGTATTCACTTCACAGAGGTAAACCTTCCTTTAGACAGAGCAGTTTGGAAGCACTCTTTTTGTTTAATTTGCAACTGGACATTTCAAGCGATTTGAGGAAAATTGTAGTCAAGGAAATACCTTCGTTTAAAAACTAGACAGAATCATTCTCAGAAACTACTTGGTGATGTGTGCGTTCAACTCACACAATTTCACATTTCTTTTCATAGAGCAGTTTGGAAACACTCTGTTTGTTAAGTTTGGAAGAGGATATTTGGACCACTTTGAGGCCTTCGTTGGAAACGGGATTTCTCAGTATACTGCTAGACAGATGAATTCCCAGTAACTTCTTTGTATTGTGTGTATTCACCTCACAGAGTTAAACCTTCCTTTAGAGAGAGCAGTTTGGAAACAATCTTTTTGTGGAATTTGCAACTGGACATTTCAAGCGATTTGAGGGAAATTGTAGTCAAGGAAATATCTTCGTTTAAAAACTACACAGAATTATTCTCAGAAACTACTTCATGATGTGTGCGTTCAACTCCGAGAGTTTAACCTTTCTTTTCATAGAGCAGTTTGGAAACACGCTGTTTGTTAGGTTTGCAAGGGGATATTTAGACCTCTTTGAGGCCTTCGTTGGAAACGGGATTTCTTTTATAAAGCTAGACAGATGAATTCTCAATAACTTCTTTGTGTTGTGTGTATTCAACTCACGGAGTTGAACTTTCCTTTAGACAGAGCAGATTTGAAACACACCTTTGTGGATTTCACAAGTGGGGAATTCAAGCGATTTGAGGCCAATTGTAGTAAAGGAAATATCTTCGTTTAAAAACTAGACAGAATCATTCTCAGAAACTACTTTGTGATGTGTGCGTTCAACTCACAGAGTTTCACCTTTCTTTTCATAGAGCAGTTTGGAAACACTCTGTTTGTTAAGTTTGGAAGAGGATATTTGGACCACTTTGAGGCCTTCGTTGGGAACGGGATTTCTCAGTATACTGCTAGACAGATGAATTCCCAGTAACTCCTTGTGTTCTGTGTATTCACCTCACAGAGTTAAACCTTCCTTTAGACAGAGCAGTTTGGAAACAATCTTTTTGTGGAATTTGCAACTGGACATTTCAAGCGATTTGAGGGAAATTGTAGTCAAGGAAATATCTTCGTTTAAAAACTACACAGAATTATTCTCAGAAACTACTTCATGATGTGTGCGTTCAACTCACAGAGTTTAACATTTCTTTTCATAGAGCAGTTTGGAAACCCTCTGTTTGTTAGGTTTGTAAGGGGATATTTAGACCTCTTTGAGGCCTTCGTTGGAAACGGGATTTCTTTTATAAAGCTAGACAGATGAATTCTCAATAACTTCTTTGTGTTGTGTGTATTCAACTCACGGAGTTGAACTTTCCTTTAGACAGAGCAGATTTGAAACACTCCTTTGTGGATTTCACAAGTGGGGAATTCAAGCGATTTGAGGCCGATTATAGTAAACGAAATATCTTCGTTTAAAAACTAGACAGAATCATTCTCAGAAAGTACTTGGTCATGTGTGCGTTCAACTCACAGAGTTTCACATTTCTTTTCATAGAGCAGTTTGGAAACACTCTGTTTGTTAAGTTTGGAAGAGGATATTTGGACCACGTTGAGGCCTTCGTTGGAAACGGGATTTCTCAGTATACTGCTAGACAGATGAATTCCCAGTAACTTCTTTGTGTTGTGTGTATTCACTTCACAGAGTTAAACCTTCCTTTAGACAGAGCAGTTTGGAAGCACTCTTTTTGTTTAATTAGCAACTGGACAATTCAAGCGATTTGAGGAAAATTGTAGTCAAGGAAATATCTTCGTTTAAAAACTAGACAGAATCATTCTCAGAAACTACTTGGTGATGTGTGCGTTCAACTCACACAGTTTCACATTTCTTTTCATAGAGCAGTTTGGAAACACTCTGTTTGTTAAGTTTGGAAGAGGATATTTGGACCACTTTGAGGCCTTCGTTGGAAAAGGGAATTCTCAGTATTCTGCTAGACAGATGAATTCCCAGTAACTTCTTTGTGTTGTGTGTATTCACCTCACAGAGTTAAACCTTCCTTTAGACAGAGCAGTTTGGAAACAATCTTTTTGTGGAATTTGCAACTGGACATTTCAAGCGATTTGAGGGAAATTGTAGTCAAGGAAATATCTTCGTTTAAAAACTACACAGAATTATTCTCAGAAACTACTTCATGATGTGTGCGTTCAACTCACAGAGTTTAACCTTTCTTTTCATAGAGCAGTTTGGAAACACGCTGTTTGTTAGGTTTGCAAGGGGATATTTAGACCTCTTTGAGGCCTTCGTTGGAAACGGGATTTCTTTTATAAAGCTAGACAGATGAATTCTCAATAACTTCTTTGTGGTGTGTGTATTCAACTCACGGAGTTGAACTTTCCTTTAGACAGAGCAGATTTGAAACACTCCTTTGTGGATTTCACAAGTGGGGAATTCAAGCGATTTGAGGCCAATTGTAGTAAAGGAAATATCTTCGTTTAAAAACTAGACAGAATCATTCTCAGAAACTACTTGGTGATGTGTGCGTTCCACTCACAGAGTTTCACCTTTCTTTTCATAGAGCAGTTTGGAAACACTCTGTTTGTTAAGTTTGGAAGAGGATATTTGGACCACTTTGAGGCCTTCGTTGGAAACGGGATTTCTCAGTATACTGCTAGACAGATGAATTCCCAGTAACTTCTTTGTGTTGTGTGTATTCACCTCACGGAGTTAAACCTTCTTTTAGACAGAGCAGTTTGGAAACAATCTTTTTGTGGAATTTGCAACTGGACATTTCAAGCGATTTGAGGGAAATTGTAGTCAAGGAAATATCTTCGTTTAAAAACTACACAGAATTATTCTCAGAAACTACTTCATGATGTGTGCGTTCAACTCACAGAGTTTAACATTTCTTTTCATAGAGCAGTTTGGAAACCCTCTGTTTGTTAGGTTTGTAAGGGGATATTTAGACCTCTTTGAGGCCTTCGTTGGAAACGGGATTTCTTTTATAAAGCTAGACAGATGAATTCTCAATAACTTCTTTGTGTTGTGTGTATTCAACTCACGGAGTTGAACTTTCCTTTAGACAGAGCAGATTTGAAACACTCCTTTGTGGATTTCACAAGTGGAGAATTCAAGCGATTTGAGGCCAATTGTAGTAAAGGAAATATCTTCGTTTAAAAACTAGACAGAATCATTCTCAGAAACTACTTTGTGATGTGTGCGTTCAACTCACAGAGTTTCACCTTTCTTTTCATAGAGCAGTTTGGAAATACTCTGTTTGGTAAGTTTGGAAGAGGATATTTGGACCACGTTGAGGCCTTCGTTGGAAACGGGATTTCTCAGTATACTGCTAGACAGATGAATTCCCAGTAACTTCTTTGTGTTGTGTGTATTCACTTCACAGAGGTAAACCTTCCTTTAGACAGAGCAGTTTGGAAGCACTCTTTTTGTTTAATTTGCAACTGGACATTTCAAGCGATTTGAGGAAAATTGTAGTCAAGGAAATACCTTCGTTTAAAAACTAGACAGAATCATTCTCAGAAACTACTTGGTGATGTGTGCGTTCAACTCACACAATTTCACATTTCTTTTCATAGAGCAGTTTGGAAACACTCTGTTTGTTAAGTTTGGAAGAGGATATTTGGACCACTTTGAGGCCTTCGTTGGAAACGGGATTTCTCAGTATACTGCTAGACAGATGAATTCCCAGTAACTTCTTTGTATTGTGTGTATTCACCTCACAGAGTTAAACCTTCCTTTAGAGAGAGCAGTTTGGAAACAATCTTTTTGTGGAATTTGCAACTGGACATTTCAAGCGATTTGAGGGAAATTGTAGTCAAGGAAATATCTTCGTTTAAAAACTACACAGAATTATTCTCAGAAACTACTTCATGATGTGTGCGTTCAACTCCGAGAGTTTAACCTTTCTTTTCATAGAGCAGTTTGGAAACACGCTGTTTGTTAGGTTTGCAAGGGGATATTTAGACCTCTTTGAGGCCTTCGTTGGAAACGGGATTTCTTTTATAAAGCTAGACAGATGAATTCTCAATAACTTCTTTGTGTTGTGTGTATTCAACTCACGGAGTTGAACTTTCCTTTAGACAGAGCAGATTTGAAACACACCTTTGTGGATTTCACAAGTGGGGAATTCAAGCGATTTGAGGCCAATTGTAGTAAAGGAAATATCTTCGTTTAAAAACTAGACAGAATCATTCTCAGAAACTACTTTGTGATGTGTGCGTTCAACTCACAGAGTTTCACCTTTCTTTTCATAGAGCAGTTTGGAAACACTCTGTTTGTTAAGTTTGGAAGAGGATATTTGGACCACTTTGAGGCCTTCGTTGGGAACGGGATTTCTCAGTATACTGCTAGACAGATGAATTCCCAGTAACTCCTTGTGTTCTGTGTATTCACCTCACAGAGTTAAACCTTCCTTTAGACAGAGCAGTTTGGAAACAATCTTTTTGTGGAATTTGCAACTGGACATTTCAAGCGATTTGAGGGAAATTGTAGTCAAGGAAATATCTTCGTTTAAAAACTACACAGAATTATTCTCAGAAACTACTTCATGATGTGTGCGTTCAACTCACAGAGTTTAACATTTCTTTTCATAGAGCAGTTTGGAAACCCTCTGTTTGTTAGGTTTGTAAGGGGATATTTAGACCTCTTTGAGGCCTTCGTTGGAAACGGGATTTCTTTTATAAAGCTAGACAGATGAATTCTCAATAACTTCTTTGTGTTGTGTGTATTCAACTCACGGAGTTGAACTTTCCTTTAGACAGAGCAGATTTGAAACACTCCTTTGTGGATTTCACAAGTGGGGAATTCAAGCGATTTGAGGCCGATTATAGTAAACGAAATATCTTCGTTTAAAAACTAGACAGAATCATTCTCAGAAAGTACTTGGTCATGTGTGCGTTCAACTCACAGAGTTTCACATTTCTTTTCATAGAGCAGTTTGGAAACACTCTGTTTGTTAAGTTTGGAAGAGGATATTTGGACCACGTTGAGGCCTTCGTTGGAAACGGGATTTCTCAGTATACTGCTAGACAGATGAATTCCCAGTAACTTCTTTGTGTTGTGTGTATTCACTTCACAGAGTTAAACCTTCCTTTAGACAGAGCAGTTTGGAAGCACTCTTTTTGTTTAATTAGCAACTGGACAATTCAAGCGATTTGAGGAAAATTGTAGTCAAGGAAATATCTTCGTTTAAAAACTAGACAGAATCATTCTCAGAAACTACTTGGTGATGTGTGCGTTCAACTCACACAGTTTCACATTTCTTTTCATAGAGCAGTTTGGAAACACTCTGTTTGTTAAGTTTGGAAGAGGATATTTGGACCACTTTGAGGCCTTCGTTGGAAAAGGGAATTCTCAGTATTCTGCTAGACAGATGAATTCCCAGTAACTTCTTTGTGTTGTGTGTATTCACCTCACAGAGTTAAACCTTCCTTTAGACAGAGCAGTTTGGAAACAATCTTTTTGTGGAATTTGCAACTGGACATTTCAAGCGATTTGAGGGAAATTGTAGTCAAGGAAATATCTTCGTTTAAAAACTACACAGAATTATTCTCAGAAACTACTTCATGATGTGTGCGTTCAACTCACAGAGTTTAACCTTTCTTTTCATAGAGCAGTTTGGAAACACGCTGTTTGTTAGGTTTGCAAGGGGATATTTAGACCTCTTTGAGGCCTTCGTTGGAAACGGGATTTCTTTTATAAAGCTAGACAGATGAATTCTCAATAACTTCTTTGTGGTGTGTGTATTCAACTCACGGAGTTGAACTTTCCTTTAGACAGAGCAGATTTGAAACACTCCTTTGTGGATTTCACAAGTGGGGAATTCAAGCGATTTGAGGCCAATTGTAGTAAAGGAAATATCTTCGTTTAAAAACTAGACAGAATCATTCTCAGAAACTACTTGGTGATGTGTGCGTTCCACTCACAGAGTTTCACCTTTCTTTTCATAGAGCAGTTTGGAAACACTCTGTTTGTTAAGTTTGGAAGAGGATATTTGGACCACTTTGAGGCCTTCGTTGGAAACGGGATTTCTCAGTATACTGCTAGACAGATGAATTCCCAGTAACTTCTTTGTGTTGTGTGTATTCACCTCACGGAGTTAAACCTTCTTTTAGACAGAGCAGTTTGGAAACAATCTTTTTGTGGAATTTGCAACTGGACATTTCAAGCGATTTGAGGGAAATTGTAGTCAAGGAAATATCTTCGTTCAAAAACTACACAGAATTATTCTCAGAAACTACTTCATGATGTGTGCGTTTAACTCACAGAATTTAACCTTTCTTTTCATAGAGCACTTTGGAAACCCTCTGTTTGTTAGGTTTGCAAGGGGATATTTAGACCTCTTTGAGGCCTTCGTTGGAAACGGGATTTCTTTTATAAAGCTAGACAGATGAATTCTCAATAACTTCTTTGTGTTGTGTGTATTCAACTCACGGAGTTGAACTTTCCTTTAGACAGAGCAGATTTGAAAGACTCCTTTGTGGATTTCACAAGTGGAGAATTCAAGCGATTTGAGGCCAATTGTAGTAAAGGAAATATCTTCGTTTAAAAACTAGACAGAATCATTCTCAGAAACTACTTTGTGATGTGTGCGTTCAACTCACAGAGTTTCACCTTTCTTTTCATAGAGCAGTTTGGAAACACTCTGTTTGTTAAGTTTGGAAGAGGATATTTGAACCATGTTGAGGCCTTCGTTGGAAACGGGATTTCTCAGTATACTGCTAGACAGATGAATTCCCAGTAACTTCTTTGTGTTGTGTGTATTCACTTCACAGAGTGAAACCTTCCTTTAGACAGAGCAGTTTGGAAACACTCTTTTTGTTTAATTTGCAACTGGACATTTCAAACGATTTGAGGAAAATTGTAGTCAAGGAAATATCTTCGTTTAAAAACTAGACAGAATCATTCTCCGAAACTACTTGGTGATGTGTGCGTTCAACTCACAGAGTTTCACCTTTCTTTTCATAGAGCAGTTTGGAAACACTCTGTTTGTTAAGTTTGGAAGAGGATATTTGGACCACTTTGAGGCCTTCGTTGGAAACGGGATTTCTCAGTATACTGCTAGACAGATGAATTCCCAGTAACTCCTTGTGTTGTGTGTATTCACCTCACAGAGTTAAACCTTCCTTTAGACAGAGCAGTTTGGAAACAATCTTTTTGTGGAATTTGCAACTGGACATTTCAAGCGATTTGAGGGAAATTGTAGTCAAGGAAATATCTTCGTTTAAAAACTACACAGAATTATTCTCAGAAACTACTTCATGATGTGTGCGTTCAACTCACAGAGTTTAACATTTCTTTTCATAGAGCAGTTTGGAAACCCTCTGTTTGTTAGGTTTGTAAGGGGATATTTAGACCTCTTTGAGGCCTTCGTTGGAAACGGGATTTCTTTTACAAAGCTAGACAGATGAATTCTCAATAACTTCTTTGTGTTGTGTGTATTCAACTCACGGAGTTGAACTTTCCTTTAGACAGAGCAGATTTGAAACACTCCTTTGTGGATTTCACAAGTGGAGAATTCAAGCGATTTGAGGCCAATTGTAGTAAAGGAAATATCTTCGTTTAAAAACTAGACAGAATCATTCTCAGAAACTACTTTGTGATGTGTGCGTTCAACTCACAGAGTTTCACCTTTCTTTTCATAGAGCAGTTTGGAAATACTCTGTTTGGTAAGTTTGGAAGAGGATATTTGGACCACGTTGAGGCCTTCGTTGGAAACGGGATTTCTCAGTATACTGCTAGACAGATGAATTCCCAGTAACTTCTTTGTGTTGTGTGTATTCACTTCACAGAGGTAAACCTTCCTTTAGACAGAGCAGTTTGGAAGCACTCTTTTTGTTTAATTTGCAACTGGACATTTCAAGCGATTTGAGGAAAATTGTAGTCAAGGAAATACCTTCGTTTAAAAACTAGACAGAATCATTCTCAGAAACTACTTGGTGATGTGTGCGTTCAACTCACACAATTTCACATTTCTTTTCATAGAGCAGTTTGGAAACACTCTGTTTGTTAAGTTTGGAAGAGGATATTTGGACCACTTTGAGGCCTTCGTTGGAAACGGGATTTCTCAGTATACTGCTAGACAGATGAATTCCCAGTAACTTCTTTGTATTGTGTGTATTCACCTCACAGAGTTAAACCTTCCTTTAGAGAGAGCAGTTTGGAAACAATCTTTTTGTGGAATTTGCAACTGGACATTTCAAGCGATTTGAGGGAAATTGTAGTCAAGGAAATATCTTCGTTTAAAAACTACACAGAATTATTCTCAGAAACTACTTCATGATGTGTGCGTTCAACTCCGAGAGTTTAACCTTTCTTTTCATAGAGCAGTTTGGAAACACGCTGTTTGTTAGGTTTGCAAGGGGATATTTAGACCTCTTTGAGGCCTTCGTTGGAAACGGGATTTCTTTTATAAAGCTAGACAGATGAATTCTCAATAACTTCTTTGTGTTGTGTGTATTCAACTCACGGAGTTGAACTTTCCTTTAGACAGAGCAGATTTGAAACACACCTTTGTGGATTTCACAAGTGGGGAATTCAAGCGATTTGAGGCCAATTGTAGTAAAGGAAATATCTTCGTTTAAAAACTAGACAGAATCATTCTCAGAAACTACTTTGTGATGTGTGCGTTCAACTCACAGAGTTTCACCTTTCTTTTCATAGAGCAGTTTGGAAACACTCTGTTTGTTAAGTTTGGAAGAGGATATTTGGACCACTTTGAGGCCTTCGTTGGGAACGGGATTTCTCAGTATACTGCTAGACAGATGAATTCCCAGTAACTCCTTGTGTTCTGTGTATTCACCTCACAGAGTTAAACCTTCCTTTAGACAGAGCAGTTTGGAAACAATCTTTTTGTGGAATTTGCAACTGGACATTTCAAGCGATTTGAGGGAAATTGTAGTCAAGGAAATATCTTCGTTTAAAAACTACACAGAATTATTCTCAGAAACTACTTCATGATGTGTGCGTTCAACTCACAGAGTTTAACATTTCTTTTCATAGAGCAGTTTGGAAACCCTCTGTTTGTTAGGTTTGTAAGGGGATATTTAGACCTCTTTGAGGCCTTCGTTGGAAACGGGATTTCTTTTATAAAGCTAGACAGATGAATTCTCAATAACTTCTTTGTGTTGTGTGTATTCAACTCACGGAGTTGAACTTTCCTTTAGACAGAGCAGATTTGAAACACTCCTTTGTGGATTTCACAAGTGGGGAATTCAAGCGATTTGAGGCCGATTATAGTAAACGAAATATCTTCGTTTAAAAACTAGACAGAATCATTCTCAGAAAGTACTTGGTCATGTGTGCGTTCAACTCACAGAGTTTCACATTTCTTTTCATAGAGCAGTTTGGAAACACTCTGTTTGTTAAGTTTGGAAGAGGATATTTGGACCACGTTGAGGCCTTCGTTGGAAACGGGATTTCTCAGTATACTGCTAGACAGATGAATTCCCAGTAACTTCTTTGTGTTGTGTGTATTCACTTCACAGAGTTAAACCTTCCTTTAGACAGAGCAGTTTGGAAGCACTCTTTTTGTTTAATTAGCAACTGGACAATTCAAGCGATTTGAGGAAAATTGTAGTCAAGGAAATATCTTCGTTTAAAAACTAGACAGAATCATTCTCAGAAACTACTTGGTGATGTGTGCGTTCAACTCACACAGTTTCACATTTCTTTTCATAGAGCAGTTTGGAAACACTCTGTTTGTTAAGTTTGGAAGAGGATATTTGGACCACTTTGAGGCCTTCGTTGGAAAAGGGAATTCTCAGTATTCTGCTAGACGGATGAATTCCCAGTAACTTGTTTGTGTTGTGTGTATTCACCTCACAGAGTTAAACCTTCCTTTAGACAGAGCAGTTTGGAAACAATCTTTTTGTGGAATTTGCAACTGGACATTTCAAGCGATTTGAGGGAAATTGTAGTCAAGGAAATATCTTCGTTTAAAAACTACACAGAATTATTCTCAGAAACTACTTCATGATGTGTGCGTTCAACTCACAGAGTTTAACCTTTCTTTTCATAGAGCAGTTTGGAAACACGCTGTTTGTTAGGTTTGCAAGGGGATATTTAGACCTCTTTGAGGCCTTCGTTGGAAACGGGATTTCTTTTATAAAGCTAGACAGATGAATTCTCAATAACTTCTTTGTGTTGTGTGTATTCAACTCTCGGAGTTGAACTTTCCTTTAGACAGAGCAGATTTGAAACACTCCTTTGTGGATTTCACAAGTGGAGAATTCAAGCGATTTGAGGCCAATTGTAGTAAAGGAAATATCTTCGTTTAAAAATTAGACAGAATCATTCTCTGAAACTAGTTGGTGATGTGTGCGTTCAACTCACAGAGTTTCACATTTCTTTTCATAGAGCAGTTCGGAAACACTCTGTTTGTTAAGTTTGGAAGAGGATATTTTGACCACTTTGAGGCCTTCGTTGGAAACGGGATTTCTCAGTATACTGCTAGACAGATGAATTCCCAGTAACTTCTTTGTGTTGTGTGTATTCACCTCACAGAGTTAAACCTTCCTTTAGACAGAGCAGTTTGGAAGCACTCTTTTTGTTTAATTTGCAACTGGACATTTCAAGCGATTTGAGGAAAATTGTAGTCAAGGAAATATCTTCGTTTAAAAACTACACAGAATTATTCTCAGAAACTACTTCATGATGTGTGCGTTCAACTCACAGAGTTTAACCTTTCTTTTCATAGAGCAGTTTGGAAACACTCTGTTTGTTAGGTTTGCAAGGGGATATTTAGACCTCTTTGAGGCCTTCGTTGGAAACGGGATTTCTTTTCTAAAGCTAGACAGATGAATTCTCAATAACTTCTTTGTGTTGTGTGTATTCAACTCACGGAGTTGAACTTTCCTTTAGACAGAGCAGATTTGAAACACTCCTTTGTGGATTTCACAAGTGGAGAATTCAAGCGATTTGAGGCCAATTGTAGTAAAGGAAATATCTTCGTTTAAAAACTAGACAGAATCATTCTCAGAAACTACTTTGTGATGTGTGCGTTCAACTCACAGAGTTTCACCTTTCTTTTCATAGAGCAGTTTGGAAACACTCTGTTTGTTAAGTTTGGAAGAGGATATTTGGACCACGTTGAGGCCTTCGTTGGAAACGGGATTTCTCAGTATACTGCTAGACAGATGAATTCCCAGTAACTTCTTTGTGTTGTGTGTATTCACTTCACAGAGTTAAACCTTCCTTTAGACAGAGCAGTTTGGAAGCACTCTTTTTGTTTAATTTGCAACTGGACATTTCAAGCGATTTGAGGAAAATTGTAGTCAAGGAAATATCTTCGTTTAAAAACTAGACAGAATCATTCTCAGGAACTACTTGGTGATGTGTGCGTTCAACTCACACAGTTTCACATTTCTTTTCATAGAGCAGTTTGGAAACACTCTGTTTGTTAAGTTTGGAAGAGGATATTTGGACCACTTTGAGGCCTTCGTTGGAAAAGGGAATTCTCAGTATACTGCTAGACAGATGAATTCCCAGTAACTTCTTTGTGTTGTGTGTATTCACCTCACAGAGTTAAACCTTCCTTTAGACAGAGCAGTTTGGAAACAATCTTTTTGTGGAATTTGCAACTGGACATTTCAAGCGATTTGAGGGAAATTGTAGTCAAGGAAATATCTTCGTTTAAAAACTACACAGAATTATTCTCAGAAACTACTTCATGATGTGTGCGTTCAACTCACAGAGTTTAACCTTTCTTTTCATAGAGCAGTTGGAAACACTCTGTTTGTTAGGTTTGCAAGGGGATATTTAGACCTCTTTGAGGCCTTCGTTGGAAACGGGATTTCTTTAATAAAGCTAGACAGATGAATTCTCAATAACTTCTTTGTGTTGTATGTATTCAACTCACGGAGTTGAACTTTCCTTTAGACAGAGCAGATTTGAAACACTCCTTTGTGGATTTCACAAGTGGAGAATTCAAGCGATTTGAGGCCAATTGTAGTAAAGGAAATATCTTCGTTTAAAAACTAGAGAGAATCATTCTCAGAAACTACTTGGTGATGTGTGCGTTCAACTCACAGAGTTTCACATTTCTTTTCATAGAGCAGTTTGGAAACACTCTGTTTGTTAAGTTTGGAAGAGGATATTTGGACCACTTTGAGGCCTTCGTTGGAAACGGGATTTCTCAGTATACTGCTAGACAGATGAATTCCCAGTAACTTCTTTGTGTTGTGTGTATTCACCTCACAGAGTTAAACCTTCCTTTAGACAGAGCAGTTTGGAAACAATCTTTTTGTGGAATTTGCAACTGGACATTTCAAGCGATTTGAGGGAAATTGTAGTCAAGGAAATATCTTCGTTTAAAAACTACACAGAATTATTCTCAGAAACTACTTCATGATGTGTGCGTTCAACTCACAGAGTTTAACCTTTCTTTTCATAGAGCAGTTTGGAAACACTCTGTTTGTTAGGTTTGCAAGGGGATATTTAGCCCTCTTTGAGGCCTTCGTTGGAAACGGGATTTCTTTTATAAAGCTAGACAGATGAATTCTCAATAACTTCTTTGTGTTGTGTGTACTCAACTCACGGAGTTGAACTTTCCTTTAGACAGAGCAGATTTGAAACACTCCTTTGTGGATTTCACAAGTGGAGAATTCAAGCGATTTGAGGCCAATTGTAGTAAAGGAAATATCTTCGTTTAAAAACTAGACAGAATCATTCTCAGAAACTACTTTGTGATGTGTGCGTTCAACTCACAGAGTTTCACCTTTCTTTTCATAGAGCAGTTTGGAAACACTCTGTTTGTTAAGTTTGGAAGAGGATATTTGGACCACGTTGAGGCCTTCGTTGGAAACGGGATTTGTCAGTATACTGCTAGACAGATGAATTCCCAGTAACTTCTTTGTGTTGTGTGTATTCACTTCACAGAGTTAAACCTTCCTTTAGACAGAGCAGTTTGGAAGCACTCTTTTTGTTTAATTAGCAACTGGACATTTCAAGCGATTTGAGGAAAATTGTAGTCAAGGAAATATCTTCGTTTAAAAACTACACAGAATCATTCTCAGAAACTACTTTGTGATGTGTGCGTTCAACTCACACAGTTTCACATTTCTTTTCATAGAGCAGTTTGGAAACACTCTGTTTGTTAAGTTTGGAAGAGGATATTTGGACCACTTTGAGGCCTTCGTTGGAAAAGGGAATTCTCAGTATACTGCTAGACAGATGAATTCCCAGTAACTTCTTTGTGTTGTGTGTATTCACCTCACAGAGTTAAACCTTCCTTTAGACAGAGCAGTTTGGAAACAATCTTTTTGTGGAATTTGCAACTGGACATTTCAAGTGATTTGAGGGAAATTGTAGTCAAGGAAATATCTTCGTTTAAAAACTACACAGAATTATTCTCAGAAACTACTTCATGATGTGTGCGTTCAACTCACAGAGTTTAACCTTTCTTTTCATAGAGCAGTTTGGAAACACTCTGTTTGTTAGTTTTGCAAGGGGATATTTAGACCTCTTTGGGGCCTTCGTTGGAAACGGGATTTCTTTAATAAAGCTAGACAGATGAATTCTCAATAACTTCTTTGTGTTGTGTGTATTCAACTCACGGAGTTGAACTTTCCTTTAGACAGAGCAGATTTGAAACACTCCTTTGTGGATTTCACAAGTGGAGAATTCAAGCGATTTGAGGCCAATTGTAGTAAAGGAAATATCTTCGTTTAAAAACTAGACAGAATCATTCTCAGAAACTACTTGGTGATGTGTGCGTTCAACTCACAGAGTTTCACATTTCTTTTCATAGAGCAGTTTGGAAACACTCTGTTTGTTAATTTGGAAGAGGATATTTGGACCACTTTGAGGCCTTCGTTGGAAAAGGGAATTCTCAGTATACTGCTAGACAGATGAATTCCCAGTAACTTCTTTGTGTTGTGTGTATTCACCTCACAGAGTTAAACCTTCCTTTAGACAGAGCAGTTTGGAAACAATCTTTTTGTGGAATTTGCAACTGGACATTTCAAGCGATTTGAGGGAAATTGTAGTCAAGGAAATATCTTCGTTTAAAAACTACACAGAATTATTCTGAGAAACTACTTCATGATGTGTGCGTTCAACTCACAGAGTTTAACCTTTCTTTTCATAGAGCAGTTTGGAAACCCTCTGTTTGTTAGGTTTGCAAGGGGATATTTAGACCTCTTTGAGGCCTTCGTTGGAAACGGGATTTCTTTTATAAAGCTAGACAGATGAATTCTCAATAACTTCTTTGTGTTGTGTGTATTCAACTCACGGAGTTGAACTTTCTTTAGACAGAGCAGATTTGAAACACTCCTTTGTGGATTTCACAAGTGGAGAATTCAAGCGATTTGAGGCCAATTGTAGTAAAGGAAATATCTTCGTTTAAAAACTAGACAGAATCATTCTCAGAAACTACTTGGTGATGTGTGCGTTCAACTCACACAGTTTCACATTTCTTTTCATAGAGCAGTTTGGAAACACTCTGTTTGTTAAGTTTGGAAGAGGATATTTGGACCATGTTGAGGCCTTCGTTGGAAACGGGATTTCTCAGTATACTGCTAGACAGATGAATTCCCAGTAACTTCTTTGTGTTGTGTGTATTCACTTCACAGAGTTAAACCTTCCTTTAGACAGAGCAGTTTGGAAGCACTCTTTTTGTTTAATTTGCAACTGGACATTTCAAGCGATTTGAGGAAAATTGTAGTCAAGGAAATATCTTCGTTTAAAAACTAGACAGAATCATTCTCAGAAACTACTTGGTGATGTGTGCGTTCAACTCACACAGTTTCACATTTCTTTTCATAGAGCAGTTTGGAAACACTCTGTTTGTTAAGTTTGGAAGAGGATATTTGGACCGCTTTGAGGCCTTCGTTGGAAATGGGATTTCTCAGTATACTGCTAGACAGATGAATTCCCAGTAACTTCTTTGTGTTGTGTGTATTCACCTCACAGAGTTAAACCTTCCTTTAGACAGAGCAGTTTGGAAACAATGTTTTTGTGGAATTTGCAACTGGACATTTCAAGCGATTTGAGGGAAATTGTAGTCAAGGAAATATCTTCGTTTAAAAACTACACAGAATTATTCTCAGAAACTACTTCATGATGTGTGCGTTCAACTCACAGAGTTTAACCTTTCTTTTCATAGAGCAGTTTGGAAACACTCTGTTTGTTAGGTTTGCAAGGGGATATTTAGACCTCTTTGAGGCCTTCGTTGGAAACGGGATTTCTTTTATAAAGCTAGACAGATGAATTCTCAATAACTTCTTTGTGTTGTGTGTATTCAACTCACGGAGTTGAACTTTCCTTTAGACAGAGCAGATTTGAAACACTCCTTTGTGGATTTCACAAGTGGAGAATTCAAGCGATTTGAGGCCAATTGTAGTAAAGGAAATATCTTCGTTTAAAAACTAGACAGAATCATTCTCAGAAACTACTTTGTGATGTGTGCGTTCAACTCACAGAGTTTCACCTTTCTTTTCATAGAGCAGTTTGGAAACACTCTGTTTGTTAAGTTTGGAAGAGGATATTTGGACCACGTTGAGGCCTTCGTTGGAAACGGGATTTCTCAGTATACTGCTAGACAGATGAATTCCCAGTAACTTCTTTGTGTTGTGTGTATTCAATTCACAAAGTTAAACCTTCCTTTAGACAGAGCAGTTTGGAAACACTCTTTTTGTTTAATTTGCAACTGGACATTTTAAGCGATTTGAGGAAAATTGTAGTCAAGGAAATATCTTCGTTTAAAAACTAGACAGAATCATTCTCAGGAACTACTTGGTGATGTGTGCGTTCAACTCACAGAGTTTCACATTTCTTTTCATAGAGCAGTTTGGAAACACTCTGTTTGTTAAGTTTGGAAGAGGATATTTGGACCACTTTGAGGCCTTCGTTGGAAACGGTATTTCTCAGTATACTGCTAGACAGATGAATTCCCAGTAACTTCTTTGTGTTGTGTGTATTCACCTCACAGAGTTAAACCTTCCTTTAGACAGAGCAGTTTGGAAACAATGTTTTTGTGGAATTTGCAACTGGACATTTCAAGCGATTTGAGGGAAATTGTAGTCAAGGAAATATCTTCGTTTAAAAACTACACAGAATTATTCTCAGAAACTACTTCATGATGTGTGCGTTCAACTCACAGAGTTTAACCTTTCTTTTCATAGAGCAGTTTGGAAACACTCTGTTTGTTAGGTTTGCAAGGGGATATTTAGACCTCTTTGAGGCCTTCGTTGGAAACGGGATTTCTTTTCTAAAGCTAGACAGATGAATTCTCAATAACTTCTTGTGTTGTGTGTATTCAACTCACGGAGTTGAACTTTCCTTTAGACAGAGCAGATTTGAAACACTCCTTTGTGGATTTCACAAGTGGAGAATTCAAGCGATTTGAGGCCAATTGTAGTAAAGGAAATATCTTCGTTTAAAAACTAGACAGAATCATTCTCAGAAACTACTTTGTGATGTGTGCGTTCAACTCACAGAGTTTCACCTTTCTTTTCATAGAGCAGTTTGGAAACACTCTGTTTGTTAAGTTTGGAAGAGGATATTTGGACCACGTTGAGGCGTTCGTTGGAAACGGGATTTCTCAGTATACTGCTAGACAGATGAATTCCCAGTAACTTCTTTGTGTTGTGTGTATTCAATTCACAAAGTTAAACCTTCCTTTAGACAGAGCAGTTTGGAAACACTCTTTTTGTTTAATTTGCAACTGGACATTTTAAGCGATTTGAGGAAAATTGTAGTCAAGGAAATATCTTCGTTTAAAAACTAGACAGAATCATTCTCAGGAACTACTTGGTGATGTGTGCGTTCAACTCACAGAGTTTCACATTTCTTTTCATAGAGCAGTTTGGAAACACTCTGTTTGTTAAGTTTGGAAGAGGATATTTGGACCACTTTGAGGCCTTCGTTGGAAACGGTATTTCTCAGTATACTGCTAGACAGATGAATTCCCAGTAACTTCTTTGTGTTGTGTGTATTCACCTCACAGAGTTAAACCTTCCTTTAGACAGAGCAGTTTGGAAACAATCTTTTTGTGGAATTTGCAACTGGACATTTCAAGCGATTTGAGGGAAATTGTAGTCAAGGAAATATCTTCGTTTAAAAACTACACAGAATTATTCTCAGAAACTACTTCATGATGTGTGCGTTCAACTCACAGAGTTTAACCTTTCTTTTCATAGAGCAGTTTGGAAACACTCTGTTTGTTAGGTTTGCAAGGGGATATTTAGACCTCTTTGAGGCCTTCGTTGGAAACGGGATTTCTTTTCTAAAGCTAGACAGATGAATTCTCAATAACTTCTTTGTGTTGTGTGTATTCAACTCACGGAGTTGAACTTTCCTTTAGACAGAGCAGATTTGAAACACTCCTTTGTGGATTTCACAAGTGGAGAATTCAAGCGATTTGAGGCCAATTGTAGTAAAGGAAATATCTTCGTTTAAAAACTAGACAGAATCATTCTCAGAAACTACTTTGTGATGTGTGCGTTCAACTCACAGAGTTTCACCTTTCTTTTCATAGAGCAGTTTGGAAACACTCTGTTTGTTAAGTTTGGAAGAGGATATTTGGACCACGTTGAGGCCTTCGTTGGAAACGGGATTTCTCAGTATACTGCTAGACAGATGAATTCCCAGTAACTTCTTTGTGTTGTGTGTATTCACTTCACAGAGTTAAACCTTCCTTTAGACAGAGCAGTTTGGAAGCACTCTTTTTGTTTAATTTGCAACTGGACATTTCAAGCGATTTGAGGAAAATTGTAGTCAAGGAAATATCTTCGTTTAAAAACTAGACAGAATCATTCTCAGGAACTACTTGGTGATGTGTGCGTTCAACTCACACAGTTTCACATTTCTTTTCATAGAGCAGTTTGGAAACACTCTGTTTGTTAAGTTTGGAAGAGGATATTTGGACCACTTTGAGGCCTTCGTTGGAAAAGGGAATTCTCAGTATACTGCTAGACAGATGAATTCCCAGTAACTTCTTTGTGTTGTGTGTATTCACCTCACAGAGTTAAACCTTCCTTTAGACAGAGCAGCTTGGAAACAATCTTTTTGTGGAATTTGCAACTGGACATTTCAAGCGATTTGAGGGAAATTGTAGTCAAGGAAATATCTTCGTTTAAAAACTACACAGAATTATTCTCAGAAACTACTTCATGATGTGTGCGTTCAACTCACAGAGTTTAACCTTTCTTTTCATAGAGCAGTTTGGAAACACTCTGTTTGTTAGGTTTGCAAGGGGATATTTAGACCTCTTTGAGGCCTTCGTTGGAAACGGGATTTCTTTAATAAAGCTAGACAGATGAATTCTCAATAACTTCTTTGTGTTGTGTGTATTCAACTCACGGAGTTGAACTTTCCTTTAGACAGAGCAGATTCGAAACACTCCTTTGTGGATTTCACAAGTGGGAAATTCAAGCGATTTGAGGCCAATTATAGTAAAGGAAATATCTTCGTTTAAAAACTAGACAGAATCATTCTCAGAAAGTACTTGGTGATGTGTGCGTTCAACTCACAGAGTTTCACATTTCTTTTCATAGAGCAGTTTGGAAACACTCTGTTTGTTAAGTTTGGAAGAGGATATTTGGACCACTTTGAGGCCTTCGTTGGAAACGGGATTTCTCAGTATACTGCTAGACAGATGATTTCCCAGTAACTTCTTTGTGTTGTGTGTATTCACCTCACAGAGTTAAACCTTCCTTTAGACAGAGCAGTTTGGAAACAATGTTTTTGTGGAATTTGCAACTGGACATTTCAAGCGATTTGAGGGAAATTGTAGTCAAGGAAATATCTTCGTTTAAAAACTACACAGAATTATTCTCAGAAACTACTTCATGATGTGTGCGTTCAACTCACAGAGTTTAACCTTTCTTTTCATAGAGCAGTTTGGAAACACTCTGTTTGTTAGGTTTGCAAGGGGATATTTAGACCTCTTTGAGGCCTTCGTTGGAAACGGGATTTCTTTTCTAAAGCTAGACAGAAGAATTCTCAATAACTTCTTTGTGTTGTGTGTATTCAACTCACGGAGTTGAACTTTCCTTTAGACAGAGCAGATTTGAAACACTCCTTTGTGGATTTCACAAGTGGAGAATTCAAGCGATTTGAGGCCAATTGTAGTAAAGGAAATATCTTCGTTTAAAAACTAGACAGAATCATTCTCAGAAACTACTTTGTGATGTGTGCGTTCAACTCACAGAGTTTCACCTTTCTTTTCATAGAGCAGTTTGGAAACACTCTGTTTGTTAAGTTTGGAAGAGGATATTTGGACCATGTTGAGGCCTTCGTTGGAAACGGGATTTCTCAGTATACTGCTAGACAGATGAATTCCCAGTAACTTCTTTGTGTTGTGTGTATTCACTTCACAGAGTTAAACCTTCCTTTAGACAGAGCAGTTTGGAAGCACTCTTTTTGTTTAATTTGCAACTGGACATTTCAAGCGATTTGAGGAAAATTGTAGTCAAGGAAATATCTTCGTTTAAAAACTAGACAGAATCATTCTCAGAAACTACTTGGTGATGTGTGCGTTCAACTCACACAGTTTCACATTTCTTTTCATAGAGCAGTTTGGAAACACTCTGTTTGTTAAGTTTGGAAGAGGATATTTGGACCACTTTGAGGCCTTCGTTGGAAACGGGATTTCTCAGTATACTGCTAGACAGATGAATTCCCAGTAACTTCTTTGTGTTGTGTGTATTCACCTCACAGAGTTAAACCTTCCTTTAGACAGAGCAGTTTGGAAACAATGTTATTGTGGAATTTGCAACTGGACATTTCAAGCGATTTGAGGGAAATTGTAGTCAAGGAAATATCTTCGTTTAAAAACTACACAGAATTATTCCAGGAAACTACTTCATGATGTGTGCGTTCAACTCACAGAGTTTAACCTTTCTTTTCATAGAGCAGTTTGGAAACACTCTGTTTGTTAGGTTTGCAAGGGGATATTTAGACCTCTTTGAGGCCTTCGTTGGAAACGGGATTTCTTTTCTAAAGCTAGACAGATGAATTCTCAATAACTTCTTTGTGTTGTGTGTATTCAACTCACGGAGTTGAACTTTCCTTTAGACAGAGCAGATTTGAAACACTCCTTTGTGGATTTCACAAGTGGAGAATTCAAGCGATTTGAGGCCAATTGTAGTAAAGGAAATATCTTCGTTTAAAAACTAGACAGAATCATTCTCAGAAACTACTTTGTGATGTGTGCGTTCAACTCACAGAGTTTCACATTTCTTTTCATAGAGCAGTTTGGAAACACTCTGTTTGTTAAGTTTGGAAGAGGATATTTGGACCACGTTGAGGCCTTCGTTGGAAACGGGATTTCTCAGTATACTGCTAGACAGATGAATTCCCAGTAACTTCTTTGTGTTGTGTGTATTCACTTCACAGAGTTAAACCTTCCTTTAGACAGAGCAGTTTGGAAGCACTCTTTTTGTTTAATTTGCAACTGGACATTTCAAGCGATTTGAGGAAAATTGTAGTCAAGGAAATATCTTCGTTTAAAAACTAGACAGAATCATTCTCAGGAACTACTTGGTGATGTGTTCGTTCAACTCACACAGTTTCACATTTCTTTTCATAGAGCAGTTTGGAAACACTCTGTTTGTTAAGTTTGGAAGAGGATATTTGGACCACTTTGAGGCCTTCGTTTGAAAAGGGAATTCTCAGTATACTGCTAGACAGATGAATTCCCAGTAACTTCTTTGTGTTGTGTGTATTCACCTCACAGAGTTAAACCTTCCTTTAGACAGAGCAGTTTGGAAACAATCTTTTTGTGGAATTTGCAACTGGACATTTCAAGCGATTTGAGGGAAATTGTAGTCAAGGAAATATCTTCGTTTAAAAACTACACAGAATTATTCTCAGAAACTACTTCATGATGTGTGCGTTCAACTCACAGAGTTTAACCTTTCTTTTCATAGAGCAGTTTGGAAACACTCTGTTTGTTAGGTTTGCAAGGGGATATTTAGACCTCTTTGAGGCCTTCGTTGGAAACGGGATTTCTTTTCTAAAGCTAGACAGATGAATTCTCAATAACTTCTTTGTGTTGTGTGTATTCAACTCACGGAGTTGAACTTTCCTTTAGACAGAGCAGATTTGAAACACTCCTTTGTGGATTTCACAAGTGGAGAATTCAAGCGATTTGAGGCCAATTGTAGTAAAGGAAATATCTTCGTTTAAAAACTAGACAGAATCATTCTCAGAAAGTACTTGGTGATGTGTGCGTTCAACTCACAGAGTTTCACATTTCTTTTCATAGAGCAGTTTGGAAACACTCTGTTTGTTAAGTTTGGAAGAGGATATTTGGACCACTTTGAGGCCTTCGTTGGAAACGGGATTTCTCAGTATACTGCTAGACAGATGAATTCCCAGTAACTTCTTTGTGTTGTGTGTATTCACCTCACAGAGTTAAACCTTCCTTTAGACAGAGCAGTTTGGAAACAATCTTTTTGTGGAATTTGCAACTGGACATTTCAAGCGATTTGAGGGAAATTGTAGTCAAGGAAATATCTTCGTTTAAAAACTACACAGAATTATTCTCAGAAACTACTTCATGATGTGTGCGTTCAACTCACAGAGTTTAACCTTTCTTTTCATAGAGCAGTTTGGAAACACTCTGTTTGTTAGGTTTGCAAGGGGATATTTAGCCCTGTTTGAGGCCTTCGTTGGAAACGGGATTTCTTTTATAAAGCTAGACAGATGAATTCTCAATAACTTCTTTGTGTTGTGTGTATTCAACTCACGGAGTTGAACTTTCCTTTAGACAGAGCAGATTTGAAACACTCCTTTGTGGATTTCACAAGTGGAGAATTCAAGCGATTTGAGGCCAATTGTAGTAAAGGAAATATCTTCGTTTAAAAACTAGACAGAATCATTCTCAGAAACTACTTTGTGATGTGTGCGTTCAACTCACAGAGTTTCACCTTTCTTTTCATAGAGCAGTTTGGAAACACTCTGTTTGTTAAGTTTGGAAGAGGATATTTGGACCACGTTGAGGCCTTCGTTGGAAACGGGATTTGTCAGTATACTGCTAGACAGATGAATTCCCAGTAACTTCTTTGTGTTGTGTGTATTCACTTCACAGAGTTAAACCTTCCTTTAGACAGAGCAGTTTGGAAGCACTCTTTTTGTTTAATTAGCAACTGGACATTTCAAGCGATTTGAGGAAAATTGTAGTCAAGGAAATATCTTCGTTTAAAAACTAGACAGAATCATTCTCAGGAACTACTTGGTGATGTGTTCGTTCAACTCACACAGTTTCACATTTCTTTTCATAGAGCAGTTTGGAAACACTCTGTTTGTTAAGTTTGGAAGAGGATATTTGGACCACTTTGAGGCCTTCGTTTGAAAAGGGAATTCTCAGTATACTGCTAGACAGATGAATTCCCAGTAACTTCTTTGTGTTGTGTGTATTCACCTCACAGAGTTAAACCTTCCTTTAGACAGAGCAGTTTGGAAACAATCTTTTTGTGGAATTTGCAACTGGACATTTCAAGCGATTTGAGGGAAATTGTAGTCAAGGAAATATCTTCGTTTAAAAACTACACAGAATTATTCTCAGAAACTACTTCATGATGTGTGCGTTCAACTCACAGAGTTTAACCTTTCTTTTCATAGAGCAGTTTGGAAACACTCTGTTTGTTAGGTTTGCAAGGGGATATTTAGACCTCTTTGAGGCCTTCGTTGGAAACGGGATTTCTTTTCTAAAGCTAGACAGATGAATTCTCAATAACTTCTTTGTGTTGTGTGTATTCAACTCACGGAGTTGAACTTTCCTTTAGACAGAGCAGATTTGAAACACTCCTTTGTGGATTTCACAAGTGGAGAATTCAAGCGATTTGAGGCCAATTGTAGTAAAGGAAATATCTTCGTTTAAAAACTAGACAGAATCATTCTCAGAAACTACTTGGTGATGTGTGCGTTCAACTCACAGAGTTTCACATTTCTTTTCATAGAGCAGTTTGGAAACACTCTGTTTGTTAAGTTTGGAAGAGGATATTTGGACCACTTTGAGGCCTTCGTTGGAAACGGGATTTCTCAGTATACTGCTAGACAGATGAATTCCCAGTAACTTCTTTGTGTTGTGTGTATTCACCTCACAGAGTTAAACCTTCCTTTAGACAGAGCAGTTTGGAAACAATCTTTTTGTGGAATTTGCAACTGGACATTTCAAGCGATTTGAGGGAAATTGTAGTCAAGGAAATATCTTCGTTTAAAAACTACACAGAATTATTCTCAGAAACTACTTCATGATGTGTGCGTTCAACTCACAGAGTTTAACCTTTCTTTTCATAGAGCAGTTTGGAAACACTCTGTTTGTTAGGTTTGCAAGGGGATATTTAGCCCTGTTTGAGGCCTTCGTTGGAAACGGGATTTCTTTTATAAAGCTAGACAGATGAATTCTCAATAACTTCTTTGTGTTGTGTGTATTCAACTCACGGAGTTGAACTTTCCTTTAGACAGAGCAGATTTGAAACACTCCTTTGTGGATTTCACAAGTGGAGAATTCAAGCGATTTGAGGCCAATTGTAGTAAAGGAAATATCTTCGTTTAAAAACTAGACAGAATCATTCTCAGAAACTACTTTGTGATGTGTGCGTTCAACTCACAGAGTTTCACCTTTCTTTTCATAGAGCAGTTTGGAAACACTCTGTTTGTTAAGTTTGGAAGAGGATATTTGGACCACGTTGAGGCCTTCGTTGGAAACGGGATTTCTCAGTATACTGCTAGACAGATGAATTCCCAGTAACTTCTTTGTGTTGTGTGTATTCACTTCACAGAGTTAAACCTTCCTTTAGACAGAGCAGTTTGGAAGCACTCTTTTTGTTTAATTAGCAACTGGACATTTCAAGCGATTTGAGGAAAATTGTAGTCAAGGAAATATCTTCGTTTAAAAACTAGACAGAATCATTCTCAGAAACTACTTGGTGATGTGTGCATTCAACTCACACAGTTTCACATTTCTTTTCATAGAGCAGTTTGGAAACACTCTGTTTGTTAAGTTTGGAAGAGGATATTTGGACCACTTTGAGGCCTTCGTTGGAAACGGGATTTCTCAGTATACTGCTAGACAGATGAATTCCCAGTAACTTCTTTGTGTTGTGTGTATTCACCTCACAGAGTTAAACCTTCCTTTAGACAGAGCAGTTTGGAAGCACTCTTTTTGTTTAATTTGCAACTGGACATTTCAAGCGATTTGAGGAAAATTGTAGTCAAGGAAATATCTTCGTTTAAAAACTAGACAGAATCATTCTCAGAAACTACTTGGTGATGTGTGCGTTCAACTCACACAGTTTCACATTTCTTTTCATAGAGCAGTTTGGAAACACTCTGTTTGTTAAGTTTGGAAGAGGATATTTGGACCACTTTGAGGCCTTCGTTGGAAACGGTATTTCTCAGTCTACTGCTAGACAGATGAATTCCCAGTAACTTCTTTGTGTTGTGTGTATTCACCTCACAGAGTTAAACCTTCCTTTAGACAGAGCAGTTTGGAAACAATCTTTTTGTGGAATTTGCAACTGGACATTTCAAGCGATTTGAGGGAAATTGTAGTCAAGGAAATATCTTCGTTTAAAAACTACACAGAATTATTCTCAGAAACTACTTCATGATGTGTGCGTTCAACTCACAGAGTTTAACCTTTCTTTTCATAGAGCAGTTTGGAAACACTCTGTTTGTTAGGTTTGCAAGGGGATATTTAGACCTCTTTGAGGCCTTCGTTGGAAACGGGATTTCTTTAATAAAGCTAGACAGATGAATTCTCAATAACTTCTTTGTGTTGTATGTATTCAACTCACGGAGTTGAACTTTCCTTTAGACAGAGCAGATTTGAAACACTCCTTTGTGGATTTCACAAGTGGAGAATTCAAGCGATTTGAGGCCAATTGTAGTAAAGGAAATATCTTCGTTTAAAAACTAGACAGAATCATTCTCAGAAACTACTTGGTGATGTGTGCGTTCAACTCACAGAGTTTCACATTTCTTTTCATAGAGCAGTTTGGAAACACTCTGTTTGTTAAGTTTGGAAGAGGATATTTGGACCACTTTGAGGCCTTCGTTGGAAACGGGATTTCTCAGTATACTGCTAGACAAATGAATTCCCAGTAACTTCTTTGTGTTGTGTGTATTCACCTCACAGAATTAAACCTTCCTTTAGACAGAGCAGTTTGGAAACAATCTTTTTGTGGAATTTGCAACTGGACATTTCAAGCGATTTGAGGGAAATTGTAGTCAAGGAAATATCTTCGTTTAAAAACTACACAGAATTATTCTCAGAAACTACTTCATGATGTGTGCGTTCAACTCACAGAGTTTAACCTTTCTTTTCATAGAGCAGTTTGGAAACACTCTGTTTGTTAGGTTTGCAAGGGGATATTTAGACCTCTTTGAGGCCTTCGTTGGAAACGGGATTTCTTTAATAAAGCTAGACAGATGAATTCTCAATAACTTCTTTGTGTTGTATGTATTCAACTCACGGAGTTGAACTTTCCTTTAGACAGAGCAGATTTGAAACACTCCTTTGTGGATTTCACAAGTGGAGAATTCAAGCAATTTGAGGCCAATTGTAGTAAAGGAAATATCTTCGTTTAAAAACTAGACAGAATCATTCTCAGAAACTACTTGGTGATGTGTGCGTTCAACTCACAGAGTTTCACATTTCTTTTCATAGAGCAGTTTGGAAACACTCTGTTTGTTAAGTTTGGAAGAGGATATTTGGACCACGTTGAGGCCTTCGTTGGAAACGGGATTTCTCAGTATACTGCTAGACAGATGAATTCCCAGTAACTTCTTTGTGTTGTGTGTATTCACCTCACAGAGTTAAACCTTCCTTTAGACAGAGCAGTTTGGAAACAATCTTTTTGTGGAATTTGCAACTGGACATTTCAAGCGATTTGAGGGAAATTGTAGTCAAGGAAATATCTTCGTTTAAAAACTACACAGAATTATTCTCAGAAACTACTTCATGATGTGTGCGTTCAACTCACAGAGTTTAACCTTTCTTTTCATAGAGCAGTTTGGAAACACTCTGTTTGTTAGGTTTGCAAGGGGATATTTAGACCTCTTTGAGGCCTTCGTTGGAAACGGGATTTCTTTAATAAAGCTAGACAGATGAATTCTCAATAACTTCTTTGTGTTGTGTGTATTGAACTCACGGAGTTGAACTTTCCTTTAGACAGAGCAGATTCGAAACACTCCTTTGTGGATTTCACAAGTGGGAAATTCAAGCGATTTGAGGCCAATTATAGTAAAGGAAATATCTTCGTTTAAAAACTAGACAGAATCATTCTCAGAAAGTACTTGGTGATGTGTGCGTTCAACTCACAGAGTTTCACATTTCTTTTCATACAGCAGTTTGGAAACACTCTGTTTGTTAAGTTTGGAAGAGGATATTTGGACCACTTTGAGGCCTTCGTTGGAAACGGGATTTCTCAGTATACTGCTAGACAGATGAATTCCCAGTAACTTCTTTGTGTTGTGTGTATTCACCTCACAGAGTTAAACCTTCCTTTAGACAGAGCAGTTTGGAAACAATGTTTTTGTGGAATTTGCAACTGGACATTTCAAGCGATTTGAGGGAAATTGTAGTCAAGGAAATATCTTCGTTTAAAAACTACACAGAATTATTCTCAGAAACTACTTCATGATGTGTGCGTTCAACTCACAGAGTTTAACCTTTCTTTTCTTAGAGCAGTTTGGAAACACTCTGTTTGTTAGGTTTGCAAGGGGATATTTAGACCTCTTTGAGGCCTTCGTTGGAAACGGGATTTCTTTTCTAAAGCTAGACAGATGAATTCTCAATAACTTCTTTGTGTTGTGTGTATTCAACTCACGGAGTTGAACTTTCCTTTAGACAGAGCAGATTTGAAACACTCCTTTGTGGATTTCACAAGTGGAGAATTCAAGCTATTGGAGGCCAATTGTAGTAAAGGAAATATCTTCGTTTAAAAACTAGACAGAATCATTCTCAGAAACTACTTTGTAATGTGTGCGTTCAACTCACAGAGTTTCACCTTTCTTTTCATAGAGCAGTTTGGAAACACTCTCTTTGTTAAGTTTGGAAGAGGATATTTGGACCACGTTGAGGCCTTCTTTGGAAACGGGATTTCTCAGTATACTGCTAGACAGATGAATTCCCAGTAACTTCTTTGTGTTGTGTGTATTCAATTCACAGAGTTAAACCTTCCTTTAGACAGAGCAGTTTGGAAACACTCTTTTTGTTTAATTTGCAACTGGACATTTTAAGCGATTTGAGGAAAATTGTAGTCAAGGAAATATCTTCGTTTAAAAACTAGACAGAATCATTCTCAGGAACTACTTGGTGATGTGTGCGTTCAACTCACTGAGTTTCACATTTCTTTTCATAGAGCAGTTTGGAAACACTCTGTTTGTTAAGTTTGGAAGAGGATATTTGGACCACTTTGAGGCCTTCGTTGGAAACGGTATTTCTCAGTATACTGCTAGACAGATGAATTCCCAGTAACTTCTTTGTGTTGTGTGTATTCACCTCACAGAGTTAAACCTTCCTTTAGACAGAGCAGTTTGGAAACAATCTTTTTGTGGAATTTGCAACTGGACATTTCAAGCGATTTGAGGGAAATTGTAGTCAAGGAAATATCTTCGTTTGAAAACTACACAGAATTATTCTCAGAAACTACTTCATGATGTGTGCGTTCAACTCACAGAGTTTAACCTTTCTTTTCATAGAGCAGTTTGGAAACACTCTGTTTGTTAGGTTTGCAAGGGGATATTTAGACCTCTTTGAGGCCTTCATTGGAAACGGGATTTCATTTCTAAAGCTAGACAGATGAATTCTCAATAACTTCTTTGTGTTGTGTGTATTCAACTCACGGAGTTGAACTTTCCTTTAGACAGAGCAGATTTGAAACACTCCTTTGTGGATTTCACAAGTGGAGAATTCAAGCGATTTGAGGCCAATTGTAGTAAAGGAAATATCTTCGTTTAAAAACTAGACAGAATCATTCTCAGAAACTACTTTGTGATGTGTGCGTTCAACTCACAGAGTTTCACCTTTCTTTTCATAGAGCAGTTTGGAAACACTCTCTTTGTTAAGTTTGGAAGAGGATATTTGGACCACGTTGAGGCCTTCGTTGGAAACGGGATTTCTCAGTATACTGCTAGACAGATGAATTCCCAGTAACTTCTTTGTGTTGTGTGTATTCACTTCACAGAGTTAAACCTTCCTTTAGACAGAGCAGTTTGGAAGCACTCTTTTTGTTTAATTTGCAACTGGACATTTCAAGCGATTTGAGGAAAATTGTAGTCAAGGAAATATCTTCGTTTAAAAACTAGACAGAAACATTCTCAGGAACTACTTGGTGATGTGTGCGTTCAACTCACACAGTTTCACATTTCTTTTCATAGAGCAGTTTGGAAACACTCTGTTTGTTAAGTTTGGAAGAGGATATTTGGACCACTTTGAGGCCTTCGTTGGAAAAGGGAATTCTCAGTATACTGCTAGACAGATGAATTCCCAGTAACTTCTTTGTGTTGTGTGTATTCACCTCACAGAGTTAAACCTTCCTTTAGACAGAGCAGTTTGGAAACAATCTTTTTGTGGAATTTGCAACTGGACATTTCAAGCGATTTGAGGGAAATTGTAGTCAAGGAAATATCTTCGTTTAAAAACTACACAGAATTATTCTCAGAAACTACTTCATGATGTGTGCGTTCAACTCACAGAGTTTAACCTTTCTTTTCATAGAGCAGTTTGGAAACACTCTGTTTGTTAGGTTTGCAAGGGGATATTTAGACCTCTTTGAGGCCTTCGTTGGAAACGGGATTTCTTTAATAAAGCTAGACAGATGAATTCTCAATAACTTCTTTGTGTTGTATGTATTCAACTCACGGAGTTGAACTTTCCTTTAGACAGAGCAGATTTGAAACACTCCTTGGTGGATTTCGCAAGTGGAGAATTCAAGCGATTTGAGGCCAATTGTAGTAAAGGAAATATCTTCGTTTAAAAACTAGACAGAATCATTCTCAGAAACTACTTGGTGATGTGTGCGTTCAACTCACAGAGTTTCACATTTCTTTTCATAGAGCAGTTTGGAAACACTCTGTTTGTTAAGTTTGGAAGAGGATATTTGGACCACTTTGAGGCCTTCGTTGGAAACGGGATTTCTCAGTATACTGCTAGACAGATGAATTCCCAGTAACTTCTTTGTGTTGTGTGTATTCACCTCACAGAGTTAAACCTTCCTTTAGACAGAGCAGTTTGGAAACAATCTTTTTGTGGAATTTGCAACTGGACATTTCAAGCGATTTGAGGGAAATTGTAGTCAAGGAAATATCTTCGTTTAAAAACTACACAGAATTATTCTCAGAAACTACTTCATGATGTGTCCGTTCAACTCACAGATTTTAACCTTTCTTTTCATAGAGCAGTTTGGAAACCCTCTGTTTGTTAGGTTTGCAAGGGGATATTTAGCCCTCTTTGAGGCCTTCGTTGGAAACGGGATTTCTTTTCTAAAGCTAGACAGATGAATTCTCAATAACTTCTTTGTGTTGTGTGTATTCAACTCACGGAGTTGAACTTTCCTTTAGACAGAGCAGATTTGAAAAACTCCTTTGTGGATTTCACAAGTGGAGAATTCAAGCGATTTGAGGCCAATTGTAGTAAAGGAAATATCTTCGTTTAAAAACTAGACAGAATCATTCTCAGAAACTACTTTGTGATGTGTGCGTTCAACTCACAGAGTTTCACCTTTCTTTTCATAGAGCAGTTTGGAAACACTCTGTTTGTTAAGTTTGGAAGAGGATATTTGGACCACGTTGAGGCCTTCGTTGGAAACGGGATTTCTCAGTATACTGCTAGACAGATGAATTCCCAGTAACTTCTTTGTGTTGTGTGTATTCACTTCACAGAGTTAAACCTTCCTTTAGACAGAGCAGTTTGGAAGCACTCTTTTTGTTTAATTAGCAACTGGACAATTCAAGCGATTTGAGGAAAATTGTAGTCAAGGAAATATCTTCGTTTAAAAACTAGACAGAATCATTCTCAGAAACTACTTGGTGATGTGTGCGTTCAACTCACACAGTTTCACATTTCTTTTCATAGAGCAGTTTGGAAACACTCTGTTTGTTAAGTTTGGAAGAGGATATTTGGACCACTTTGAGGCCTTCGTTGGAAAAGGGAATTCTCAGTATACTGCTAGACAGATGAATTCCCAGTAACTTCTTTGTGTTGTGTGTATTCACCTCACAGAGTTAAACCTTCCTTTAGACAGAGCAGTTTGGAAACAATCTTTTTGTGGAATTTGCAACTGGACATTTCAAGCGATTTGAGGGAAATTGTAGTCAAGGAAATATCTTCGTTTAAAAACTACACAGAATTATTCTCAGAAACTACTTCATGATGTGTGCGTTCAACTCACAGAGTTTAACCTTTCTTTTCATAGAGCAGTTTGGAAACACGCTGTTTGTTAGGTTTGCAAGGGGATATTTAGACCTCTTTGAGGCCTTCGTTGGAAACGGGATTTCTTTTATAAAGCTAGACAGATGAATTCTCAATAACTTCTTTGTGTTGTGTGTATTCAACTCTCGGAGTTGAACTTTCCTTTAGACAGAGCAGATTTGAAACACTCCTTTGTGGATTTCACAAGTGGAGAATTCAAGCGATTTGAGGCCAATTGTAGTAAAGGAAATATCTTCGTTTAAAAATTAGACAGAATCATTCTCTGAAACTAGTTGGTGATGTGTGCGTTCAACTCACAGAGTTTCACATTTCTTTTCATAGAGCAGTTTGGAAACACTCTGTTTGTTAAGTTTGGAAGAGGATATTTTGACCACTTTGAGGCCTTCGTTGGAAACGGGATTTCTCAGTATACTGCTAGACAGATGAATTCCCAGTAACTTCTTTGTGTTGTGTGTATTCACCTCACAGAGTTAAACCTTCCTTTAGACAGAGCAGTTTGGAAGCACTCTTTTTGTTTAATTTGCAACTGGACATTTCAAGCGATTTGAGGAAAATTGTAGTCAAGGAAATATCTTCGTTTAAAAACTAGACAGAATCATTCTCAGAAACTACTTGGTGATGTGTGCGTTCAACTCACACAGTTTCACATTTCTTTTCATAGAGCAGTTTGGAAACACTCTGTTTGTTAACTTTGGAAGAGGATATTTGGACCACTTTGAGGCCTTCGTTGGAAAAGGGAATTCTCAGTATACTGCTAGACAGATGAATTCCCAGTAACTTCTTTGTGTTGTGTGTATTCACCTCACAGAGTTAAACCTTCCTTTAGACAGAGCAGTTTGGAAACAATCTTTTTGTGGAATTTGCAACTGGACATTTCAAGCGATTTGAGGGAAATTGTAGTCAAGGAAATATCTTCGTTTAAAAACTACACAGAATTATTCTCAGAAACTACTTCATGATGTGTGCGCTCAACTCACAGAGTTTAACCTTTCTTTTCATAGAGCAGTTTGGAAACACACTGTTTGTTAGGTTTGCAAGGGGATATTTAGACCTCTTTGATGCCTTCGTTGGAAACGGGATTTCTTTTATAAAGCTAGACAGATGAATTCTCAATAACTTCTTTGTGTTGTGTGTATTCAACTCACGGAGTTGAACTTTCCTTTAGACAGAGCAGATTCGAAACACTCCTTTGTGGATTTCACAAGTGGGAAATTCAAGCGATTTGAGGCCAATTATAGTAAAGGAAATATCTTCGTTTAAAAACTAGACAGAATCATTCTCAGAAAGTACTTGGTGATGTGTGCGTTCAACTCACAGAGTTTCACATTTCTTTTCATAGAGCAGTTTGGAAACACTCTGTTTGTTAAGTTTGGAAGAGGATATTTGGACCACTTTGAGGCCTTCGTTGGAAACGGGATTTCTCAGTATACTGCTAGACAGATGAATTCCCAGTAACTTCTTTGTGTTGTGTGTATTCACCTCACAGAGTTAAACCTTCCTTTAGACAGAGCAGTTTGGAAACAATGTTTTTGTGGAATTTGCAACTGGACATTTCAAGCGATTTGAGGGAAATTGTAGTCAAGGAAATATCTTCGTTTAAAAACTACACAGAATTATTCTCAGAAACTACTTCATGATGTGTGCGTTCAACTCACAGAGTTTAACCTTTCTTTTCATAGAGCAGTTTGGAAACACTCTGTTTGTTAGGTTTGCAAGGGGATATTTAGACCTCTTTGAGGCCTTCGTTGGAAACGGGATTTCGTTTCTAAAGCTAGACAGATGAATTCTCAATAACTTCTTTGTGTTGTGTGTATTCAACTCACGGAGTTGAACTTTCCTTTAGAGAGAGCAGATTTGAAACACTCCTTTGTGGATTTCACAAGTGGAGAATTCAAGCGATTTGAGGCCAATTGTAGTAAAGGAAATATCTTCGTTTAAAAACTAGACAGAATCATTCTCAGAAACTACTTTGTGATGTGTGCGTTCAACTCACAGAGTTTCACCTTTCTTTTCATAGAGCAGTTGGGAAACACTCTGTTTGTTAAGTTTGGAAGAGGATATTTGGACCACGTTGAGGCCTTCGTTGGAAACGGGATTTCTCAGTATACTGCTAGACAGATGAATTCCCAGTAACTTCTTTGTGTTGTGTGTATTCACTTCACAGAGTTAAACCTTCCTTTAGACAGAGCAGTTTGGAAGCACTCTTTTTGTTTAATTAGCAACTGGACATTTCAAGCGATTTGAGGAAAATTGTAGTCAAGGAAATATCTTCGTTTAAAAACTAGACAGAATCATTCTCAGAAACTACTTGGTGATGTGTGCGTTCAACTCACACAGTTTCACATTTCTTTTCATAGAGCAGTTTGGAAACACTCTGTTTGTTAACTTTGGAAGAGGATATTTGGACCACTTTGAGGCCTTCTTTGGAAACGGGATTTCTCAGTATACGGCTAGACAGATGAATTCCCAGTAACTTCTTTGTGTTGTGTGTATTCACCTCACAGAGTTAAACCTTCCTTTAGACAGAGCAGTTTGGAAGCACTCTTTTTGTTTAATTTGCAACTGGACATTTCAAGCGATTTGAGGAAAATTGTAGTCAAGGAAATATCTTCGTTTAAAAACTAGACAGAATCATTCTCAGAAACTACTTGGTGATGTGTGCGTTCAACTCACACAGTTTCACATTTCTTTTCATAGAGCAGTTTGGAAACACTCTGTTTGTTAAGTTTGGAAGAGGATATTTGGACCACGTTGAGGCCTTCGTTGGAAACGGGATTTGTCAGTATACTGCTAGACAGATGAATTCCCAGTAACTTCTTTGTGTTGTGTGCATTCACTTCACAGAGTTAAACCTTCCTTTAGACAGAGCAGTTTGGAAGCACTCTTTTTGTTTAATTAGCAACTGGACATTTCAAGCGATTTGAGGAAAATTGTAGTCAAGGAAATATCTTCGTTTAAAAACTAGACAGAATCATTCTCAGAAACTACTTGGTGATGTGTGCGTTCAACTCACACAGTTTCACATTTCTTTTCATAGAGCAGTTTGGAAACACTCTGTTTGTTAAGTTTGGAAGAGGATATTTGGACCACTTTGAGGCCTTCGTTGGAAACGGGATTTCTCAGTATACTGCTAGACAGATGAATTCCCAGTAACTTCTTTGTGTTGTGTGTATTCACCTCACAGAGTTAAACCTTCCTTTAGACAGAGCAGTTTGGAAGCACTCTTTTTGTTTAATTTGCAACTGGACATTTCAAGCGATTTGAGGAAAATTGTAGTCAAGGAAATATCTTCGTTTAAAAACTAGACAGAATCATTCTCAGAAACTACTTGGTGATGTGTGCGTTCAACTCACACAGTTTCACATTTCTTTTCATAGAGCAGTTTGGAAACACTCTGTTTGTTAAGTTTGGAAGAGGATATTTGGACCACTTTGAGGCCTTCGTTGGAAAAGGGAATTCTCAGTATACTGCTAGACAGATGAATTCCCAGTAACTTCTTTGTGTTGTGTGTATTCACCTCACAGAGTTAAACCTTCCTTTAGACAGAGCAGTTTGGAAACAATCTTTTTGTGGAATTTGCAACTGGACATTTCAAGCGATTTGAGGGAAATTGTAGTCAAGGAAATATCTTCGTTTAAAAACTACACAGAATTATTCTCAGAAACTACTTCATGATGTGTGCGCTCAACTCACAGAGTTTAACCTTTCTTTTCATAGAGCAGTTTGGAAACACACTGTTTGTTAGGTTTGCAAGGGGATATTTAGACCTCTTTGAGGCCTTCGTTGGAAACGGGATTTCTTTTATAAAGCTAGACAGATGAATTCTCAATAACTTCTTTGTGTTGTGTGTATTCAACTCACGGAGTTGAACTTTCCTTTAGACAGAGCAGATTCGAAACACTCCTTTGTGGATTTCACAAGTGGAGAATTCAAGCGATTTGAGGCCAATTGTAGTAAAGGAAATATCTTCGTTTAAAAATTAGACAGAATCATTCTCTGAAACTAGTTGGTGATGTGTGCGTTCAACTCACAGAGTTTCACATTTCTTTTCATAGAGCAGTTTGGAAACACTCTGTTTGTTAAGTTTGGAAGAGGATATTTTGACCACTTTGAGGCCTTCGTTGGAAACGGGATTTCTCAGTATACTGCTAGACAGATGAATTCCCAGTAACTTCTTTGTGTTGTGTGTATTCACCTCACAGTGTTAAACCTTCCTTTAGACAGAGCAGTTTGGAAGCACTCTTTTTGTTTAATTTGCAACTGGACATTTCAAACGATTTGAGGAAAATTGTAGTCAAGGAAATATCTTCGTTTAAAAACTAGACAGAATCATTCTCAGAAACTACTTGGTGATGTGTGCGTTCAACTCACACAGTTTCACATTTCTTTTCATAGAGCAGTTTGGAAACACTCTGTTTGTTAAGTTTGGAAGAGGATATTTGGACCACTTTGAGGCCTTCGTTGGAAAAGGGAATTCTCAGTATACTGCTAGACAGATGAATTCCCAGTAACTTCTTTGTGTTGTGTGTATTCACCTCACAGAGTTAAACCTTCCTTTAGACAGAGCAGTTTGGAAACAATCTTTTTGTGGTATTTGCAACTGGACATTTCAAGCGATTTGAGGGAAATTGTAGTCAAGGAAATATCTTCGTTTAAAAACTACACAGAATTATTCTCAGAAACTACTTCATGATGTGTGCGCTCAACTCACAGAGTTTAACCTTTCTTTTCATAGAGCAGTTTGGAAACACACTGTTTGTTAGGTTTGCAAGGGGATATTTAGACCTCTTTGAGGCCTTCGTTGGAAACGGGATTTCTTTTATAAAGCTAGACAGATGAATTCTCAATAACTTCTTTGTGTTGTGTGTATTGAACTCACGGAGTTGAACTTTCCTTTAGACAGAGCAGATTCGAAACACTCCTTTGTGGATTTCACAAGTGGGAAATTCAAGCGATTTGAGGCCAATTATAGTAAAGGAAATATCTTCGTTTAAAAACTAGACAGAATCATTCTCAGAAAGTACTTGGTGATGTGTGCGTTCAACTCACAGAGTTTCACATTTCTTTTCATACAGCAGTTTGGAAACACTCTGTTTGTTAAGTTTGGAAGAGGATATTTGGACCACTTTGAGGCCTTCGTTGGAAACGGGATTTCTCAGTATACTGCTAGACAGATGAATTCCCAGTAACTTCTTTGTGTTGTGTGTATTCACCTCACAGAGTTAAACCTTCCTTTAGACAGAGCAGTTTGGAAACAATGTTTTTGTGGAATTTGCAACTGGACATTTCAAGCGATTTGAGGGAAATTGTAGTCAAGGAAATATCTTCGTTTAAAAACTACACAGAATTATTCTCAGAAACTACTTCATGATGTGTGCGTTCAACTCACAGAGTTTAACCTTTCTTTTCATAGAGCAGTTTGGAAACACTCTGTTTGTTAGGTTTGCAAGGGGATATTTAGACCTCTTTGAGGCCTTCGTTGGAAACGGGATTTCTTTTCTAAAGCTAGACAGATGAATTCTCAATAACTTCTTTGTGTTGTGTGTATTCAACTCACGGAGTTGAACTTTCCTTTAGACAGAGCAGATTTGAAACACTCCTTTGTGGATTTCACAAGTGGAGAATTCAAGCGATTGGAGGCCAATTGTAGTAAAGGAAATATCTTCGTTTAAAAACTAGACAGAATCATTCTCAGAAACTACTTTGTGATGTGTGCGTTCAACTCACAGAGTTTCACCTTTCTTTTCATAGAGCAGTTTGGAAACACTCTCTTTGTTAAGTTTGGAAGAGGATATTTGGACCACGTTGAGGCCTTCTTTGGAAACGGGATTTCTCAGTATACTGCTAGACAGATGAATTCCCAGTAACTTCTTTGTGTTGTGTGTATTCAATTCACAGAGTTAAACCTTCCTTTAGACAGAGCAGTTTGGAAACACTCTTTTTGTTTAATTTGCAACTGGACATTTTAAGCGATTTGAGGAAAATTGTAGTCAAGGAAATATCTTCGTTTAAAAACTAGACAGAATCATTCTCAGGAACTACTTGGTGATGTGTGCGTTCAACTCACTGAGTTTCACATTTCTTTTCATAGAGCAGTTTGGAAACACTCTGTTTGTTAAGTTTGGAAGAGGATATTTGGACCACTTTGAGGCCTTCGTTGGAAACGGTATTTCTCAGTATACTGCTAGACAGATGAATTCCCAGTAACTTCTTTGTGTTGTGTGTATTCACCTCACAGAGTTAAACCTTCCTTTAGACAGAGCAGTTTGGAAACAATCTTTTTGTGGAATTTGCAACTGGACATTTCAAGCGATTTGAGGGAAATTGTAGTCAAGGAAATATCTTCGTTTGAAAACTACACAGAATTATTCTCAGAAACTACTTCATGATGTGTGCGTTCAACTCACAGAGTTTAACCTTTCTTTTCATAGAGCAGTTTGGAAACACTCTGTTTGTTAGGTTTGCAAGGGGATATTTAGACCTCTTTGAGGCCTTCGTTGGAAACGGGATTTCTTTTCTAAAGCTAGACAGATGAATTCTCAATAACTTCTTTGTGTTGTGTGTATTCAACTCACGGAGTTGAACTTTCCTTTAGACAGAGCAGATTTGAAACACTCCTTTGTGGATTTCACAAGTGGAGAATTCAAGCGATTTGAGGCCAATTGTAGTAAAGGAAATATCTTCGTTTAAAAACTAGACAGAATCATTCTCAGAAACTACTTTGTGATGTGTGCGTTCAACTCACAGAGTTTCACCTTTCTTTTCATAGAGCAGTTTGGAAACACTCTCTTTGTTAAGTTTGGAAGAGGATATTTGGACCACGTTGAGGCCTTCGTTGGAAACGGGATTTCTCAGTATACTGCTAGACAGATGAATTCCCAGTAACTTCTTTGTGTTGTGTGTATTCACTTCACAGAGTTAAACCTTCCTTTAGACAGAGCAGTTTGGAAGCACTCTTTTTGTTTAATTTGCAACTGGACATTTCAAGCGATTTGAGGAAAATTGTAGTCAAGGAAATATCTTCGTTTAAAAACTAGACAGAATCATTCTCAGGAACTACTTGGTGATGTGTGCGTTCAACTCACACAGTTTCACATTTCTTTTCATAGAGCAGTTTGGAAACACTCTGTTTGTTAAGTTTGGAAGAGGATATTTGGACCACTTTGAGGCCTTCGTTGGAAAAGGGAATTCTCAGTATACTGCTAGACAGATGAATTCCCAGTAACTTCTTTGTGTTGTGTGTATTCACCTCACAGAGTTAAACCTTCCTTTAGACAGAGCAGTTTGGAAACAATCTTTTTGTGGAATTTGCAACTGGACATTTCAAGCGATTTGAGGGAAATTGTAGTCAAGGAAATATCTTCGTTTAAAAACTACACAGAATTATTCTCAGAAACTACTTCATGATGTGTGCGTTCAACTCACAGAGTTTAACCTTTCTTTTCATAGAGCAGTTTGGAAACACTCTGTTTGTTAGGTTTGCAAGGGGATATTTAGACCTCTTTGAGGCCTTCGTTGTAAACGGGATTTCTTTAATAAAGCTAGACAGATGAATTCTCAATAACTTCTTTGTGTTGTATGTATTCAACTCACGGAGTTGAACTTTCCTTTAGACAGAGCAGATTTGAAACACTCCTTGGTGGATTTCGCAAGTGGAGAATTCAAGCGATTTGAGGCCAATTGTAGTAAAGGAAATATCTTCGTTTAAAAACTAGACAGAATCATTCTCAGAAACTACTTGGTGATGTGTGCGTTCAACTCACAGAGTTTCACATTTCTTTTCATAGAGCAGTTTGGAAACACTCTGTTTGTTAAGTTTGGAAGAGGATATTTGGACCACTTTGAGGCCTTCGTTGGAAACGGGATTTCTCAGTATACTGCTAGACAGATGAATTCCCAGTAACTTCTTTGTGTTGTGTGTATTCACCTCACAGAGTTAAACCTTCCTTTAGACAGAGCAGTTTGGAAACAATCTTTTTGTGGAATTTGCAACTGGACATTTCAAGCGATTTGAGGGAAATTGTAGTCAAGGAAATATCTTCGTTTAAAAACTACACAGAATTATTCTCAGAAACTACTTCATGATGTGTGCGTTCAACTCACAGATTTTAACCTTTCTTTTCATAGAGCAGTTTGGAAACCCTCTGTTTGTTAGGTTTGCAAGGGGATATTTAGCCCTCTTTGAGGCCTTCGTTGGAAACGGGATTTCTTTTATAAAGCTAGACAGATGAATTCTCAATAACTTCTTTGTGTTGTGTGTATTCAACTCACGGAGTTGAACTTTCCTTTAGACAGAGCAGATTTGAAAAACTCCTTTGTGGATTTCACAAGTGGAGAATTCAAGCGATTTGAGGCCAATTGTAGTAAAGGAAATATCTTCGTTTAAAAACTAGACAGAATCATTCTCAGAAACTACTTTGTGATGTGTGCGTTCAACTCACAGAGTTTCACCTTTCTTTTCATAGAGCAGTTTGGAAACACTCTGTTTGTTAAGTTTGGAAGAGGATATTTGGACCACGTTGAGGCCTTCGTTGGAAACGGGATTTCTCAGTATACTGCTAGACAGATGAATTCCCAGTAACTTCTTTGTGTTGTGTGTATTCACTTCACAGAGTTAAACCTTCCTTTAGACAGAGCAGTTTGGAAGCACTCTTTTTGTTTAATTAGCAACTGGACAATTCAAGCGATTTGAGGAAAATTGTAGTCAAGGAAATATCTTCGTTTAAAAACTAGACAGAATCATTCTCAGAAACTACTTGGTGATGTGTGCGTTCAACTCACACAGTTTCACATTTCTTTTCATAGAGCAGTTTGGAAACACTCTGTTTGTTAAGTTTGGAAGAGGATATTTGGACCACTTTGAGGCCTTCGTTGGAAAAGGGAATTCTCAGTATACTGCTAGACAGATGAATTCCCAGTAACTTCTTTGTGTTGTGTGTATTCACCTCACAGAGTTAAACCTTCCTTTAGACAGAGCAGTTTGGAAACAATCTTTTTGTGGAATTTGCAACTGGACATTTCAAGCGATTTGAGGGAAATTGTAGTCAAGAAATATCTTCGTTTAAAAACTACACAGAATTATTCTCAGAAACTACTTCATGATGTGTGCGTTCAACTCACAGAGTTTAACCTTTCTTTTCATAGAGCAGTTTGGAAACACGCTGTTTGTTAGGTTTGCAAGGGGATATTTAGACCTCTTTGAGGCCTTCGTTGGAAACGGGATTTCTTTTATAAAGCTAGACAGATGAATTCTCAATAACTTCCTTGTGTTGTGTGTATTCAACTCTCGGAGTTGAACTTTCCTTTAGACAGAGCAGATTTGAAACACTCCTTTGTGGATTTCACAAGTGGAGAATTCAAGCGATTTGAGGCCAATTGTAGTAAAGGAAATATCTTCGTTTAAAAATTAGACAGAATCATTCTCTGAAACTAGTTGGTGATGTGTGCGTTCAACTCACAGAGTTTCACATTTCTTTTCATAGAGCAGTTTGGAAACACTCTGTTTGTTAAGTTTGGAAGAGGATATTTTGACCACTTTGAGGCCTTCGTTGGAAACGGGATTTCTCAGTATACTGCTAGACAGATGAATTCCCAGTAACTACTTTGTGTTGTGTGTATTCACCTCACAGAGTTAAACCTTCCTTTAGACAGAGCAGTTTGGAAGCACTCTTTTTGTTTAATTTGCAACTGGACATTTCAAACGATTTGAGGAAAATTGTAGTCAAGGAAATATCTTCGTTTAAAAACTAGACAGAATCATTCTCAGAAACTACTTGGTGATGTGTGCGTTCAACTCACACAGTTTCACATTTCTTTTCATAGAGCAGTTTGGAAACACTCTGTTTGTTAAGTTTGGAAGAGGATATTTGGACCACTTTGAGGCCTTCGTTGGAAAAGGGAATTCTCAGTATACTGCTAGACAGATGAATTCCCAGTAACTTCTTTGTGTTGTGTGTATTCACCTCACAGAGTTAAACCTTCCTTTAGACAGAGCAGTTTGGAAACAATCTTTTTGTGGTATTTGCAACTGGACATTTCAAGCGATTTGAGGGAAATTGTAGTCAAGGAAATATCTTCGTTTAAAAACTACACAGAATTATTCTCAGAAACTACTTCATGATGTGTGCGTTCAACTCACAGAGTTTAACCTTTCTTTTCATAGAGCAGTTTGGAAACACACTGTTTGTTAGGTTTGCAAGGGGATATTTAGACCTCTTTGAGGCCTTCGTTGGAAACGGGATTTCTTTTATAAAGCTAGACAGATGAATTCTCAATAACTTCTTTGTGTTGTGTGTATTGAACTCACGGAGTTGAACTTTCCTTTAGACAGAGCAGATTCGAAACACTCCTTTGTGGATTTCACAAGTGGGAAATTCAAGCGATTTGAGGCCAATTATAGTAAAGGAAATATCTTCGTTTAAAAACTAGACAGAATCATTCTCAGAAAGTACTTGGTGATGTGTGCGTTCAACTCACAGAGTTTCACATTTCTTTTCATACAGCAGTTTGGAAACACTCTGTTTGTTAAGTTTGGAAGAGGATATTTGGACCACTTTGAGGCCTTCGTTGGAAACGGGATTTCTCAGTATACTGCTAGACAGATGAATTCCCAGTAACTTCTTTGTGTTGTGTGTATTCACCTCACAGAGTTAAACCTTCCTTTAGACAGAGCAGTTTGGAAACAATGTTTTTGTGGAATTTGCAACTGGACATTTCAAGCGATTTGAGGGAAATTGTAGTCAAGGAAATATCTTCGTTTAAAAACTACACAGAATTATTCTCAGAAACTACTTCATGATGTGTGCGTTCAACTCACAGAGTTTAACCTTTCTTTTCATAGAGCAGTTTGGAAACACTCTGTTTGTTAGGTTTGCAAGGGGATATTTAGACCTCTTTGAGGCCTTCGTTGGAAACGGGATTTCTTTTCTAAAGCTAGACAGATGAATTCTCAATAACTTCTTTGTGTTGTGTGTATTCAACTCACGGAGTTGAACTTTCCTTTAGACAGAGCAGATTTGAAACACTCCTTTGTGGATTTCACAAGTGGAGAATTCAAGCGATTGGAGGCCAATTGTAGTAAAGGAAATATCTTCGTTTAAAAACTAGACAAAATCATTCTCAGAAACTACTTTGTGATGTGTGCGTTCAACTCACAGAGTTTCACCTTTCTTTTCATAGAGCAGTTTGGAAACACTCTCTTTGTTAAGTTTGGAAGAGGATATTTGGACCACGTTGAGGCCTTCTTTGGAAACGGGATTTCTCAGTATACTGCTAGACAGATGAATTCCCAGTAACTTCTTTGTGTTGTGTGTATTCAATTCACAGAGTTAAACCTTCCTTTAGACAGAGCAGTTTGGAAACACTCTTTTTGTTTAATTTGCAACTGGACATTTTAAGCGATTTGAGGAAAATTGTAGTCAAGGAAATATCTTCGTTTAAAAACTAGACAGAATCATTCTCAGGAACTACTTGGTGATGTGTGCGTTCAACTCACTGAGTTTCACATTTCTTTTCATAGAGCAGTTTGGAAACACTCTGTTTGTTAAGTTTGGAAGAGGATATTTGGACCACTTTGAGGCCTTCGTTGGAAACGGGATTTCTCAGTATACTGCTAGACAGATGAATTCCCAGTAACTTCTTTGTGTTGTGTGTATTCACCTCACAGAGTTAAACCTTCCTTTAGACAGAGCAGTTTGGAAACAATCTTTTTGTGGAATTTGCAACTGGACATTTCAAGCGATTTGAGGGAAATTGTAGTCAAGGAAATATCTTCGTTTGAAAACTACACAGAATTATTCTCAGAAACTACTTCATGATGTGTGCGTTCAACTCACAGAGTTTAACCTTTCTTTTCATAGAGCAGTTTGGAAACACTCTGTTTGTTAGGTTTGCAAGGGGATATTTAGACCTCTTTGAGGCCTTCATTGGAAACGGGATTTCTTTTCTAAAGCTAGACAGATGAATTCTCAATAACTTCTTTGTGTTGTGTGTATTCAACTCACGGAGTTGAACTTTCCTTTAGACAGAGCAGATTTGAAACACTCCTTTGTGGATTTCACAAGTGGAGAATTCAAGCGATTTGAGGCCAATTGTAGTAAAGGAAATATCTTCGTTTAAAAACTAGACAGAATCATTCTCAGAAACTACTTTGTGATGTGTGCGTTCAACTCACAGAGTTTCACCTTTCTTTTCATAGAGCAGTTTGGAAACACTCTCTTTGTTAAGTTTGGAAGAGGATATTTGGACCACGTTGAGGCCTTCGTTGGAAACGGGATTTCTCAGTATACTGCTAGACAGATGAATTCCCAGTAACTTCTTTGTGTTGTGTGTATTCACTTCACAGAGTTAAACCTTCCTTTAGACAGAGCAGTTTGGAAGCACTCTTTTTGTTTAATTTGCAACTGGACATTTCAAGCGATTTGAGGAAAATTGTAGTCAAGGAAATATCTTCGTTTAAAAACTAGACAGAATCATTCTCAGGAACTACTTGGTGATGTGTGCGTTCAACTCACACAGTTTCACATTTCTTTTCATAGAGCAGTTTGGAAACACTCTGTTTCTTAAGTTTGGAAGAGGATATTTGGACCACTTTGAGGCCTTCGTTGGAAAAGGGAATTCTCAGTATACTGCTAGACAGATGAATTCCCAGTAACTTCTTTGTGTTGTGTGTATTCACCTCACAGAGTTAAACCTTCCTTTAGACAGAGCAGTTTGGAAACAATCTTTTTGTGGAATTTGCAACTGGACATTTCAAGCGATTTGAGGGAAATTGTAGTCAAGGAAATATCTTCGTTTAAAAACTACACAGAATTATTCTCAGAAACTACTTCATGATGTGTGCGTTCAACTCACAGAGTTTAACCTTTCTTTTCATAGAGCAGTTTGGAAACACTCTGTTTGTTAGGTTTGCAAGGGGATATTTAGACCTCTTTGAGGCCTTCGTTGTAAACGGGATTTCTTTAATAAAGCTAGACAGATGAATTCTCAATAACTTCTTTGTGTTGTATGTATTCAACTCACGGAGTTGAACTTTCCTTTAGACAGAGCAGATTTGAAACACTCCTTGGTGGATTTCGCAAGTGGAGAATTCAAGCGATTTGAGGCCAATTGTAGTAAAGGAAATATCTTCGTTTAAAAACTAGACAGAATCATTCTCAGAAACTACTTGGTGATGTGTGCGTTCAACTCACAGAGTTTCACATTTCTTTTCATAGAGCAGTTTGGAAACACTCTGTTTGTTAAGTTTGGAAGAGGATATTTGGACCACTTTGAGGCCTTCGTTGGAAACGGGATTTCTCAGTATACTGCTAGACAGATGAATTCCCAGTAACTTCTTTGTGTTGTGTGTATTCACCTCACAGAGTTAAACCTTCCTTTAGACAGAGCAGTTTGGAAACAATCTTTTTGTGGAATTTGCAACTGGACATTTCAAGCGATTTGAGGGAAATTGTAGTCAAGGAAATATCTTCGTTTAAAAACTACACAGAATTATTCTCAGAAACTACTTCATGATGTGTGCGTTCAACTCACAGATTTTAACCTTTCTTTTCATAGAGCAGTTTGGAAACCCTCTGTTTGTTAGGTTTGCAAGGGGATATTTAGCCCTCTTTGAGGCCTTCGTTGGAAACGGGATTTCTTTTATAAAGCTAGACAGATGAATTCTCAATAACTTCTTTGTGTTGTGTGTATTCAACTCACGGAGTTGAACTTTCCTTTAGACAGAGCAGATTTGAAAAACTCCTTTGTGGATTTCACAAGTGGAGAATTCAAGCGATTTGAGGCCAATTGTAGTAAAGGAAATATCTTCGTTTAAAAACTAGACAGAATCATTCTCAGAAACTACTTTGTGATGTGTGCGTTCAACTCACAGAGTTTCACCTTTCTTTTCATAGAGCAGTTTGGAAACACTCTGTTTGTTAAGTTTGGAAGAGGATATTTGGACCACGTTGAGGCCTTCGTTGGAAACGGGATTTCTCAGTATACTGCTAGACAGATGAATTCCCAGTAACTTCTTTGTGTTGTGTGTATTCACTTCACAGAGTTAAACCTTCCTTTAGACAGAGCAGTTTGGAAGCACTCTTTTTGTTTAATTAGCAACTGGACAATTCAAGCGATTTGAGGAAAATTGTAGTCAAGGAAATATCTTCGTTTAAAAACTAGACAGAATCATTCTCAGAAACTACTTGGTGATGTGTGCGTTCAACTCACACAGTTTCACATTTCTTTTCATAGAGCAGTTTGGAAACACTCTGTTTGTTAAGTTTGGAAGAGGATATTTGGACCACTTTGAGGCCTTCGTTGGAAAAGGGAATTCTCAGTATACTGCTAGACAGATGAATTCCCAGTAACTTCTTTGTGTTGTGTGTATTCACCTCACAGAGTTAAACCTTCCTTTAGACAGAGCAGTTTGGAAACAATCTTTTTGTGGAATTTGCAACTGGACATTTCAAGCGATTTGAGGGAAATTGTAGTCAAGAAATATCTTCGTTTAAAAACTACACAGAATTATTCTCAGAAACTACTTCATGATGTGTGCGTTCAACTCACAGAGTTTAACCTTTCTTTTCATAGAGCAGTTTGGAAACACGCTGTTTGTTAGGTTTGCAAGGGGATATTTAGACTTCTTTGAGGCCTTCGTTGGAAACGGGATTTCTTTTATAAAGCTAGACAGATGAATTCTCAATAACTTCTTTGTGTTGTGTGTATTCAACTCTCGGAGTTGAACTTTCCTTTAGACAGAGCAGATTTGAAACACTCCTTTGTGGATTTCACAAGTGGAGAATTCAAGCGATTTGAGGCCAATTGTAGTAAAGGAAATATCTTCGTTTAAAAATTAGACAGAATCATTCTCTGAAACTAGTTGGTGATGTGTGCGTTCAACTCACAGAGTTTCACATTTCTTTTCATAGAGCAGTTTGGAAACACTCTGTTTGTTAAGTTTGGAAGAGGATATTTGGACCACTTTGAGGCCTTCGTTGGAAACGGGATTTCTCAGTATACTGCTAGACAGATGAATTCCCAGTAACTTCTTTGTGTTGTGTGTATTCACCTCACAGAGTTAAACCTTCCTTTAGACAGAGCAGTTTGGAAGCACTCTTTTTGTTTAATTTGCAACTGGACATTTCAAGCGATTTGAGGAAAATTGTAGTCAAGGAAATATCTTCGTTTAAAAACTAGACAGAATCATTCTCAGAAACTACTTGGTGATGTGTGCGTTCAACTCACACAGTTTCACATTTCTTTTCATAGAGCAGTTTGGAAACACTCTGTTTGTTAAGTTTGGAAGAGGATATTTGGACCACTTTGAGGCCTTCGTTGGAAAAGGGAATTCTCAGTATACTGCTAGACAGATGAATTCCCAGTAACTTCTTTGTGTTGTGTGTATTCACCTCACAGAGTTAAACCTTCCTTTAGACAGAGCAGTTTGGAAACAATCTTTTTGTGGAATTTGCAACTGGACATTTCAAGCGATTTGAGGGAAATTGTAGTCAAGGAAATATCTTCGTTTAAAAACTACACAGAATTATTCTCAGAAACTACTTCATGATGTGTGCGCTCAACTCACAGAGTTTAACCTTTCTTTTCATAGAGCAGTTTGGAAACACACTGTTTGTTAGGTTTGCAAGGGGATATTTAGACCTCTTTGATGCCTTCGTTGGAAACGGGATTTCTTTTATAAAGCTAGACAGATGAATTCTCAATAACTTCTTTGTGTTGTGTGTATTCAACTCACGGAGTTGAACTTTCCTTTAGACAGAGCAGATTCGAAACACTCCTTTGTGGATTTCACAAGTGGGAAATTCAAGCGATTTGAGGCCAATTATAGTAAAGGAAATATCTTCGTTTAAAAACTAGACAGAATCATTCTCAGAAAGTACTTGGTGATGTGTGCGTTCAACTCACAGAGTTTCACATTTCTTTTCATAGAGCAGTTTGGAAACACTCTGTTTGTTAAGTTTGGAAGAGGATATTTGGACCACTTTGAGGCCTTCGTTGGAAACGGGATTTCTCAGTATACTGCTAGACAGATGAATTCCCAGTAACTTCTTTGTGTTGTGTGTATTCACCTCACAGAGTTAAACCTTCCTTTAGACAGAGCAGTTTGGAAACAATGTTTTTGTGGAATTTGCAACTGGACATTTCAAGCGATTTGAGGGAAATTGTAGTCAAGGAAATATCTTCGTTTAAAAACTACACAGAATTATTCTCAGAAACTACTTCATGATGTGTGCGTTCAACTCACAGAGTTTAACCTTTCTTTTCATAGAGCAGTTTGGAAACACTCTGTTTGTTAGGTTTGCAAGGGGATATTTAGACCTCTTTGAGGCCTTCGTTGGAAACGGGATTTCGTTTCTAAAGCTAGACAGATGAATTCTCAATAACTTCTTTGTGTTGTGTGTATTCAACTCACGGAGTTGAACTTTCCTTTAGAGAGAGCAGATTTGAAACACTCCTTTGTGGATTTCACAAGTGGAGAATTCAAGCGATTTGAGGCCAATTGTAGTAAAGGAAATATCTTCGTTTAAAAACTAGACAGAATCATTCTCAGAAACTACTTTGTGATGTGTGCGTTCAACTCACAGAGTTTCACCTTTCTTTTCATAGAGCAGTTGGGAAACACTCTGTTTGTTAAGTTTGGAAGAGGATATTTGGACCACGTTGAGGCCTTCGTTGGAAACGGGATTTCTCAGTATACTGCTAGACAGATGAATTCCCAGTAACTTCTTTGTGTTGTGTGTATTCAATTCACAGAGTTAAACCTTCCTTTAGACAGAGCAGTTTGGAAACACTCTTTTTGTTTAATTTGCAACTGGACATTTTAAGCGATTTGAGGAAAATTGTAGTCAAGGAAATATCTTCGTTTAAAAACTAGACAGAATAATTCTCAGAAACTACTTGGTGATGTGTGCGTTCAACTCACAGAGTTTCACATTTCTTTTCATAGAGCAGTTTGGGAACACTCTGTTTGTTAAGTTTGGAAGAGGATATTTGGACCACTTTGAGGCCTTCGTTGGAAACGGTATTTCTCAGTATACTGCTAGACAGATGAATTCCCAGTAACTTCTTTGTGTTGTGTGTATTCACCTCACAGAGTTAAACCTTCCTTTAGACAGAGCAGTTTGGAAACAATCTTTTTGTGGAATTTGCAACTGGACATTTCAAGGGATTTGAGGGAAATTGTAGTCAAGGAAATATCTTCGTTTAAAAACTACACAGAATTATTCTCAGAAACTACTTCATGATGTGTGCGTTCAACTCACAGAGTTTAACCTTTCTTTTCATAGAGCAGTTTGGAAACACTCTGTTTGTTAGGTTTGCAAGGGGATATTTAGACCTCTTTGAGGCCTTCGTTGGAAACGGGATTTCTTTTCTAAAGCTAGACAGATGAATTCTCAATAACTTCTTTGTGTTGTGTGTATTCAACTCACGGAGTTGAACTTTCCTTTAGACAGAGCAGATTTGAAACACTCCTTTGTGGATTTCACAAGTGGAGAATTCAAGCGATTTGAGGCCAATTGTAGTAAAGGAAATATCTTCGTTTAAAAACTAGACAGAATCATTCTCAGAAACTACTTTGTGATGTGTGCGTTCAACTCACAGAGTTTCACCTTTCTTTTCATAGAGCAGTTTGGAAACACTCTGTTTGTTAAGTTTGGAAGAGGATATTTGGACCACGTTGAGGCCTTCGTTGGAAACGGGATTTCTCAGTATACTGCTAGACAGATGAATTCCCAGTAACTTCTTTGTGTTGTGTGTATTCACTTCACAGAGTTAAACCTTCCTTTAGACAGAGCAGTTTGGAAGCACTCTTTTTGTTTAATTTGCAACTGGACATTTCAAGCGATTTGAGGAAAATTGTAGTCAAGGAAATATCTTCGTTTAAAAACTAGACAGAATCATTCTCAGGAACTACTTGGTGATGTGTGCGTTCAACTCACACAGTTTCACATTTCTTTTCATAGAGCATTTTGGAAACACTCTGTTTGTTAAGTTTGGAAGAGGATATTTGGACCACTTTGAGGCCTTCGTTGGAAACGGGATTTCTCAGTATACTGCTAGACAGATGAATTCCCAGTAACTTCTTTGTGTTGTGTGTATTCACCTCACAGAGTTAAACATTCCTTTAGACAGAGCAGTTTGGAAACAATCTTTTTGTGGAATTTGCAACTGGACATTTCAAGTGATTTGAGGGAAATTGTAGTCGAGGAAATATCTTCGTTTAAAAACTACACAGAATTATTCTCAGAAACTACTTCATGATGTGTGCGTTCAACTCACAGAGTTTAACCTTTCTTTTCATAGAGCAGTTTGGAAACACTCTGTTTGTTAGGTTTGCAAGGGGATATTTAGACCTCTTTGGGGCCTTCGTGGGAAACGGGATTTCTTTTATAAAGCTAGACAGATGAATTCTCAATAACTTCTTTGTGTTGTGTGTATTCAACTCACGGAGTTGAACTTTCCTTTAGACAGAGCAGATTTGAAACACTCCTTTGTGGATTTCACAAGTGGAGAATTCAAGCGATTTGAGGCCAATTGTAGTAAAGGAAATATCTTCGTTTAAAAACTAGACAGAATCATTCTCAGGAACTACTTGGTGATGTGTGCGTTCAACTCACACAGTTTCACATTTCTTTTCATAGAGCAGTTTGGAAACACTCTGTTTGTTAAGTTTGGAAGAGGATATTTGGACCACTTTGAGGCCTTCGTTGGAAACGGGATTTCTCAGTATACTGCTAGACAGATGAATTCCCAGTAACTTCTTTGTGTTGTGTGTATTCACCTCACAGAGTTAAACCTTCCTTTAGACAGAGCAGTTTGGAAACAATCTTTTTGTGGAATTTGCAACTGGACATTTCAAGCGATTTGAGGGAAATTGTAGTCAAGGAAATATCTTCGTTTAAAAACTACACAGAATTATTCTCAGAAACTACTTCATGATGTGTGCGTTCAACTCACAGAGTTTAACCTTTCTTTTCATAGAGCAGTTTGGAAACACTCTGTTTGTTAGGTTTGCAAGGGGATATTTAGACCTCTTTGAGGCCTTCGTTGGAAACGGGATTTCTTTTATAAAGCTAGACAGATGAATTCTCAATAACTTCTTTGTGTTGTGTGTATTCAACTCACGGAGTTGAACTTTCCTTTAGACAGAGCAGATTTCAAACACTCCTTTGTGGATTTCACAAGTGGAGAATTCAAGCGATTTGAGGCCAATTGTAGTAAAGGAAATATCTTCGTTTAAAAACTAGACAGAATCATTCTCAGAAACTACTTTGTGATGTGTGCGTTCAACTCACAGAGTTTCACCTTTCTTTTCATAGAGCAGTTTGGAAACACTCTGTTTGTTAAGTTTCGAAGAGGATATTTGGACCACGTTGAGGCCTTCGTTGGAAACGGGATTTCTCAGTATACTGCTAGACAGATGAATTCCCAGTAACTTCTTTGTGTTGTGTGTATTCACTTCACAGAGTTAAACCTTCCTTTAGACAGAGCAGTTTGGAAGCACTCTTTTTGTTTAATTTGCAACTGGACATTTCAAGCGATTTGAGGAAAATTGTAGTCAAGGAAATATCTTCGTTTAAAAACTAGACAGAATCATTCTCAGGAACTACTTGGTGATGTGTGCGTTCAACTCACACAGTTTCACATTTCTTTTCATAGAGCAGTTTGGAAACACTCTGTTTGTTAAGTTTGGAAGAGGATATTTGGACCACATTGAGGCCTTCGTTGGAAAAGGGAATTCTCAGTATACTGCTAGACAGATGAATTCCCAGTAACTTCTTTGTGTTGTGTGTATTCACCTCACAGAGTTAAACCTTCCTTTAGACAGAGCAGTTTGGAAACAATCTTTTTGTGGAATTTGCAACTGGACATTTCAAGGGATTTGAGGGAAATTGTAGTCAAGGAAATATCTTCGTTTAAAAACTACACAGAATTATTCTCAGAAACTACTTCATGATGTGTGCGTTCAACTCACAGAGTTTAACCTTTCTTTTCATAGAGCAGTTTGGAAACACTCTGTTTGTTAGGTTTGCAAGGGGATATTTAGACCTCTTTGAGGCCTTCGTTGGAAACGGGATTTCTTTTCTAAAGCTAGACAGATGAATTCTCAATAACTTCTTTGTGTTGTGTGTATTCAACTCACGGAGTTGAACTTTCCTTTAGACAGAGCAGATTTGAAACACTCCTTTGTGGATTTCACAAGTGGAGAATTCAAGCGATTTGAGGCCAATTGTAGTAAAGGAAATATCTTCGTTTAAAAACTAGACAGAATCATTCTCAGAAACTACTTTGTGATGTGTGCGTTCAACTCACAGAGTTTCACCTTTCTTTTCATAGAGCAGTTTGGAAACACTCTGTTTGTTAAGTTTGGAAGAGGATATTTGGACCACGTTGAGGCCTTCGTTGGAAACGGGATTTCTCAGTATACTGCTAGACAGATGAATTCCCAGTAACTTCTTTGTGTTGTGTGTATTCACTTCACAGAGTTAAACCTTCCTTTAGACAGAGCAGTTTGGAAGCACTCTTTTTGTTTAATTTGCAACTGGACATTTCAAGCGATTTGAGGAAAATTGTAGTCAAGGAAATATCTTCGTTTAAAAACTAGACAGAATCATTCTCAGGAACTACTTGGTGATGTGTGCGTTCAACTCACACAGTTTCACATTTCTTTTCATAGAGCATTTTGGAAACACTCTGTTTGTTAAGTTTGGAAGAGGATATTTGGACCACTTTGAGGCCTTCGTTGGAAACGGGATTTCTCAGTATACTGCTAGACAGATGAATTCCCAGTAACTTCTTTGTGTTGTGTGTATTCACCTCACAGAGTTAAACATTCCTTTAGACAGAGCAGTTTGGAAACAATCTTTTTGTGGAATTTGCAACTGGACATTTCAAGTGATTTGAGGGAAATTGTAGTCGAGGAAATATCTTCGTTTAAAAACTACACAGAATTATTCTCAGAAACTACTTCATGATGTGTGCGTTCAACTCACAGAGTTTAACCTTTCTTTTCATAGAGCAGTTTGGAAACACTCTGTTTGTTAGGTTTGCAAGGGGATATTTAGACCTCTTTGGGGCCTTCGTGGGAAACGGGATTTCTTTTATAAAGCTAGACAGATGAATTCTCAATAACTTCTTTGTGTTGTGTGTATTCAACTCACGGAGTTGAACTTTCCTTTAGACAGAGCAGATTTCAAACACTCCTTTGTGGATTTCACAAGTGGAGAATTCAAGCGATTTGAGGCCAATTGTAGTAAAGGAAATATCTTCGTTTAAAAACTAGACAGAATCATTCTCAGGAACTACTTGGTGATGTGTGCGTTCAACTCACACAGTTTCACATTTCTTTTCATAGAGCAGTTTGGAAACACTCTGTTTGTTAAGTTTGGAAGAGGATATTTGGACCACTTTGAGGCCTTCGTTGGAAACGGGATTTCTCAGTATACTGCTAGACAGATGAATTCCCAGTAACTTCTTTGTGTTGTGTGTATTCACCTCACAGAGTTAAACCTTCCTTTAGACAGAGCAGTTTGGAAACAATCTTTTTGTGGAATTTGCAACTGGACATTTCAAGCGATTTGAGGGAAATTGTAGTCAAGGAAATATCTTCGTTTAAAAACTACACAGAATTATTCTCAGAAACTACTTCATGATGTGTGCGTTCAACTCACAGAGTTTAACCTTTCTTTTCATAGAGCAGTTTGGAAACACTCTGTTTGTTAGGTTTGCAAGGGGATATTTAGACCTCTTTGAGGCCTTCGTTGGAAACGGGATTTCTTTTATAAAGCTAGACAGATGAATTCTCAATAACTTCTTTGTGTTGTGTGTATTCAACTCACGGAGTTGAACTTTCCTTTAGACAGAGCAGATTTCAAACACTCCTTTGTGGATTTCACAAGTGGAGAATTCAAGCGATTTGAGGCCAATTGTAGTAAAGGAAATATCTTCGTTTAAAAACTAGACAGAATCATTCTCAGAAACTACTTTGTGATGTGTGCGTTCAACTCACAGAGTTTCACCTTTCTTTTCATAGAGCAGTTTGGAAACACTCTGTTTGTTAAGTTTCGAAGAGGATATTTGGACCACGTTGAGGCCTTCGTTGGAAACGGGATTTCTCAGTATACTGCTAGACAGATGAATTCCCAGTAACTTCTTTGTGTTGTGTGTATTCACTTCACAGAGTTAAACCTTCCTTTAGACAGAGCAGTTTGGAAGCACTCTTTTTGTTTAATTTGCAACTGGACATTTCAAGCGATTTGAGGAAAATTGTAGTCAAGGAAATATCTTCGTTTAAAAACTAGACAGAATCATTCTCAGGAACTACTTGGTGATGTGTGCGTTCAACTCACACAGTTTCACATTTCTTTTCATAGAGCAGTTTGGAAACACTCTGTTTGTTAAGTTTGGAAGAGGATATTTGGACCACATTGAGGCCTTCGTTGGAAAAGGGAATTCTCAGTATACTGCTAGACAGATGAATTCCCAGTAACTTCTTTGTGTTGTGTGTATTCACCTCACAGAGTTAAACCTTCCTTTAGACAGAGCAGTTTGGAAACAATCTTTTTGTGGAATTTGCAACTGGACATTTCAAGCGATTTGAGGGAAATTGTAGTCAAGGAAATATCTTCGTTTAAAAACTACACAGAATTATTCTCAGAAACTACTTCATGATGTGTGCGTTCAACTCACAGAGTTTAACCTTTCTTTTCATAGAGCAGTTTGGAAACACTCTGTTTGTTAGGTTTGCAAGGGGATATTTAGACCTCTTTGAGGCCTTCGTTGGAAACGGGATTTCTTTAATAAAGCTAGACAGATGAATTCTCAATAACTTCTTTGTGTTGTGTGTATTCAACTCACGGAGTTGAACTTTCCTTTAGACAGAGCAGATTTGAAACACTCCTTTGTGGATTTCACAAGTGGAGAATTCAAGCGATTTGAGGCCAATTGTAGTAAAGGAAATATCTTCGTTTAAAAACTAGACAGAATCATTCTCAGAAACTACTTGGTGATGTGTGCGTTCAACTCACAGAGTTTCACCTTTCTTTTCATAGAGCAGTTTGGAAACACTCTGTTTGTTAAGTTTGGAAGAGGATATTTGAACCATGTTGAGGCCTTCGTTGGAAACGGGATTTCTCAGTATACTGCTAGACAGATGAATTCCCAGTAACTTCTTTGTGTTGTGTGTATTCACTTCACAGAGTGAAACCTTCCTTTAGACAGAGCAGTTTGGAAACACTCTTTTTGTTTAATTTGCAACTGGACATTTCAAACGATTTGAGGAAAATTGTAGTCAAGGAAATATCTTCGTTTAAAAACTAGACAGAATCATTCTCCGAAACTACTTGGTGATGTGTGCGTTCAACTCACAGAGTTTCACCTTTCTTTTCATAGAGCAGTTTGGAAACACTCTGTTTGTTAAGTTTGGAAGAGGATATTTGGACCACTTTGAGGCCTTCGTTGGAAACGGGATTTCTCAGTATACTGCTAGACAGATGAATTCCCAGTAACTCCTTGTGTTGTGTGTATTCACCTCACAGAGTTAAACCTTCCTTTAGAGAGAGCAGTTTGGAAACAATCTTTTTGTGGAATTTGCAACTGGACATTTCAAGCGATTTGAGGGAAATTGTAGTCAAGGAAATATCTTCGTTTAAAAACTACACAGAATTATTCTCAGAAACTACTTCATGATGTGTGCGTTCAACTCACAGAGTTTCACCTTTCTTTTCATAGAGCAGTTTGGAAACCCTCTGTTTGTTAGGTTGGTAAGGGGATATTTAGACCTCTTTGAGGCCTTCGTTGGAAACGGGATTTCTTTTATAAAGCTAGACAGATGAATTCTCAATAACTTCTTTGTGTTGTGTGTATTCAACTCACGGAGTTGAACTTTCCTTTAGACAGAGCAGATTTGAAACACTCCTTTGTGGATTTCACAAGTGGAGAATTCAAGCGATTTGAGGCCAATTGTAGTAAAGGAAATATCTTCGTTTAAAAACTAGACAGAATCATTCTCAGAAACTACTTTGTGATGTGTGCGTTCAACTCACAGAGTTTCACCTTTCTTTTCATAGAGCAGTTTGGAAATACTCTGTTTGGTAAGTTTGGAAGAGGATATTTGGACCACGTTGAGGCCTTCGTTGGAAACGGGATTTCTGAGTATACTGCTAGACAGATGAATTCCCAGTAACTTCTTTGTGTTGTGTGTATTCACTTCACAGAGGTAAACCTTCCTTTAGACAGAGCAGTTTGGAAGCACTCTTTTTGTTTAATTTGCAACTGGACATTTCAAGCGATTTGAGGAAAATTGTAGTCAAGGAAATATCTTCGTTTAAAAACTAGACAGAATCATTCTCAGAAACTACTTGGTGATGTGTGCGTTCAACTCACACAATTTCACATTTCTTTTCATAGAGCAGTTTGGAAACACTCTGTTTGTTAAGTTTGGAAGAGGATATTTGGACCACTTTGAGGCCTTCGTTGGAAACGGGATTTCTCAGTATACTGCTAGACAGATGATTTCCCAGTAACTTCTTTGTATTGTGTGTATTCACCTCACAGAGTTAAACCTTCCTTTAGAGAGAGCAGTTTGGAAACAATCTTTTTGTGGAATTTGCCACTGGACATTTCAAGCGATTTGAGGGAAATTGTAGTCAAGGGAATATCTTCGTTTAAAAACTACACAGAATTATTCTCAGAAACTACTTCATGATGTGTGCGTTCAACTCCGAGAGTTTAACCTTTCTTTTCATAGAGCAGTTTGGAAACACGCTGTTTGTTAGGTTTGCAAGGGGATATTTAGACCTCTTTGAGGCCTTCGTTGGAAACGGGATTTCTTTTATAAAGCTAGACAGATGAATTCTCAATAACTTCTTTGTGTTGTGTGTATTCAACTCACGGAGTTGAACTTTCCTTTAGACAGAGCAGATTTGAAACACACCTTTGTGGATTTCACAAGTGGGGAATTCAAGCGATTTGAGGCCAATTGTAGTAAAGGAAATATCTTCGTTTAAAAACTAGACAGAATCATTCTCAGAAACTACTTTGTGATGTGTGCGTTCAACTCACAGAGTTTCACCTTTCTTTTCATAGAGCAGTTTGGAAACACTCTGTTTGTTAAGTTTGGAAGAGGATATTTGGACCACTTTGAGGCCTTCGTTGGGAACGGGATTTCTCAGTATACTGCTAGACAGATGAATTCCCAGTAACTCCTTGTGTTCTGTGTATTCACCTCACAGAGTTAAACCTTCCTTTAGACAGAGCAGTTTGGAAACAATCTTTTTGTGGAATTTGCAACTGGACATTTCAAGCGATTTGAGGGAAATTGTAGTCAAGGAAATATCTTCGTTTAAAAACTACACAGAATTATTCTCAGAAACTACTTCATGATGTGTGCGTTCAACTCACAGAGTTTAACATTTCTTTTCATAGAGCAGTTTGGAAACCCTCTGTTTGTTAGGTTTGTAAGGGGATATTTAGACCTCTTTGAGGCCTTCGTTGGAAACGGGATTTCTTTTATAAAGCTAGACAGATGAATTCTCAATAACTTCTTTGTGTTGTGTGTATTCAACTCACGGAGTTGAACTTTCCTTTAGACAGAGCAGATTTGAAACACTCCTTTGTGGATTTCACAAGTGGGGAATTCAAGCGATTTGAGGCCGATTATAGTAAACGAAATATCTTCGTTTAAAACTAGACAGAATCATTCTCAGAAAGTACTTGGTCATGTGTGCGTTCAACTCACAGAGTTTCACATTTCTTTTCATAGAGCAGTTTGGAAACACTCTGTTTGTTAAGTTTGGAAGAGGATATTTGGACCACGTTGAGGCCTTCGTTGGAAACGGGATTTCTCAGTATACTGCTAGACAGATGAATTCCCAGTAACTTCTTTGTGTTGTGTGTATTCACTTCACAGAGTTAAACCTTCCTTTAGACAGAGCAGTTTGGAAGCACTCTTTTTGTTTAATTAGCAACTGGACAATTCAAGCGATTTGAGGAAAATTGTAGTCAAGGAAATATCTTCGTTTAAAAACTAGACAGAATCATTCTCAGAAACTACTTGGTGATGTGTGCGTTCAACTCACACAATTTCACATTTCTTTTCATAGAGCAGTTTGGAAACACTCTGTTTGTTAAGTTTGGAAGAGGATATTTGGACCACTTTGAGGCCTTCGTTGGAAAAGGGAATTCTCAGTATACTGCTAGACAGATGAATTCCCAGTAACTTCTTTGTGTTGTGTGTATTCACCTCACAGAGTTAAACCTTCCTTTAGACAGAGCAGTTTGGAAACAATCTTTTTGTGGAATTTGCAACTGGACATTTCAAGCGATTTGAGGGAAATTGTAGTCAAGGAAATATCTTCGTTTAAAAACTACACAGAATTATTCTCAGAAACTACTTCATGATGTGTGCGTTCAACTCACAGAGTTTAACCTTTCTTTTCATAGAGCAGTTTGGAAACACGCTGTTTGTTAGGTTTGCAAGGGGATATTTAGACCTCTTTGAGGCCTTCGTTGGAAACGGGATTTCTTTTATAAAGCTAGACAGATGAATTCTCAATAACTTCTTTGTGTTGTGTGTATTCAACTCTCGGAGTTGAACTTTCCTTTAGACAGAGCAGATTTGAAACACTCCTTTGTGGATTTCACAAGTGGAGAATTCAAGCGATTTGAGGCCAATTGTAGTAAAGGAAATATCTTCGTTTAAAAATTAGACAGAATCATTCTCTGAAACTAGTTGGTGATGTGTGCGTTCAACTCACAGAGTTTCACATTTCTTTTCATAGAGCAGTTTGGAAACACTCTGTTTGTTAAGTTTGGAAGAGGATATTTTGACCACTTTGAGGCCTTCGTTGGAAACGGGATTTCTCAGTATACTGCTAGACAGATGAATTCCCAGTAACTTCTTTGTGTTGTGTGTATTCACCTCACAGAGTTAAACCTTCCTTTAGACAGAGCAGTTTGGAAGCACTCTTTTTGTTTAATTTGCAACTGGACATTTCAAGCGATTTGAGGAAAATTGTAGTCAAGGAAATATCTTCGTTTAAAAACTAGACAGAATCATTCTCAGAAACTACTTGGTGATGTGTGCGTTCAACTCACACAGTTTCACATTTCTTTTCATAGAGCAGTTTGGAAACACTCTGTTTGTTAACTTTGGAAGAGGATATTTGGACCACTTTGAGGCCTTCGTTGGAAAAGGGAATTCTCAGTATACTGCTAGACAGATGAATTCCCAGTAACTTCTTTGTGTTGTGTGTATTCACCTCACAGAGTTAAACCTTCCTTTAGACAGAGCAGTTTGGAAACAATCTTTTTGTGGAATTTGCAACTGGACATTTCAAGCGATTTGAGGGAAATTGTAGTCAAGGAAATATCTTCGTTTAAAAACTACACAGAATTATTCTCAGAAACTACTTCATGATGTGTGCGCTCAACTCACAGAGTTTAACCTTTCTTTTCATAGAGCAGTTTGGAAACACACTGTTTGTTAGGTTTGCAAGGGGATATTTAGACCTCTTTGATGCCTTCGTTGGAAACGGGATTTCTTTTATAAAGCTAGACAGATGAATTCTCAATAACTTCTTTGTGTTGTGTGTATTCAACTCACGGAGTTGAACTTTCCTTTAGACAGAGCAGATTCGAAACACTCCTTTGTGGATTTCACAAGTGGGAAATTCAAGCGATTTGAGGCCAATTATAGTAAAGGAAATATCTTCGTTTAAAAACTAGACAGAATCATTCTCAGAAAGTACTTGGTGATGTGTGCGTTCAACTCACAGAGTTTCACATTTCTTTTCATAGAGCAGTTTGGAAACACTCTGTTTGTTAAGTTTGGAAGAGGATATTTGGACCACTTTGAGGCCTTCGTTGGAAACGGGATTTCTCAGTATACTGCTAGACAGATGAATTCCCAGTAACTTCTTTGTGTTGTGTGTATTCACCTCACAGAGTTAAACCTTCCTTTAGACAGAGCAGTTTGGAAACAATGTTTTTGTGGAATTTGCAACTGGACATTTCAAGCGATTTGAGGGAAATTGTAGTCAAGGAAATATCTTCGTTTAAAAACTACACAGAATTATTCTCAGAAACTACTTCATGATGTGTGCGTTCAACTCACAGAGTTTAACCTTTCTTTTCATAGAGCAGTTTGGAAACACTCTGTTTGTTAGGTTTGCAAGGGGATATTTAGACCTCTTTGAGGCCTTCGTTGGAAACGGGATTTCTTTTCTAAAGCTAGACAGATGAATTCTCAATAACTTCTTTGTGTTGTGTGTATTCAACTCACGGAGTTGAACTTTCCTTTAGACAGAGCAGATTTGAAACACTCCTTTGTGGATTTCACAAGTGGAGAATTCAAGCGATTTGAGGCCAATTGTAGTAAAGGAAATATCTTCGTTTAAAAACTAGACAGAATCATTCTCAGAAACTACTTTGTGATGTGTGCGTTCAACTCACAGAGTTTCACCTTTCTTTTCATAGAGCAGTTTGGAAACACTCTGTTTGTTAAGTTTGGAAGAGGATATTTGGACCACGTTGAGGCCTTCGTTGGAAACGGGATTTCTCAGTATACTGCTAGACAGATGAATTCCCAGTAACTTCTTTGTGTTGTGTGTATTCACCTCACAGAGTTAAACCTTCCTTTAGACAGAGCAGTTTGGAAACAATCTTTTTGTGGAATTTGCAACTGGACATTTCAAGCGATTTGAGGAAAATTGTAGTCAAGGAAATATCTTCGTTTAAAAACTAGACAGAATCATTCTCAGAAACTACTTGGTGATGCGTGCGTTCAACTCACACAGTTTCACATTTCTTTTCATAGAGCAGTTTGGAAACACTCTGTTTGTTAAGTTTGGAAGAGGATATTTGGACCACTTTGAGGCCTTCGTTGGAAAAGGGAATTCTCAGTATACTGCTAGACAGATGAATTCCCAGTAACTTCTTTGTGTTGTGTGTATTCACCTCACAGAGTTAAACCTTCCTTTAGACAGAGCAGTTTGGAAACAATCTTTTTGTGGAATTTGCAACTGGACGTTTCAAGCGATTTGAGGGAAATTGTAGTCAAGGAAATATCTTCGTTTAAAAACTACACAGAATTATTCTCAGAAACTACTTCATGATGTGTGCGTTCAACTCACAGAGTTTAACCATTCTTTTCATAGAGCAGTTTGGAAACACACTGTTTGTTAGGTTTGCAAGGGGATATTTAGACCTCTTTGATGCCTTCGTTGGAAACGGGATTTCTTTTATAAAGCTAGACAGATGAATTCTCAATAACTTCTTTGTGTTGTGTGTATTCAACTCACGGAGTTGAACTTTCCTTTAGACAGAGCAGATTCGAAACACTCCTTTGTGGATTTCACAAGTGGGAAATTCAAGCGATTTGAGGCCAATTATAGTAAAGGAAATATCTTCGTTTAAAAACTAGACAGAATCATTCTCAGAAAGTACTTGGTGATGTGTGCGTTCAACTCACAGAGTTTCACATTTCTTTTCATAGAGCAGTTTGGAAACACTCTGTTTGTTAAGTTTGGAAGAGGATATTTGGACCACTTTGAGGCCTTCGTTGGAAACGGGATTTCTCAGTATACTGCTAGACAGATGAATTCCCAGTAACTTCTTTGTGTTGTGTGTATTCACCTCACAGAGTTAAACCTTCCTTTAGACAGAGCAGTTTGGAAACAATGTTTTTGTGGAATTTGCAACTGGACATTTCAAGCGATTTGAGGGAAATTGTAGTCAAGGAAATATCTTCGTTTAAAAACTACACAGAATTATTCTCAGAAACTACTTCATGATGTGTGCGTTCAACTCACAGAGTTTAACCTTTCTTTTCATAGAGCAGTTTGGAAACACTCTGTTTGTTAGGTTTGCAAGGGGATATTTAGACCTCTTTGAGGCCTTCGTTGGAAACGGGATTTCTTTTCTAAAGCTAGACAGATGAATTCTCAATAACTTCTTTGTGTTGTGTGTATTCAACTCACGGAGTTGAACTTTCCTTTAGACAGAGCAGATTTGAAACACTCCTTTGTGGATTTCACAAGTGGAGAATTCAAGCGATTTGAGGCCAATTGTAGTAAAGGAAATATCTTCGTTTAAAAACTAGACAGAATCATTCTCAGAAACTACTTTGTGATGTGTGCGTTCAACTCACAGAGTTTCACCTTTCTTTTCATAGAGCAGTTTGGAAACACTCTGTTTGTTAAGTTTGGAAGAGGATATTTGGACCACGTTGAGGCCTTCGTTGGAAACGGGATTTCTCAGTATACTGCTAGACAGATGAATTCCCAGTAACTTCTTTGTGTTGTGTGTATTCAATTCACAGAGTTAAACCTTACTTTAGACAGAGCAGTTTGGAAACACTCTTTTTGTTTAATTTGCAACTGGACATTTTAAGCGATTTGAGGAAAATTGTAGTCAAGGAAATATCTTCGTTTAAAAACTAGACAGAATCATTCTCAGGAACTACTTGGTGATGTGTGCGTTCAACTCACAGAGTTTCACATTTCTTTTCATAGAGCAGTTTGGAAACACTCTGTTTGTTAAGTTTGGAAGAGGATATTTGGACCACTTTGAGGCCTTCGTTGGAAACGGTATTTCTCAGTATACTGCTAGACAGATGAATTCCCAGTAACTTCTTTGTGTTGTGTGTATTCACCTCACAGAGTTAAACCTTCCTTTAGACAGAGCAGTTTGGAAACAATCTTTTTGTTGAATTTGCAACTGGACATTTCAAGCGATTTGAGGGAAATTGTAGTCAAGGAAATATCTTCGTTTAAAAACTACACAGAATTATTCTCAGAAACTACTTCATGATGTGTGCGTTCAACTCACAGAGTTTAACCTTTCTTTTCATAGAGCAGTTTGGAAACACTCTGTTTGTTCGGTTTGCAAGGGGATATTTAGACCTCTTTGAGGCCTTCGTTGGAAACGGGATTTCTTTTCTAAAGCTAGACAGATGAATTCTCAATAACTTCTTTGTGTTGTGTGTATTCAACTCACGGAGTTGAACTTTCCTTTAGACAGAGCAGATTTGAAACACTCCTTTGTGGATTTCACAAGTGGAGAATTCAAGCGATTTGAGGCCAATTGTAGTAAAGGAAATATCTTCGTTTAAAAACTAGACAGAATCATTCTCAGAAACTACTTTGTGATGTGTGCGTTCAACTCACAGAGTTTCACCTTTCTTTTCATAGAGCAGTTTGGAAACACTCTGTTTGTTAAGTTTGGAAGAGGATATTTGGACCACGTTGAGGCCTTCGTTGGAAACGGGATTTCTCAGTATACTGCTAGACAGATGAATTCCCAGTAACTTCTTTGTGTTGTGTGTATTCACTTCACAGAGTTAAACCTTCCTTTAGACAGAGCAGTTTGGAAGCACTCTTTTTGTTTAATTTGCAACTGGACATTTCAAGCGATTTGAGGAAAATTGTAGTCAAGGAAATATCTTCGTTTAAAAACTAGACAGAATCATTCTCAGGAACTACTTGGTGATGTGTGCGTTCAACTCACACAGTTTCACATTTCTTTTCATAGAGCAGTTTGGAAACACTCTGTTTGTTAAGTTTGGAAGAGGATATTTGGACCACTTTGAGGCCTTCGTTGGAAAAGGGAATTCTCAGTATACTGCTAGACAGATGAATTCCCAGTAACTTCTTTGTGTTGTGTGTATTCACCTCACAGAGTTAAACCTTCCTTTAGACAGAGCAGTTTGGAAACAATCTTTTTGTGGAATTTGCAAATGGACATTTCAAGCGATTTGAGGGAAATTGTAGTCAAGGAAATATCTTCGTTTAAAAACTACACAGAATTATTCTCAGAAACTACTTCATGATGTGTGCGTTCAACTCACAGAGTTTAACCTTTCTTTTCATAGAGCAGTTTGGAAACACTCTGTTTGTTAGGTTTGCAAGGGGATATTTAGACCTCTTTGAGGCCTTCGTTGGAAACGGGATTTCTTTAATAAAGCTAGACAGATGAATTCTTAATAACTTCTTTGTGTTGTATGTATTCAACTCACGGAGTTGAACTTTCCTTTAGACAGAGCAGATTTGAAACACTCCTTTGTGGATTTCACAAGTGGAGAATTCAAGCGATTTGAGGCCAATTGTAGTAAAGGAAATATCTTCGTTTAAAAACTAGAGAGAATCATTCTCAGAAACTACTTGGTGATGTGTGCGTTCAACTCACAGAGTTTCACATTTCTTTTCATAGAGCAGTTTGGAAACACTCTGTTTGTTAAGTTTGGAAGAGGATATTTGGACCACTTTGAGGCCTTCGTTGGAAACGGGATTTCTCAGTATACTGCTAGACAGATGAATTCCCAGTAACTTCTTTGTGTTGTGTGTATTCACCTCACAGAGTTAAACCTTCCTTTAGACAGAGCAGTTTGGAAACAATCTTTTTGTGGAATTTGCAACTGGACATTTCAAGCGATTTGAGGGAAATTGTAGTCAAGGAAATATCTTCGTTTAAAAACTACACAGAATTATTCTCAGAAACTACTTCATGATGTGTGCGTTCAACTCACAGAGTTTAACCTTTCTTTTCATAGAGCAGTTTGGAAACACTCTGTTTGTTAGGTTTGCAAGGGGATATTTAGCCCTCTTTGAGGCCTTCGTTGGAAACGGGATTTCTTTTATAAAGCTAGACAGATGAATTCTCAATAACTTCTTTGTGTTGTGTGTACTCAACTCACGGAGTTGAACTTTCCTTTAGACAGAGCAGATTTGAAACACTCCTTTGTGGATTTCACAAGTGGAGAATTCAAGCGATTTGAGGCCAATTGTAGTAAAGGAAATATCTTCGTTTAAAAACTAGACAGAATCATTCTCAGAAACTACTTTGTGATGTGTGCGTTCAACTAACAGAGTTTCACCTTTCTTTTCATAGAGCAGTTTGGAAACACTCTGTTTGTTAAGTTTGGAAGAGGATATTTGGACCACGTTGAGGCCTTCGTTGGAAACGGGATTTGTCAGTATACTGCTAGACAGATGAATTCCCAGTAACTTCTTTGTGTTGTGTGTATTCACTTCACAGAGTTAAACCTTCCTTTAGACAGAGCAGTTTGGAAGCACTCTTTTTGTTTAATTAGCAACTGGACATTTCAAGCGATTTGAGGAAAATTGTAGTCAAGGAAATATCTTCGTTTAAAAACTAGACAGAATCATTCTCAGAAACTACTTGGTGATGTGTGCGTTCAACTCACACAGTTTCACATTTCTTTTCATAGAGCAGTTTGGAAACACTCTGTTTGTTAAGTTTGGAAGAGGATATTTGGACCACTTTGAGGCCTTCGTTGGAAACGGGATTTCTCAGTATACTGCTAGACAGATGAATTCCCAGTAACTTCTTTGTGTTGTGTGTATTCACCTCACAGAGTTAAACCTTCCTTTAGACAGAGCAGTTTGGAAGCACTCTTTTTGTTTAATTTGCAACTGGACATTTCAAGCGATTTGAGGAAAATTGTAGTCAAGGAAATATCTTCGTTTAAAAACTAGACAGAATCATTCTCAGAAACTACTTGGTGATGTGTGCGTTCAACTCACACAGTTTCACATTTCTTTTCATAGAGCAGTTTGGAAACACTCTGTTTGTTAAGTTTGGAAGAGGATATTTGGACCACTTTGAGGCCTTCGTTGGAAAAGGGAATTCTCAGTATACTGCTAGACAGATGAATTCCCAGTAACTTCTTTGTGTTGTGTGTATTCACCTCACAGAGTTAAACCTTCCTTTAGACAGAGCAGTTTGGAAACAATCTTTTTGTGGAATTTGCAACTGGACATTTCAAGCGATTTGAGGGAAATTGTAGTCAAGGAAATATCTTCGTTTAAAAACTACACAGAATTATTCTCAGAAACTACTTCATGATGTGTGCGCTCAACTCACAGAGTTTAACCTTTCTTTTCATAGAGCAGTTTGGAAACACACTGTTTGTTAGGTTTGCAAGGGGATATTTAGACCTCTTTGAGGCCTTCGTTGGAAACGGGATTTCTTTTATAAAGCTAGACAGATGAATTCTCAATAACTTCTTTGTGTTGTGTGTATTCAACTCACGGAGTTGAACTTTCCTTTAGACACAGCAGATTCGAAACACTCCTTTGTGGATTTCACAAGTGGGAAATTCAAGCGATTTGAGGCCAATTATAGTAAAGGAAATATCTTCGTTTAAAAACTAGACAGAATCATTCTCAGAAACTACTTTGTGATGTGTGCGTTCAACTCACAGAGTTTCACCTTTCTTTTCATAGAGCAGTTTGGAAACACTCTGTTTGTTAAGTTTGGAAGAGGATATTTGAACCATTTTGAGGCCTTCGTTGTAAACGGGATTTATCAGTATACTGCTAGACAGATGAATTCCCAGGAACTTCTTTGTGTTGTGTGTATTCACTTCACAGAGTTAAGCCTTCCTTTAGACAGAGCAGTTTGGAAGCACTCTTTTTGTTTAATTTGCAACTGGACATTTCAAGCGATTTGAGGAAAATTGTAGTCAAGGAAATATCTTCGTTTAAAAACTAGACAGAATCATTCTCAGGAACTACTTGGTGATGTTTGCGTTCAACTCACACAGTTTCACATTTCTTTTCATAGAGCAGTTTGGAAACACTCTGTTTGTTAAGTTTGGAAGAGGATATTTGGACCACTTTGAGGCCTTCGTTGGAAAAGGGAATTCTCAGTATACTGCTAGACAGATGAATTCCCAGTAACTTCTTTGTGTTGTGTGTATTCACCTCACAGAGTAAAACCTTCCTTTAGACAGAGCAGTTTGGAAACAATCTTTTTGTGGAATTTGCAACTGGACATTTCAAGTGATTTGAGGGAAATTGTAGTCAAGGAAATATCTTCGTTTAAAAACTACACAGAATTATTCTCAGAAACTACTTCATGATGTGTGCGTTCAACTCACAGAGTTTAACCTTTCTTTTCATAGAGCAGTTTGGAAACACTCTGTTTGTTAGGTTTGCAAGGGGATATTTAGACCTCTTTGGGGCCTTCGTTGGAAACGGGATTTCTTTAATAAAGCTAGACAGATGAATTCTCAATAACTTCTTTGTGTTGTGTGTATTCAACTCACGGAGTTGAACTTTCCTTTAGACAGAGCAGATTTGAAACACTCCTTTGTGGATTTCACAAGTGGAGAATTCAAGCGATTTGAGGCCAATTGTAGTAAAGGAAATATCTTCGTTTAAAAACTAGACAGAATCATTCTCAGAAACTACTTGGTGATGTGTGCGTTCAACTCACAGAGTTTCACATTTCTTTTCATAGAGCAGTTTGGAAACACTCTGTTTGTTAATTTGGAAGAGGATATTTGGACCACTTTGAGGCCTTCGTTGGAAAAGGGAATTCTCAGTATACTGCTAGACAGATGAATTCCCAGTAACTTCTTTGTGTTGTGTGTATTCACCTCACAGAGTTAAACCTTCCTTTAGACAGAGCAGTTTGGAAACAATCTTTTTGTGGAATTTGCAACTGGACATTTCAAGCGATTTGAGGGAAATTGTAGTCAAGGAAATATCTTCGTTTAAAAACTACACAGAATTATTCTCAGAAACTACTTCATGATGTGTGCGTTCAACTCACAGAGTTTAACCTTTCTTTTCATAGAGCAGTTTGGAAACACTCTGTTTGTTAGGTTTGCAAGGGGATATTTAGCCCTCTTTGAGGCCTTCGTTGGAAACGGGATTTCTTTTATAAAGCTAGACAGATGAATTCTCAATAACTTCTTTGTGTTGTGTGTACTCAACTCACGGAGTTGAACTTTCCTTTAGACAGAGCAGATTTGAAACACTCCTTTGTGGATTTCACAAGTGGAGAATTCAAGCGATTTGAGGCCAATTGTAGTAAAGGAAATATCTTCGTTTAAAAACTAGACAGAATCATTCTCAGAAACTACTTTGTGATGTGTGCGTTCAACTCACAGAGTTTCACCTTTCTTTTCATAGAGCAGTTTGGAAACACTCTGTTTGTTAAGTTTGGAAGAGGATATTTGGACCACGTTGAGGCCTTCGTTGGAAACGGGATTTGTCAGTATACTGCTAGACAGATGAATTCCCAGTAACTTCTTTGTGTTGTGTGTATTCACTTCACAGAGTTAAACCTTCCTTTAGACAGAGCAGTTTGGAAGCACTCTTTTTGTTTAATTAGCAACTGGACATTTCAAGCGATTTGAGGAAAATTGTAGTCAAGGAAATATCTTCGTTTAAAAACTAGACAGAATCATTCTCAGAAACTACTTGGTGATGTGTGCGTTCAACTCACACAGTTTCACATTTCTTTTCATAGAGCAGTTTGGAAACACTCTGTTTGTTAAGTTTGGAAGAGGATATTTGGACCACTTTGAGGCCTTCGTTGGAAAAGGGAATTCTCAGTATACTGCTAGACAGATGAATTCCCAGTAACTTCTTTGTGTTGTGTGTATTCACCTCACAGAGTTAAACCTTCCTTTAGACAGAGCAGTTTGGAAACAATCTTTTTGTGGAATTTGCAACTGGACATTTCAAGCGATTTGAGGGAAATTGTAGTCAAGGAAATATCTTCGTTTAAAAACTACACAGAATTATTCTCAGAAACTACTTCATGATGTGTGCGCTCAACTCACAGAGTTTAACTTTTCTTTTCATAGAGCAGTTTGGAAACACACTGTTTGTTAGGTTTGCAAGGGGATATTTAGACCTCTTTGAGGCCTTCGTTGGAAACGGGATTTCTTTTATAAAGCTAGACAGATGAATTCTCAATAACTTCTTTGTGTTGTGTGTATTCAACTCACGGAGTTGAACTTTCCTTTAGACAGAGCAGATTCGAAACACTCCTTTGTGGATTTCACAAGTGGGAAATTCAAGCGATTTGAGGCCAATTATAGTAAAGGAAATATCTTCGTTTAAAAACTAGACAGAATCATTCTCAGAAAGTACTTGGTGATGTGTGCGTTCAACTCACAGAGTTTCACATTTCTTTTCATAGAGCAGTTTGGAAACACTCTGTTTGTTAAGTTTGGAAGAGGATATTTGGACCACTTTGAGGCCTTCGTTGGAAAAGGGAATTCTCAGTATACTGCTAGACAGATGAATTCCCAGTAACTTCTTTGTGTTGTGTGTATTCACCTCACAGAGTTAAACCTTCCTTTAGACAGAGCAGTTTGGAAACAATCTTTTTGTGGAATTTGCAACTGGACATTTCAAGTGATTTGAGGGAAATTGTAGTCAAGGAAATATCTTCGTTTAAAAACTACACAGAATTATTCTCAGAAACTACTTCATGATGTGTGCGTTCAACTCACAGAGTTTAACCTTTCTTTTCATAGAGCAGTTTGGAAACACTCTGTTTGTTAGGTTTGCAAGGGGATATTTAGACCTCTTTGGGGCCTTCGTTGGAAACGGGATTTCTTTAATAAAGCTAGACAGATGAATTCTCAATAACTTCTTTGTGTTGTGTGTATTCAACTCACGGAGTTGAACTTTCCTTTAGACAGAGCAGATTTGAAACACTCCTTTGTGGATTTCACAAGTGGAGAATTCAAGCGATTTGAGGCCAATTGTAGTAAAGGAAATATCTTCGTTTAAAAACTAGACAGAATCATTCTCAGAAACTACTTGGTGATGTGTGCGTTCAACTCACAGAGTTTCACATTTCTTTTCATAGAGCAGTTTGGAAACACTCTGTTTGTTAAGTTTGGAAGAGGATATTTGGACCACTTTGAGGCCTTCGTTGGAAAAGGGAATTCTCAGTATACTGCTAGACAGATGAATTCCCAGTAACTTCTTTGTGTTGTGTGTATTCACCTCACAGAGTTAAACCTTCCTTTAGACAGAGCAGTTTGGAAACAATGTTTTTGTGGAATTTGCAACTGGACATTTCAAGCGATTTGAGGGAAATTGTAGTCAAGGAAATATCTTCGTTTAAAAACTACACAGAATTATTCCAGGAAACTACTTCATGATGTGTGCGTTCAACTCACAGAGTTTAACCTTTCTTTTCATAGAGCAGTTTGGAAACACTCTGTTTGTTAGGTTTGCAAGGGGATATTTAGACCTCTTTGAGGCCTTCGTTGGAAACGGGATTTCTTTTCTAAAGCTAGACAGATGAATTCTCAATAACTTCTTTGTGTTGTGTGTATTCAACTCACGGAGTTGAACTTTCCTTTAGACAGAGCAGATTTGAAACACTCCTTTGTGGATTTCACAAGTGGAGAATTCAAGCGATTTGAGGCCAATTGTAGTAAAGGAAATATCTTCGTTTAAAAACTAGACAGAATCATTCTCAGAAACTACTTTGTGATGTGTGCGTTCAACTCACAGAGTTTCACCTTTCTTTTCATAGAGCAGTTTGGAAACACTCTGTTTGTTAAGTTTGGAAGAGGATATTTGGACCACGTTGAGGCCTTCGTTGGAAACGGGATTTGTCAGTATACTGCTAGACAGATGAATTCCCAGTAACTTCTTTGTGTTGTGTGTATTCACTTCACAGAGTTAAACCTTCCTTTAGACAGAGCAGTTTGGAAGCACTCTTTTTGTTTAATTAGCAACTGGACATTTCAAGCGATTTGAGGAAAATTGTAGTCAAGGAAATATCTTCGTTTAAAAACTAGACAGAATCATTCTCAGAAACTACTTGGTGATGTGTGCGTTCAACTCACACAGTTTCACATTTCTTTTCATAGAGCAGTTTGGAAACACTCTGTTTGTTAAGTTTGGAAGAGGATATTTGGACCACTTTGAGGCCTTCGTTGGAAACGGGATTTCTCAGTATACTGCTAGACAGATGAATTCCCAGTAACTTCTTTGTGTTGTGTGTATTCACCTCACAGAGTTAAACCTTCCTTTAGACAGAGCAGTTTGGAAGCACTCTTTTTGTTTAATTTGCAACTGGACATTTCAAGCGATTTGAGGAAAATTGTAGTCAAGGAAATATCTTCGTTTAAAAACTAGACAGAATCATTCTCAGAAACTACTTGGTGATGTGTGCGTTCAACTCACAGAGTTTCACATTTCTTTTCATAGAGCAGTTTGGAAACACTCTGTTTGTTAAGTTTGGAAGAGGATATTTGGACCACTTTGAGGCCTTCGTTGGAAACGGGATTTCTCAGTATACTGCTAGACAGATGAATTCCCAGTAACTTCTTTGTGTTGTGTGTATTCACCTCACAGAATTAAACCTTCCTTTAGACAGAGCAGTTTGGAAACAATCTTTTTGTGGAATTTGCAACTGGACATTTCAAGCGATTTGAGGGAAATTGTAGTCAAGGAAATATCTTCGTTTAAAAACTACACAGAATTATTCTCAGAAACTACTTCATGATGTGTGCGTTCAACTCACAGAGTTTAACCTTTCTTTTCATAGAGCAGTTTGGAAACACTCTGTTTGTTAGGTTTGCAAGGGGATATTTAGCCCTCTTTGAGGCCTTCGTTGGAAACGGGATTTCTTTTATAAAGCTAGACAGATGAATTCTCAATAACTTCTTTGTGTTGTGTGTATTCAACTCACGGAGTTGAACTTTCCTTTAGACAGAGCAGATTTGAAACACTCCTTTGTGGATTTCACAAGTGGAGAATTCAAGCGATTTGAGGCCAATTGTAGTAAAGGAAATATCTTCGTTTAAAAACTAGACAGAATCATTCTCAGTAACTACTTTGTGATGTGTGCGTTCAACTCACAGAGTTTCACCTTTCTTTTCATAGAGCAGTTTGGAAACACTCTGTTTGTTAAGTTTGGAAGAGGATATTTGGACCACGTTGAGGCCTTCGTTGGAAACGGGATTTGTCAGTATACTGCTAGACAGATGAATTCCCAGTAACTTCTTTGTGTTGTGTGTATTCACTTCACAGAGTTAAACCTTCCTTTAGACAGAGCAGTTTGGAAGCACTCTTTTTGTTTAATTAGCAACTGGACATTTCAAGCGATTTGAGGAAAATTGTAGTCAAGGAAATATCTTCGTTTAAAAACTAGACAGAATCATTCTCAGAAACTACTTGGTGATGTGTGCGTTCAACTCACACAGTTTCACATTTCTTTTCATAGAGCAGTTTGGAAACACTCTGTTTGTTAAGTTTGGAAGAGGATATTTGGACCACTTTGAGGCCTTCGTTGGAAACGGGATTTCTCAGTATACTGCTAGACAGATGAATTCCCAGTAACTTCTTTGTGTTGTGTGTATTCACCTCACAGAGTTAAACCTTCCTTTAGACAGAGCAGTTTGGAAGCACTCTTTTTGTTTAATTTGCAACTGGACATTTCAAGCGATTTGAGGAAAATTGTAGTCAAGGAAATATCTTCGTTTAAAAACTAGACAGAATCATTCTCAGAAACTACTTGGTGATGTGTGCGTTCAACTCACACAGTTTCACATTTCTTTTCATAGAGCAGTTTGGAAACACTCTGTTTGTTAAGTTTGGAAGAGGATATTTGGACCACTTTGAGGCCTTCGTTGGAAAAGGGAATTCTCAGTATACTGCTAGACAGATGAATTCCCAGTAACTTCTTTGTGTTGTGTGTATTCACCTCACAGAGTTAAACCTTCCTTTAGACAGAGCAGTTTGGAAACAATCTTTTTGTGGAATTTGCAACTGGACATTTCAAGCGATTTGAGGGAAATTGTAGTCAAGGAAATATCTTCGTTTAAAAACTACACAGAATTATTCTCAGAAACTACTTCATGATGTGTGCGTTCAACTCACAGAGTTTAACCTTTCTTTTCATAGAGCAGTTTGGAAACACTCTGTTTGTTAGGTTTGCAAGGGGATATTTAGACCTCTTTGAGGCCTTCGTTGGAAACGGGATTTCTTTAATAAAGCTAGACAGATGAATTCTCAATAACTTCTTTGTGTTGTATGTATTCAACTCACGGAGTTGAACTTTCCTTTAGACAGAGCAGATTTGAAACACTCCTTTGTGGATTTCACAAGTGGAGAATTCAAGCAATTTGAGGCCAATTGTAGTAAAGGAAATATCTTCGTTTAAAAACTAGACAGAATCATTCTCAGAAACTACTTGGTGATGTGTGCGTTCAACTCACAGAGTTTCACATTTCTTTTCATAGAGCAGTTTGGAAACACTCTGTTTGTTAAGTTTGGAAGAGGATATTTGGACCACTTTGAGGCCTTCGTTGGAAACGGGATTTCTCAGTATACTGCTAGACAGATGAATTCCCAGTAACTTCTTTGTGTTGTGTGTATTCACCTCACAGAGTTAAACCTTCCTTTAGACAGAGCAGTTTGGAAACAATCTTTTTGTGGAATTTGCAACTGGACATTTCAAGCGATTTGAGGGAAATTGTAGTCAAGGAAATATCTTCGTTTAAAAACTACACAGAATTATTCTCAGAAACTACTTCATGATGTGTGCGTTCAACTCACAGAGTTTAACCTTTCTTTTCATAGAGCAGTTTGGAAACACTCTGTTTGTTAGGTTTGCAAGGGGATATTTAGCCCTGTTTGAGGCCTTCGTTGGAAACGGGATTTCTTTTCTAAAGCTAGACAGATGAATTCTCAATAACTTCTTTGTGTTGTGTGTATTCAACTCACGGAGTTGAACTTTCCTTTAGACAGAGCAGATTTGAAACACTCCTTTGTGGATTTCACAAGTGGAGAATTCAAGCGATTTGAGGCCAATTGTAGTAAAGGAAATATCTTCGTTTAAAAACTAGACAGAATCATTCTCAGAAACTACTTTGTGATGTGTGCGTTCAACTCACAGAGTTTCACCTTTCTTTTCATAGAGCAGTTTGGAAACACTCTGTTTGTTAAGTTTGGAAGAGGATATTTGGACCACGTTGAGGCCTTCGTTGGAAACGGGATTTGTCAGTATACTGCTAGACAGATGAATTCCCAGTAACTTCTTTGTGTTGTGTGTATTCACTTCACAGAGTTAAACCTTCCTTTAGACAGAGCAGTTTGGAAGCACTCTTTTTGTTTAATTAGCAACTGGACATTTCAAGCGATTTGAGGAAAATTGTAGTCAAGGAAATATCTTCGTTTAAAAACTAGACAGAATCATTCTCAGAAACTACTTGGTGATGTGTGCGTTCAACTCACACAGTTTCACATTTCTTTTCATAGAGCAGTTTGGAAACACTCTGTTTGTTAAGTTTGGAAGAGGATATTTGGACCACTTTGAGGCCTTCGTTGGAAACGGGATTTCTCAGTATACTGCTAGACAGATGAATTCCCAGTAACTTCTTTGTGTTGTGTGTATTCACCTCACAGAGTTAAACCTTCCTTTAGACAGAGCAGTTTGGAAGCACTCTTTTTGTTTAATTTGCAACTGGACATTTCAAGCGATTTGAGGAAAATTGTAGTCAAGGAAATATCTTCGTTTAAAAACTAGACAGAATCATTCTCAGAAACTACTTGGTGATGTGTGCGTTCAACTCACAGAGTTTCACATTTCTTTTCATAGAGCAGTTTGGAAACACTCTGTTTGTTAAGTTTGGAAGAGGATATTTGGACCACTTTGAGGCCTTCGTTGGAAACGGGATTTCTCAGTATACTGCTAGACAGATGAATTCCCAGTAACTTCTTTGTGTTGTGTGTATTCACCTCACAGAATTAAACCTTCCTTTAGACAGAGCAGTTTGGAAACAATCTTTTTGTGGAATTTGCAACTGGACATTTCAAGCGATTTGAGGGAAATTGTAGTCAAGGAAATATCTTCGTTTAAAAACTACACAGAATTATTCTCAGAAACTACTTCATGATGTGTGCGTTCAACTCACAGAGTTTAACCTTTCTTTTCATAGAGCAGTTTGGAAACACTCTGTTTGTTAGGTTTGCAAGGGGATATTTAGCCCTCTTTGAGGCCTTCGTTGGAAACGGGATTTCTTTTATAAAGCTAGACAGATGAATTCTCAATAACTTCTTTGTGTTGTGTGTATTCAACTCACGGAGTTGAACTTTCCTTTAGACAGAGCAGATTTGAAACACTCCTTTGTGGATTTCACAAGTGGAGAATTCAAGCGATTTGAGGCCAATTGTAGTAAAGGAAATATCTTCGTTTAAAAACTAGACAGAATCATTCTCAGTAACTACTTTGTGATGTGTGCGTTCAACTCACAGAGTTTCACCTTTCTTTTCATAGAGCAGTTTGGAAACACTCTGTTTGTTAAGTTTGGAAGAGGATATTTGGACCACGTTGAGGCCTTCGTTGGAAACGGGATTTGTCAGTATACTGCTAGACAGATGAATTCCCAGTAACTTCTTTGTGTTGTGTGTATTCACTTCACAGAGTTAAACCTTCCTTTAGACAGAGCAGTTTGGAAGCACTCTTTTTGTTTAATTAGCAACTGGACATTTCAAGCGATTTGAGGAAAATTGTAGTCAAGGAAATATCTTCGTTTAAAAACTAGACAGAATCATTCTCAGAAACTACTTGGTGATGTGTGCGTTCAACTCACACAGTTTCACATTTCTTTTCATAGAGCAGTTTGGAAACACTCTGTTTGTTAAGTTTGGAAGAGGATATTTGGACCACTTTGAGGCCTTCGTTGGAAACGGGATTTCTCAGTATACTGCTAGACAGATGAATTCCCAGTAACTTCTTTGTGTTGTGTGTATTCACCTCACAGAGTTAAACCTTCCTTTAGACAGAGCAGTTTGGAAGCACTCTTTTTGTTTAATTTGCAACTGGACATTTCAAGCGATTTGAGGAAAATTGTAGTCAAGGAAATATCTTCGTTTAAAAACTAGACAGAATCATTCTCAGAAACTACTTGGTGATGTGTGCGTTCAACTCACACAGTTTCACATTTCTTTTCATAGAGCAGTTTGGAAACACTCTGTTTGTTAAGTTTGGAAGAGGATATTTGGACCACTTTGAGGCCTTCGTTGGAAAAGGGAATTCTCAGTATACTGCTAGACAGATGAATTCCCAGTAACTTCTTTGTGTTGTGTGTATTCACCTCACAGAGTTAAACCTTCCTTTAGACAGAGCAGTTTGGAAACAATCTTTTTGTGGAATTTGCAACTGGACATTTCAAGCGATTTGAGGGAAATTGTAGTCAAGGAAATATCTTCGTTTAAAAACTACACAGAATTATTCTCAGAAACTACTTCATGATGTGTGCGCTCAACTCACAGAGTTTAACCTTTCTTTTCATAGAGCAGTTTGGAAACACACTGTTTGTTAGGTTTGCAAGGGGATATTTAGACCCCTTTGATGCCTTCGTTGGAAACGGGATTTCTTTTATAAAGCTAGACAGATGAATTCTCAATAACTTCTTTGTGTTGTGTGTATTCAACTCACGGAGTTGAACTTTCCTTTAGACAGAGCAGATTCGAAACACTCCTTTGTGGATTTCACAAGTGGAGAATTCATGCGATTTGAGGCCAATTGTAGTAAAGGAAATATCTTCGTTTAAAAACTACACAGAATTATTCTCAGAAACTACTTCATGATGTGTGCGTTCAACTCACAGAGTTTAACCTTTCTTTTCTTAGAGCAGTTTGGAAACACGCTGTTTGTTAGGTTTGCAAGGGGATATTTAGACCTCTTTGAGGCCTTCGTTGGAAACGGGATTTCTTTTATAAAGCTAGACAGATGAATTCTCAATAACTTCTTTGTGTTGTGTGTATTCAACTCTCGGAGTTGAACTTTCCTTTAGACAGAGCAGATTTGAAACACTCCTTTGTGGATTTCACAAGTGGAGAATTCAAGCGATTTGAGGCCAATTGTAGTAAAGGAAATATCTTCGTTTAAAAATTAGACAGAATCATTCTCTGAAACTAGTTGGTGATGTGTGCGTTCAACTCACAGAGTTTCACATTTCTTTTCATAGAGCAGTTTGGAAACACTCTGTTTGTTAAGTTTGGAAGAGGATATTTTGACCACTTTGAGGCCTTCGTTGGAAACGGGATTTCTCAGTAGACTGCTAGACAGATGAATTCCCAGTAACTTCTTTGTGTTGTGTGTATTCACCTCACAGAGTTAAACCTTCCTTTAGACAGAGCAGTTTGGAAGCACTCTTTTTGTTTAATTTGCAACTGGACATTTCAAACGATTTGAGGAAAATTGTAGTCAAGGAAATATCTTCGTTTAAAAACTAGACAGAATCATTCTCAGAAACTACTTGGTGATGTGTGCGTTCAACTCACACAGTTTCACATTTCTTTTCATAGAGCAGTTTGGAAACACTCTGTTTGTTAAGTTTGGAAGAGGATATTTGGACCACTTTGAGGCCTTCGTTGGAAAAGGGAATTCTCAGTATACTGCTAGACAGATGAATTCCCAGTAACTTCTTTGTGTTGTGTGTATTCACCTCACAGAGTTAAACCTTCCTTTAGACAGAGCAGTTTGGAAACAATCTTTTTGTGGTATTTGCAACTGGACATTTCAAGCGATTTGAGGGAAATTGTAGTCAAGGAAATATCTTCGTTTAAAAACTACACAGAATTATTCTCAGAAACTACTTCATGATGTGTGCGCTCAACTCACAGAGTTTAACCTTTCTTTTCATAGAGCAGTTTGGAAACACACTGTTTGTTAGGTTTGCAAGGGGATATTTAGACCTCTTTGAGGCCTTCGTTGGAAACGGGATTTCTTTTATAAAGCTAGACAGATGAATTCTCAATAACTTCTTTGTGTTGTGTGTATTGAACTCACGGAGTTGAACTTTCCTTTAGACAGAGCAGATTCGAAACACTCCTTTGTGGATTTCACAAGTGGGAAATTCAAGCGATTTGAGGCCAATTATAGTAAAGGAAATATCTTCGTTTAAAAACTAGACAGAATCATTCTCAGAAAGTACTTGGTGATGTGTGCGTTCAACTCACAGAGTTTCACATTTCTTTTCATACAGCAGTTTGGAAACACTCTGTTTGTTAAGTTTGGAAGAGGATATTTGGACCACTTTGAGGCCTTCGTTGGAAACGGGATTTCTCAGTATACTGCTAGACAGATGAATTCCCAGTAACTTCTTTGTGTTGTGTGTATTCACCTCACAGAGTTAAACCTTCCTTTAGACAGAGCAGTTTGGAAACAATGTTTTTGTGGAATTTGCAACTGGACATTTCAAGCGATTTGAGGGAAATTGTAGTCAAGGAAATATCTTCGTTTAAAAACTACACAGAATTATTCTCAGAAACTACTTCATGATGTGTGCGTTCAACTCACAGAGTTTAACCTTTCTTTTCATAGAGCAGTTTGGAAACACTCTGTTTGTTAGGTTTGCAAGGGGATATTTAGACCTCTTTGAGGCCTTCGTTGGAAACGGGATTTCTTTTCTAAAGCTAGACAGATGAATTCTCAATAACTTCTTTGTGTTGTGTGTATTCAACTCACGGAGTTGAACTTTCCTTTAGACAGAGCAGATTTGAAACACTCCTTTGTGGATTTCACAAGTGGAGAATTCAAGCGATTTGAGGCCAATTGTAGTAAAGGAAATATCTTCGTTTAAAAACTAGACAGAATCATTCTCAGAAACTACTTTGTGATGTGTGCGTTCAACTCACAGAGTTTCACCTTTCTTTTCATAGAGCAGTTTGGAAACACTCTCTTTGTTAAGTTTGGAAGAGGATATTTGGACCACGTTGAGGCCTTCTTTGGAAACGGGATTTCTCAGTATACTGCTAGACAGATGAATTCCCAGTAACTTCTTTGTGTTGTGTGTATTCAATTCACAGAGTTAAACCTTCCTTTAGACAGAGCAGTTTGGAAACACTCTTTTTGTTTAATTTGCAACTGGACATTTTAAGCGATTTGAGGAAAATTGTAGTCAAGGAAATATCTTCGTTTAAAAACTAGACAGAATCATTCTCAGGAACTACTTGGTGATGTGTGCGTTCAACTCACTGAGTTTCACATTTCTTTTCATAGAGCAGTTTGGAAACACTCTGTTTGTTAAGTTTGGAAGAGGATATTTGGACCACTTTGAGGCCTTCGTTGGAAACGGTATTTCTCAGTATACTGCTAGACAGATGAATTCCCAGTAACTTCTTTGTGTTGTGTGTATTCACCTCACAGAGTTAAACCTTCCTTTAGACAGAGCAGTTTGGAAACAATCTTTTTGTGGAATTTGCAACTGGACATTTCAAGCGATTTGAGGGAAATTGTAGTCAAGGAAATATCTTCGTTTAAAAACTACACAGAATTATTCTCAGAAACTACTTCATGATGTGTGCGTTCAACTCACAGAGTTTAACCTTTCTTTTCATAGAGCAGTTTGGAAACACTCTGTTTGTTAGGTTTGCAAGGGGATATTTAGACCTCTTTGAGGCCTTCATTGGAAACGGGATTTCTTTTCTAAAGCTAGACAGATGAATTCTCAATAACTTCTTTGTGTTGTGTGTATTCAACTCACGGAGTTGAACTTTCCTTTAGACAGAGCAGATTTGAAACACTCCTTTGTGGATTTCACAAGTGGAGAATTCAAGCGATTTGAGGCCAATTGTAGTAAAGGAAATATCTTCGTTTAAAAACTAGACAGAATCATTCTCAGAAACTACTTTGTGATGTGTGCGTTCAACTCACAGAGTTTCACCTTTCTTTTCATAGAGCAGTTTGGAAACACTCTCTTGGTTAAGTTTGGAAGAGGATATTTGGACCACGTTGAGGCCTTCGTTGGAAACGGGATTTGTCAGTATACTGCTAGACAGATGAATTCCCAGTAACTTCTTTGTGTTGTGTGTATTCACTTCACAGAGTTAAACCTTCCTTTAGACAGAGCAGTTTGGAAGCACTCTTTTTGTTTAATTTGCAACTGGACATTTCAAGCGATTTGAGGAAAATTGTAGTCAAGGAAATATCTTCGTTTAAAAACTAGACAGAATCATTCTCAGGAACTACTTGGTGATGTGTGCGTTCAACTCACACAGTTTCACATTTCTTTTCATAGAGCAGTTTGGAAACACTCTGTTTGTTAAGTTTGGAAGAGGATATTTGGACCACTTTGAGGCCTTCGTTGGAAAAGGGAATTCTCAGTATACTGCTAGACAGATGAATTCCCAGTAACTTCTTTGTGTTGTGTGTATTCACCTCACAGAGTTAAACCTTCCTTTAGACAGAGCAGTTTGGAAACAATCTTTTGTGGAATTTGCAACTGGACATTTCAAGCGATTTGAGGGAAATTGTAGTCAAGGAAATATCTTCGTTTAAAAACTACACAGAATTATTCTCAGAAACTACTTCATGATGTGTGCGTTCAACTCACAGAGTTTAACCTTTCTTTTCATAGAGCAGTTTGGAAACACTCTGTTTGTTAGGTTTGCAAGGGGATATTTAGACCTCTTTGAGGCCTTCGTTGGAAACGGGATTTCTTTAATAAAGCTAGACAGATGAATTCTCAATAACTTCTTTGTGTTGTATGTATTCAACTCACGGAGTTGAACTTTCCTTTAGACAGAGCAGATTTGAAACACTCCTTGGTGGATTTCGCAAGTGGAGAATTCAAGCGATTTGAGGCCAATTGTAGTAAAGGAAATATCTTCGTTTAAAAACTAGACAGAATCATTCTCAGAAACTACTTGGTGATGTGTGCGTTCAACTCACAGAGTTTCACATTTCTTTTCATAGAGCAGTTTGGAAACACTCTGTTTGTTAAGTTTGGAAGAGGATATTTGGACCACTTTGAGGCCTTCGTTGGAAACGGGATTTCTCAGTATACTGCTAGACAGATGAATTCCCAGTAACTTCTTTGTGTTGTGTGTATTCACCTCACAGAGTTAAACCTTCCTTTAGACAGAGCAGTTTGGAAACAATCTTTTTGTGGAATTTGCAACTGGACATTTCAAGCGATTTGAGGGAAATTGTAGTCAAGGAAATATCTTCGTTTAAAAACTACACAGAATTATTCTCAGAAACTACTTCATGATGTGTGCGTTCAACTCACAGATTTTAACCTTTCTTTTCATAGAGCAGTTTGGAAACCCTCTGTTTGTTAGGTTTGCAAGGGGATATTTAGCCCTCTTTGAGGCCTTCGTTGGAAACGGGATTTCTTTTATAAAGCTAGACAGATGAATTCTCAATAACTTCTTTGTGTTGTGTGTATTCAACTCACGGAGTTGAACTTTCCTTTAGACAGAGCAGATTTGAAAAACTCCTTTGTGGATTTCACAAGTGGAGAATTCAAGCGATTTGAGGCCAATTGTAGTAAAGGAAATATCTTCGTTTAAAAACTAGACAGAATCATTCTCAGAAACTACTTTGTGATGTGTGCGTTCAACTCACAGAGTTTCACCTTTCTTTTCATAGAGCAGTTTGGAAACACTCTGTTTGTTAAGTTTGGAAGAGGATATTTGGACCACGTTGAGGCCTTCGTTGGAAACGGGATTTGTCAGTATACTGCTAGACAGATGAATTCCCAGTAACTTCTTTGTGTTGTGTGTATTCAATTCACAGAGTTAAACCTTCCTTTAGACAGAGCAGTTTGGAAACACTCTTTTTGTTTAATTTGCAACTGGACATTTTAAGCGATTTGAGGAAAATTGTAGTCAAGGAAATATCTTCGTTTAAAAACTAGACAGAATCATTCTCAGGAACTACTTGGTGATGTGTGCGTTCAACTCACAGAGTTTCACATTTCTTTTCATAGAGCAGTTTGGAAACACTCTGTTTGTTAAGTTTGGAAGAGGATATTTGGACCACTTTGAGGCCTTCGTTGGAAACGGGATTTCTCAGTATACTGCTAGACAGATGAATTCCCAGTAACTTCTTTGTGTTGTGTGTATTCACCTCACAGAGTTAAACCTTCCTTTAGACAGAGCAGTTTGGAAACAATCTTTTTGTGGAATTTGCAACTGGACATTTCAAGCGATTTGAGGGAAATTGTAGTCAAGGAAATATCTTCGTTTAAAAACTACACAGAATTATTCTCAGAAACTACTTCATGATGTGTGCGTTCAACTCACAGAGTTTAACCTTTCTTTTCATAGAGCAGTTTGGAAACACTCTGTTTGTTAGGTTTGCAAGGGGATATTTAGACCTCTTTGAGGCCTTCGTTGGAAACGGGATTTCTTTTCTAAAGCTAGACAGATGAATTCTCAATAACTTCTTTGTGTTGTGTGTATTCAACTCACGGAGTTGAACTTTCCTTTAGACAGAGCAGATTTGAAACACTCCTTTGTGGATTTCACAAGTGGAGAATTCAAGCGATTTGAGGCCAATTGTAGTAAAGGAAATATCTTCGTTTAAAAACTAGACAGAATCATTCTCAGAAACTACTTTGTGATGTGTGCGTTCAACTCACAGAGTTTCACCTTTCTTTTCATAGAGCAGTTTGGAAACACTCTGTTTGTTAAGTTTGGAAGAGGATATTTGGACCACGTTGAGGCCTTCGTTGGAAACGGGATTTCTCAGTATACTGCTAGACAGATGAATTCCCAGTAACTTCTTTGTGTTGTGTGTATTCACTTCACAGAGTTAAACCTTCCTTTAGACAGAGCAGTTTGGAAGCACTCTTTTTGTTTAATTTGCAACTGGACATTTCAAGCGATTTGAGGAAAATTGTAGTCAAGGAAATATCTTCGTTTAAAAACTAGACAGAATCATTCTCAGGAACTACTTGGTGATGTGTGCGTTCAACTCACACAGTTTCACATTTCTTTTCATAGAGCAGTTTGGAAACACTCTGTTTGTTAAGTTTGGAAGAGGATATTTGGACCACTTTGAGGCCTTCGTTGGAAAAGGGAATTCTCAGTATACTGCTAGACAGATGAATTCCCAGTAACTTCTTTGTGTTGTGTGTATTCACCTCACAGAGTTAAACCTTCCTTTAGACAGAGCAGTTTGGAAACAATCTTTTTGTGGAATTTGCAACTGGACATTTCAAGCGATTTGAGGGAAATTGTAGTCAAGGAAATATCTTCGTTTAAAAACTACACAGAATTATTCTCAGAAACTACTTCATGATGTGTGCGTTCAACTCACAGAGTTTAACCTTTCTTTTCATAGAGCAGTTTGGAAACACTCTGTTTGTTAGGTTTGCAAGGGGATATTTAGACCTCTTTGAGGCCTTCGTTGGAAACGGGATTTCTTTAATAAAGCTAGACAGATGAATTCTCAATAACTTCTTTGTGTTGTATGTATTCAACTCACGGAGTTGAACTTTCCTTTAGACAGAGCAGATTTGAAACACTCCTTTGTGGATTTCACAAGTGGAGAATTCAAGCGATTTGAGGAAAATTGTAGTCAAGGAAATATCTTCGTTTAAAAACTAGACAGAATCATTCTCAGAAACTACTTGGTGATGTGTCCGTTCAACTCACAGAGTTTCACATTTCTTTTCATAGAGCAGTTTGGAAACACTCTGTTTGTTAAGTTTGGAAGAGGATATTTGGACCACTTTGAGGCCTTCGTTGGAAACGGGATTTCTCAGTATACTGCTAGACAGATGAATTCCCAGTAACTTCTTTGTGTTGTGTGTATTCACCTCACAGAGTTAAACCTTCCTTTAGACAGAGCAGTTTGGAAACAATCTTTTTGTGGAATTTGCAACTGGACATTTCAAGCGATTTGAGGGAAATTGTAGTCAAGGAAATATCTTCGTTTAAAAACTACACAGAATTATTCTCAGAAACTACTTCATGATGTGTGCGTTCAACTCACAGAGTTTAACCTTTCTTTTCATAGAGCAGTTTGGAAACACTCTGTTTGTTAGGTTTGCAAGGGGATATTTAGACCTCTTTGAGGCCTTCATTGGAAACGGGATTTCTTTTCTAAAGCTAGACAGATGAATTCTCAATAACTTCTTTGTGTTGTGTGTATTCAACTCACGGAGTTGAACTTTCCTTTAGACAGAGCAGATTTGAAACACTCCTTTGTGGATTTCACAAGTGGAGAATTCAAGCGATTTGAGGCCAATTGTAGTAAAGGAAATATCTTCGTTTAAAAACTAGACAGAATCATTCTCAGAAACTACTTTGTGATGTGTGCGTTCAACTCACAGAGTTTCACCTTTCTTTTCATAGAGCAGTTTGGAAACACTCTCTTTGTTAAGTTTGGAAGAGGATATTTGGACCACGTTGAGGCCTTCGTTGGAAACGGGATTTCTCAGTATACTGCTAGACAGATGAATTCCCAGTAACTTCTTTGTGTTGTGTGTATTCACTTCACAGAGTTAAACCTTCCTTTAGACAGAGCAGTTTGGAAGCACTCTTTTTGTTTAATTTGCAACTGGACATTTCAAGCGATTTGAGGAAAATTGTAGTCAAGGAAATATCTTCGTTTAAAAACTAGACAGAATCATTCTCAGGAACTACTTGGTGATGTGTGCGTTCAACTCACACAGTTTCACATTTCTTTTCATAGAGCAGTTTGGAAACACTCTGTTTGTTAAGTTTGGAAGAGGATATTTGGACCACTTTGAGGCCTTCGTTGTAAAAGGGAATTCTCAGTATACTGCTAGACAGATGAATTCCCAGTAACTTCTTTGTGTTGTGTGTATTCACCTCACAGAGTTAAACCTTCCTTTAGACAGAGCAGTTTGGAAACAATCTTTTTGTGGAATTTGCAACTGGACATTTCAAGCGATTTGAGGGAAATTGTAGTCAAGGAAATATCTTCGTTTAAAAACTACACAGAATTATTCTCAGAAACTACTTCATGATGTGTGCGTTCAACTCACAGAGTTTAACCTTTCTTTTCATAGAGCAGTTTGGAAACACTCTGTTTGTTAGGTTTGCAAGGGGATATTTAGACCTCTTTGAGGCCTTCGTTGGAAACGGGATTTCTTTAATAAAGCTAGACAGATGAATTCTCAATAACTTCTTTGTGTTGTATGTATTCAACTCACGGAGTTGAACTTTCCTTTAGACAGAGCAGATTTGAAACACTCCTTGGTGGATTTCACAAGTGGAGAATTCAAGCGATTTGAGGCCAATTGTAGTAAAGGAAATATCTTCGTTTAAAAACTAGACAGAATCATTCTCAGAAACTACTTGGTGATGTGTGCGTTCAACTCACAGAGTTTCACATTTCTTTTCATAGAGCAGTTTGGAAACACTCTGTTTGTTAAGTTTGGAAGAGGATATTTGGACCACTTTGAGGCCTTCGTTGGAAACGGGATTTCTCAGTATACTGCTAGACAGATGAATTCCCAGTAACTTCTTTGTGTTGTGTGTATTCACCTCACAGAGTTAAACCTTCCTTTAGACAGAGCAGTTTGGAAACAATCTTTTTGTGGAATTTGCAACTGGACATTTCAAGCGATTTGAGGGAAATTGTAGTCAAGGAAATATCTTCGTTTAAAAACTACACAGAATTATTCTCAGAAACTACTTCATGATGTGTGCGTTCAACTCACAGATTTTAACCTTTCTTTTCATAGAGCAGTTTGGAAACCCTCTGTTTGTTAGGTTTGCAAGGGGATATTTAGCCCTCTTTGAGGCCTTCGTTGGAAACGGGATTTCTTTTATAAAGCTAGACAGATGAATTCTCAATAACTACTTTGTGTTGTGTGTATTCAACTCACGGAGTTAAACTTTCCTTTAGACAGAGCAGATTTGAAACACTCCTTTGTGGATTTCACAAGTGGAGAATTCAAGCGATTTGAGGCCAATTGTAGTAAAGGAAATATCTTCGTTTAAAAACTAGACAGAATCATTCTCAGAAACTACTTTGTGATGTGTGCGTTCAACTCACAGAGTTTCACCTTTCTTTTCATAGAGCAGTTTGGAAACACTCTGTTTGTTATGTTTGGAAGAGGATATTTGGACCACGTTGAGGCCTTCGTTGGAAACGGGATTTGTCAGTATACTGCTAGACAGATGAATTCCCAGTAACTTCTTTGTGTTGTGTGTATTCACTTCACAGAGTTAAACCTTCCTTTAGACAGAGCAGTTTGGAAGCACTCTTTTCGTTTAATTAGCAACCGGACATTTCAAGCGATTTGAGGAAAATTGTAGTCAAGGAAATATCTTCGTTTAAAAACTAGACAGAATCATTCTCAGAAACTACTTGGTGATGTGTGCGTTCAACTCACACAGTTTCACATTTCTTTTCATAGAGCAGTTTGGAAACACTCTGTTTGTTAAGTTTGGAAGAGGATATTTGGACCACTTTGAGGCCTTCGTTGGAAAAGGGAATTCTCAGTATACTGCTAGACAGATGAATTCCCAGTAACTTCTTTGTGTTGTGTGTATTCACCTCACAGAGTTAAACCTTCCTTTAGACAGAGCAGTTTGGAAACAATCTTTTTGTGGAATTTGCAACTGGACATTTCAAGCGATTTGAGGGAAATTGTAGTCAAGGAAATATCTTCGTTTAAAAACTACACAGAATTATTCTCAGAAACTACTTCATGATGTGTGCGTTCAACTCACAGAGTTTAACCTTTCTTTTCATAGAGCAGTTTGGAAACACGCTGTTTGTTAGGTTTGCAAGGGGATATTTAGACCTCTTTGAGGCCTTCGTTGGAAACGGGATTTCTTTTATAAAGCTAGACAGATGAATTCTCAATAACTTCTTTGTGTTGTGTGTATTCAACTCTCGGAGTTGAACTTTCCTTTAGACAGAGCAGATTTGAAACACTCCTTTGTGGATTTCACAAGTGGAGAATTCAAGCGATTTGAGGCCAATTGTAGTAAAGGAAATATCTTCGTTTAAAAACTAGACAGAATCATTCTCAGAAACTACTTTGTGATGTGTGCGTTCAACTCACAGAGTTTCACCTTTCTTTTCATAGAGCAGTTTGGAAACACTCTCTTTGTTAAGTTTGGAAGAGGATATTTGGACCACGTTGAGGCCTTCGTTGGAAACGGGATTTCTCAGTATACTGCTAGACAGATGAATTCCCAGTAACTTCTTTGTGTTGTGTGTATTCAATTCACAGAGTTAAACCTTCCTTTAGACAGAGCAGTTTGGAAACACTCTTTTTGTTTAATTTGCAACTGGACATTTTAAGCGATTTGAGGAAAATTGTAGTCAAGGAAATATCTTCGTTTAAAAACTAGACAGAATCATTCTCAGGAACTACTTGGTGATGTGTGCGTTCAACTCACAGAGTTTCACATTTCTTTTCATAGAGCAGTTTGGAAACACTCTGTTTGTTAAGTTTGGAAGAGGATATTTGGACCACTTTGAGGCCTTCGTTGGAAACGGTATTTCTCAGTATACTGCTAGACAGATGAATTCCCAGTAACTTCTTTGTGTTGTGTGTATTCACCTCACAGAGTTAAACCTTCCTTTAGACAGAGCAGTTTGGAAACAATCTTTTTGTGGAATTTGCAACTGGACATTTCAAGCGATTTGAGGGAAATTGTAGTCAAGGAAATATCTTCGTTTAAAAACTACACAGAATTATTCTCAGAAACTACTTCATGATGTGTGCGTTCAACTCACAGAGTTTAACCTTTCTTTTCATAGAGCTGTTTGGAAACACTCTGTTTGTTAGGTTTGCAAGGGGATATTTAGACCTCTTTGAGGCCTTCATTGGAAACGGGATTTCTTTTCTAAAGCTAGACAGATGAATTCTCAATAACTTCTTTCTGTTGTGTGTATTCAACTCACGGAGTTGAACTTTCCTTTAGACAGAGCAGATTTGAAACACTCCTTTGTGGATTTCACAAGTGGAGAATTCAAGCGATTTGAGGCCAATTGTAGTAAAGGAAATATCTTCGTTTAAAAACTAGACAGAATCATTCTCAGAAACTACTTTGTGATGTGTGCGTTCAACTCACAGAGTTTCACCTTTCTTTTCATAGAGCAGTTTGGAAACACTCTCTTTGTTAAGTTTGGAAGAGGATATTTGGACCACGTTGAGGCCTTCGTTGGAAACGGGATTTGTCAGTATACTGCTAGACAGATGAATTCCCAGTAACTTCTTTGTGTTGTGTGTATTCACTTCACAGAGTTAAACCTTCCTTTACACAGAGCAGTTTGGAAGCACTCTTTTTGTTTAATTTGCAACTGGACATTTCAAGCGATTTGAGGAAAATTGTAGTCAAGGAAATATCTTCGTTTAAAAACTAGACAGAATCATTCTCAGGAACTACTTGGTGATGTGTGCGTTCAACTCACACAGTTTCACATTTCTTTTCATAGAGCAGTTTGGAAACACTCTGTTTGTTAAGTTTGGAAGAGGATATTTGGACCACTTTGAGGCCTTCGTTTGAAAAGGGAATTCTCAGTATACTGCTAGACAGATGAATTCCCAGTAACTTCTTTGTGTTGTGTGTATTCACCTCACAGAGTTAAACCTTCCTTTAGACAGAGCAGTTTGGAAACAATCTTTTTGTGGAATTTGCAACTGGACATTTCAAGCGATTTGAGGGAAATTGTAGTCAAGGAAATATCTTCGTTTAAAAACTACACAGAATTATTCTCAGAAACTACTTCATGATGTGTGCGTTCAACTCACAGAGTTTAACCTTTCTTTTCATAGAGCAGTTTGGAAACACTCTGTTTGTTAGGTTTGCAAGGGGATATTTAGACCTCTTTGAGGCCTTCGTTGGAAACGGGATTTCTTTAATAAAGCTAGACAGATGAATTCTCAATAACTTCTTTGTGTTGTATGTATTCAACTCACGGAGTTGAACTTTCCTTTAGACAGAGCAGATTTGAAACACTCCTTGGTGGATTTCACAAGTGGAGAATTCAAGCGATTTGAGGCCAATTGTAGTAAAGGAAATATCTTCGTTTAAAAACTAGACAGAATCATTCTCAGAAACTACTTGGTGATGTGTGCGTTCAACTCACAGAGTTTCACATTTCTTTTCATAGAGCAGTTTGGAAACACTCTGTTTGTTAAGTTTGGAAGAGGATATTTGGACCACTTTGAGGCCTTCGTTGGAAACGGGATTTCTCAGTATACTGCTAGACAGATGAATTCCCAGTAACTTCTTTGTGTTGTGTGTATTCACCTCACAGAGTTAAACCTTCCTTTAGACAGAGCAGTTTGGAAACAATCTTTTTGTGGAATTTGCAACTGGACATTTCAAGCGATTTGAGGGAAATTGTAGTCAAGGAAATATCTTCGTTTAAAAACTACACAGAATTATTCTCAGAAACTACTTCATGATGTGTGCGTTCAACTCACAGATTTTAACCTTTCTTTTCATAGAGCAGTTTGGAAACCCTCTGTTTGTTAGGTTTGCAAGGGGATATTTAGCCCTCTTTGAGGCCTTCGTTGGAAACGGGATTTCTTTTATAAAGCTAGACAGATGAATTCTCAATAACTACTTTGTGTTGTGTGTATTCAACTCACGGAGTTGAACTTTCCTTTAGACAGAGCAGATTTGAAACACTCCTTTGTGGATTTCACAAGTGGAGAATTCAAGCGATTTGACGCCAATTGTAGTAAAGGAAATATCTTCGTTTAAAAACTAGACAGAATCATTCTCAGAAACTACTTTGTGATGTGTGCGTTCAACTCACAGAGTTTCACCTTTCTTTTCATAGAGCAGTTTGGAAACACTCTGTTTGTTATGTTTGGAAGAGGATATTTGGACCACGTTGAGGCCTTCGTTGGAAACGGGATTTCTCAGTATACTGCTAGACAGATGAATTCCCAGTAACTTCTTTGTGTTGTGTGTATTCACTTCACAGAGTTAAACCTTCCTTTAGACAGAGCAGTTTGGAAGCACTCTTTTTGTTTAATTAGCAACCGGACATTTCAAGCGATTTGAGGAAAATTGTAGTCAAGGAAATATCTTCGTTTAAAAACTAGACAGAATCATTCTCAGAAACTACTTGGTGATGTGTGCGTTCAACTCACACAGTTTCACATTTCTTTTCATAGAGCAGTTTGGAAACACTCTGTTTGTTAAGTTTGGAAGAGGATATTTGGACCACTTTGAGGCCTTCGTTGGAAAAGGGAATTCTCAGTATACTGCTAGACAGATGAATTCCCAGTAACTTCTTTGTGTTGTGTGTATTCACCTCACAGAGTTAAACCTTCCTTTAGACAGAGCAGTTTGGAAACAATCTTTTTGTGGAATTTGCAACTGGACATTTCAAGCGATTTGAGGGAAATTGTAGTCAAGGAAATATCTTCGTTTAAAAACTACACAGAATTATTCTCAGAAACTACTTCATGATGTGTGCGCTCAACTCACAGAGTTTAACCTTTCTTTTCATAGAGCAGTTTGGAAACACACTGTTTGTTAGGTTTGCAAGGGGATATTTAGACCTCTTTGAGGCCTTCGTTGGAAACGGGATTTCTTTTATAAAGCTAGACAGATGAATTCTCAATAACTTCTTTGTGTTGTGTGTATTCAACTCACGGAGTTGAACTTTCCTTTAGAAAGGGCAGATTCGAAACACTCCTTTGTGGATTTCACAAGTGGGAAATTCAAGCGATTTGAGGCCAATTATAGTAAAGGAAATATCTTCGTTTAAAAACTAGACAGAATCATTCTCAGAAACTACTTGGTGATGTGTGCGTTCAACTCACAGAGTTTCACATTTCTTTTCATAGAGCAGTTTGGAAACACTCTGTTTGTTAAGTTTGGAAGAGGATATTTGGACCACTTTGAGGCCTTCGTTGGAAACGGGATTTCTCAGTATACTGCTAGACAGATGAATTCCCAGTAACTTCTTTGTGTTGTGTGTATTCACCTCACAGAGTTAAACCTTCCTTTAGACAGAGCAGTTTGGAAACAATGTTTTTGTGGAATTTGCAACTGGACATTTCAAGCGATTTGAGGGAAATTGTAGTCAAGGAAATATCTTCGTTTAAAAACTAGACAGAATCATTCTCAGAAACTACTTGGTGATGTGTGCGTTCAACTCACACAGTTTCACATTTCTTTTCATAGAGCAGTTTGGAAACACTCTGTTTGTTAAGTTTGGAAGAGGATATTTGGACCACTTTGAGGCCTTCGTTGGAAAAGGGAATTCTCAGTATACTGCTAGACAGATGAATTCCCAGTAACTTCTTTGTGTTGTGTGTATTCACCTCACAGAGTTAAACCTTCCTTTAGACAGAGCAGTTTGGAAACAATCTTTTTGTGGAATTTGCAACTGGACATTTCAAGCGATTTGAGGGAAATTGTAGTCAAGGAAATATCTTCGTTTAAAAACTACACAGAATTATTCTCAGAAACTACTTCATGATGTGTGCGCTCAACTCACAGAGTTTAACCTTTCTTTTCATAGAGCAGTTTGGAAACACACTGTTTGTTAGGTTTGCAAGGGGATATTTAGACCTCTTTGAGGCCTTCGTTGGAAACGGGATTTCTTTTATAAAGCTAGACAGATGAATTCTCAATAACTTCTTTGTGTTGTGTGTATTCAACTCACGGAGTTGAACTTTCCTTTAGAAAGGGCAGATTCGAAACACTCCTTTGTGGATTTCACAAGTGGGAAATTCAAGCGATTTGAGGCCAATTATAGTAAAGGAAATATCTTCGTTTAAAAACTAGACAGAATCATTCTCAGAAACTACTTGGTGATGTGTGCGTTCAACTCACAGAGTTTCACATTTCTTTTCATAGAGCAGTTTGGAAACACTCTGTTTGTTAAGTTTGGAAGAGGATATTTGGACCACTTTGAGGCCTTCGTTGGAAACGGGATTTCTCAGTATACTGCTAGACAGATGAATTCCCAGTAACTTCTTTGTGTTGTGTGTATTCACCTCACAGAGTTAAACCTTCCTTTAGACAGAGCAGTTTGGAAACAATGTTTTTGTGGAATTTGCAACTGGACATTTCAAGCGATTTGAGGGAAATTGTAGTCAAGGAAATATCTTCGTTTAAAAACTACACAGAATTATTCTCAGAAACTACTTCATGATGTGTGCGTTCAACTCACAGAGTTTAACCTTTCTTTTCATAGAGCAGTTTGGAAACACTCTGTTTGTTAGGTTTGCAAGGGGATATTTAGACCTCTTTGAGGCCTTCGTTGGAAACGGGATTTCTTTTCTAAAGCTAGACAGATGAATTCTCAATAACTTCTTTGTGTTGTGTGTATTCAACTCACGGAGTTGAACTTTCCTTTAGACAGAGCAGATTTGAAACACTCCTTTGTGGATTTCACAAGTGGAGAATTCAAGCGATTTGAGGCCAATTGTAGTAAAGGAAATATCTTCGTTTAAAAACTAGACAGAATCATTCTCAGAAACTACTTTGTGATGTGTGCGTTCAACTCACAGAGTTTCACCTTTCTTTTCATAGAGCAGTTTGGAAACACTCTGTTTGTTAAGTTTGGAAGAGGATATTTGGACCACGTTGAGGCCTTCGTTGGAAACGGGATTTCTCAGTATACTGCTAGACACATGAATTCCCAGTAACTTCTTTGTGTTGTGTGTATTCAATTCACAGAGTTAAACCTTCCTTTAGACAGAGCAGTTTGGAAACACTCTTTTTGTTTAATTTGCAACTGGACATTTTAAGCGATTTGAGGAAAATTGTAGTCAAGGAAATATCTTCGTTTAAAAACTAGACAGAATCATTCTCAGGAACTACTTGGTGATGTGTGCGTTCAACTCACAGAGTTTCACCTTTCTTTTCATAGAGCAGTTTGGAAACACTCTGTTTGTTAAGTTTGGAAGAGGATATTTGGACCACTTTGAGGCCTTCGTTGGAAACGGGATTTCTCAGTATACTGCTAGACAGATGAATTCCCAGTAACTTCTTTGTGTTGTGTGTATTCACCTCACAGAGTTAAACCTTCCTTTAGACAGAGCAGTTTGGAAACAATCTTTTTGTGGAATTTGCAACTGGACATTTCAAGCGATTTGAGGGAAATTGTAGTCAAGGAAATATCTTCGTTTAAAAACTACACAGAATTATTCTCAGAAACTACTTCATGATGTGTGCGTTCAACTCACAGAGTTTAACCTTTCTTTTCATAGAGCAGTTTGGAAACACTCTGTTTGTTAGGTTTGCAAGGGGATTTTTAGACCTCTTTGAGGCCTTCGTTGGAAATGGGATTTCTTTTATAAAGCTAGACAGATGAATTCTCAATAACTTCTTTGTGTTGTGTGTATTCAACTCACGGAGTTGAACTTTCCTTTAGACAGAGCAGATTTGAAACACTCCTTTGTGGATTTCACAAGTGGAGAATTCAAGCGATTTGAGGCCAATTGTAGTAAAGGAAATATCTTCGTTTAAAAACTAGACAGAATCATTCTCAGAAACTACTTTGTGATGTGTGCGTTCAACTCACAGAGTTTCACCTTTCTTTTCATAGAGCAGTTTGGAAACACTCTCTTTGTTAAGTTTGGAAGAGGATATTTGGACCACGTTGAGGCCTTCGTTGGAAACGGGATTTCTCAGTATACTGCTAGACAGATGAATTCCCAGTAACTTCTTTGTGTTGTGTGTATTCACTTCACAGAGTGAAACCTTCCTTTAGACAGAGCAGTTTGGAAGCACTCTTTTTGTTTAATTTGCAACTGGACATTTCAAGCGATTTGAGGAAAATTGTAGTCAAGGAAATATCTTCGTTTAAAAACTAGACAGAATCATTCTCAGGAACTACTTGGTGATGTGTGCGTTCAACTCACACAGTTTCACATTTCTTTTCATAGAGCAGTTTGGAAACACTCTGTTTGTTAAGTTTGGAAGAGGATATTTGGACCACTTTGAGGCCTTCGTTGGAAAAGGGAATTCTCAGTATACTGCTAGACAGATGAATTCCCAGTAACTTCTTTGTGTTGTGTGTATTCACCTCACAGAGTTAAACCTTCCTTTAGACAGAGCAGTTTGGAGACAATCTTTTTGTGGAATTTGCAACTGGACATTTCAAGCGATTTGAGGGAAATTGTAGTCAAGGAAATATCTTCGTTTAAAAACTACACAGAATTATTCTCAGAAACTACTTCATGAAGTGTGCGTTCAACTCACAGAGTTTAACCTTTCTTTTCATAGAGCAGTTTGGAAACACTCTGTTTGTTAGGTTTGCAAGGGGATATTTAGACCTCTTTGAGGCCTTCGTTGGAAACGGGATTTCTTTAATAAAGCTAGACAGATGAATTCTCAATAACTTCTTTGTGTTGTATGTATTCAACTCACGGAGTTGAACTTTCCTTTAGACAGAGCAGATTTGAAACACTCCTTTGTAGATTTCACAAGTGGAGAATTCAAGCGATTTGAGGCCAATTGTAGTCAAGGAAATATCTTCGTTTAAAAACTAGACAGAATCATTCTCAGAAACTACTTGGTGATGTGTGCGTTCAACTCACAGAGTTTCACATTTCTTTTCATAGAGCAGTTTGGAAACACTCTGTTTGTTAAGTTTGGAAGAGGATATTTGGACCACTTTGAGGCCTTCGTTGGAAACGGGAATTCTCAGTATACTGCTAGACAGATGAATTCCCAGTAACTTCTTTGTGTTGTGTGTATTCACCTCACAGAGTTAAACCTTCCTTTAGACAGAGCAGTTTGGAAACAATCTTTTTGTGGAATTTGCAACTGGACATTTCAAGCGATTTGAGGGAAATTGTAGTCAAGGAAATATCTTCGTTTAAAAACTACACAGAATTATTCTCAGAAACTACTTCATGATGTGTGCGTTCAACTCACAGAGTTTAACCTTTCTTTTCATAGAGCAGTTTGGAAACACTCTGTTTGTTAGGTTTGCAAGGGGATATTTAGCCCTCTTTGAGGCCTTCGTTGGAAACGGGATTTCTTTTATAAAGCTAGACAGATGAATTCTCAATAACTTCTTTGTGTTGTGTGTATTCAACTCACGGAGTTGAACTTTCCTTTAGACAGAGCAGATTTGAAACACTCCTTTGTGGATTTCACAAGTGGAGAATTCAAGCGATTTGAGGCCAATTGTAGTAAAGGAAATATCTTCGTTTAAAAACTAGACAGAATCATTCTCAGAAACTACTTTGTGATGTGTGCGTTCAACTCACAGAGTTTCACCTTTCTTTTCATAGAGCAGTTTGGAAACACTCTCTTTGTTAAGTTTGGAAGAGGATATTTGGACCACGTTGAGGCCTTCGTTGGAAACGGGATTTCTCAGTATACTGCTACACAGATGAATTCCCAGTAACTTCTTTGTGTTGTGTGTATTCACTTCACAGAGTGAAACCTTCCTTTAGACAGAGCAGTTTGGAAGCACTCTTTTTGTTTAATTTGCAACTGGACATTTCAAGCGATTTGAGGAAAATTGTAGTCAAGGAAATATCTTCGTTTAAAAACTAGACAGAATCATTCTCAGGAACTACTTGGTGATGTGTGCGTTCAACTCACACAGTTTCACATTTCTTTTCATAGAGCAGTTTGGAAACACTCTGTTTGTTACGTTTGGAAGAGGATATTTGGACCACTTTGAGGCCTTCGTTGGAAACGGGAATTCTCAGTATACTGCTAGACAGATGAATTCCCAGTAACTTCTTTGTGTTGTGTGTATTCACCTCACAGAGTTAAACCTTCCTTTAGACAGAGCAGTTTGGAGACAATCTTTTTGTGGAATTTGCAACTGGACATTTCAAGCGATTTGAGGGAAATTGTAGTCAAGGAAATATCTTCGTTTAAAAACTACACAGAATTATTCTCAGAAACTACTTCATGATGTGTGCGTTCAACTCACAGAGTTTAACCTTTCTTTTCATAGAGCAGTTTGGAAACACTCTGTTTGTTACGTTTGCAAGGGGATATTTAGACCTCTTTGAGGCCTTCGTTGGAAACGGGATTTCTTTAATAAAGCTAGACAGATGAATTCTCAATAACTTCTTTGTGTTGTATGTATTCAACTCACGGAGTTGAACTTTCCTTTAGACAGAGCAGATTTGAAACACTCCTTTGTGGATTTCACAAGTGGAGAATTCAAGCGATTTGAGGCCAATTGTAGTCAAGGAAATATCTTCGTTTAAAAACTAGACAGAATCATTCTCAGAAACTACTTGGTGATGTGTGCGTTCAACTCTCAGAGTTTCACATTTCTTTTCATAGAGCAGTTTGGAAACACTCTGTTTGTTAAGTTTGGAAGAGGATATTTGGACCACTTTGAGGCCTTCGTTGGAAACGGGATTTCTCAGTATACTGCTAGACAGATGAATTCCCAGTAACTTCTTTGTGTTGTGTGTATTCACCTCACAGAGTTAAACCTTCCTTTAGACAGAGCAGTTTGGAAACAATCTTTTTGTGGAATTTGCAACTGGACATTTCAAGCGATTTGAGGGAAATTGTAGTCAAGGAAATATCTTCGTTTAAAAACTACACAGAATTATTCTCAGAAACTACTTCATGATGTGTGCGTTCAACTCACAGAGTTTAACCTTTCTTTTCATAGAGCAGTTTGGAAACACTCTGTTTGTTAGGTTTGCAAGGGGATATTTAGCCCTCTTTGAGGCCTTCGTTGGAAACGGGATTTCTTTTATAAAGCTAGACAGATGAATTCTCAATAACTTCTTTGTGTTGTGTGTATTCAACTCACGGAGTTGAACTTTCCTTTAGACAGAGCAGATTTGAAACACTCCTTTGTGGATTTCACAAGTGGAGAATTCAAGCGATTTGAGGCCAATTGTAGTAAAGGAAATATCTTCGTTTAAAAACTAGTCAGAATCATTCTCAGAAACTACTTTGTGATGTGTGCGTTCAACTCACAGAGTTTCACCTTTCTTTTCATAGAGCAGTTTGGAAACACTCTGTTTGTTAAGTTTGGAAGAGGATATTTGAACCATGTTGAGGCCTTCGTTGGAAACGGGATTTCTCAGTATACTGCTAGACAGATGAATTCCCAGGAACTTCTTTGTGTTGTGTGTATTCACTTCACAGAGTTAAACCTTCCTTTAGACAGAGCAGTTTGGAAACACTCTTTTTGTTTAATTTGCAACTGGACATTTCAAACGATTTGAGGAAAATTGTAGTCAAGGAAATATCTTCGTTTAAAAACTAGACAGAATCATTCTCAGAAACTACTTGGTGATGTGTGCGTTCAACTCACAGAGTTTCACCTTTCTTTTCATAGAGCAGTTTGGAAACACTCTGTTTGTTAAGTTTGGAAGAGGATATTTGGACCACTTTGAGGCCTTCGTTGGAAACGGGATTTCTCAGTATACTGCTAGACAGATGAATTCCCAGTAACTCCTTGTGTTGTGTGTATTCACCTCACAGAGTTAAACCTTCCTTTAGACAGAGCAGTTTGGAAACAATCTTTTTGTGGAATTTGCAACTGGACATTTCAAGCGATTTGAGGGAAATTGTAGTCAAGGAAATATCTTCGTTTAAAAACTACACAGAATTATTCTCAGAAACTACTTCATGATGTGTGCGTTCAACTCACAGAGTTTAACCTTTCTTTTCATAGAGCAGTTTGGAAACACGCTGTTTGTTAGGTTTGCAAGGGGATATTTAGACCTCTTTGAGGCCTTCGTTGGAAACGGGATTTCTTTTATAAAGCTAGACAGATGAATTCTCAATAACTTCTTTGTGTTGTGTGTATTCAACTCACGGAGTTGAACTTTCCTTTAGACAGAGCAGATTTGAAACACTCCTTTGTGGATTTCACAAGTGGAGAATTCAAGCGATTTGAGGCCAATTGTAGTAAAGGAAATATCTTCGTTTAAAAACTAGTCAGAATCATTCTCAGAAACTACTTTGTGATGTGTGCGTTCAACTCACAGAGTTTCACCTTTCTTTTCATAGAGCAGTTTGGAAACACTCTGTTTGTTAAGTTTGGAAGAGGATATTTGAACCATGTTGAGGCCTTCGTTGGAAACGGGATTTCTCAGTATACTGCTAGACAGATGAATTCCCAGTAACTTCTTTGTGTTGTGTGTATTCACTTCACAGAGTTAAACCTTCCTTTAGACAGAGCAGTTTGGAAACACTCTTTTTGTTTAATTTGCAACTGGACATTTCAAACGATTTGAGTAAAATTGTAGTCAAGGAAATATCTTCGTTTAAAAACTAGACAGAATCATTCTCAGGAACTACTTGGTGATGAGTGCGTTCAACTCACAGAGTTTAACCTTTCTTTTCATAGAGCAGTTTGGAAACACTCTGTTTGTTAAGTTTGGAAGAGGATATTTGGACCACTTTGAGGCCTTCGTTGGAAACGGGATTTCTCAGTATACTGCTAGACAGATGAATTCCCAGTAACTTCTTTGTGTTGTGTGTATTCACCTCACAGAGTTAAACCTTCCTATAGACAGAGCAGTTTGGAAACAATCTTTTTGTGGAATTTGCAACTGGACATTTCAAGCGATTTGAGGGAAATTGTAGTCAAGGAAATATCTTCGTTTAAAAACTACACAGAATTATTCTCAGAAACTACTTCATGATGTGTGCGTTCAACTCACAGAGTTTAACCTTTCTTTTCATAGAGCAGTTTGGAAACACTCTGTTTGTTAGGTTTGCAAGGGGATATTTAGACCTCTTTGAGGCCTTCGTTGGAAACGGGATTTCTTTTATAAAGCTAGACAGATGAATTCTCAATAACTTCTTTGTGTTGTGTGTATTCAACTCACGGAGTTGAACTTTCCTTTAGACAGAGCAGATTTGAAACACTCCTTTGTGGATTTCACAAGTGGAGAATTCAAGCGATTTGAGGCCAATTGTAGTAAAGGAAATATCTTCGTTTAAAAACTAGACAGAATCATTCTCAGAAACTACTTTGTGATGTGTGCGTTCAACTCACAGAGTTTCACCTTTCTTTTCATAGAGCAGTTTGGAAACACTCTGTTTGTTAAGTTTGGAAGAGGATATTTGAACCATTTTGAGGCCTTCGTTGGAAACGGGATTTCTCAGTATACTGCTAGACAGATGAATTCCCAGGAACTTCTTTGTGTTGTGTGTATTCACTTCACAGAGTGAAACCTTCCTTTAGACAGAGCAGTTTGGAAACACTCTTTTTGTTTAATTTGCAACTGGACATTTCAAACGATTTGAGGAAAATTGTAGTCAAGGAAATATCTTCGTTTAAAAACTAGACAGAATCATTCTCAGAAACTACTTGGTGATGTGTGCGTTCAACTCACAGAGTTTCACCTTTCTTTTCATAGAGCAGTTTGGAAACACTCTGTTTGTTAAGTTTGGAAGAGGATATTTGGACCACTTTGAGGCCTTCGTTGGAAACGGGATTTCTCAGTATACTGCTAGACAGATGAATTCCCAGTAACTCCTTGTGTTGTGTGTATTCACCTCACAGAGTTAAACCTTCCTTTAGACAGAGCAGTTTGGAAACAATCTTTTTGTGGAATTTGCAACTGGACATTTCAAGCGATTTGAGGGAAATTGTAGTCAAGGAAATATCTTCGTTTAAAAACTACACAGAATTATTCTCAGAAACTACTTCATGATGTGTGCGTTCAACTCACAGAGTTTAACCTTTCTTTTCATAGAGCAGTTTGGAAACACGCTGTTTGTTAGGTTTGCAAGGGGATATTTAGACCTCTTTGAGGCCTTCGTTGGAAACGGGATTTCTTTTATAAAGCTAGACAGATGAATTCTCAATAACTTCTTTGTGTTGTGTGTATTCAACTCACGGAGTTGAACTTTCCTTTAGACAGAGCAGATTTGAAACACTCCTTTGTGGATTTCACAAGTGGAGAATTCAAGCGATTTGAGGCCAATTGTAGTAAAGGAAATATCTTCGTTTAAAAACTAGTCAGAATCATTCTCAGAAACTACTTTGTGATGTGTGCGTTCAACTCACAGAGTTTCACCTTTCTTTTCATAGAGCAGTTTGGAAACACTCTGTTTGTTAAGTTTGGAAGAGGATATTTGAACCATGTTGAGGCCTTCGTTGGAAACGGGATTTCTCAGTATACTGCTAGACAGATGAATTCCCAGTAACTTCTTTGTGTTGTGTGTATTCACTTCACAGAGTGAAACCTTCCTTTAGACAGAGCAGTTTGGAAACACTCTTTTTGTTTAATTTGCAACTGGACATTTCAAATGATTTGAGTAAAATTGTAGTCAAGGAAATATCTTCGTTTAAAAACTAGACAGAATCATTCTCAGGAACTACTTGGTGATGAGTGCGTTCAACTCACAGAGTTTAACCTTTCTTTTCATAGAGCAGTTTGGAAACACTCTGTTTGTTAAGTTTGGAAGAGGATATTTGGACCACTTTGAGGCCTTCGTTGGAAACGGGATTTCTCAGTATACTGCTAGACAGATGAATTCCCAGTAACTTCTTTGTGTTGTGTGTATTCACCTCACAGAGTTAAACCTTCCTATAGACAGAGCAGTTTGGAAACAATCTTTTTGTGGAATTTGCAACTGGACATTTCAAGCGATTTGAGGGAAATTGTAGTCAAGGAAATATCTTCGTTTAAAAACTACACAGAATTATTCTCAGAAACTACTTCATGATGTGTGCGTTCAACTCACAGAGTTTAACCTTTCTTTTCATAGAGCAGTTTGGAAACACTCTGTTTGTTAGGTTTGCAAGGGGATATTTAGACCTCTTTGAGGCCTTCGTTGGAAACGGGATTTCTTTTATAAAGCTAGACAGATGAATTCTCAATAACTTCTTTGTGTTGTGTGTATTCAACTCACGGAGTTGATCTTTCCTTTAGACAGAGCAGATTTGAAACACTCCTTTGTGGATTTCACAAGTGGAGAATTCAAGCGATTTGAGGCCAATTGTAGTAAAGGAAATATCTTCGTTTAAAAACTAGACAGAATCATTCTCAGAAACTACTTTGTGATGTGTGCGTTCAACTCACAGAGTTTCACCTTTCTTTTCATAGAGCAGTTTGGAAACACTCTGTTTGTTAAGTTTGGAAGAGGATATTTGAACCATTTTGAGGCCTTCGTTGGAAACGGGATTTCTCAGTATACTGCTAGACAGATGAATTCCCAGGAACTTCTTTGTGTTGTGTGTATTCACTTCACAGAGTGAAACCTTCCTTTAGACAGAGCAGTTTGGAAACACTCTTTTTGTTTAATTTGCAACTGGACATTTCAAACGATTTGAGGAAAATTGTAGTCAAGGAAATATCTTCGTTTAAAAACTAGACAGAATCATTCTCAGAAACTACTTGGTGATGTGTGCGTTCAACTCACAGAGTTTCACCTTTCTTTTCATAGAGCAGTTTGGAAACACTCTGTTTGTTAAGTTTGGAAGAGGATATTTGGACCACTTTGAGGCCTTCGTTGGAAACGGGATTTCTCAGTATACTGCTAGACAGATGAATTCCCAGTAACTCCTTGTGTTGTGTGTATTCACCTCACAGAGTTAAACCTTCCTTTAGACAGAGCAGTTTGGAAACAATCTTTTTGTGGAATTTGCAACTGGACATTTCAAGCGATTTGAGGGAAATTGTAGTCAAGGAAATATCTTCGTTTAAAAACTACACAGAATTATTCTCAGAAACTACTTCATGATGTGTGCGTTCAACTCACAGAGTTTAACCTTTCTTTTCATAGAGCAGTTTGGAAACACGCTGTTTGTTAGGTTTGCAAGGGGATATTTAGACCTCTTTGAGGCCTTCCTTGGAAACGGGATTTCTTTTCTAAAGCTAGAGAGATGAATTCTCAATAACTTCTTTGTGTTGTGTGTATTCAACTCACGGAGTTGAACTTTCCTTTAGACAGAGCAGATTTGAAACACTCCTTTGTGGATTTCACAAGTGGAGAATTCAAGCGATTTGAGGCCAATTGTAGTAAAGGAAATATCTTCGTTTAAAAACTAGTCAGAATCATTCTCAGAAACTACTTTGTGATGTGTGCGTTCAACTCACAGAGTTTCACCTTTCTTTTCATAGAGCAGTTTGGAAACACTCTGTTTGTTAAGTTTGGAAGAGGATATTTGAACCATGTTGAGGCCTTCGTTGGAAACGGGATTTCTCAGTATACTGCTAGACAGATGAATTCCCAGTAACTTCTTTGTGTCGTGTGTATTCACTTCACAGAGTGAAACCTTCCTTTAGACAGAGCAGTTTGGAAACACTCTTTTTGTTTAATTTGCAACTGGACATTTCAAACGATTTGAGGAAAATTGTAGTCAAGGAAATATCTTCGTTTAAAAACTAGACAGAATCATTCTCAGAAACTACTTGGTGATGTGTGCGTTCAACTCACAGAGTTTCACCTTTCTTTTCATAGAGCAGTTTGGAAACACTCTGTTTGTTAAGTTTGGAAGAGGATATTTGGACCACTTTGAGGCCTTCGTTGGAAACGGGATTTCTCAGTATACTGCTAGGCAGATGAATTCCCAGTAACTCCTTGTGTTGTGTGTATTCACCTCACAGAGTTAAACCTTCCTTTAGACAGAGCAGTTTGGAAACAATCTTTTTGTGGAATTTGCAACTGGACATTTCAAGCGATTTGAGGGAAATTGTAGTCAAGGAAATATCTTCGTTTAAAAACTACACAGAATTATTCTCAGAAACTACTTCATGATGTGTGCGTTCAACTCACAGAGTTTAACCTTTCTTTTCATAGAGCAGTTTGGAAACACGCTGTTTGTTAGGTTTGCAAGGGGATATTTAGACCTCTTTGAGGCCTTCGTTGGAAACGGGATTTCTTTTATAAAGCTAGACAGATGAATTCTCAATAACTTCTTTGTGTTGTGTGTATTCAACTCACGGAGTTGAACTTTCCTTTAGACAGAGCAGATTTGAAACACTCCTTTGTGGATTTCACAAGTGGAGAATTCAAGCGATTTGAGGCCAATTGTAGTAAAGGAAATATCTTCGTTTAAAAACTAGTCAGAATCATTCTCAGAAACTACTTTGTGATGTGTGCGTTCAACTCACAGAGTTTCACCTTTCTTTTCATAGAGCAGTTTGGAAACACTCTGTTTGTTAAGTTTGGAAGAGGATATTTGAACCATGTTGAGGCCTTCGTTGGAAACGGGATTTCTCAGTATACTGCTAGACAGATGAATTCCCAGTAACTTCTTTGTGTTGTGTGTATTCACTTCACAGAGTGAAACCTTCCTTTAGACAGAGCAGTTTGGAAACACTCTTTTTGTTTAATTTGCAACTGGACATTTCAAACGATTTGAGTAAAATTGTAGTCAAGGAAATATCTTCGTTTAAAAACTAGACAGAATCATTCTCAGGAACTACTTGGTGATGAGTGCGTTCAACTCACAGAGTTTAACCTTTCTTTTCATAGAGCAGTTTGGAAACACTCTGTTTGTTAAGTTTGGAAGAGGATATTTGGACCACTTTGAGGCCTTCGTTGGAAACGGGATTTCTCAGTATACTGCTAGACAGATGAATTCCCAGTAACTTCTTTGTGTTGTGTGTATTCACCTCACAGAGTTAAACCTTCCTATAGACAGAGCAGTTTGGAAACAATCTTTTTGTGGAATTTGCAACTGGACATTTCAAGCGATTTGAGGGAAATTGTAGTCAAGGAAATATCTTCGTTTAAAAACTACACAGAATTATTCTCAGAAACTACTTCATGATGTGTGCGTTCAACTCACAGAGTTTAACCTTTCTTTTCATAGAGCAGTTTGGAAACACTCTGTTTGTTAGGTTTGCAAGGGGATATTTAGACCTCTTTGAGGCCTTCGTTGGAAACGGGATTTCTTTTATAAAGCTAGACAGATGAATTCTCAATAACTTCTTTGTGTTGTGTGTATTCAACTCACGGAGTTGAACTTTCCTTTAGACAGAGCAGATTTGAAACACTCCTTTGTGGATTTCACAAGTGGAGAATTCAAGCGATTTGAGGCCAATTGTAGTAAAGGAAATATCTTCGTTTAAAAACTAGACAGAATCATTCTCAGAAACTACTTTGTGATGTGTGCGTTCAACTCACAGAGTTTCACCTTTCTTTTCATAGAGCAGTTTGGAAACACTCTGTTTGTTAAGTTTGGAAGAGGATATTTGAACCATTTTGAGGCCTTCGTTGGAAACGGGATTTCTCAGTATACTGCTAGACAGATGAATTCCCAGTAACTTCTTTGTGTTGTGTGTATTCACTTCACAGAGTGAAACCTTCCTTTAGACAGAGCAGTTTGGAAACACTCTTTTTGTTTAATTTGCAACTGGACATTTCAAACGATTTGAGGAAAATTGTAGTCAAGGAAATATCTTCGTTTAAAAACTAGACAGAATCATTCTCAGAAACTACTTGGTGATGTGTGCGTTCAACTCACAGAGTTTCACCTTTCTTTTCATAGAGCAGTTTGGAAACACTCTGTTTGTTAAGTTTGGAAGAGGATATTTGGACCACTTTGAGGCCTTCGTTGGAAACGGGATTTCTCAGTATACTGCTAGACAGATGAATTCCCAGTAACTCCTTGTGTTGTGTGTATTCACCTCACAGAGTTAAACCTTCCTTTAGACAGAGCAGTTTGGAAACAATCTTTTTGTGGAATTTGCAACTGGACATTTCAAGCGATTTGAGGGAAATTGTAGTCAAGGAAATATCTTCGTTTAAAAACTACACAGAATTATTCTCAGAAACTACTTCATGATGTGTGCGTTCAACTCACAGAGTTTAACCTTTCTTTTCATAGAGCAGTTTGGAAACACGCTGTTTGTTAGGTTTGCAAGGGGATATTTAGACCTCTTTGAGGCCTTCCTTGGAAACGGGATTTCTTTTCTAAAGCTAGAGAGATGAATTCTCAATAACTTCTTTGTGTTGTGTGTATTCAACTCACGGAGTTGAACTTTCCTTTAGACAGAGCAGATTTGAAACACTCCTTTGTGGATTTCACAAGTGGAGAATTCAAGCGATTTGAGGCCAATTGTAGTAAAGGAAATATCTTCGTTTAAAAACTAGTCAGAATCATTCTCAGAAACTACTTTGTGATGTGTGCGTTCAACTCACAGAGTTTCACCTTTCTTTTCATAGAGCAGTTTGGAAACACTCTGTTTGTTAAGTTTGGAAGAGGATATTTGAACCATGTTGAGGCCTTCGTTGGAAACGGGATTTCTCAGTATACTGCTAGACAGATGAATTCCCAGTAACTTCTTTGTGTTGTGTGTATTCACTTCACAGAGTGAAACCTTCCTTTAGACAGAGCAGTTTGGAAACACTCTTTTTGTTTAATTTGCAACTGGACATTTCAAACGATTTGAGTAAAATTGTAGTCAAGGAAATATCTTCGTTTAAAAACTAGACAGAATCATTCTCAGGAACTACTTGGTGATGAGTGCGTTCAACTCACAGAGTTTAACCTTTCTTTTCATAGAGCAGTTTGGAAACACTCTGTTTGTTAGGTTTGCAAGGGGATATTTAGACCTCTTTGAGGCCTTCGTTGGAAACGGGATTTCTTTTATAAAGCTAGACAGATGAATTCTCAATAACTTCTTTGTGTTGTGTGTATTCAACTCACGGAGTTGAACTTTCCTTTAGACAGAGCAGATTTGAAACACTCCTTTGTGGATTTCACAAGTGGAGAATTCAAGCGATTTGAGGCCAATTGTAGTAAAGGAAATATCTTCGTTTAAAAACTAGACAGAATCATTCTCAGAAACTACTTTGTGATGTGTGCGTTCAACTCACAGAGTTTCACCTTTCTTTTCATAGAGCAGTTTGGAAACACTCTGTTTGTTAAGTTTGGAAGAGGATATTTGAACCATGTTGCCGCCTTCGTTGGAAACGGGATTTCTCAGTATACTGCTAGACAGATGAATTCCCAGTAACTTCTTTGTGTTGTGTGTATTCACTTCACAGAGTGAAACCTTCCTTTAGACAGAGCAGTTTGGAAACACTCTTTTTGTTTAATTTGCAACTGGACATTTCAAACGATTTGAGGAAAATTGTAGTCAAGGAAATATCTTCGTTTAAAAACTAGACAGAATCATTCTCAGGAACTACTTGGTGATGTGTGCGTTCAACTCACAGAGTTTAACCTTTCTTTTCATAGAGCAGTTTGGAAACACTCTGTTTGTTAAGTTTGTAAGAGGATATTTGGACCACTTTGAGGCCTTCGTTGGAAACGGGATTTCTCAGTATACTGCTAGACAGATGAATTCCCAGTAACTTCTTTGTGTTGTGTGTATTCACCTCACAGAGTTAAACCTTCCTTTAGACAGAGCAGTTTGGAAACAATCTTTTTGTGGAATTTGCAACTGGACATTTCAAGCGATTTGAGGGAAATTGTAGTCAAGGAAATATCTTCGTTTAAAAACTACACAGAATTATTCTCAGAAACTACTTCATGATGTGTGCGTTCAACTCACAGAGTTTAACCTTTCTTTTCATAGAGCAGTTTGGAAACCCTCTGTTTGTTAGGTTTGTAAGGGGATATTTAGACCTCTTTGAGGCCTTCGTTGGAAACGGGATTTCTTTTATAAAGCTAGACAGATGAATTCTCAATAACTTCTTTGTGTTGTGTGTATTCAACTCACGGAGTTGAACTTTCCTTTAGACAGAGCAGATTTGAAACACTCCTTTGTGGATTTCACAAGTGGAGAATTCAAGCGATTTGAGGCCAATTGTAGTAAAGGAAATATCTTCGTTTAAAAACTAGACAGAATCATTCTCAGAAACTACTTTGTGATGTGTGCGTTCAACTCACAGAGTTTCACCTTTCTTTTCATAGAGCAGTTTGGAAACACTCTGTTTGTTAAGTTTGGAAGAGGATATTTGAACCATTTTGAGGCCTTCGTTGGAAACGGGATTTCTCAGTATACTGCTAGACAGATGAATTCCCAGGAACTTCTTTGTGTTGTGTGTATTCACTTCACAGAGTGAAACCTTCCTTTAGACAGAGCAGTTTGGAAACACTCTTTTTGTTTAATTTGCAACTGGACATTTCAAACGATTTGAGGAAAATTGTAGTCAAGGAAATATCTTCGTTTAAAAACTAGACAGAATCATTCTCAGAAACTACTTGGTGATGTGTGCGTTCAACTCACAGAGTTTCACCTTTCTTTTCATAGAGCAGTTTGGAAACACTCTGTTTGTTAAGTTTGGAAGAGGATATTTGGACCACGTTGAGGCCTTCGTTGGAAACGGGATTTCTCAGTATACTGCTAGACAGATGAATTCCCAGGAACTTCTTTGTGTTGTGTGTATTCACTTCACAGAGTTAAACCTTCCGTTAGACAGAGCAGTTTGGAAGCACTCTTTTTGTTTAATTTGCAACTGGACATTTCAAGCGATTTGAGGAAAATTGTAGTCAAGGAAATATCTTCGTTTAAAAACTAGACAGAATCATTCTCAGAAACTACTTGGTGATGTGTGCGTTCAACTCACACAGTTTTACATTTCTTTTCATAGAGCAGTTTGGAAACACTCTGTTTGTTAAGTTCGGAAGAGGATATTTGGACCACTTTGAGGCCTTCGTTGGAAAAGGGATTTCTCAATATACTGCTAGACAGATGAATTCCCAGTAACTTCTTTGTGTTGTGTGTATTCACCTCACAGAGTTAAACCTTCCTTTAGACAGAGCAGTTTGGAAACAATCTTTTTGTGGAATTTGCAACTGGACATTTCAAGCGATTTGAGGGAAATTGTAGTCAAGGAAATATCTTCGATTAAAAACTACACAGAATTATTCTCAGAAACTACTTCATGATGTGTGCGTTCAACTCACAGAGTTTAACCTTTCTTTTCATAGAGCAGTTTGGAAACACTCTGTTTGTTAGGTTTGCAAGGGGATATTTAGACCTCTTTGAGGCCTTCGTTGGAAACGGGATTTCTTTTATAAAGCTAGACAGATGAATTCTCAATAACTTCTTTGTGTTGTGTGTATTCAACTCACGGAGTTGAACTTTCCTTTAGACAGAGCAGATTTGAAACACTCCTTTGTGGATTTCACAAGTGGAGAATTCAAGCGATTTGAGGCCAATTGTAGTAAAGGAAATATCTTCGTTTAAAAACTAGACAGAATCATTCTCAGAAACTACTTTGTGATGTGTGCGTTCAACTCACAGAGTTTCACCTTTCTTTTCATAGAGCAGTTTGGAAACACTCTGTTTGTTAAGTTTCGAAGAGGATATTTGGACCACGTTGAGGCCTTCGTTGGAAACGGGATTTCTCAGTATACTGCTAGACAGATGAATTCCCAGTAACTTCTTTGTGTTGTGTGTATTCACTTCACAGAGTTAAACCTTCCGTTAGACAGAGCAGTTTGGAAGCACTCTTTTTGTTTAATTTGCAACTGGACATTTCAAGCGATTTGAGGAAAATTGTAGTCAAGGAAATATCTTCTTTAAAAACTAGACAGAATCATTCTCAGAAACTACTTGGTGATGTGTGCGTTCAACTCACACAGTTTCACATTTCTTTTCATAGAGCAGTTTGGAAACACTCTGTTTGTTAAGTTTGGAAGAGGATATTTGGACTACTTTGAGGCCTTCGTTGGAAACGGGATTTCTCAGTATACTGCTAGACAGATGAATTCCCAGTAACTTCTTTGTGTTGTGTGTATTCACCTCACAGAGTTAAACCTTCCTTTAGACAGAGCAGTTTGGAAACAATCTTTTTGTGGAATTTGCAACTGGACATTTCAAGCGATTTGAGGGAAATTGTAGTCAAGGAAATATCTTCGTTTAAAAACTACACAGAATTTTTCTCAGAAACTACTTCATGATGTGTGCGTTCAACTCACAGAGTTTAACCTTTCTTTTCATAGAGCAGTTTGGAAACACGCTGTTTGTTAGGTTTGCAAGGGGATATTTAGACCTCTTTGAGGCCTTCGTTGGAAACGGGATTTCTTTTATAAAGCCAGAGAGATGAATTCTCAATAACTTCTTTGTGTTGTGTGTATTCAACTCACGGAGTTGAACTTTCCTTTAGACAGAGCAGATTTGAAACACTCCTTTGTGGATTTCACAAGTGGAGAATTCAAGCGATTTGAGGCCAATTGTAGTAAAGGAAATATCTTCGTTTAAAAACTAGACAGAATCATTCTCAGAAACTACTTTGTGATGTGTCCGTTCCACTCACAGAGTTTCACCTTTCTTTTCATAGAGCAGTTTGGAAACACTCTGTTTGTTAAGTTTGGAAGAGGATATTTGGACCACTTTGAGGCCTTCGTTGGAAACGGGATTTCTCAGTATACTGCTAGACAGATGAATTCCCAGTAACTTCTTTGTGTTGTGTGTATTCACCTCACAGAGTTAAACCTTCCTTTAGACAGAGCAGTTTGGAAACAATCTTTTTGTGGAATTTGCAACTGGACATTTCAAGCGATTTGAGAGAAATTGTAGTCAAGGAAATATCTTCGTTTAAAAACTACACAGAATTATTCTCAGAAACTACTTCATGATGTGTGCGTTCAACTCACAGAGTTTAACCTTTCTTTTCATAGAGCAGTTTGGAAACACTCTGTTTGTTAGGTTTGCAAGGGGATATTTAGACCTCTTTGAGGCCTTCGTTGGAAACGGGATTTCTTTTATAAAGCTAGACAGATGAATTCTCAATAACTTCTTTGTGTTGTGTGTATTCAACTCACGGAGTTGAACTTTCCTTTAGACAGAGCAGATTTGAAACACTCCTTTGTGGATTTCACAAGTGGAGAATTCAAGCGATTTGAGGCCAATTGTAGTAAAGGAAATATCTTCGTTTAAAAACTAGACAGAATCATTCTCAGAAACTACTTTGTGATGTGTCCGTTCCACTCACAGAGTTTCACCTTTCTTTTCATAGAGCAGTTTGGAAACACTCTGTTTGTTAAGTTTGGAAGAGGATATTTGGACCACGTTGAGGCCTTCGTTGGAAACGGGATTTCTCAGTATACTGCTAGACAGATGAATTCCCAGTAACTTCTTTGTGTTGTGTGTATTCACTTCACAGAGCTAAACCTTCCTTTAGACAGAGCAGTTTGGAAGCACTCTTTTTGTTTAATTTGCAACTGGACATTTCAAGCGATTTGAGGAAAATTGTAGTCAAGGAAATATCTTCGTTTAAAAACTAGACAGAATCATTCTCAGAAACTACTTGGTGATGTGTGCGTTCAACTCACACAGTTTCACATTTCTTTTCATAGAGCAGTTTGGAAACACTCTGTTTGTTAAGTTTGGAAGAGGATATTTGGACCACTTTGAGGCCTTCGTTGGAAACGGGATTTCTCAGTATACTGCTAGACAGATGAATTCCCAGTAACTTCTTTGTGTTGTGTGTATTCACCTCACAGAGTTAAACCTTCCTTTAGACAGAGCAGTTTGGAAACAATCTTTTTGTGGAATTTGCAACTGGACATTTCAAGCGATTTGAGGGAAATTGTAGTCAAGGAAATATCTTCGTTTAAAAACTACACAGAATTTTTCTCAGAAACTACTTCATGATGTGTGCGTTCAACTCACAGAGTTTAACCTTTCTTTTCATAGAGCAGTTTGGAAACACGCTGTTTGTTAGGTTTGCAAGGGGATATTTAGACCTCTTTGAGGCCTTCGTTGGAAACGGGATTTCTTTTATAAAGCCAGAGAGATGAATTCTCAATAACTTCTTTGTGTTGTGTGTATTCAACTCACGGAGTTGAACTTTCCTTTAGACAGAGCAGATTTGAAACACTCCTTTGTGGATTTCACAAGTGGAGAATTCAAGCGATTTGAGGCCAATTGTAGTAAAGGAAATATCTTCGTTTAAAAACTAGACAGAATCATTCTCAGAAACTACTTTGTGATGTGTCCGTTCCACTCACAGAGTTTCACCTTTCTTTTCATAGAGCAGTTTGGAAACACTCTGTTTGTTAAGTTTGGAAGAGGATATTTGGACCACTTTGAGGCCTTCGTTGGAAACGGGATTTCTCAGTATACTGCTAGACAGATGAATTCCCAGTAACTTCTTTGTGTTGTGTGTATTCACCTCACAGAGTTAAACCTTCCTTTAGACAGAGCAGTTTGGAAACAATCTTTTTGTGGAATTTGCAACTGGACATTTCAAGCGATTTGAGGGAAATTGTAGTCAAGGAAATATCTTCGTTTAAAAACTACACAGAATTATTCTCAGAAACTACTTCATGATGTGTGCGTTCAACTCACAGAGTTTAACCTTTCTTTTCATAGAGCAGTTTGGAAACACTCTGTTTGTTAGGTTTGCAAGGGGATATTTAGACCTCTTTGAGGCCTTCGTTGGAAACGGGATTTCTTTTATAAAGCTTGACAGATGAATTCTCAATAACTAATTTGTGTTGTGTTTATTCAACTCACAGAGTTGAACGTTTCTTTAGAGAGAGCAGATATGAAACACTCTTTTTGTAGATTTTACAAGTGGAGATTTCATACGATTTCAGGCCAATTGTAGTAAAGGAAGTATCTTCGTTTAAAAACTAGACAGAATCATTCTCAGAAACTACTTTGTGATGTGTCCGTTCCACTCACAGAGTTTCACCTTTCTTTTCATAGAGCAGTTTGGAAACACTCTGTTTGTTAAGTTTGGAAGAGGATATTTGGACCACGTTGAGGCCTTCGTTGGAAACGGGATTTCTCAGTATACTGCTAGACAGATGAATTCCCAGTAACTTCTTTGTGTTGTGTGTATTCACTTCACAGAGCTAAACCTTCCTTTAGACAGAGCAGTTTGGAAGCACTCTTTTTGTTTAATTTGCAACTGGACATTTCAAGCGATTTGAGGAAAATTTTAGTCAAGGAAATATCTTCGTTTAAAAACTAGACAGAATCATTCTCTGAAACTACTTGGTGATGTGTGCGTTCAACTCACACAGTTTTACATTTCTTTTCATAGAGCAGTTTGGAAACACTCTGTTTGTTAAGTTCGGAAGAGGATATTTGGACCACTTTGAGGCCTTCGTTGGAAAAGGGTTTTCTCAATATACTGCTAGACAGATGAATTCCCAGTAACTTCTTTGTGTTGTGTGTATTCACCTCACAGAGTTAAACCTTCCTTTAGACAGAGCAGTTTGGAAACAATCTTTTTGTGGAATTTGCAAGTGGACATTTCAAGCGATTTGAGGGAAATTGTAGTCAAGGAAATATCTTCGATTAAAAACTACACAGAATTATTCTCAGAAACTACTTCATGATGTGTGCGTTCAACTCACAGAGTTTAACCTTTCTTTTCATAGAGCAGTTTGGAAACACTCTGTTTGTTAGGTTTGCAAGGGGATATTTAGACCTCTTTGAGGCCTTCTTTGGAAACGGTATTTCTTTTATAAAGCTAGACAGATGAATTCTCAATAACTTCTTTGTGTTGTGTGTATTCAACTCACGGAGTTGAACTTTCCTTTAGACAGAGCAGATTTGAAACACTCCTTTGTGGATTTCACAAGTGGAGAATTCAAGCGATTTGAGGCCAATTGTAGTAAAGGAAATATCTTCGTTTAAAAACTAGACAGAATCATTCTCAGAAACTACTTTGTGATGTGTGCGTTCAACTCACGGAGTTTCACCTTTCTTTTCACAGAGCAGTTTGGAAACACTCTGTTTGTTAAGTTTGGAAGAGGATATTTGGACCACGTTGAGGCCTTCGTTGGAAACGGGATTTCTCAGTATACTGCTAGACAGATGAATTCCCAGGAACTTCTTTGTGTTGTGTGTATTCACTTCACAGAGCTAAACCTTCCTTTAGACAGAGCAGTTTGGAAGCACTCTTTTTGTTTAATTTGCAACTGGACATTTCAAGCGATTTGAGGAAAATTGTAGTCAAGGAAATATCTTCGTTTAAAAACTAGACAGAATCATTCTCAGAAACTACTTGGTGATGTGTGCGTTCAACTCACACAGTTTTACATTTCTTTTCATAGAGCAGTTTGAAAACACTCTGTTTGTTAAGTTCGGAAGAGGATATTTGGACCACTTTGAGGCCTTCGTTGGAAAAGGGATTTCTCAATATACTGCTAGACAGATGAATTCCCAGTAACTTCTTTGTGTTGTGTGTATTCACCTCACAGAGTTAAACCTTCCTTTAGACAGAGCAGTTTGGAAACAATCTTTTTGTGGAATTTGCAACTGGACATTTCAAGCGATTTGAGGGAAATTGTAGTCAAGGAAATATCTTCGATTAAAAACTACACAGAATTATTCTCAGAAACTACTTCATGATGTGTGCGTTCAACTCACAGAGTTTAACCTTTCTTTTCATAGAGCAGTTTGGAAACACTCTGTTTGTTAGGTTTCAAAGGGGATATTTACACCTCTTTGAGGCCTTCGTTGGAAACGGGATTTCTTTTATAAAGCTAGACAGATGAATTCTCAATAACTTCTTTGTGTTGTGTGTATTCAACTCACGGAGTTGAACTTTCCTTTAGACAGAGCAGATTTGAAACACTCCTTTGTGGATTTCACAAGTGGAGAATTCAAGCGATTTGAGGCCAATTGTAGTAAAGGAAATATCTTCGTTTAAAAACTAGACAGAATCATTCTCAGAAACTACTTTGTGATGTGTGCGTTCAACTCACAGAGTTTCACCTTTCTTTTCATAGAGCAGTTTGGAAACACTCTGTTTGTTAAGTTTGGAAGAGGATATTTGAACCATGTTGCCGCCTTCGTTGGAAACGGGATTTCTCAGTATACTGCTAGACAGATGAATTCCCAGTAACTTCTTTGTGTTGTGTGTATTCACTTCACAGAGTGAAACCTTCCTTTAGACAGAGCAGTTTGGAAACACTCTTTTTGTTTAATTTGCAACTGGACATTTCAAACGATTTGAGGAAAATTGTAGTCAAGGAAATATCTTCGTTTAAAAACTAGACAGAATCATTCTCAGGAACTACTTGGTGATGTGTGCGTTCAACTCACAGAGTTTAACCTTTCTTTTCATAGAGCAGTTTGGAAACACTCTGTTTGTTAAGTTTGTAAGAGGATATTTGGACCACTTTGAGGCCTTCGTTGGAAACGGGATTTCTCAGTATACTGCTAGACAGATGAATTCCCAGTAACTTCTTTGTGTTGTGTGTATTCACCTCACAGAGTTAAACCTTCCTTTAGACAGAGCAGTTTGGAAACAATCTTTTTGTGGAATTTGCAACTGGACATTTCAAGCGATTTGAGGGAAATTGTAGTCAAGGAAATATCTTCGTTTAAAAACTACACAGAATTATTCTCAGAAACTACTTCATGATGTGTGCGTTCAACTCACAGAGTTTAACCTTTCTTTTCATAGAGCAGTTTGGAAACCCTCTGTTTGTTAGGTTTGTAAGGGGATATTTAGACCTCTTTGAGGCCTTCGTTGGAAACGGGATTTCTTTTATAAAGCTAGACAGATGAATTCTCAATTACTTCTTTGTGTTGTGTGTATTCAACTCACGGAGTTGAACTTTCCTTTAGACAGAGCAGATTTGAAACACTCCTTTGTGGATTTCACAAGTGGAGAATTCAAGCGATTTGAGGCCAATTGTAGTAAAGGAAATATCTTCGTTTAAAAACTAGACAGAATCATTCTCAGAAACTACTTTGTGATGTGTGCGTTCAACTCACAGAGTTTCACCTTTCTTTTCATAGAGCAGTTTGGAAACACTCTGTTTGTTAAGTTTGGAAGAGGATATTTGAACCATTTTGAGGCCTTCGTTGGAAACGGGATTTCTCAGTATACTGCTAGACAGATGAATTCCCAGGAACTTCTTTGTGTTGTGTGTATTCACTTCACAGAGTGAAACCTTCCTTTAGACAGAGCAGTTTGGAAACACTCTTTTTGTTTAATTTGCAACTGGACATTTCAAACGATTTGAGGAAAATTGTAGTCAAGGAAATATCTTCGTTTAAAAACTAGACAGAATCATTCTCAGAAACTACTTGGTGATGTGTGCGTTCAACTCACAGAGTTTCACCTTTCTTTTCATAGAGCAGTTTGGAAACACTCTGTTTGTTAAGTTTGGAAGAGGATATTTGGACCACGTTGAGGCCTTCGTTGGAAACGGGATTTCTCAGTATACTGCTAGACAGATGAATTCCCAGGAACTTCTTTGTGTTGTGTGTATTCACTTCACAGAGTTAAACCTTCCGTTAGACAGAGCAGTTTGGAAGCACTCTTTTTGTTTAATTTGCAACTGGACATTTCAAGCGATTTGAGGAAAATTGTAGTCAAGGAAATATCTTCGTTTAAAAACTAGACAGAATCATTCTCAGAAACTACTTGGTGATGTGTGCGTTCAACTCACACAGTTTTACATTTCTTTTCATAGAGCAGTTTGGAAACACTCTGTTTGTTAAGTTCGGAAGAGGATATTTGGACCACTTTGAGGCCTTCGTTGGAAAAGGGATTTCTCAATATACTGCTAGACAGATGAATTCCCAGTAACTTCTTTGTGTTGTGTGTATTCACCTCACAGAGTTAAACCTTCCTTTAGACAGAGCAGTTTGGAAACAATCTTTTTGTGGAATTTGCAACTGGACATTTCAAGCGATTTGAGGGAAATTGTAGTCAAGGAAATATCTTCGATTAAAAACTACACAGAATTATTCTCAGAAACTACTTCATGATGTGTGCGTTCAACTCACAGAGTTTAACCTTTCTTTTCATAGAGCAGTTTGGAAACACTCTGTTTGTTAGGTTTGCAAGGGGATATTTAGACCTCTTTGAGGCCTTCGTTGGAAACGGGATTTCTTTTATAAAGCTAGACAGATGAATTCTCAATAACTTCTTTGTGTTGTGTGTATTCAACTCACGGAGTTGAACTTTCCTTTAGACAGAGCAGATTTGAAACACTCCTTTGTGGATTTCACAAGTGGAGAATTCAAGCGATTTGAGGCCAATTGTAGTAAAGGAAATATCTTCGTTTAAAAACTAGACAGAATCATTCTCAGAAACTACTTTGTGATGTGTGCGTTCAACTCACAGAGTTTCACCTTTCTTTTCATAGAGCAGTTTGGAAACACTCTGTTTGTTAAGTTTCGAAGAGGATATTTGGACCACGTTGAGGCCTTCGTTGGAAACGGGATTTCTCAGTATACTGCTAGACAGATGAATTCCCAGTAACTTCTTTGTGTTGTGTGTATTCACTTCACAGAGTTAAACCTTCCGTTAGACAGAGCAGTTTGGAAGCACTCTTTTTGTTTAATTTGCAACTGGACATTTCAAGCGATTTGAGGAAAATTGTAGTCAAGGAAATATCTTCTTTAAAAACTAGACAGAATCATTCTCAGAAACTACTTGGTGATGTGTGCGTTCAACTCACACAGTTTCACATTTCTTTTCATAGAGCAGTTTGGAAACACTCTGTTTGTTAAGTTTGGAAGAGGATATTTGGACTACTTTGAGGCCTTCGTTGGAAACGGGATTTCTCAGTATACTGCTAGACAGATGAATTCCCAGTAACTTCTTTGTGTTGTGTGTATTCACCTCACAGAGTTAAACCTTCCTTTAGACAGAGCAGTTTGGAAACAATCTTTTTGTGGAATTTGCAACTGGACATTTCAAGCGATTTGAGGGAAATTGTAGTCAAGGAAATATCTTCGTTTAAAAACTACACAGAATTTTTCTCAGAAACTACTTCATGAGGTGTGCGTTCAACTCACAGAGTTTAACCTTTCTTTTCATAGAGCAGTTTGGAAACACGCTGTTTGTTAGGTTTGCAAGGGGATATTTAGACCTCTTTGAGGCCTTCGTTGGAAACGGGATTTCTTTTATAAAGCCAGAGAGATGAATTCTCAATAACTTCTTTGTGTTGTGTGTATTCAACTCACGGAGTTGAACTTTCCTTTAGACAGAGCAGATTTGAAACACTCCTTTGTGGATTTCACAAGTGGAGAATTCAAGCGATTTGAGGCCAATTGTAGTAAAGGAAATATCTTCGTTTAAAAACTAGACAGAATCATTCTCAGAAACTACTTTGTGATGTGTCCGTTCCACTCACAGAGTTTCACCTTTCTTTTCATAGAGCAGTTTGGAAACACTCTGTTTGTTAAGTTTGGAAGAGGATATTTGGACCACTTTGAGGCCTTCGTTGGAAACGGGATTTCTCAGTATACTGCTAGACAGATGAATTCCCAGTAACTTCTTTGTGTTGTGTGTATTCACCTCACAGAGTTAAACCTTCCTTTAGACAGAGCAGTTTGGAAACAATCTTTTTGTGGAATTTGCAACTGGACATTTCAAGCGATTTGAGGGAAATTGTAGTCAAGGAAATATCTTCGTTTAAAAACTACACAGAATTATTCTCAGAAACTACTTCATGATGTGTGCGTTCAACTCACAGAGTTTAACCTTTCTTTTCATAGAGCAGTTTGGAAACACTCTGTTTGTTAGGTTTGCAAGGGGATATTTAGACCTCTTTGAGGCCTTCGTTGGAAACGGGATTTCTTTTATAAAGCTAGACAGATGAATTCTCAATAACTTCTTTCTGTTGTGTGTATTCAACTCACGGAGTTGAACTTTCCTTTAGACAGAGCAGATTTGAAACACTCCTTTGTGGATTTCACAAGTGGAGAATTCAAGCGATTTGAGGCCAATTGTAGTAAAGGAAATATCTTCGTTTAAAAACTAGACAGAATCATTCTCAGAAACTACTTTGTGATGTGTCCGTTCCACTCACAGAGTTTCACCTTTCTTTTCATAGAGCAGTTTGGAAACACTCTGTTTGTTAAGTTTGGAAGAGGATATTTGGACCACGTTGAGGCCTTCGTTGGAAACGGGATTTCTCAGTATACTGCTAGACAGATGAATTCCCAGTAACTTCTTTGTGTTGTGTGTATTCACTTCACAGAGCTAAACCTTCCTTTAGACAGAGCAGTTTGGAAGCACTCTTTTTGTTTAATTTGCAACTGGACATTTCAAGCGATTTGAGGAAAATTGTAGTCAAGGAAATATCTTCGTTTAAAAACTAGACAGAATCATTCTCAGAAACTACTTGGTGATGTGTGCGTTCAACTCACACAGTTTCACATTTCTTTTCATAGAGCAGTTTGGAAACACTCTGTTTGTTAAGTTTGGAAGAGGATATTTGGACCACTTTGAGGCCTTCGTTGGAAACGGGATTTCTCAGTATACTGCTAGACAGATGAATTCCCAGTAACTTCTTTGTGTTGTGTGTATTCACCTCACAGAGTTAAACCTTCCTTTAGACAGAGCAGTTTGGAAACAATCTTTTTGTGGAATTTGCAACTGGACATTTCAAGCGATTTGAGGGAAATTGTAGTCAAGGAAATATCTTCGTTTAAAAACTACACAGAATTTTTCTCAGAAACTACTTCATGATGTGTGCGTTCAACTCACAGAGTTTAACCTTTCTTTTCATAGAGCAGTTTGGAAACACGCTGTTTGTTAGGTTTGCAAGGGGATATTTAGACCTCTTTGAGGCCTTCGTTGGAAACGGGATTTCTTTTATAAAGCCAGAGAGATGAATTCTCAATAACTTCTTTGTGTTGTGTGTATTCAACTCACGGAGTTGAACTTTCCTTTAGACAGAGCAGATTTGAAACACTCCTTTGTGGATTTCACAAGTGGAGAATTCAAGCGATTTGAGGCCAATTGTAGTAAAGGAAATATCTTCGTTTAAAAACTAGACAGAATCATTCTCAGAAACTACTTTGTGATGTGTCCGTTCCACTCACAGAGTTTCACCTTTCTTTTCATAGAGCAGTTTGGAAACACTCTGTTTGTTAAGTTTGGAAGAGGATATTTGGACCACTTTGAGGCCTTCGTTGGAAACGGGATTTCTCAGTATACTGCTAGACAGATGAATTCCCAGTAACTTCTTTCTGTTGTGTGTATTCACCTCACAGAGTTAAACCTTCCTTTAGACAGAGCAGTTTGGAAACAATCTTTTTGTGGAATTTGCAACTGGACATTTCAAGCGATTTGAGGGTAATTGTAGTCAAGGAAATATCTTCGTTTAAAAACTACACAGAATTATTCTCAGAAACTACTTCATGATGTGTGCGTTCAACTCACAGAGTTTAACCTTTCTTTTCATAGAGCAGTTTGGAAACACTCTGTTTGTTAGGTTTGCAAGGGGATATTTAGACCTCTTTGAGGCCTTCGTTGGAAACGGGATTTCTTTTATAAAGCTAGACAGATGAATTCTCAATAACTAATTTGTGTTGTGTTTATTCAACTCACAGAGTTGAACGTTTCTTTAGAGAGAGCAGATATGAAACACTCTTTTTGTAGATTTTACAAGTGGAGATTTCATACGATTTCAGGCCAATTGTAGTAAAGGAAGTATCTTCGTTTAAAAACTAGACAGAATCATTCTCAGAAACTACTTTGTGATGTGTCCGTTCCACTCACAGAGTTTCACCTTTCTTTTCATAGAGCAGTTTGGAAACACTCTGTTTGTTAAGTTTGGAAGAGGATATTTGGACCACGTTGAGGCCTTCGTTGGAAACGGGATTTCTCAGTATACTGCTAGACAGATGAATTCCCAGTAACTTCTTTGTGTTGTGTGTATTCACTTCACAGAGCTAAACCTTCCTTTAGACAGAGCAGTTTGGAAGCACTCTTTTTGTTTAATTTGCAACTGGACATTTCAAGCGATTTGAGGAAAATTTTAGTCAAGGAAATATCTTCGTTTAAAAACTAGACAGAATCATTCTCTGAAACTACTTGGTGATGTGTGCGTTCAACTCACACAGTTTTACATTTCTTTTCATAGAGCAGTTTGGAAACACTCTGTTTGTTAAGTTCGGAAGAGGATATTTGGACCACTTTGAGGCCTTCGTTGGAAAAGGGTTTTCTCAATATACTGCTAGACAGATGAATTCCCAGTAACTTCTTTGTGTTGTGTGTATTCACCTCACAGAGTTAAACCTTCCTTTAGACAGAGCAGTTTGGAAACAATCTTTTTGTGGAATTTGCAAGTGGACATTTCAAGCGATTTGAGGGAAATTGTAGTCAAGGAAATATCTTCGATTAAAAACTACACAGAATTATTCTCAGAAACTACTTCATGATGTGTGCGTTCAACTCACAGAGTTTAACCTTTCTTTTCATAGAGCAGTTTGGAAACACTCTGTTTGTTAGGTTTGCAAGGGGATATTTAGACCTCTTTGAGGCCTTCTTTGGAAACGGTATTTCTTTTATAAAGCTAGACAGATGAATTCTCAATAACTTCTTTGTGTTGTGTGTATTCAACTCACGGAGTTGAACTTTCCTTTAGACAGAGCAGATTTGAAACACTCCTTTGTGGATTTCACAAGTGGAGAATTCAAGCGATTTGAGGCCAATTGTAGTAAAGGAAATATCTTCGTTTAAAAACTAGACAGAATCATTCTCAGAAACTACTTTGTGATGTGTGCGTTCAACTCACGGAGTTTCACCTTTCTTTTCACAGAGCAGTTTGGAAACACTCTGTTTGTTAAGTTTGGAAGAGGATATTTGGACCACGTTGAGGCCTTCGTTGGAAACGGGATTTCTCAGTATACTGCTAGACAGATGAATTCCCAGGAACTTCTTTGTGTTGTGTGTATTCACTTCACAGAGCTAAACCTTCCTTTAGACAGAGCAGTTTGGAAGCACTCTTTTTGTTTAATTTGCAACTGGACATTTCAAGCGATTTGAGGAAAATTGTAGTCAAGGAAATATCTTCGTTTAAAAACTAGACAGAATCATTCTCAGAAACTACTTGGTGATGTGTGCGTTCAACTCACACAGTTTTACATTTCTTTTCATAGAGCAGTTTGAAAACACTCTGTTTGTTAAGTTCGGAAGAGGATATTTGGACCACTTTGAGGCCTTCGTTGGAAAAGGGATTTCTCAATATACTGCTAGACAGATGAATTCCCAGTAACTTCTTTGTGTTGTGTGTATTCACCTCACAGAGTTAAACCTTCCTTTAGACAGAGCAGTTTGGAAACAATCTTTTTGTGGAATTTGCAACTGGACATTTCAAGCGATTTGAGGGAAATTGTAGTCAAGGAAATATCTTCGATTAAAAACTACACAGAATTATTCTCAGAAACTACTTCATGATGTGTGCGTTCAACTCACAGAGTTTAACCTTTCTTTTCATAGAGCAGTTTGGAAACACTCTGTTTGTTAGGTTTCAAAGGGGATATTTACACCTCTTTGAGGCCTTCGTTGGAAACGGGATTTCTTTTATAAAGCTAGACAGATGAATTCTCAATAACTTCTTTGTGTTGTGTGTATTCAACTCACGGAGTTGAACTTTCCTTTAGACAGAGCAGATTTGAAACACTCCTTTGTGGATTTCACAAGTGGAGAATTCAAGCGATTTGAGGCCAATTGTAGTAAAGGAAATATCTTCGTTTAAAAACTAGACAGAATCATTCTCAGAAACTACTTTGTGATGTGTGCGTTCAACTCACAGAGTTTCACCTTTCTTTTCATAGAGCAGTTTGGAAACACTCTGTTTGTTAAGTTTGGAAGAGGATATTTGGACCACGTTGAGGCCTTCGTTGGAAACGGGATTTCCCAGTATACTGCTAGACAGATGAATTCCCAGTAACTTCTTTGTGTTGTGTGTATTCACTTCACAGAGTTAAACCTTCCTTTAGACAGAGCAGTTTGGAAGCACTCTTTTTGTTTAATTTGCAACTGGACATTTCAAGCGATTTGAGGAAAATTGTAGTCAAGGAAATATCTTCGTTTAAAAACTAGACAGAATCATTCTCAGAAACTACTTGGTGATGTGTGCGTTCAACTCACACAGTTTCACATTTCTTTTCATAGAGCAGTTTGGAAACACTCTGTTTGTTAAGTTTGGAAGAGGATATTTGGACCACTTTGAGGCCTTCGTTGGAAAAGGGAATTCTCAGTATACTGCTAGACAAATGAATTCCCAGTAACTTCTTTGTGTTGTGTGTATTCACCTCACAGAGTTAAACCTTCCTTTAGACAGAGCAGTTTGGACACAATCTTTTTGTGGAATTTGCAACTGGACATTTCAAGCGATTTGAGGGAAATTGTAGTCAAGGAAATATCTTCGTTTAAAAACTACACAGAATTATTCTCAGAAACTACTTCATGATGTGTGCGTTCAACTCACAGAGTTTAACCTTTCTTTTCATAGAGCAGTTTGGAAACACGCTGTTTGTTAGGTTTGCAAGGGGATATTTAGACCTCTTTGAGGCCTTCGTTGGAAACGGGATTTCTTTTATTAAGCTAGACAGATGAATTCTCAATAACTTCTTTGTGTTGTGTGTATTCAACTCACGGAGTTGAACTTTCCTTTAGACAGAGCAGATTTGAAACACTCCTTTGTGGATTTCACAAGTGGAGAATTCAAGCGATTTGAGGCCAATTGTAGTAAAGGAAATATCTTCGTTTAAAAACTAGACAGAATCATTCTCAGAAACTACTTGGTGAGGTGTGCGTTCAACTCACAGAGTTTCACATTTCTTTTCATAGAGCAGTTTGGAAACGCTCTGTTTGTTAAGTTTGGAAGAGGATATTTGGACCACTTTGAGGCCTTCGTTGGAAACGGGATTTCTCAGTATACTGCTAGACGGATGAATTCCCAGTAACTTCTTTGTGTTGTGTGTATTCACCTCACAGAGTTAAACCTTCCTTTAGACAGAGCAGTTTGGAAACAATCTTTTTGTGGAATTTGCAACTGGACATTTCAAGCGATTTGAGGGAAATTGTAGTCAAGGAAATATCTTCGTTTAAAAACTACACAGAATTATTCTCAGAAACTACTTCATGATGTGTGCGTTCAACTCACAGAGTTTAACCTTTCTTTTCATAGAGCAGTTTGCAAACACTCTGTTTGTTACGTTTGCAAGGGGATATTTAGACCTCTTTGAGGCCTTCGTTGGAAACGGGATTTCTTTTATAAAGCTAGACAGATGAATTCTCAAAAACTTCTTTGTGTTGTGTGTATTCAACTCACGGAGTTGAACTTTCCTTTAGACAGAGCAGATTTGAAACACTCCTTTGTGGATTTCACAAGTGGAGAATTCAAGCGATTTGAGGCCAATTGTAGTAAAGGAAATATCTTCGTTTAAAAACTAGACAGAATCATTCTCAGAAACTACTTTGTGATGTGTGCGTTCAACTCACAGAGTTTCACCTTTCTTTTCATAGAGCAGTTTGGAAACACTCTGTTTGTTAAGTTTGGAAGAGGATATTTGGACCACGTTGAGGCCTTCGTTGGAAACGGGATTTCTCAGAATACTGCTAGACAGATGAATTCCCAGTAACTTCTTTGTGTTGTGTGTATTCACTTCACAGAGCTAAACCTTCCTTTAGACAGAGCAGTTTGGAAGCACTCTTTTTGTTTAATTTGCAACTGGACATTTCAAGCGATTTGAGGAAAATTGTAGTCAAGGAAATATCTTCGTTTAAAAACTAGACAGAATCATTCTCAGAAACTACTTGGTGATGTGTGCGTTCAACTCACACAGTTTTACATTTCTTTTCATAGAGCAGTTTGAAAACACTCTGTTTGTTAAGTTCGGAAGAGGATATTTGGACCACTTTGAGGCCTTCGTTGGAAAAGGGATTTCTCAATATACTGCTAGACAGATGAATTCCCAGTAACTTCTTTGTGTTGTGTGTATTCACCTCACAGAGTTAAACCTTCCTTTAGACAGAGCAGTTTGGAAACAATCTTTTTGTGGAATTTGCAACTGGACATTTCAAGCGATTTGAGGGAAATTGTAGTCAAGGAAATATCTTCGATTAAAAACTACACAGAATTATTCTCAGAAACTACTTCATGATGTGTGCGTTCAACTCACAGAGTTTAACCTTTCTTTTCATAGAGCAGTTTGGAAACACTCTGTTTGTTAGGTTTCAAAGGGGATATTTACACCTCTTTGAGGCCTTCGTTGGAAACGGGATTTCTTTTATAAAGCTAGACAGATGAATTCTCAATAACTTCTTTGTGTTGTGTGTATTCAACTCACGGAGTTGAACTTTCCTTTAGACAGAGCAGATTTGAAACACTCCTTTGTGGATTTCACAAGTGGAGAATTCAAGCGATTTGAGGCCAATTGTAGTAAAGGAAATATCTTCGTTTAAAAACTAGACAGAATCATTCTCAGAAACTACTTTGTGATGTGTGCGTTCAACTCACAGAGTTTCACCTTTCTTTTCATAGAGCAGTTTGGAAACACTCTGTTTGTTAAGTTTGGAAGAGGATATTTGGACCACGTTGAGGCCTTCGTTGGAAACGGGATTTCCCAGTATATTGCTAGACAGATGAATTCCCAGTAACTTCTTTGTGTTGTGTGTATTCACTTCACAGAGTTAAACCTTCCTTTAGACAGAGCAGTTTGGAAGCACTCTTTTTGTTTAATTTGCAACTGGACATTTCAAGCGATTTGAGGAAAATTGTAGTCAAGGAAATATCTTCGTTTAAAAACTAGACAGAATCATTCTCAGAAACTACTTGGTGATGTGTGCGTTCAACTCACACAGTTTCACATTTCTTTTCATAGAGCAGTTTGGAAACACTCTGTTTGTTAAGTTTGGAAGAGGATATTTGGACCACTTTGAGGCCTTCGTTGGAAAAGGGAATTCTCAGTATACTGCTAGACAGATGAATTCCCAGTAACTTCTTTGTGTTGTGTGTATTCACCTCACAGAGTTAAACCTTCCTTTACACAGAGCAGTTTGGACACAATCTTTTTGTGGAATTTGCAACTGGACATTTCAAGCGATTTGAGGGAAATTGTAGTCAAGGAAATATCTTCGTTTAAAAACTACACAGAATTATTCTCAGAAACTACTTCATGATGTGTGCGTTCAACTCACAGAGTTTAACCTTTCTTTTCATAGAGCAGTTTGGAAACACGCTGTTTGTTAGGTTTGCAAGGGGATATTTAGACCTCTTTGAGGCCTTCGTTGGAAACGGGATTTCTTTTATTAAGCTAGACAGATGAATTCTCAATAACTTCTTTGTGTTGTGTGTATTCAACTCACGGAGTTGAATTTTCCTTTAGACAGAGCAGATTTGAAACACTCCTTTGTGGATTTCACAAGTGGGGAATAAAAGCGATTTGAGGCCAATTGTAGTAAAGGAAATATCCTCGTTTAAAAACTAGAGAGAATCATTCTCCGAAACTACTTGGTGATGTGTGCGTTCAACTCACACAGTTTCACATTTCTTTTCATAGAGCAGTTTGGAAACACTCTGTTTGTTAAGTTTGGAAGAGGATATTTGGACCACTTTGAGGCCTTCGTTGGAAAAGGGAATTCTCAGTATACTGCTAGACAGATGAATTCCCAGTAACTTCTTTGTGTTGTGTGTATTCACCTCACAGAGTTAAACCTTCCTTTAGACAGAGCAGTTTGGAAACAATCTTTTTGTGGAATTTGCAACTGGACATTTCAAGCGATTTGAGGGAAATTGTAGTCAAGGAAATATCTTCGTTTAAAAACTACACAGAATTATTCTCAGAAACTACTTCATGATGTGTGCGTTCAACTCACAGAGTTTAACCTTTCTTTTCATAGAGCAGTTTGGAAACACGCTGTTTGTTAGGTTTGCAAGGGGATATTTAGACCTCTTTGAGGCCTTCGTTGGAAACGGGATTTCTTTTATAAAGCTAGACAGATGAATTCTCAATAACTTCTTTGTGTTGTGTGTATTCAACTCACGGAGTTGAACTTTCCTTTAGACAGAGCAGATTTGAAACACTCCTTTGTGGATTTCACAAGTGGAGAATTCAAGCGATTTGAGGCCAATTGTAGTAAAGGAAATATCTTCGTTTAAAAACTAGACAGAATCATTCTCAGAAACTACTTGGTGAGGTGTGCGTTCAACTCACAGAGTTTCACATTTCTTTTCATAGAGCAGTTTGGAAACGCTCTGTTTGTTAAGTTTGGAAGAGGATATTTGGACCACTTTGAGGCCTTCGTTGGAAACGGGATTTCTCAGTATACTGCTAGACAGATGAATTCCCAGTAACTTCTTTGTGTTGTGTGTATTCACCTCACAGAGTTAAACCTTCCTTTAGACAGAGCAGTTTGGAAACAATCTTTTTGTGGAATTTGCAACTGGACATTTCAAGCGATTTGAGGGAAATTGTAGTCAAGGAAATATCTTCGTTTAAAAACTAGACAGAATTATTCTCAGAAACTACTTCATGATGTGTGCGTTCAACTCACAGAGTTTAACCTTTCTTTTCATAGAGCAGTTTGCAAACACTCTGTTTGTTACGTTTGCAAGGGGATATTTAGACCTCTTTGAGGCCTTCGTTGGAAACGGGATTTCTTTTATAAAGCTAGACAGATGAATTCTCAAAAACTTCTTTGTGTTGTGTGTATTCAACTCACGGAGTTGAACTTTCCTTTAGACAGAGCAGATTTGAAACACTCCTTTGTGGATTTCACAAGTGGAGAATTCAAGCGATTTGAGGCCAATTGTAGTAAAGGAAATATCTTCGTTTAAAAACTAGACAGAATCATTCTCAGAAACTACTTTGTGATGTGTGCGTTCAACTCACAGAGTTTCACCTTTCTTTTCATAGAGCAGTTTGGAAACACTCTGTTTGTTAAGTTTGCAAGAGGATATTTGGACCACGTTGAGGCCTTCGTTGGAAACGGGATTTCTCAGTATACTGCTAGACAGATGAATTCCCAGTAACTTCTTTGTGTTGTGTGTGTTGACTTCACAGAGTTAAACCTTCCTTTAGACAGAGCAGTTTGGAAGCACTCTTTTTGTTTAATTTGCAACTGGACATTTCAAGCGATTTGAGGAAAATTGTAGTCAAGGAAATATCTTCGTTTAAAAACTAGACAGAATCATTCTCAGAAACTACTTCATGATGTGTGCGTTCAACTCACAGAGTTTAACCTTTCTTTTCATAGAGCAGTTTGGAAACCCTCTGTTTGTTAGGTTTACAAGGGGATATTTGGACCTCTTTGAGACCTTCGTTGAAACGGGATTTCTTTTATAAAGCTAGACAGATGAATTCTCAAAAACTACTTTGTGTTGTGTGTATTCAACTCACGGAGTTGAACTTTCCTTTAGACAGAGCAGATTTGAAACACTCCTTTGTGGATTTCACAAGTGGAGAATTCAAGCGATTTGAGGCCAATTGTAGTCAAGGAAATATCTTCGTTGAAAAACTAGACAGAATCATTCTCAGAAACTACTTTGTGATGTGTGCGTTCAACTCACAGAGTTTCACCTTTCTTTTCATAGAGCAGTTTGGAAACACTCTGTTTGTTAAGTTTGGAAGAGGATATTTGGACCACTTTGAGGCCTTCGTTGGAAACGGGATTTCTCAATATACTGCTAGACAGATGAATTCCCAGTAACTTCTTTGTGTTGTGTGTATTCACCTCACAGAGTTAAACCTTCCTTTAGACAGAGCAGTTTGGAAACAATCTTTTTGTGGAATTTGCAACTGGACATTTCAAGCGATTTGAGGGAAATTGTAGTCAAGGAAATATCTTCGTTTAAAAACTACACAGAATTATTCTCAGAAACTACTTCATGATGTGTGCGTTCAACTCACAGAGTTTAACCTTTCTTTTCATAGAGCAGTTTGGAAACCCTCTGTTTGTTAGGTTTGCAAGGGGATATTTAGACCTCTTTGAGGTCTTCGTTGAAACGGGATTTCTTTTATAAAGCTAGACAGATGAATTCTCTATAACTTCTTTGTGTTGTGTGTATTCAACTCACGGAGTTGAACTTTCCTTTAGACAGAGCAGATTTGAAACACTCCTTTGTGGATTTCACAAGTGGAGAATTCAAGCGATTTGAGGCCAATTGTAGTAAAGGAAATATCTTCGTTTAAAAACTAGACAGAATCATTCTCAGAAACTACTTTGTGATGTGTGCGTTCAACTCACAGAGTTTCACCTTTCTTTTCATAGAGCAGTTTGGAAACACTCTGTTTGTGAAGTTTGGAAGAGGATATTTGGACCACGTTGAGGCCTTCGTTGGAAACGGGATTTCTCAGTATACTGTTAGACAGATGAATTCCCAGTAACTTCTTTGTGTTGTGTGTATTCACTTCACAGAGTTAAACCTTCCTTTAGACAGAGCAGTTTGGAAACACTCTTTTTGTTTAATTTGCAACTGGACATTTCAAGCGATTTGAGGAAAATTGTAGTCAAGGAAATATTAACGTTTAAAAACTAGACAGAATCATTCTCAGAAACTACTTGGTGATGTGTGCGTTCAACTCACAGAGTTTCACATTTCTTTTCATAGAGCAGTTTGGAAACACTCTGTTTGTTAAGTTTGGAAGAGGATATTTGGACCACTTTGAGGCCTTCGTTGGAAAAGGGAATTCTCAGTATACTGCTAGACAGATGAATTCCCAGTAACTTCTTTGTGTTGTGTGTATTCACCTCACAGAGTTAAACCTTCCTTTAGACAGAGCAGTTTGGACACAATCTTTTTGTGGAATTTGCAACTGGACATTTCAAGCGATTTGAGGGAAATTGTAGTCAAGGAAATATCTTCGTTTAAAAACTACACAGAATTATTCTCAGAAACTACTTCATGATGTGTGCGTTCAACTCACAGAGTTTAACCTTTCTTTTCATAGAGCAGTTTGGAAACACGCTGTTTGTTAGGTTTGCAAGGGGATATTTAGACCTCTTTGAGGCCTTCGTTGGAAACGGGATTTCTTTTATTAAGCTAGACAGATGAATTCTCAATAACTTCTTTGTGTTGTGTGTATTCAACTCACGGAGTTGAATTTTCCTTTAGACAGAGCAGATTTGAAACCCTCCTTTGTGGATTTCACAAGTGGGGAATAAAAGCGATTTGAGGCCAATTGTAGTAAAGGAAATATCCTCGTTTAAAAACTAGAGAGAATCATTCTCAGAAACTACTTGGTGATGTGTGCGTTCAACTCACACAGTTTCACATTTCTTTTCATAGAGCAGTTTGGAAACACTCTGTTTGTTAAGTTTGGAAGAGGATATTTGGACCACTTTGAGGCCTTCGTTGGAAAAGGGAATTCTCAGTATACTGCTAGACAGATGAATTCCCAGTAACTTCTTTGTGTTGTGTGTATTCACCTCACAGAGTTAAACCTTCCTTTAGACAGAGCAGTTTGGAAACAATCTTTTTGTGGAATTTGCAACTGGACATTTCAAGCGATTTGAGGGAAATTGTAGTCAAGGAAATATCTTCGTTTAAAAACTACACAGAATTATTCTCAGAAACTACTTCATGATGTGTGCGTTCAACTCACAGAGTTTAACCTTTCTTTTCATAGAGCAGTTTGGAAACACGCTGTTTGTTAGGTTTGCAAGGGGATATTTAGACCTCTTTGAGGCCTTCGTTGGAAACGGGATTTCTTTTATAAAGCTAGAGAGATGAATTCTCAATAACTTCTTTGTGTTGTGTGTATTCAACTCACGGAGTTGAACTTTCCTTTAGACAGAGCAGATTTGAAACACTCCTTTGTGGATTTCACAAGTGGAGAATTCAAGCGATTTGAGGCCAATTGTAGTAAAGGAAATATCTTCGTTTAAAAACTAGACAGAATCATTCTCAGAAACTACTTGGTGAGGTGTGCGTTCAACTCACAGAGTTTCACATTTCTTTTCATAGAGCAGTTTGGAAACGCTCTGTTTGTTAAGTTTGGAAGAGGATATTTGGACCACTTTGAGGCCTTCGTTGGAAACGGGATTTCTCAGTATACTGCTAGACAGATGAATTCCCAGTAACTTCTTTGTGTTGTGTGTATTCACCTCACAGAGTTAAACCTTCCTTTAGACAGAGCAGTTTGGAAACAATCTTTTTGTGGAATTTGCAACTGGACATTTCAAGCGATTTGAGGGAAATGGTAGTCAAGGAAATATCTTCGTTTAAAAACTACACAGAATTATTCTCAGAAACTACTTCATGATGTGTGCGTTCAACTCACAGAGTTTAACCTTTCTTTTCATAGAGCAGTTTGCAAACACTCTGTTTGTTACGTTTGCAAGGGGATATTTAGACCTCTTTGAGGCCTTCGTTGGAAACGGGATTTCTTTTATAAAGCTAGACAGATGAATTCTCAAAAACTTCTTTGTGTTGTGTGTATTCAACTCACGGAGTTGAACTTTCCTTTAGACAGAGCAGATTTGAAACACTCCTTTGTGGATTTCACAAGTGGAGAATTCAAGCGATTTGAGGCCAATTGTAGTAAAGGAAATATCTTCGTTTAAAAACTAGACAGAATCATTCTCAGAAACTACTTTGTGATGTGTGCGTTCAACTCACAGAGTTTCACCTTTCTTTTCATAGAGCAGTTTGGAAACACTCTGTTTGTTAAGTTTGCAAGAGGATATTTGGACCACGTTGAGGCCTTCGTTGGAAACGGGATTTCTCAGTATACTGCTAGACAGATGAATTCCCAGTAACTTCTTTGTGTTGTGTGTGTTGACTTCACAGAGTTAAACCTTCCTTTAGACAGAGCAGTTTGGAAGCACTCTTTTTGTTTAATTTGCAACTGGACATTTCAAGCGATTTGAGGAAAATTGTAGTCAAGGAAATATCTTCGTTTAAAAACTAGACAGAATCATTCTCAGAAACTACTTCATGATGTGTGCGTTCAACTCACAGAGTTTAACCTTTCTTTTCATAGAGCAGTTTGGAAACCCTCTGTTTGTTAGGTTTACAAGGGGATATTTGGACCTCTTTGAGACCTTCGTTGAAACGGGATTTCTTTTATAAAGCTAGACAGATGAATTCTCAATAACTACTTTGTGTTGTGTGTATTCAACTCACGGAGTTGAACTTTCCTTTAGACAGAGCAGATTTGAAACACTCCTTTGTGGATTTCACAAGTGGAGAATTCAAGCGATTTGAGGCCAATTGTAGTCAAGGAAATATCTTCGTTTAAAAACTAGACAGAATCATTCTCAGAAACTACTTTGTGATGTGTGCGTTCAACTCACAGAGTTTCACCTTTCTTTTCATAGAGCAGTTTGGAAACACTCTGTTTGTTAAGTTTGGAAGAGGATATTTGGACCACTTTGAGGCCTTCGTTGGAAACGGGATTTCTCAATATACTGCTAGACAGATGAATTCCCAGTAACTTCTTTGTGTTGTGTGTATTCACCTCACAGAGTTAAACCTTCCTTTAGACAGAGCAGTTTGGAAACAATCTTTTTGTGGAATTTGCAACTGGACATTTCAAGCGATTTGAGGGAAATTGTAGTCAAGGAAATATCTTCGTTTAAAAACTACACAGAATTATTCTCAGAAACTACTTCATGATGTGTGCGTTCAACTCACAGAGTTTAACCTTTCTTTTCATAGAGCAGTTTGGAAACCCTCTGTTTGTTAGGTTTGCAAGGGGATATTTAGACCTCTTTGAGGTCTTCGTTGAAACGGGATTTCTTTTATAAAGCTAGACAGATGAATTCTCTATAACTTCTTTGTGTTGTGTGTATTCAACTCACGGAGTTGAACTTTCCTTTAGACAGAGCAGATTTGAAACACTCCTTTGTGGATTTCACAAGTGGAGAATTCAAGCGATTTGAGGCCAATTGTAGTAAAGGAAATATCTTCGTTTAAAAACTAGACAGAATCATTCTCAGAAACTACTTTGTGATGTGTGCGTTCAACTCACAGAGTTTCACCTTTCTTTTCATAGAGCAGTTTGGAAACACTCTGTTTGTGAAGTTTGGAAGAGGATATTTGGACCACGTTGAGGCCTTCGTTGGAAACGGGATTTCTCAGTATACTGTTAGACAGATGAATTCCCAGTAACTTCTTTGTGTTGTGTGTATTCACTTCACAGAGTTAAACCTTCCTTTAGACAGAGCAGTTTGGAAACACTCTTTTTGTTTAATTTGCAACTGGACATTTCAAGCGATTTGAGGAAAATTGTAGTCAAGGAAATATTAACGTTTAAAAACTAGACAGAATCATTCTCAGAAACTACTTGGTGATGTGTGCGTTCAACTCACACAGTTTCACATTTCTTTTCATAGAGCAGTTTGGAAACACTCTGTTTGTTAAGTTTGGAAGAGGATATTTGGACCACTTTGAGGCCTTCGTTGGAAAAGGGAATTCTCAGTATACTGCTAGACAGATGAATTCCCAGTAACTTCTTTGTGTTGTGTGTATTCACCTCACAGAGTTAAACCTTCCTTTACACAGAGCAGTTTGGACACAATCTTTTTGTGGAATTTGCAACTGGACATTTCAAGCGATTTGAGGGAAATTGTAGTCAAGGAAATATCTTCGTTTAAAAACTACACAGAATTATTCTCAGAAACTACTTCATGATGTGTGCGTTCAACTCACAGAGTTTAACCTTTCTTTTCATAGAGCAGTTTGGAAACACGCTGTTTGTTAGGTTTGCAAGGGGATATTTAGACCTCTTTGAGGCCTTCGTTGGAAACGGGATTTCTTTTATTAAGCTAGACAGATGAATTCTCAATAACTTCTTTGTGTTGTGTGTATTCAACTCACGGAGTTGAATTTTCCTTTAGACAGAGCAGATTTGAAACACTCCTTTGTGGATTTCACAAGTGGGGAATAAAAGCGATTTGAGGCCAATTGTAGTAAAGGAAATATCCTCGTTTAAAAACTAGAGAGAATCATTCTCCGAAACTACTTGGTGATGTGTGCGTTCAACTCACACAGTTTCACATTTCTTTTCATAGAGCAGTTTGGAAACACTCTGTTTGTTAAGTTTGGAAGAGGATATTTGGACCACTTTGAGGCCTTCGTTGGAAAAGGGAATTCTCAGTATACTGCTAGACAGATGAATTCCCAGTAACTTCTTTGTGTTGTGTGTATTCACCTCACAGAGTTAAACCTTCCTTTAGACAGAGCAGTTTGGAAACAATCTTTTTGTGGAATTTGCAACTGGACATTTCAAGCGATTTGAGGGAAATTGTAGTCAAGGAAATATCTTCGTTTAAAAACTACACAGAATTATTCTCAGAAACTACTTCATGATGTTTGCGTTCAACTCACAGAGTTTAACCTTTCTTTTCATAGAGCAGTTTGGAAACACGCTGTTTGTTAGGTTTGCAAGGGGATATTTAGACCTCTTTGAGGCCTTCGTTGGAAACGGGATTTCTTTTATAAAGCTAGAGAGATGAATTCTCAATAACTTCTTTGTGTTGTGTGTATTCAACTCACGGAGTTGAACTTTCCTTTAGACAGAGCAGATTTGAAACACTCCTTTGTGGATTTCACAAGTGGAGAATTCAAGCGATTTGAGGCCAATTGTAGTAAAGGAAATATCTTCGTTTAAAAACTAGACAGAATCATTCTCAGAAACTACTTGGTGAGGTGTGCGTTCAACTCACAGAGTTTCACATTTCTTTTCATAGAGCAGTTTGGAAACGCTCTGTTTGTTAAGTTTGGAAGAGGATATTTGGACCACTTTGAGGCCTTCGTTGGAAACGGGATTTCTCAGTATACTGCTAGACAGATGAATTCCCAGTAACTTCTTTGTGTTGTGTGTATTCACCTCACAGAGTTAAACCTTCCTTTAGACAGAGCAGTTTGGAAACAATCTTTTTGTGGAATTTGCAACTGGACATTTCAAGCGATTTGAGGGAAATTGTAGTCAAGGAAATATCTTCGTTTAAAAACTACACAGAATTATTCTCAGAAACTACTTCATGATGTGTGCGTTCAACTCACAGAGTTTAACCTTTCTTTTCATAGAGCAGTTTGCAAACACTCTGTTTGTTACGTTTGCAAGGGGATATTTAGACCTCTTTGAGGCCTTCGTTGGAAACGGGATTTCTTTTATAAAGCTAGACAGATGAATTCTCAAAAACTTCTTTGTGTTGTGTGTATTCAACTCACGGAGTTGAACTTTCCTTTAGACAGAGCAGATTTGAAACACTCCTTTGTGGATTTCACAAGTGGAGAATTCAAGCGATTTGAGGCCAATTGTAGTAAAGGAAATATCTTCGTTTAAAAACTAGACAGAATCATTCTCAGAAACTACTTTGTGATGTGTGCGTTCAACTCACAGAGTTTCACCTTTCTTTTCATAGAGCAGTTTGGAAACACTCTGTTTGTTAAGTTTGCAAGAGGATATTTGGACCACGTTGAGGCCTTCGTTGGAAACGGGATTTCTCAGTATACTGCTAGACAGATGAATTCCCAGTAACTTCTTTGTGTTGTGTGTGTTGACTTCACAGAGTTAAACCTTCCTTTAGACAGAGCAGTTTGGAAGCACTCTTTTTGTTTAATTTGCAACTGGACATTTCAAGCGATTTGAGGAAAATTGTAGTCAAGGAAATATCTTCGTTTAAAAACTAGACAGAATCATTCTCAGAAACTACTTCATGATGTGTGCGTTCAACTCACAGAGTTTAACCTTTCTTTTCATAGAGCAGTTTGGAAACCCTCTGTTTGTTAGGTTTACAAGGGGATATTTGGACCTCTTTGAGACCTTCGTTGAAACGGGATTTCTTTTATAAAGCTAGACAGATGAATTCTCAATAACTACTTTGTGTTGTGTGTATTCAACTCACGGAGTTGAACTTTCCTTTAGACAGAGCAGATTTGAAACACTCCTTTGTGGATTTCACAAGTGGAGAATTCAAGCGATTTGAGGCCAATTGTAGTCAAGGAAATATCTTCGTTTAAAAACTAGACAGAATCATTCTCAGAAACTACTTTGTGATGTGTGCGTTCAACTCACAGAGTTTCACCTTTCTTTTCATAGAGCAGTTTGGAAACACTCTGTTTGTTAAGTTTGGAAGAGGATATTTGGACCACTTTGAGGCCTTCGTTGGAAACGGGATTTCTCAATATACTGCTAGACAGATGAATTCCCAGTAACTTCTTTGTGTTGTGTGTATTCACCTCACAGAGTTAAACCTTCCTTTAGACAGAGCAGTTTGGAAACAATCTTTTTGTGGAATTTGCAACTGGACATTTCAAGCGATTTGAGGGAAATTGTAGTCAAGGAAATATCTTCGTTTAAAAACTACACAGAATTATTCTCAGAAACTACTTCATGATGTGTGCGTTCAACTCACAGAGTTTAACCTTTCTTTTCATAGAGCAGTTTGGAAACCCTCTGTTTGTTAGGTTTGCAAGGGGATATTTAGACCTCTTTGAGGTCTTCGTTGAAACGGGATTTCTTTTATAAAGCTAGACAGATGAATTCTCTATAACTTCTTTGTGTTGTGTGTATTCAACTCACGGAGTTGAACTTTCCTTTAGACAGAGCAGATTTGAAACACTCCTTTGTGGATTTCACAAGTGGAGAATTCAAGCGATTTGAGGCCAATTGTAGTAAAGGAAATATCTTCGTTTAAAAACTAGACAGAATCATTCTCAGAAACTACTTTGTGATGTGTGCGTTCAACTCACAGAGTTTCACCTTTCTTTTCATAGAGCAGTTTGGAAACACTCTGTTTGTGAAGTTTGGAAGAGGATATTTGGACCACGTTGAGGCCTTCGTTGGAAACGGGATTTCTCAGTATACTGTTAGACAGATGAATTCCCAGTAACTTCTTTGTGTTGTGTGTATTCACTTCACAGAGTTAAACCTTCCTTTAGACAGAGCAGTTTGGAAACACTCTTTTTGTTTAATTTGCAACTGGACATTTCAAGCGATTTGAGGAAAATTGTAGTCAAGGAAATATTAACGTTTAAAAACTAGACAGAATCATTCTCAGAAACTACTTGGTGATGTGTGCGTTCAACTCACAGAGTTTCACATTTCTTTTCATAGAGCAGTTTGGAAACACTCTGTTTGTTAAGTTTGGAAGAGGATATTTGGACCACTTTGAGGCCTTCGTTGGAAAAGGGAATTCTCAGTATACTGCTAGACAGATGAATTCCCAGTAACTTCTTTGTGTTGTGTGTATTCACCTCACAGAGTTAAACCTTCCTTTAGACAGAGCAGTTTGGACACAATCTTTTTGTGGAATTTGCAACTGGACATTTCAAGCGATTGAGGGAAATTGTAGTCAAGGAAATATCTTCGTTTAAAAACTACACAGAATTATTCTCAGAAACTACTTCATGATGTGTGCGTTCAACTCACAGAGTTTAACCTTTCTTTTCATAGAGCAGTTTGGAAACACGCTGTTTGTTAGGTTTGCAAGGGGATATTTAGACCTCTTTGAGGCCTTCGTTGGAAACGGGATTTCTTTTATAAAGCTAGAGAGATGAATTCTCAATAACTTCTTTGTGTTGTGTGTATTCAACTCACGGAGTTGAACTTTCCTTTAGACAGAGCAGATTTGAAACACTCCTTTGTGGATTTCACAAGTGGAGAATTCAAGCGATTTGAGGCCAATTGTAGTAAAGGAAATATCTTCGTTTAAAAACTAGACAGAATCATTCTCAGAAACTACTTGGTGAGGTGTGCGTTCAACTCACAGAGTTTCACATTTCTTTTCATAGAGCAGTTTGGAAACGCTCTGTTTGTTAAGTTTGGAAGAGGATATTTGGACCACTTTGAGGCCTTCGTTGGAAACGGGATTTCTCAGTATACTGCTAGACAGATGAATTCCCAGTAACTTCTTTGTGTTGTGTGTATTCACCTCACAGAGTTAAACCTTCCTTTAGACAGAGCAGTTTGGAAACAATCTTTTTGTGGAATTTGCAACTGGACATTTCAAGCGATTTGAGGGAAATTGTAGTCAAGGAAATATCTTCGTTTAAAAACTACACAGAATTATTCTCAGAAACTACTTCATGATGTGTGCGTTCAACTCACAGAGTTTAACCTTTCTTTTCATAGAGCAGTTTGCAAACACTCTGTTTGTTACGTTTGCAAGGGGATATTTAGACCTCTTTGAGGCCTTCGTTGGAAACGGGATTTCTTTTATAAAGCTAGACAGATGAATTCTCAAAAACTTCTTTGTGTTGTGTGTATTCAACTCACGGAGTTGAACTTTCCTTTAGACAGAGCAGATTTGAAACACTCCTTTGTGGATTTCACAAGTGGAGAATTCAAGCGATTTGAGGCCAATTGTAGTAAAGGAAATATCTTCGTTTAAAAACTAGACAGAATCATTCTCAGAAACTACTTTGTGATGTGTGCGTTCAACTCACAGAGTTTCACCTTTCTTTTCATAGAGCAGTTTGGAAACACTCTGTTTGTTAAGTTTGCAAGAGGATATTTGGACCACGTTGAGGCCTTCGTTGGAAACGGGATTTCTCAGTATACTGCTAGACAGATGAATTCCCAGTAACTTCTTTGTGTTGTGTGTGTTGACTTCACAGAGTTAAACCTTCCTTTAGACAGAGCAGTTTGGAAGCACTCTTTTTGTTTAATTTGCAACTGGACATTTCAAGCGATTTGAGGAAAATTGTAGTCAAGGAAATATCTTCGTTTAAAAACTAGACAGAATCATTCTCAGAAACTACTTCATGATGTGTGCGTTCAACTCACAGAGTTTAACCTTTCTTTTCATAGAGCAGTTTGGAAACCCTCTGTTTGTTAGGTTTACAAGGGGATATTTGGACCTCTTTGAGACCTTCGTTGAAACGGGATTTCTTTTATAAAGCTAGACAGATGAATTCTCAATAACTACTTTGTGTTGTGTGTATTCAACTCACGGAGTTGAACTTTCCTTTAGACAGAGCAGATTTGAAACACTCCTTTGTGGATTTCACAAGTGGAGAATTCAAGCGATTTGAGGCCAATTGTAGTCAAGGAAATATCTTCGTTTAAAAACTAGACAGAATCATTCTCAGAAACTACTTTGTGATGTGTGCGTTCAACTCACAGAGTTTCACCTTTCTTTTCATAGAGCAGTTTGGAAACACTCTGTTTGTTAAGTTTGGAAGAGGATATTTGGACCACTTTGAGGCCTTCGTTGGAAACGGGATTTCTCAATATACTGCTAGACAGATGAATTCCCAGTAACTTCTTTGTGTTGTGTGTATTCACCTCACAGAGTTAAACCTTCCTTTAGACAGAGCAGTTTGGAAACAATCTTTTTGTGGAATTTGCAACTGGACATTTCAAGCGATTTGAGGGAAATTGTAGTCAAGGAAATATCTTCGTTTAAAAACTACACAGAATTATTCTCAGAAACTACTTCATGATGTGTGCGTTCAACTCACAGAGTTTAACCTTTCTTTTCATAGAGCAGTTTGGAAACCCTCTGTTTGTTAGGTTTGCAAGGGGATATTTAGACCTCTTTGAGGTCTTCGTTGAAACGGGATTTCTTTTATAAAGCTAGACAGATGAATTCTCTATAACTTCTTTGTGTTGTGTGTATTCAACTCACGGAGTTGAACTTTCCTTTAGACAGAGCAGATTTGAAACACTCCTTTGTGGATTTCACAAGTGGAGAATTCAAGCGATTTGAGGCCAATTGTAGTAAAGGAAATATCTTCGTTTAAAAACTAGACAGAATCATTCTCAGAAACTACTTTGTGATGTGTGCGTTCAACTCACAGAGTTTCACCTTTCTTTTCATAGAGCAGTTTGGAAACACTCTGTTTGTGAAGTTTGGAAGAGGATATTTGGACCACGTTGAGGCCTTCGTTGGAAACGGGATTTCTCAGTATACTGTTAGACAGATGAATTCCCAGTAACTTCTTTGTGTTGTGTGTATTCACTTCACAGAGTTAAACCTTCCTTTAGACAGAGCAGTTTGGAAACACTCTTTTTGTTTAATTTGCAACTGGACATTTCAAGCGATTTGAGGAAAATTGTAGTCAAGGAAATATTAACGTTTAAAAACTAGACAGAATCATTCTCAGAAACTACTTGGTGATGTGTGCGTTCAACTCACAGAGTTTCACATTTCTTTTCATAGAGCAGTTTGGAAACACTCTGTTTGTTAAGTTTGGAAGAGGATATTTGGACCACTTTGAGGCCTTCGTTGGAAACGGGATTTCTCAGTATACTGCTAGACAGATGAATTCCCAGTAACTTCTTTGTGTTGTGTGTATTCACCTCACAGAGTTAAACCTTCCTTTAGACAGAGCAGTTTGGAAACAATCTTTTTGTGTAATTTGCAACTGGACATTTCAAGCGATTTGAGGGAAATTGTAGTCAAGGAAATATCTTCGTTTAAAAACTACACTGAATTATTCTCAGAAACTAATTCATGATGTGTGCGTTCAACTCACAGAGTTTAACCTTTCTTTTCATAGAGCAGTTTGTAAACACTCTGTTTGTTAGGTTTGCAAGGGGATATTTAGACCTCTTTGACGCCTTCTTTGGAAAAGGAATTTCTTTTATAAAGCTAGACAGATGAATTCTCAACAACTTCTTTTTGTTGTGTGTATTCAACTCACGGAGTTGAACTTTCCTTTAGACAGAGCAGATTTGAAACACTCCTTTGTGGATTTCACAAGTGGAGAATTCAAGCGATTTGAGGCCAATTGTAGTAAAGGAAATATCTTCGTTTAAAAACTAGACAGAATCATTCTCAGAAACTACTTGGTGATGTGTGCGTTCAACTCAGAGTTTCACATTTCTTTTCATAGAGCAGTTTGGAAACACTCTGTCTGTAAATTTTGGAAGAGGATATTTGGACCACTTTGAGGCCTTCGTTGGAAACGGGATTTCTCAGTATACTGCTACACAGGTGAATTCCCAGTAACTTCTTTGTGTTGTGTGTATTCACCTCACAGAGTTAAACCTTCCTTTAGACAGAGCAGTTTGGAAACAATCTTTTTGTGGAATTTGCAACTGGACATTTCAAGCGATTGGAGGGAAATTGTAGTCAAGGAAATATCTTCGTTTAAAAATTACACAGAATTATTCTCAGAAACTACTTCATGATGTGTGCGTTCAACTCACAGAGTTTAACCTTTTTTTTCATAGAGCAGTTTGGAAACACTCTGTTTGTTAGGTTTGCAAGGGGATATTTAGACCTCTTTGAGGCCTTCGTTGGAAACGGGATTTCTTTTATAAAGCTAGACAGATGAATTCTCAATAACTTCTTTGTGTTGTGTGCATTCAACTCACGGAGTTGAACTTTCCTTTAGACAGAGCAGATTTGAAACACTCCTTTGTGGATTTCACAAGTGGAGAATTCAAGCGATTTGAGGCCAATTGTAGTCAAGGAAATATCTTCGTTTAAAAACTAGACAGAATCATTCTCAGAAACTACTTTGTGATGTGTGCGTTCAACTCACAGAGTTTCACCTTTCTTTTCATAGAGCAGTTTGGAAACACTCTGTTTGTTAAGTTTGGAAGAGGATATTTGGACCACGTTGAGGCCTTCGTAGGAAACGGGATTTCTCAGTATACTGCTAGACAGATGAATTCCCAGTAACTTCTTTGTGTTGTGTGTATTCACTTCACAGAGTTAAACCTTCCTTTAGACAGAGCAGTTTGGAAACACTCTTTTTGTTTAATTTGCAACTGGACATTTCAAGCGATTTGAGGAAAATAGTAGTCAAGGAAATATCTTCGTTTAAAAACTACACAGAATCATTCTCAGAAACTACTTGGTGATGTGTGCGTTCAACTCACAGAGTTTCACATTTCTTTTCATAGAGCAGTTTGGAAACACTCTGTTTGTTAAATTTGGAAGAGGATATTTGGACCACTTTGAGGCCTTCGTTGGAAACGGGATTTCTCAGTATACTGCTAGACAGATGAATTCCCAGTAACTTCTTTGTGTTGTGTGTATTCACCTCACAGAGTTAAACCTTCCTTTAGACAGAGCAGTTTGGAAACAATCTTTTTGTGGAATTTGCAACTGGACATTTCAAGCGATTTGAGGGAAATTGTAGTCAAGGAAATATCTTCGTTTAAAAACTACACAGAATTATACTCAGAAACTACTTCATGATGTGTGCGTTCAACTCACAGAGTTTAACTTTTCTTTTCATAGAGCAGTTTGGAAACACTCTGTTTGTTAGCTTTGCAAGGGGATATTTAGACCTCTTTGAGGCCTTCGTTGGAAACCGGATTTCTTTTATAAAGCTAGACAGATGAATTCTCAATAACTTCTTTGTGTTGTGTGTATTCAACTCACGGAGTTGAACTTTCCTTTAGACAGAGCAGATTTGAAACACTCCTTTGTGGATTTCACAAGTGGAGAATTCAAGCGATTTCAGGCCAATTGTAGTAAAGGAAATATCTTCGTTTAAAAACTAGACAGAATCATTCTCAGAAACTACTTGGTGATGTGTGCGTTCAACTCACAGAGTTTCACCTTTCTTTTCATAGAGCATTTTGGAAACACTCTGTTTGTTAACTTTGGAAGAGGATATTTGGACCAATTTGAGTCCTTCGTTTGAAACGGGATTTCTCAGTATACTGCTAGACAGATGAATTCCCAGTAACTTCATTGTGTTGTGTGTATTCACCTCACAGAGTTAAACCTTCCTTTAGACAGAGCAGTTTGGAAACACTCTTTTTGTGGAATTTGCAACTGGACATTTCAAGCGATTTGAGGAATACTGTAGTCAAGGAAATATCTTCGTTTAAAAACTACACAGAATCATTCTCAGAAACTAATTTGTGATGTGTGCATTCAACTCACAGAGTTTCACCTTTCTTTCCATACAGCAGTTTAGAAACACTCTGTGTGTGAAGTTTGGAAGAGGATATTTGGACCACGTTGAGGCCTTCGTTGGAAACGGGATTTCTCAGTATACTGCTAGACAGATGAATTCCCAGTAACTTCTTTGTGTTGTGTGTATTCACTTCACAGAGTTAAACCTTCCTTTAGGCAGAGCAGTTTGGAAACACTCTTTTTGTTTAATTTGCAACTGGACATTTCAAGCGATTTGAGGAAAATTGAAGTCAAGGAAATATCTTCGTTTAAAAACTAGACAGAATCATTCTCAGAAACTACTTCGTGATGTGTGCGTTCAACTCACACAGTTTCACATTTCTTTTCATAGAGCAGTTTGGAAAGACTCTGTTTGTTAAGTTTGGAAGAGGATATTTGGACTACTTTGAGGCCTTCGTTGGAAACGGGATTTCTCAGTATACTGCTACACGGATGAATTCCCTGTAACTTCTTTGTGTTGTGTGTATTCACCTCACAGAATTAAACCTTCCTTTAGACAGAGCAGTGTGGAAACAATCTTTTTGTGGAATTTGCAACTGGACATTTCAAGCGATTTCAGGGAAATTGTAGTCAAGGAAATATCTTCGTTTAAAAACTACACAGAATTATTCTCAGAAACTACTTCATGATATGTGCGTTCAACTCACAGAGTTTAACCTTTCTTTTCATAGAGCAGTTTGGAAACACTCTGTTTGTTAGGTTTGCAAGGGGATTTTTAGACCTCTTTGAGGCCTTCGTTGGAAACGGGATTTCTTTTATAAAGCTAGACAGATGAATTCTCAATAACTTCTTTGTGTTGTGTGTATTCAACTCACGGAGTTGAACTTTCCTTTAGACAGAGCAGATTTGAAACACTCCTTTGTGGATTTCACAAGTGGAGAATTCAAGCGATTTGAAGCCAATTGTAGTAAAGGAAATATCTTCGTTTAAAAACTAGACAGAATCATTCTCAGAAACTACTTGGTGATGTGTGCGTTCAACTCACAGAGTTTCACATTTCTTTTCATAGAGCAGTTTGGAAACACTCTGTTTGTTAAGTTTGGAAGAGGATACTTGGACCACTTTGAGGCCTTCGTTGGAAACGGGATTTCTCAGTATACTGCTAGACAGATGAATTCCCAGTAACTTCTTTGTGTTGTGTGTATTCACCTCACAGAGTTAAACCTTCCTTTAGACAGAGCAGTTTGGAAACAATCTTTTTGTGGAATTTGCAACTGGACATTTCAAGCGATTTGAGGGAAATTGTAGTCAAGGAAATATCTTCGTTTAAAAACTACACAGAATGATTCTCAGAAACTACTTCATGATGTGTGCGTTCAACTCACAGAGTTTAACCTTTCTTTTCATAGAGCAGTTTGGAAACACTCTGTTTGTTAGGTTTGCAAGGGGATATTTAGACCTCTTTGAGGCCTTCGTTGGAAACGGGATTTCTTTTATAAAGCTAGACAGATGAATTCTCAATAACTTCTTTGTGTTGTGTGTATTCAACTCACGGAGCTGAACTTTCCTTTAGACACAGCAGATTTGAAACACTCCTTGGTGGATTTCACAAGTGGAGAATTCAAGCGATTTGAGGCCAATTGTAGTCAAGGAAATATCTTCGTTTAAAAACTAGACAGAATCATTCTCAGAAACTACTTTGTGATGTGTGCATTCAACTCACAGAGTTTCACCTTTCTTTTCATAGAGCAGTTTGGAAACACTTTGTTTGTTAAGTTTGGAAGAGGATATTTGGACCACGTTGAGGCCTTCGTTGGAAACGGGATTTCTCAGTATACAGCTAGACAGATGAATTCCCAGTAACTTCTTTGTGTTGTGTGTATTCACCTCACAGAGTTAAACCTTCCTTTAGACAGAGCAGTTTGGAAACAATCTTTTTGTGGAATTTGCAACTGGACATTTCAAGCGATTTCAGGGAAATTGTATTCAGGGAAATATCATCGTTTAAAAACTACACAGAATTATTCTCAGAAACTACTTCATGATGTGTGCGTTCAACTCGCAGAGTTTAACCTTTCTTTTCATAGAGCAGTTTGGAAACACTCTGTTTGTTAGGTTTGCAAGGGGATATTTAGACCTCTTTGAGGCCTTCGTTGGAAACGGGATTTCTTTTCTAAAGCTAGACAGATGAATTCTCAATAACTTCTTTGTGTTGTGTGTATTCAACTCACGGAGTTGAACTTTCCTTTAGACAGAGCAGATTTGAAACACTCCTTTGTGGATTTCACAAGTGGAGAATTCAAGCGATTTGAGGCCAATTGTAGTCAAGGAAATATCTTCGTTTAAAAACTACACAGAATCATTCTCAGAAACTACTTGGTGATGTGTGCGTTCAACTCACGCAGTCTAACATTTCTTTTCATAGAGCAGTTTGGAAACACTCTGTTTGTTAAGTTTGGAAGAGGATATTTGGACCACTTTGAGGCCTTGGTTGGAAACGGGATTTCTCAGTATACTGCTAGACAGATGAATTCCCAGTAACTTCTTTGTGTTGTGTGTATTCACCTCACAGAGTTAAACCTTCCTTAGACAGAGCAGTTTGGAAACAATCTTTTTGTGGAATTTGCAACTGGACATTTCAAGCGATTTGAGGGAAATTGTAGTCAAGGAAATATCTTCGTTTAAAAACTACACAGAATTATTCTCAAAAACTACTTCATGATGTGTGCGTTCAACTCACAGAGTTTAACCTTTCTTTTCATAGAGCAGTTTGGAAACACTCTGATTGTTAGGTTTGCAAGGGTATATTTAGACCTCTTTGAGGCCTTCGTTGGAAACGGGATTTCTTTTATAAAGCTAGACAGATGAATTCTCAATAACTTCCTTGTGTTGTGTGTATTCAACTCACGGAGTTGAACTTTCCTTTAGACAGAGCAGATTTGAAACACTCCTTTGTGGATTTCACAAGTGGAGAATTCAAGCGATTTGAGGCCAATTGTAGTAAAGGAAATATCTTCGTTTAAAAACTAGACAGAATCATTCTCAGAAACTACTTTGTGACGTGTGCGTTCAACTCACAGAGTTTCACCTTTCTTTTCATAGAGCAGTTTGGAAACACTCTGTTAAGTTTGGAAGAGGATATTTGGACCACGTTGAGGCCTTCGTTGGAAACGGGAATTCTCAGTATTCTGCTAGACAGATGAATTCCCAGTAACTTCTTTGTGTTGTGTGTAGTCACCTCACAGAGTTAAACCTTCCTTTAGACAGAGCAGTTTGGAAACACTCTTTTTGTGGAATTTGCAACTGGACATTTCAAGCGATTTGAGGAAAATTGTAGTCAAGGAAATATGTTCGTTTAAAACTAGACAGAATCATTCTCAGAAACTACTTGGTGATGTGTGCGTTCAACTCACAGAGTTTCAAATTTCTTTTCGTAGAGCAGTTTGGAAACACTCTGTTTGTTAAGTTTGGAAGAGGATATTTGGACCACGTTGAGGCCTTCGTTGGAAACGGGATTTCTCAGTATAATGTTAGACAGATGAATTCCCAGTAAGTTCTTTGTGTTGTGTGTATTCACCTCACAGAGTTAAACCTTCCTTTAGACAGAGGAGTTTGGAGACACTCTTTTTGTGGAATTTGCAACTGGACATTTCAAGCGATTTTAGGAAAATTGTATTCAAGGAAATATCTTCGTTTGAAAACTACACAGAATCATTCTCAGAAACTAATTTGTGATGTGTGCCTTCAACTCACACAGTTTAACCGCTCTTTTCATAGAGCAGTTTGGAAACACTCTGTTTCTTAAGTCTGCAAGGGGATATTTAGACCTCTTTGAGGCCTTCGTTGGAAACTGGATTTCTTCATATAAAGCTAGACAGATGAATTCTCAATAACTACTTTGTGTTGTGTTTATTCAACTCACAGAGTTGAACCTTTCTTTAGAGAGAGCAGATACGAAACACTCTTTTTGTGGAATTTGCAATTGCTCATTTCAAGCGATTTGAGGAAAATTGTAGTCAAGGAAATATCTTCGTTTAAAAACTAGACAGAATCATTCTCAGAAACTACTTGGTGATGTGTGCGTTCAACTCACAGAGTTTCTCCTTTCTTTTCATAGAGCAGTTTGGAAACACTCTGTTTGTTAAGTTTGGAAGAGCATAATTGGACCAGTTTGAGGCCTTCGTTGGAAACGGGATTTCTCAGTATACTGCTAGACAGATGAATTCCCATTAACTACTTTGTGTTGGGTGTATTCAACTCACAGAGTTGTACCTTTCTTTAGACAGAGCAGATTTGAAACACTCTTTTTGTGGATTTCACAAGTGGAGATTTCAAGCGATTTGAGGCCAATTTTAGTAAAGGAAATATCTTCGTTTAAGAACTAGACAGAATCATTCTCAGAAACTACTTTGTGATGTGTGCGTTTAACTCACAGGGTTTCACCTTTCTTTTCATAGAGCAGTTTGGAAACACTCTGTTTGTTAAGTTTGCAGGAGCATATTTGGACCAAATTGAGGCCTTCGTTGGAAACGGGATTTCTCAGTATACTGCTAGACCGATGAATTCCCAGTAACTTCTTTGTGTTGTGTTTATTCAACTCACTGAATTGAACCTTCCTTTAGACAGAGCAGTTTGGAAACACTCTTTTTGTGGAATTTGCAAGTGGAGATTTGAAGTGATTTGAGGCCAATTTTAGAAATCGAAATATCTTTGTATAAAAACTAGACAGAATCATTCTCAGAAACTACTTGGTGATGTGTGCGTTCAACTCACAGAGTTTCACCTTTCTTTTTATAGAGCAGTTTGGAAACACTCTGTTTGTTAAGTTTGGAAGAGGATATTTGGACCACGTTGAGGCCTTCGTTGGAAACGGGATTTCTCAGTATACTGCTAGACAGATGAATTCCCAGTAACTTCTTTGTGTTGTGTGTATTCACTTCACAGAGTTAAACCTTCCTTTAGACAGAGCAGTTTGGAAGCACTCTTTTTGTTTAATTAGCAACTGGACATTTCAAGCGATTTGAGGAAAATTGTAGTCAAGGAAATATTATCGTTTAAAAACTAGACAGAATCATTCTCAGAAACTACTTGGTGATGTGTGCGTTCAACTCACGCAGTTTTACATTTCTTTTCATAGAGCAGTTTGGAAACACTCTGTTTGTTAAGTTTGGAAGAGGATATTTGGACCACTTTGAGGCCTTCGTTGGAAAAGGGATTTCTCAATATACTGCTAGACAGATGAATTCCCAGTAACTACTTTGTGTTGTGTGTATTCACCTCACAGAGTTAAACCTTCCTTTAGACAGAGCAGTTTGGAAACAATCTTTTTGTGGAATTTGCAGCTGGACATTTCAAGCGAATTGAGGGAAATTGTAGTCAAGGAAATATCTTCGTTTAAAAACTACACAGAATTATTCTCAGAAACTACTTCATGATGTGTGCGTTTAATTCACAGAGTTTAACCTTTCTTTTCATAGAGCAGTTTGGATACACTCTGTTTGTTAGGTTTGCAAGGGGATATTTAGACCTCTTTGAGGCCTTCGTTGGAAACGGGATTTCTTTTATAAAGCTAGACAGATGAATTCTCAATAACTTCTTTGTGTTGTGTGTATTCAACTCACGGAGTTGAACTTTCCTTTAGACAGAGCAGATTTGAAACACTCCTTTGTGGATTTCACAAGTGGAGAATTCAAGCGATTTGAGGCCAATTGTAGTAAAGGAAATATCTTCGTTTAAAAACTAGACAGAATCATTCTCAGAAACTACTTGGTGATGTGTGCGTTCAACTCACAGAGTTTCACCTTTCTTTTCATAGAGCATTTTGGAAACACTCTGTTTGTGAAGTTTGGAAGAGGATATTTGGACCACGTTGAGGCCTTCGTTGGAAACGGGATTTCTCAGTATACTGCTAGACAGATGAATTCCCAGTAACTTCTTTGTGTTGTGTGTATTCACTTCACAGAGTTAAACCTTCCTTTAGACAGAGCAGTTTGGAAACACTCTTTTTGTTTAATTTGCAACTGCACATTTCAAGCGATTTGAGGAAAATTGTAGTCAAGGAAATACCTTCGTTTAAAAACTAGACAGAATCATTCTCAGAAACTACTTGGTGATATGTGCGTTCAACTCACACAGTTTCACATTTGTTTTCATAGAGCAGTTTGGAAACACTCTGTTTGTTAAGTTTGGAAGAGGATATTTGGACCACTTTGAGGCCTTCGTTGGAAACGGGATTTCTCAGTATACTGCTAGACAGATGAATTCCCAGTAACTTCTTTGTGTTGTGTGTATTCACCTCACAGAGTTAAACCTTCCTTTAGCAGAGCAGTTTGGAAACAATCTTTTTGTGGAATTTACAACTGGACATTTCAAGCGATTTGAGGGAAATTGTAGTCAAGGAAATATCTTCGTTTAAAAACTACACAGAATTATTCTCAGAAACTACTTCATGATGTGTGCGTTCAACTCACAGAGTTTAACCTTTCTTTTCATAGAGCAGTTTGGAAACACTCTGTTTGTTAGGTTTGCAAGGGGATATTTAGACCTCTTTGAGGCCTTCGTTGGAAACGGGATTTCTTTTATAAAGCTAGACAGATGAATTCTCAATAACTTCTTTGTGTTGTGTGTATTCAACTCACGGAGTTGAACTTTCCTTTAGACAGAGCGGATTTGAAACACCCCTTTGTGGATTTCACAAGTGGAGAATTCAAGCGATTTGAGGCCAATTGTAGTCAAGGAAATATCTTCGTTTAAAAACTAGACAGAATCATTCTCAGAAACTACTTGGTGATGTGTGCGTTCAACTCACAGAGTTTCACCTTTCTTTTCATAGAGCAGTTTGGAAACACTCTGTTTGTTAAGTTTGGAAGAGGATATTTGGACCACGTTGAGGCCTTTGTTGGAAACGGGATTTCTCAGTATACTGCTAGACAGATGAATTCCCAGTAACTTCTTTGTGTTGTGTGTATTCACTTCACAGAGTTAAACCTTCCTTTAGACAGAGCAGTTTGGAAACACTCTTTTTGTTTAATTTGCAACTGGACATTTCAAGCGATTTGAGGAAAATTGTAGTCAAGGAAATATCTTCGTTTAAAAACTAGACAGAATCATTCTCAGAAACTACTTGGTGATGTGTGCGTTCAACTCACAGAGTTTCACATTTCTTTTCATAGAGCAGTTTGGAAACACTCTGTTTGTTAAATTTGGAAGAGGATATTTGGACCACTTTGAGGCCTTCGTTGGAAACGGGATTTCTCAGTATACTGCTAGACAGATGAATTCCCAGTAACTTCTTTGTGTTGTGTGTATTCACCTCACAGAGTTAAACCTTCCTTTAGACATAGCAGTTTGGAAACAATCTTTTTGTGGAATTTGCAACTGGACATTCCAAGCGATTTGAGGGAAATTGTAGTCAAGGAAATATCTTCGTTTAAAAACTACACTGAATTATTCTCAGAAACTACTTCATGATGTGTGCGTTCAACTCACAGAGTTTAACCTTTCTTTTCATAGAGCAGTTTGGAAACCCTCTGTTTGTTAGGTTTGCAAGGGGATATTTAGACCTCTTTGATGCCTTCGTTGGAAACGGGATTTCTTTTATAATGCTAGACAGATGAATTCTCAAAAACTTCCTTGTGTTGTGTGTATTCAACTCACGGAGTTGAACTTTCCTTTAGACAGAGCAGATTTGAAACACTCCTTTGTGGATTTCACAAGTGGAGAATTCAAGCGATTTGAGGCCAATTGTAGTCAAGGAAATATCTTCGTTTAAAAACTAGACAGAATCATTCTCAGAAACTACTTTGTGATGTGTGCGTTCAACTCACAGAGTTTCACCTTTCTTTTCATAGAGCAGTTTGGAAACACTCTGTTTGTTAAGTTTGGAAGAGGATATTTGGACCACGTTGAGGCCTTCGTAGGAAACGGGATTTCTCAGTATACTGCCAGACAGATGAATTCCCAGTAACTTCTTTGTGTTGTGTGTATTCACTTCACAGAGTTAAACCTTCCTTTAGACAGAGCAGTTTGGAAACACTCTTTTTGTTTAATTTGCAAGTGGACATTTCAAGCGATTTGAGGAAAGTTGTAGTCAAGGAAATATCTTCGTTTAAAAACTAGACAGAATCATTCTCAGAAACTACTTGGTGATGTGTGCGTTCAACTCACAGAGTTTCACATTTCTTTTCATAGAGCAGTTTGGAAACACTCTGTTTGTTAAATTTGGAAGAGGATATTTGGACCACTTTGAGGCCTTCGTTGGAAACGGGATTTCTCAGTATACTGCTAGACAGATGAATTCCCAGTAAGTTCTTTGTGTTGTGTGTATTCACCTCACAGAGTTAAACCTTCCTTTAGACATAGCAGTTTGGAAACAATCTTTTTGTGGAATTTGCAACTGGACATTTCAAGCGATTTGAGGGAAATTGTAGTCAAGGAAATATCTTCGTTTAAAAACTACACAGAATTATTCTCAGAAACTACTTCATGATGTGTGCGTTCAACTCACAGAGTTTAACCTTTCTTTTCATAGAGCAGGTTGCAAACACTCTGTTAGGTTTGCAAGGGGATATTTAGACCTCTTTGAGGCCTTCGTTGGAAAAGGGATTTCTTTTATAAAGCTAGACAGATGAATTCTCAATAACTTCTTTGTGTTGTGTGTATTCAACTCACGGAGTTGAACTTTCCTTTAGACAGAGCAGATTTGAAACACTCCTTTGTGGATTTCACAAGTGGAGAATTCAAGCGATTTGAGGCCAATTGTAGTAAAGGAAATATCTTCGTTTAAAAACTAGACAGAATCATTCTCAGAAACTACTTGGTGATGTGTGCGTTCAACTCACAGAGTTTCACCTTTCTTTTCATAGAGCATTTTGGAAACACTCTGTTTGTGAAGTTTGGAAGAGGATATTTGGACCACGTTGAGGCCTTCGTTGGAAACGGGATTTCTCAGTATACTGCTAGACAGATGAATTCCCAGTAACTTCTTTGTGTTGTGTGTATTCACTTCACAGAGTTAAACCTTCCTTTAGACAGAGCAGTTTGGAAACACTCTTTTTGTTTAATTTGCAACTGCACATTTCAAGCGATTTGAGGAAAATTGTAGTCAAGGAAATACCTTCGTTTAAAAACTAGACAGAATCATTCTCAGAAACTACTTGGTGATGTGTGCGTTCAACTCACACAGTTTCACATTTGTTTTCATAGAGCAGTTTGGAAACACTCTGTTTGTTAAGTTTGGAAGAGGATATTTGGACCACTTTGAGGCCTTCGTTGGAAACGGGATTTCTCAGTATACTGCTAGACAGATGAATTCCCAGTAACTTCTTTGTGTTGTGTGTATTCACCTCACAGAGTTAAACCTTCCTTTAGCAGAGCAGTTTGGAAACAATCTTTTTGTGGAATTTACAACTGGACATTTCAAGCGATTTGAGGGAAATTGTAGTCAAGGAAATATCTTCGTTTACAAACTACACAGAATTATTCTCAGAAACTACTTCATGATGTGTGCGTTCAACTCACAGAGTTTAACCTTTCTTTTCATAGAGCAGGTTGGAAACACTCTGTTAGGTTTGCAAGGGGATATTTAGACCTCTTTGAGGCCTTCGTTGGAAAAGGGATTTCTTTTATAAAGCTAGACAGATGAATTCTCAATAACTTCTTTGTGTTGTGTGTATTCAACTCACGGAGTTGAACTTTCCTTTAGACAGAGCAGATTTGAAACACTCCTTTGTGGATTTCACAAGTGGAGAATTCAAGCGATTTGAGGCCAATTGTAGTAAAGGAAATATCTTCGTTTAAAAACTAGACAGAATCATTCTCAGAAACTACTTTGTGATGTGTGCGTTCAACTCACAGAGTTTCACCTTTCTTTTCATAGAGCATTTTGGAAACACTCTGTTTGTGAAGTTTGGAAGAGGATATTTGGACCACGTTGAGGCCTTCGTTGGAAACGGGATTTCTCAGTATACTGCTAGACAGATGAATTCCCAGTAACTTCTTTGTGTTGTGTGTATTCACTTCACAGAGTTAAACCTTCCTTTAGACAGAGCAGTTTGGAAACACTCTTTTTGTTTAATTTGCAACTGCACATTTCAAGCGATTTGAGGAAAATTGTAGTCAAGGAAATACCTTCGTTTAAAAACTAGACAGAATCATTCTCAGAAACTACTTGGTGATGTGTGCGTTCAACTCACACAGTTTCACATTTGTTTTCATAGAGCAGTTTGGAAACACTCTGTTTGTTAAGTTTGGAAGAGGATATTTGGACCACTTTGAGGCCTTCGTTGGAAACGGGACTTCTCAGTATACTGCTAGACAGATGAATTCCCAGTAACTTCTTTGTGTTTTGTGTATTCACCTCACAGAGTTAAACCTTCCTTTAGCAGAGCAGTTTGGAAACAATCTTTTTGTGGAATTTACAACTGGACATTTCAAGCGATTTGAGGGAAATTGTAGTCAAGGAAATATCTTCGTTTAAAAACTACACAGAATTATTCTCAGAAACTACTTCATGATGTGTGCGTTCAACTCACAGAGTTTAACCTTTCTTTTCATAGAGCAGTTTGGAAACACTCTGTTTGTTAGGTTTGCAAGGGGATATTTAGACCTCTTTGAGGCCTTCGTTGGAAACGGGATTTCTTTTATAAAGCTAGACAGATGAATTCTCAATAACTTCTTTGTGTTGTGTGTATTCAACTCACGGAGTTGAACTTTCCTTTAGACAGAGCGGATTTGAAACACCCCTTTGTGGATTTCACAAGTGGAGAATTCAAGCGATTTGAGGCCAATTGTAGTCAAGGAAATATCTTCGTTTAAAAACTAGACAGAATCATTCTCAGAAACTACTTGGTGATGTGTGCGTTCAACTCACAGAGTTTCACCTTTCTTTTCATAGAGCAGTTTGGAAACACTCTGTTTGTTAAGTTTGGAAGAGGATATTTGGACCACGTTGAGGCCTTCGTTGGAAACGGGATTTCTCAGTATACTGCTAGACAGATGAATTCCCAGTAACTTCTTTGTGTTGTGTGTATTCACTTCACAGAGTTAAACCTTCCTTTAGACAGAGCAGTTTGGAAACACTCTTTTTGTTTAATTTGCAACTGGACATTTCAAGCGATTTGAGGAAAATTGTAGTCAAGGAAATATCTTCGTTTAAAAACTAGACAGAATCATTCTCAGAAACTACTTTGTGATGTGTGCGTTCAACTCACAGAGTTTCACCTTTCTTTTCATAGAGCAGTTTGGAAACACTCTGTTTGTTAAGTTTGGAAGAGGATATTTGGACCACGTTGAGGCCTTCGTAGGAAACGGGATTTCTCAGTATACTGCCAGACAGATGAATTCCCAGTAACTTCTTTGTGTTGTGTGTATTCACTTCACAGAGTTAAACCTTCCTTTAGACAGAGCAGTTTGGAAACACTCTTTTTGTTTAATTTGCAAGTGGACATTTCAAGCGATTTGAGGAAAGTTGTAGTCAAGGAAATATCTTCGTTTAAAAACTAGACAGAATCATTCTCAGAAACTACTTGGTGATGTGTGCGTTCAACTCACAGAGTTTCACATTTCTTTTCATAGAGCAGTTTGGAAACACTCTGTTTGTTAAATTTGGAAGAGGATATTTGGACCACTTTGAGGCCTTCGTTGGAAACGGGATTTCTCAGTATACTGCTAGACAGATGAATTCCCAGTAAGTTCTTTGTGTTGTGTGTATTCACCTCACAGAGTTAAACCTTCCTTTAGACATAGCAGTTTGGAAACAATCTTTTTGTGGAATTTGCAACTGGACATTTCAAGCGATTTGAGGGAAATTGTAGTCAAGGAAATATCTTCGTTTAAAAACTACACAGAATTATTCTCAGAAACTACTTCATGATGTGTGCGTTCAACTCACAGAGTTTAACCTTTCTTTTCATAGAGCAGGTTGGAAACACTCTGTTAGGTTTGCAAGGGGATATTTAGACCTCTTTGAGGCCTTCGTTGGAAAAGGGATTTCTTTTATAAAGCTAGACAGATGAATTCTCAATAACTTCTTTGTGTTGTGTGTATTCAACTCACGGAGTTGAACTTTCCTTTAGACAGAGCAGATTTGAAACACTCCTTTGTGGATTTCACAAGTGGAGAATTCAAGCGATTTGAGGCCAATTGTAGTAAAGGAAATATCTTCGTTTAAAAACTAGACAGAATCATTCTCAGAAACTACTTGGTGATGTGTGCGTTCAACTCACAGAGTTTCACCTTTCTTTTCATAGAGCATTTTGGAAACACTCTGTTTGTGAAGTTTGGAAGAGGATATTTGGACCACGTTGAGGCCTTCGTTGGAAACGGGATTTCTCAGTATACTGCTAGACAGATGAATTCCCAGTAACTTCTTTGTGTTGTGTGTATTCACTTCACAGAGTTAAACCTTCCTTTAGACAGAGCAGTTTGGAAACACTCTTTTTGTTTAATTTGCAACTGCACATTTCAAGCGATTTGAGGAAAATTGTAGTCAAGGAAATACCTTCGTTTAAAAACTAGACAGAATCATTCTCAGAAACTACTTGGTGATGTGTGCGTTCAACTCACACAGTTTCACATTTGTTTTCATAGAGCAGTTTGGAAACACTCTGTTTGTTAAGTTTGGAAGAGGATATTTGGACCACTTTGAGGCCTTCGTTGGAAACGGGATTTCTCAGTATACTGCTAGACAGATGAATTCCCAGTAACTTCTTTGTGTTGTGTGTATTCACCTCACAGAGTTAAACCTTCCTTTAGCAGAGCAGTTTGGAAACAATCTTTTTGTGGAATTTACAACTGGACATTTCAAGCGATTTGAGGGAAATTGTAGTCAAGGAAATATCTTCGTTTAAAAACTACACAGAATTATTCTCAGAAACTACTTCATGATGTGTGCGTTCAACTCACAGAGTTTAACCTTTCTTTTCATAGAGCAGGTTGGAAACACTCTGTTAGGTTTGCAAGGGGATATTTAGACCTCTTTGAGGCCTTCGTTGGAAAAGGGATTTCTTTTATAAAGCTAGACAGATGAATTCTCAATAACTTCTTTGTGTTGTGTGTATTCAACTCACGGAGTTGAACTTTCCTTTAGACAGAGCAGATTTGAAACACTCCTTTGTGGATTTCACAAGTGGAGAATTCAAGCGATTTGAGGCCAATTGTAGTAAAGGAAATATCTTCGTTTAAAAACTAGACAGAATCATTCTCAGAAACTACTTTGTGATGTGTGCGTTCAACTCACAGAGTTTCACCTTTCTTTTCATAGAGCATTTTGGAAACACTCTGTTTGTGAAGTTTGGAAGAGGATATTTGGACCACGTTGAGGCCTTCGTTGGAAACGGGATTTCTCAGTATACTGCTAGACAGATGAATTCCCAGTAACTTCTTTGTGTTGTGTGTATTCACTTCACAGAGTTAAACCTTCCTTTAGACAGAGCAGTTTGGAAACACTCTTTTTGTTTAATTTGCAACTGCACATTTCAAGCGATTTGAGGAAAATTGTAGTCAAGGAAATACCTTCGTTTAAAAACTAGACAGAATCATTCTCAGAAACTACTTGGTGATGTGTGCGTTCAACTCACACAGTTTCACATTTGTTTTCATAGAGCAGTTTGGAAACACTCTGTTTGTTAAGTTTGGAAGAGGATATTTGGACCACTTTGAGGCCTTCGTTGGAAACGGGATTTCTCAGTATACTGCTAGACAGATGAATTCCCAGTAACTTCTTTGTGTTGTGTGTATTCACCTCACAGAGTTAAACCTTCCTTTAGCAGAGCAGTTTGGAAACAATCTTTTTGTGGAATTTACAACTGGACATTTCAAGCGATTTGAGGGAAATTGTAGTCAAGGAAATATCTTCGTTTAAAAACTACACAGAATTATTCTCAGAAACTACTTCATGATGTGTGCGTTCAACTCACAGAGTTTAACCTTTCTTTTCATAGAGCAGTTTGGAAACACTCTGTTTGTTAGGTTTGCAAGGGGATATTTAGACCTCTTTGAGGCCTTCGTTGGAAACGGGATTTCTTTTATAAAGCTAGACAGATGAATTCTCAATAACTTCTTTGTGTTGTGTGTATTCAACTCACGGAGTTGAACTTTCCTTTAGACAGAGCGGATTTGAAACACCCCTTTGTGGATTTCACAAGTGGAGAATTCAAGCGATTTGAGGCCAATTGTAGTCAAGGAAATATCTTCGTTTAAAAACTAGACAGAATCATTCTCAGAAACTACTTGGTGATGTGTGCGTTCAACTCACAGAGTTTCACCTTTCTTTTCATAGAGCAGTTTGGAAACACTCTGTTTGTTAAGTTTGGAAGAGGATATTTGGACCACGTTGAGGCCTTCGTTGGAAACGGGATTTCTCAGTATACTGCTAGACAGATGAATTCCCAGTAACTTCTTTGTGTTGTGTGTATTCACTTCACAGAGTTAAACCTTCCTTTAGACAGAGCAGTTTGGAAACACTCTTTTTGTTTAATTTGCAACTGGATATTTCAAGCGATTTGAGGAAAATTGTAGTCAAGGAAATATCTTCGTTTAAAAACTAGACAGAATCATTCTCAGAAACTACTTGGTGATGTGTGCGTTCAACTCACAGAGTTTCACATTTCTTTTCATAGAGCAGTTTGGAAACACTCTGTTTGTTAAATTTGGAAGAGGATATTTGGACCACTTTGAGGCCTTCGTTGGAAACGGGATTTCTCAGTATACTGCTAGACAGATGAATTCCCAGTAAGTTCTTTGTGTTGTGTGTATTCACCTCACAGAGTTAAACCTTCCTTTAGACATAGCAGTTTGGAAAAAATCTTTTTGTGGAATTTGCAACTGGACATTTCAAGCGATTTGAGGGAAATTGTAGTCAAGGAAATATCTTCGTTTAAAAACTACACAGAATTATTCTCAGAAACTACTTCATGATGTGTGCGTTCAACTCACAGAGTTTAACCTTTCTTTTCATAGAGCAGGTTGGAAACACTCTGTTAGGTTTGCAAGGGGATATTTAGACCTCTTTGAGGCCTTCGTTGGAAAAGGGATTTCTTTTATAAAGCTAGACAGATGAATTCTCAATAACTTCTTTGTGTTGTGTGTATTCAACTCACGGAGTTGAACTTTCCTTTAGACAGAGCAGATTTGAAACACTCCTTTGTGGATTTCACAAGTGGAGAATTCAAGCGATTTGAGGCCAATTGTAGTAAAGGAAATATCTTCGTTTAAAAACTAGACAGAATCATTCTCAGAAACTACTTGGTGATGTGTGCGTTCAACTCACACAGTTTCACATTTCTTTTCATAGAGCAGTTTGGAAACACTCTGTTTGTTAAGTTTGGAAGAGGATATTTGGACCACGTTCAGGCCTTCGTTGGAAACGGGAATTCTCAGTATACTGCTAGACAGATGAATTCCCAGTAACTTCTTTGTGTTGTGTGTATTCACCTCACAGAGTTAAACCTTCCATTAGACAGAGCAGTTTGGAAACAATCTTTTTGTGGAATTTGCAACTGGACATTCCAAGCGATTTGAGGGAAATTGTAGTCAAGGAAATATCTTCGTTTAAAAACTACACTGAATTATTCTCAGAAACTACTTCATGATGTGTGCGTTCAACTCACAGAGTTTAACCTTTCTTTTCATAGAGCAGTTTGGAAACCCTCTGTTTGTTAGGTTTGCAAGGGGATATTTAGACCTCTTTGATGCCTTCGTTGGAAACGGGATTTCTTTTATAATGCTAGACAGATGAATTCTCAAAAACTTCCTTGTGTTGTGTGTATTCAACTCACGGAGTTGAACTTTCCTTTAGACAGAGCAGATTTGAAACACTCCTTTGTGGATTTCACAAGTGGAGAATTCAAGCGATTTGAGGCCAATTGTAGTCAAGGAAATATCTTCGTTTAAAAACTAGACAGAATCATTCTCAGAAACTACTTCGTGATGTGTGCGTTCAACTCACACAGTTTCACATTTCTTTTCATAGAGCAGTTTGGAAAGACTCTGTTTGTTAAGTTTGGAAGAGGATATTTGGACTACTTTGAGGCCTTCGTTGGAAACGGGATTTCTCAGTATACTGCTAGACAGATGAATTCCCAGTAACTTCTTTGTGTTGTGTGTATTCACCTCACAGAGTTAAACCTTCCTTTATACAGAGCAGTGTGGAAACAATCTTTTTGTGGAATTTGCAACTGGACATTTCAAGCGATTTGAGGAAAATTGTAGTCAAGGAAATATCTTCGTTTAAAAACTACACAGAATTATTCTCAGAAACTACTTCATGATATGTGCGTTCAACTCACAGAGTTTAACCTTTCTTTTCATAGAGCAGTTTGGAAACACTCTTTTTCTTAAGTCTGCAAGGGGATATTTAGACCTCTTTGAAGCCTTCGTTGGAAACGGGATTTCTTCATATAAAGCTAGACAGATGAATTCTCAATAACTACTTTGTGTTGTGTTTATTCAACTCACAGAGTTGAACCTTTCTTTAGAGAGAGCAGATATGAAACACTCTTTTTGTGGAATTTACAAGTGGAGATTTCATACGATTTCAGGCCATTTGTAGTAAAGGAAATATCTTCGGTTAAAAACTAGACAGAAACATTCTCAGAAACTACTTCGTGATGTGTGCGTTCAACTCACAGAGTTTCACCTTTCTTTTCATAGAGCAGTTTGGAAACACTCTGTTTGTTAACTTTGGAAGAGGATATTTGGACCACTTTGAGGCCTTCGTTGGAAATGGGATTTCTCAGTATACTGCTAGACAGATGAATTCCCAGTAACTTCATTGTGTTGTGTGTATTCACCTCACAGAGTTAAACCTTCCTTTAGACAGAGCAGTTTTGAAACACTCTTTTTGTGGAATTTGCAACTGGACATTTCAAGCGATTTGAGGAAAATTGTAGTCAAGGAAATATCTTCGTTTAAAAACTACACAGAATTATTCTCAGAAACTACTTTGTGATGTGTGCGTTCAACTCACAGAGTTTCACCGTTCTTTTCATAGAGCAGTTTGGAAACACTCTGTTTGTGAAGTTTGGAAGAGGATATTTGGACCACGTTGAGGCCTTCTTTGGAAACGGGATTTCTCAGTATACTGCTAGACAGATGAATTCCCAATAAGTTTTTGTGTTGTGTGTATTCACCTCACAGAGTTAAACCTTCCTTTAGACAGAGCAGTTTGGCAACACTCTTTTTGTGGAATTTGCAACTGCTCATTTCAAGCGATTTGAGGAAAATTGTAGTGAAGGAAATATCTTCGTTTAAAAACTTGACAGAATCATTCTCAGAAACTACTTGGTGATGTGTGCGTTCAACTCACAGTGTTTCACATTTCTTTTCATAGAGCAGTTTGGAAACACTCTGTTTGTTAAGTTTGGAAGAGGATATTTGGACCACTTTGAGGCCTTCGTTGGAAACGGGATTTCTCAGTATACTGCTAGACAGATGAATTCCCAGTAACTTCTTTGTGTTGTGTGTATTCACCTCACAGAGTTAAACCTTCCTTTAGACAGAGCAGTTTGGAAATAATCTTTCTGTGGATTTGCAACTGGACATTTCAAGCGATTTGAGGGAAATTGTAGTCAAGGAAATATCTTCATTTAAAAAATTCACAGAATCATTGTCAGAAACTACTTCGTGATGTGTGCGTTCAACTCACAGAGTTTAACCTTCCTTTTCATAGAGCAGTTTGGAAATACTCTGTTTGTTAAGTTTGGAAGAGGATATTTGGACCACTTTGAGGCCTTCATTGGAAACGGGATTTCTCAGTATACTGCTAGACAGATGAATTCCCAGTAACTACTTTGTGTTGTGTGTATTCAACTCACAGAGTTGAACCTTTCTTTAGACAGAGCAGATTTGAAACACTCTTTTTGTGGATTTCACAAGTGGAGATTTCAAGCGATTTGAGGCCAATTGTAGTAAAGGAAATATCTTCATTTAAGAACTAGACAGAATCATTCTCAGAAACTACTTTGTGATGTGTGCGTTTAACACACAGAGTTTCACCTGTCTTTTCATAGAGCAGTTTGGAAACACTCTGTTTGTTAAGTTTGCAGGAGCATATTTGGACCAACTTGAGGCCTTCGTTGGAAACGGGATTTCTCAGTATACTGCTAGACCGATGAATTCCCAGTAACTTCTTTGTGTTGTGTTTATTCAACTCACTGAATTGAACCTTCCTTTAGACAGAGCAGTTTGGAAACCCTCTTTTTGTGGAATTTGCAAGTGGAGATTTCAAGCGATTTGAGGCCAATTTTAGAAATCGAAATATCTTTGTATAAAAACTAGACAGAATCATTCTCAGAAACTACTTTGTGTTGTGTGCGTTCAACTCACAGAGTTTAACCTTTCTTTTCATAGAGCATTTTGGAAACACTCTGTTTCTTAAGTCTGCAAGGGGATATTTAGACATTTTTGAGGCCTTAGTTGGAAACGGGATTTCTTCATATAAAGCTAGACAGATGAATTCTCAATAACTACTTTGTGTTGTGTTTATTCAACTCACGGAGTTTAACCTTTCTTTAGAGAGAGCAGATATGAAACACTCTTTTTGTGGATTTTACAAGTGGAGATTTCATACGATTTCAGGCCAATTGTAGTAAAGGTAATATCTTCGTTTAAAAACTAGACAGAAAGATTCTCAGAAACTACTTCGTGATTTGTGCGTTCAACTCACAGAGTTTCACCTTTCTTTTCATAGAGCAGTTTGGAAACACTCTGTTTGTAAACTTTAGAAGAGGATATTTGGACAACTTTGAGGCCTTCGTTGGAAACGGGATTTCTCAGTATACTGCTAGACAGATGAATTCCCAGTAACTTCCTTGTGTTGTCTGTATTCACCTCACAGAGTTAAACCTTCCTTTAGACAGAGCAGTTTGGAAACACTCTTTTTGTGGAATTTGCAACTGGACATTTCAAGCGATTTGGGGGAAATTGTAGTCAAGGAAATATCTTCGTTTAAAAAATACACAGAATCATTGTCAGAAACCACTTCGTGATGTGTGCGTTCAACTCACAGAGTTTAACCTTTCTTTTCATACAGCGGTATGGAAACACTTTGTTTGTTAAGTTTGGAAGAGGATATTTGGACCACTTTGAGGCCTTCGTTGGAAACGGGATTTCTCAGTATACTGCTAGACAGATGAATTCCCAGTAACTTCTTTGTGTTGTGTGTATTCACTTAACAGAGTTAAACCTTCCTTTAGACAGAGCAGTTTGGAAACACTCTTTTTGTTTAATTTGCAACTGGACATTTCAAGCGATTTGAGGAAAATTGTAGTCAAGGAAATATCTTCGTTTAAAAACTAGACAGAATCATTCTCAGAAACTACTTGGTGATGTGTGCGTTCAACTCACAGAGTTTCACATTTCTTTTCATAGAGCAGTTTGGAAACACTCTGTTTGTTAAGTTTGGAAGAGGATATTTGGACCACGTTGAGGCCTTCGTTGGAAACGTGATTTCTCAGTATACTGCTAGACAGATGAATTCCCAGTAACTGCTTTGTGTTGTGTGTATTCACTTCACAGAGTTAAACCTTCCTTTAGACAGAGCAGTTTGGAAACACTCTTTTTGTGGAATTTGCAACTGGACATTTCAAGCGATTTGAGGAAAATTGTAGTCAAGGAAATATCTTCGTTTAAAAACTACACAGAATCATTCTCAGAAACTACTTTGTGATGTGTGCGTTCAACTCACAGAGTTTCACCTTTCTTTTCATAGAGCAGTTTGGAAACACTCTGTTTGTGAAGTTTGGAAGAGGATATTTGGACCACGTTGAGGCCTTCGTTGGAAACGGGATTTCTCAGTATACTGCTAGACAGATGAATTCCCAGTAACTGCTTTGTGTTGTGTGTATTCACTTCAGAGAGTTAAACCTTTCTTTAGACAGAGCAGTTTGGAAACACTCTTTTTGTTTAATTTGCAACTGGACATTTCAAGCGATTTGAGGAAAATTGTAATCAAGGAAATATCTTCGTTTAAAAACTAGACAGAATCATTCTCAGAAACTACTTGGTGATGTGTGCGTTCAACTCACACAGTTTCACATTTCTTTTCATAGAGCAGTTTGGAAACACTCTGTTTGTTAAGTTTGGAAGAGGATATTTGGACCACGTTGAGGCCTTCGTTGGAAACGGGATTTCTCAGTATACTGCTAGACAGATGAATTCCCAGTAACTTCTTTGTGTTGTGTGTATTCACCTCACAGAGTTAAACCTTCCTTTAGACAGAGCAGTGTGGAAACAATCTTTTTGTGGAATTTGCAACTGGACATTTCAAGCGATTTGAGGGAAATTGTAGTCAAGGAAATATCTTCGTTTAAAAACTACACAGAATTATTCTCAGAAACTACTTCATGATGTGTGCGTTCAACTCACAGAGTTTAACCTTTCTTTTCATAGAGCAGGTTGGAAACACTCTGTTAGGTTTGCAAGGGGATATTTAGACCTCTTTGAGGCCTTCGTTGGAAAAGGGATTTCTTTTATAAAGCTAGACAGATGAATTCTCAATAACTTCTTTGTGTTGTGTGTATTCAACTCACGGAGTTGAACTTTCCTTTAGACAGAGCAGATTTGAAACACTCCTTTGTGGATTTCACAAGTGGAGAATTCAAGCGATTTGAGGCCAATTGTAGTAAAGGAAATATCTTCGTTTAAAAACTAGACAGAATCATTCTCAGAAACTACTTTGTGATGTGTGCGTTCAACTCACAGAGTTTCACCTTTCTTTTCATAGAGCATTTTGGAAACACTCTGTTTGTGAAGTTTGGAAGAGGATATTTGGACCACGTTGAGGCCTTCGTTGGAAACGGGATTTCTCAGTATACTGCTAGACAGATGAATTCCCAGTAACTTCTTTGTGTTGTGTGTATTCACTTCACAGAGTTAAACCTTCCTTTAGACAGAGCAGTTTGGAAACACTCTTTTTGTTTAATTTGCAACTGCACATTTCAAGCGATTTGAGGAAAATTGTAGTCAAGGAAATACCTTCGTTTAAAAACTAGACAGAATCATTCTCAGAAACTACTTGGTGATGTGTGCGTTCAACTCACACAGTTTCACATTTGTTTTCATAGAGCAGTTTGGAAACACTCTGTTTGTTAAGTTTGGAAGAGGATATTTGGACCACTTTGAGGCCTTCGTTGGAAACGGGATTTCTCAGTATACTGCTAGACAGATGAATTCCCAGTAACTTCTTTGTGTTGTGTGTATTCACCTCACAGAGTTAAACCTTCCTTTAGCAGAGCAGTTTGGAAACAATCTTTTTGTGGAATTTACAACTGGACATTTCAAGCGATTTGAGGGAAATTGTAGTCAAGGAAATATCTTCGTTTAAAAACTACACAGAATTATTCTCAGAAACTACTTCATGATGTGTGCGTTCAACTCACAGAGTTTAACCTTTCTTTTCATAGAGCAGTTTGGAAACACTCTGTTTGTTAGGTTTGCAAGGGGATATTTAGACCTCTTTGAGGCCTTCGTTGGAAACGGGATTTCTTTTATAAAGCTAGACAGATGAATTCTCAATAACTTCTTTGTGTTGTGTGTATTCAACTCACGGAGTTGAACTTTCCTTTAGACAGAGCGGATTTGAAACACCCCTTTGTGGATTTCACAAGTGGAGAATTCAAGCGATTTGAGGCCAATTGTAGTCAAGGAAATATCTTCGTTTAAAAACTAGACAGAATCATTCTCAGAAACTACTTGGTGATGTGTGCGTTCAACTCACAGAGTTTCACCTTTCTTTTCATAGAGCAGTTTGGAAACACTCTGTTTGTTAAGTTTGGAAGAGGATATTTGGACCACGTTGAGGCCTTCGTTGGAAACGGGATTTCTCAGTATACTGCTAGACAGATGAATTCCCAGTAACTTCTTTGTGTTGTGTGTATTCACTTCACAGAGTTAAACCTTCCTTTAGACAGAGCAGTTTGGAAACACTCTTTTTGTTTAATTTGCAACTGGATATTTCAAGCGATTTGAGGAAAATTGTAGTCAAGGAAATATCTTCGTTTAAAAACTAGACAGAATCATTCTCAGAAACTACTTGGTGATGTGTGCGTTCAACTCACAGAGTTTCACATTTCTTTTCATAGAGCAGTTTGGAAACACTCTGTTTGTTAAATTTGGAAGAGGATATTTGGACCACTTTGAGGCCTTCGTTGGAAACGGGATTTCTCAGTATACTGCTAGACAGATGAATTCCCAGTAAGTTCTTTGTGTTGTGTGTATTCACCTCACAGAGTTAAACCTTCCTTTAGACATAGCAGTTTGGAAAAAATCTTTTTGTGGAATTTGCAACTGGACATTTCAAGCGATTTGAGGGAAATTGTAGTCAAGGAAATATCTTCGTTTAAAAACTACACAGAATTATTCTCAGAAACTACTTCATGATGTGTGCGTTCAACTCACAGAGTTTAACCTTTCTTTTCATAGAGCAGTTTGGAAACACTCTGTTTGTTAGGTTTGCAAGGGGATTTTTAGACCTCTTTGAGGCCTTCGTTGGAAACGGGATTTCTTTTATAAAGCTAGACAGATGAATTCTCAATAACTTCTTTGTGTTGTGTGTATTCAACTCACGGAGTTGAACTTTCCTTTAGACAGAGCAGATTTGAAACACTCCTTTGTGGATTTCACAAGTGGAGAATTCAAGCGATTTGAGGCCAATTGTAGTAAAGGAAATATCTTCGTTTAAAAACTAGACAGAATCATTCTCAGAAACTACTTGGTGATGTGTGCGTTCAACTCAGAGTTTCACATTTCTTTTCATAGAGCAGTTTGGAAACACTCTGTTAAGTTTGGAAGAGGATATTTGGACCACTTTGAGGCCTTCGTTGGAAACGGGATTTCTCAGTATACTGCTACACAGATGAATTCACAGTAACTTCTTTGTGTTGTGTGTATTCACCTCACAGAGTTAAACCTTCCTTTAGACAGAGCAGTTTGGAAACAATCTTTTTGTGGAATTTGCAACTGGACATTTCAAGCGATTTGAGGGAAATTGTAGTCAAGGAAATATCTTCGTTTAAAAACTACACAGAATTATTCTCAGAAACTACTTCATGATGTGTGCGTTCAACTCACAGAGTTTAACCTTTCTTTTCATAGAGCAGTTTGGAAACACTCTGTTTGTTAGGTTTGCAAGGGGATATTTAGACCTCTTTGAGGCCTTCGTTGGAAACGGGATTTCTTTTATAAAGCTAGACAGATGAATTCTCAATAACTTCTTCGTGTTGTGTGTATTCAACTCACGGAGTTGAACTTTCCATTAGGTAGAGCAGATTTGAAACACTCCTTGGTGGATTTCACAAGTGGAGAATTCAACCGATTTGAGGCCAATTGTAGTCAAGGAAATATCTTCGTTTAAAAACTAGACAGAATCATTCTCAGAAACTACTTTGTGATGTGTACGTTCAACTCACAGAGTTTCACCTTTCTTTTCATAGAGCAGTTTGGAAACACTCTGTTTGTTAAGTTTGGAAGAGGATATTTGGACCACGTTGAGGCCTTCGTTGGAAACGTGATTTATCAGTATACTGCTAGACAGATGAATTCCCAGTAACTGCTTTGTGTTGTGTGTATTCACTTCACAGAGTTAAACCTTCCTTTAGACAGAGCAGTTTGGAAACACTCTTTTTGTGGAATTTGCAACTGGACATTTCAAGCAATTTGAGGAAAATTGTAGTCAAGGAAATATCTTCGTTTTAAAACTACACAGAATCATTCTCAGAAACTACTTTGTGATGTGTGCGTTCAACTCACAGAGTTTCACCTTTCTTTTCATAGAGCAGTTTGGAAACACTCTGTTTGTGAAGTTTGGAAGAGGATATTTGGACCACGTTGAGGCCTTCGTTGGAAACGGGATTTCTCAGTATACTGCTAGACAGATGAATTCCCAGTAACTGCTTTGTGTTGTGTGTATTCACTTCAGAGAGTTAAACCTTCCTTTAGACAGAGCAGTTTGGAAACACTCTTTTTGTTTAATTTGCAACTGGACATTTCAAGCGATTTGAGGAAATTTGTAATCAAGGAAATATCTTCGTTTGAAAACTAGACAGAATCATTCTCAGAAACTACTTGGTGATGTGTGCGTTCAACTCACACAGTTTCACATTTCTTTTCATAGAGCAGTTTGGAAACACTCTGTTTGTTAAGTTTGGAAGAGGATATTTGGACCACGTTGAGGCCTTCGTTGGAAACGGGATTTCTCAGTATACTGCTAGACAGATGAATTCCCAGTAACTTCTTTGTGTTGTGTGTATTCACCTCACAGAGTTAAACCTTCCTTTAGACAGAGCAGTGTGGAAACAATCTTTTTGTGGAATTTGCAACTGGACATTTCAAGCGATTTGAGGGAAATTGTAGTCAAGGAAATATCTTCGTTTAAAAACTACACAGAATTATTCTCAGAAACTACTTCATGATGTGTGCGTTCAACTCACAGAGTTTAACCTTTCTTTTCATAGAGCAGGTTGGAAACACTCTGTTTGTTAGGTTTGCAAGGGGATATTTAGACCTCTTTGAGGCCTTCGTTGGAAAAGGGATTTCTTTTATAAAGCTAGACAGATGAATTCTCAATAACTTCTTTGTGTTGTGTGTATTCAACTCACGGAGTTGAACTTTCCTTTAGACAGAGCAGATTTGAAACACTCCTTTGTGGATTTCACAAGTGGAGAATTCAAGCGATTTGAGGCCAATTGTAGTAAAGGAAATATCTTCGTTTAAAAACTAGACAGAATCATTCTCAGAAACTACTTGGTGATGTGTGCGTTCAACTCACAGAGTTTCACCTTTCTTTTCATAGAGCATTTTGGAAACACTCTGTTTGTGAAGTTTGGAAGAGGATATTTGGACCACGTTGAGGCCTTCGTTGGAAACGGGATTTCTCAGTATACTGCTAGACAGATGAATTCCCAGTAACTTCTTTGTGTTGTGTGTATTCACTTCACAGAGTTAAACCTTCCTTTAGACAGAGCAGTTTGGAAACACTCTTTTTGTTTAATTTGCAACTGGACATTTCAAGCGATTTGAGGAAAATTGTAGTCAAGGAAATATCTTCGTTTAAAAACTTGACAGAATCATTCTCAGAAACTACTTGGTGATGTGTGCGTTCAACTCACACAGTTTCACCTTTCTTTTCATAGAGCAGTTTGGAAACACTCTGTTTGTGAAGTTTGGAAGAGGATATTTGGACCACGTTGAGGCCTTCGTTGGAAACGGTATTTCTCAGTATACTGCTAGACAGATGAATTCCCAGTAACTTCTTTGTGTTGTGTGTATTCACCTCACAGAGTTAAACCTTCCTTTAGACAGAGCAGTTTGGAAACAATCTTTTTGTGGAATTTGCAACTGGACATTTCAAGCGATTTGAGGGAAATTGTAGTCAAGGAAATATCTTCGTTTAAAAACTACACAGAATTATTCTCAGAAACTACTTCATGATGTGTGCGTTCAACTCACAGAGTTTAACCTTTCTTTTCATAGAGCAGTTTGGAAACACTCTGTTTGTTAGGTTTGCAAGGGGATTTTTAGACCTCTTTGAGGCCTTCGTTGGAAACGGGATTTCTTTTATAAAGCTAGACAGATGAATTCTCAATAACTTCTTTCTGTTGTGTGTATTCAACTCACGGAGTTGAACTTTCCTTTAGACAGAGCAGATTTGAAACACTCCTTTGTGGATTTCACAAATGGAGAATTCAAGCGATTTGAGGCCAATTGTAGTAAAGGAAATATCTTCGTTTAAAAACTAGACAGAATCATTCTCAGAAACTACTTGGTGATGTGTGCGTTCAACTCAGAGTTTCACATTTCTTTTCATAGAGCAGTTTGGAAACACTCTGTTAAGTTTGGAAGAGGATATTTGGACCACTTTGAGGCCTTCGTTGGAAACGGGATTTCTCAGTATACTGCTACACAGATGAATTCACAGTAACTTCTTTGTGTTGTGTGTATTCACCTCACAGAGTTAAACCTTCCTTTAGACAGAGCAGTTTGGAAACAATCTTTTTGTGGAATTTGCAACTGGACATTTCAAGCGATTTGAGGGAAATTGTAGTCAAGGAAATATCTTCGTTTAAAAACTACACAGAATTATTCTCAGAAACTACTTCATGATGTGTGCGTTCAACTCACAGAGTTTAACCTTTCTTTTCATAGAGCAGTTTGGAAACACTCTGTTTGTTAGGTTTGCAAGGGGATATTTAGACCTCTTTGAGGCCTTCGTTGGAAACGGGATTTCTTTTATAAAGCTAGACAGATGAATTCTCAATAACTTCTTCGTGTTGTGTGTATTCAACTCACGGAGTTGAACTTTCCTTTAGGTAGAGCAGATTTGAAACACTCCTTGGTGGATTTCACAAGTGGAGAATTCAACCGATTTGAGGCCAATTGTAGTCAAGGAAATATCTTCGTTTAAAAACTAGACAGAATCATTCTCAGAAACTACTTTGTGATGTGTACGTTCAACTCACAGAGTTTCACCTTTCTTTTCATAGAGCAGTTTGGAAACACTCTGTTTGTTAAGTTTGGAAGAGGATATTTGGACCACGTTGAGGCCTTCGTTGGAAACGTGATTTCTCAGTATACTGCTAGACAGATGAATTCCCAGTAACTGCTTTGTGTTGTGTGTATTCACTTCACAGAGTTAAACCTTCCTTTAGACAGAGCAGTTTGGAAACACTCTTTTTGTGGAATTTGCAACTGGACATTTCAAGCGATTTGAGGAAAATTGTAGTCAAGGAAATATCTTCGTTTTAAAACTACACAGAATCATTCTCAGAAACTACTTTGTGATGTGTGCGTTCAACTCACAGAATTTCACCTTTCTTTTCATAGAGCAGTTTGGAAACACTCTGTTTGTGAAGTTTGGAAGAGGATATTTGGACCACGTTGAGGCCTTCGTTGGAAACGGGATTTCTCAGTATACTGCTAGACAGATGAATTCCCAGTAACTGCTTTGTGTTGTGTGTATTCACTTCAGAGAGTTAAACCTTCCTTTAGACAGAGCAGTTTGGAAACACTCTATTTGTTTAATTTGCAACTGGACATTTCAAGCGATTTGAGGAAATTTGTAATCAAGGAAATATCTTCGTTTGAAAACTAGACAGAATCATTCTCAGAAACTACTTGGTGATGTGTGCGTTCAACTCACACAGTTTCACATTTCTTTTCATAGAGCAGTTTGGAAACACTCTGTTTGTTAAGTTTGGAAGAGGATATTTGGACCACGTTGAGGCCTTCGTTGGAAACGGGATTTCTCAGTATACTGCTAGACAGATGAATTCCCAGTAACTTCTTTGTGTTGTGTGTATTCACCTCACAGAGTTAAACCTTCCTTTAGACAGAGCAGTGTGGAAACAATCTTTTTGTGGAATTTGCAACTGGACATTTCAAGCGATTTGAGGGAAATTGTAGTCAAGGAAATATCTTCGTTTAAAAACTACACAGAATTATTCTCAGAAACTACTTCATGATGTGTGCGTTCAACTCACAGAGTTTAACCTTTCTTTTCATAGAGCAGGTTGGAAACACTCTGTTTGTTAGGTTTGCAAGGGGATATTTAGACCTCTTTGAGGCCTTCGTTGGAAAAGGGATTTCTTTTATAAAGCTAGACAGATGAATTCTCAATAACTTCTTTGTGTTGTGTGTATTCAACTCACGGAGTTGAACTTTCCTTTAGACAGAGCAGATTTGAAACACTCCTTTGTGGATTTCACAAGTGGAGAATTCAAGCGATTTGAGGCCAATTGTAGTAAAGGAAATATCTTCGTTTAAAAACTAGACAGAATCATTCTCAGAAACTACTTGGTGATGTGTGCGTTCAACTCACAGAGTTTCACCTTTCTTTTCATAGAGCATTTTGGAAACACTCTGTTTGTGAAGTTTGGAAGAGGATATTTGGACCACGTTGAGGCCTTCGTTGGAAACGGGATTTCTCAGTATACTGCTAGACAGATGAATTCCCAGTAACTTCTTTGTGTTGTGTGTATTCACTTCACAGAGTTAAACCTTCCTTTAGACAGAGCAGTTTGGAAACACTCTTTTTGTTTAATTTGCAAATGCACATTTCAAGCGATTTGAGGAAAATTGTAGTCAAGGAAATACCTTCGTTTAAAAACTAGACAGAATCATTCTCAGAAACTACTTGGTGATGTGTGCGTTCAACTCACACAGTTTCACATTTCTTTTCATAGAGCAGTTTGGAAACACTCTGTTTGTTAAGTTTGGAAGAGGATATTTGGACCACTTTGAGGCCTTCGTTGGAAACGGGATTTCTCAGTATACTGCTACACAGATGAATTCCCAGTAACTTCTTTGTGTTGTGTGTATTCACCTCACAGAGTTAAACCTTCCTTTAGCAGAGCAGTTTGGAAACAATCTTTTTGTGGAATTTACAACTGGACATTTCAAGCGATTTGAGGGAAATTGTAGTCAAGGAAATATCTTCGTTTAAAAACTACACAGAATTATTCTCAGAAACTACTTCATGATGTGTGCGTTCAACTCACAGAGTTTAACCTTTCTTTTCATAGAGCAGTTTGGAAACACTCTGTTTGTTAGGTTTGCAAGGGGATATTTAGACCTCTTTGAGGCCTTCGTTGGAAACGGGATTTCTTTTATAAAGCTAGACAGATGAATTCTCAATAACTTCTTTGTGTTGTGTGTATTCAACTCACGGAGTTGAACTTTCCTTTAGACAGAGCGGATTTGAAACACCCCTTTGTGGATTTCACAAGTGGAGAATTCAAGCGATTTGAGGCCAATTGTAGTCAAGGAAATACCTTCGTTTAAAAACTAGACAGAATCATTCTCAGAAACTACTTGGTGATGTGTGCGTTCAACTCACAGAGTTTCACCTTTCTTTTCATAGAGCAGTTTGGAAACACTCTGTTTGTTAAGTTTGGAAGAGGATATTTGGACCACGTTGAGGCCTTCGTAGGAAACGGGATTTCTCAGTATACTGCTAGACAGATGAATTCCCAGTAACTTCTTTGTGTTGTGTGTATTCACTTCACAGAGTTAAACCTTCCTTTAGACAGAGCAGTTTGGAAACACTCTTTTTGTTTAATTTGCAACTGGACATTTCAAGCGATTTCAGGAAAATTGTAGTCAAGGAAATATCTTCGTTTAAAAACTAGACAGAATCATTCTCAGAAACTACTTGGTGATGTGTGCGTTCAACTCACAGAGTTTCAAATTTCTTTTCATAGAGCAGTTTGGAAACACTCTGTTTGTTAAATTTGGAAGAGGGTATTTGGACCACTTTGAGGCCTTCGTTGGAAACGGGATTTCTCAGTATACTGCTAGACAGATGAATTCCCAGTAACTTCTTTGTGTTGTGTGTATTCACCTCACAGAGTTAAACCTTCCTTTAGACAGAGCAGTTTGGAAACAATCTTTTTGTGGAATTTGCAACTGGACATTTCAAGCGATTTGAGGGAAATTGTAGTCAAGGAAATATCTTCGTTTAAAAACTACACAGAATTATTCTCAGAAACTAATTCATGATGTGTGCGTTCAACTCACAGAGTTTAACCTTTCTTTTCATAGAGCAGTTTGGAAACACTCTGTTTGTTAGGTTTGCAAGGGGATATTTAGACCTCTTTGAGGCCTTCGTTGGAAACGGGATTTCTTTTATAAAGCTAGACAGATGAATTCTCAATAACTTCTTTGTGTTGTGTGTATTCAACTCACGGAGTTGAACTTTCCTTTAGACAGAGCAGATTTGAAACACTCCTTTGTGGATTTCACAAGTGGAGAATTCAAGCGATTTGAGGCCAATTGTAGTAAAGGAAATATCTTCGTTTAAAAACTAGACAGAATCATTCTCAGAAACTACTTGGTGATGTGTGCGTTCAACTCAGAGTTTCACATTTCTTTTCATAGAGCAGTTTGGAAACACTCTGTTAAGTTTGGAAGAGGATATTTGGACCACTTTGAGGCCTTCGTTGGAAACGGGATTTCTCAGTATACTGCTACACAGATGAATTCACAGTAACTTCTTTGTGTTGTGTGTATTCACCTCACAGAGTTAAACCTTCCTTTAGACAGAGCAGTTTGGAAACAATCTTTTTGTGGAATTTGCAACTGGACATTTCAAGTGATTTGAGGGAAATTGTAGTCAAGGAAATATCTTCGTTTAAAAACTACACAGAATTATTCTCAGAAACTACTTCATGATGTGTGCGTTCAACTCACAGAGTTTAACCTTTCTTTTCATAGAGCAGTTTGGAAACACTCTGTTTGTTAGGTTTGCAAGGGGATATTTAGACCTCTTTGAGGCCTTCGTTGGAAACGGGATTTCTTTTATAAAGCTAGACAGATGAATTCTCAATAACTTCTTCGTGTTGTGTGTATTCAACTCACTGAGTTAAACTTTCCTTTAGGTAGAGCAGATTTGAAACACTCCTTGGTGGATTTCACAAGTGGAGAATTCAACCGATTTGAGGCCAATTGTAGTCAAGGAAATATCTTCGTTTAAAAACTAGACAGAATCATTCTCAGAAACTACTTTGTGATGTGTACGTTCAACTCACAGAGTTTCACCTTTCTTTTCATAGAGCAGTTTGGAAACACTCTGTTTGTTAAGTTTGGAAGAGGATATTTGGACCACGTTGAGGCCTTCGTTGGAAACGTGATTTCTCAGTATACTGCTAGACAGATGAATTCCCAGTAACTGCTTTGTGTTGTGTGTATTCACTTCACAGAGTTAAACCTTCCTTTAGACAGAGCAGTTTGGAAACACTCTTTTTGTGGAATTTGCAACTGGACATTTCAAGCGATTTGAGGAAAATTGTAGTCAAGGAAATATCTTCGTTTAAAAACTACACAGAATCATTCTCAGAAACTACTTTGTGATGTGTGCGTTCAACTCACAGAGTTTCACCTTTCTTTTCATAGAGCAGTTTGGAAACACTCTGTTTGTGAAGTTTGGAAGAGGATATTTGGACCACGTTGAGGCCTTCGTTGGAAACGGGATTTCTCAGTATACTGCTAGACAGATGAATTCCCAGTAACTGCTTTGTGTTGTGTGTATTCACTTCAGAGAGTTAAACCTTCCTTTAGACAGAGCAGTTTGGAAACACTCTTTTTGTTTAATTTGCAACTGGACATTTCAAGCGATTTGAGGAAAATTGTAATCAAGGAAATATCTTCGTTTAAAAACTAGACAGAATCATTCTCAGAAACTACTTGGTGATGTGTGCGTTCAACTCACACAGTTTCACATTTCTTTTCATAGAGCAGTTTGGAAACACTCTGTTTGTTAAGTTTGGAAGAGGATATTTGGACCACGTTGAGGCCTTCGTTGGAAACGGGATTTCTCAGTATACTGCTAGACAGATGAATTCCCAGTAACTTCTTTGTGTTGTGTGTATTCACCTCACAGAGTTAAACCTTCCTTTAGACAGAGCAGTTTGGAAACAATCTTTTTGTGGAATTTGCAACTGGACATTTCAAGCGATTTGAGGGAAATTGTAGTCAAGGAAATATCTTCGTTTAAAAACTACGCAGAATTATTCTCAGAAACTACTTCATGATGTGTGCGTTCAACTCACAGAGTTTAACCTTTCTTTTCATAGAGCAGTATGGAAACACTCTGTTTGTTAGGTTTGCAGGGGGATTTTTAGACCTCTTTGAGGCCTTCCTTGGAAACGGGTTTTCTTTTATAAAGCTAGACAGATGAATTCTCAATAACTTCTTTGTGTTGTGTGTATTCAACTCACGGAGTTGAACTTTCCTTTAGACAGAGCAGATTTGAAACTCTCCTTTGTGGATTTCACAAGTGGAGAATTCAAGCGATTTGAGGCCAATTGTAGTAAAGGAAATATCTTCGTTTAAAAACTAGACAGAATCATTCTCAGAAACTACTTGGTGATGTGTGCGTTCAACTCAGAGTTTCACATTTCTTTTCATAGAGCAGTTTGGAAACACTCTGTTTGTTAAATTTGGAAGAGGATATTTGGACCACTTTGAGTCCTTCGTTGGAAACGGGATTTCTCAGTATACTGCTACACAGATGAATTCCCAGTAACTTCTTTGTGTTGTGTGTATTCACCTCACAGAGTTAAACCTTCCTTTAGACAGAGCAGTTTGGAAACAATCTTTTTGTGGAATTTGCAACTGGACATTTCAAGCGATTTGAGGAAAATTGTAGTCAAGGAAATATCTTCGTTTAAAAACTACACAGAATTATTCTCAGAAACTACTTCATGATGTGTGCGTTCAACTCACAGAGTTTAACCTTTCTTTTCATAGAGCAGTTTGGAAACACTCTGTTTGTTAGGTTTGCAAGGGGATATTTAGACCTCTTTGAGGCCTTCGTTGGAAACGGGATTTCTTTTATAAAGCTAGACAGATGAATTGTCAATAACTTCTATGTGTTGTGTGTATTCAACTCACGGAGTTGAACTTTCCTTAAGGTAGAGCAGATTTGAAACACTCCTTGGTGGATTTCACAAGTGGAGAATTCAACCGATTTGAGGCCAATTGTAGTCAAGGAAATATCTTCGTTTAAAAACTAGACAGAATCATTCTCAGAAACTACTTTGTGATGTGTACGTTCAACTCACAGAGTTTCACCTTTCTTTTCATAGAGCAGTTTGGAAACACTCTGTTTGTTAAGTTTGGAAGAGGATATTTGGACCACGTTGAGGCCTTCGTTGGAAACGGAATTTCTCAGTATAAAGCTAGACAGATGAATTCCCAGTAACTTCTTTGTGTTGTGTGTATTCACTTCACAGAGTTAAACCTTCCTTTAGACAGAGCAGTTTGGAAACACTCTTTTTGTTTAATTTGCAACTGGACATTTCAAGCGATTTGAGGAAAATTTTAGTCAAGGACATATCTTCGTTTAAAAACTAGACAGAATCATTCTCAGAAACTACTTGGTGATGTGTGCGTTCAACTCACAGAGTTTCACATTTGTTTTCATAGAGCAGTTTGGAAACACTCTGTTTGTTAAGTTTGGAAGAGGATATTTGGACCACTTTGAGGCCTTCGTTGGAAACGGGATTTCTCAATATACTGCTACACAGATGAATTCCCAGTAACTTCTTTGTGTTGTGTGTATTCACCTCACAGAGTTAAACCTTCCTTTAGACAGAGCAGTTTGGAAACACTCTTTTTGTGGAATTTGCAACTGGACATTTCAAGCGATTTGAGGAAAATTGTAGTCAAGGAAATATCTTCGTTTAAAAACTAGACAGAATCATTCTCAGAAACTACTTGGTGATGTGTGCGTTCAACTCAGAGTTTCAGATTTCTTTTCATAGAGCAGTTTGGAAACACTCTGTTTGTTAAGTTTGGTAGAGGATATTTGTACCACTTTGAGGCCTTCGTTGGAAACGGGATTTCTCAGTATACTGCTAGACAGATGAATTCCCAGTAACTTCTTTGTGTTGTGTTTATTCACCTCACAGAGTTAAACCTTCCTTTAGACAGAGCAGTTTGGAAACAATCTTTTTGTGGAATTTGCAACTGGACATTTCAAGCGATTTGAGGGAAATTGTAGTCAAGGAAATATCTTCGTTTAAAAACTACACAGAATTATTCTCAGAAACTACTTCATGATGTGTGCGTTCAACTCACAGAGTTTAACCTTTCTTTTCATAGAGCAGTTTGGAAACACTCTGTTAGGTTTGCAAGGGGTTATTTAGACCTCTTTGAGGCCTTCGTTGGAAACGGGATTTCTTTTATAAAGCTAGACAGATGAATTCTCAATAACTTCTTTGTGTTGTGTGTATTCAACTCACGGAGTTGAACTTTCCTTTAGGCAGAGCAGATTTGAAACACTCCTTGGTGGATTTCACAAGTGGAGAATTCAAGCGATTTGAGGCCAATTGTAGTCAAGGAAATATCTTCGTTTAAAAACTAGACAGAATCATTCTCAGAAACTACTTTGTGACGTGTGCGTTGAACTCACAGAGTTTCACCTTTCTTTTCATAGAGCAGTTTGGAAACACTCTGTTTGTTAAGTTTGGAAGAGGATATTTGGACCACGTTGAGGCGTTCGTTGGAAACGGGATTTCTCAGTATACTGCTAGACAGATGAATTCCCAGTAACTTCTTTGTGTTGTGTGTATTCACTTCACAGAGTTAAACCGTCCTTTAGACAGAGCAGTTTGGAAACACTCTTTTTGTTTAATTTGCAAATAGACATTTCAAGCGATTTGAGGAAAATTGTAGTCAAGGAAATATCATCGTTTAAAAACTAGACAGAATCATTCTCAGAAACTACTTGGTGATGTGTGCGTTCAACTCACAGAGTTTCACATTTCTTTTCATAGAGCAGTTTGGAAACACTCTGTTTGTTAAGTTTGGAAGAGGATATTTGGACCACTTTGAGGCCTTCGTTGGAATCGGGATTTCTCAGTATACAGCTACACAGATGAATTCCCAGTAACTTCTTTGTGTTGTGTGTATTCACCTCACAGAGTTAAACCTTCCTTTAGACAGAGCAGTTTGGAAACAATCTTTTTGTGGAATTTGCAACTGGACATTTCAAGCGATTTGAGGAAAATTGTAATCAAGGAAATATCTTCGTTTAAAAACTAGACAGAATCATTCTCAGAAACTACTTGGTGATGTGTGCGTTCAACTCACAGAGTTTCACATTTCTTTTCATAGAGCAGTTTGGAAACACTCTGTTTGTTAAGTTTGGAAGAGGATATTTGGACCACTTTGAGGCCTTCGTTGGAAACGGGATTTCTCAGTATACTGCTAGACAGATGAATTCCCAGTAACTTCATTGTGTTGTGTGTATTCACCTCACAGAGTTAAACCTTCCTTTAGACAGAGCAGTTTGGAAACACTCTTTTTGTGGAATTTGCAACTGGACATTTCAAGCGATTTGAGGAAAATTGTAGTCAAGGAAATATCTTCGTTTAAAAACTACACAGAATCATTCTCAGAAACTACTTTGTGATGTGTGCGTTTAACTCACAGAGTTTCACCTTTCTTTTCATAGAGCAGTTTGGAAACACTCTGTTTGTGAAGTTTGGAAGAGGATATTTGGACCACGTTGAGGCCTTCGTTGGAAACGGGATTTCTCAGTATACTGCTAGACAGATGAATTCCAAGTAACTTCTTTGTGTTGTGTGTATTCACTGCAGAGAGTTAAACTTTCCTTTAGACAGAGCAGTTTGGAAACACTCTTTTTGTTTAATTTGCAACTGGACATTTCAAGCGATTTGAGGAAAATTGTAATCAAGGAAATATCTTCGTTTAAAAACTAGACAGAATCATTCTCAGAAACTACTTGGTGATGTGTGCGTTCAACTCACAGAGTTTCACATTTGTTTTCATAGAGCAGTTTGGAAACACTCTGTTTGTTAAGTTTGGAAGAGGATATTTGGACCACTTTGAGGCCTTCGTTGGAAACGGGATTTCTCAGTATACTGCTAGACAGATGAATTCCCAGTAACTTCTTTGTGTTGTGTGTATTCCCCTCACAGAGTTAAACCTTCCTTTAGACAGAGCAGTTTGGAAACAATCTTTTTGTGGAATTTGCAACTGGACATTTCAAGCGATTTGAGGGAAATTGTAGTCAAGGAAATATCTTCGTTTAAAAACTACACAGAATTATTCTCAGAAACTACTTCATGATGTGTGCGTTCAACTCACAGAGTTTAACCTTTCTTTTCATAGAGCAGTTTGGAAACACTCTGTTTGTAAGGTTTGCAAGGGGATATTTAGACCTCTTTGAGGCCTTCGTTGGAAACGGGATTTCTTTTATAAAGCTAGACAGATGAATTCTCAATAACTTCTTTGTGTTGTGTGTATTCAACTCACTGAGTTGAACTTTCCTTTAGACAGAGCAGATTTGAAACACTCCTTGGTGGATTTCACAAGTGGAGAATTCAAGCGATTTGAGGCCAATTGTAGTCAAGGAAATATCTTCGTTTAAAAACTAGACAGAATTATTCTCAGAAACTACTTTGTGATGTGTGCGTTCAACTCACAGATTTTCACCTTTCTTTTCATAGAGCATTTTGGAAACACTCTGTTTGTGAAGTTTGGAAGAGGATATTTGGACCACGTTGAGGCCTTCGTAGGAAACAGGAATTCTCAGTATACTGCTAGACAGATGAATTCCCAGTAACTTCTTTGTGTTGTGTGTATTCACTTCACAGAGTTAAACCTTCCTTTAGACAGAGCAGTTTGGAAACACTCTTTTTGTTTAATTTGCAACTGGACATTTCAAGCGATTTGAGGAAAATTGTAGTCAAGGAAATATCTTCGTTTAAAAACTAGACAGAATCATTCTCAGAAACTACTTGGTGATGTGTGCGTTCAACTCACAGAGTTTCACATTTCTTTTCATGGAGCAGTTTGGAAACACTCTGTTTGTTTAATTTGGAAGAGGATATTTGGACCACTTCGATGCCTTAGTTGGAAACGGGATTTCTCAGTATACTGCTAGACAGATGAATTCCCAGTAACTTCTTTGTGTTGTGTGTATTCACCTCACAGAGTTAAACCTTCCTTTAGACAGAGCAGTTTGGAAACAATCTTTTTGTGGAATTTGCAACTGGACATTTCAAGCGATTTGAGGGAAATTGTAGTCAAGGAAATATCTTCGTTTAAAAACTACACAGAATTATTCTCAGAAACTACTTCATGATGTGTGCGTTCAACTCACAGAGTTTAACCTTTCTTTTCATAGAGTAGTTTGGAAACACTCTGTTTGTTAGGTTTGCAAGGGGATATTTAGACCTCTTTGAGGCCTTCGTTGGAAACGGGATTTCTTTTATAAAGCTAGACAGATGAATTCTCAATAACTTCTTTGTGTTGTGTGTATTCAACTCACGGAGTTGAACTTTCCTTTAGACAGAGCAGATTTGAAACACTACTTTGTGGATTTCACAAGTGGAGAATTCAAGCGATTTGAGGCCAATTGTAGTAAAGGAAATATCTTCGTTTAAAAACTAGACAGAATCGTTCTCAGAAACTACTTTGTGATGTGTGCGTTCAACTCACAGAGTTTCACCTTTCTTTTCATAGAGCAGTTTGGAAACACTCTGTTTCTTAAGTTTGGAAGAGGATATTTGGACCACGTTGAGGCCTTCGTAGGAAACGGGATTTCTCAGTATACTGCTAGACAGATGAATTCCCAGTAACTTCTTTGTGTTGTGTGTATTCACTTCACAGAGTTAAACCTTCCTTTAGACAGAGCAGTTTGGAAACACTCTTTTTGTTTAATTTGCAACTGGACATTTCAAGCGATTTGAGGAAAATTGTAGTCAAGGAAATATCTTCGTTTAAAAACTAGACAGAATCATTCTCAGAAACTACTTGGTGATGTGTGCGTTCAACTCACAGAGTTTCACATTTCTTTTCATAGAGCAGTTTGGAAACACTCTGTTTGTTAAATTTGGAAGAGGATATTTGGACCACTTTGAGACCTTCGTTGGAAACGGGATTTCTCAGTATACTGCTAGACAGATGAATTCCCAGTAACTTCTTTGTGTTGTGTGTATTCACCTCACAGAGTTAAACCTTCCTTTAGACAGAGCAGTTTGGCAACAATCTTTTTGTGGAATTTGCAACTGGACATTTCAAGCGATTTGAGGGAAATTGTAGTCAAGGAAATATCTTCGTTTAAAAACTACACAGAATTATTCTCAGAAACTACTTCATGATGTGTGCGTTCAACTCACAGAGTTTAACCTTTCTTTTCATAGAGCAGTTTGGAAACACTCTGTTTGTTAGGTTTGCAAGGGGATATTTAGACCTCTTTGAGGCCTTCGTTTGAAACGGGATTTCTTTTATAAAGCTAGACAGATGAATTCTCAATAACTTCTTTGTGTTGTGTGTATTCAACTCACGGAGTTGAACTTTCCTTTAGACAGAGCAGATTTGAAACACTCCTTTGTGGATTTCACAAGTGGAGAATTCAAGCGATTTGAGGCCAATTGTAGTAAAGGAAATATCTTCGTTTAAAAACTAGACAGAATCATTCTCAGAAACTAATTGGTGATGTGTGCGTTCAACTCACAGAGTTTCACCTTTCTTTTCATAGAGCATTTTGGAAACACTCTGTTTGTTAACTTTGGAAGAGGATATTTGGACCAATTTGAGTCCTTCGTTGGAAACAGGATTCCTCAGTATACTGCTAGACAGATGAATTCCCAGTAACTTCATTGTGTTGTGTGTATTCACCTCACAGAGTTAATCCTTCCTTTAGACAGAGCAGTTTGGAAACACTCTTTTTGTGGAATTTGCAACTGGACATTTCAAGCGATTTGAGGAAAATTGTAGTCAAGGAAATATCTTCGTTTAAAAACTACACAGAATCATTCTCAGAAACTACTTTGTGATGTGTGCGTTCAACTCACAGAGTTTCACCTTTCTTTTCATAGAGCAGTTTGGAAACACTCTGTTTGTGAAGTTTGGAAGAGGATATTTGGACCACGTTGAGGCCTTCGTTGGAAACGGGATTTCTCAGTATACTGCTAGACAGATGAATTCCAAGTAACTTCTTTGTGTTGTGTGTATTCACTTCAGAGAGTTATACCTTCCTTTAGACAGAGCAGTTTGGAAACACTCTTTTTGTTTAATTTGCAACTGGACATTTCAAGCGATTTGAGGAAAATTGTAGTCAAGGAAATATCTTCGTTTAAAAACTAGACAGAATCATTCTCAGAAACTACTTGGTGATGTGTGCGTTCAACTCACAGAGTTTCACATTTCTTTTCATAGAGCAGTTTGGAAACACTCTGTTTGTTAGGTTTGCAAGGGGATATTTAGACCTCTTTGAGGCCTTCGTTGGAAACGGGAATTCTTTTATAAAGCTAGACAGATGAATTCTCAATAACTTCTTTGTGTTGTGTGTATTCAACTCATGGAGTTGAACTTTCCTTTAGACAGAGCAGATTTGAAACACTCCTTTGTGGATTTCACAAGTGGAGAATTCAAGCGATTTGAGGCCAATTGTAGTAAAGGAAATATCTTCGTTCAAAAACTAGACAGAATCATTCTCAGAAACTACTTGGTGATGTGTGCGTTCAACTCACACAGTTTCACATTTCTTTTCATAGAGCAGTTTGGAAACACTCTGTTTGTTAAGTTTGGAAGAGGATATTTGGACCACTTTGAGGCCTTCGTTGGAAACGGGATTTCTCAGTATACTGCTAGACAGATGAATTCCCAGTAACTTCTTTGTGTTGTGTGTATTCACCTCACAGAGTTAAACCTTCCTTTAGACAGAGCAGTTTGGAAACAATCTTTTTGTGGAATTTGCAACTGGACATTTCAAGCGATTTGAGGGAAATTGTAGTCAAGGAAATATCTTCGTTTAAAAACTACACAGAATTATTCTCATTAACTACTTCATTATGTGTGCGTTCAACTCACAGAGTTTAACCTTTCTTTTCATAGAGCAGTTTGGAAACACTCTGTTTGTTAGGTTTGCAAGGGGATATTTAGACCTCTTTGAGGCCTTCGTTTGAAACGGGATTTCTTTTATAAAGCTAGACAGATGAATTCTCAATAACTTCTTTGTGTTGTGTGTATTCAACTCACGGAGTTGAACTTTCCTTTAGACAGAGCAGATTTGAAACACTCCTTTGTGGATTTCACAAGTGGAGAATTCAAGCGATTTGAGGCCAATTGTAGTAAAGGAAATATCTTCGTTTAAAAACTAGACAGAATCATTCTCAGAAACTAATTGGTGATGTGTGCGTTCAACTCACAGAGTTTCACCTTTCTTTTCATAGAGCATTTTGGAAACACTCTGTTTGTTAACTTTGGAAGAGGATATTTGGACCAATTTGAGTCCTTCGTTGGAAACAGGATTCCTCAGTATACTGCTAGACAGATGAATTCCCAGTAACTTCATTGTGTTGTGTGTATTCACCTCACAGAGTTAATCCTTCCTTTAGACAGAGCAGTTTGGAAACACTCTTTTTGTGGAATTTGCAACTGGACATTTCAAGCGATTTGAGGAAAATTGTAGTCAAGGAAATATCTTCGTTTAAAAACTACACAGAATCATTCTCAGAAACTACTTGGTGATGTGTGCGTTCAACTCACAGAGTTTCACCTTTCTTTTCATAGAGCAGTTTGGAAACACTCTGTTTGTGAAGTTTGGAAGAGGATATTTGGACCACGTTGAGGCCTTCGTTGGAAACGGGATTTCTCAGTATACTGCTAGACAGATGAATTCCAAGTAACTTCTTTGTGTTGTGTGTATTCACTTCAGAGAGTTATACCTTCCTTTAGACAGAGCAGTTTGGAAACACTCTTTTTGTTTAATTTGCAACTGGACATTTCAAGCGATTTGAGGAAAATTGTAGTCAAGGAAATATCTTCGTTTAAAAACTAGACAGAATCATTCTCAGAAACTACTTGGTGATGTGTGCGTTCAACTCACAGAGCTTCACATTTCTTTTCATACAGCAGTTTGGAAACCCTCTGTTTGTTAGGTTTGCAAGGGGATATTTAGACCTCTTTGAGGCCTTCGTTGGAAACGGGAATTCTTTTATAAAGCTAGACAGATGAATTCTCAATAACTTCTTTGTGTTCTGTGTATTCAACTCATGGAGTTGAACTTTCCTTTAGACAGAGCAGATTTGAAACACTCCTTTGTGGATTTCACAAGTGGAGAATTCAAGCGATTTGAGGCCAATTGTAGTAAAGGAAATATCTTCGTTCAAAAACTAGACAGAATCATTCTCAGAAACTACTTGGTGATGTGTGCGTTCAACTCACACAGTTTCACATTTCTTTTCATAGAGCAGTTTGGAAACACTCTGTTTGTTAAGTTTGGAAGAGGATATTTGGACCACTTTGAGGCCTTCGTTGGAAACGGGATTTCTCAGTATACTGCTAGACAGATGAATTCCCAGTAACTTCTTTGTGTTGTGTGTATTCACCTCACAGAGTTAAACCTTCCTTTAGACAGAGCAGTTTGGAAACAATCTTTTTGTGGAATTTGCAACTGGACATTTCAAGCGATTTGAGGGAAATTGTAGTCAAGGAAATATCTTCGTTTAAAAACTACACAGAATTATTCTCATTAACTACTTCATTATGTGTGCGTTCAACTCACAGAGTTTAACCTTTCTTTTCATAGAGCAGTTTGGAAACACTCTGTTTGTTAGGTTTGCAAGGGGATATTTAGACCTCTTTGAGGCCTTCGTTTGAAACGGGATTTCTTTTATAAAGCTAGACAGATGAATTCTCAATAACTTCTTTGTGTTGTGTGTATTCAACTCACGGAGTTGAACTTTCCTTTAGACAGAGCAGATTTGAAACACTCCTTTGTGGATTTCACAAGTGGAGAATTCAAGCGATTTGAGGCCAATTGTAGTAAAGGAAATATCTTCGTTTAAAAACTAGACAGAATCATTCTCAGAAACTAATTGGTGATGTGTGCGTTCAACTCACAGAGTTTCACCTTTATTTCAATAGAGCATTTTGGAAACACTCTGTTTGTTAACTTTGGAAGAGGATATTTGGACCAATTTGAGTCCTTCGTTGGAAACAGGATTCCTCAGTATACTGCTAGACAGATGAATTCCCAGTAACTTCATTGTGTTGTGTGTATTCACCTCACAGAGTTAATCCTTCCTTTAGACAGAGCAGTTTGGAAACACTCTTTTTGTGGAATTTTCAACTGGACATTTCAAGCGATTTGAGGAAAATTGTAGTCAAGGAAATATCTTCGTTTAAAAACTACACAGAATCATTCTCAGAAACTACTTTGTGATGTGTGCGTTCAACTCACAGAGTTTCACCTTTCTTTTCATAGAGCAGTTTGGAAACACTCTGTTAGGTTTGCAAGGGGATATTTAGACCTCTTTGAGGCCTTCGTTTGAAACGGGATTTCTTTTATAAAGCTAGACAGATGAATTCTCAATAACTTCTTTGTGTTGTGTGTATTCAACTCACGGAGTTGAACTTTCCTTTAGACAGAGCAGATTTGAAACACTCCTTTGTGGATTTCACAAGTGGAGAATTCAAGCGATTTGAGGCCAATTGTAGTAAAGGAAATATCTTCGTTTAAAAACTAGACAGAATCATTCTCAGAAACTACTTTGTGACGTGTGCGTTCAACTCACAGAGTTTCACCTTTGTTTTCACAGAGCAGTTTGGAAACACTCTGTTTGTTAAGTTTGGAAGAGGATATTTGGACCACGTTGAGGCCTTCGTTGGAAACGGCATTTCTCAGTATACTGCTAGACAGATGAATTCCCAGTAACTTCTTTGTGTTGTGTGTATTCACTTCACAGAGTTAAACCTTACTTTAGACAGAGCAGTTTGGAAACACTCTTTTTGTTTAATTTGCAACTGGACATTTCAAGCGATTTGAGGAAAATTGTAGTCAAGGAAATATCTTCGTTTAAAAACTAGACAGAATCATTCTCAGAAACTACTTGGTGATGTCTGCGTTCAACTCACAGAGTTTCACATTTCTTTTCATAGAGCAGTTTGGAAACACTCTGTTTGTTAAGTTTGGAAGAGGATATTTGGACCACTTTGAGGCCTTCGTTGGAAACGGGATTTCTCAGTATACTGCTAGACAGATGAATTCCCAGTAACTTCTTTGTGTTTTGTGTATTCACCTCACAGAGTTAAACCTTCCTTTAGACAGAGCAGTTTGGAAATAATCTTTTTGTGGAATTTGCAACTGGACATTTCAAGCGATTTGCGGGAAATTGTAGTCAAGGAAATATCTTCGTTTAAAAAATACACAGAATCATTGTCCGAAACCACTTCGTGATGTGTGCGTTCAACTCACAGAGTTTAACCTTTCTTTTCATACAGCAGTTTGGAAACACTTTGTTTGTTAAGTTTGGAAGAGGATATTTGGACCACGTTGAGGCCTTCGTTGGAAACGGGATTTCTCAGTATACAGCTAGACAGATGAATTCCCAGTAACTTCTTTGTGTTGTATGTATTCAACTCACAGATTTGAACCTTTCTTTAGACAGAGCAGATTTGAAACACTCTTTTTGTGGATTTCACAAGTGGAGATTTCAAGCGATTTGAGGCCAATTTTAGTAAAGGAAATATCTTCGTTTAAGAACTAGACAGAATCATTCTCAGAAACTACTTTGTGATGTGTGCGTTTAACTCACAGAGTTTCACCTTTCTTTTTTTAGAGCAGTTTGGAAACACTCTGTTTTTAAGTTTGCAGCAGGATATTTGGACCAATTTGAGGCCTTCGTTGGAAACGGGATTTCTCAGTATACTGCTAGACCGATGAATTCCCAGTAACTTCTTTGTGTTGTGTTTATTCAACTCACTGAATTGAACCTTCCTTTAGACAGAGCAGTTTGGAAACCCTCTTTTTGTGGAATTTGCAAGAGGAGATTTCAAGCAATTTCAGGCCAGTTTTAGAAATCGAAATATCTTTGTATAAAAACTAGACAGAATCATTCTCAGAAACTACTTTGTGTTGTGTGCGTTCAACTCACGGAGTTTAAACTTTCTTTTCATAGAGCAGTTTGGAAACCCTCTGTTTCTTATGTCTGCAAGGGGATATTTAGACCTCTTTGAGGCCTTCGTTGGAAACGCTATTTCTTCATATAAAGCTAGACAGATGAATTCTCAATAACTAATTTGTGTTGTGTTTATTCAACTCACAGAGTTGAACCTTTCTTTAGAGAGAGCAGATATGAAATACTCTCTTTGTAGATTTTACAAGTGGAGATTTCATACGATTTCAGGCCAATTGTAGTAAAGGAAATATCTTCGTTTAAAAACTAGACAGAATCATTCTCAGAAACTACTTTGTGATGTGTGCGTTCAACTCACAGAGTTTCAACTTTCTTTTCATAGAGCAGTTTGGAAACACTCTGTTTGTTAAGTTTGGAAGAGGATATTTGGACCACGTTGAGGCCTTCGTTGGAAACGGGATTTCTCAGTATTCTGTTAGAGAGATGAATTCCCAGTAACTTCTTTGTGTTGTGTGTAGTCACCTCACAGAGTTAAACCTTCCTTTAGACTGAGCAGTTTGGAAACACTCTTTTTGTGGAATTTGCAACTGGACTTTTCAAGCGATTTGAGGAAAATTGTAGTCAAGGAAATATCTTCGTTTAAAACTAGACAGAATCATTCTCAGAAACTACTTGGTGATGTGTGCGTTCAACTCACAGAGTTTCACATTTCTTTTCATAGAGCAGTTTGGAAACACTCTGTTTGTTAAGTTTGGAAGAGGATATTTGGACCACGTTGAGGCCTTCGTTGGAAACGGGATTTCTTTAATAAAGCTAGACAGATGAATTCTCAATAACTTCTTTGTGTTGTGTGTATTCAACTCACGGAGTTGAACTTTCCTTTAGACAGAGCAGATTTGAAACACTCCTTTGTGGATTTCACAAGTGGAGAATTCAAGCGATTTGAGGCCAATTGTAGTAAAGGAAATATCTTCGTTTAAAAACTAGACAGAATCATTCTCAGAAACTACTTGGTGATGTGTGCGTTCAACTCACAGAGTTTCACCTTTCTTTTCATACAGCAGTTTGGAATCACTCTGTTTGTTAACTTTGGAAGAGGATATTTGGACCACTTTGAGGCCTTCGTTGGAAACGGGATTTCTGAGTATACTGCTAGACAGATGAATTCCCAGTAACTTCTTTGTGTTGTGTGTATTCACCTCACAGAATTAAACCTGCCTTTACACAGAGAAGTTTGCAGACACTCTTTTTGTGGAATTTGCAAGTGGACATTTCAAGCGATTTGAGGAAAATTGTAGTCAAGGAAATATCTTCGTTTAAAAACTACACAGAATCATTCTCAGAAACTAATTTGTGATGTGTGCCTTCAACTCACACAGTTTAACCTCTCTTTTCATAGAGCAGTTTGGAAACACTCTGTTTCTTAAGTCTGCAAGGGGATATTTAGACCTCTTTGAGGCCTTCGTTGGAAACTGGATTTCTTCATATAAAGCTAGACAGATGAATTCTCAATAACTACTTTGTGTTGTGTTTATTCAACTCACAGAGTTGAACATTTCTTTAGAGAGAGCAGATATGAAACACTCTTTTTGTGGATTTTACAAGTGGAGATTTCATATGATTTCAGGCCAATTGTAGTAAAGGAAATAACTTCGTTTAAAAACTAGACAGAAACATTCTCAGAAACTACTTCGTGATGTGTGCGTTCAACTCACAGAGTTTCACCTTTCTTTTCATAGAGCAGTTTGGAAACACTCTGTTTGTTAACTTTGGAAGAGGATATTTGGACCACGTTGAGGCCTTCGTTGGAAACGGGATTTGTCAGTATACTGCTAGACAGATGAATTCCCAATAACTTTTTGTGTTGTGTGTATTCACCTCACAGAGTTAAACCTTCCTTTAGACAGAGCAGTTTGGAAACACTCTTTTTGTGGAATTTGCAACTGCTCATTTCAAGCGATTTGAGGAAAATTGTAGTCAAGGAAATATCTTCGTTTAAAAACTAGACAGAATCATTCTCAGAAACTACTTGGTGATGTGTGCGTTCAACTCACAGAGTTTCACATTTCTTTTCATAGAGCAGTTTGGAAACACTCTGTTTGTTACGTTTGGAAGAGGATATTTGGACCACTTTGAGGCCTTCGTTGGAAACGGGATTTCTCATTATACTGCTAGACAGATGAATTCCCAGTAACTTCTTTGTGTTGTGTGTATTCACCTCACAGAGTTAAACCTTCCTTTAGACAGAGCAGTTTGGAAATAATCTTTTTGTGGATTTGCAACTGGACATTTCAAGCGATTTGAGGGAAATTGTAGTCAAGGAAATATCTTCGTTTAAAAAATTCACAGAATCATTGTCAGAAACTACTTCGTGATGTGTGCGTTCAACTCACAGAGTTTAACCTTTCTTTTCATAGAGCAGTTTGGAAACACTCTGTTGGTTAAGTTTGGAAGAGGATATTTGGACCACTTTGAGGCCTTCGTTGGAAACGGGATTTCTCAGTATACTGCTAGACACATGAATTCCCAGTAACTACTTTGTGTTGTGTGTATTCAACTCACAGAGTTAAACCTTCCTTTAGACAGAGCAGTTTGGAAATATTTTTTTGTGGATTTGCAACTGGACATTTCAAGCGATTTGAGGGAAATTGTAGTCAAGGAAATATTTTCGTTTAAAAAATTCACAGAATCATTGTCAGAAACTACTTCGTGATGTGTGCGTTTACCTCACAGAGTTTAACCTTTCTTTTCATAGATCAGTTTGGAAACACTCTGTTTGTTAAATTTGGAAGAGGATAATTGGACCACTTTGAGGCCTTCGTTGGAAACGGGATTTCTCAGTATACTGCTAGACAGATGAATTCCCAGTAACTACTTTGTGTTGTGTGTATTCAACTCAGAGAGTTGAACCTTTCTTTAGACAGAGCAGATTTGAAACACTCTTTTTGTGGATTTCACAAGTGGAAATTTCAAGCGATTTGAGGCCAATTTTAGTAAAGGAAATATCTTCGTTTAAGAACTAGACAGAATCATTCTCAGAAACTACTTTGTGATGTGTGCGTTTAACTCACAGAGTTTCACCTTTCTTTTCATAGAGCAGTTTGGAAACACTCTGTTTGTTAAGTTTGCAGGAGCATATTTGGACCAATTTGAGGCCTTCGTTGGAAACGGGATTTCTCAGTATACTGCTAGACCGATGAATTCCCAGTAACTTCTTTGTGTTGTGTTTATTCAACTCACTGAATTCAACCTTCCTTTAGACAGAGCAGTTTGGAAACACTCTTTTTGTGGAATTTACAAGTGGAGATTTGAAGCGATTTGAGGCCAATTTTAGAAATCGAAATATCTTTGTATAAAAACTAGACAGAATCATTCTCAGAAACTACTTTGTGTTGTGTGCGTTCAACTCACAGAGTTAACCTTTCTTTTCATAGAGCAATTTGGAAACACTCTGTTTCTTAAGTCTGCAAGGGGATATTTAGACCTCTTTGAGGCCTTCGTTGGAAACGGGATTTCTTCATATAAAGCTAGACAGATGAATTCTCAATAACTACTTTGTGTTGTGTTTATTCAACTCACAGAGTTGAACCTTTCTTTAGAGAGAGCAGATTTGAAGCACTCTTTTTGTGGATTTTACAAGTGGAGATTTCATACGATTTCAGGCCAATTGTAGTAAAGGAAATATCTTCGTTTAAAAACTAGACAGAAACATTCTCAGAAACTACTTTGTGATGTGTGCGTTTAACTCAGAGAATTTAACCTTTCTTTTCATAGAGCAGTTTGGAAACACTCTGTTTGTTAAGTTTGCAGCAGGATATTTGGACCACTTTGAGGCCTTCGTTGGAAACGGGATTTCTCAGTATACAGCTAGACAGATGAATTCCCAGTAACTTCTTTGTGTTGAGTTTATTCACGTCACTGAATTGAACATTTCTTTAGACAGAGGAGTTCGGAAACACTCTTTTTGTGGAATTTGCAAGTGGAGATTTCAAGCGATTTGAGGCCAATTTTAGAAATCGAAATATCTTTGTATAAAAACTAGACAGAATCGTTCTCAGAAACTACTTTGTGATGTGTGCGTTCAACTCACAGAGTTTAACCTTTCTTTTCATAGAGCAGTTTGGAAACACTCTGTTTCTTAAGTCTGCAAGGGGATATTTAGACCTCTTTGAGGCCTTCGTTGGAAAAGGTATTTCTTCATATAAAGCTACACAGATGAATTCTCAATAACTTCTTTGTGTTGTGTTTATTCAACTCACAGAGTTGAACCTTTCTTTAGAGAGAACAGATATGAAACACTCTTTTTGTTGGTTTTAGAAGTGAAGATTTCGTACGATTTCAGGCCAAATGTAGTAAAGGAAATATCTTCGTTTAAAAACTAGACAGAATCATTCTCAGAAACTACTTTGTGATGTGTGCGTTCAACTCACAGAGTTTCACCTTTCTTTTCATAGAGCAGTTTGGAAACACTCTGTTTGTTAACTTTGGAAGAGGATATTTGGACCACTTTGAGGCCTCCGTTGGAAACGGGATTTCTCAGTATACTGCTAGACAGATGAATTCCCAGTAACTTCTTTGTGTTATGTGTATTCACCTCACAGAGTTAAACCTTCCTTTAGACAGAGAAGTTTGGAAACACTCTTTTTGTGGAATTTGCAACTGGACATTTCAAGCGATTTGAGGAAAATTGTAGTCAAGGAAATATCTTCGTTTAAATACTAGACAGAATCATTCTCAGAAACTACTTCGTGATGTGTGCGTTCAACTCACAGAGTTTCACATTTCTTTTCATAGAGCAGTTTGGAAACACTCTGTTTGTTAGGTTTGCAAGGGGATATTTACACCTCTTTGAGGCTTTCGTTGGAAAGGGGATTGCTTTTATAAAGCTAGACAGACGAATTCTCAATAACTGCTTTGTGTTGTGTGTATTCAACTAACAGAGTTGAACTTTCCTTTAGACAGTGCAGATTTGAAACACTCCTTTGTGGATTTCACAAGTGGAAAATTCAAGCGATTTGAGGCCAGTTGTAGTAAAGGATATATCTTCGTTTAAAAACTAGACAGAATCATTCTCAGAAACTATTTGTGATGTGCGCGTTCAACTCACAGAGTTTCACCTTCCTTTTCATAGAGCAGTTTGGAAACACTCTGTTTGTTGACTTTGGAAGAGGATATTTGGACCACTTTGAGGCCTTCGTTGGAAACGGGATTTCTCAGTATACTGCTAGACAGATGAATTCCCAGTAACTTCTTTGTGTTGTGTGTATTCACCTCACAGAGTTAAACCTTCCTTTAGACAGAGCAGTTTGGAAACACTCTATTTGTGGAATTTGCAGCTGGACATTTCAAGCGTTTTGAGGCAAATTGTAGTCAAGGAAATATCTTCGTTTAAAAACTACACAAAATCATTCTCAGAAACTACTTTGTGATGTGTGCGTTCAACTCAGTGAGTTTAACCTTTCTTTTCATAGAGCAGTTTGGAAACACTCTGTTTGTTAAGTTTGGAAGAGGATATCTGGAAAACTTTGTGGCCTTCGTTGGAAACGGGATTTCTCAGTATACTGCTAGACAGATGAATTCTCAGTAACTTCTTTGTGTTGTGTGAATTCAACTCACAGATTTGAACCTTTCTTTAGACAGAGCAGATTTGAAACACTCTATTTGTGGAATTCACAGTTGGAGATTTCAAGCGATTTGAGGCCAATTCTAGTAAAGGAAATATCTTCGTTTAAAAACTAGACAGAATCATTCTCAGAAACTACTTTGTGATGTGTGCGTTCAACTCACGGAGTTTCACCTGTCTTTTAATAGAGCAGTGTGGAAACACTCTGTTTGTTACGTTTGTAGCAGGATATTTGGACCAATTTTTAGGCCTTCGTTGGAAACGGGTTTTCTCAGTATACTGCTAGACCGATGAATTCCCAGTAACTTCTTTGTGTTGAGTTTATTCAACTCACTGAATTGAACCTTCCTTTAGGTAGAGCAGTTTGGAAACACTCTTTTTGTGGAATTTGCAAGTGGAGATTTGAAGCGATTTGAGGCCAATTTTAGAAATCGAAATATCTTTGTATAAAAACTAGACAGAATCATTCTCAGAAACTTCTTTGTGATGTGTGCGTTCAACTCACAGAGTTTCACCTTTCTTTTCATAGAGCAGTTTGGAAACACTCTGTTTGTTAAGTTTGGAAGAGGATATTTGGACCACTTTGAGGCCTTCGTTGGAAACGGGATTTCTCAGTATACTGCTAGACAGATGAATTCCCAGTAACTTCTTTGTGTTGTGTGTATTCACCTCACAGAGTTAAACCTTCCTTTAGACAGAGCAGTTTGGAAACACTCTTTTTGTGGAATTTGCAACTGGACATTTCAAGCGATTTGAGGAAAATTGTAGTCAAGGAAATATCTTCGTTTAAAAACTACACAGAATCATTCTCAGAAACTAATTTGTGATGTGTGCGTTCCACTCACAGAGTTTAACCTTTCTTTTCATAGAGCAGTTTGGAAACACTCTGTTTCTTATGTCTGCAAGGGGATATTTAGACCTCTTTGGGGCCTTCGTTGGAAACGGGATTTCTTCATATAAAGCTAGACAGATGAATTCTCAGTAACTTCTTTGTGTTGTGTGTATTCAACTCACAGAGTTGAACCTTTCTTTAGACAGAGCAGATTTGAAACACTCTTTTTGTGGATTTCACAAGTGGAGATTTCAGGCGATTTGAGGCCAATTGTAGTAAAGGAAATATCTTCGTTTAAAAACTAGACAGAATCATTCTCAGAAACTACTTTGTGATGTGTGCGTTTAACTCACAGAGTTCAACCTTTCTTTTCATAGAGCAGTTCGGAAACACTCTGTTTGTTACGTTTGCAGCCGGATATTTTGACCAATTTGAGTCCTTCTTTGGAAACTGGATTTCTCAGTATACAGCTAGACTGATGAATTCCCAGTAACTTCTTTGTGTTGAGTTTATTCAACTCAGTGAATTGAACGTTCCGTTAGACAGAGCAGTTTGGAAACACTCTTTTTGTGGAATTTGCAAGTGGAGATTTCAAGCGATTTGAGGCCAATTATAGAAATCGAAATATCTTTGTATAAAAACTAGACAGAATCATTCTCAGCAACTACTTTCTGATGTGTGCGTTCAAGTCACAGAGTTTAATCTTTCTTTTCATAGAGGAGTTTGGAAACACTCTATTTCTTAAGTCTGCAAGGGGATATTTAGACCTCTTTGAGGCCTTCATTGGAAACGGGATTTCTTTTATAAAGCTAGACAGATGAATTCTCAGTAACTTCTTTGTGTTGAGTGTATTCAACTCACAGAGTTGAACCTTTCTTTAGAAAGAGCAGATTTGAAACACTCTTTTTGTGGATTTCACAAGTGGAGATTTCAAGCAATTTGAGGCCAATTGTAGTAAAGGAAATATCATCGTTTAAAAACTAGACAGAATCATTCTCAGAAACTACTTGGTGATGTTTACGTTGAACTCACAGAGTTTCTCCTTTCTTTTCATAGAGCAGTTTGGAAACACTCTGTTTGTTAACTTTGGAAGAGGATATTTGGACCACTTTGAGGCCTTCGTTGGAAAAGGGATTTCTCTGTATACTGATAGACAGATGATTTCCTAGTAACTTCTTTGTGTTGTGTGTATTCACCTCACAGAGTTAAACCTTCCTTTAGACAGAGCAGTTTGGAAACACTCTTTTTGTGGAATTTGCAACTGGACATTTCAAGCGATTAGATTAAAATTGTAGTCAAGGAAATATCTTCGATTACAAACTAGACAGAATCATTCTCAGAAACTTCTTTGTGATGTGTGCGTTCAACTCACAGACTTTAACCTTTCTTGTCATAGAGCAGTTTGGAAACACTCGGTGTGTTAAGTCTGCAAGGGGATATTTAGACCTTTTTGAGGCCTTCGTTGGAAACGGGATTTCTTCATATAAAGCTAGACAGATGAATTCTCAGTAACTTCTTTGTGTTGTGTGTATTCAACTCACAGATTTGAACCTTTCTTTAGACAGAGCAGATTTGAAACACTCTTTTTGTGGATTTCACAGGTGGAGATTTCAAGCGATTTGAGGCCAATTCTAGTAAAGGAAATATCTTCGTTTAAAAACTAGACAGAATCATTCTCAGAAACTACTTTGTGATGTGTGCGTTCAACTCACGGAGTTTCACCTTTCTTTTAATAGAGCAGTGTGGAAACACTCTGTTTGTTTCGTTTGTAGCAGGATATTTGGACGACTTTGAGGCCTTCGTTGGAAACGGGTTTTCTCAGTATACTGCTAGACCGATGAATTCCCAGTAACTTCTTTGTGTTGAGTTTATTCAACTCACTGAATTGAACCTTCCTTAAGGTAGAGCAGTTTGGAAACACTCTTTTTGTGGAATTTGCAAGTGGAGATTTGAGGCGATTTGAGGCCAATTTTAGAAATCGAAATATGTTTGTATAAAAACTAGACAGAATCATTCTCAGAAAGTACTTTGTGATGTGTGCGTTCAACTCACAGAGTTTCACCTTTTTTTTCAGAGAGCAGTTTGAAAACACTTTGATTGTTAAGTTTGGAAGATGATACTTGGACCACTTTGAGGCCTTCGTTGGAAAAGGGATTTCTCAGTATACTGCTAGACACATGAACTCCCAGTTACTTCTTTGTGTTGTGTGTATTCACCTCACGGAGTTAACCTTCCTTTAGACAGAGCAGTTTGGAAACACTCTTTCTGTGGAATTTGCAACTGGACATGTCAAGCGATTTGAAGAAAATTGTAGTCAAGGAAATATCTTCGTTTAAAAACTACTCAGAATCATTCTCAGAAACTACTTTGTGATGTGTGCGCTCAACTCACAGAGTTTAACCTTTCTTTTCATACAGCAGTTTGGAAACACTCTGTTTCTTAAGTCTGCAAGGGGATATTTAGACCTCTTTGAGGCCTTCGTTGGAAATGGGATTTCTTCATATAAAGCTAGACAGATGAATTCACAGTAACTTCTTTGTGTGGTGTTTTTTCAACTCACAGAGTTGAGCCTTTCTTTAGACAGAGCAGATTTGAAACATTCTTTTTGTGGATTTCACAAGTGGAGATTTCAAGCGATTTGAGGCCAATTGTAGTAAAGAAAATATCTTCGTTTAAAAACTAGACAGAATCATTCTCAGAAACTACTTTGAGATGCGTGCGTTCCACACACAGAGATTAACCTTTCTTTTCATAGAGCAGTTCGGAAACAGTCTGTTTCTTAATTCTGCAAGGGGATATTTAGACCTCTTTGAGGCCTTCGTTGGAAACGGGATTTCTTCATATAAAGCTAGACAGATGAATTCTCAATAACTTCTTTGTGTTGTGTTTATTCAACTCACAGAGTTGAACCTTTCTTTAGAGAGAGCAGATATGAAACACTCTTTGGGTAGGTTTTACAAGTGGAGATTTCATACGATTTCTGGCCAATTGTAGTAAAGGAAATATCTTCGTTTAAAAACTAGACAGAATCATTCCCAGAAACTACTTTGTGATGTGTGCGTTCAACTCACAGAGTTTCACCTTTCTTTTCATAGAGCAGTTTGGAAACACTCTGTTTGCTAAATTTGGAAGAGGATATTTGGACCACTTTGAGGCCTTCGTTGGAAACGGGAGTTCTCAGTATACTGCTAGACCGATGAATTCCCAGTAACTTCTTTGTGTTGTGTGTGTTCACCTCACAGAGTTAAACCTTCCTTTAGACAGAGCAGTTTGGAAACACTCTTTTTGTGGAATTTGCAACAGGACATTTCAAGCGATTTGGGGAAATTTGTAGTCAAGGAAATATCTTCGTTTTAAAACTACACAGAATTATTCTCAGAAACTACTTTGTGATGTGTGCGCTCAACTCACAGAGTTTATCCTTTCTTTTCATACAGCAGTTTGGAAACACTCTGTTAAGTCTGCAAGGGGATATTTAGACCTCTTTGAGGACTTCGTTAGAAACGGGATTTCTTCATATAAAGCTAGACAGATGAATTCTCAGTAACTTCTTTGTGTTGTGTGTATTCAACTCACAGAGTTGAACCTTTCTTTAGACAGAGCAGATTTGAAACATTCTTTTTGTGGATTTCACAAGTGGAGATTTCAAGCGATTTGAGGCCAATTGTAGTAAAGGAAATATCTTCGTTTAAAAACTAGACAGAATCAATCTCAGAAACTACTTTGTGATGTGTGCGTTTATCTCACAGAGTTTAACCTTTCTTTTCATAGAGCAGTTTGGAAACACTCTGTTTGTTAAGTTTGCAGCAGCATATTTGGACTACTTAGAGGCCTTCTTTGGAAACGGGATTTCTCAGTATACAGCTAGACAGATGAATTGCCAGTAACTTCTTTGTGTTGAGTTTATTCAACTCACTGAATTGAACCTTCCTTTAGACAGAGCAGTTTGGAAACCCTCTTTTCGTGGAATTTGCCGGTGGAGATTTCAAGCGGTTTCAGGCCAATTTTAGAAATCGAAATATCTTATTATAAAAACTAGACAGAATCGTTCTCAGAAACTACTTTGTGATGTGTGCGTTCAACTCACAGAGTTTAACCTTTCTTTTCATAGAGCTGTTTGGAAACACTCTGTTTGTTAAGTCTGCAAGGGGATATTTAGACCTCTTTGAGGCCTTCGTTGGAAACGGGATTTCTTCATATAAAGCTGGACAGATGAATTCTCAATAACTTCTTTGTGTTGTGTTTATTCAACTCACAGAGTTGAACCTTTCTTTAGAGAGAGCAGATGTGAAACACTCTTTGGGTAGGTTTTACAAGTGGAGATTTCATACGATTTCAGGCCAATTGTATTAAAGGAAATATCTTCGGTTAAAAACTAGACAGAATCATTCTCAGAAACTACCTTGTGATGTGTGCGTTCAACTCACAGAGTTTCACCTTTCTTTTCATAGAGCAGTTTGGAAACACTCTGTTTGTTAATTTTGGAAGAGGATATTTGGACCACGTTGAGACCTTCGTTGTAAACGGGATTTGTCAGTGTAATGCTAGACAGATGAATTCCCAGTAACTTCTTTGTGTTGTGTGTATTCACCTCACAGAGTTAAAACTTCCTTTAGACAGAGCAGTTTTGACACACTCTTTTTGTGGAATTTGCAACTGGAGATTTCAAGGGATTTGAGGAAAATTGTAGTCAAGGAAATATCTTCGTTTAAAAACTACACAGAATCATTCTCAGAAACTACTTTGTGATGTGTGCGTTCAACAAACAGAGTTTAACCTTTCTTTTCATAGAGCAGTTTGGAAATACTCTGTTTCTTAAGTCTGCAAGGGGATATTTAGACCTCTTAGAAGCCTTCGTTGGAAACGGGATTTCTTCATATAAAGCTAGACAGAGGAATTCTCAGTAACTTCTTTATGTTGTGTGTATTCAACTCACAGAGCTGAAACTTTCTTTAGACAGAGCAGATTTGAAACACTCTTTTTGTGGATTTCACAAGTGGAGATTTCAAGCGATTTCAGGCCAATTGTAGTAAAGGAAATATCTTCTTTTAAAAACTAGACAGAATCTTTCTCAGAAACTACTTTGTGATGTGTGCGTTCAACTCACAGAGATTCACCTTTCTTTTCATAGAGCAGTTTGGAAACACTCTGTTTGTTACGTTTGCAGCAGGATATTTGGACCAATGTGAGGCCTTCGTTGGAAACGGGATTTCTCAGTATACTGCTAGAACGATGAATTCCCACTAACTTCTTTGTGTTGAGTTTATTCAACTCACTGAATTGAACCTTCCTTTAGACAGAGCAGCTTGGAAACACTCTTTTTGTGGAATTTGCCAGGGGAGATTTCAAGCGATTTGAGGCCAATTTTAGAAATCGAAATATCTTTGTATAAAAACTAGACAGAATCATTCTCAGAAACTACTTTGTGTTGTGTGCGTTCAACTAACAGAGTTTAACCTTTCTTTTCATAGAGCAGGTTGGAAACACTCTGTTTCTTAAGTCTGCAAGGGGATATTTAGACCTCCTTTAGGCCTTCGTTGGAAACGGGATTTCTTCATATAAAGCTAGACAGATGAATTCTCAATAACTTCTTTCTGTTGTGTTTATTCAACTCACAGAGTTGAACCTTTGTTTAGAGAGAGGGGATATGAAACAGCCTTTTTGTAGGTTTTACAAGTGGAGATTTCATACGATATGAGGCCAATTGTAGGAAAGGAAATATCTTCGTTTAAAAACTAGACAGAATCATTCTCAGAAACTACTTTGTGATGTGTGCGTTCAACTCACAGAGTTTAATCTTCCTTTTCGTAGAGCAGTTTGGAAACACTCTGTTTGTTAAGTCTGCAAGGGGATATTTAGACCTCTTTGAGGCCTTCGTTGGAAACGGTATTTCTTCTTATAAAGCTAGACAGATGAATTCTCAGAAACTTCTTTGTGTTATATGTATTCAACTCACAGAGTTGAACCTTTCTTTAGACAGAGCAGATTTGAAAAACTCTTTTTGTGGATTTCACAAGTGGAGATTTCAAGCGATTTGAGGCCAATTGTAGTAAAGGAAATATCTTCGTTTAAAAACTAGACAGAATCATTCTCAAAAACTACTTTGTGATGTGTGCGTTTAACTCACGGAGTTTCACCTTTCTTTAAATAGAGCAGTTTGGATTGTTAACTTTGTAGCATTATGTTTGGACCACGTTGAGGCCTTCGTTGGAAACGGGATTTCTCAGTATACTGTTAGACAGATGAATTCCCAGTAACTTGTTTGTGTTGTGTGTATTCACCTCACAGAGTTCAACCTTCCTTTAGACAAAGCAGTTTGGAAACACTCTTTTTGTGGAATTTGCAACTGGACATTTCAAGCGATTTGAGGAAAATTGTAGTCAAGGAAATATCTTCGTTTAAAAACTACACAGAAGCATTCTCAGGAACTACTTTGTGATGTCTGCGTTGAACTCACAGAGTTTAACCTTTCTTTTCATAGAGCAGTTTGGAAACACTCTGTTTGTTAAGTCTGCAAGGGGATATTGAGTCCTCTTTGAGGCCTTCGTTGGAAACGGGATTTCTTCATATAAAGCTAGACACAGGAATTCTCAGTAAGTTCTTTGTGTTGTGTGTATTCAACTCACAGAGTTGAAGCTTTCTTTAGACAGAGCAGATTTGAAACACTCTTTTTGTGGATTTCACAAGTGGAGATTTCAAGCGATTTCAGGCCAATTGTAGTAAAGGAAATATCTTCCTTTAAAAACTAGACAGAATCTTTCTCAGAAACTACTTTGTGATGTGTGCGTTCAACTCACAGAGATTCACCTTTCTTTTCATAGAGCAGTTTGGAAACACTCTGTTTGTTACGTTTGCAGCAGGATATTTGGACCAATGTGAGGCCTTCATTGGAAACGGCATTTCTCAGTATACTGCTAGACCGATGAATTCCCACTAACTTCTTTGTGTTGAGTTTATTGAACTCACTGAATTGAACCTTCCTTTAGACAGAGCAGCTTGGAAACACTCTTTTTGTGGAATTTGCAAGTGGAGATTTCAAGCGATTTGAGGCCAATTTTAGAAATCGAAATATCTTTGTATAAAAACCTGACAGAATCATTCTCAGAAACTACTTTGTGTTGTGTGCGTTCAACTAACAGAGTTTAATCTTTCTTTTCATAGAGCAGTTTGGAAACACTCTGTTTCTTAAGTCTGCAAGGGGATATTTAGACCTCCTTAAGGCCTTCGCTGGAAACGGGATTTCTTCATATAAAGCTAGACAGATGAATTCTCAATAACTTCTTTGTGTTGTGTTTATTCAACTCACAGAGTGGAAACTTTCTTTAGAGAGAGCAGATATGAAACACTCTTTTTGTAGGTTTTACAAGTGGAGATTTCATACGATTTCAGGCCAATTGTAGTAAAGGAAATATCTTCGTTTAACAACTAGACAGAATCATTCTCAGAAACTACTTTGTGACGTGTGCGTTCAACTCACGGAGTTTCACCTGTCTTTTCATAGAGCAGTTTGGAAACACTCTGTTTGTTACGTTTGGAAGAGGATTTTTGGACCACTTTGAGGCCCTCATTGGAAACGGGATTTCTCAGTATACCGCTAGACTGATGAATTCCAAGTAACTTCATTGTGTTGTGTGTATTCACCTCAGAGAGTTAAACCTTCCTTTAGACAGAGCAGTTTGGAAACACTCTTTTTGTGGAATTTGCAACTGGACATTTCAAGCGATTTGAGGAAAATTGCAGTCAAGGAAATATCTTCGTTTAAAAACTACACAGAATCATTCTCAGAAACTACTCTGTGATGTGTGCGTTCAAGTCACAGAGTTTAACCTTTCTTTTCATAGAGCATTTTGGAAACACTCTGTTTCTTAAGTCTGCAAGGGGATATTTAGAACTCTTTGGGACCTTCGTTGGACACAGGATTTCTTCATATAAAGCTAGACAGATGAATGCTCAGTAACTTCTTTGAGTTGTGTGTATTCAACTCACAGAGTTGAACCTTTCTTTACACAGAGCAGATTTGAAACACTCTTTTTGTGGATTTCACAAGTGGAGATTTCAAGCGATTTGAGGCCAATTGTAGTAAAGGAAATATCTTCGTTTAAAAACTAGACAGAATCATTCTCAGAAACTACTTTGTGATGTGTGCGTTTAACTCATAGAGTTAAACCTTTCTTTTCATAGAGCAGTTTGGAAACACTCTGTTTGTTAAGTTTGTAGCATTATATTTGGACCACGTTGAGGCCTTCGTTGGAAACGGGATTTCTCAGTATACTGCTAGACAGATGAATTCCCAGTAACTTCTTTGTATTGTGTGTATTCACCTCACAGAGTTAAACCTTCCTTTAGACAGAGCAGTTTGGAAACACTCTTTTTGTGGAATTTGCAACTGGACATTTCAAGCGAATTGAGGAAAATTATAGTCAATGAAACATCTTCGTTTAAAAACTACACAGAATCATTCTCAGAAACTACTTTGTGATGTGTGCATTGAACTCACAGAGTTTATCATTTCTTTTCATAGAGCAGTTTGGAAACACTCTGTGTGTTAAGTCTGCAAGGGGATATTTAGACCTCTTTGACGCCTTCGTTGGAAACGGGATTTCTTCATATAAAGCTAGACAGATGAATTCTCAGTAACTTCTTTGTGTTGTGTGTATTCAACTCACAGAGTGGAACCTTTCTTTAGACAGAGCAGATTTGAAACACTCTTTTTGTGGATTTCACAAGTGGAGATTTCAAGCGATTTGAGGCCAATTGTAGTAAAGGAAATATCTTCCTTTAAAAACTAGACAGAATCATTCTCAGAAACTACTTTGTGATGTGTGCGTTTAACTCACGGAGTTTCACCTTTCTTTTCATAGAGCAGTTTGGAAACACTCTGTTTGTTACGTTTGCAGCAGGATATTTCTAGCACTTTGAGGCCTTCGTTGGAAACGGGATTTCTCAGTATACTGCTAGACCGATGAATTCCCAGTAACTTCTTTGTGTTGAGTTTATTCAACTCACTGAATTGAACCTTCCTTTAGACAGAGCAGTTTGGAAACACTCTTTTTGTGGAATTTGCAAGTGGAGATTTCAAGCGATTTGAGGCCAATTTTAGAAATCGAAATATCTTTGTATAAAAACTAGACAGAATCATTCTCAGAAACTACTTTGTGTTGTGTGTGTTCAACTCACAGAGTTTAACCTTTCTTTTCATAGAGCAGTTTGGAAGCAGTCTTTTTCTTAATTCTGCAAGGGGATATTTAGACCTCCTTTTGGCCCTCGTTGGAAACGGGATTTCTTCATATAAAGCTAGACAGATGAATTCTCAATAACTTCTTTGTCTTGTGTTTATTCAACTCACAGAGATGAACCTTTCTTTAGAGAGAGGGGATATGAAACAGCCTTTTTGTAGGTTTTACAAGCGGAGATTTCATACGATTTCAGGCCAATTGTAGTAAAGGAAATGTCTTCGTTTAAAAACTAGACAGAATCATCCTCAGAAACTACTTTGTGATGTGTGCGTTCAACTCACAGAGTTTAATCTTTCTTTTCATAGAGCAGTTTGGAAACACTCTGTTTGTTAAGTCTGCAAGGGGATATTTAGACCTCTTTGAGGCCTTCGTTGGAAACGGTATTTCTTCCTATAAAGCTAGACAGATGAATTCTCAGAAACTTCTTTGTGTTATGTGTATTCCACTCACAGAGTTGAACCTCTCTTTAGAGAGAGCAGATTTGAAAAATTCTTTTTGTGGATTTCACAAGTGGAGATTTCAAGCGATTTGAGGCCAATTGTAGTAAAGGAAATATCTTTGTTTAAAAACTAGACAGAATCATTCTCAGAAACTACCTTGTGATATGTGCGTTTAACTCACAGAGTTTAACCTTTCTTTTCATGGAGCAGTTTGGAAACACTCTGTTTGTTTAGTTTGCAGCAGGATATTTGGACCACTTTGAGGCCTTCGTTGGAAACGGGATTTCTCAGTATACAGCTAGACACCTGAATTCCCAGTAACATCTTTCTGTTGAGTTTATTCAACTCACTGAATTGAACCTTCCTTTAGACAGAGCAGTTTGGAAACACTCTTTTTGTGGAATTTGCATCTGGACATTTCAAGCGATTTGGGTAAAATTGTAGTCAAGGAAATATCTTCGTTTAAAAACTACACAGAATCATTCTCAGAAACTAGTTTCTGACGTATGCGTTCAACTCACAGAGTTTAACCTTTCTTTTCATAGAGCAGTTTGGAAACACTCTCTTTGTTAAGTTTGCAGCAGGATATTTGGACCACTTTGAGGCCTTCATTGGAAACGGGATTTCTAAATATACAGCTAGACAGTTGAATTCCCAGTAACTTCTTTGTGTTGAGTTTATTCAACTCACTGAATTGAACCTTCCTTTAGACAGAGCAGTTTGGAAACACTCTTTTTGTGGAATTTGCCAGTGGAGATTTCAAGCGATCTGAGGCCAATTTTAGAAATCGAAATATCTTATTGTAAAAACTAGACAGAATCGTTGTCAGAAACTACTTTGTGATGTGTGCGTTCAACTCACAGAGTTTAAGCCTTCTTTTCATAGAGCAGATTGGAAACACTCTGTTTCTTAAGTCTGCAAAGGGATATTTAGACCTCTTTGTGGCCTTCGTTGGAAACGGGATTTCTTCATATAAAGCTAGACAGATGAATTCTCAGTAACATCTTTGTGTTGTGTGTATTCAACTAACAGAGTTGTTCCTTTCTTTAGACAGAGCGGATTTGAAACACTCTTTTTGTGGATTTCACAAGTGGAGATTTCATACGATTTCAGGGCAATTGTAGTAAAGGAAATATCTTCGTTTAAAAACTAGACAGAATCATTCCCAGAAACTACTTTGTGATGTGTGCGTTCAAATCACAGAGTTTCACCTTTCTTTTCATAGAGCGGTTTGGAAACACTCTGTTTGTTAAGTTTGGAAGAGGATATTTCGACCAATTTGAGGCCTTCGTTGGAAACGGTATTTCTCAGTATACTGCTAGACAGATGAATTCCCAGTAACTTCTTTGTGTTGTGTGTATTCACGTCACAGATTTAAACCTTCCTTTAGACAGAGCAGTTTGGAAACACTCTTTTTGTGGAATTTGCAACTGGACATTTCAAGCGATTTTAGGAAAATTGTAGTCACGGTAGTATCTTCGTTTAAAAACTACACAGAATCATTTTCAGAAACTATTTTGTGATGTGTGCGTTCAACTCACAGAGTTTACCCTTTCTTTTCATAGAGCAGTTTGGAAACACTCTGTTTTTGAAGTCTGCAAGGGGATATTTAGACCTCTTTGAGGCCTTCGTTGGAAACGGGATTTCTTCATGTAAAGCTAGACTGATGAATTCTCAGTAACTTCTTTGTGTTGTGTGTATTCAACTCACAGAGTTGAACCTTTCTTTAGACAGAGCAGGTTTGAAAAACTCTTTTTGTGGATTTCACAAGTGGAGATTTCAAGTGATTTGAGGCCAGTTGTAGTAAAGGAAATATCTTCGTTTAAAAACTAGACAGAATCATTCTCAGAAACTACTTTGTGATGTGTGCGTTCATCTCACATTGTTTAACCTTTCTTTTCATAGAGCAGTTTGGAAACACTCTGTTTGTTAAGTTTGCAGCAGGATATTTGGACCACTTTGAGGCCTTCGTTGGAAAAGGGATTTCTCAGTATACAGCTAGACAGATGAATTCCCAGTAACTTCTTTGGGTTGAGTTTATTCAACTCACTGAATTGAACCTTCCCTTAGACAGGGCAGTTTGGAAACACTCTTTTTGTGGAATTTGCCAGGGGAGATTTCAAGCGATTTGAGGCCAATCTTAGAAATCGAAATATCTTATTATTAAAAACTAGACAGAATCGTTCTCAGAAACCACTTTGTGATGTGTGCGTTTAACTCACAGAGTTTAATCTTTCTTTTCATAGAGCAGTTTGGAAACACTCTGTTTGTTAAGTTTGCATCAGGATATTTAGACCACTTTGAGGCCTTCGTTGGATACGGGATTTCTCAGTATACAGCTAGACAGATGAATTCCCAGTAACTTCTTTGTGTTGTGTGTATTCACCTCACAGAGGTAAACCTTCCTTTAGACAGAGCAGTTTGGAAACACACTTTTTGTGGAATTTGAAACTGGACATTTCAAGCGATTTGAGGAAAATTGTAGTCAAGGAAGTATCTTCGTTTAAAAACTACACAGAATCATTCTCAGAAACTACTTTCTGAAGTGTGCATTCAACTCACAGAGTTTAACCTTTCTTTTCATAGAGCAGTTTGGAAACACTCTGTTTGTTAAGTTTGCATCAGGATATTTGGACCACTTTGAGGCCTTTCTTGGATACGGGATTTCTCAGTATACAGCTAAACAGATGAATTCCCAGTAACTTCTTTGTGTTGTGAGTATTCACCTCACAGAGTTAAACCTTCCTTTAGACAGAGCAGTTTGGAAACCCTCTTTTTGTGGAATTTACAACTGGACATTTCAAGCGATTTGAGGAAAATTGTAGTCAAGGAAATATCTTCGTTTAAAAACTACACAGAATCATTCTCAGAAACTACTTTCTGACGTGTGCGTTCAACTCACAGAGTTTAAACTTTCTTTTCATAGAGCAGTTTGGAAACACTCTGTTTCCTAAGTCTGCAAGGGGATATTTAGACCTCTTTGAGGCCTTCGTTGGAAACGGGATTTCTTCATATAAAGCTAGACAGATGAATTCTCAGTAACTTCTTTGTGTTGTGTGTATTCAACTCACAGAGTTGAACCTTTCTTTAGACACAGCAGATTTGAAACACTCTTTTTGTGGATTTCACAAGTGGAGATTTCAAGCGTTTTGAGGCCAATTGTAGTAAAGGAAATATCTTTGTTTAAAAACTAGACAGAATCATTTTCAGAAACTACCTTGTGATGTGTGCGTTTAACTCACAGAGTTTAACCTTTCTTTTCATAGAACAGTTTGGAAACACTCTCTTTGTTAAGTTTGCAGCAGGATATTTGGACCACTTTGAGGCCTTCGTTGGAAACGGGTTTTCTCAATATACAGCTAGACAGTTGAATTCCCAGTAACTTCTTTGTGTTGAGTTTATTCAACTCACTGAATTGAACCTTCCTTTAGACAGAGCAGTTTGGAAACACTCTTTTTGTGGAATTTGCCAGTGGAGATTTCAAGCGATTTGAGGCCAATTTTAGAAATCGAAATATCTTATTGTAAAAACTAGACAGAATCGTTCTCAGAAACTACTTTGTGATGTGTTCGTTTAACTCACAGAGTTTAATCTTTCTTTTCATAGAGCAGTTTGGAAACACTCTGTTTGTTAAGTTTGCATCAGGATATTTGGACCAATTTGAGGCCTTCGTTGGATACGGGTTTTCTCAGTATACAGCTAGACAGATGAATTCCCAGTAACTTCTTTGTGTTGTGTGTATTCACCTCACAGAGGTAAACCTTCCTTTAGACAGAGCAGTTTGGAAACACTCTTTTTGTGGAATTTGCAACTGGACATTTCATGCGATTTGAAGAAAATTGTAGTCAAGGAAGTATCTTCGTTTAAAAACTAGACAGAACCATTCTCAGGAACTACATTCTGACGTGTGCGTTCAACTCACAGAGTTTAACCTTTCTTTTCATAGAGCAGTTTGGAAACACTCTGTTTGCTAAGTCTGCAAGGGGATATTTAGACCTCTTTGAGGCCTTCGTTGGAAACGGGATTTCTTCATCTAAGGCTAGACAGATGAATTCTCAATAACTTCCTTGTGTTGTGTTTATTCAACTCACAGAGTTGAACCTTTCTTTAGAGAGAGCAGATATGAAACACTCTTTTTGTAGATTTTACTAGTGGAGATTTCATACGATTTCAGGCCAATTGTAGTAAAGGAAATATCTTCGTTTAAAAACTAGACAGAATCATTCTCAAGAACTTCTTTGTGATGTTTGCGTTCAACTCACAGTTTCGCCTTTCTTTTCATAGAGCAGTATGGAAACACTCTGTTAAGTTTGAAAGAGGATATTTGGACCACTTTGAGGCCTTCTTTGGAAACGGGATTTCTCAGTGTACTGCTAGAGAGATGAATTCCCAGTAACTTCTTTGTGTTTTGTGTATTCACCTCACAGAGTTAAACCTTCCTTTAGACAGAGCAGTTTGGAAACACTCTTTTTGTGGAATTTGCAACTAGACATTTCAAGCCATTTCAGGAAAATTGTAGTCTAGGAAATATCTTCGTTTAAAAACTACACAGAATCATTCTCAGAAGCTACTTTGTGATGTGTGCGTTCAACTCACAGAGTTTAACCTTGGTTTTCATAGAGCAGTTTGGAAACACTCTGTTTGTGAAGTCTGCAAGGGGATATTTAGACCTCTTTGAGGCCTTCGTTGGAAACGGGATTTCTTCATATAAAGCTAGACAGATGAATTCTCAGTAACTTCCTTGTGTTGTGTGTATTCAACTCACAGAGTTGAACCTTCCTTCAGACAGAGCAGATTTGAAACACTCTTTTTGTGGATTTCACAAGTGGAGATTTCAAGCGATTTGAGGCCAATTGTAGTAAAGGAAATACCTTCGTTTAAGAACTAGACAGAATCATTCTCGGAAACTACTTTGTGATGTGTGCGTTCAACTCACAGAGTTTCACCTTTCTTTTCCTAGAGCAGTTTGGAAACACTCTGTTTGTTACGTGTGCAGCAGGATATTTGGACCAATTTGAGGCTTTCGTTGGAAACGGGATTTCTCAGTATACTGCTAGACAGATGAATTCCCAGTAACTTCTTTGTGTTGTGTGTATTCACCTCACAGAGTTAAAACTTCCTTTAGACAGAGCAGTTTCGAAACACTCTTTTTGTGGAATTTGCAACTGGACATTTCAAGCGATTTGAGGAAAATTGTAGTCAAGGAAGTAACTTCGTTTTAAAACTACACAGAATCATTCTCAGAAACTACTTTGTGATGTGTGCGTTCACCTCACAGAGTTTAACCTCTCTTTTCATAGAGCAGTTTGGAAACACTCTGTTTGTTAAATTTGCAGCAAGATATTTGGTCCACCTTGATGCCTTCGTTGTAAACGGGATTTCTCCATATACTGCTAGACCGATGAATTCCCAGTAACTTCTTTGTGTTGAGTTTATTCAACTCACTGAATTGAACCTTCCTTTAGACAGAGCAGTTTGGAAACACTCTTTTAGTGGAATTTGCAAGTGGAGATTTCAAGCGATTTGAGGCCAATTTTAGAAATCGAAATATCTTTGTATAAAAACTAGACAGAATCATTCTCAGAAACTACTTTGTGTTGTGTGCGTTCAACTCACAGAGTTTAACCTTTCTTTTCATAGAACAGTTTGGAAACACTCTGTTTCTTAAGTCTGCAAGGGGATATTTAGACCTCCTTTAGGCCTTCGTTGGAAACGGTATTTCTTCATATAAAGCTAGACAGATGAATTCTCAGTAACTTCTTTGTGTTGTGTGTATTCAACTCACAGAGCTGAACCTTTCGTTAGACAGAGCAGATTTGAAACACTTTTTTTGTGGATTTCACAAGTGGAGATTTCATGCGATTTGAGGCCAATTGTAGTAAAAGTAATATCGTCGTTTAAAAACTAGACAGAATCATTCTCAGAAACTACTTTGTGATGTGTGCCTTCAACTCACAGAGTTTAAGCTTTCTTTTCATAGAGCAGCTTGGAAACACTCTGTTTGTTAACTTTGGAAGAGGATATTTGTACCACTTTGAGGCCTTCGTTGGAAACGGGATTTCTCAGTATACTGCTAGACAGAGGAATTCCCAGTAACTTCTTTGTGTTGTGTGTATTCATCTCACAGAACTAAACCTTCCTTTAGACAGAGCAGTTTGGAAACACTCTTTTTGTGGAATTTGCAATTGGAGATTTCAAGCGATTTCAGGCCAATTGTAGTAAAGGAAATATCTTCGTTTAAAAACTAGACAGAATCATTCTCAGAAACTTCTTGTGACGTGTGCGTTCAACTCACAGAGTTTCACCTTTCTTTTCATAGAGCAGTTTGGAAACACTCTGCTTGTTAAGTTTGGAAGAGGATATTTGGACCACTTTGAGGCCTTCTTTGGAAACGGGATTTCTCAGTATACTGCTAGACAGATGAATTCCCAGTAACTTCTTTGTGTTGTGTGTATTCACCTCACAGTATTAAACCTTCCTTTAGACAGAGCAGTTTGGAAACACTCTTTTTGTGGGATTTGCAACTGGACATTTCAAGCGATTTGAGGAAAATTGTAGTCAACGAAGTAACTTCGTTTAAAAACTACACAGAATCATTCTCAGAAACTACTTTGTGATGTGTGCGTTCAACTCACAGAGTTTAACCTTTCTTTTCATAGAGCAGTTTGGAAACACTCTGTTTGTTATGTTTGCAGCAGGATATTTGGACCACCTTTAGGTCTTGTTTGGAAACGGGATTTCACAGTATACTGCTAGACCGATGAATTCCCTGTAACTTCTTTGTGTTGTGTGTTTTCAACTCACAGAGGTGAACCTTTCTTTAGACAGAGCAGATTTGAAACACTCTTTTTGTGGATTTCACAAGTGGAGATTTCAAGCGATTTGAGGCCAATTTTAGTAAAGGAAATATCTTCGTTTAAACACTAGACAGAATCATTCTCAGAAACTACCTTGTGATGTGTGCGTTCAACTCACAGAGTTTCACCTTTCTTTTCATAGAGCTGTTTGGAAACACTCTGTTAAGTTTGAAAGAGGATATTTGAACCAATTTGAGGCCTTCGGTGGAACCGGGATTTCTCAGTATACTGCTAGACAGATGAATTCACATTAATTTCTTTGTGTTGTGTGTATTCAACTCACAGAGTTAAACCTTCCTTTAAAGAGAGCAGTTTGGAAACACTCTTTTTGTGGAATTTGCAATTGGACATTTCAAGCGATTTGAGGAAAATTGTAGTCAAGGATGTATCTTCGTTTAAAAACTACACAGAATCATTCTCAGAAACTACTTTGTGATGTGTGCGTTCAACTCACAGAGTTTAACCTTTATTTTCATACAGCAGTTTGGAAACACTCTGTTTGTTAAGTCTGCAAGGGGATATTTAGACCTCTTTGAGGCCTTCGTTGGAAACGGGATTTCTTCATATAAAGCTAGACAGATGAATTCTCAGTAACTTCTTTGTGTTGTGTGTATTCAACTCACAGAGTTGAACCTTTCCTTAGACAGGGCAGATTAGAAACACTCTTTTTGTGGATTTCACAAGTGGAGATTTCAAGCGATTTGAGGCCAATTGTTGTAAAGGAAATATCTTCGTTTAAAAACTAGACAGAATCATTCTCAGAAACTACTTTGTGATGTGTGCGTTTAACTCACAGAGTTTAACCTTTCTTTTCATAGAGCAGTTTGGAAACACTCTGTTTGTTACGTTTACAGCAGGAAATTTGGACCACTTTGAGGCCTTCGTTGGAAACGGGATTTCTCAGTATAGAGCTTGACAGTTGAATTCCCAGTAACTTCTTTGTGTTGAGTTTATTCAACTCACTGAATTGAAACTTCCTTTAGTCAGAGCAGTTTGGAAACACTCTTTTTGTGGAATTTGCCAGTGGAGATTTCAAGCGATTTGAGGCCAATTTTAGAAATCGAAATATCTTTGTATAAAAACTAGACAGAATCTTTCTCAGAAACTACTTTGTGATGTGTGCGTTCATCTCACAGGGTTTAACCTTTCTTTTCATAGAGCAGTTTGGAAACACTCTGTTTCTTAAGTCTGCAAGGGGATATTTAGACTTCTTTGAGGCCTTCGTTGGAAACGGGTTTTCATCATATAAAGCTAGACAGATGAATTCTCAATAACTTCTCTGTGTTGTGTTTATTCAACTCACAGATTTGAACATTTCTTTAGAGAGAGCAGATATGAAACACTCTTTGTGTAGGTTTTACAAGTGGAGATTTCATACGATTTCAGGCCAATAGTAGTAAAGGAAATATCTTCGTTTAAAAACTAGACAGAATCTTTCTCAGAAACTACTTTGTGATGTGTGCGTTCAACTCACAGAGTTTCACCTTTCTTTTCATAGAGCAGTTTGGAAACACTCTGTTTGTTTAGTTTGGAAGAGGATATTTGGACCACTTTGAGGCCTTCGTTGTAAACAGGATTTGTCAGTGTACTGCTAGACACATGAATTCCCAGTAACTTCTTTGTCTTGTGTGTATTCACCTCACAGAGTTAAACCTTCCTTTAGACAAAGCAGTTTGGAAACACTCTTTTTGTGGAATTTGCAACTGGACATTTCAAGCGATTTGAGGAAAATTGTAGTCAAGGAAGTATCTTCGTTTAAAAACTAGACAGAATCATTCTCAGAAACTACTTTGTATTGTGTGCGTTCAACTCACAGAGTTTAACCTTTCTTTTCATAGAGCAGTTTGGAAACACTCTGTTTGTTAAGTCTGCAAGGGGATATTTAGACCTCTTTGAGGCCTCCGTTGGAAACGGGATTTCTTTATATAAAGCTAGACTGATGAATTCTCAGTAACTTCTTTGTGTTGTGTGTATTCAACTCACAGAGTTGAACCTTTCTTTAGACAGAGCAGATTAGAAACACTCTTTTTGTGGATTTCACAAGTGGAGATTTCAAGCGATTTGAGGCCAATTGTAGTAAAGGAAATATCTTCGTTTAAAAACTAGACAGAATCATTCTCAGAAAGTACTTTGTGATGTGTGCGTTCAACTAACAGAGTTTAACCTTTCTTTTCATAGAGCAGTTTGGAAACACTCTGTTTGTTAAGTTTGCAGCAGGATATTTGGACCACTATGAGGCCTTCGTTGGAAACGGGATTTCTCAGCATAGAGTTTGACAGTTGAATTCCCAGTAACTTCTTTCTGTTGAGTTTATTCAACTCACTGAATTGAACTGTCCTTTAGTCAGAGCAGTTTGGAAACACTCTTTTTGTGGAATTTGCCAGTGGAGATTTCAAGCGATTTGAGGCCAATTTTAGAAATCGAAATATCTTTGTATAAAAACTAGACAGAATCGTTCTCAGAAACTACTTTGTGATGTGTGCGTTCAACTCACAGAGTTTCACCTTTCTTTTCATAGAGCAGTTTGGAAAGACTCTGTTTGTTTAGTTTGGAAGAGGATATTTGGACCACTTTGAGGCCTTTGTTGTAAACAGGATTTGTCAGTGTACTGCTAGACACATGAATTCCCAGTAACTTTTTTGTGTTGTGTGTATTCACCTCACAGAGTTAAACCTTCCTTTAGGCAGAGCAGTTTGGAAACACTCTTTTTGTGAAATTTGCAACTGGACATTTCAAGCGATTTGAGGAAAATTGTAGTCAAGGTAATATCTTCGTCTAAAAACTACACAGAATCATTCTCAGAAACGACTTTGTGATGTGTGCGTTCAACTCACAGAGTTTAACCTTTCTTTTCATTGAGCAGTTTGGAAACACTCTGTTTCTTAAGTCTGCAAGGCGATATTTAGACCTCTTAGAGGCCTTCGTTGGAAACGGGATTTCTTCATATAAGGCTAGACAGATGAATTCTCAGTAACTAATTTGTGTTGTGTGTATTCAACTCACAGAGTTGAACCTTTCTTTAGAGAGAGCAGATTTGAAACACTCTTTTTGTGGATTTCACAAGTGGAGATTTCAAGCGATTTGAGGCCAATTGTAGTAAAGGAAATATCTTCGTTTAAAAACTAGACAGAATCATTCTCAGAAACTACTTTGTGATGTGTGCGTTTAACTCACAGAGTTCCACCTTTCTTTTCATAGAGCAGTTTGGAAACACTCTGTTTGTTAACTTTGGAAGAGGATACTTGGACCATTTTGAGGCCGTCGTTGGAAAAGGGATTTCTCAATATACTGCTAGACAGATGAATTCCCAGTAACTTCTTTGTGTTGTGTGTATTCACCTCACAGAGTTAAACGTTCCTTTAGACAGAGCAGTTTGGAAACACTCATTTTGTGGAATTTGCAACTGGACATTTCAAGCGATTTGAGGAAAATTGTAGTCAAGGAAATATCTTCGTTTAAAAACTACACAGAATCATTATCAGAAACTAATTTGTGATGTGTGCGTTCAACTCTCAGAGTTGATCCTTTCTTTTCATAGAGCAGTTTGGAAACACTCTGTTTGTTAAGTCTGCAAGGGGATATTTAGACCTCTTTGTGGCCTTCGTTGGAAACGGGGTTTCTTCATATAACGCTAGACAGATGAATTCTCAATGACTTCTCTGTGTTGTGTTTATTCAACTCACAGATTTGAAACTTTCTTTACAGAGAGCAGATATGAAACACTCTTTGTGTAGGTTTTACAAGTGGAGATTTCATACGATTTCAGGCCAATAGTAGTAAAGGAAATATCTTCGTATAAAACTAGACAGAATCATTCTCAGAAACTACTTTGTGATGTGTGCGTTCCACTCACGGAGTTTCACCTTTCTTTTCATAGAGCAGTTTGGAAAGACTCTGTTTGTTTAGTTTGGAAGAGGATATTTGGACCACTTTGAGGCCTTCGTTGTAAACAGGATTTGTCAGTGTACTGCTAGACACATGAATTCCCAGTAACTTCTTTGTGTTGTGTGTATTCACCTCACAGAGTTAAACCTTCCTTTAGACAGAGCAGTTTGGAAACACTCTTTTTGTGGAATTTGCAACTGGACATTTCAAGCGATTTGAGGAAAATTGTAGTCAAGGAAGTATCTTCGTTTAAAAACTAGACAGAATCATTCTCAGAAACTACTTTGTGATGTGTGCGTTCAACTCACAGAGTTTAACCTTTCTTTTCATAGAGCAGTTTGGAAACACTCTGTTTGATAAGTCTGCAAGGGGATATTTAGACCTCTTTGAGGCCTCCGTTGGAAACGGGATTTCTTCATATAAAGCTAGACTGATGAATTCTCAGTAACTTCTTTGTGTTGTGTGTATTCAACTCACAGAGTTGAACCTTTCTTTAGACAGAGCAGATTAGAAACACTCTTTTTGTGGATTTCACAAGTGGAGATTTCAAGCGATTTGAGGCCAATTATAGTAAAGGAAATATCTTCATTTAAAAACTAGACAGAATCATTCTCAGAAAGTACTTTGTGATGTGTGCGTTCAACTCACAGAGTTTAACCTTTCTTTTCATAGAGCAGTTTGGAAACACTCTGTTTGTTAAGTTTGCAGCAGGATATTTGGACCACTATGAGGCCTTCGTTGGAAACGGGATTTCTCAGTATAGAGCTTGACAGTTGAATTCCCAGTAACTTCTTTCTGTTGAGTTTATTCAACTCACTGAATTGAAACTTCCTTTAGTCAGATCAGTTTGGAAACACTCTTTTTGTGGAATTTGCCAGTGGAGATTTCATGCGATTTGAGGCCAATTTTAGAAATCGAAATATCTTTGAATAAAAACTAGACAGAATCGTTCTCAGAAACTAGTTTGTGATGTGTGCATTCATCTCACAGGGTTTAACCTTTCTTCTCATAGAGCAGTTTGGAAACACTCTGTTTCTTAAGTCTGCAAGGGGATATTTAGACCTCTTTGAGGCCTTCGTTGGAAACGGGATTTCATCATATAAAGCTAGACAGATGAATTCCCAATAACTTCTTCGTGTTGTGTTTATTCAACTCACAGATTTGAACCTTTCTTTAGAGAGAGCAGATATAAAACACTCTTTGTGTAGGTTTTACAAGTGGAGATTTCATACGATTTAAGGCCAATAGTAGTAAAGGAAATATCTTCGTTTAAAAACTAGACAGAATCATTCTCAGAAACTATTTTGTGATGTGTGCGTTCAATTCACAGAATTTCACCTTTCTTTTCATAGAGCAGTTTGGAAAGACTCTGTTTGTTTAGTTTCGAAGAGGATATTTGGAACACTTTGAGGCCTTCGTTGTAAACAGGATTTGTCAGTGTACTGCTAGACACATGAATTCCCAGTAACTTCTTTGTGTTGTGTGTATTCACCTCACAGAGTTAAACCTTCCCTTAGGCAGAGCAGTTTGGAAACACTCTTTTTGTGAAATTTGCAACTGGATATTTCAAGCAATTTGAGGAAAATTGTAGTCAAGGAAGTATCTTCGTTTAAAAACTAGACAGAATCATTCTCAGAAACTAGTTTGTGATGTGTGCGTTCAACTCACAGAGTTTAACCTTTCTTTTCATAGAGCAGTTTGGAAACACTCTGTTTGTTAAGTCTGCAAGCGGATATTTATACCTCTTTGAGGCCTTCGTTGGAAACGGGATTTCCTCATATAAAGCAAGACAGATGAATTCTCAGTAACTTCTCTGTGTTGTGTGTATTCAACTCACAGAGTTGAACCTTTCTTTAGACAGGGCAGATTAGAAACACTCTTTTTGTGGATTTCACAAGTGGAGATTTCAAGCGATTTGAGACCAATTGTAGTAAAGGAAATATCTTCGTTTAAAAACTAGACAGAATCATTCTCAGAAACTAATTTGTGATGTGTGTGTTTAACTCACAGAGTTTAACCTTTCTTTTCATAGAGCAGTTTGGAAACACTCTGTTTGTTAAGTTTGCAGCAGGATATTTGGACCACTTTGAGGCCTTCGTTGGAAACGGGATTTCTCAGTATAAAGCTTGACAGTTGAATTCCCAGTAACTTCTTTGTGTTGAGTTTATTCAACTCACTGAATTGAACCTTCCTTTAGTCAGAGCAGTTTGGAAACACTCTTTTTGTGTAATTTGCCAGTGGAGATTTCACGCGATTTGAGGCCAATTTTAGAAATCGAAATATCTTTGTATAAAAACTAGACAGAATCGTTCTAAGAAACTAATTTGTGATGTGTGCGTTCAACCCTCAGAGTTTATCCTTTCTTTTCATAGAGCAGTTTGAAAACACTCTGTTTGTTAAGTCTGCAAGGGGATATTTAGACCTCTTTGAGGCCTTCGTTGGAAACGGGATTTCTTCATATAAAGCTAGACAGATGAATTTTCAATAACTTCTCTGTGTTGTGTTTATTCAACTCACAGATTTGAACCTTTCTTTAGAGAGAGCAGATATGAAACACTCTTTGTGTAGGTTTTACAAGTGGAGATTTCATACGATTTCAGGCCAATAGTAGTAAAGGAAATATCTTCGTTTAAAAACTAGACAGAATCATTCTCAGAAACTACTTTGTGATGTGTGCGTTCAAATCACAGAGTTTCACCTTTCTTTTCATAGAGCAGTTTGGAAAGACTCTGTTTCTTTAGTTTGGAAGAGGATATTTGGACCACTTTGAGGCCTTCGTGGTAAACAGGATTTGTCAGTGTACTGCTAGACACATGAATTCCCAGTAACTTCTTTGTGTTGTGTGTATTCACCTCACAGAGTTAAACCTTCCTTTAGACAGAGCAGTTTGGAAACACTCTTTTTGTGGAATTTGCAACTGGACATTTCAAGCGATTTGAGGAAAATTGTAGACAAGGAAATATCTTCGTTTAAAAACTACACAGAATCATTCTCAGAAACGACTTTGTGATGTGCGCGTTCAACTCACAGAATTTAACCTTTCTTTTCATTGAGCAGTTTGGAAACAGTCTGTTTCTTAAGTCTGCAAGGCGATATTTAGACCTCTTAGAGGCCTTCGCTGGAAACGGGATTTCTTCATATAAGGCTAGACAGATGAATTCTCAGTAACTTCTTTGTGTTGTGTGTATTCAACTCACAGAGTTGAACCTTTCTTTAGAGAGAGCAGATTTGAAACACTCTTTTTGTGGATTTCACAAGTGGAGATTTCAAGCGATTTGAGGCCTATTGTAATAAAGGAAATATCTTCGTTTAAAAACTAGACAGAATCATTCTCAGAAACTACTTTGTGATGTGTGCGTTTAACTCACAGAGTTTCACCTTTCTTTTCATAGAGCAGTTTGGAAACACTCTGTTTGTTAACTTTGGAAGAGGATACTTGGACCACTTTGAGGCCTTCGTTGGAAAAGGGATTTCTCAATATACTGCTAGACAGATGAATTCCCAGTAACTTCTTTGTGTTGTGTGTATTCACCTCACAGAGTTAAACCTTCCTTTAGACAGAGCAGTTTGGAAACACTCTATTTGTTGAATTTGCAACTGGACATTTCAAGCGATTTGAGGAAAATTGTAGTCAAGGAAATATCTTCGATTAAAAAATACACAGAATCATTATCAGAAACTAATTTGTGAGGTGTGCATTCAACTCTCAGAGTTTATCCTTTCTTTTCATAGTGCAGTTTGGAAACACTCTGTTTGTTAAGTTTGCAGCAGGATATTTGGACCACTTTGAGGCCTTCGTTGGAAACGGGATTTCTCATTATAAAGCTTGACAGTTGAATTCCCAGTAACTTCTTTGTGTTGAGTTTATTCAACTCACTGAATTGAACCTTCCTTTAGTCAGAGCAGTTTGGAAACACTCTTTTTGTGGAATTTGCCAGTGGAGATTTCACGCGATTTGAGGCCAATTTTAGAAATCGAAATATCTTTGTATAAAAACTAGACAGAATCGTTCTAAGAAACTAATTTGTGATGTGTGCGTTCAACCCTCAGAGTTTATCCTTTCTTTTCATAGAGCAGTTTGGAAACACTCTGTTTGTTAAGTCTGCAAGGGGATATTTAGACCTCTTTGAGGCCTTCGTTGGAAACGGGATTTCTTCATATAAAGCTAGACAGATGAATTCTCAATAACTTCTCTGTGTTGTGTTTATTCAACTCACAGATTTGAACCTTTCTTTAGAGAGAGGAGATATGAAACACTCTTTGTGTAGGTTTTACAAGTGGAGATTTCATACGATTTCAGGCCAATAGTAGTAAAGGAAATATCTTCGTTTAAAAACTAGACAGAATCATTCTCAGAAACTACTTTGTGATGTGTGCGTTCAAATCACAGAGTTTCACCTTTCTTTTCATAGAGCAGTTTGGAAAGACTCTGTTTGTTTAGTTTGGAAGAGGATATTTGGACCACTTTGAGGCCTTCGTGGTAAACAGGATTTGTCAGTGTACTGCTAGACACATGAATTCCCAGTAACTTCTTTGTGTTGTGTGTATTCACCTCACAGAGTTAAACCTTCCTTTAGACAGAGCAGTTTGGAAACACTCTTTTTGTGGAATTTGCAACTGGACATTTCAAGCGATTTGAGGAAAATTGTACTCAAGGAAGTATCTTCTTTTAAAAACTAGACAGAATTTTTCTCAGAAACTACTTTGTGATGTGTGCGTTCAACTCACAGAGTTTAACCTTTCTTTTCATAGAGCAGTTTGGAAACACTCTGTTTGTTAAGTCTGCAAGGGGATATTTACACCTCTTTGAGGCCTTCGTTGGAAACGGGAGTTCTTCATAAAAAGCTAGACAGATGAATTCTCAATAACTTCTTTGTGTTGTGTTTATTCAACTCAGGGAACTAAACCTTTCTTCAGAGAGAGCAGATATGAAACACTCTTTTTGTAGATTTTACAAGTGGAGATTTCATACAAATTCAGAACAATTGTAGTAAAGGTAATATCTTCGTTTAAAAACTAGACAGAATCATTCTCAGAAACTACTTTGAGATGTGTGCGTTCAACTCACAGAGTTTCACCTTTCTTTTCATAGAGCAGTTTGGAAACACTCTGTTTGTTAACTTTGGAAGAGGATATTTGGACCACATTGAGGCCTTCGTTGTAAACGAGATTTGTCAGTGTACTGCTAGACAGATGAATTCCCAGTAACTTCTTTGTGTTGTGTGTATTCACCTCACAGAGTTAAACCTTCCTTTAGACAGAGCAGTTTGGAAACACTCTTTTTGTGGAATTTGAAACTGGACATTTCAAGCAATTTGAGGAAAATTGTAGTCAAGGAAGTATCTTCGTTTAAAAACTAGACAGAATCATTCTCAGAAACTACTTTGTGATGTGTGCGTTCAACTCACACAGTTTAACCTTTCTTTTCATAGAGCAGTTTGGAAACACTCTGTTTGTTAAGTCTGCAAGCGGATATTTATACCTCTTTGAGGCCTTCGTTGGAAACGGGATTTCTTCATATAAAGCTAGACAGATGAATTCTCAGTAACTTCTTTGTGTTGTGTGTATTCAACTCACAGAGTTGAACATTTCTTTAGACAGGTCAGACTAGAAACACTCTTTTTGTGGATTTCACAAGTGGAGATTTCAAGCGATTTGGGGCCAATTGTAGTAAAGGATATATCTTCGTTTAAAAACTAGACAGAATCATTCTCAGAAACTACTTTGTGATGTGTGCGTTTAACTCACAGAGTTTAACCTTTCTTTTCATAGAGCAGTTTGGAAACACTCTGTTTGTTAAGTTTGCAGCAGGATATTTGGACCACTTTGAGGCCTTCGTTGGAAACGGGATTTCTCAGTATAAAGCTTGACAGTTGAATTCCCAGTAACTTCTTTGTGTTGAGTTTATTCAACTCACTGAATTGAACCTTCCTTTAGTCAGAGCAGTTTGGAAACACTCTTTTTGTGTAATTTGCCAGTGGAGATTTCACGCGATTTGAGGCCAATTTTAGAAATCGAAATATCTTTGTATAAAAACTAGACAGAATCGTTCTAAGAAACTAATTTGTGATGTGTGCGTTCAACACTCAGAGTTTATCCTTTCTTTTCATAGAGCAGTTTGAAAACACTCTGTTTGTTAAGTCTGCAAGGGGATATTTAGACCTCTTTGAGGCCTTCGTTGGAAACGGGATTTCTTCATATAAAGCTAGACAGATGAATTTTCAATAACTTCTCTGTGTTGTGTTTATTCAACTCACAGATTTGAACCTTTCTTTAGAGAGAGCAGATATGAAACACTCTTTGTGTAGGTTTTACAAGTGGAGATTTCATACGATTTCAGGCCAATAGTAGTAAAGGAAATATCTTCGTTTAAAAACTAGACAGAATCATTCTCAGAAACTACTTTGTGATGTGTGCGTTCAAATCACAGAGTTTCACCTTTCTTTTCATAGAGCAGTTTGGAAAGACTCTGTTTCTTTAGTTTGGAAGAGGATATTTGGACCACTTTGAGGCCTTCGTGGTAAACAGGATTTGTCAGTGTACTGCTAGACACATGAATTCCCAGTAACTTCTTTGTGTTGTGTGTATTCACCTCACAGAGTTAAACCTTCCTTTAGACAGAGCAGTTTGGAAACACTCTTTTTGTGGAATTTGCAACTGGACATTTCAAGCGATTTGAGGAAAATTGTAGACAAGGAAATATCTTCGTTTAAAAACTACACAGAATCATTCTCAGAAACGACTTTGTGATGTGCGCGTTCAACTCACAGAATTTAACCTTTCTTTTCATTGAGCAGTTTGGAAACAGTCTGTTTCTTAAGTCTGCAAGGCGATATTTAGACCTCTTAGAGGCCTTCGCTGGAAACGGGATTTCTTCATATAAGGCTAGACAGATGAATTCTCAGTAACTTCTTTGTGTTGTGTGTATTCAACTCACAGAGTTGAACCTTTCTTTAGAGAGAGCAGATTTGAAACACTCTTTTTGTGGATTTCACAAGTGGAGATTTCAAGCGATTTGAGGCCTATTGTAATAAAGGAAATATCTTCGTTTAAAAACTAGACAGAATCATTCTCAGAAACTACTTTGTGATGTGTGCGTTTAACTCACAGAGTTTCACCTTTCTTTTCATAGAGCAGTTTGGAAACACTCTGTTTGTTAACTTTGGAAGAGGATACTTGGACCACTTTGAGGCCTTCGTTGGAAAAGGGATTTCTCAATATACTGCTAGACAGATGAATTCCCAGTAACTTCTTTGTGTTGTGTGTATTCACCTCACAGAGTTAAACCTTCCTTTAGACAGAGCAGTTTGGAAACACTCTATTTGTTGAATTTGCAACTGGACATTTCAAGCGATTTGAGGAAAATTGTAGTCAAGGAAATATCTTCGATTAAAAAATACACAGAATCATTATCAGAAACTAATTTGTGAGGTGTGCATTCAACTCTCAGAGTTTATCCTTTCTTTTCATAGTGCAGTTTGGAAACACTCTGTTTGTTAAGTTTGCAGCAGGATATTTGGACCACTTTGAGGCCTTCGTTGGAAACGGGATTTCTCATTATAAAGCTTGACAGTTGAATTCCCAGTAACTTCTTTGTGTTGAGTTTATTCAACTCACTGAATTGAACCTTCCTTTAGTCAGAGCAGTTTGGAAACACTCTTTTTGTGGAATTTGCCAGTGGAGATTTCACGCGATTTGAGGCCAATTTTAGAAATCGAAATATCTTTGTATAAAAACTAGACAGAATCGTTCTAAGAAACTAATTTGTGATGTGTGCGTTCAACCCTCAGAGTTTATCCTTTCTTTTCATAGAGCAGTTTGGAAACACTCTGTTTGTTAAGTCTGCAAGGGGATATTTAGACCTCTTTGAGGCCTTCGTTGGAAACGGGATTTCTTCATATAAAGCTAGACAGATGAATTCTCAATAACTTCTCTGTGTTGTGTTTATTCAACTCACAGATTTGAACCTTTCTTTAGAGAGAGGAGATATGAAACACTCTTTGTGTAGGTTTTACAAGTGGAGATTTCATACGATTTCAGGCCAATAGTAGTAAAGGAAATATCTTCGTTTAAAAACTAGACAGAATCATTCTCAGAAACTACTTTGTGATGTGTGCGTTCAAATCACAGAGTTTCACCTTTCTTTTCATAGAGCAGTTTGGAAAGACTCTGTTTGTTTAGTTTGGAAGAGGATATTTGGACCACTTTGAGGCCTTCGTGGTAAACAGGATTTGTCAGTGTACTGCTAGACACATGAATTCCCAGTAACTTCTTTGTGTTGTGTGTATTCACCTCACAGAGTTAAACCTTCCTTTAGACAGAGCAGTTTGGAAACACTCTTTTTGTGGAATTTGCAACTGGACATTTCAAGCGATTTGAGGAAAATTGTACTCAAGGAAGTATCTTCTTTTAAAAACTAGACAGAATTTTTCTCAGAAACTACTTTGTGATGTGTGCGTTCAACTCACAGAGTTTAACCTTTCTTTTCATAGAGCAGTTTGGAAACACTCTGTTTGTTAAGTCTGCAAGGGGATATTTACACCTCTTTGAGGCCTTCGTTGGAAACGGGAGTTCTTCATAAAAAGCTAGACAGATGAATTCTCAATAACTTCTTTGTGTTGTGTTTATTCAACTCAGGGAACTAAACCTTTCTTCAGAGAGAGCAGATATGAAACACTCTTTTTGTAGATTTTACAAGTGGAGATTTCATACAAATTCAGAACAATTGTAGTAAAGGTAATATCTTCGTTTAAAAACTAGACAGAATCATTCTCAGAAACTACTTTGAGATGTGTGCGTTCAACTCACAGAGTTTCACCTTTCTTTTCATAGAGCAGTTTGGAAACACTCTGTTTGTTAACTTTGGAAGAGGATATTTGGACCACATTGAGGCCTTCGTTGTAAACGAGATTTGTCAGTGTACTGCTAGACAGATGAATTCCCAGTAACTTCTTTGTGTTGTGTGTATTCACCTCACAGAGTTAAACCTTCCTTTAGACAGAGCAGTTTGGAAACACTCTTTTTGTGGAATTTGAAACTGGACATTTCAAGCAATTTGAGGAAAATTGTAGTCAAGGAAGTATCTTCGTTTAAAAACTAGACAGAATCATTCTCAGAAACTACTTTGTGATGTGTGCGTTCAACTCACACAGTTTAACCTTTCTTTTCATAGAGCAGTTTGGAAACACTCTGTTTGTTAAGTCTGCAAGCGGATATTTATACCTCTTTGAGGCCTTCGTTGGAAACGGGATTTCTTCATATAAAGCTAGACAGATGAATTCTCAGTAACTTCTTTGTGTTGTGTGTATTCAACTCACAGAGTTGAACATTTCTTTAGACAGGTCAGATTAGAAACACTCTTTTTGTGGATTTCACAAGTGGAGATTTCAAGCGATTTGGGGCCAATTGTAGTAAAGGATATATCTTCGTTTAAAAACTAGACAGAATCATTCTCAGAAACTACTTTGTGATGTGTGCGTTTAACTCACAGAGTTTAACCTTTCTTTTCATAGAGCGGTTTGGAAACCCTCTGTTTGTTAGGTTTGCAGCAGGATATTTGGACCACTTTGAGGCCTTCGTTGGAAACGGGATTTCTCAGTATAGAGCTTGACAGTTGAATTCCCAGTAACTTCTTTGTGTTGAGTTTATTCAACTCACTGAATTGAACCTTCCTTTAGTCAGAGCAGTTTGGAAACACTCTTTTTGTGGAATTTGCCAGTGGAGATTTCAAGCGATTTGAGGCCAATTTTAGAAATCGAAATATCTTTGTATAAAAACTAGACAGAATCGTTCTCAGAAACTACTTTGTGATGTGTGCGTTCATCTCACAGGGTTTAACCTTTCTATTCATAGAGCAGTTTGGAAACCCTCTGTTTCTTAAGTCTGCAAGGGGATATTTAGACCTCTTTGAGGCCTTCGTTGGAAACGGGATTTCTTCATATAAAGCCAGACAGTTGAATTCTCAATAAATTCTCCGTGTTTTGTTTATTCAACTGAAGAAGTTGAACCTTTCTTTAGAGAGAGCAGATATAAAACACTCTTTTTGTAGGTTTTAAAAGTGGAGATTTCATTCGATTTCAGGCCAATTGTAGTAAAGGAAATATCTTCGTTTAAAAACTAGACAGAATCATTCTCAGAAACTAATTTGTGATGTGTGCGTTCAACTCACAGAGTTTAACCTTTCTTTTCATACAGCAGTTTGGAAACACTCTGTTTGTTAAATCTGCAAGGGGATATTCAGACCTGTTTGAGGCCTTCGTTGGAAAAGGGATTTCTTCATACAAAGCTAGACAGATGATTTCTCAGTAACTTCTTTGTGTTGTGTTTATTCAACTCACAGATTTGAACCACTCTTTTTGTGGATTTTAGAAGTGGAGATTTCCAGTGATTTGAGGCACATTTCAGTAAAGGAAATATCTTCGTTTAAAAACTAGACAGAATCATTCTCAGAAACTACTTTGTGATGTGTGCGTTCAACTCACAGAGTTTCACCTTTGCTTTCATATAGCAGTTTGTAAACACACTGTCTGTTAAGTTTGGAGGAGGATATTTGGACCACTTTGAGGCCTTCGTTGGAAACGGGATTTTTTAGTATACTGCTAGGCAGATGAATTCCCAGTAACTTCTTCGTGTTGTGTGCATTCAACTCACTGAATTGAACCTTCCTTTAGACAGAGCAGTTTGGAAACAATCTTTTTGTGGAATTTGCAACTGGACATTTCAAGCGATTTGAGGGAAATTGTAGTCAAGGAAATATCTTCGTTTAAAAACTATACAGAATTATTCTCAGAAACTACTTCATGATGTGTGCGTTCAACTCACAGAGTTTAACCTTTCTTTAGACAAAGCAGATTTGAAACACTCTTTTTGTGGATTTCACAAGTGGAGATTTCAAGCGATTTGAGGCCAATTGTAGAGAAGGAAATATCTTCGTTTAAAAACTAGACAGAATCATTCTCAGAAACTACTTTGTGATGTGTGCTTTCAACTCCCAGAGTTTCACCTTTCTTTTCATAGAGCAGTTTGGAAACACTCTGTCGGTTAAGTTTGGAAGAGGATATTTGGACCTCTTTGAGGCCTTCGTTGGAAACGGAATTTTTCACTATACTGCTAGACAGATGAATTACCACTAACTTCTTTGTGTTGTGTGTATTCAACTCACAGAGTTGAACCTTCCTTTAGACAGGGCAGTTTGGAAACACTCTTTTTGTGGAATTTGCAAGTGGAGATTTCAAGCGACTTGAGGCCAAAGTTAGAAATCGAAATATCTTTGTATAAAAACTAGACAGAATCATTCTCAGAAACTACTTTGTGATGTGTGCGATCAACTCACAGAGTTTCACCTTTCTTTTCATAGAGCAGTTTGGAAACACTCTGTTTATTAAATCTGCAAGGGGATATTTACACCTCTTTGAGGCCTTCGTTGGAAACGGGATTTCTTCAAAAAAGCTAGACAGATGAATTCTCAGTAACTTCTTTGTGTTGTGTGCATTCAACTCACGGAGTTGAACCTTTCTTTAGACAGAGCAGATTTGAAGCACTCTTTTTGTCGATTTTACAAGTGGGGATTTCAAGCGATTTGAGGCCAATTGTAGTGAAGGAAATATCTTCTTTTCAAAACTAGACAGAATCATTCTCAGAAACTACTTTGTGATGTGTGCGTTCAACCCACAGAGTTTCACCTTTCTTTTCATAGAGCAGTTTGGAAACACTCTGTCTGTTAAGTTTGGAGGAGGATATTTGGACCACTTTGAGGCCTTCTTTGGAAACGGGATTTCTCAGTATACTGCTAGACAGATGAATTCCCAGTAACTTCTTTGTGTTGTGTGTATTCAACTCACAGCGTTGAACCTTCCTTTAGATAGAGCAGTTTGGAAACACTCCTTTTGTGGAATTTGCAACTGGAGATTTCAAGGGATTATAGTTCAATCTTAGAAATCGAAATATCTTTGTATAAAAGCTAGACAGAATAATTCTCAGAAACTACTTTGTGATGTGTGCGTTCAACTCACAGAGTTTAACCTTTCTTTTCATAGAGCAGTTTGGAAACACTCTGCTTCTGATGTCTGCAATTGGATATTTAGACTTCCTCTACGCCTTCGTTGGAAACGGGATTTCTTCATATAAAGCTAGACAGATGAATTCTCAATAACTTCTTTGTGTTGTGTGTATTCAGTTCACAGAGTTGAACCTTCCTTTAGACAGAGCAGATATGAAACACACTTTTTGTGGATTTTACAAGTGGAGAATTCATACGGTTTCAGGCCAATTGTAGTAAAGGAAATATCTTCGTTTAAAAACTAGACAGAATGATTCTCAGAAACTACTTTGTGATGTGTGCGTTCAACCCACAGAGTTTCACCTTTCTTTTCATGGAGCAGGTTTGGAAACACTCTGTCCGTTAAGTTTGGAGGAGGATATTTGGACCACTTTGAGGCCTTCCTTGGAAACGGGATTTTTCAGTATACTGCTAGACAGATGAACTCCCAGTAACTTCTTTGTGTTGTGTGTATTCAACTCACAGAGTTGAACCTTCCTTTAGACGGAGCAGTTTGGAAACACTCTTTTTGTGGAATTTGCAATTGGAGATTTCAAGCAATTTGAGGCCAATCTTAGAAATCGAAATATCTTTGTATAAAAACTAGACAGAATCATTCTCAGAAACTACTTTGTGATGTGTGCGTTCAACTCACAGAGTTTAACCTTTCTTTTCATAGAGCAGTTTGGAAACACTCTGTTTCTTAAGTCTGCAAGGGGATATTTAGACCTCTTTGAGGCCTTCGTTGGAAACGGGATTTCTTCATATAAAGCTAGACAGATGAATTGTCAATAACTTCTTTGTGTTGTGTGTATTCAACTCACAGAGTTCAAACTTTCTTTAGACAGAGCAGATATGAAACACTCTTTTTGTGGATTTTACAAGTGGAGATTTCATACCGTTTCAGGCCAATTGTAGTAAAGGAAATATCTTCGTTTAAAAAGTAGACAGAATCATTCTCAGAAACTACTATGCGATGTGTGCGTTCAACCCACAGAGTTTCACCTTTCTTTTCATAGAGCAGTTTGGAAACACTGTGTCCGTTAAGTTTGGAGGAGGATATTTGAACCACTTTGAGGCCTTCGCTGGAAACGGGATTTTTCAGTATACTGCTAGGCAGATGAATTCCCAGAAGCTTCTTTCTGTTGTGTGTATTCAACTCACAGAGTTGAAACTTCCTTTAGACAGAGCAGTTTGGAAACACTCTTTTTGTGGAATTTGCAGCTGGAGATTTCAAGCGATTTCGGGCCAATCTTAGAAATCGAAATATCTTTGTACAAAAACTAGACAGAATCATTCTCAGAAACTACTTTGTGATGTGTGCGTTAGGCTCACAGAGTTTAACCTTTCTTTTCATAGAGCAGTTTGGAAACACTCTGTTTGTTAAATCTGCAAGGGGATATTTAAACCTCTTTGAGGCCTTCCTTGTAAACGGGATTTCTTCATAAAAACTTGACATGAATTCTTAGTAACTTTTTGTGTTGTGTGTATTCAACTCACAGAGTTGAACCTTCCTTTAGACAGAGCAGATATGAAAAACTCTTTTTGTGGATTTTACAAGTGGAGATTTCCAGCGATTTGAGGCCAATTGTAGTAAAGGAAATATCTTCGTTTAAAAACTAGACAGAATCATTCTCAGAAACTACTTTGTGATGTGTGCGTTCAACCACAGAGTTTCACCTTTCCTTTCATAGATCAGTTTGGAAACACGCTGTTTCTTACGTCTGCAAGAGGATATTTAGGCCTGTTTGAGGCCTTCGTTGGAAACGGGATTTCTTCATACAAAGCTAGACACACGAATTCTCAGTAACTTCTTTGTGTTGTGTGTATTCAACTCACAGAGTTAAACCTTCCTTTAGACAGAGCAGTTTGGAAACACTCTTTTTGTGGAATTTGCAACTGGACATTTCAAGCGATTTGAGGAAAATTGTAGTGAAGGAAATATCTTCGTTTAAAAACTAGACAGAATCATTCTCAGAAACTGCTTTGTGATGTGTGCGTTCAACTCACAGAGTTAAAACTTTCTTTTCATAGAGCAGTTTGGAAACACTCTGTTTCGTAAGTCTGCAAGGGGATATATAGACCTCTTTGAGGCCTTCGTTGGAAACGGGATTTCTTCATATAAATCTAGACAGATGAATGCTCAGTAACTTCTTTGTGTTGTGTGTATTCAACTCACAGAGTTGAACCTTTCTTTAGACAGAGCAGATTTGAAACACTCTGTTTGTGGATTTTACAAGTGGGGATTTCAAGCGATTTGAGGCCCATTGTGGTAAAGGAAATATCTTCGTTTAAAAACTAGACAGAATCATTCTCAGAAACTACTTTCTGATGTGTGCATTCAACTCACAGAGTTTCACCTTTCTTTTCATAGAGCAGTTTGGAAACACTCTGTCTGTTAAGTTTGGAGGAGGTTATTTGCACCAATTTGAGGCCTTCTTTGATAACGGGAGTTTTCAGTATACTGCTAGACAGATGAATTCCCAGTAACTTCTTCGTGTTGTGTGTATTCAACTCACAGGGTTGAACCTTCCTTTAGACAGAACAGTTTGGAAACACTATTTTTGTGGAATTTGCAACCGGAGATTTCAAGCGATTTGAGGCCAATCTTAGAAATCGAAATATCTTTGTATAAAAATTAGACAGAATCATTCTCAGAAACTACTTTTAATGTGTGCATTCAACTCACAGAGTTTAACCTTTCTTTTCATAGAGCAGTTTGGAAACACTCTGTTTGTTAAATCTGCTAGGGGATATGTAGACGTCTTTGAGGCCTTCGTTGGAAACGGGATTTTTTCATATAAAGCTAGACAGATGAATTCTCAAGAAGTTCATTGTGTTGTGTGTATTCAACTCACAGAGTTGAACCTTTCTTTAGACAGAGCAGATATGAAAAACTCTTTTCGTAGATTTTACAAGTGGAGATTTCATACGATTTCAGGCCAATTGTAGTAAAGGAAATATCTTCGTTTAAAAACTAGACAGAATCATTCTCAGAAACTAGTTTGTGATGTGTGCATTCAACTCACAGAGTTTCACCTTTCTTTTCACAGAGCAGGTTGGAAACACTCTGTTTGTTACGTTTGTAAGAGGATATTTGGACCAATTTGAGGCCTTCGTTGGAAACGGGATTTCTCAGTATACTGCTAGACAGATGAATTCCCAGTAACTTCTTTGTGTTGTGTGTATTCAACTCACTGAAGTGAAACTTCCTTTAGACAGAGCAGTTTGGAAACACTCTTTTTGTGGAATTTGCAAGTGGAGATTTCAAACGATTTGAGGCCAATTTTAGAAAGCGAAATATCTTTGTATAAAAACTAGACAGAATCATTCTCAGAAACTACTTTCTGATGTGTGCGTTCAACTCAGAGAGTTTTACCTTTCTTTTCATAGAGCAGTTTCGAAACACTCTGTTAAGTTTGCAAGAGGATATTTGGACCACTTTGAGGCCTTCTATGGAAACGGTATTTCTCAGTATATTGCTAGCCAGATGAATTCCCAGTAACTTCTTTGTGTTGTGTGTATTCACCTCACAGAGTTAAAACTTCCTTTAGACAGAGCAGTTTGGAAACACTCTATTTTTGGTATTTGCAAGTAGACATATCAAGCGATTTGAGGCCAATCTTAGAAATCGAAATATCTTTGTATAAAAACTAGACAGAATCATTCTCAGAAACTACTTTGTGATGTGTGCGTTGAACTCACAGAGGTTAAGCTTTCTTTTCATAGAGCAGTTTGGAAACACTCTGTTTGTTCAATCAGGAAGGGGATATTTAGACCTCTTAGAGGCCTTCGTTGGAAAAGGGATTTGTTCATATGAAGCTAGACAGATGAATTCTCAGTAACTTCTTCGTGTCATGTGTATTCAACTCACAGTGTAGAACCATTTTTTAGACAGAGCAGATTTGACACACTCTTTTTGTGGATTTTAGAGTTGGAGATTTCCAGTGATTTGAGGCCAATTGTAGTAAAGGAGATATCTTCGCTTAAAAACTAGAGAGAATCATTCTCAGAAACTACTTTGTGATGTGTGCGTTCAACCGACAGAGTTTCACCTTTTTTTCATAGAGCAGTTTGGAAACACTCTGTCTGTTAAGTTTGGAGGAGGATATTTGGACCACTTTGAGGCCTTCGTTGGAAACGGGATTTTTCAGTATACTGCTGGACAGATGGATTCCCAGTAACTTCTTTGTGTTGCGTGTATTCAACTCAAAGAGTTGAACCTTCCTTTAGACAGAGCAGTTTGGAAACACTCCTTTCGTGGAATTTCCAACTGGAGGTTTCATGCGATTTGAGGCGAATCTTAGAAATCAAAATATCTTTCTATAAAAACAAGACAGAATCATTTTCAGAAACTACTTTGTGATGTGTGCGTTCAACTCACAGAGTTTAAGCTTTCTTTTCATTAAGGAGTTTGGAAACACTCTGTTTGTTAAATCTGCAAGGGGCTATTTATACCTCTTTGAGGCCTTCGTTTGAAAAGTGATTTCTTCATATAAAGCCAGACAGGTGAATTCTCAGTAACTTCTTTGTGTTGTGTGTATTCAGCTCACAGAGTTGAACCTTTCTTTAGACAGAGCAGATTTGAAACACTCTTTTTGTGGATTTTACAAGTGGAGATTTCAAGCGATTTGAGGCCAATTGTAGTAAAGGAAATATCTTCGTTTTAAAACTAGACAGAATCATTCTCAGAAACTGCTTTGTAATGTGTCCGTTCAACTCACAGAGTTTAACCTATCTTTTCATAGAGCAGTTTGGCAACACTCTGTTTTTTAAGTTTGGAAGAGGATATTTGGACCACTTTGAGACCTTCATTTGAAAGGGTATTTCTCAGTATACGGCTAGACAGATGAATTCCCAGTAACTTATTTGTGTTGTGTTTATTCAAACCACAGAGTTAAACCTTCCTTTAGACAGAGCAGTTTGGAAACACTCTTTTTGGGGAATTTGCAACTGGAGATTTCAAGCGATTTGAGGCCAATTTTAGAAATCGAAATATCTTTGAATAAAAACTAGACAGAATCATTCTCAGAAATTTCTTTGTGATGTGTGCATTCAACTCACAGAGTTTAACTTTTCTTTTCATAGAGCAGTTTGGAAACACTCTGTTTCTTAAGTCTGCAAGGAGATATTTAGACCTATTTGAGGCCTTCGTTGGAAACGGAATTTCTTCATATAAAGCTAGACAGATGAATTCTCAATATCTTCTTTGTTTTGTGTGTATTCAACTCACAGAGTTGAAACTTTCTTTAGACAGAGCAGATATGAAACACTCTATTTGTGGATTTTACAAGTGGAGATTTCATACGATTTCAGGCCAATTGTAGTAAAGGAAATATCTTCGTTTTAAAACTAGACAGAATCATTCTCAGAAACTACTTTGTGATGTGTGCGTTCAACACACAGAGTTTCACCTTTCTTTTCATAGAGCAGTTTGGAAACACTCTGTCTGTTAAGTTTGGAGGAGGATAATTGGACCACTTTGAGGCCTTCTTTGGAAACGGGATTTCTCAGTATACTCCTAGACAGATGAATTCCCAATAACTACTTTGTGTTGTGTGTATTCAACTCACAGAGTTGAACCTTCCTTTAGACAGAGCAGTTTGGAAACACACTTTTTGTGGAATTTGCAACTGGAGATTTCAAGCGACTTTTGGCCAATCTTAGAAATCGAAATATCTTTGTATAAATACTAGACAGAATCATTCTCAGAAACTACTTTGTGAAGTGTGTGTTCAACTCACAGAGTTTAACCATTCTTTTCATAGAGCAGTTTGGAAACACTCTGTTTCTTAAGTCGGCAAGGGGATATTTAGACCTCTTTGAGGCCTTCGTTTGAAACGGGATTTCTTCATATAAAGCCAAACAGATGAATTCTCAATAACTTCTTTGTGTTGTGAGTATTCAACTCACAGATTTGAATCTTTCGTTAGACAGAGCAGACATGAAACACTCTTTTTGTGGATTTTACAAGTGGAGATTTCAAGCGATTTGAGTCCAATTGTAGAAAAGGAAATATCTTCGTTTAAAAACTAGACAGAATCATTCTCAGAAACTACTTTGTGATGTGTGCGTTCAGCCCACAGAGTTTCACCTTTCTTTTCATAGAGCAGTTTGGAAACGCTCAGTCTGTTAAGTTTGGAGGAGGAGATTTGGACCAATTTGACGCCATTTTTGGAAACGGCATTTCTCAGCATACTGCTGGACAGATGAATTCCCAGTAACTTCTTTGTGTTTTGTGTATTCAACTCACAGAGTTGAACCTTCGTTTAGACAGAGCAGTTTGGAAACACTCTTTTTGTGGAATTTGCAATTGTTGATTTCAAGCGATTTTAGGCCAATCTTATAAATCGAAATATCTTTGTATAAAAACTAGACAGAATCATTCTCAGAAACTACTTTGTGATGTCTGCGTTCAACTCACGCAGTTTAACCTTTCTTTTCAAAGAGCAGTTTGGAAACATTCTGTTTCTTACGTCTGCATGGGGATATTTAGACCTCTTTGTGGCCTTCGTAGGAAACGGGATTTCTTCATATAAAGCTAGACAGATGAATTCTCAGTAAATTCTTTGTGTTGTGTGTATTCAACTCACAGAGTTGAACCTCTCTTTAGACAGAGCAGATTTGAAACACTCTTTTTGTGAATTTTACAAGTGGAGATTTCCAGCGATTTGAGGCCAATTGTTGAAAAGGAAATATCTTCGTTTCAAAACTAGACAGAATCATTCTCAGAAACTAATTTGCGATGTGTGCATTCAATACACAGAGATTCAACTTTCTTTTCATTTAGCAGTTTGGAAACACTCTGTCTGTTAAGTTTGAAGGAGGATATTTGGACCATATTGAGGCCTTCGCTGGAAACGGGATTTTTCAGTATACTGCTAGACAGATGAATACCCAGTAACTTGTTTGTGTTGTGTGTATTCAACTCACAGAGTTGAACCTTCCTTTAGGCAGAGCAGTTTGGAAACACTCATTTCACGGAATTTGCAACTGGAGGTTACAAGAGATTTGAAGCCAATCTTAGAAATCGAAATATCTTTGTATAAAAACTAGACAGAATCATTCTCAGAAACTACTTTGTGATGTGTGTGTTCAACTCACAGAGTTTAACCTTTCTTTTCATAGAGCAGTTTGGAAACACTCTGTTTGTTAAGTCTGCAAAGGGATATTTAGACCTCTTTGAGGCCTTCGTTGGAAAAGGGATTTCTTCATATAAAGCTAGACAGATGAATTCTCAGTAACTTCTTTGTGTTGTGTGTATTCAACTCACAGAGTTAAACTTTTCTTTAGACAGAGCAGATTGGAAACACTCTTTTTGTGGATTTTACAAGTGGAGATTTCCAGCGATTTCAGGCCAATTGTAGTAAAGGAAATATCTTCGTTTAAAAACTAGAAAGAATCATTCTCAGAAACTACTTTGTGATGTGTGCGTTCAACTCACAGAGTTTCACCTTTCTTTTCATAGAGCAGTTTGGAAACACTCTGTTTGTTAAGTTTGGAGGAGGATATTTGGACCAATTTGAGGCCTCCGTTGGTAACGGGATTTTTCAGTATACTGCTAGACAGATGAATTACCAGTAACTTCTTTGTGTTGTGTGTATTCAACTCACAGAGTTGAACCTTCCTTTAGGCAGAGCAGTTTGGAAAGACTCTTTTTGCGGAATTTGCAACTGGAGAGTTCTAGCCATTTCAGGCCAATCTTAGAAATCGAAATATCTTTGTATAAAAACTAGACAGAATCATTCTCAGAAACTAGTTTGTGCTGTGTGCGTTCAACTCACAGAATTTAAGCTTTCTTTTCATAGAGTAGTTTGGAAACACTCTGATTGTTAAATCTGCAAGGGGATATTTAGACCTCCTTGAGGCCTTCGTTGGACACGGGGTTTCTTCATATAAAGCCAGACAGATGAATTCTCAGTAACTTCTTTGTGTTGTGTGTATTCAGCTCACAGAATTTTACCTTTCTTTAGACAGAGCAGATTTGAATCACTCTTTTTCTGGATTTTACAAGTGGATATTTCAAGCGATTTGAGGCCAATTGTAGTAAAGGAAATACCTTCGTTTTAAAACTAGACAGAATAATTCTCAGAAAATACTTTGTGATGTGTGCGTTCAACTCTCAGAGTTAAACTTTTCTTTTCATAGAGCAGTTTGGAAACACTCTGTTTGTTAAGTTTGGAAGAGGATATTTCGACCACCTTGAGGCCTTCTTTGGAAACGGGATTTCTCAGTATACAGCTAGACAGACGAATTCCCAGTAACTTCTTTGTGATGTGTTTATTCAAATCACAGAGTTGAACCGTCCTTTAGACAGAGCAGATATGAAACACACTTTTTGTGGAATTTGCAGCTGGAGATTTCAAGCGATTTGATGCAAATTTTAGAAATCGAAATATCTTTGTATAAAAACTAGACAGAATCATTCTCAGAAACTACTTTGTGATGTGTGCATTCAACTCACAGAGTTTAACCTTTCTTTTCATAGAGCAGTTTGGAAACACTCTGTTTCTTATGTCTGCAAGGGGATATTTAGACCTCTTTGAGGCCTTCGTTGGAAACGGGATTTCTCAGTATACTGCTAGACAGATGAATTCCCAGTAACTACTTTGTGTTATGTGTATTCAACTCACAGAGTTGAACCTTCCTTTAGACAGAGCAGGTTGGAAACACTCTTTTTGTGGAATTTGCAACTGGAGATTTCAAGCGATTTTTGGACAATCTTAGAAATCGAAATATCTTTGTATAAATACTAGACAGAATCATTCTCAGAAACTACTTTGTGATGTGTGTGTTCAAATCACAGAGTTTAACCTTTCTTTTCATAGAGCAGTTTGGAAACACTCTGTTTGTTAAGTTTGCAAGAGGATATTTGGACCATTTTGAGGCCTTCGTTGGAAACGGGATTTCTCAGTATACAGCTAGACAGATGAATTCCCAGTAAGTTCTTTGTGTTGTGCGTATTCTACTCACAGAGTTGAATCTTTCTTTAGACAGAGCAGATTTGAAAAACTCTTTTTGTGGATTTTAAAAGTGGAGACTTCCAGCGATTTGAGGCCAATTGTAGTAAGGGAAATATTTTCGTTTAAAAACTTGACAGAATCATTCTCAGAAACTTCTTTGTGATGTGTGCATTCAACTCACAGAGTTTCACCTTTCTTTTCATAGAGCAGTTTTTAAACACTCTGTCTGTTAAGTTTGGAAGAGGATATTTGGACCACTTTGAGGCCTTCGTTGGAAAAGGGATTTTTCAGTATACTGCTAGACAGATGAATTCCCAGTAACTTCTTTTTTTTGGGTGTATTCAACTCACAGAGTTGAACCTTCCTTTAGACAGAGCAGTTTGGAAACACTCTTTTTGTGGAATTCGCAAGTGGAGATTTCAAGCGATTTGAGGCCAATCTTAGAAATCGAAATATCTTTCTATAAAAACTAGACAGAATCATTCTCAGAAACTTGTTTGTGATGTGTGCGTTCAACTCACAGAGTTTAAGCTTTCTTTTCATTAAGGAGTTTGGAAACACTCTGTTTGTTAAATCTGCAAGGGGCTATTTATACCTCTTTGAGGCCTTCGTTTGAAAAGTGATTTCTTCATATAAAGCCAGACAGATGAATTCTCAGTAACTTCTTTGTGTTGTGTGTATTCAGCTCACACAGTTGAACCTTTCTTTAGACAGAGCAGATTTGAAACACTCTTTTTGTGGATTTTACAAGTGGAGATTTCAAGCGATTTGAGGCCAATTGTAGTAAAGGAAATATCTTCGTTTTAAAACTAGGCAGAATCATTCTCAGAAACTACTTTGTAATGTGTGCGTTCAACTCACAGAGTTTAACCTTTCTTTTCATAGAGTAGTTTGGCAACACTCTGTTTGTTAAGTTTGCAAGAGGATATTTTGACCACTTTGAGACCTTCATTAGAAAGGGTATTTCTCAGTATACGGCTAGAAAGATGAATTCCCAGTAACTTATTTGTGTTGTGTGTATTCAAACCACAGAGTTGAACCTTCCTTTAGACAGGGCAGTTTGGAAACACTCTTTTTGTGGAATTTGCAAGTGGAGATTTCAAGCGATTTGAGGCCAATTTTAGAAATCGAAATATCTTTGTATAAAAACTAGACAGAATCATATTCAGAAACTACTTTGTGATGTGTGCGTTCAACTCACAGAGTTTAACCTTTCTTTGCATAGAGCAGTTTGGAAACACTCTGTTTCTCAAGTCTGCAAGGGGATATTTAGACCTCTTTGAGACCGTCGTTGGAAACTGGATTTCTTCATATAAAGCTAGACAGATGAATTCTCAATATCTTCTTTGTGTTGTGTGTATTCAGCTCACAGAGTTGAACCTTTCTTTACACAAAGCAGATATGAAACACTCTTTTTTTGGATTTTACAAGTGGAGATTTCATACGATTTCAGGCCAATTGTAGTAAAGGAAATATCTTCGTTTAAAAACTAGACAGAATCATTCTCAGAAACTACTTTGTGATGTGTGCGTTCAACCCACAGAGTTTCACCTTTCTTTTCATAGAGCAGTTTGGAAACACTCTGTCTGTTAAGTTTTGAGGAGAATAATTGGATCACTTTGAGGCCTTCGTTGGAAACGGGACTTCTCAGTATACTGCTAGACATATGAATTCCCAGTAACTTATTTGTGTTGTGTGTATTCAACTCACTGACTTGAACCTTCCTTTAGACAGAGCAGTTTGGAAACACTCTTTTTGTGGAATTTGCAAGTGGAGATTTCCAGCGATTTGAGGCCTATTTTAGAAATCGAAATATCTTTGTATAAAAACTAGACAGAATCATTCTCAGAAACTACTTTGTGATGTGTGCGTTCAACTCACAGAGTTTAAGCTTTCTTTTCATTAAGGAGTTTGGAAACACTCTGTTTGTTAAATCTGCAAGGGGCTATTTATACCTCTTTGAGGCCTTCGTTTGAAAATTGATTTCTTCATATAAAGCCAGACAGATGAATTCTCAGTAACTTCTTTGTGTTGTGTGTATTCAGCTCACAGAGTTGAATCTTTCTTTAGAAAGAGCAGATTTGAAACACTCTTTTTGTGGATTTTACAAGTGGAGATTTCAAGCGATTTGAGGCCAATTGTAGTAAAGGAAATATCTTCGTTTTAAAACTAGACAGAATCATTCTCAGAAACTACTTTGTAATGTGTGCGTTCAACTCACAGAGTTTAACCTTTCTTTTCATAGAGCAGTTTGGCAACACTCTGTTTGTGATGTTTGGAAGAGGATATTTGGACCACTTTGAGACCTTCAATGGAAAGGGTATTTCTCAGTATACGGCTAGACAGATGAATTCCCAGTAACTTATTTGTGTTGTGTGTATTCAAACCACAGAGTTGAACCTTCCTTTAGACAGGGGAGTTTGGAAACACTCTTTTTGTGGAATTTGCAAGTGTAGGTTTCAAGCGATTTGAGGCCAATTTTAGAAATCGAAATATCTTTGTATAAAAACTAGACAGAATCATATTCAGAAACTACTTTGTGATGTGTGCGTTCAACTCACAGAGTTTAACCTTTCTTTTCATAGAGTAGTTTGGCAACACTCTGTTTGTTAAGTTTGCAAGAGGATATTTTGACCACTTTGAGACCTTCATTGGAAAGGGTATTTCTCAGTATACGGCTAGAAAGATGAATTCCCAGTAACTTATTTGTGTTGTGTGTATTCAAACCACAGAGTTGAACCTTCCTTTAGACAGGGCAGTTTGGAAACACTCTTTTTGTGGAATTTGCAAGTGGAGATTTCAAGCGATTTGAGGCCAATTTTAGAAATCGAAATATCTTTGTATAAAAACTAGACAGAATCATATTCAGAAACTACTTTGTGATGTGTGCGTTCAACTCACAGAGTTTAACCTTTCTTTGCATAGAGCAGTTTGGAAACACTCTGTTTCTCAAGTCTGCAAGGGGATATTTAGACCTCTTTGAGACCGTCGTTGGAAACTGGATTTCTTCATATAAAGCTAGACAGATGAATTCTCAATATCTTCTTTGTGTTGTGTGTATTCAGCTCACAGAGTTGAACCTTTCTTTAGACAAAGCAGATATGAAACACTCTTTTTTTGGATTTTACAAGTGGAGATTTCATACGATTTCAGGCCAATTGTAGTAAAGGAAATATCTTCGTTTAAAAACTAGACAGAATCATTCTCAGAAACTACTTTGTGATGTGTGCGTTCAACCCACAGAGTTTCACCTTTCTTTTCATAGAGCAGTTTGGAAACACTCTGTCTGTTAAGTTTTGAGGAGAATAATTGGATCACTTTGAGGCCTTCGTTGGAAACGGGACTTCTCAGTATACTGCTAGACATATGAATTCCCAGTAACTTATTTGTGTTGTGTGTATTCAACTCACTGACTTGAACCTTCCTTTAGACAGAGCAGTTTGGAAACACTCTTTTTGTGGAATTTGCAAGTGGAGATTTCCAGCGATTTGAGGCCAATTTTAGAAATCGAAATATCTTTGTATAAAAACTAGACAGAATCATTCTCAGAAACTACTTTGTGATGTGTGCGTTCAACTCACAGAGTTTAAGCTTTCTTTTCATTAAGGAGTTTGGAAACACTCTGTTTGTTAAATCTGCAAGGGGCTATTTATACCTCTTTGAGGCCTTCGTTTGAAAATTGATTTCTTCATATAAAGCCAGACAGATGAATTCTCAGTAACTTCTTTGTGTTGTGTGTATTCAGCTCACAGAGTTGAATCTTTCTTTAGAAAGAGCAGATTTGAAACACTCTTTTTGTGGATTTTACAAGTGGAGATTTCAAGCGATTTGAGGCCAATTGTAGTAAAGTAAATATCTTCGTTTTAAAACTAGACAGAATCATTCTCAGAAACTACTTTGTAATGTGTGCGTTCAACTCACAGAGTTTAACCTTTCTTTTCATAGAGCAGTTTGGCAACACTCTGTTTGTTATGTTTGGAAGAGGATATTTGGACCACTTTGAGACCTTCATTGGAAAGGGTATTTCTCAGTATACGGCTAGACAGATGAATTCCCAGTAACTTATTTGTGTTGTGTGTATTCAAACCACAGAGTTGAACCTTCCTTTAGACAGGGGAGTTTGGAAACACTCTTTTTGTGGAATTTGCAAGTGTAGGTTTCAAGCGATTTGAGGCCAATTTTAGAAATCGAAATATCTTTGTATAAAAACTAGACAGAATCATATTCAGAAACTACTTTGTGATGTGTGCGTTCAACTCACAGAGTTTAACCTTTCTTTTCATAGAGCAGTTTGGAAACACTCTGTTTCCCAAGTCTGCAAGGGGATATTTAGACCTCTTTGAGACCGTCGTTGGAAACTGGATTTCTTCATATAAAGCTAGACAGATGAATTCTCAATATCTTCTTTGTGTTGTGTGTATTCAACTCACAGAGTTGAACCTTTCTTTAGACAAAGCAGATATGAAACACTCTTTTTTTGGATTTTACAAGTGGAGATTTCATACGATTTCAGGCCAATTGTAGTAAAGGAAATATCTTCGTTTAAAAATTGACAGAATCATTCTCAGAAACTACTTTGTGATGTGTGCGTTCAACCCACAGAGTTTCACCTTTCTTTTCATAGAGCAGTTTGGAAACACTCTGTCTGTTAAGTTTTGAGGAGCATAATTGGACCACTTTGAGGCCTTCGTTGGAAACGGGGCTTCTCAGTATACTGCTAGACATATGAATTCCCAGTAACTTATTTGTGTTGTGTGTATTCAACTCACTGACTTGAACCTTCCTTTAGACAGAGCAGTTTGGAAACACTCTTTTTGTGGAATTTGCAAGTGGACATTTCAAGCCATTTGGGGCCAATTTTAGAAATCGAAATATCTTTGAATAAACACTAGACAGAATCATTCTCAGAAACTTCTTTGTGATGTGTGCGTTCAACTCACAGAGGTTAAGCTTTCTTTTCATAGAGCATTTTGGAAACACTCTCTTTCTTATGTCTGCAAGTGGATATTTAGACCACTTTGAGGCCTTCGTTGGAAAAGGGATTTCTTCATATAAAGCTAGACAGATGAATTTTCAGTAACTTCTTTGTGTTGTGTGTACTCAACTCACAGAGTTGAACCTTTCTTTAGACAGAGCAGATTTGAAACACTCTTTTTGTGGATTTTACAAGTGGAGATTTCCAACGATTTGAGGCCAATTGTAGTAAAGGAAACATCTTCGTTTAAAAATGAGACAGAATCATTCTCAGAAACTACTTTGTGATGTGTGCGTTCAATTCACAGACTTTCACCTTTGTTTTCATAGAGCAGTTTGGAAACATTCTGTCTGTTACGTTTCGAGGAGGATATTTGGACCACTTTGAGGCCTTCGTTGGAAACGGGATTTTTCAGTATACTGCTAGACAGATGAACTCCCAGTAACTTCTTTGTGTTGTGTGTATTCAACTCACAGAGTTGAACCTTCCTTTAGACAGAGCAGTTTGGAAACACTGCTTTCGTGGAATTTGCAACTGGAGATTTCATGGGATTTGTGGCCAATCTTAGAAATCGAAATATCTTTTTATAAAAACTAGACAGAATCATTCTCAGAAACTACTTTGTGATGTGTGCGTTCAACTCATAGAGTTTAAGCTTTCTTTTCATAGAGCAGTTTGGAAAAACTCTGTTTGTTAAGTCTGCAAGGGGATATTTAGACCTCTTTCAGGCCTTCGTTGGAAATGGGATTTCTTTCTATAAAGCTGGACAGATGAATTCTCAGTAACTTCTCTGTGTTGTGTGTATTCAACTCACAGAGTTAAACCTTCCTTTAGACAGAGCAGTTTGGAAACACTCTTTTTGTGGAATTTGCAACTGGACAATTCAAGTGGTTTGAGGAAAATTGTAGTCAAGGAAATATCTTCGTTTAAAAACTAGACAGAATCATTCTCAGAAACTACTTTGTGATGTGTGCGTTCAACTCACAGAGTTTAACCTTTCTTTTCATAGAGCAGTTTGGAAACACTCAGTTTGTTAAGTCTGCAAGGGGATATATAGACCTCTTTGAGGCCTTATTTGGAAATGGGATTTCTTCATTTAAAGCTAGACAGATGAATTCTCAGTAACCTCTTTGTGTTGTGTTTATTCAACTCAGAGAGTTGAACTTTCTTTAGACAGAGCAGATTTGAAACTCTCTTTTTGTGCATTTTAAAAGTGGGGATTTCAAGCGATTTGAGGCCATTTGTAGTAAAGGAAATATCTTCGTTTAAAAACTAGACAGAATCATTGTCAGAAACTACTTTGTGATGTGTGCGTTTAACTCACAGAGTTTCACCTTTCTTTTCATAGAGCAGTTTGGAAACACTCTGTTTGTTAAGTTTGTAGCAGGATATTTGGACCACTTTGAGGCCTTCGTTGGAAACGGGTTTTCTCAGTATACTGCTAGACAGATGAATTCCCAGTAACTTCCTTGTGTTGTGTGATTCAACTCACTGAATTGAACCTTCCATTAGAAAGAGCAGTTTGGAAACACTCTTTTTGTGGAATTTGCAAATGGACATTTCAAGCGATTTGAGGCCAATTTTAGAAATCGAAATATCTTTGTATAAAAACTAGACAGAATCATTCTCAGAAACTACTTTGTGATGTGTGCGTTCAACTCACAAAGTTTAACCTTTCTTTTCATAGAGCAGTTTGGAAACACTGTGTTTCTTAAGTCTGCAAGGGGATATTTAGACCTCTTTGAGGCCTTCGTTGGAAACGGGATTTCTTCATATAAAGCTAGAGAGATGAATTCTCAATAAGTTCTTTGTGTTGTGTGTATTTCACTCACAGAGTTGAACCTTTCTTTAGAGAGAACAGATATGAAAAACTCTTTTTGTAGATTTTAAAATTGGAGGTTTCATACGATTTCAGGCCAATTGTAGTAAAGGAAATATCTTCGCTTAAAAACTAGACAGAATCATTCTCAGAAACTACTTTGTGATGTGTGCATTCAACTCACAGAGTTTCACCTTTCTTTTCATAGAGCAGGATGGAAACACTCTGTTTGTTAAATTTGTGAGAGAAAATTTGGACCAGTTTGTGGCCTTCGTTGGAAATGGGATTTCTCAGTATATTGCTAGACAGATGAATTCCCAGTAACTTCTTTGTGTTGTGTGTATTCAACTCACAGATTTGAACCTTCCTTTAGACAGAGCAGTTTGGAAACACTCTTTTTGTGGAATTTGCAAGTGGAGATTTCAAGCGATTTGAGGCCAATTTTAGAAATAGAAATATCTTTTTATAAAAACTAGACAGAATCATTCTCAGAAACTTCTTTGTGATGTGTGCGTTCAACTCACAGACTTTAACCTTTCTTTTCATAGAGCAGTTTGGAAACACTCTGTTTGTTACGTCTGCAAGGGGATATTTAGACGTCTTTGAGGCCTTCATTGGAAATGGGATTTCTTCATATAAAGCTAGACAGATGAATTCTCAATAACTTCTTTTGTTGTGTGTATTCAAGTCACACAGTTGAATCTTTCTTTAGACAGAGCAGATATGCAACTCTCTTTTTGTGGATTTTAAAAGTGGAGATTTCAAACGTTTTCATGCCAATGGTAATAAAGGAAATATCTTCATTTAAAAACTAGACAGAATCATTCTCAGAAACTACTTTGTGATGTGTGCGTTCAACTCACAGAGTTTAACCTTTCTTTTCATAGAGCAGTTTGGACACACTCTGTTGGTTAAGTTTGCAGCAGGATATTTGGAACACTTTGAGGCCTACGTAGGAAACGGAATTTCTCAGTATACTGCTAGACCGATGAATTCCCAGTAACTTCTTTGTGTTGTGTGTATTCAACTCACTGAATTGAACCTTCCTTTAGACAGAGCAGTTTGGAAACACTCTTTTTGTGGAATTTGCAAGTGGAGATTTCAAGCGATTTGAGGCCAATTTTAGAAATCGAAACATTTTTGTATAAAAATTAGACAGAATAATTCTCAGAAACTCCTTTGTGATGTGTGCGTTCAACTCACAGAGTTTAACCTTTCTTTTCATAGAGCAGTTTGGAAACACTCTGTTTGTTAAATCTGCAAAAGGATATTTAGACCTCTTTGAGGCCTTTGTTGGAAACGGGATTTCTTCATATGAAGCTAGACAGATGAATTCTCAGTAACTTCTTTGTGTTGTGTGTATTCAACTCACAGAGTTGAACCTTTCTTTAGACAGAGCAGATTTGGAACACTCTTTTTGTGGATTTTACAAGTGGAGATTTCCAGCGATTTGAGGCCTATTGTAGTAAAGGAAATATCTTCGTTTAAAAACTAGACAGAATCATTCTCAGAAACTACTTTGTGATGTGTGCGTTCAACTCACAGAATTTAACCTTTCTTTTCATAGAGCAGTTTCGAAACACTCTGTTTGTTAAGTTTCCAAGAGGATATTTGGACCACTTTGAGGCATTCGTTGGAAACGGCATTTCTCAGTATACGGCTAGACAGATGAATTACCAGTAACTTCTTTGTGCTGTGTTGATTCAAATCACAGAGTTGAACGTTCCTTTAGACAGAGCAGTTTGGAAACACTCTTTTTGTGGAAATTGCAAGTGGAGATTTCAAGCGATTTCAGGCCAATTTTGGAAAAAGAAATATCTTTGTATAAAAACTAGACGGAATCATTCTCCAAAACTACTTTATGATGTGTGCGTTCAACTCACAGAGTTTAGCCTTTCTTTTCATAGAGCAGTTTGGAAACACTCTGTTTCTTAAGTCTGCAAGGGGATATTTAGACCTCTTTGAGGCCTTCATTGGAAACGGGAATTCTTCATATAAAGCTAGACAGATGAATTCTCAGTAACTTCTTTGTGTTGTGTGTATTCAACTCACAGAGTTGAACCTTTCTTTAGACAGAGCAGATTTGGAACACTCTTTTTGTGGATTTTACAAGTGGAGATTTCCAGCGATATGAGGCCAATTGTAGTAAAGGAAATATCTTCGTTTAAAAACTAGACAGAATCATTCTCAGGAACTACTTTGTGATGTGTGCGTTCACCTCACAGAGTTTAACCTTTCTTTTCACAGAACAGTTTGGACACACTCTGTTTGTTCAGTTTGCAAGAGTACATTTGTACCTCTTTGAGGCCTTCGTTGGAAACGGGATTTCCCAGTATACGGCTAGACAGATGAATTCCCAGTAACTTCTTTGTGTTGTTTTTATTCAAATCAAAGAGTTGAACCTCCCTTAAGACAGAGCAGTTTGGAAACACTCTTTTTGTGGAATTTGAAATTGGAGATTTCAAGCGATTTGAGGCCAATTTGAGAAATCGAAATATATTTTTATAAAAACTAGACAGAATCATTCTTAGAAACTACTTTGTGATGTGCGCATTCAACCCACAGAGTTTAACCTTTCTTTTCGTAGAGCAGTTTGGATACACTCTGTTTGTTAAATCTGTAAGGGGATATTTAGACCTCTTTGAGGCCTTCGTTGTTAACAGGATTTCTTCATATAAATCTAGACAGATGAATTCCCAGTAACTTCTTTGTGTTGTGTGTATTCAACTCACTGAGTTGAACCTTCCTTTAGACAGAGTAGTTTGGAAATACCCTTTTTTGGAGTTTGCAAGCGGAGATTTCAAGTGACTTGGGGCCAATTTTAGAAATCGAAATATCTTCGTATAAAAACTAGACAGAATCATTCTCAGAAACTACTTTGTAATGTGTGCGTTGAACTCACAGATTTGAACCTTTCTTTAGACAGAGCAGATTTGAAACACTCTTTTTGTGAATTTTACAAGTGGAGATTTCCAGCGATTTGAGGCTAATTGTAGTAAAGGAAATATCTTCGTTTAAAAACTAGACAGAATCATTCTCAGAAACTACTTGGTGATATGTGCGTTTAACCCACAGAGTTACACCTTTCTCTTCATAGAGTAGTTTGGAAACACTCTGTCTGTTGTTTGGAGGAGGATATTTGTAGCTCTTTGGGGCGTTCGTTGGAAAAGGGATTTTTCAGTATACTGCTAGACAGATGAATTCCCAGTAACTTCTTTGTGTTGCATATATTCAACTCACAGTGTTGAACCTTCCTTTAGACAGAGCAGTTTGGAAACACTCTTTTTGTGGAATTTGCAAGTGGACATATCAAGCGAATTGAGGCCTATCTTAGAAATCGAAATATCTTTGTATAAAAACTAGATAGAATCATTCTCAGAAACTACTTTGTGATGTGTGCGTTCAATTCACAGAGGTTAATCTTTCTTTTCATAGAGCAGTTCGGAAACACTCTATTTCTAAAGTCTTCAAGGGGATATTTAGACCTCTTTGAGGCCTTCGTTGGAAACGGGATTTCTTCATATAAAGCTAGACAGATGAATTCTCAATAACTTCTTTGCGTTGCGTGTATTCAACTCACAGAGCTGAATCTTTCTTTAGAGAGAGCAGATATGAAACACTCTTTTTGTAGATTTTACAAGTGGAGATTTCATACGATTTCAGGCCAATTGTAGTAAAGGAAATATATTCGTTTAAAAACTAGACAGAATCATTCTCAGAAACTACTTTGTGATGTTTGCATTGAACTCACAGAGTTTCACCTTTATTTTCATACAGCAGGTTGGAAACACTCGGTTTGTTATGTTTGTAAGAGGATATTTGGACAACTTACAGGCCTTCGTTGGAAACGGGATTTCACAGTATACTGCTAGACAGATGAATTCCCAGTAAATTCTTTGTGTTGTGTGTATTCAACTCACTGAATTGAACCTTCCTTTAGACAGAGCAGTTTGGAAACACTCTTTTTGTGGAATTTGCAAGTGGAGATTTCAAGCGATTTGAGGCAAATTTTAGAAATCGAAATATATTTGTATAAAAACTAGACAGAATCATTCTCAAAAACTACTTTATGATGTGTGCGTTCAACTCACAGAGTTTAGCTTTTCTTTTCATAGAGCAGTTTGGAAACACTCTGTTTGTTAAGTCTGCAAGGGGATATTTCTACCTGTTTAAGGCCTTCTTTGGAAACGGGATTTCTTCATATAAAGCTAGACAGATGAATTCTCAGTAACTTCTTTGTGTTGTGTGTATTCAACTCACAGAGTTGAACCTTTCTTTAGACAGAGCAGATTTGAAACACTCTTTTTGTGGATTTTACAAGTGGAGATTTCCAGGGATTTTAGGCAAATTTTAGAAATCGAAATATCTTTGCATAAAAACTAGACAGAATCATTCTCAGAAACTTCTTTGTGATGTGTGCGTTCAACTCACAGAGTTTCACCTTTCTTTTCATAGAGTAGTTTGGACACACTCTGTTTGTTAAGTTTCCAGCAGGATATTTGGACCACTTTGAGGCCTTCGTGGGAAACGGGATTCCTCAGTATACTGCTAGACAGATGAATCCCCAGTAACTTCTTTGTGTGGTGTGTATTCAACTCAGAGAGTTGAACCTTCCTTTAGACAGAGCAGTTTGGAAACACTCTTTTTGTGGAATTTGCAAGTGGAGATTTCAAGCGATTTGAGGCGAATCTTAAAAATCGAAATATCCTTGTATAAAAAGTAGACAGAATCATTCTCAGAAACTACTTTGTGATGTGTGCGTTAAACTCACAGAGCTTAAGCTTTCATTTCATAGAGCAGTTTGCAAACACTCTGTTTGTTAAGTTTGGAAGAGGATATTTGGACTACTTTGAGGCCTTTGTTCGAAACGGGATTTCTCAGTATACTGCTAGACAGATGAATTCCCAGTAACTTCTTTGTGTTGTGTGTATTCAACTCACAGAGCTAAACCTTCCTTTAGACAGAGCAGTTTGGAAACACTCTTTTTGTGGAATTTGCAAGTGGACATTTCAAGCGATTTGAGTCCAATTGTAGCCAAGGAAATATCTTCGTTTAAACATTAGACAGAATCATTCTCAGAAACTACTGTGTGATGTGTGCGTTCAACTCACAGAGTTTAACCTTTCTTTCCTTAGAGCAGTTTGGAAACACTCTGCTTGTTAAGTCTGCAAGGGGATATTTAGTCCTCTTTGAGGCCTTCGTTGGAAACGGGATTTCTTCATATAAAGCTAGACAGATGAATTCGCAGCAACTTCTTTGTGTTGTGTGGATTCAACTCACAGAGTTAAACTTTCTTTAGACAGAGCAGATTTGAAAGACTCTTTTTGTGGATTTTACAAGTGGAGATTTCATGAGATTTGAGGCCATTTGTAGTAAAGGAAATATCTTCGTTGAAAAGCTAGACAGAATCATTCTCAGAAACTGCTTTGTGATGTGTGCGTTCAACTCACAGAGTTTCAACTTTGTTTTCATAGAGCTGTTTGGAAACACTCTGCCCGATAAGTTTGGAAGAGGATATTTGGACCACTTTGAGGCCTTCGTTGGAAACGGGATTTTTCAGTATACTGCTAGACAGATGAATTCCCAGTAACTACTTTGCGTTGTGTGTATTCAACTCAGAGAGTTGAACCTTCCTTTAGACACAGCAGTTTGGAAACACTCTTTTTGTGGAATTTGCCAGTGGAGATTTCAAGCGATTTGAGGCCAATTGAAATCAAGGAAATATCTTCGTTTAAAAAGTAGACAGAATGATTATAAGAAACTACTGTGTGATGTGTGCGTTCAACTCACAGAGTTTAACCTTTCTTTCCATAGACCAGTTTGGAAACACTGCTTGTTAAGTCTGCAAGGGGATATTTACACATCTTTTAGGCCTTCGTTGGAAACGGGATTTCTTCATATAAAGCTAGACAGATGAATTCTCATTAACTTCTTTGTGTTGTGTGGATTCAACTCACAGATTTGAACCATTCTTTATACAGAGCAGATTTGAAACACTCTTTTTGTGAATTTTACAAGTGGAGATTTCAAGAGATTTGAGGCCATTTGTAGTAAAGGAAATATCTTCGTTTAAAAGATAGACAGAATCATTCTCAGAAACTAGTTTGTGGTGTGTGCGTTCAACTCACAGATTTTAACCTTTCTTTTCATAGAGCAGTTTGGAAACACTCTGTTTCTTAAGACTGCAAGGGGATATTTAGACCTCTTTGAGGCCTTCGTTGGAAAAGGGATGTCTTCATATAAAGCTAGACAGATGAATTCTCAGCAACTTCTTTGTGTTGTGTGGATTCAATTCACAGAGTTGAACCTTTCTTTAGACAGAGCAGATTTGAAACACTCTTTTTGTGGATTTTACATGTGGAGATTTCCAGCGATTTGTGGCCTATTGTAGTGAAGGAAATATCTTCGTTTAAAAACTAGACAGAATCATTCTCAGAAACTACTTTGTGATGTGTGCGTTCAACTCACAGAGTTTCACCTTTCTTTTCATAGAGCAGTTTGGAAACACTCTGTCTGATAAGTTTGGAAGAGGATATTTGGACCACTTTGAGGCCTACATTGGAAAAGGGAATTTTCAGTATACTGTTAGACAGATGAAATCCCAGTAACTTCTTGGTGTTGTGTGTATTCAACTCACAGAGTTGAATCTTCCTTTAGACAGAGAAGTTTGGAAATACTCTTTTTGTGGAATTTGCAAGTGGAGATTTCAAGCGATTTGAGGCCAATCTTAAAAATCGAAATATCTTTGTATAAAAAGTAGACAGAATCATTCTCAGAAATCTACTTTGTGATGTGTGCGTTCAAGTCACAGAGCTTAAGCTTTCTTTTCAAAGAGCAGTTTGGAAACACTCTGTGTGTTAAGTTTGGAAGAGGATATTTGGACCACTTTGAGGCCTTCGTTCGAAACGGGATTTCTCAGTACACTGCTAGACAGATGAATTCCCAGTAACTTCTTTGTGTTGTGTGTATTGAACTCACAGAGCTAAACCTTCCTTTAGACAGAGAGTTTGGAAACACTCTTTTTGCGGAATTTGAAAGTGGAGATTTCAAGCGATTTGATGCCAATTGAAGTCAAGGAAATATCTTCGTTTAAAAATTAGACAGAATCATTCTCAGAAAGTACTGTGTGATGTGTGCGTTCAACTCACAGAGTTTAACCTTTCTTTCCATAGAGCAGTTTGGAAACACTCTGCTTGTTACGTCTACAAGGGGATAATTAGACCTCTTTGAGGCCTTCGTTGGAAACGGGAATTTTCAGTATACTGCTAGACAGATGAATTCCCAGTAACTTCTTTGTGTTGTGTGTATTCAACTCAGAGAGTTGAACCTTCCTTTAGACAGAGCAGTTTGGAAACACTCTTTCTGTGGAATTTGCAAGTGGAGGTTTCATGCGATTTGAGGCCATTTGTAGTAAAGGAAATATCTTCGTTTAAAAGCCAGACAGAATAATTCTCAGAACCTACTTTGTGATGTGTGCGTTCAACTCACAGATTTTAACTTTCTCTTCATAAAGCAATTTGGAAACTCTCTGTTCTTAAGTCTGCAAGGGGATATTTAGACCTCTTTGAGGCCTTCGTTGGAAACGGGATGTTTTCATATAAAGCTAGACAGATGAATTCTCAGCAACTTCTTTGTGTTGTGTGTTTTCTACTAACAGAGTTGAACATTTCTTTAGACAGAGCAGATTTGAAACACTCTTTTTGTGGATTTTACAAGTGGAGATTTCAAGTGATTTGAGGCCATTTGTAGTAAAGGAAACATCTTCGTTTTAAAGTTAGACAGAATCATTCTCTGAAAATACTTTGTGATGTGTGCGTTCAACTCACAGATTTTAACCTTTCTCTTCATAGAGCAGTTTGGAAACACTCTGTTTCTTAAGTCTGCAAGGGGATATTTAGACCTCTTTGAGGCCTTCGTTGGAAACGGGTTGTCTTCATATAAAGGTAGACAGATGAATTCTCAGTAACGTCTTTGTGTTGTGTGTATTCAACTCACAGAGTTGAACCTTTCTTTAGACAGAGCAGATTTGAAACACTCTTTTTGTGCGTTTTACAAGTGGAGATTTGAAGAGATTTGAGGCCAATTGTATTAAAGGAAATATCTTCGTTTAAAAACTAGACAGAATCATTCTCAGAAACTACTTTGTGATGTGGGCGTTCAACTCACAGAGTTTCACCTTTTTTTTCATAGAGCAGTTTGGGAACACTCTGTCTGATAAGTTTGGAAGAGGATATTTGGACCACTTTGAGGCCTTCGTTGGATACGGGATTTTTCAGTATACTGCTAGACAGATGAATTCCCAGTAACTTCTTTGTGTTGTGTGTATTCAACTCAGAGAGTTGAACCTTCCTTTAGACAGAGCAGTTTGGAAACACTCGTTTTGTGGAATTTGCAAGGGGAGATTTCAAGCGATTTGAGGTCAATCTTAAAAATCGAAATATCCTTGTATAAAGAGTAGACAGAATCATTCTCAGATACTACTTTTTGATGTGTGGGTTCAACTCACAGAGCTTAAGCTTTCATTTCATAGAGCAGTTTGGAAACACTTTGTTTGTTATGTTAGGAAGAGGAAATTTGGACCACTCTGAGGCCCTCGTTCAAAATGGGATTTCTCAGTATACTGCTAGTCAGATGAATTCCCAGTAACTTCTTTGTGTTGTGTGTATTGAACTCAGAGAGCTAAACCTTCCTTTACAAAGAGCAGTTTGGAAACACTCTTTTTGTGGAATTTGCCAGTGGAGATTTCAAGCGATTTGAGGCCAATTGAAATCAAGGAAATATCTTCATTTAAAAACTAGACAGAATCATTATCAGAAACTACTGTGTGATGTGTGCGTTCAACTCACAGAGTTTAACATTTCTTTCCATAGAGCAGTTTGGAAACACTCTGCTTGTTAAGTCTGCAAGGGGATATTTAGACCTCTTTGAGGCCTTCGTTGGAAATGGGATTTCTTCATATAAAGCTAGACAGATGAATTCTCAGTAACTTCTTTGTGTTGTGTGTATTCAACTCACAGAATTGGACCTTTTTTTACAAAGAGCAGATTTGAAACACGCTTTTTGTGGTTTTTACAAGTGGAGATTTCAAGCGATTTGAGGCCATATATAGTATAGGAAATATCTTCGTTTAAAAACTGGACAGAATCATTCTCAGAAACTACTTTGTGATGTGTGCGTTCAACTCACAGAGTTTCACCTTTCTTTTCATAGAGCAGTTTGGAAACACTCTGTTTGTTCAGCTTGCAAGAGGATATTTGGACCACTTTGAACCCTTCGTTGGAAAAGGGATCTCTCAGTATACGGCTAGAGAGATGAATTCCCAGTAACTTTTTTGTGTCGTGTGTATTCAACTCACAGAGTTGAAACTTCCGTTATACAGAGCAGTTTGGAAACACTCTTTTTGTGGAATTTGCAAGTGGAGATTTCAATCGATTTGAGGCCAGTTTTTGAAATCGAAATATCTTTGTACAAAAACCAGACAGAATCATTCTCAGAAACTACTTTGTGATGTCTGCGTTCAACTCACAGAGTTTAAACTTCCTTTTCATAGAGCAGTTTGGAAACACTCTGTGTGTTAAGTGTGGAAGAGGATATTTGTACCACTTTGAGGCCTTCGTTCGAAACGAGATTTCTCAGTATACTCTAGACAGATGAATTCCCAGTAACTTCTTTGTGTTGTGTGTATTCAACTCACAGAGATAAAACTTACTTTAGAGAGAGCATTTTGGAAACACTCTTTTTGTGGAATTTGCAAGAGGACATTTCAAGCGATTTGAGGCCAATTGTAATCAAGGAAATATCTTCGTTTAAAAACTAGACAGAATCATTCTCAGAAACTACTTTGTGCTGTGTGCGTTCAACTCACAGAGTTTTACCTTTCTTTTCGTAGAGCAGTTTGGAAACACTCTGTTTGTTAGGTTTGCAAGAGGATATTTGGACCACTTTGAGGCCTTCATTGGAAAAGGGATTTCTCAGTATACTGCTAGACAGACGAATTCCCAGTAACTTCTTTGTGTTGTGTGTATTCAACTCAGTCAGTTAGACCTTCCTTTAGACAGCAGTTCGGAAACACTCTTTTTGTGGAATTTGCAACTGGACATTTCAAGCAATTTAAGGAAAATTGTAGTCAAGGAAATATCTTCATTTAAAAACTAGACAAAATCATTCTCAGAAACGACTTAGTGATGTGTGCGTTCAACTCACAGAGTTTAACCTTTCTTTTCATAGAGCAGTTTGGAAACACTCTGTTTCTTCAGTCTGCAAGTGGATATTTAGACCTATTTGAGGCCTTCGTTGGAAACGGCAATTCTTCATATACAGCTAGACAGATGAATTCTCAGTAACGTCTTTGTGTTGTGTGTATTCAACTCACAGAGTTGAACCTCTTTTTAGACAGAGCAGATTTGAAACACTCTTTTTGTGGATTTTACAAGTGGAGATTTCAAGCGATTTGTGGCCAATTGTAGTAAAGGAAATATCTTCGTTTAAAAACTACACAGAATCATTCTCAGGAACTACTTTGTGATGTGTGCATTCAACTCACAGAGTTTCACCTTTTTTTTCATAGAGTAGTTTGGAAACACTCTGTTTGTTAAGTTTGGAAGAGGATATTTGGACTACTTTGAGACCTTCGTTCAAAACGGGATTTCTCAGTATACTGCTAGACAGATGAATTCCCAGTAACTTCTTTGTGTTGTGTGTATACAACTCACCGACCTAAACCTTCCTTTAGACAGAGGAGTTTGGAAACACTCTTTTTGTGAAATTTGCAAGTGGACATTTCAAGCGATTTGAGGCCAATTGTAGTCAAGGAAATATCTTCGTTTAAAAAGTAGACAGAATCATTCTCAGAAACTACTTTGTGATGTGTGCGTTCAAATCACAGAATTTAATCTTTCTTTCCATAGAGCAGTTTGGAGACACTCTGCTTGTTAAATCTGCAAGGGGATATTTAGACCTCTTTGAGGCCTTCGTTGGAAACGGGGTGTCTTCATATAAAGCTAGACAGATGAATTCTCAGCAACTTCTTTGTGTTCTGTGTATTCTACTAACAGAGTTGAACCTTTCTTTAGACAGAGCAGATTTGAAACACTCTTTTTGTGGATTTTACAAGTGGAGATTTCAAGCGATTTGAGGCCATTTGTAGTAAAGGAAACATCTTCGTTTAAAAGTTAGACAGAATCATTCTCAGAAAATACTTTGTGATGTGTGCGTTCAACTCACAGATTTTAACCTTTCTCTTCATAGAGCAGTTTGGAAACACTCTGTTTCTTAAGTCTGCAAGGGGATATTTAGACCTCTTTGAGGTCTTCGTTGGAAACGGGATGTCTTCATATCAAGGTAGACAGATGAATTCTCAGTAACTTCTTTGTGTTGTGTGTATTCAACTCACAGAGTTGAACCTTTCTTTAGAGAGAACAGATTTGAAACACTCTTTTTGTAGATTTTACAAGTGGAGATTTGAAGAGATTTGAGGCCAATTGTATTAAAGGAAATATCTTCGTTTAAAAACTAGACAGAATCATTCTCAGAAACTACTTTGTGATGTGGGCGTTCAACTCACAGAGTTTCACCTTTCTTTTCATAGAGCAGTTTGGAAACACTCTGTTTGTTAAGTTTGGAAGAGGATATTTGGACAACTTTGAGGCCTTCGTTGGAAACGGGATATCTCAGTATACTGCTAGACAGATGAATTCCCAGTAACTACTTTGTGTTGTGTGTATTAAACTCACAGAGTTGAACTTTCCATTAGACAGAGCAGTTTGGAAACACTCTTTTTGTGGAATTTGCAAGTGGACATTTCCAGCGATTTGAGGCCCATTGTAGTCAAGGAAATATCTTCGTTTAAAAACTAGACAGAATTATTCTCAGAAACTACTTTGTGATGTGTGCGTTCAACTCACAGAGTTTAACCTTTCTTTTCATAGAGCAGTTTGGAAACACGCTGTTTGTTAAGTCTGCAAGGGGATACTTAGAACTCTTTGAGGCCTTCGTTGGAAATGGGTTTTCTTCATATAAAGCTAGACAGATCAATTCTCAAAAAATTCTTTGTGTTGTGTGTGTTCAACTCCCAGAGTTGAACCTTTCTTTAGACAGAGCAGATTTGAAACACTCTTTTTGTGGATTTTACAAGCGGAGATTTCAAGCGATTTGAGGCCAATTGTAGTCAAGGAAATATCTTCTTTTAAAAACTAGACGGAATCATTCTCTGAAACTACTTTGTGATGTGTGCGTTCAACTCACAGAGTTTCACCTCCCTTTTCATATAGCAGTTTGGAAACACTCTGTCTGTTAAATTTGGGAGAGGATATTTGGAACACTTTGAGGCCTTCTTTGGAAACGGGATTTCTCAGTATACTGCTAGACAGATGAATTCCCAGTAACTTCTTTGTGTTGTGTGTATTCAACTCACAGAGTTGAACCTTCCTTTAGACAGAGCAATTTGGAAACACTCTTTTTGTGGAAATTGCAAGTGGAGATTTCAAGGAATTTGCGGCCAATTTTTGAAATCGAAATATCCTCGTACAAAAACTAGACAGAATCATTCTCAGTAACTACTTTGTGATGTGTACGTTCAACTAACAGAATTTAACCTTTCTTTTCATAGAGCAGTTTGGAAACACTCTGTTTGTTAAGCCTGCAAGGGGATATTTAGACCTCTTTGAGGCCTTCGTTGGAAATGGGATTTCTTCATATTACGCTAGACAGATAAATTCCCAGTAACTTCTTTCTGTTGTGTGTATTCAACTCACACAGTTGAAACATCTCTTAGACACAGCAGTTTGGAAACACTCTTTTTGTGGAATTTGCAAGTGGAGATTTCAAGCGATTTGAGGCCAATCTTAGAAGTCGAAATATCTTTGTAGAAAAACTAGACAGAATCATTCTGTGAAACTGCTTTGTGATGTGTGCGTTCAACTCACAGAGTTTAACCTTTCTTTTCATAGAGCAGTTTGGAAACACTCTGTCTGTTAAGTTTGGAAGAGGATATTTGGAACACTTTGAGGCCTTCTTTGGAAACGTGATTTCTCAGTATACTGCTAGACAGATGAATTCCCAGTAACTTCTTTGTGTTGTGTGTATTCAACTCACAGAGTTGTACCTTCCTTTAGACACAGCAGTTTGGAAACACTCTTTTTGTGGAATTTGCAAGTGGACATTTCAAGCGATTTGAGGCGTATTGTAGTCAAGGAAATATCTTCGTTTAAAAACTAGACAGAATTATTCTCAGAAACTACTTTGTGATATGTGCGTTCATCTCACAGAGTTTAACCTTTCTTTTCATAGAGCAGTTTGGAAACACTCTGTTTGTTAAGCCTGCAAGGGGATATTTAGACCTCTTTGAGGCCTTTGTAGGAAACGGGATTTCTTCATATTAAGCTAGACAGATGAATTCTCAGTAACTTCTTTGTGTTTTGTGTATTCAACTCACAGAGTTGAACCTTTCTTTAGACAGAGCAGATTGGAAACACTCTCTTTGTGGATTTTGCAATTGGAGATTTCAAGTGATTTGAGGCCATTTGTTGTAAAGGAAATATCTTCATTTAAAAACTAGACAGTATCATTCTCAGAAACTACTCTGTGATGTGTGCGTTCAACTCACAGAGTTTCACCTTTCTTTTCATAGAGCAGTTTGGAAACACTCTGTTTGTTAAGTTTGCAACAGGATATTTGGACCACTCTGAGGCCTTCGTTGGAATGGGGATTACTCAGTATACTGCTAGACACATGAATTCCCAGTAACTTCTTTGTGTTGTATGTATTCAACTCACTGAGTTGAACCTTCCTTTAGACAGAGCAGTTTCGAAACACTCTTTTTGTGGAATTTGCAAATGGACATTTAAAGTGATTTGAGGTCAATTTTAGAAATCGAAATATCTTTGTGTAAAAAGTAGACAGAATAATTCTCAGAAAATACTTTGTGATGTGCGCATTCAACTCACAGAGTTTAACCTTTCTTTTCGTAGAGCAGGTTGGAAACACTCAGTTTCTTATGTCTGCAAGGGGATATTTAAACCTCTTTGAAGCCATCATTGGAAACGGGATTACTTCATATAAAGCTAGACAGATGAATTCTCAGTAACTTCTTTTTGTTGTGTGTATTCAACTCAGAGAGTTGAACCTTTCTTTAGACAGAGCAGATTTGAAACACTCTTTTTGTGTATTCTACAAGTGGAGATTTCAAGCGATTTTAGGCCAATTGTAGTAAAGGAGATATCTTCGTTTAAAAACTAGACAGAATCATTCTCAGAAACTACTCTGTGGTGTGTGCATTCAACTCACAGAGTTTCACCTTTCTTTTCATAGAGCAGTTTGGAAACACTCTGTTTGTTAAGTTTCGAAAAGGATAGTTGGATTACTTTGAGGCCTGCGTTGGAAACGGGTTTTCTCAGTATACTGATAGACAGATAAATTCCCAATATCTTCTTTCTGTTGTGTGTATTCAACTCACAGAGTTGAAACATCTTTTAGACACAGCAGTTTGGAAACACTGTTTTTGTGGAATTTGCAAGTGGACATTTCAAGCGATTTGAGGCCAATCTTAGAAATCGAAATATCTTTGTATAAAAACTAGACAGAATCATTCTCAGAAACTACTTCGTGATGTGTGCGTTCAACTCACAGAGTTGAAACTTTCTCTTCATAGAGCAGTTTGGAAACACTCTGTTTCTTAAGTCTGCAAGGGGATATTTAGACCTCTTTAAGACCTTGGTTGGAAATGGGATTTCTTCATATAAAGCTGGACAGATGAATTCTCAATAACTTCTTTGTGTTGTGTGTATTCAACTCAGAGAGTTGAACCTTTCTTTAGCAGAGCAGATATGAAACTCTCTTTTCTTTGGATTTTACAAGTGGAGATTTCATGCGATTTGAGGCCAATTGTAGTAAAGGAAATATCTTCGCTTAAAAACTAGACAGAATCATTCTCAGAAACTACTTTGTGATGTTTGCATTGAACTCACAGAGTTTCACCTTTATTTTCATACAGCAGGTTGGAAACACTCGGTTTGTTATGTTTGTAAGAGGATATTTGGACAACTTACAGGCCTTCGTTGGAAACGGGAATTCACAGTATACTGCTAGACAGATGAATTCCCAGTAAATTCTTTGTGTTGTGTGTATTCAACTCACTGAATTGAACCTTCCTTTAGACAGAGCAGTTTGGAAACACTCTTTTTGTGGAATTTGCAAGTGGAGATTTCAAGCGATTTGAGGCAAATTTTAGAAATCGAAATATATTTGTATAAAAACTAGACAGAATCATTCTCAAAAACTACTTTATGATGTGTGCGTTCAACTCACAGAGTTTAGCTTTTCTTTTCATAGAGCAGTTTGGAAACACTCTGTTTGTTAAGTCTGCAAGGGGATATTTCTACCTGTTTAAGGCCTTCTTTGGAAACGGGATTTCTTCATATAAAGCTAGACAGATGAATTCTCAGTAACTTCTTTGTGTTGTGTGTATTCAACTCACAGAGTTGAACCTTTCTTTAGACAGAGCAGATTTGAAACACTCTTTTTGTGGATTTTACAAGTGGAGATTTCCAGGGATTTTAGGCAAATTTTAGAAATCGAAATATCTTTGCATAAAAACTAGACAGAATCATTCTCAGAAACTTCTTTGTGATGTGTGCGTTCAACTCACAGAGTTTCACCTTTCTTTTCATAGAGTAGTTTGGACACACTCTGTTTGTTAAGTTTCCAGCAGGATATTTGGACCACTTTGAGGCCTTCGTGGGAAACGGGATTCCTCAGTATACTGCTAGACAGATGAATCCCCAGTAACTTCTTTGTGTGGTGTGTATTCAACTCAGAGAGTTGAACCTTCCTTTAGACAGAGCAGTTTGGAAACACTCTTTTTGTGGAATTTGCAAGTGGAGATTTCAAGCGATTTGAGGCGAATCTTAAAAATCGAAATATCCTTGTATAAAAAGTAGACAGAATCATTCTCAGAAACTACTTTGTGATGTGTGCGTTAAACTCACAGAGCTTAAGCTTTCATTTCATAGAGCAGTTTGCAAACACTCTGTTTGTTAAGTTTGGAAGAGGATATTTGGACTACTTTGAGGCCTTTGTTCGAAACGGGATTTCTCAGTATACTGCTAGACAGATGAATTCCCAGTAACTTCTTTGTGTTGTGTGTATTCAACTCACAGAGCTAAACCTTCCTTTAGACAGAGCAGTTTGGAAACACTCTTTTTGTGGAATTTGCAAGTGGACATTTCAAGCGATTTGAGTCCAATTGTAGCCAAGGAAATATCTTCGTTTAAACATTAGACAGAATCATTCTCAGAAACTACTGTGTGATGTGTGCGTTCAACTCACAGAGTTTAACCTTTCTTTCCTTAGAGCAGTTTGGAAACACTCTGCTTGTTAAGTCTGCAAGGGGATATTTAGTCCTCTTTGAGGCCTTCGTTGGAAACGGGATTTCTTCATATAAAGCTAGACAGATGAATTCGCAGCAACTTCTTTGTGTTGTGTGGATTCAACTCACAGAGTTAAACTTTCTTTAGACAGAGCAGATTTGAAAGACTCTTTTTGTGGATTTTACAAGTGGAGATTTCATGAGATTTGAGGCCATTTGTAGTAAAGGAAATATCTTCGTTGAAAAGCTAGACAGAATCATTCTCAGAAACTGCTTTGTGATGTGTGCGTTCAACTCACAGAGTTTCAACTTTGTTTTCATAGAGCTGTTTGGAAACACTCTGCCCGATAAGTTTGGAAGAGGATATTTGGACCACTTTGAGGCCTTCGTTGGAAACGGGATTTTTCAGTATACTGCTAGACAGATGAATTCCCAGTAACTACTTTGCGTTGTGTGTATTCAACTCAGAGAGTTGAACCTTCCTTTAGACACAGCAGTTTGGAAACACTCTTTTTGTGGAATTTGCCAGTGGAGATTTCAAGCGATTTGAGGCCAATTGAAATCAAGGAAATATCTTCGTTTAAAAAGTAGACAGAATGATTATAAGAAACTACTGTGTGATGTGTGCGTTCAACTCACAGAGTTTAACCTTTCTTTCCATAGACCAGTTTGGAAACACTGCTTGTTAAGTCTGCAAGGGGATATTTACACATCTTTTAGGCCTTCGTTGGAAACGGGATTTCTTCATATAAAGCTAGACAGATGAATTCTCATTAACTTCTTTGTGTTGTGTGGATTCAACTCACAGATTTGAACCATTCTTTATACAGAGCAGATTTGAAACACTCTTTTTGTGAATTTTACAAGTGGAGATTTCAAGAGATTTGAGGCCATTTGTAGTAAAGGAAATATCTTCGTTTAAAAGATAGACAGAATCATTCTCAGAAACTAGTTTGTGGTGTGTGCGTTCAACTCACAGATTTTAACCTTTCTTTTCATAGAGCAGTTTGGAAACACTCTGTTTCTTAAGACTGCAAGGGGATATTTAGACCTCTTTGAGGCCTTCGTTGGAAAAGGGATGTCTTCATATAAAGCTAGACAGATGAATTCTCAGCAACTTCTTTGTGTTGTGTGGATTCAATTCACAGAGTTGAACCTTTCTTTAGACAGAGCAGATTTGAAACACTCTTTTTGTGGATTTTACATGTGGAGATTTCCAGCGATTTGTGGCCTATTGTAGTGAAGGAAATATCTTCGTTTAAAAACTAGACAGAATCATTCTCAGAAACTACTTTGTGATGTGTGCGTTCAACTCACAGAGTTTCACCTTTCTTTTCATAGAGCAGTTTGGAAACACTCTGTCTGATAAGTTTGGAAGAGGATATTTGGACCACTTTGAGGCCTACATTGGAAAAGGGAATTTTCAGTATACTGTTAGACAGATGAAATCCCAGTAACTTCTTGGTGTTGTGTGTATTCAACTCACAGAGTTGAATCTTCCTTTAGACAGAGAAGTTTGGAAATACTCTTTTTGTGGAATTTGCAAGTGGAGATTTCAAGCGATTTGAGGCCAATCTTAAAAATCGAAATATCTTTGTATAAAAAGTAGACAGAATCATTCTCAGAAATCTACTTTGTGATGTGTGCGTTCAAGTCACAGAGCTTAAGCTTTCTTTTCAAAGAGCAGTTTGGAAACACTCTGTGTGTTAAGTTTGGAAGAGGATATTTGGACCACTTTGAGGCCTTCGTTCGAAACGGGATTTCTCAGTACACTGCTAGACAGATGAATTCCCAGTAACTTCTTTGTGTTGTGTGTATTGAACTCACAGAGCTAAACCTTCCTTTAGACAGAGAGTTTGGAAACACTCTTTTTGCGGAATTTGAAAGTGGAGATTTCAAGCGATTTGATGCCAATTGAAGTCAAGGAAATATCTTCGTTTAAAAATTAGACAGAATCATTCTCAGAAAGTACTGTGTGATGTGTGCGTTCAACTCACAGAGTTTAACCTTTCTTTCCATAGAGCAGTTTGGAAACACTCTGCTTGTTACGTCTACAAGGGGATAATTAGACCTCTTTGAGGCCTTCGTTGGAAACGGGAATTTTCAGTATACTGCTAGACAGATGAATTCCCAGTAACTTCTTTGTGTTGTGTGTATTCAACTCAGAGAGTTGAACCTTCCTTTAGACAGAGCAGTTTGGAAACACTCTTTCTGTGGAATTTGCAAGTGGAGGTTTCATGCGATTTGAGGCCATTTGTAGTAAAGGAAATATCTTCGTTTAAAAGCCAGACAGAATAATTCTCAGAACCTACTTTGTGATGTGTGCGTTCAACTCACAGATTTTAACTTTCTCTTCATAAAGCAATTTGGAAACTCTCTGTTCTTAAGTCTGCAAGGGGATATTTAGACCTCTTTGAGGCCTTCGTTGGAAACGGGATGTTTTCATATAAAGCTAGACAGATGAATTCTCAGCAACTTCTTTGTGTTGTGTGTTTTCTACTAACAGAGTTGAACATTTCTTTAGACAGAGCAGATTTGAAACACTCTTTTTGTGGATTTTACAAGTGGAGATTTCAAGTGATTTGAGGCCATTTGTAGTAAAGGAAACATCTTCGTTTTAAAGTTAGACAGAATCATTCTCTGAAAATACTTTGTGATGTGTGCGTTCAACTCACAGATTTTAACCTTTCTCTTCATAGAGCAGTTTGGAAACACTCTGTTTCTTAAGTCTGCAAGGGGATATTTAGACCTCTTTGAGGCCTTCGTTGGAAACGGGTTGTCTTCATATAAAGGTAGACAGATGAATTCTCAGTAACGTCTTTGTGTTGTGTGTATTCAACTCACAGAGTTGAACCTTTCTTTAGACAGAGCAGATTTGAAACACTCTTTTTGTGCGTTTTACAAGTGGAGATTTGAAGAGATTTGAGGCCAATTGTATTAAAGGAAATATCTTCGTTTAAAAACTAGACAGAATCATTCTCAGAAACTACTTTGTGATGTGGGCGTTCAACTCACAGAGTTTCACCTTTTTTTTCATAGAGCAGTTTGGGAACACTCTGTCTGATAAGTTTGGAAGAGGATATTTGGACCACTTTGAGGCCTTCGTTGGATACGGGATTTTTCAGTATACTGCTAGACAGATGAATTCCCAGTAACTTCTTTGTGTTGTGTGTATTCAACTCAGAGAGTTGAACCTTCCTTTAGACAGAGCAGTTTGGAAACACTCGTTTTGTGGAATTTGCAAGGGGAGATTTCAAGCGATTTGAGGTCAATCTTAAAAATCGAAATATCCTTGTATAAAGAGTAGACAGAATCATTCTCAGATACTACTTTTTGATGTGTGGGTTCAACTCACAGAGCTTAAGCTTTCATTTCATAGAGCAGTTTGGAAACACTTTGTTTGTTATGTTAGGAAGAGGAAATTTGGACCACTCTGAGGCCCTCGTTCAAAATGGGATTTCTCAGTATACTGCTAGTCAGATGAATTCCCAGTAACTTCTTTGTGTTGTGTGTATTGAACTCAGAGAGCTAAACCTTCCTTTACAAAGAGCAGTTTGGAAACACTCTTTTTGTGGAATTTGCCAGTGGAGATTTCAAGCGATTTGAGGCCAATTGAAATCAAGGAAATATCTTCATTTAAAAACTAGACAGAATCATTATCAGAAACTACTGTGTGATGTGTGCGTTCAACTCACAGAGTTTAACATTTCTTTCCATAGAGCAGTTTGGAAACACTCTGCTTGTTAAGTCTGCAAGGGGATATTTAGACCTCTTTGAGGCCTTCGTTGGAAATGGGATTTCTTCATATAAAGCTAGACAGATGAATTCTCAGTAACTTCTTTGTGTTGTGTGTATTCAACTCACAGAATTGGACCTTTTTTTACAAAGAGCAGATTTGAAACACGCTTTTTGTGGTTTTTACAAGTGGAGATTTCAAGCGATTTGAGGCCATATATAGTATAGGAAATATCTTCGTTTAAAAACTGGACAGAATCATTCTCAGAAACTACTTTGTGATGTGTGCGTTCAACTCACAGAGTTTCACCTTTCTTTTCATAGAGCAGTTTGGAAACACTCTGTTTGTTCAGCTTGCAAGAGGATATTTGGACCACTTTGAACCCTTCGTTGGAAAAGGGATCTCTCAGTATACGGCTAGAGAGATGAATTCCCAGTAACTTTTTTGTGTCGTGTGTATTCAACTCACAGAGTTGAAACTTCCGTTATACAGAGCAGTTTGGAAACACTCTTTTTGTGGAATTTGCAAGTGGAGATTTCAATCGATTTGAGGCCAGTTTTTGAAATCGAAATATCTTTGTACAAAAACCAGACAGAATCATTCTCAGAAACTACTTTGTGATGTCTGCGTTCAACTCACAGAGTTTAAACTTCCTTTTCATAGAGCAGTTTGGAAACACTCTGTGTGTTAAGTGTGGAAGAGGATATTTGTACCACTTTGAGGCCTTCGTTCGAAACGAGATTTCTCAGTATACTCTAGACAGATGAATTCCCAGTAACTTCTTTGTGTTGTGTGTATTCAACTCACAGAGATAAAACTTACTTTAGAGAGAGCATTTTGGAAACACTCTTTTTGTGGAATTTGCAAGAGGACATTTCAAGCGATTTGAGGCCAATTGTAATCAAGGAAATATCTTCGTTTAAAAACTAGACAGAATCATTCTCAGAAACTACTTTGTGCTGTGTGCGTTCAACTCACAGAGTTTTACCTTTCTTTTCGTAGAGCAGTTTGGAAACACTCTGTTTGTTAGGTTTGCAAGAGGATATTTGGACCACTTTGAGGCCTTCATTGGAAAAGGGATTTCTCAGTATACTGCTAGACAGACGAATTCCCAGTAACTTCTTTGTGTTGTGTGTATTCAACTCAGTCAGTTAGACCTTCCTTTAGACAGCAGTTCGGAAACACTCTTTTTGTGGAATTTGCAACTGGACATTTCAAGCAATTTAAGGAAAATTGTAGTCAAGGAAATATCTTCATTTAAAAACTAGACAAAATCATTCTCAGAAACGACTTAGTGATGTGTGCGTTCAACTCACAGAGTTTAACCTTTCTTTTCATAGAGCAGTTTGGAAACACTCTGTTTCTTCAGTCTGCAAGTGGATATTTAGACCTATTTGAGGCCTTCGTTGGAAACGGCAATTCTTCATATACAGCTAGACAGATGAATTCTCAGTAACGTCTTTGTGTTGTGTGTATTCAACTCACAGAGTTGAACCTCTTTTTAGACAGAGCAGATTTGAAACACTCTTTTTGTGGATTTTACAAGTGGAGATTTCAAGCGATTTGTGGCCAATTGTAGTAAAGGAAATATCTTCGTTTAAAAACTACACAGAATCATTCTCAGGAACTACTTTGTGATGTGTGCATTCAACTCACAGAGTTTCACCTTTTTTTTCATAGAGTAGTTTGGAAACACTCTGTTTGTTAAGTTTGGAAGAGGATATTTGGACTACTTTGAGACCTTCGTTCAAAACGGGATTTCTCAGTATACTGCTAGACAGATGAATTCCCAGTAACTTCTTTGTGTTGTGTGTATACAACTCACCGACCTAAACCTTCCTTTAGACAGAGGAGTTTGGAAACACTCTTTTTGTGAAATTTGCAAGTGGACATTTCAAGCGATTTGAGGCCAATTGTAGTCAAGGAAATATCTTCGTTTAAAAAGTAGACAGAATCATTCTCAGAAACTACTTTGTGATGTGTGCGTTCAAATCACAGAATTTAATCTTTCTTTCCATAGAGCAGTTTGGAGACACTCTGCTTGTTAAATCTGCAAGGGGATATTTAGACCTCTTTGAGGCCTTCGTTGGAAACGGGGTGTCTTCATATAAAGCTAGACAGATGAATTCTCAGCAACTTCTTTGTGTTCTGTGTATTCTACTAACAGAGTTGAACCTTTCTTTAGACAGAGCAGATTTGAAACACTCTTTTTGTGGATTTTACAAGTGGAGATTTCAAGCGATTTGAGGCCATTTGTAGTAAAGGAAACATCTTCGTTTAAAAGTTAGACAGAATCATTCTCAGAAAATACTTTGTGATGTGTGCGTTCAACTCACAGATTTTAACCTTTCTCTTCATAGAGCAGTTTGGAAACACTCTGTTTCTTAAGTCTGCAAGGGGATATTTAGACCTCTTTGAGGTCTTCGTTGGAAACGGGATGTCTTCATATCAAGGTAGACAGATGAATTCTCAGTAACTTCTTTGTGTTGTGTGTATTCAACTCACAGAGTTGAACCTTTCTTTAGAGAGAACAGATTTGAAACACTCTTTTTGTAGATTTTACAAGTGGAGATTTGAAGAGATTTGAGGCCAATTGTATTAAAGGAAATATCTTCGTTTAAAAACTAGACAGAATCATTCTCAGAAACTACTTTGTGATGTGGGCGTTCAACTCACAGAGTTTCACCTTTCTTTTCATAGAGCAGTTTGGAAACACTCTGTTTGTTAAGTTTGGAAGAGGATATTTGGACAACTTTGAGGCCTTCGTTGGAAACGGGATATCTCAGTATACTGCTAGACAGATGAATTCCCAGTAACTACTTTGTGTTGTGTGTATTAAACTCACAGAGTTGAACTTTCCATTAGACAGAGCAGTTTGGAAACACTCTTTTTGTGGAATTTGCAAGTGGACATTTCCAGCGATTTGAGGCCCATTGTAGTCAAGGAAATATCTTCGTTTAAAAACTAGACAGAATTATTCTCAGAAACTACTTTGTGATGTGTGCGTTCAACTCACAGAGTTTAACCTTTCTTTTCATAGAGCAGTTTGGAAACACGCTGTTTGTTAAGTCTGCAAGGGGATACTTAGAACTCTTTGAGGCCTTCGTTGGAAATGGGTTTTCTTCATATAAAGCTAGACAGATCAATTCTCAAAAAATTCTTTGTGTTGTGTGTGTTCAACTCCCAGAGTTGAACCTTTCTTTAGACAGAGCAGATTTGAAACACTCTTTTTGTGGATTTTACAAGCGGAGATTTCAAGCGATTTGAGGCCAATTGTAGTCAAGGAAATATCTTCTTTTAAAAACTAGACGGAATCATTCTCTGAAACTACTTTGTGATGTGTGCGTTCAACTCACAGAGTTTCACCTCCCTTTTCATATAGCAGTTTGGAAACACTCTGTCTGTTAAATTTGGGAGAGGATATTTGGAACACTTTGAGGCCTTCTTTGGAAACGGGATTTCTCAGTATACTGCTAGACAGATGAATTCCCAGTAACTTCTTTGTGTTGTGTGTATTCAACTCACAGAGTTGAACCTTCCTTTAGACAGAGCAATTTGGAAACACTCTTTTTGTGGAAATTGCAAGTGGAGATTTCAAGGAATTTGCGGCCAATTTTTGAAATCGAAATATCCTCGTACAAAAACTAGACAGAATCATTCTCAGTAACTACTTTGTGATGTGTACGTTCAACTAACAGAATTTAACCTTTCTTTTCATAGAGCAGTTTGGAAACACTCTGTTTGTTAAGCCTGCAAGGGGATATTTAGACCTCTTTGAGGCCTTCGTTGGAAATGGGATTTCTTCATATTACGCTAGACAGATAAATTCCCAGTAACTTCTTTCTGTTGTGTGTATTCAACTCACACAGTTGAAACATCTCTTAGACACAGCAGTTTGGAAACACTCTTTTTGTGGAATTTGCAAGTGGAGATTTCAAGCGATTTGAGGCCAATCTTAGAAGTCGAAATATCTTTGTAGAAAAACTAGACAGAATCATTCTGTGAAACTGCTTTGTGATGTGTGCGTTCAACTCACAGAGTTTAACCTTTCTTTTCATAGAGCAGTTTGGAAACACTCTGTCTGTTAAGTTTGGAAGAGGATATTTGGAACACTTTGAGGCCTTCTTTGGAAACGTGATTTCTCAGTATACTGCTAGACAGATGAATTCCCAGTAACTTCTTTGTGTTGTGTGTATTCAACTCACAGAGTTGTACCTTCCTTTAGACACAGCAGTTTGGAAACACTCTTTTTGTGGAATTTGCAAGTGGACATTTCAAGCGATTTGAGGCGTATTGTAGTCAAGGAAATATCTTCGTTTAAAAACTAGACAGAATTATTCTCAGAAACTACTTTGTGATATGTGCGTTCATCTCACAGAGTTTAACCTTTCTTTTCATAGAGCAGTTTGGAAACACTCTGTTTGTTAAGCCTGCAAGGGGATATTTAGACCTCTTTGAGGCCTTTGTAGGAAACGGGATTTCTTCATATTAAGCTAGACAGATGAATTCTCAGTAACTTCTTTGTGTTTTGTGTATTCAACTCACAGAGTTGAACCTTTCTTTAGACAGAGCAGATTGGAAACACTCTCTTTGTGGATTTTGCAATTGGAGATTTCAAGTGATTTGAGGCCATTTGTTGTAAAGGAAATATCTTCATTTAAAAACTAGACAGTATCATTCTCAGAAACTACTCTGTGATGTGTGCGTTCAACTCACAGAGTTTCACCTTTCTTTTCATAGAGCAGTTTGGAAACACTCTGTTTGTTAAGTTTGCAACAGGATATTTGGACCACTCTGAGGCCTTCGTTGGAATGGGGATTACTCAGTATACTGCTAGACACATGAATTCCCAGTAACTTCTTTGTGTTGTATGTATTCAACTCACTGAGTTGAACCTTCCTTTAGACAGAGCAGTTTCGAAACACTCTTTTTGTGGAATTTGCAAATGGACATTTAAAGTGATTTGAGGTCAATTTTAGAAATCGAAATATCTTTGTGTAAAAAGTAGACAGAATAATTCTCAGAAAATACTTTGTGATGTGCGCATTCAACTCACAGAGTTTAACCTTTCTTTTCGTAGAGCAGGTTGGAAACACTCAGTTTCTTATGTCTGCAAGGGGATATTTAAACCTCTTTGAAGCCATCATTGGAAACGGGATTACTTCATATAAAGCTAGACAGATGAATTCTCAGTAACTTCTTTTTGTTGTGTGTATTCAACTCAGAGAGTTGAACCTTTCTTTAGACAGAGCAGATTTGAAACACTCTTTTTGTGTATTCTACAAGTGGAGATTTCAAGCGATTTTAGGCCAATTGTAGTAAAGGAGATATCTTCGTTTAAAAACTAGACAGAATCATTCTCAGAAACTACTCTGTGGTGTGTGCATTCAACTCACAGAGTTTCACCTTTCTTTTCATAGAGCAGTTTGGAAACACTCTGTTTGTTAAGTTTCGAAAAGGATAGTTGGATTACTTTGAGGCCTGCGTTGGAAACGGGTTTTCTCAGTATACTGATAGACAGATAAATTCCCAATATCTTCTTTCTGTTGTGTGTATTCAACTCACAGAGTTGAAACATCTTTTAGACACAGCAGTTTGGAAACACTGTTTTTGTGGAATTTGCAAGTGGACATTTCAAGCGATTTGAGGCCAATCTTAGAAATCGAAATATCTTTGTATAAAAACTAGACAGAATCATTCTCAGAAACTACTTCGTGATGTGTGCGTTCAACTCACAGAGTTGAAACTTTCTCTTCATAGAGCAGTTTGGAAACACTCTGTTTCTTAAGTCTGCAAGGGGATATTTAGACCTCTTTAAGACCTTGGTTGGAAATGGGATTTCTTCATATAAAGCTGGACAGATGAATTCTCAATAACTTCTTTGTGTTGTGTGTATTCAACTCAGAGAGTTGAACCTTTCTTTAGCAGAGCAGATATGAAACTCTCTTTTCTTTGGATTTTACAAGTGGAGATTTCATGCGATTTGAGGCCAATTGTAGTAAAGGAAATATCTTCGCTTAAAAACTAGACAGAATCATTCTCAGAAACTACTTTGTGATGTGTGCATTCAACTCACAGAGTTTCACCTTTCTTTTCATAGAGCAGTTTGGAAACACTCTGTTTGTTAAGTTTGGAAGAGGATATTTGGACCACTTTGAGGCCTTCGTTGGAAACGGGATTTCTCAGTATACTACTGGACAGATGAATTCCCAGTAACTTCTTTCTGTTGTGTGTATTCACCTCACAGAGTTAAACCTTCCTTTAGACAGAGGAGTTTGGAAACACTGTTTTTGTGGAATTTGCAAGTAGACATTTCAAGCGATTTGAGGCCAATTGTAGTCAAGGAAATATCTTCGTTTAAAAACTAGACAGAATCATTCTCAGAAACTACTTTGTGATGTGTGCGTTCAACTCACAGAGTTCAACGTTTCTTTTCATAGAGCAGTTTGGAAGCACTCTGTTTGTTAAGTCTGCAAGGGGATATTTAGACCTCTTTGAGGCCTTCGTTGGAAACGGCATTTCTTCATATAAAGCTAGTCAGATGAATTCTCAGTAACTTCTTTGTGTTGTGTGTATTCAACTAACAGAGTTGAACCTTCCTTTAGACAGAGCAGTTTGGAAACTCTCTTTTTGTGGATTTTAGAGATGGAGATTTCAAGCGATTTGAGGCCCATTGTAGTAAAGGAAATATCATCGTTTAAAAACTAGACAGAATCATTCGCAGAAACTACTTTGTGATGTGTGCGTTCAACTCACAGAGTTTCACCTTTCTTTTCATAGAGCAGTTTGGAAACACTCTGTCTGTTAAGCTTGGAAGAGGATATTTGGACCACTTTGAGGCCTTCGTTGGAAACGGGGTTTCTCAGTGTACTGCTAGACAGATGAATTCCCAGTAACTTCTTTGTGTTGTGTGTATTCAACTCACAGAGTTGAACCTTCGTTTAGAGAGAACAGTTTGGAAACACTCTTTTTGTGGTATTTGCAAGTGGACATTTCAAGCGATTTGAGGCCAATCTTAGAAATCGAAATATCTTTGTATGAAAACTAGACAGAATCATTCTCAGAAACTACTTTATGATGTGTGCGTTCAACTCACAGAGTTTAAACTTTCTTTTCATAGAGCAGTTTGGGAACACCCTGTTTCTTAAGTCTGCAAGGGGATATTTAGACCTCTTTGAGACCTTCGTTGGAAACGGGATTTCTTCATATAAAGCTGGACAGATGAATTCTGAATAACTTCTTTGTGTTGTGTGTATTCAACTCACAGAGTTGAACCTTTCTTTAGACAGAGGAGATATGAAACACATTTTTGGTGGATTTTGCATGTGGAGATTTCAAGCGATTTGAGGCCAATTGTAGTAAAGGAAATATCTTCGTTTAAAAACTAGACAGAATCATTCTCAGAAACTACTTTGTGATGTGTGCATTCAACACACAGAGTTTCACCTTTCTTTTCATAGAGCAGTTTGGAAACACTCTGTTTGTTAAGTTTGGAAGAGGATATTTGGACCACTTTGAGGCCTTCGTTGGAAACGGGATTTCTCAGTATACTGCTGGACAGATGAATTCCCAGTAACTTCTTTCTGTTGTGTGTATTCACCTCACAGATTTAAACGTTACTTTAGACAGAGGAGTTTGGAAACACTCTTTTTGTGGAATTTGCAACTGGACATTTCAAGCGATTTTTGGCCATTTGTTGTCAAGGAAATATCTTCGTTTAAAAACTAGACAGAATCATTCTCAGAAACTACTTTGTGATGTGTGCGTTCAACTCAAATAGTTCAAAGTTTCTTTTCATAGAGCAGTTTGGAAACACTCTGTTTGATAAGTCTGCAAGGGGATATTTAGACCTCTTTGAGACCTTCGTTGGAAACGGGAATTCTTCATATAAAGCGAGACAGATGAATTCTCAGTAACTTCTTTGTGTTGTGTGTATTCAAATCACAGAGCTGAACCTTTCTTTAGACAGAGCAGATATGAAACACTCTTTTTGTGGATTTTACAAGTGGAGATTTCAAGTGATTTGAGGCCAATTGTAGTAAAGGAAATATCGTCGTTTAAAAACTAGACAGAATCATTCACAGAAACTACTTTGTGATGTGTGCGTTCAACTCACAGAGTTTCACCTTTCTTTTCATAGAGCAGTTTGGAAACACTCTGTTTGTTAAGTTTTCAAGATGGTATTTGGACCACTTTGAGGCCTTCGTTGGTAGCGGGATTTCTCAGTATACTGCTAGACAGATGAATTCCCAGTAACTTCTTTGTGTGGTGGGTATTCAACTCACGGAGTTGAACCTTCCTTTAGACAGAGCAGTTTGGAAACTCTCTTTTTGTGGATTTTAGAGATGGAGATTTCAAGCGATTTGAGGCCCATTGTAGTAAAGGAAATATCATCGTTTAAAAACTAGACAGAATCATTCTCAGAAACTACTTTGTGATGTGTGCGTTCAACTCACAGAGTTTCACCTTTCTTTTCATAAAGCAGTTTGGAAACACTCTGTCTGTTAAGCTTGGAAGAGGATATTTGGACCACTTTGAGGCCTTCGTTGGAAACGGGGTTTCTCAGTGTACTGCTAGACAGATGAATTCCCAGTAACTTCTTTGTGTTGTGTGTATTCAACTCACAGAGTTGAACCTTCGTTTAGAGAGAACAGTTTGGAAACACACTTTTTGTGGTATTTGCAAGTGGACATTTCAAGCGATTTGAGGCCAATCTTAGAAATCGAAATATCTTTGTATGAAAACTAGACAGAATCATTCTCAGAAACTACTTTATGATGTGTGCGTTCAACTCACAGAGTTTAAACTTTCTTTTCATAGAGGAGTTTGGAAACACTCTGTTTCTTAAGTCTGCAAGGGGATATTTAGACCCCTTTGAGACCTTCGTTGGAAACGGGATTTCTTCATATAAAGCTGGACAGATGAATTCTCAATAACTTCTTTGTGTTGTGTGTATTCAACTCACAGAGTTGAACCTTTCTTTAGACAGAGGAGATATGAAACACATTTTTGGTGGATTTTGCATGTGGAGATTTCAAGCGATTTGAGGCCAATTGTAGTAAAGGAAATATCTTCGTTTAAAAACTAGACAGAATCATTCTCAGAAACTACTTTGTGATGTGTGCATTCAACACACAGAGTTTCACCTTTCTTTTCATAGAGCAGTTTGGAAACACTCTGTTTGTTAAGTTTGGAAGAGGATATTTGGACCACTTTGAGGCCTTCGTTGGAAACGGGATTTCTCAGTATACTGCTGGACAGATGAATTCCCAGTAACTTCTTTCTGTTGTGTGTATTCACCTCACAGATTTAAACGTTACTTTAGACAGAGGAGTTTGGAAACACTCTTTTTGTGGAATTTGCAACTGGACATTTCAAGCGATTTTTGGCCATTTGTTGTCAAGGAAATATCTTCGTTTAAAAACTAGACAGAATCATTCTCAGAAACTACTTTGTGATGTGTGCGTTCAACTCAAATAGTTCAAAGTTTCTTTTCATAGAGCAGTTTGGAAACACTCTGTTTGATAAGTCTGCAAGGGGATATTTAGACCTCTTTGAGACCTTCGTTGGAAACGGGAATTCTTCATATAAAGCGAGACAGATGAATTCTCAGTAACTTCTTTGTGTTGTGTGTATTCAAATCACAGAGCTGAACCTTTCTTTAGACAGAGCAGATATGAAACACTCTTTTTGTGGATTTTACAAGTGGAGATTTCAAGTGATTTGAGGCCAATTGTAGTAAAGGAAATATCGTCGTTTAAAAACTAGACAGAATCATTCACAGAAACTACTTTGTGATGTGTGCGTTCAACTCACAGAGTTTCACCTTTCTTTTCATAGAGCAGTTTGGAAACACTCTGTTTGTTAAGTTTTCAAGATGGTATTTGGACCACTTTGAGGCCTTCGTTGGTAGCGGGATTTCTCAGTATACTGCTAGACAGATGAATTCCCAGTAACTTCTTTGTGTGGTGGGTATTCAACTCACGGAGTTGAACCTTCCTTTAGACAGAGCAGTTTGGAAACTCTCTTTTTGTGGATTTTAGAGATGGAGATTTCAAGCGATTTGAGGCCCATTGTAGTAAAGGAAATATCATCGTTTAAAAACTAGACAGAATCATTCTCAGAAACTACTTTGTGATGTGTGCGTTCAACTCACAGAGTTTCACCTTTCTTTTCATAAAGCAGTTTGGAAACACTCTGTCTGTTAAGCTTGGAAGAGGATATTTGGACCACTTTGAGGCCTTCGTTGGAAACGGGGTTTCTCAGTGTACTGCTAGACAGATGAATTCCCAGTAACTTCTTTGTGTTGTGTGTATTCAACTCACAGAGTTGAACCTTCGTTTAGAGAGAACAGTTTGGAAACACACTTTTTGTGGTATTTGCAAGTGGACATTTCAAGCGATTTGAGGCCAATCTTAGAAATCGAAATATCTTTGTATGAAAACTAGACAGAATCATTCTCAGAAACTACTTTATGATGTGTGCGTTCAACTCACAGAGTTTAAACTTTCTTTTCATAGAGGAGTTTGGAAACACTCTGTTTCTTAAGTCTGCAAGGGGATATTTAGACCCCTTTGAGACCTTCGTTGGAAACGGGATTTCTTCATATAAAGCTGGACAGATGAATTCTCAATAACTTCTTTGTGTTGTGTGTATTCAACTCACAGAGTTGAACCTTTCTTTAGACAGAGGAGATATGAAACACATTTTTGGTGGATTTTGCATGTGGAGATTTCAAGCGATTTGAGGCCAATTGTAGTAAAGGAAATATCTTCGTTTAAAAACTAGACAGAATCATTCTCAGAAACTACTTTGTGATGTGTGCATTCAACACACAGAGTTTCACCTTTCTTTTCATAGAGCAGTTTGGAAACACTCTGTTTGTTAAGTTTGGAAGAGGATATTTGGACCACGTTGAGACCTTCGTTGGAAAAGGGATTTCTCAGTATACTGCTGGACAGATGAATTCCCAGTAACTTCTTTCTGTTGTGTGTATTCACCTCACAGAGTTAAACGTTACTTTAGACAGAGGAGTTTGGAAACACTCTTTTTGTGGAATTTGCAACTGGACATTTCAAGCGATTTTTGGCCATTTGTTGTCAAGGAAATATCTTCGCTTAAAAACTAGACAGAATCATTCTCAGAAACTACTTTGTGATGTGTGCGTTCAACTCAAATAGTTCAAAGTTTCTTTTCATAGAGCAGTTTGGAAACACTCTGTTTGTAAAGTCTGCAAGGGGATATTTAGACCTCTTTGAGACCTTCGTTAGAAACGGGAATTCTTCATATAAAGCGAGACAGATGAATACTCAGTAACTTCTTTGTGTTGTGTGTATTCAAATCACAGAGTTGAACCTTTCTTTAGACAGAGCAGATATGAAACACTCTTTTTGTGGATTTTACAAGTGGAGATTTCAAGCGATTTGAGGCCAATTGTAGTAAAGGAAATATCGTCGTTTAAAAACTAGACAGAATCATTCACAGAAACTACTTTGTGATGTGTGCGTTCAATTCACAGAGTTTCACCTTTCTTTTCATAGGGCAGTTTGGAAACACTCTCTTTGTTAAGTTTTCAAGATGGTATTTGGACCACTTTGAGGCCTTCGTTGGTAGCGGGATTTCTCAGTATACTGCTAGACAGATGAATTCCCAGTAACTTCTTTGTGTGGTGGGTATTCAACTCACAGAGTTGAACCTTCCTTTAGACAAATCAGTTTGGAAACACTCTTTTTGTGGAATTTGCAAGTGGAGATTTCCAGCGATTTCAGGCTAACTTTTGAAATCGAAATATCTTTGTATAAAAACTAGACAGAATCATTCTCAGAAACTACTTTGTGATGTGTGCGTTCAACTCACAGAGTTTCACCTTTCTTTTCATAGAGCAGTTTGGAAACACTCTGTCTGTTAACCTTGGAAGAGGATATTTGGACCACTTTGAGGCGTTCGTTGGAAACGGGGTTTCTCAGTGTACTGCTAGACAGATGAATTCCCAGTAATTTCTTTGTGTTGTGTGTATTCAACTCACAGAGTTGAACCTTTCTTTAGACAGAGCAGATATGAAACACTCTTCTTGTGGATTTTACCAGTGGAGATTTCATGCGATTTGTGGCCAATTGTAGTAAAGGAAATACCTTCGTTTAAAAACTAGACAGAATCATTCTCACAAACTACTTTGTGATGTGTGCATTCAACTCACAGAGTTTCACCTTTCTTTTCATAGAGCAGTTTGGGAACACTCTGTTTGTTACGTTTGCAAGAGGATATTTGGATCACTTTGAGGCCTTCTTTTGTAGTGGGATTTCTCAGTATACTGCTAGACAGATGAATTCCCAGTAACTTCTTTGTGTCGTGGGTATTCAGCTCACAGAGTTGAAACTTCCTTTAGACAGATCAGTATGGAAACACTCTTTTTGTGGAATTTGCAAGTGGAGATTTCAAGCGATTTGAGGCTAATTTTTGAAATCGAAATATCTTTGTATAAAAACTAGACAGAATCATTCTCAGAAACTACTTTGTGATGTGTGCGTTCAACTCACAGAGTTTCACCTTTCTTTTCATAGAGCAGTTTGGAAACACTCTGTCTGTTAAGCTTGGAAGAGGATATTTGGACCACATTGAGGACTTCGTTGGAAACGGGGTTTCTCAGTGTACTGCTAGACAGATGAATTCCCAGTAACTTCTTTCTATTGTGTGTATTCAACTCACAGAGTTGAACCTTCCTTTAGACAGAGAGGTTTGGAAACACTCTTTTTGTGGAATTTGCAAGTGGACATTTCAAGCGATTTGAGGCAAATCTTAGAAATCGAAATATCTTTGTATAAAAACTAGACAGAATCATTCTCAGAAACTACTTTGTGATGTGTGCGTTCAACTCACAGAGTTGAAACTTTCTCTTCATAGAGCAGTTTGGAAACACTCTGTTTCTTAAGTCTGCAAGGGGATATTTAGACCTCTTTGAGACCTTGGTTGGAAATGGGATTTCTTCATATAAAGCTGGACAGATGAATTCTCAATAACTTCTTTGTGTTGTGTGTATTCAACTCAGAGAGTTGAACCTTTCTTTAGACAGAGCAGATATGAAACTCTCTTTTTTTTGGATTTTACAAGTGGAGATTTCATGCGATTTGAGGCCAATTGTAGTAAAGGAAATATCTTCGCTTAAAAACTAGACAGAATCATTCTCAGAAACTACTTTGTGATGTGTGCATTCAACTCACAGAGTTTCACCTTTCCTTTCATAGAGCAGTTGGGAAACACTCTGTTTGTTAAGTTTGGAAGAGGATATTTGGACCACTTTGAGGCCTTCGTTGGAAACGGGATTTCTCAGTATACTGCTGGACAGATGAATTCTCAGTAACTTCTTTGTGTTGTGTGTATTCACCTCACAGAGTTAAACCTTCCTTTAGACAGAGGAGTTTGGAAACACTGTTTTTGTGGAATTTGCAAGTGGACATTTCAAGCGATTTGAGGCCAATTGTAGTCAAGGAAATATCTTCGTTTAAAAACTAGACAGAATCATTCTCAGAAACTACTTTGTGATGTGTGCGTTCAACTCACAGAGTTCAACGTTTCTTTTCATAGAGCAGTTTGGAAGCACTCTGTTTGTTAAGTCTGCAAGGGGATATTTAGAACTCTTTGAGGCCTTCGTTGGAAACGGGATTTCTTCATATAAAGCTAGTCAGATGAATTCTCAGTAACTTCTTTGTGTTGTGTGTATTCAACTCACAGAGTTGAACCTTCCTTTAGACAGAGCAGTTTGGAAACTCTCTTTTTGTGGATTTTAGAGATGGAGATTTCAAGCGATTTGAGGCCCATTGTAGTAAAGGAAATATCATCGTTTAAAAACTAGACAGAATCATTCTCAGAAACTACTTTGTGATGTGTGCGTTCAACTCACAGAGTTTCACCTTTCTTTTCATAGAGCAGTTTGGAAACACTCTGTTTGTTAAGTTTGCAAGAGGGTATTTGGACCACTTTGAGGCCTTCGTTGGTAGCGGGATTTCTCAGTGTACTGCTAGACAGATGAATTCCCAGTAACTTCTTTGTGTCGTGGGTATTCAACTCACAGAGTTGAACCTTCCTTTAGACAGATCAGTTTGGAAACACTCTTTTTGTGGAATTTGCAAGTGGAGATTTCCATCGATTTGAGGCTAATTTTTGAAATCGAAATATCTCTGTATAAAAACTAGACAGAATCATTCTGAGAAACTACTTTGTGATGTGTGCGTTCAACTCACAGAGTTTCACCTTTCTTCTCATAGAGCAGTTTGGAAACACTCTGTCTGTTAAGCTTGGAAGAGGATATTTGGACCACATTGAGGACTTCGTTGGAAACGGGGTTTCTCAGTGTACTGCTAGACAGATGAATTCCCAGTAACTTCTTTGTGTTGTGTGTATTCAACTCACAGAGTTGAAACTTCCTTTAGACAGAGAGGTTTGGAAACACTCTTTTTGTGGAATTTGCAAGTGGACATTTCAAGCGATTTGAGGCCAATCTTAGAAATCGAAATATCTTTGTATAAAAACTAGACAGAATCATTCTCAGAAACTACTTTATGATGTGTGCGTTCAACTCACAGAGTTTAAACTTTCTTTTCATACAGCAGTTTGGAAACACTCTGTTTGTTAAGTCTTCAAGGGAATATTTAGACCTCTTTGATATCTTCGTTGGAAACGGGATTTCTTCATATAAAGCTGGACAGATGAATTCTCAATAACTTCTTTGTGTTGTGTGTATTCAACTCACAGAGTTGAACCTTTCTTTAGACAGAGCAGATATGAAACACTCTTTTTGTGGATTTTACAAGTGGAGATTTCATGCGATTTGAGGCCAATTGTAGTAAAGGAAATATCTTCGTTTAAAAACTAGACAGAATCATTCTCAGAAACTACTTTGTGATGAGTGCATTCAACTCACAGAGTTTCACCTTTCTTTTCATAGAGCAGTTTGGAAACACTCTGTTTGTTAAGTTTGGAAGAGGATATTTGGACCATTTTGGGCCTTCGTTGGAAACGGGATTTCTCAGTATACTGCTGGACAGATGAATTCCCAGTAACTTCTTTCTCTTGTGTGAATTCACGTCACAGAGTAAAACCTTCCTTTAGACAGAGGAGTTTGGAAACACTCTTTTTGTGGAATTTGCAAGTGGACATTTCAAGCGATTTGAGGCCAATTGTAGTCAAGGAAATATCTTCCTTTAAAAACTAGACAGAATCATTCTCAGAAACTACTTTGTGATGTGTGCGTTCAACTCACAGAGTTCAACGTTTCTTTTCATAGAGCTGTTTGGAAACACTCTGTTTGTTAAGTCTGCAAGGGGATATTTAGACCTCTTTGAGGCCTTCGTTGGAAACGGGGTTTCTTCATATAAAGCTGGACAGATGAATGCTCAATAACTTCTTTGTGTTGTGTGTATTCAACTCACAGAGTTGAACCTTTCTTTAGACAGAGCAGATATGAAACACTCTTTTTGTGGATTTTACAAGTGGAGATTTCATGCGATTTGAGGCCAATTGTAGTAAAGGAAATATCTTCGTTTAAAAACTAGACAGAATGATCCTCAGAAACTACTTTGTGATGGGTGCATTCAACTCACAGAGTTACACCTTTCTTTTCATAGAGCAGTTTGGAAACACTCTGTTTGTTAAGTTTGGAAGAGGATATTTGGACCATTTTGGGCCTTCGTTGGAAACGGTATTTCTCAGTATACTGCTGGACAGATGAATTCCCAGTAACTTCTTTCTGTTGTGTGAATTCACCTCACAGAGTAAAACCTTCCTTTAGACAGAGGAGTTTGGAAACACTGTTTTTGTGGAATTTGCAAGTGGACATTTCAAGCGATTTGAGGCCAATTGTAGTCAAGGAAATATCTTCGTTTAAAAACTAGACAGAATCATTCTCAGAAACTACTTTGTGATGTGTGCGTTCAACTCACAGAGTTCAACGTTTCTTTTCATAGAGCAGTTTGGAAGCCCTCTGTTTGTTAAGTCTGCAAGGGGATATTTAGAACTCTTTGAGGCCTTCGTTGGAAACGGGATTTCTTCATATAAAGCTAGTCAGATGAATTCTCAGTAACTTCTTTGTGTTGTGTGTATTCAACTCACAGAGTTGAACCTTCCTTTAGACAGAGCAGTTTGGAAACTCTCTTTTTGTGGATTTTAGAGATGGAGATTTCAAGCGATTTGAGGCCCATTGTAGTAAAGGAAATATCATCGTTTAAAAACTAGACAGAATCATTCTCAGAAACTACTTTGTGATGTGTGCGTTCAACTCACAGAGTTTCACCTTTCTTTTCATAGAGCAGTTTGGAAACACTCTGTTTGTTAAGTTTGCAAGAGGGTATTTGGACCACTTTGAGGCCTTCGTTGGTAGCGGGATTTCTCAGTATACTGCTAGACAGATGAATTCCCAGTAACTTCTTTGGGTCGTGGGTATTCAACTCACAGAGTTGAACCTTCCTTTAGACAGATCAGTTTGGAAACACTCTTTTTGTGGAATTTGCAAGTAGAGATTTCCATCGATTTGAGGCTAATTTTTGAAATCGAAATATCTTTGTATAAAAACTAGACAGAATCATTCTGAGAAACTACTTTGTGAGGTGTGCGTTCAACTCACAGAGTTTCACCTTTCTTTTCATAGAGCAGTTTGGAAACACTCTGTCTGTTAAGCTTGGAAGAGGATATTTGGAGCACATTGAGGACTTCGTTGGAAACGGGGTTTCTCAGTGTACTGCTAGACAGATGAATTCCCAGTAACTTCTTTGTGTTGTGTGTATTCAACTCACAGAGTTGAAACTTCCTTTAGACAGAGAGGTTTGGAAACACTCTTTTTGTGGAATTTGCAAGTGGACATTTCAAGCGATTTGAGGCCAATCTTAGAAATCGAAATATCTTTGTATAAAAACTAGACAGAATCATTCTCAGAAACTACTTTATGATGTGTGCGTTCAACTCACAGAGTTGAAACTTTCTTTTCATACAGCAGTTTGGAAACACTCTGTTTGTTAAGTCTTCAAGGGAATATTTAGACCTCTTTGATACCTTCGTTGGAAACGGGATTTCTTCATATAAAGCTGGACAGATGAATTCTCAATAACTTCTTTGTGTTGTGTGTATTCAACTCACAGAGTTGAACCTTTCTTTAGACAGAGCAGATATGAAACACTCTTCTTGTGGATTTCACAACTGGAGATTTCATGCGATTTGAGGCCAATTGTAGTAAAGGAAATATCTTCGTTTAAAACTAGACAGAATCAATCTCAGAAACTACTTTGTGATGAGTGCATTCAACTCACAGAGTTTCACCTTTCTTTTCATAGAGCAGTTTGGAAACACTCTGTTTGTTAAGTTTGGAAGAGGATATTTGGACCATTTTGGGCCTTCGTTGGAAACGGGATTTCTCAGTATACTGCTGGACAGATGAATTCCCAGTAACTTCTTTCTCTTGTGTGAATTCACGTCACAGAGTAAAACCTTCCTTTAGACAGAGGAGTTTGGAAACACTCTTTTTGTGGAATTTGCAAGTGGACATTTCAAGCGATTTGAGGCCAATTGTAGTCAAGGAAATATCTTCCTTTAAAAACTAGACAGAATCATTCTCAGAAACTACTTTGTGATGTGTGCGTTCAACTCACAGAGTTCAACGTTTCTTTTCATAGAGCTGTTTGGAAACACTCTGTTTGTTAAGTCTGCAAGGGGATATTTAGACCTCTTTGAGGCCTTCATTGGAAACGGGGTTTCTTCATATAAAGCTGGACAGACGAATCCTCAATAACTTCTTTGTGTTGTGTGTATTCAACTCACAGAGTTGAACCTTTCTTTAGACAGAGCAGATATGAAACACTCTTTTTGTGGATTTTACAAGTGGAGATTTCATGCGATTTGAGGCCAATTGTAGTAAAGGAAATATCTTCGTTTAAAAACTAGACAGAATGATCCTCAGAAACTACTTTGTGATGGGTGCATTCAACTCACAGAGTTACACCTTTCTTTTCATAGAGCAGTTTGGAAACACTCTGTTTGTTAAGTTTGGAAGAGGATATTTGGACCATTTTGGGCCTTCGTTGGAAACGGTATTTCTCAGTATACTGCTGGACAGATGAATTCCCAGTAACTTCTTTCTGTTGTGTGAATTCACCTCACAGAGTAAAACCTTCCTTTAGACAGAGGAGTTTGGAAACACTGTTTTTGTGGAATTTGCAAGTGGACATTTCAAGCGATTTGAGGCCAATTGTAGTCAAGGAAATATCTTCGTTTAAAAACTAGACAGAATCATTCTCAGAAACTACTTTGTGATGTGTGCGTTCAACTCACAGAGTTTCACCTTTCTTTTCATAGAGCAGTTTGGAAACACTCTGTTTGTTAAGTTTGCAAGAGGGTATTTGGACCAATTTGAGGCCTTCGTTGGTAGCGGGATTTCTCAGTATACTGCTAGACAGATGAATTCCCAGTATCTTCTTTGGGTCGTGGGTATTCAACTCACAGAGTTGAACCTTCCTTTAGACAGATCAGTTTGGAAACACTCTTTTTGTGGAATTTGCAAGTGGAGATTTCCATCGATTTGAGGCTAATTTTTGAAATCGAAATATCTTTGTATAAAAACTAGACAGAATCATTCTGAGAAACTACTTTGTGAGGTGTGCGTTCAACTCACAGAGTTTCACCTTTCTTTTCATAGAGCAGTTTGGAAACACTCTGTCTGTTAAGCTTGGAAGAGGATATTTGGACCACATTGAGGACTTCGTTGGAAACGGGGTTTCTCAGTGTACTGCTAGACAGATGAATTCCCAGTAACTTCTTTGTGTTGTGTGTATTCAACTCACAGAGTTGAAACTTCCTTTAGACAGAGAGGTTTGGAAACACTCTTTTTGTGGAATTTGCAAGTGGACATTTCAAGCGATTTGAGGCCAATCTTAGAAATCGAAATATCTTTGTATAAAAACTAGACAGAATCATTCTCAGAAACTACTTTATGATGTGTGCGTTCAACTCACAGAGTTTAAACTTTCTTTTCATACAGCAGTTTGGAAACACTCTGTTTGTTAAGTCTTCAAGGGAATATTTAGACCTCTTTGATACGTTCGTTGGAAACGGGATTTCTTCATATAAAGCTGGACAGATGAATTCTCAATAACTTCTTTGTGTTGTGTGTATTCAACTCACAGAGTTGAACCTTTCTTTAGACAGAGCAGATATGAAACACTCTTCTTGTGGATTTCACAACTGGAGATTTCATGCGATTTGAGGCCAATTGTAGTAAAGGAAATATCTTCGTTTAAAAACTAGACAGAATCATTCTCAGAAACTACTTTGTGATGAGTGCATTCAACTCACAGAGTTTCACCTTTCTTTTCATAGAGCAGTTTGGAAACACTCTGTTTGTTAAGTTTGGAAGAGGATATTTGGACCATTTTGGGCCTTCGTTGGAAACGGGATTTCTCAGTATACTGCTGGACAGATGAATTCCCAGTAACTTCTTTCTCTTGTGTGAATTCACCTCACAGAGTAAAACCTTCCTTTAGACAGAGGAGTTTGGAAACACTCTTTTTGTGGAATTTGCAAGTGGACATTTCAAGCGATTTGAGGCCAATTGTAGTCAAGGAAATATCTTCGTTTAAAAACTAGACAGAATCATTCTCAGAAACTACTTTGTGATGTGTGCGTTCAACTCACAGAGTTCAACGTTTCTTTTCATAGAGCTGTTTGGAAACACTCTGTTTGTTAAGTCTGCAAGGGGATATTTAGACCTCTTTGAGGCCTTCGTTGGAAACGGGGTTTCTTCATATAAAGCTGGACAGATGAATTCTCAATAACTTCTTTGTGTTGTGTGTATTCAACACACAGAGTTGAACCTTCCTTTAGACAGAGGAGTTTGGAAACACTGTTTTTGTGGAATTTGCAAGTGGACATTTCAAGCGATTTGAGGCCAATTGTAGTCAAGGAAATATCTTCGTTTAAAAACTAGACAGAATCATTCTCAGAAACTACTTTGTGATGTGTGCGTTCAACTCACAGAGTTCAACGTTTCTTTTCATAGAGCAGTTTGGAAGCACTCTGTTTGTTAAGTCTGCAAGGGGATATTTAGAACTCTTTGAGGCCTTCGTTGGAAACGGGATTTCTTCATATAAAGCTAGTCAGATGAATTCTCAGTAACTTCTTTGTGTTGTGTGTATTCAACTCACAGAGTTGAACCTTCCTTTAGACAGAGCAGTTTGGAAACTCTCTTTTTGTGGATTTTAGAGATGGAGATTTCAAGCGATTTGAGGCCCATTGTAGTAAAGGAAATATCATCGTTTAAAAACTAGACAGAATCATTCTCAGAAACTACTTTGTGATGTGTGCGTTCAACTCACAGAGTTTCACCTTTCTTTTCATAGAGCAGTTTGGAAACACTCTGTTTGTTAAGTTTGCAAGAGGGTATTTGGACCACTTTGAGGCCTTCGTTGGTAGCGGGATTTCTCAGTATACTGCTAGACAGATGAATTCCCAGTAACTTCTTTGGGTCATGGGTATTCAACTCACAGAGTTGAACCTTCCTTTAGACAGATCAGTTTGGAAACAATCTTTTTGTGGAATTTGCAAGTGGAGATTTCCATCGATTTGAGGCTAATTTTTGAAATCGAAATATCTTTGTATAAAAACTAGACAGAATCATTCTGAGAAACTACTTTGTGATGTGTGCGTTCAACTCACAGAGTTTCACCTTTCTTTTCATAGAGCAGTTTGGAAACACTCTGTCTGTTAAGCTTGGAAGAGGATATTTGGACCACATTGAGGCCTTCGTTGGAAAGGGGGTTTCTCAGTGTACTGCTAGACAGATGAATTCCCAGTAACTTCTTTGTGTTGTGTGTATTCAACTCACAGAGTTGAACCTTCCTTTAGACAAAGCAGTTTGGAAACACTCTTTTTGTGGGATTTGCAAGTGGACATTTCAAGCGATTTGAGGCCAATCTTAGAAATCGAAATATCTTTGTTTAAAAACTAGACAGAATCATTCTCAGAAACTACTTTATGATGTGTGCATTCAACTCACAGAGTTTAAACTTTCTTTTCATACAGCAGTTTGGAAAAACTCTGTTTCTTAAGTCTGCAAGGGGATATTTAGACCTCTTTGATATCTTCGTTGGAAACGGGATTTCTTCATATAAAGCTGGACAGATGAATTCTCAATAGCTACTTTGTGTTGTGTGTATTCAACTCACAGAGTTGAACCTTTCTTTAGACAGAGCAGATATGAAACACTCTTTTTGTGGATTTTACAAGTGGAGATTTCATGCGATTTGAGGCCAATTGTAGTAAAGGAAATATCTTCGTTTAAAAGCTAGACAGAATGATCCTCAGAAACTATTTTGTGATGAGTGCATTCAACTCACAGAGTTTCACCTTTCTTTTCATAGAGCAGTTTGGAAACACTCTGTTTGTTAAGTTTGGAAGAGGATATTTGGACCATTTTGGGCCTTCGTTGGAAACGGGATTTCTCAGTATACTGCTGGACAGATGAATTCCCAGTAACTTCTTTCTGTTGTGTGAATTCACCTCACAGAGTAAAACCTTCCTTTAGACAGAGGAGTTTGGAAACACTCTTTTTGTGGAATTTGCAAGTGGACATTTCAAGCGATTTGAGGCCAATTGTAGTCAAGGAAATATCTTCGTTTAAAAACTAGACAGAATCATTCTCAGAAACTACTTTGTGATGTGTGCGTTCAACTCACAGAGTTCAACGTTTCTTTCCATAGAGCAGTTTGGAAACACTCTGTTTGTTAAGTCTGCAAGGGGATATTTAGACCTCTTTGAGGCCTTCGTTGGAAACGGGGTTTCTTCATATAATGCTGGACAGATGAATTCTCAGTAACTTCTTTGTGTTGTGTGTATTCAACTCACAGAGTTGAACCTTTCTTTAGACAGAGCAGATATGAAACACTCTTTTTGTGGATTTTACAAGTGGAGATTTCATGCGATTTGAGGCCAATTGTAGTAAAGGAAATATCTTCGTTTAAGAACGAGACAGAATGATCCTCAGAAACTACTTTGTGATGGGTGCATTCAACTCACAGAGTTTCACCTTTCTTTTCATAGAGCAGTTTGGAAACACTCTGTCTGTTAAGCTTGGAAGAGGATATTTGGACCATTTTGGGCCTTCGTTGGAAACGGGATTTCTCAGTATACTGCTGGACAGATGAATTCCCAGTAACTTCTTTCTGTTGTGTGAATTCACCTCACAGAGTAAAACCTTCCTTTAGACAGAGGAGTTTGGAAACACTCTTTTTGTGGAATTTGCAAGTGGACATTTCAAGCGATTTGAGGCCAATTGTAGTCAAGGAAATATCTTCGTTTACAAACTAGACAGAATCATTCTGAGAAACTACTTTGTGATGTGTGCGTTCAACTCACAGAGTTTCACCTTTCTTTTCATAGAGCAGTTTGGAAACACTCTGTCTGTTAAGCTTGGAAGAGGATATTTGGACCACATTGAGGACTTCGTTAGAAACGGGGTTTCTCAGTGTACTGCTAGACAGATGAATTCCCAGTAACTTCTTTGTGTTGTGTGTATTCAACTCACAGAGTTGAAACTTCCTTTAGACAGAGAGTTTTGGAAACACTCTTTTTGTGGAATTTGCAAGTGGACATTTCAAGCGATTTGAGGCCAATCTTAGAAATCGAAATATCTTTGTTTAAAAACTAGACAGAATCATTCTCAGAAACTACTTTATGATGTGTGCGTTCAACTCACAGAGTTTAAACTTTCTTTTCATACAGCAGTTTGGAAAAACTCTGTTTCTTAAGTCTGCAAGGGGATATTTAGACCTCTTTGATATCTTCGTTGGAAACGGGATTTCTTCATATAAAGCTGGACAGATGAATTCTCAATACCTTCTTTGTGTTGTGTGTATTCAACTCACAGAGTTGAACCTTTCTTTAGACAGAGCAGATATGAAACACTCTTTTTGTGGATTTTACAAGTGGAGATTTCATGCGATTTGAGGCCAATTGTAGTAAAGGAAATATCTTCGTTTAAAAGCTAGACAGAATGATCCTCAGAAGCTACTTTGTGATGGTTGCATTCAACTCACAGAGTTTCACCTTTCTTTTCATAGAGCAGTTTGGAAACACTCTGTTTGTTAAGTTTGGAAGAGGATATTTGGACCATTTTGGGCCTTCGTTGGAAACGGGATTTCTCAGTATACTGCTGGACAGATGAATTCCCAGTAACTTCTTTCTCTTGTGTGAATTCACCTCACAGAGTAAAACCTTCCTTTAGACAGAGGAGTTTGGAAACACTCTTTTTGTGGAATTTGCAAGTGGACATTTCAAGCGATTTGAGGCCAATTGTAGTCAAGGAAATATCTTCGTTTAAAAACTAGACAGAATCATTCTCAGAAACTACTTTGTGATGTGTGCGTTCAACTCACAGAGTTCAACGATTCTTTCCATAGAGCAGTTTGGAAACACTCTGTTTGTTAAGTCTGCAAGGGGATATTTAGACCTCTTTGAGGCCTTCGTTGGAAACGGGGTTTCTTCATATAATGCTGGACAGATGAATTCTCAGTAACTTCTTTGTGTTGTGTGTATTCAACTCACAGAGTTGAACCTTTCTTTAGACAGAGCAGATATGAAACACTCTTTTTGTGGATTTTACAAGTGGAGATTTCATGCGATTTGAGGCCAATTGTAGTAAAGGAAATATCTTCGTTTAAGAACGAGACAGAATGATCCTCAGAAACTACTTTGTGATGGGTGCATTCAACTCACAGAGTTTCACCTTTCTTTTCATAGAGCAGTTTGGAAACACTCTGTTTGTTAAGTTTGGAAGAGGATATTTGGACCATTTTGGGCCTTCGTTGGAAACGGGATTTCTCAGTATACTGCTGGACAGATGAATTCCCAGTAACTTCTTTCTGTTGTGTGAATTCACCTCACAGAGTAAAACCTTCCTTTAGACAGAGCAGTTTGGAAACACTGTTTTTGTGGAATTTGCAAGTGGACATTTCAAGCGATTTGAGGCCAATCTTAGAAATCGAAATATCTTTGTTTAAAAACTAGACAGAATCATTCTCAGAAACTACTTTATGATGTGTGCGTTCAACTCACAGAGTTTAAACTTTCTTTTCATACAGCAGTTTGGAAACACTCTGTTTGTTAAGTCTTCAAGGGAATATTTAGACCTCTTTGATACCTTCGTTGGAAACGGGATTTCTTCATATAAAGCTGGACAGATGAATTCTCAATAACTTCTTTGTGTTGTGTGTATTCAACTCACAGAGTTGAACCTTTCTTTAGACAGAGCAGATATGAAACACTCTTTTTGTGGATTTTACAAGTGGAGATTTCATGCGATTTGAGGCCAATTGTAGTAAAGGAAATATCTTCGTTTAAATACTAGACAGAATCATTCTCAGAAACTACTTTGTGATGAGTGCATTCAACTCACAGAGTTTCACCTTTCTTTTCATAGAGCAGTTTGGAAACACTCTGTTTGTTAAGTTTGGAAGAGGATATTTGGACCATTTTGGGCCTTCGTTGGAAACGGGATTTCTCAGTATACTGCTGGACAGATGAATTCCCAGTAACTTCTTTCTCTTGTGTGAATTCACCTCACAGAGTAAAACCTTCCTGTAGACAGAGGAGTTTGGAAACACTCTTTTTGTGGAATTTGCAAGTGGACATTTCAAGCGATTTGAGGCCAATTGTAGTCAAGGAAATATCTTCGTTTAAAAACTAGACAGAATCATTCTCAGAAACTACTTTGTGATGTGTGCGTTCAACTCACAGTGTTCAACGTTTCTTTTCATAGAGCAGTTTGGAAACACTCTGTTTGTTAAGTCTGCAAGGGGATATTTAGACCACTTTGAGGCCTTCGTTGGGAACGGGGTTTCTTCATATAAAGCTGGACAGATGAATTCTCAATAACTTCTTTGTTTTGTGTGTATTCAACTCACAGAGTTGAACCTTTCTTTAGACAGAGCAGATATGAAACACTCTTTTTGTGGATTTTACAAGTGGAGATTTCATGCAATTTGAGGCCAATTGTAGTAAAGGAAATATCTTCGTTTAAAAACGAGACAGAATGATCCTCAGAAACTACTTTGTGATGGGTGCATTCAACTCACAGAGTTTCACCTTTCTTTTCATAGAGAAGTTTGGAAACACTCTGTTTGTTAAGTTTGGAAGAGGATATTTGGACCATTTTGGGCCTTCGTTGGAAACGGGATTTCTCAGTATACTGCTGGACAGATGAATTCCCAGTAACTTCTTTCTGTTGTGTGAATTCACCTCACAGAGTAAAACCTTCCTTTAGACAGAGGAGTTTGGAAACACTCTTTTTGTGGAATTTGCAAGTGGACATTTCAAGCGATTTGATGCCAATTGTAGTCAAGGAAATATCTTCGTTTAAAAACTAGACAGAATCATTCTCAGAAACTACTTTGTGATGTGTGCGTTCAACTCACAGAGTTCAACGTTTCTTTTCATAGAGCAGTTTGGAAACAATCTGTTTGTTAAGTCTGCAAGGGGATATTTAGACCTCTTTGAGGCCTTCGTTGGAAACGGGGTTTCTTCATATAAAGCTGGACAGATGAATTCTCAATAACTTCTTTGTGTTGTGTGTATTCAGCTCACAGAGTTGAACCTTTCTTTAGACAGAGCAGATATGAAACACTCTTTTTGTGGATTTTACAAGTGGAGATTTCATGCGATTTGAGGCCAATTGTAGTAAAGGAAATATCTTCGTTTAAAAACTAGAGAGAATGATCCTCAGAAACTACTTTGTGATGGGTGCATTCAACTCACAGAGTTTCACCTTTCTTTTCATAGAGCAGTTTGGAAACACTCTGTTTGTTAAGTTTGGAAGAGCATATTTGGACCATTTTGGGCCTTCGTTGGAAACGGGATTTCTCAGTATACTGCTGGACAGATGAATTCCCAGTAACTTCTTTCTGTTGTGTGAATTCACCTCACAGAGTAAAACCTTCCTTTAGACAGAGGAGTTTGGAAAAACTGTTTTTGTGGAATTTGCAAGTGGACATTTCAAGCGATTTGAGGCCAATTGTAGTCAAGGAAATATCTTCGTTTAAAAACTAGACAGAATCATTCTCAGAAACTACCTTGTGATGTGTGCGTTCAACTCACAGAGTTCAACGTTTCTTTTCATAGAGCAGTTTGGAAACACTCTGTTTGTTAAGTCTGCAAGGGGATATTTAGACCTCTTTGAGGCCTTCGTTCGAAACGGGATTTCTTCATATAAAGCTAGTCAGATGAATTCTCAGTAACTTCTTTGTGTTGTGTGTATTCAACTCACAGAGTTGAACCTTTCTTTAGACAGAGCAGTTTGGAAACACTCTTTTTGTGGATTTTACAGGTGGAGATTTCAAGCGATTTGAGGCCAATTGTTGTAAAGGAAATATCGTCGTTTAAAAACTAGACAGAATCATTCTCAGAAACCACTTTGTGATGTGTGCGTTCAACTCACAGAGTTTCACCTTTCTTTTCATAGTGCAGTTTGGAAACACTCTGTCTGTTAAGCTTGGAAGAGGATATTTGGACCACTTTGAGGCCTTCGTTGGAAACGGGGTTTCTCAGTGTACTGCTAGACAGATGAATTCCCAGTAACTTCTTTGTGTTGTGTGTATTCAACTCACAGAGTTGAACCTTCCTTTAGACAGAGCAGTTTGGGAACACTCTTTTTGTGGAATTTGCAAGTGGACATTTCAAGCGATTTGAGGCCAATCTTAGGAATCGAAATATCTTTGTATAAAAACTAGACAGAATCATTCTCAGAAACTACTTTGTGATGTGTGCGTTCAACTCACAGAGTTCAACGTTTCTTTTCATAGAGCCGTTTGGAAACACTCTGTTTGTTAAGTCTGCAAGGGGATATTTAGACCACTTTGAGGCCTTCGTTGGGAACGGGGTTTCTTCATATAAAGCTGGACAGATGAATTCTCAATAACTTCTTTGTGTTGTGTGTATTCAACTCACAGAGTTGAACCTTTCTTTAGACAGAGCAGATATGAAACACTCTTTTTGTGGATTTTACAAGTGGAGATTTCATGCGATTTGAGGCCAATTGTAGTAAAGGAAATATCTTCGTTTAAAAACTAGACAGAATGATCCTCAGAAACTACTTTGTGATGGGTGCATTCAACTCACAGAGTTTCACCTTTCTTTTCATAGAGCAGTTTGGAAACACTCTGTTTGTTAAGTTTGGAAGAGGATATTTGGACCATTTTGGGCCTTCGTTGGAAACGGGATTTCTCAGTATACTGCTGGACAGATGAATTCCCAGTAACTTCTTTCTGTTGTGTGAATTCACCTCACAGAGTAAAACCTTCCTTTAGACAGAGGAGTTTGGAAACACTCTTTTTGTGGAATTTGCAAGTGGACATTTCAAGCGATATGAGGCCAATTGTAGTCAAGGAAATATCTTCGTTTAAAAACTAGACAGAATCATTCTCAGAAACTACTTTGTGATGTGTGCGTTCAACTCACAGAGTTCAACGTTTCTTTTCATAGAGCAGTTTGGAAACAATCTGTTTGTTAAGTCTGCAAGGGGATATTTAGACCTCTTTGAGGCCTTCGTTGGAAACGGGGTTTCTTCATAAAAAGCTGGACAGATGAATTCTCAATAACTACTTGGTGTTGTGTGTATTCAGCTCACAGAGTTGAACCTTTCTTTAGACAGAGCAGATATGAAACACTCTTTTTGTGGATTTTACAAGTGGAGATTTCATGCGATTTGAGGCCAATTGTAGTAAAGGAAATATCTTCGTTTAAAAACTAGACAGAATGATCCTCAGAAACTACTTTGTGATGGGTGCATTCAACTCACAGAGTTTCACCTTTCTTTTCATAGAGCAGTTTAGAAACACTCTGTTTGTTAAGTTTGGAAGAGGATATTTGGACCATTTTGGGCCTTCGTTCGAAACGGGATTTCTCAGTATACTGCTGGACAGATGAATTCCCAGTAACTTCTTTCTGTTGTGTGAATTCACCTCACAGAGTAAAACCTTCCTTTAGACAGAGGAGTTTGGAAACACTGTTTTTGTGGAATTTGCAAATGGACATTTCAAGCGATTTGAGGCCAATTGTAGTCAAGGAAATATCTTCGTTTAAAAACTAGACAGAATCATTCTCAGAAACTACCTTGTGATGTGTGCGTTCAACTCACAGAGTTCAACGTTTCTTTTCATAGAGCAGTTTGGAAACACTCTGTTTTTTAAGTCTGCAAGGGGATATTTAGACCTCTTTGAGGCCTTCGTTCGAAACGGGATTTCTTCATATAAAGCTAGTCAGATGAATTCTCAGTAACTTCTTTGTGTTGTGTGTATTCAACTCACAGAGTTCAACCTTTCTTTAGACAGAGCAGTTTGGAAACACTCTTTTTGTGGATTTTACAGGTGGAGATTTCAAGCGATTTGAGGCCAATTGTTGTAAAGGAAATATCGTCGTTTAAAAACTAGACAGAATCATTCTCAGTAACTACTTTGTGATGTGTGCGTTCAACTCACAGAGTTTCACCTTTCTTTTCATAGTGCAGTTTGGAAACACTCTGTCTGTTAAGCTTGGAAGAGGATATTTGGACCACTTTGAGGCCTTCGTTGGAAACGGGGTTTCTCAGTGTACTGCTAGACAGATGAATTCCCAGTAACTTCTTTGTGTTGTGTGTATTCAACTCACAGAGTTGAACCTTCCTTTAGACAGAGCAGTTTGGGAACACTCTTTTTGTGGAATTTGCAAGTGGACATTTCAAGCGATTTGAGGCCAATCTTAGAAATCGAAATATCTTTGTTTAAAAACTAGACAGAATCATTCTCAGAAACTACTTTATGATGTGTGCGTTCAACTCACAGAGTTTAAACTTTCTTTTCATACAGCAGTTTGGAAAAACTCTGTTTCTTAAGTCTGCAAGGGGATATTTAGACCTCTTTGATATCTTCGTTGGAAACGGGATTTCTTCATATAAAGCTGGACAGATGAATTCTCAATAACTTCTTTGTGTTGTGTGTATTCAACTCACAGAGTTGAACCTTACTTTAGACAGAGCAGATATGAAACCCTCTTTTTGTGGATTTTACAAGTGGAGATTTCATGCGATTTGAGGCCAATTGTAGTAAAGGAAATATCTTCGTTTAAAAACTAGACAGAATCATTCTCAGAAACTACTTTGTGATGTGTGCATTCAACTCACAGAGTTTCACCTTTCTTTTCATAGTGCAGTTTGGAAATACTCTGTCTGTTAAGCTTGGAAGAGGGTATTTGGACCACTTTGAGGCCTTCGTTGGAAAGGGGGTTTCTCAGTGTACTGCTAGACAGATGAATTCCCAGTAACTTCTTTGTGTTGTGTGTATTCAACTCACAGAGTTGAACCTTTCTTTAGACATAGCAGATATGAAACACTCTTTTTGTGGATTTTACAAGTGGAGATTTCATGCGATTTGAGGCCAATTGTAGTAAAGGAAATATCTTCGTTTAAAAACTAGACAGAATGATCCTCAGAAACTACTTTGTGATGGGTGCATTCAACTCACAGAGTTTCACCTTTTCTTTCATAGAGCAGTTTGGAAACACTCTGTTTGTTAAGTTTGGAAGAGGATATTTGGACCATTTTGGGCCTTCGTTGGAAACGGGATTTCTCAGTATACTGCTGGACAGATGAATTCCCAGTAACTTCTTTCTGTTGTGTGAATTCAACTCACAGAGTAAAACCTTCCTTTAGACAGAGGAGTTTGGAAACACTCTTTTTGTGGAATTTGCAAGTGGACATTTCAAGCGATTTGAGGCCAATTGTAGTCAAGGAAATATCTTCGGTTAAAAACTAGACAGAATCATTCTCAGAATCTACTTTGTGATGTGTGCGTTCAACTCACAGAGTTCAACCTTTCTTTTCATAGAGCAGTTTGGAAACACTCTGTTTGTTAAGTCTGCAAGGGGATATTTAGACCTCTTTGAGGACTTCGTTCGAAACGGGATTTCCTCATAAAAAGCTAGTCAGATGAACTCTCAGTAACTTCTTTGTGTTGTGTGTATTCAACTCACAGAGTTGAACCTTTCTTTAGACAGAGCAGTTTGGAAACACTCTTTTTGTGGATTTTACAGGTGGAGATTTCAAGCGATTTGAGGCCAATTGTAGTAAAGGAAATATCGTCGTTTAAAAACTAGACAGAATCATTCTCAGAAACTACTTTGTGATGTGTGCGTTCAACTCACAGAGTTTCACCTTTCTTTTCATAGTGCAGTTTGGAAACACTCTGTCTGTTAAGCTTGGAAGAGGATATTTGGACCACTTTGAGGCCTTCGTTGGAAACGGGGTTTCTCAGTGTACTGCTAGACAGACGAATTCCCAGTAACTTCTTTGTGTTGTGTGAATTCAACTCACAGAGTTGAACCTTCCTTTAGACAGAGCAGTTTGGAAACACTCTTTTTGTGGAATTTGCAAGTGGACATTTCAAGCGATTTGAGGCCAATCTTAGAAATCGAAATATCTTTGTTTAAAAACTAGACAGAATCATTCTCAGAAACTACTTTGTGATGTGTGCGTTCAACTCACAGAGTTTCACCTTTCTTTTCATAGAGCAGTTTGGAAACACTCTGTCTGTTAAGCTTGGAAGAGGATATTTGGACCACTTTGAGGCGTTCGTTGGAAACGGGTTTTCTCAGTGTACTGCTAGACAGATGAATTCCCAGTAATTTCTTTGTGTTGTGTGTATTCAACTCACAGAGTTGAACCTTTCTTTAGACAGAGCAGATATGAAACACTCTTCTTGTGGATTTTACCAGTGGAGATTTCATGCGATTTGTGGCCAATTGTAATAAAGGAAATACCTTCGTTTAAAAACTACAGAGAATCATTCTCACAAACTACTTTGTGATGTGTGCATTCAACTCACAGAGTTTCACCTTTCTTTTCATAGAGCAGTTTGGGAACACTCTGTTTGTTACGTTTGCAAGAGGATATTTGGATCACTTTGAGGCCTTCTTTTGTAGTGGGATTTCTCAGTATACTGCTAGACAGATGAATTCCCAGTAACTTCTTTGTGTCGTGGGTATTCAGCTCACAGAGTTGAAACTTCCTTTAGACACATCAGTATGGAAACACTCTTTTTGTGGAATTTGCAAGTGGAGATTTCAAGCGATTTGAGGCTAATTTTTGAAATCGAAATATCTTTGTATAAAAACTAGACAGAATCATTCTCAGAAACTACTTTGTGATGTGTGCGTTCAACTCACAGAGTTTCACCTTTCTTTTCATAGAGCAGTTTGGAAACAGTCTGTCTGTTAAGCTTGGAATAGGATATTTGGACCACTTTGAGGCCTTCGTTGGAAACGGGGTTTCTCAGTGTACTGCTAGACAGATGAATTCCCAGTAACTTCTTTGTGTTGTGTGTATTCAACTCACAGAGTTGCACCTTCCTTTAGACAGAGCAGTTTGGAAACACTCTTTTTGTGGAATTTGCAACTGGACATTTCAAGCGATTTGAGGCCAATCTTAGAAATCGAAATATCTTTGTATAAAAACTAGACAGAATCATTCTCAGAAACTACTTTATGATGTGTGCGTTCAACTCACAGAGTTGAAACGTTCTCTTCATAGAGCAGTTTGGAAACACTCTGTTTCTTCAGTCTGCAAGGGGATATTTAGACCTCTTTGAGACCTTGGTTGGAAATGGGATTTCTTCATATAAAGCTGGACAGATGAATTCTCAATAACTTCTTTGTGTTGTGTGTATTCAACTCAGAGAGTTGAACCTTTCTTTAGACAGAGCAGATATGAAACTCTCTTTTTTTTGGATTTTACAAGTGGAGATTTCATGCGATTTGAGGCCAATTGTAGTAAAGGAAATATCTTCACTTAAAAACTAGACAGAATCATTCTCAGAAACTACTTTGTGATGTGTGCATTCAACTCACAGAGTTTCACCTTTCTTTTCATAGAGCAGTTTGGAAACACTCTGTTTGTTAAGTTTGGAAGAGGATATTTGGACCACTTTGAGGCCTTCGTTGGAAACGGGATTTCTCAGTATACTGCTGGACAGATGAATTCCCAGTAACTTCTTTGTGTTGTGTGTATTCACCTCACAGAGTTAAACCTTCCTTTCGACAGAGGAGTTTGGAAACACTGTTTTTGTGGAATTTGCAAGTGGACATTTCAAGCGATTTGAGGCCAATTGTAGTCAAGGAAATATCTTCGTTTAAAAACTAGACAGAATCATTCTCAGAAACTACTTTGTGATGTGTGCGTTCAACTCACAGAGTTCAACGTTTCTTTTCATAGAGCAGTTTGGAAGCACTCTGTTTGTTAAGTCTGCAAGGGGATATTTAGACCTCTTTGAGGCCTTCGTTGGAAACGGGATTTCTTCATATAAAGCTAGTCAGATGAATTCTCAGTAACTTCTTTGTGTTGTGTGTATTCAACTCACAGAGTTGAACCTTCCTTTAGTCAGAGCAGTTTGGAAACTCTCTTTTTGTGGATTTTAGAGATGGAGATTTCAAGCGATTTGAGGCCCATTGTAGTAAAGGAAATATCATCGTTTAAAAACTAGACAGAATCATTCTCAGAAACTACTATGTGATGTGTGCGTTCAACTCACAGAGTTTCACCTTTCTTTTCATAGAGCAGTTTGGAAACACTCAGTTTGTTAACTTTGCAAGAGGGTATTTGGACCACTTTGAGGCCTTCGTTGGTAGCGGGATTTCTCAGTATACTGCTAGACAGATGAATTCCCAGTAACTTCTTTGTGTCGTGGGTATTCAACTCACAGAGTTGAACCTTCCTTTAGACAGATCAGTTTGGAAACACTCTTTTTGTGGAATTTGCAAGTGGAGATTTCCATCGATTTGAGGCTAATTTTTGAAATCGAAATATCTTTGTATAAAAACTAGACAGAATCATTCTGAGAAACTACTTTGTGATGTGTGCGTTCAACTCACAGAGTTTCACCTTTCTTTTCATAGAGCAGTTTGGAAACACTCTGTCTGTTAAGCTTGGAAGAGGATATTTGGACCACATTGAGGCCTCCGTTGGAAACGGGGTTTCTCAGTGTACTGCTAGACAGATGAATTCCCAGTAACTTCTTTGTGTTGTGTGTATTCAACTCACAGAGTTGAAACTTCCTTTAGACAGAGAGGTTTGGAAACACTCTTTTTGTGGAATTTGCAAGTGGACATTTCAAGCGATTTGAGGCCAATCTTAGAAATCGAAATATCTTTGTATAAAAACTAGACAGAATCATTCTCAGAAACTACTTTATGATGTGTGCGTTCAACTCACAGAGTTGAAACTTTCTCTTCATAGAGCAGTTTGGAAACACTCTGTTTCTTAAGTCTGCAAGGGGATATTTAGACCTCTTTGAGACCTTGGTTCGAAATGGGATTTCTTCATATAAACCTGGACAGATGAATTCTCAATAACTTCTTTGTGTTGTGTGTATTCAACTCAGAGAGTTGAACCTTTCTTTAGACAGAGCAGATATGAAACTCTCTTTTTTTTGGATTTTACAAGTGGAGATTTCATGCGATTTGAGGCCAATTGTAGTAAAGGAAATATCTTCGCTTAAAAACTAGACAGAATCATTCTCAGAAACTACTTTGTGATGTGTGCATTCAACTCACAGAGTTTCACCTTTCTTTTCATAGAGCAGTTTGGAAACACTCTGTTTGTTAAGTTTGGAAGAGGATATTTGGACCACTTTGAGGCCTTCGTTGGAAACGGGATTTCTCAGTATACTGCTGGACAGATGAATTCCCAGTAACTTCTTTGTGTTGTGTGTATTCACCTCACAGAGTTAAACCTTCCTTTCGACAGAGGAGTTTGGAAACACTGTTTTTGTGGAATTTGCAAGTGGACATTTCAAGCGATTTGAGGCCAATTGTAGTCAAGGAAATATCTTCGTTTAAAAACTAGACAGAATCATTCTCAGAAACTACTTTGTGATGTGTGCGTTCAACTCACAGAGTTCAACGTTTCTTTTCATAGAGCAGTTTGGAAGCACTCTGTTTGTTAAGTCTGCAAGGGGATATTTAGACCTCTTTGAGGCCTTCGTTGGAAACGGGATTTCTTCATATAAAGCTAGTCAGATGAATTCTCAGTAACTTCTTTGTGTTGTGTGTATTCAACTCACAGAGTTGAACCTTCCTTTAGTCAGAGCAGTTTGGAAACTCTCTTTTTGTGGATTTTAGAGATGGAGATTTCAAGCGATTTGAGGCAAATTGTAGTAAAGGAAATATCATCGTTTAAAAACTAGACAGAATCATTCTCAGAAACTACTTTGTGATGTGTGCGTTCAACTCACAGAGTTTCACCTTTCTTTTCATAGAGCAGTTTGGAAACACTCAGTTTGTTAACTTTGCAAGAGGGTATTTGGACCACTTTGAGGCCTTCGTTGGTAGCGGGATTTCTCAGTATACTGCTAGACAGATGAATTCCCAGTAACTTCTTTGTGTCGTGGGTATTCAACTCACAGAGTTGAACCTTCCTTTAGACAGATCAGTTTGGAAACACTCTTTTTGTGGAATTTGCAAGTGGAGATTTCCATCGATTTGAGGCTAATTTTTGAAATCGAAATATCTTTGTATAAAAACTAGACAGAATCATTCTGAGAAACTACTTTGTGATGTGTGCGTTCAACTCACAGAGTTTCACCTTTCTTTTCATAGAGCAGTTTGGAAACACTCTGTCTGTTAAGCTTGGAAGAGGATATTTGGACCACATTGAGGACTTCGTTGGAAACGGGGTTTCTCAGTGTACTGCTAGACAGATGAATTCCCAGTAACTTCTTTGTGTTGTGTGTATTCAACTCACAGAGTTGAAACTTCCTTTAGACAGAGAGGTTTGGAAACACTCTTTTTGTGGAATTTGCAAGTGGACATTTCAAGCGATTTGAGGCCAATCTTAGAAATCGAAATATCTTTGTATAAAAACTAGACAGAATCATTCTCAGAAACTACTTTATGATGTGTGCGTTCAACTCACAGAGTTGAAACTTTCCCTTCATAGAGCAGTTTGGAAACACTCTGTTTCTTAAGTCTGCAAGGGGATATTTAGACCTCTTTGAGACCTTGGTTGGAAATGGGATTTCTTCATATAAACCTGGACAGATGAATTCTCAATAACTTCTTTGTGTTGTGTGTATTCAACTCAGAGAGTTGAACCTTTCTTTAGACAGAGCAGATATGAAACTCTCTTTTTTTTGGATTTTACAAGTGGAGATTTCATGCGATTTGAGGCCAATTGTAGTAAAGGAAATATCTTCGCTTAAAAACTAGACAGAATCATTCTCAGAAACTACTTTGTGATGTGTGCATTCAACTCACAGAGTTTCACCTTTCTTTTCATAGAGCAGTTTGGAAACACTCTGTTTGTTAAGTTTGGAAGAGGATATTTGGACCACTTTGAGGCCTTCGTTGGAAACGGGATTTCTCAGTATACTGCTGGACAGATGAATTCTCAGTAACTTCTTTGTGTTGTGTGTATTCACCTCACAGAGTTAAACCTTCCTTTAGACAGAGGAGTTTGGAAACACTGTTTTTGTGGAATTTGCAAGTGGACATTTCAAGCGATTTGAGGCCAATTGTAGTCAAGGAAATATCTTCGTTTAAAAACTAGACAGAATCATTCTCAGAAACTACTTTGTGATGTGTGCGTTCAACTCACAGAGTTCAACGTTTCTTTTCATAGAGCAGTTTGGAAGCACTCTGTTTGTTAAGTCTGCAAGGGGATATTTAGACCTCTTTGAGGCCTTCGTTGGAAACGGGATTTCTTCATATAAAGCTAGTCAGATGAATTCTCAGTAACTTCTTTGTGTTGTGTGTATTCAACTCACAGAGTTGAACCTTCCTTTAGACAGAGCAGTTTGGAAACTCTCTTTTTGTGGATTTTAGAGATGGAGATTTCAAGCGATTTGAGGCCCATTGTAGTAAAGGAAATATCATCGTTTAAAAACTAGACAGAATCATTCTCAGAAACTACTTTGTGATGTGTGCGTTCAACTCACAGAGTTTCACCTTTCTTTTCATAGAGCAGTTTGGAAACACTCAGTTTGTTAACTTTGCAAGAGGGTATTTGGACCACTTTGAGGCCTTCGTTGGTAGCGGGATTTCTCAGTATACTGCTAGACAGATGAATTCCCAGTAACTTCTTTGTGTCGTGGGTATTCAACTCACAGAGTTGAACCTTCCTTTAGACAGATCAGTTTGGAAACACTCTTTTTGTGGAATTTGCAAGTGGAGATTTCCATCGATTTGAGGCTAATTTTTGAAATCGAAATATCTTTGTATAAAAACTAGACAGAATCATTCTGAGAAACTACTTTGTGATGTGTGCGTTCAACTCACAGAGTTTCACCTTTCTTTTCATAGAGCAGTTTGGAAACACTCTGTCTGTTAAGCTTGGAAGAGGATATTTGGACCACATTGAGGACTTCGTTGGAAACGGGGTTTCTCAGTGTACTGCTAGACAGATGAATTCCCAGTAACTTCTTTGTGTTGTGTGTATTCAACTCACAGAGTTGAAACTTCCTTTAGACAGAGAGGTTTGGAAACACTCTTTTTGTGGAATTTGCAAGTGGACATTTCAAGCGATTTGAGGCCAATCTTAGAAATCGAAATATCTTTTTATAAAAACTAGACAGAATCATTCTCAGAAACTACTTTATGATGTGTGCGTTCAACTCACAGAGTTGAAACTTTCTCTTCATAGAGCAGTTTGGAAACACTCTGTTTCTTAAGTCTGCAAGGGGATATTTAGACCTCTTTGAGACCTTGGTTGGAAATGGGATTTCTTCATATAAACCTGGACAGATGAATTCTCAATAACTTCTTTGTGTTGTGTGTATTCAACTCAGAGAGTTGAACCTTTCTTTAGACAGAGCAGATATGAAACTCTCTTTTTTTTGGATTTTACAAGTGGAGATTTCATGCGATTTGAGGCCAATTGTAGTAAAGGAAATATCTTCGCTTAAAAACTAGACAGAATCATTCTCAGAAACTACTTTGTGATGTGTGCATTCAACTCACAGAGTTTCACCTTTCTTTTCATAGAGCAGTTTGGAAACACTCTGTTTGTTAAGTTTGGAAGAGGATATTTGGACCACTTTGAGGCCTTCGTTGGAAACGGGATTTCTCAGTATACTGCTGGACAGATGAATTCCCAGTAACTTCTTTGTGTTGTGTGTATTCACCTCACAGAGTTAAACCTTCCTTTCGACAGAGGAGTTTGGAAACACTGTTTTTGTGGAATTTGCAAGTGGACATTTCAAGCGATTTGAGGCCAATTGTAGTCAAGGAAATATCTTCGTTTAAAAACTAGACAGAATCATTCTCAGAAACTACTTTGTGATGTGTGCGTTCAACTCACAGAGTTCAACGTTTCTTTTCATAGAGCAGTTTGGAAGCACTCTGTTTGTTAAGTCTGCAAGGGGATATTTAGACCTCTTTGAGGCCTTCGTTGGAAACGGGATTTCTTCATATAAAGCTAGTCAGATGAATTCTCAGTAACTTCTTTGTGTTGTGTGTATTCAACTCACAGAGTTGAACCTTCCTTTAGTCAGAGCAGTTTGGAAACTCTCTTTTTGTGGATTTTAGAGATGGAGATTTCAAGCGATTTGAGGCAAATTGTAGTAAAGGAAATATCATCGTTTAAAAACTAGACAGAATCATTCTCAGAAACTACTTTGTGATGTGTGCGTTCAACTCACAGAGTTTCACCTTTCTTTTCATAGAGCAGTTTGGAAACACTCAGTTTGTTAACTTTGCAAGAGGGTATTTGGACCACTTTGAGGCCTTCGTTGGTAGCGGGATTTCTCAGTATACTGCTAGACAGATGAATTCCCAGTAACTTCTTTGTGTCGTGGGTATTCAACTCACAGAGTTGAACCTTCCTTTAGACAGATCAGTTTGGAAACACTCTTTTTGTGGAATTTGCAAGTGGAGATTTCCATCGATTTTAGGCTAATTTTTGAAATCGAAATATCTTTGTATAAAAACTAGACAGAATCATTCTGAGAAACTACTTTGTGATGTGTGCGTTCAACTCACAGAGTTTCACCTTTCTTTTCATAGAGCAGTTTGGAAACACTCTGTCTGTTAAGCTTGGAAGAGGATATTTGGACCACATTGAGGACTTCGTTGGAAACGGGGTTTCTCAGTGTACTGCTAGACAGATGAATTCCCAGTAACTTCTTTGTGTTGTGTGTATTCAACTCACAGAGTTGAAACTTCCTTTAGACAGAGAGGTTTGGAAACACTCTTTTTGTGGAATTTGCAAGTGGACATTTCAAGCGATTTGAGGCCAATCTTAGAAATCGAAATATCTTTGTATAAAAACTAGACAGAATCATTCTCAGAAACTACTTTATGATGTGTGCGTTCAACTCACAGAGTTGAAACTTTCCCTTCATAGAGCAGTTTGGAAACACTCTGTTTCTTAAGTCTGCAAGGGGATATTTAGACCTCTTTGAGACCTTCGTTGGAAATGGGATTTCTTCATATAAACCTGGACAGATGAATTCTCAATAACTTCTTTGTGTTGTGTGTATTCAACTCAGAGAGTTGAACCTTTCTTTAGACAGAGCAGATATGAAACTCTCTTTTTTTTGGATTTTACAAGTGGAGATTTCATGCGATTTGAGGCCAATTGTAGTAAAGGAAATATCTTCGCTTAAAAACTAGACAGAATCATTCTCAGAAACTACTTTGTGATGTGTGCATTCAACTCACAGAGTTTCACCTTTCTTTTCATAGAGCAGTTTGGAAACACTCTGTTTGTTAAGTTTGGAAGAGGATATTTGGACCACTTTGAGGCCTTCGTTGGAAACGGGATTTCTCAGTATACTGCTGGACAGATGAATTCTCAGTAACTTCTTTGTGTTGTGTGTATTCACCTCACAGAGTTAAACCTTCCTTTAGACAGAGGAGTTTGGAAACACTGTTTTTGTGGAATTTGCAAGTGGACATTTCAAGCGATTTGAGGCCAATTGTAGTCAAGGAAATATCTTCGTTTAAAAACTAGACAGAATCATTCTCAGAAACTACTTTGTGATGTGTGCGTTCAACTCACAGAGTTCAACGTTTCTTTTCATAGAGCAGTTTGGAAGCACTCTGTTTGTTAAGTCTGCAAGGGGATATTTAGACCTCTTTGAGGCCTTCGTTGGAAACGGGATTTCTTCATATAAAGCTAGTCAGATGAATTCTCAGTAACTTCTTTGTGTTGTGTGTATTCAACTCACAGAGTTGAACCTTCCTTTAGACAGAGCAGTTTGGAAACTCTCTTTTTGTGGATTTTAGAGATGGAGATTTCAAGCGATTTGAGGCCCATTGTAGTAAAGGAAATATCATCGTTTAAAAACTAGACAGAATCATTCTCAGAAACTACTTTGTGATGTGTGCGTTCAACTCACAGAGTTTCACCTTTCTTTTCATAGAGCAGTTTGGAAACACTCAGTTTGTTAACTTTGCAAGAGGGTATTTGGACCACTTTGAGGCCTTCGTTGGTAGCGGGATTTCTCAGTATACTGCTAGACAGATGAATTCCCAGTAACTTCTTTGTGTCGTGGGTATTCAACTCACAGAGTTGAACCTTCCTTTAGACAGATCAGTTTGGAAACACTCTTTTTGTGGAATTTGCAAGTGGAGATTTCCATCGATTTGAGGCTAATTTTTGAAATCGAAATATCTTTGTATAAAAACTAGACAGAATCATTCTGAGAAACTACTTTGTGATGTGTGCGTTCAACTCACAGAGTTTCACCTTTCTTTTCATAGAGCAGTTTGGAAACACTCTGTCTGTTAAGCTTGGAAGAGGATATTTGGACCACATTGAGGACTTCGTTGGAAACGGGGTTTCTCAGTGTACTGCTAGACAGATGAATTCCCAGTAACTTCTTTGTGTTGTGTGTATTCAACTCACAGAGTTGAAACTTCCTTTAGACAGAGAGGTTTGGAAACACTCTTTTTGTGGAATTTGCAAGTGGACATTTCAAGCGATTTGAGGCCAATCTTAGAAATCGAAATATCTTTGTATAAAAACTAGACAGAATCATTCTCAGAAACTACTTTATGATGTGTGCGTTCAACTCACAGAGTTGAAACTTTCCCTTCATAGAGCAGTTTGGAAACACTCTGTTTCTTAAGTCTGCAAGGGGATATTTAGACCTCTTTGAGACCTTGGTTGGAAATGGGATTTCTTCATATAAACCTGGACAGATGAATTCTCAATAACTTCTTTGTGTTGTGTGTATTCAACTCAGAGAGTTGAACCTTTCTTTAGACAGAGCAGATATGAAACTCTCTTTTTTTTGGATTTTACAAGTGGAGATTTCATGCGATTTGAGGCCAATTGTAGTAAAGGAAATATCTTCGCTTAAAAACTAGACAGAATCATTCTCAGAAACTACTTTGTGATGTGTGCATTCAACTCACAGAGTTTCACCTTTCTTTTCATAGAGCAGTTTGGAAACACTCTGTTTGTTAAGTTTGGAAGAGGATATTTGGACCACTTTGAGGCCTTCGTTGGAAACGGGATTTCTCAGTATACTGCTGGACAGATGAATTCTCAGTAACTTCTTTGTGTTGTGTGTATTCACCTCACAGAGTTAAACCTTCCTTTAGACAGAGGAGTTTGGAAACACTGTTTTTGTGGAATTTGCAAGTGGACATTTCAAGCGATTTGAGGCCAATTGTAGTCAAGGAAATATCTTCGTTTAAAAACTAGACAGAATCATTCTCAGAAACTACTTTGTGATGTGTGCGTTCAACTCACAGAGTTCAACGTTTCTTTTCATAGAGCAGTTTGGAAGCACTCTGTTTGTTAAGTCTGCAAGGGGATATTTAGACCTCTTTGAGGCCTTCGTTGGAAACGGGATTTCTTCATATAAAGCTAGTCAGATGAATTCTCAGTAACTTCTTTGTGTTGTGTGTATTCAACTCACAGAGTTGAACCTTCCTTTAGACAGAGCAGTTTGGAAACTCTCTTTTTGTGGATTTTAGAGATGGAGATTTCAAGCGATTTGAGGCCCATTGTAGTAAAGGAAATATCATCGTTTAAAAACTAGACAGAATCATTCTCAGAAACTACTTGGTGATGTGTGCGTTCAACTCACAGAGTTTCACCTTTCTTTTCATAGAGCAGTTTGGAAACACTCTGTTTGTTAAGTTTGCAAGAGGGTATTTGGACCACTTTGAGGCCTTCGTTGGTAGCGGGATTTCTCAGTATACTGCGAGACAGATGAATTCCCAGTAACTTCTTTGTGTCGTGGGTATTCAACTCACAGAGTTGAACCTTCCTTTAGACAGATCAGTTTGGAAACACTCTTTTTGTGGAATTTGCAATTGGAGATTTCCAGCGATTTGAGGCTAATTTTTGAAATCGAAATATCTTTGTATAAAAACTGGACAGAATCATTCTCAGAAACTACTTTGTGATGTGTGCGTTCAACTCACAGAGTTTCACCTTTCTTTTCATAGAGCAGTTTGGAAACACTCTGTCTGTTAAGCTTGGAAGAGGATATTTGGACCACTTTGAGGCCTTCATAGGAAATTGGATTTCACAGTATACTGCTAGAAACATGAATTCCCAGTAACTTCTTTCTGTTGTGTGCATTCACCTCACAGAGTTAAACGTTCCTATAGACAGAGGAGTTTGGAAACACTCTTTTGGTGGAATTTGCAAGTGGACATTTCAAGCGATTTGAGGCCAATCTAAGAAATCGAAATATCTTTGTATAAAAACTAGACAGAATCATTCTCAGAAACTACTTTATGATGTGTGCGTTCAACTCACAGAGTTTAAACTTTCTTTTCATAGAGCAGTTTGGAAACACTCTGTTTCTTAAGTCAGCAAGGGGATATTTAGAACTCTTTGAGATCTTCGTTGGAAACGGGATTTCTTCATATAAAGCTGGACAGATGAATTCTCAATAACTTCTTTGTGTTGTGTGTATTCAACTCACAGAGTTGAACCTTTCTTTAGACAGAGCAGATATGAAACACTCTTTTTGTGGATGTTACAAGTGGAGATTTCATGCGATTTGAGGCCAATTGTAGTAAAGGAAATATCTTCGTTTAAAAACTAGACAGAATCATTCTCAGAAACTACTTTGTGATGTGTGCATTCAACTCACAGAGTTTCACGTTTCTTTTCATAGAGCAGTTTGGAAACACTCTGTTTGTTAAGTTTGGAAGAGGATATTTGGACCACTTTGAGGCCTTCGTTGGAAACCGGATTTCTCTGTATACTGCTGGACAGATGAATTCCCAGTAACTTCTTTCTGTTGTGTGTATTCACCTCACAGAGTTAAACCTTCCTTTAGAGAGAGGAGTTTGGAAACAATCTTTTTGTGGAATTTGCAAGTGGACATTTCAAGCGATTTGAGGCCAATTGTAGTCAAGGAAATATCTTCGTTTAAAAACTAGACAGAATCATTCTCAGAAACTACTTTGTGATGTGTGCGTTCAACTCACAGAGTTCAAAGTTTCTTTTCATAGAGCGGTTTGGAAACACTCTGTTTGTTAAGTCTGCAAGGGGATATTTAGACCTCTTTGAGGCCTTCGTTGGAAACGGGATTTCTTCATATAAAGCTAGTCAGATGAATTCTCAGTAACTTCTTTGTGTTGTGTGTATTCAACTGACAGAGTTGAACCTTTCTTTAGACAGAGCAGTTTGGAAACTCTCTTTTTGTGGATTTTACAGGTGGAGATTTCAAGCGATTTGAGGCCAATTGTAGTAAAGGAAATATCGTCGTTTAAAAACTAGACAGAATCATTCTCAGAAACTACTTTGTGATGTGTGCGTTCAACTCACAGAGTTTAACCTTTCTTCTCATAGAGCAGTTTGGTAACACTCTGTCTGTTAAGTTTGCAAGAGGGTATTTGGACCACTTTGAGGCCTTCGTTGGTAGCGGGATTTCTCAGTATACTGCTAGACAGATGAATTCCCAGTAACTTCTTTGTGTCGTGGGTATTCAACTCACAGAGTTGAACCTTCCTTTAGACAGATCAGTTTGGAAACACTCTTTTTGTGGAATTTGCAACTGGAGATTTCCAGCGATTTGAGGCTAATTTTTGAAATCGAAATATCTTTGTATAAAAACTAGACAGAATCATTCTCAGAAACAACTTTGTGATGTGTGCGTTCAACTCACAGAGTTTCAGCTTTCTTTTCGTAAAGCAGTTTGGATACACTCTGTCTGTTAAGCTTGGAAGAGGATATTTGGACCACTTTGAGGCGTTCGTTGGAAACGGGGTTTCTCAGTGTACTGCTAGACAGATGAATTCCCAGTAACTTCTTTGTGTTGTGTGTATTCAACTCACAGAGTTGAATCTTCCCTTAGACAGAGCACTTTGGAAACACTCTTTTTTTCGAATTTGCAAGTGGACATTTCAAGCGATTTGAGGCCAATTGTATTCAAGGAAATATCTTCGTTTAAACACTAGACAGAATCATTCTCAGAAACTACTTTGTGATGTGTGCGTTCAACTCAGAGAGTTCAACGTTTCTTTTCATAGAGCAGTTTGGAAACACTCTGTTTGTTAAGTCTGCAAGGGGATATTTAGACCTCTTTGAGGCCTTCGTTGGAAACGGGATTTCTTCATATAAAGCTAGTCAGATGAATTCTCAGTAACTTCTTTGTGTTGCGTGTATTCAACTCACAGAGTTGAACCTTTCTTTAGACAGAGCAGTTTGGAAACACTCTTTTTGTGGATTTTACAGGTGGAGATTTCAAGCGATTTGAGGCCAGTTGTAGTAAAGGAAATATCGTCGTTTAAAAACTAGACAGAATCATTCTCAGAAACTGCTTTGTGATGTGTGCGTTCAACTCACAGAGTTTCCCCGTTCTTTTCATAGAGCAGTTTGGGAACACTCTGTTTGTTAAGTTTGCAAGAGGGTATTTGGACCACTTTGAGGCCTTCGTTGGTAGCGGGATTTCTCAGTATACTGCTAGACAGATGAATTCCCAGTAACTTCTTTGTCTCGTGGGTATTCAACACACAGAGTTGAACCTTCCTTTAGACAGAGCAGTTTGGAAACACTCTTTTTGTGGAATTTGCAAGTGGACATTTCAAGAGATTTGAGGCCAATCTTAGAAATCAAAATATCTTTGTATAAAAACAAGACAGAATCATCCTCAGAAACTACTTTATGATGTGTGCATTCAACTCACAGAGTTTAAACTTACTTTTCATAGAGCAGTTTGGAAACACTCTGTTTCTTAAGTCTGCAAGGGGATATTTAGATCTCTTTGAGACCTTCGTTGGAAACGGGATTTCTTCATATAAAGCTGGACGGATGAATTCTCAATAACTTTTTTGTGTTGTGTGTATTCAACTCGCAGAGTTGAACCTTTCTTTAGACAGAGCAGATATGAAACACTCTTTTTGTGGATTTTACAAGTGGAGATTTCACGCGATTTGAGGCCAATTGTAGTAAAGGAAATATCGCCTTTTAAAAACTAGACAGAATCATTCTCAGAAACTACTTTGTGATGTCTGCGTTCAACTCACAGAGTTTCACCTTTCTTTTCATAGAGCAGTTTGGGAACACTCTGTTTGTTAAGTTTGCAAGAGGGTATTTGGACCACTTTGAGGCCTTCGTTGGTAGCGGGATTTCTCAGTATACTGCTAGACAGATGAATTCCCAGTAACTTCTTTGTGTCGTGGGTATTCAACTCACAGAGTTGAACCTTCCTTTAGACAGATCAGTTTGGAAACACTCTTTTTGTGGAATTTGCAACTGTTGATTTCCAGCGATTTGAGGCTAATTTGTGAAATCGAAATATCTTTGTATAAAAACTAGACAGAATCATTCTCAGAAACTACTTTGTGATGTGTGCGTTCAACTCACAGAGTTTCACCTTTCTTTTCGTAAAGCAGTTTCAAAACACTGTGTCTGTTAAGCTTGGAAGAGGATATTTGGACAACTTTGAGGCGTTCGTTGGAAACGGGGTTTCTCAGTGTACTGTTAGACAGATGAATTCCCAGTAACTTCTTTGTGTTGTGTGTATTCAACTCACGGAGTTGAACCTTCCTTTAGACAGAGCAGTCTGGGAACACTATTTTTGTGGAATTTGCAAGTGGACATTTCAAGCGATTTGAGGCCAATCTTAGAAATCGAAATATCTTTGTATAAAAACTAGACAGAATCATTCTCAGAAACTACTTTATGATGTGTGCGTTCAACTCACAGAGTTTAAACTTTCTTTTCATAGAGCAGTTTGGAAACACTCTGTTTCTTAAGTCTGCTAGGGGATATTTAGACCTCTTTGAGACCTTCCTTGGAAACGGGATTTCTTCATATAAAGCTGGACAGATGAATTGTAAATAACTTCTTTGTGTTGTGTGTATTCAACTCACAGAGTTGAAACTTTCTTTAGACAGAGCAGATATGAAACACTCTTTTTGTGGATTTTACTAGTGGAGATTTCATGCGATCTGAGGCCAATTGTAGTAAAAGAAATATCTTCGTTTCAAAACTAGACAGAATCATTCTCAGAAACTACATTGTGATGTGTGCATTCTACTCACAGAGTTTCACCTTTCTTTTCATAGAGCAGTTTGAAAACACTCTGTTTGTTAAGTTTGGATGAGGATATTTGGACCACTTTGAGGCCTTCGTTGGAAACGGGATTTCTCAGTATACTGCTAGACAGATGAATTCCCAGTAACTTCTTTCTGTTGTGTGTATTCACCTCACAGAGTTAAACCTTCCTTTAGACAAATCAGTTTGGAAACACTCTTTTTGTGGAATTTGCAAGTGGACATTTCAAGCGATTTGAGGCCAATTGTAGTCAAGGAAATATCTTCGTTAGAAAACTAGACAGAATCATTCTCAGAAACTACTTTGTGATGTGTGCGTTCAACTCACAGAGTTCAACCTTTCTTTTCATAGAGCAGTTTGGAAACACTCTGTTTGTTAAGTCTGCAAGGGGATATTTAGACCTCTTTGAGGCCTTCTTTGGAAACGGGAATTCTTCATATAAAGCTAGACAGATGAATTCTCAGTAATTTCTTTGTGTTGTGTGTATTCAACTCACAGAGTTGAACCTTTCTTTAGAGAGAGCAGTTTGGAAACACTCTTTTTGTGGACTTTACAGGTGGAGATTTCAAGCGATTTGAGGCCAATTGTAGTAAAGGGAATATCGTCGTTTAAAAACTAGACAGAATCATTCTCAGAAAGTACTTTGTGATGTGTGCGTTCAACTCACAGAGTTTCACCTTTCTTTTCATAGAGCAGTTTGGGAACACTCTGTTTGTTAAGTTTGCAAGAGTGTATTTGGACCACTTTGAGGCCTTCGTTGGTAGCGGGATTTCTCAGTATACTGCTAGGCAGATGAATTCCCAGTAACTTCTTTGTGTCGTGGGTATTCAACTCACAGAGTTGAACCTTCCTTTAGACAGATCAGTTTGGAAACACTCTTTTTGTGGAATTTGCAAGTGGAGATTTCCAGCGATTTGAGGCTAATTTTTGAAATCGAAATATCTTTGTATAAAAACTAGACAGAATCATTCTGAGAAACTACTTTGTGATGTGTGCGTTCAACTCACAGAGTTACACCTTTCTTTTCATTGAGCAGTTTGGAAACACTCTGTCTGTTAAGCTTGGAAGAGGATATTTGGACCACATTGAGGCCTTCGTTGGAAACGGGATTTCTCAGTATACTGCTAGACAGATGAATTCCCAGTAACTTCTTTCTATTGTGTGTATTCACCTCACAGAGTTAAACCTTCCTTTAGACAGAGGAGTTTGGAAACACTCTTTTTGTGGAATTTGCAAGTCGACATTTCAAGCGATTTGAGGCCAATTGTAGTCAAGGAAATATCTTCGTTTGAAAACTAGACTGAATCATTCTCAGAAACTACTTTGTGATGTGTGCATTCAACTCACAGAGTTCAACCTTTCTTTTCATAGAGCAGTTTGGAAACCCTCTGTTTGTTCAGTCTGCAAGGGGATATTTAGACCTCTTTTAGGCCTTCGTTGGAAACGGGAATTCTTCATATAAAGCTAGACAGATGAATTCTCAGTAACTTCTTTGTGTTGTGTGTATTCAACTCACAGAGTTGAACCTTTCTTTAGACAGAGCTGTGTGGAAACACTCTTTTTGTGAATTTTACTGGTGGAGATTTCAAGCGATTTGAGGCCAATTTTAGTAAAGGAAATATCGTCGTTTTAAAACTACACAGAATCATTCTCAGAAACTACTTTGTGATGTGTGAGTTCAACTCACAGAGTTTCACCTTTCTTTTCATAGAGCAGTTTGGAAACACTCTGTTAAGCTTGCAAGAGGGTATTTGGACCACTTTGAGGCCTACGTTGGTAGCGGGATTTCTCAGTATACTGCTAGACAGATGAATTCCCTGTAACTTCTTTGTGTCCTGGGTATTCAACTCACAGAGTTGAACCTTCCTTTAGACAGATCTGTTTGGAAACACTCTTTTTGTGGAATTTGCAAGTGGAGATTTCAAGCGATTTGAGGCTAATTTTTGAAATCGAAATATCTTTGTATAAAAACTAGACAGAATCATTCTGAGAAACTACATTGTGATGTGTGCGTTCAACTCACAGAGTTTCACCTTTCTTTTCATAGAGAAGTTTGGAAACACTCTGTCTGTTAAGCTTGGAAGAGTATATTTGGACCACTTTCAGGCCTTCGTTGGAAACGGGGTTTCTCAGTGTACTGCTAGACAGATGAATTCCCAGTAACTTCTTTGTGTTGTGTGTATTCAACTCACAGAGTTGAACCTTCCTTTAGACAAATCAGATTGGAAACACTCTTTTTGTGGAATTTGCAAGTGGACATTTCAAGCGATTTGAGGCCAATCTTAGAAATCGAAATATCTTTGTATAAAAACTAGACAGAATCATTTTCAGAAACTACTTTATGATGTGTGCGTTCAACTCACGGAGTTTAAACTTTCTTTTCATAGAGCAGTTTGGAAACACTCTGTTTCTTAAGTCTACAAGGGGATATTTAGACCTGTTTGAGACCTTCGTTGGAAACGGGATTTCTTCTTATAAAGCTGGACAGATGAATTCTCAGTAACTTGTTTGTGTTGTGTGTATTCAACTCACAGAGTTGAACCTTTCTTTAGACAGAGCAGATATGAAACACTCTTTTTGTGGGTTTTACAAGTGGAGATTTCATGCGATTTGAGGCCAATTGTAGTAAAGGAAATATCTTCGTTTAAAAACTAGACAGAATCATTCTCAGAAACTACTTTGTGATGTGTGCATTCAACTCACAGAGTTTCACCTTTCCTTTCATAGAGCAGTTTGGGAACATTCTGTTTGTTAAGTTTGCAAGAGGGTATTTGGACCACTTTGAGGCCTTCGTTGGTAGCGGGATTTCTCAGTATACTGCTAGACAGATGAATTCCCAGTAACTTCTTTGTGTCGTGGGTATTCAGCTCACAGAGTTGAACCTTCCTTTCGACAGATCAGTTTGGAAACACTCTTTTTGTGGAATTTGCAAGTGGGGATTTCAAGCGATTTGAGGCTAATTGTTGAAATCAAAATATCTTTGTATAAAAACTAGACAGAATCATTCTCAGAAACTATTTTGTGATGTGTGCGTTCAACTCACAGAGTTTCACCTTTCTTTTCATAGAGCAGTTTGGAAACACTCTGTCTGTTAAGTTTGGAAGAGGATATTTGGACCACTTTGAGGCCTTCGTTGGAAACGGGGTTTCTCAGTGTACTGCTAGACAGATGAATTCCCAGTAACTTCTTTGTGTTGTGTGTATTCAACTCACAGAGTTGAACCTTCCTTTATACAGAGCAGTTTGGAAACACTCTTTTTGTGGAATTTGCAAGTGGACATTTCAAGCGATTTGAGGCCAGTCTTAGAAATCGAAATATCTTTGTATAAAAACAAGACAGAGTCATTCTCAGAAACTACTTTATGATGTGTGCGTTCAACTCACAGTGTTTAAACTTTCTTTTCATAGAGCAGTTAGGAAACACTCTGTTTCTTAAGTCGGCAAGGGGATATTTAGACCTCTTTGAGAACTTCGTTGGAAACGGGATTTCTTCATATAAAGCTGGACAGATGAATTGTCAATAACTTCTTTGTGTTGTGTGTATTCCACTCACAGAATTGAACCTTTCTTTAGACAGAGAAGATAGGAAACACTCTTTTTGTGGATTTTACTAGTGGAGATTTCATGCGATCTGAGGCCAATTGTAGTAAAGGAAATATCTTCGTTTAAAAACTAGACAGAATCATTCTCAGAAACTACTTTGTGATGTGTGCATTCAACTCACAGAGTTTCACCATTCTTTTCATAGACCACTTTAGAAACACTCTGTTTGTTATGTTTGGAAGAGGATATTTGGACCACTTTGAGGCCTTCGTTGGAAACGGGAATTCTCAGTATACTGCTAGACAGATGAATTCCCAGTAACTTCTTTCTGTTGTGTGTATTCACCTCACAGAGTTAAACCTTCCTGTAGACAAATCAGTTTGGAAACACTCTTTTTGTGGAATTTGCAAGTGAACATTTCAAGCGATTTGAGGCCAATTGTAGTCAAGGAAATATCTTCGTCAGAAAACTAGACAGAATCATTCTCAGAAACTACTTTGTGATCTGTGCATTCAACTTAGAGAGTTCAACCTTTCTTTTCATAGAGCAGTTTGGAAACACTCTGTTTGTTAAGTCTGCAAGGGGATATTTAGACCACTTTGAGGCCTTCGTTGGAAACGGGATTTCTCAGTATACTGCTAGACAGATGAATTCCCAGTAACTTCTTTCTGTTGTGTGTATTCACCTCACAGAGTTAAACCTTCCTTTAGACAGAGGAGTTTGGAAACACTCTTTTTGTGGAATTTGCAAGTCGACATTTCAAGCGATTTGAGGCCAATTGTAGTCAAGGAAATATCTTCGTTAGAAAACTAGACAGAATCATTCTCAGGAACTACTTTGTGATGTGTGCGTTCAACTCACAGAGTTCAACCTTTCTTTTCATAGAGCTGTTTGGAAACACTCTGTTTTTTAAGTCTGCAAGGGGATATTTAGACCTCTTTGAGGCCTTCGTTGGAAACGGGAATTCTTCATATAAAGCTAGACAGATGAATTCTCAGTAACTTCTTTGTGTTGTGTGTATTCAACTCACAGAGTTGAACCTTTCTTTAGACAGAGCAGATATGAAACACTCTTTTTGTGGATTTTACTAGTGGAGATCTCATGCGATCTGAGGCCAATTGTAGTAAAGGAAATATCTTCGTTTAAAAACTAGACAGAATCATTCTCAGAAACTACTTTGTGATGTGTGCATTCAATTCACAGAGTTTCACCTTTCTTTTCATAGAGCAGTTTGGGAACACTCTGTTTGTTAAGTTTGCAAGAGGGTATTTGGACCACTTTGAGGCCTTCGTTGGTAGCGGGATTTCTCAGTATACTGCTAGACAGATGAATTCCCAGTAACTTCTTTGTGTCGTGGGTATTCAACTCACAGAGTTGCACCTTCCTTTAGACAGATCAGTTTGGAAACACTCTTTTTGTGGAATTTGCAACTGTAGGTTTCCAACGATTTGAGGCTAATTTTTGAAATCGAAATATCTTTGTATAAAAACTAGACAGAATCATTCTCAGAAACTACTTTGTGATGTGTGCGTTCAACTCACAGAGTTTCACCTTTCTTTTCATAGAGCTGTTTGGAAACACTCTATCTGTTAAGCTTGGAAGAGGATATTTGGACCACTTTGAGGCGTTCGTTGGAAACGGGGTTTCTCAGTGTACTGCTAGACAGATGAATTCCCAGTAACTTCTTTGTGTTGTGTGTATTCAACTCACAGAGTTGAACCTTCCTTTAGACAGAGCAGTTTGGGAACACTTTTTTTGTGGAATTTGCAAGTGGACATTTCAAGCGATTTGAGGCCAATCTTAGAAATCGAAATATCTTTGTATAAAAACTAGACAGAATCATTCTCAGAAACTACTTTATGTTGTGTGCGTTCAACTCACAGAGGTTAAACTTTCTTTTCATAGAGCAGTTTGGAAACTCTCTGTTTCTTAAGTCTGCAAGGGGATATTTAGACCTCTTTGAGACCTTCGTTGGATACGGGATTTCTTCATATAAAGCTGGACAGATGAATTCTCAGTAACTTCTTTGTGTTGTGTGTATTCAACTCACAGAGTTGAACCTTTCCTTAGACAGAGCAGATATGAAACGCTCTTTTTGTGGATTTTACAAGTGGAGATTTCATGCGATTTGAGGCCAATTGTAGTAAAGGAAATAACTTCGTTTAAAAACTAGACAGAATCATTCTCAGAAACTACTTTGTGATGTGTGCATTCAACTCACAGAGTTTCACCTTTCTTTTCATAGAGCAGTTTGGGAACTCTCTGTTTGTTAAGTTTGCAGGAGGGTATTTGGACCACTTTGAGGCCTACGTTGGTAGTGGGATTTCTCAGTATACTGCTAGACAGATGAACTCCCAGTAACTTCCTTGTGTCGTGGGTATTCAGCTCACAGAGTTGAACCTTCCTTTCGACAGATCAGTTTGGAAACACTCCTTTTGTGGAATTTGCAAGTGGGGATTTCAAGCGATTTGAGGCTAATTGTTGAAATCGAAATATCTTTGTATAAAAACTAGACAGAATCATTCTCAGAAACTACTTTGTGATGTGTGCGTTCAACTCACAGAGTTTCACCTTTCTTTTCATAGAGCAGTTTGGAAACACTCTGTCTGTTAAGCTTGGAAGGGGATATTTGGACCACTTTGAGGCGTTCGTTGGAAACGGGGTTTCTCAGTGTTCTGCTAGACAGATGAATTCCCAGTAACTTCTTTGTGTTGTGTGTATTCAACTCACAGAGTTGAACCTTCCTTTATACAGAGCAGTTTGGAAACACTCTTTTTGTGGAATTTGCAAGTGGACATTTCAAGCGATTTGAGGCCAATCTTAGAAATCGAAATATCTTTGTATAAAAACTAGACAGAATCATTCTCAGAAACTACTTTATGATGTGTGCGTTCAACTCACAGAGTTTAAAATTTCTTTTCATAGAGCAGTTTGGAAACACTCTCTTTCTTAAGTCTGCAAGTGGATATTTAGACCTCTTTGAGACCTTCGTTGGAAACGGGATTTCTTCATATAAAGCTGGACAGATGAATTCTGAATAACTTCTTTGTGTTGTGTGTATTGAACTCACGGAGTTGAACCTTTCTTTAGACAGAGCAGATATGAAACACTCTTTTTGTGGATTTTACAAGTGGAGATTACATGCGATCTGAGGCCAATTGTAGTAAAGGAAATATCTTCGTTTAAAAACTAGACAGAATCATTCTGAGAAACTACTTTGTGATGTGTGCATTCAACTCACAGAGTTTCACCTTTCTTTTCGTAGTGCAGTTTGGAAACACTCTGTTTGTTAAGTTTGGAAGAGAATATTTGGACCACTTTGAGGCCTTCGTTGGAAACGGGATTTCTCAGTATACTGCTACACAGATGAATTCCCAGTAACTTCTTTCTGTTGTGTGTATTCACCTCACAGAGTTAAACCTTACTTTATACAGAGGAGTTTGGAAACCCTCTTTTTGTGGAATTTGCAAGTGGACATTTCAAGCGATTTGAGGCCAATTGTAGTCAAGGAAATATCTTCGTTTAAAAACTAGACAGAATCATTCTCAGAAACTACTTTGTGATGTGTGCGTTCAACTCACAGAGTTCAACGTTTCTTTTCATTGAGCAGTTTGGAAACACTCTGTTTGTTAAGTCTGCAAGGGGATATTTAGACCTCTTTGAGGCCTTCCTTGGAAACGGGATTTCTTCATATAAAGCTAGTCAGATGAATTCCCAGTAACTTCTTTGTGTCGTGGGTATTCAACTCACACCGTTGAACCTTCCTTTAGACAGATCAGTTTGGAAACACTCTTTTTGTGGAATTTGCAAGTGGAGATTTCCAGCGATTTGAGGCCAATTTTTGAAATCGAAATATCTTTGTGTAAAAACTAGACAGAATCATTCTGAGAAACTACTTTGTGATGTGTGCGTTGAACTCACAGAGTTTCACCTTTCTTTTCATAGAGCAGTTTGGAAACACTCTGTCTGTTAAGCTTGGAAGAGTATATTTGGACCACGTTGAGGCCTTCGTTGGAAACGGGGTTTCTCAGTATACTGCTAGACAGATGAATTCCCAGTAACTTCTTTGTGTTGTGTGTATTCAACTCACAGAGTTGAACCTTCCTTTAGAAAGAGCAGTTTGGAAACACTCTTTATGTGGAATTTGCCAGTGGAGATTTTCAAACGATTTGAGGCCAATTTAAAAATCGAAATATCTTTGTAGGAAAACTAGACCGAATCATTCTCAGAAACTACTTTGTGATGTGGGTGTTAAACTCACAGAGTTTAACCTTTCTTTTCCTAGAGCAGTTTGGAAACACTCTGTTTCTTAAGTCACCAAGGGGATATTTAGACGTCTTTGAGGCCTTCGTTGGAAACGGGAATTCTTCATATGAAGCTAGACAGATGAATTCTCAGTAACTTCTTTGTGTTGTGTGTATTCAACTCACAAAGTTGAAAATTTCTTTAGAGAGAGCAGATTTGAGACATTCTTTTTGTGGATTTTAAAAGTGGAGACTTCCAGCCATTTGAGGCGAATTGTAGTTAAGGAAATATCTTCGCTTAAAACTAGACAGAATCTTTCTCAGAAACTACTTTGTGATGTGAGCGTTCAACTCACAGAGTTTCACATTTCTTTTCATAGAGCAGTTTGGAAACACTCTGCTTGTTAAGTTTGCAACAGGATATTTGGCCACTTTGAGGCCTTCGTTGGAAATGGGATTTCTGGGTATACAGCTAGACAGGTGAATTCCGAATAACTTCTTTGTGTTGTGTGCATTCAACTCACTGAGTAGAACCTTCCTTGGGGCAGAGCAGTTTGGAAACCCTCTTTTTGTGGTATTTGGAATTGGAGATTTCAAGCGACTTGAGGCCAATTTTAGAAATCGAAATATCTTTGTATAAAAATTAGACAGTATCATTCTCAGAAACTACTTTGTGATGTGTGCATTCAACTCACAGAGTTTAACCTTTCTTTTCATAGAGCTGTTTGGAAACACTTTGTTTGTTAAGTTTGGAAGAGGATATTTGGACCACTTTGAGGCCTTCGTTTGAAACGGGATTCCTCAGTATACTGCTGGACAGATGAATTCCCATTAACTTCTTTGTGTTGTGTGTATTCAACTCAGAGAGTTGAACTTTTATTTAGACAGAGCAAATTTGATACACTCTTTTTGTGGATTTTACAAGTGGAGATGTCAAGCTATTTGAGGCCAATTGTATTAAACGAAATATCTTCGTTTAAAAACTAGACAGAATCATTCTCAGAAACTAATTTGTGATGTGTGCATTCAACTCACAGAGTTTCACCTTTCTTTTCATAGAGCAGTTTGGAAACACTCTGTTTGTTAAGTGTGGAAAAGGATGTTTGGACTACTTTGAGGCCTTCATTGGAAATGGGATTTCTCAGTATACTGCCAGACAGATGAATTCCCAGTAACTTCTTTGTGTTGTGTGTATTCACCTCACAGAGTTAAACCTTCCTTTACACAGAGCAGTTTGGAAACACTCTTTTTGTGGAATTTGCAAGTGGGCGTTTCAAGCGAATTTAGGCCAATTGTAGTCTAGGAAATATCTTCGTTTAAAAACTAGACAGAATCATTCTCAGAAACTACTTTGTGATGTGTGCGTTCAACTCACAGAGTTTCACCTCTCTTTTCATAGAGCAGTTTGGAAACACTCTGTTTCTTAATTCAGCAAGGGGATATTTTGACCTCTTTGAGGCCTTCGTTCGAAACAGGATTTCTTCATATAAAGCTGGACAGATGAATTCCCAGTAACTTCTTTGTGTTGTGTGTATTCAACTCACAAATTTGAACTTTTCTTTAGACAGAGCAAATTTGAGACACTCTTTTTGTGGATTTTATAAGTGGAGATTTCAAGCGATTTGACGCGAATTGTACTTAAGGAAACATCTTCGTTTAAAAACTAGACAGAATCTTTCTCAGAAACTACTTTGTGATGTGTGCGTTCAACTCACAGAGTTTCACCTTTCTTTTCATAGAGCAGTTTGGAAACACTCTCTTTGTTAAGTTTGGAAGAGGATAGTTGGACGACATTGAGGCCTTCGTTGGAAACGGGATTTCTCAGTATACTGCTAGACAGATGAATTCCCAGTAACTTCTATGTGTTGTGTCTATTCAACTCACAGAGTTGAACGTTCCTTTAGACAGAGCAGTTTGGAAACACTCTTTTTGTGTAATTTGCAAGAGGACATTTCAAGCGATTTGAGGCCCATTGTAGTCAAGGAAATATCTTCGTTTAAAAACTAGACAGAATTACTCTCAGAAACTACTTTGTGATACGTGCGTTCAACTCACAGAGTTTCACCTTTCTTTTCATAGAGCAGTTTGGAAACACTCTGTTTGTTAAGTCTGCAAGGGGATATTTAGACCTCTTTGAGGCCTTCATTGGAAACGGGATTTCTTCATATAAATCTTAACAGATGAATTCTCAGTAACTTCTTTGAGTTGTGTGGATTCAACTCACAGAGTTGAACATTTCTTTAGACAGAGTAGATTTGAAACACTCTTTTTATGGATTTTACAAGTGGACATTTCCAGCGATTTGAGGCCAATTGTAGTCAAGGAAATATCTTCGTTTAAAAAGTAGACAGAATCATTCTCAGAAACTACTTTGTGATGTGTCAGTTCAACTCACAGAGTTTAACATTTCTTTTCATAGAGCAGTTTGGAAACACGCTGTGTGTTAAGTTTGCAAGAGGATATTTGGACCACTTTGAGGACTTCGTTGGAAAGGGGATTTTTCAGTATTCTGCTAGACAGATGAATTCCCAGTAACTTCTTTCTGTTGTGTGTATTCAACTCACTGAGTTGAACTTTCCTTTAGACAGAGCAGTTTGGAAACACTCTTTTTGTGGAATTTGCAAGTGGACATTTCAGGTGATTTGAGGCCAATTTACAAATCAAAATATCTTTGTAGAAAAACTAGACAGAATCATTCCCAGAAACTACTTTGTGATGTGTGCGTTAAACTGACAGAGTTTAACCTTTCTTTTCATAGAGCAGTTTGGAAACACTCTGTTTCTTAAGTCAGCAAGGGGATATTTAAACATCTTTGAGGCCTTCTTTGGAAACGGGAATTCTATAAACCTAGACAGATGAATTCTCAGTAACTTCTTTGTGTTGTGTGTATTCAACTCTCAATATTGAACTTTTCTTTAGAGAGAGCAGATTTGAGACACTCCTTTTGTGGATTTTACAAGTGGAGACTTCCAGCCATTTGAGGCGAATTGTAGTTTAGGAAATATCTTCGTTTAAAAACTAGACAGAATCTTTCTCAGAAACTACTTTGTGATGTGTAAGTTCAACTCACAGAGTTTCACCTTTCTTTTCATAGACCAGTTTGGAAACACTCTGTTTGTTACGTCTGCAACGGGATATTTAGACCTCTTTAAGGCCTTCGTTGGAAACGGTATTTTTTCTTATAAATCTAGACAGATGAATTCTCAGTAGCTTCTTTGTGTTGTGTGGATTCAACTCAGAGAGTTGAACATTCCTTTAGACAGAGCAGATTTGAAACACTCCTTTTGTGGATTTTACAAGAGGAGATTTCAAGCGATTTGGGGCCAATTGTAGTCAAGGAAATATCTTCGTATAAAAACTAGACAGAATCATTCTCCGAAACTACTTTGTGATCTGTGCATTCAACTCACAGAGTTTAAACTTTCTTTTCATAGAGCAGTTTGGAAACACTCTGTTTGTTACGTTTGCAAGAGGATATTTGGACAGCATTGAGGCCTTCGTTGGAAACGGGTTTTCTCAGTATACTGCTAGACACATGAATTCCCAGTAACTTCTTTGTGTTGTGTGTATTCAACTCACTGAGTTGAACCTTTCTTTAGACAGAGCAGTTTGGAAACACTCTTTTTATGGAATTTGCAATTGGAGATTTCAAGCGATTTTAGGCCAATTTTAGATATCCAAATACCTTTGTAGAAAAATTAGACAGAATCATTCTCAGAAACTACTTTGTGGTGTGTGCGTTAAACTCACAGAGTTTAACCTTTCTTTTCATAGAGCAGTTTGGAAACACTCTGTTTCTTAAGTCAGCAAGGGTATATTTAGACCTCTTTGAGGCCTTTGTTGGAAACAGGAATTCTTCATATAAAGCTAGACAGATGAATTCTCAGTAACTTCTTTTTGTTGTGTGTATTCAACTCACAAAGTTGAACTTTCCTTTAGACAGAGCAGTTTGGAAACACTCTTTTTGTGCAATTTGCCAGTGGACATTTCCCGCGATTTGAGGCCCATTGTAGTCAAGGAAATATCTTCTTTTAAAAACTAGACAGAATTATTCTCATCAACTACTTTGTGATGTGTGCGTTCAACTCACAGAGTTTAACCTTTCTTTTCATAGAGCAGTTTGGAAACACTCTGTTTGTTAAGTGTGCAAGGGGATATTTAGAATTCTTTGAGGCCTTCGTTGGAAACGGGATTTCTTCATATAAAGCTAGACAGATGAATTCTCAGTAAATTCTTTGTGTTGTTTGTATTCAACTCCCAGATTTGAACCTTTCTTTAGACTGAGCAGATTTGAAGCACTCTTTTTTTGGATTTTACTAGTGGAGATTTCAAGCGATTTGATGTCAATTGTTGCAAAGGAAATATCTTCGTTTAAAAACTAGACAGAATCATTCTCAGAAACTACTTTGTGATGTGTGCGTTCAGCACACAGAGTTTCACCTTTCTTTTCATAGAGCAGTTTAGAAACACTCTGTCTGTTAAGTTTCTAAGAGGATATTAGCACCACTTTGAGGCCTTCGTTGGAAACGTGTTTTCTCAGTATTCTGCTAGACAGATGAATTCCCAGTAACTTCTTTGTGTTTTGTGTATTCAACTCACTGAGTTGAACCTTCCCTTAGATAGAGCAGATTGGAAACACTCTATTTGTGGAATTTGCAAGTGGACATTTCAAGCGATTTGAGGCGAATTGTAGTCAAGGAAATACCTTCGGTTAAAAACTAGACAGAATTATTCTCAGAAACTACTTTGTAATATGTGCATTCAACTCACAGAGTTTAACCTTTCTTTTCATAGAGCAGTTTGGAAACACTCTGTTTGTTAAGCCTGCAAGGGGATATTTAGACCTCTTTGTGGCCTTCGTTGGAAACGGGATTTCTTCATATAAAGCTAGACAGATGAATTCTCAGTAACTTCTTTGTGCTGTGTGGATTCAACTCCCAGAGTTGAACCTTTCTTTAGACAGAGCAGATTTGAAACACTCTTTTTTTGGATTTTACAAATGGAGATTTCAAGCGATTTGAGGCCAATTGTATTCAAGGAAATATCTTCGTTTAAAAACTAGACAGAATCATTCTCAGAAACTACTTTGTGATCTGTGCGTTCAACTCACACAGTTTAACCTTTCTTTTCATAGAACAGCTTGGAAACACTCTGTTTGTTAAGTTTGCAAGAGGATATTTGGACAAATTTGAGGCCTTCGGTGCAAACGGGATTTCTCAGTATACTGCTAGACAGATGAATTCCCAGTAACTTCTTTGTGTTGTGTGTATTCAACTCACTGAGTTGAACCTTCCTTTAGACAGAGCAGTTTGGAAACCCTCTTTTTGTGGAATTTGCAAGTGGAGATTTCAAGCGATTTGAGGCCATTTTTAGATATCGAATTATCTTTGTACAAAAACTAGACAGAATCATTCTCAGAAACTACTTTGTGATGTGTGCGTTAAACTCACAGAGATTAATCTCTCTTTTCAGAGAGCAGTTTGGAAACACTCTGTTTCTTAAGTCAGCAAGGGGATATTTAGACCTCTTTGAGGCCTTCGTTGGAAACGGGAATTCTGCCTATAAAGATAGACAGATGAGTTCTCAGTAACTTCTTTGTGTTGTGTGTATTCAACTCACTGAGTTGAAACTTCCTTTAGAAAGAGCAGTTTGGAAAACCTCTTTTTGTGGAGTTTGCAAGTGGAGATTTCAAGCGATTTGAGGCCAATTTTAGATATCGAAATATATTTGTAGAAAAACAAGACAGAATCATTCTCAGAAACTACTTTGTGATATGTGCGTTCAACTCACAGAGTTTAACCTTTCTTTTCACAGAGCAGTTTGGAAACACTCTGTTTGTTAAGCCTGCAAGGGGATACTTAGACCTCTTTGAGGCCTACTTTGAAAACGGGATTTCTTCATATAAAGCAAGACAGATGAATTCTCAGTAACTTGTTTGAGCTGTGTGGATTCAACTCCCAGAGTTGAACATCTCTTTAGACAGAGTAGATTTGAAACACTCTTTTTTTGGATTTTAGAAGTGGAGATTTCAGGCGATTTGAGGCTAATTGCAGTCAAGGAAATAACTTCGTTTAAAAACTAGACAGAATCATTCTCAGAAACTACTTTGTGATCTGTGCGTTCAACTCACAGAGTTTAACCTTTCTTTTCATAGAGCAGTTCGGAAACACTCTGTTCGTTAAATCTGCAAGGGGATATTTAGACCTCTTTGAGGCCTTCGTTGGAAACGGGATTTCTTCATATGAAGCTAGACAGATGAATTCTCAGTAACTTCTTTGTGTTGTGTGTATTCAACTGACAGAGTTGAACCTTCCTTTAGACAGAGCAGTTTGGAAACACTCTTTTTGTGGAATTTGCAAGTGGAGATTTCAAGCGATTTGAGGCCAATTTTAGAAATCGAAATATCTTTGTATAAAAACTAGACAGAGTCATTCTCAGAAACTACTTTGTGATGTGTGCATTCAACTCACAGAGTTTCAACTTTCTTTTCATAGAGCAGTTTGGAAACACTCTGTCTGTTAAGTTTGGAAGAGGATATTTGGACCACTTTGAGCTCTTCGTTGGAAACGGGATTTTTCTGTATACTGCGAGACAGATGAATTCCCAGTTACTTCTTTGTGTTGTGTGTATTCAACTCACGGAGTTCAACCTTCCTTTAGACAGAGCTGTTTGGAAACACTCTTTTTGTGGTATTTGCAAGTGGACATTTCAAGCGATTTGAGTCCAATCTTAGAAATCGAAATATCTTTGTATAAAAACTAGACAGAATCATTCTCAGAAACTGCTTTGTGATGTGTGCGTTCAACTCACAGAGCTTAAGCTTTCTTTTCATAGAGCAGTTTAGAAACACTCTGTTTGTTAAATCTGCAAGGGGATATTTAGACGTTTTTGAGGACTTCGTTGGAAACGGGATTTCTTCAAATAAATTTAGACAGATGAATTCTCAGTAACTTCTTTGTGTTGTGTGTATTCAACTCACAGAGTTGAACCTTCCTTTGGACAGAGCAGTTTGGAAACACTCTTTTTGTGGAAGTTGCAAGTGGAGATTTCAAGCGATTTGAGGCCAATTGTAGTCAAGGAAATATCCTCTTTTAAAAACTAAACAGAATCATTCTCAGAAACTAATTTGTGATGTGTGCGTTCAACTCACAGAGTTTCACCTTTCTTTTCATAAAGCAGTTTGGAAACACTCTGTCTGTTAAGTTTGAAAGAGGATATTTGGGCCAATTTGAGGCCATCATTGGAAACGGGATTTCTTCAAATACAATTAGACAGATGAATTCTCAGTAACTTCTTTGTGTTGTGTGTATTCAATTCTCAGAGTTGAACTTTCTTTAGACAGAGCAGATTTGAAGCACTCATTTTGTGGATTTTACAAGTGGAGATATCCAGAGATTTGAGTCCAATTGTAGTAAAGGAAATATCTTCGTTTAAAAAGTAGACAGAATCATTCTCAGAAACTGCTTTGTGATGTGTGCTTTCAACTCACAGAGTTTAACCTTTCTTTTCATAGAGCAGTTTGGAAACACTCTGTTTGTTAAGTTTCAAGAGGAAAATTGGACAACTCTGAAGCCTTCGTTGGAAACGGGATTTCTCAGTGTACTGCTAGACAGATGAATTCCCACTAACTTCTTTGTGTTTTGTGTATTCAACTCACTGAGGTGAACCTTCCTTTAGACAGAGCAGTTTGGAAACACTCTTTTTGTGGAATTTGCAAGTGGAGATTTCATGCGATTTGAGGCCAATTTTAGAAATCGAAATATCTTTTTATAAAAACTAGACAGAGTCATTCTCAGAAACTACTTTGTGATGTGTCAGTTCAACTCACAGAGTTTCAACCTTCTTTTCATAGAGCAGTTTGGAAACACTCTGTCTGTTAAGTTTGGAAGAGGATATTTGGACCACTTTGAGGCCTTCGTTGGAAACGGGATTTTTCAGTATACTGCGAGACAGATGAATTCCCAGTAACTTCTTTGTGTTGTGTGTATTCAACTCACAGAGTTGAACCTTCCTTTAGACAGAGCAGTTTGGAAACACTCTTTTTGTGGTATTTGCAAGTGGACATTTCAAGCGATTTGTGTCCAATCTCAGAAATCGAAATATCTTTGTATAAAAACTAGACAGAATCATTCTCAGAAACTGCTTTGTGATGTGTGCGTTCAACTCACAGAGCTTATGCTTTCTTTTCATAGAGCAGTTTAGAAACACTCTGTTTGTTAAATCTGCAAGGGGATATTTAGACGTCTTTGAAGACTTCGTTGGAAACGGGATTTCTTAATATAAAGCTAGACAGATGAATTATCAGTAACTTCTTTGCGTTGTGTGTATTCAACTCACAGAGTTCAACCTTCCTTTAGACAGAGCAGTTTGGAAACACTCTTTTTGTGAAATTTGCAAGTGGAGATTTCAAGCGATTTGAGGCCAATTGTAGTCAACGAAATATCCTCGTTTAAAAACTAAACAGAATCATTCTCAGAAACTAATTTGTGATGTGTGCGTTCAACTCACAGAGTTTCACCTTTCTTTTCATAGAGCAATTTGGGAACACTCTGTCTGTTAAGTTTGGAAGAGGAAATTTGGGCCACTTTGAGGCCTTCGTTGGAAACGGGATTTCTTCATATACAGTTAGACAGATGAATTCTCAGTAACTTCTTTCTGTTGTGTGTATTCAACACACTGAGTTGAACTTTCCTTTAGACAGAGCAGTTTGGAAACACTCTTTTTGTGGAATTTGCCAGTGGAGATTTCAAGCGATTTGAGGCCAATTTTAGAAATCGAAATATCTTTGAAGGAAAACTATACAGAATCATTCTCAGAAACTACTTTGTGATGTGTGCGTTAAACTCACAGAGGTTAACCTTTCTTTTCATAGAGCAGTTTGGAAACACTCTGTTTCTTAAGTCAGCAAGGGGATATTTAGACCTCTTTGAGGCCTTCGTTGGAAACGGGAATTCTTCCTATAAAGCTAGACAGATGAATTCTCAGTAACTTCTTTGTGTTGTGTGGATTCAACTCACAAAGTTGAACTTTTCTTTAGAGAGAGCAGATTTGAGACACTCTTTTTGTGGATTTTACAAGTGGAGACTTCCAGCCATTTGAGGCCAATTGTAGTTAAGGAAATATCTTCGTTTAAAAACTAGACAGAATCTTTCTCAGAAACTACTTTGGGATGTGTACGTTCAACTCACAGAGTTTCACCTTTTTTTTCATAGACCAGTTTGGAAACACGCTGTTTGTTACATCTGCAAGGGGATATTTAGACCTCTTTGAGGCCTTCGTTGGAAACGGGATTTCTCAGTATACTGCTAGACAGATGAATTCCCACTAACTTCTTTGTGTTGTGTGTATTCAACTCACAGGGTTGAACCTTTCTTTAGACTGAGCAGATATGGAACACTCTTTTTGTGGAATTTGCAAGTGGAGATTTGAAGCAATTTGAGGCCAACTTCAGAATTCGAAATATCTTTGTATAAAAACTAGGCAGAATCATTCTCAGAAACTACTTTGTGATGTGTGCGTTCAACTCACAGAGTTTAACCTTTCTTTTCATAGAGCAGTTTGGAAACACTCTGTTTGTTAAGTTTGCAAGACGATATTTGGACCACTTTGAGGCCTTCGTTGGAAACGAGATTTCTCACTATACTGCTAGACAGATGAATTCCCAGTAACTTCTTTGTGTTGTGTGTATTCAACTCAGTCAGTTGAACCTTCCTTTAGACAGCAGTTTGGAAACACTCTTTTTGTGGAATTTGCAAGTGGAGATTTCAAGCGATTTGAGGCCAAATTTAGAAATCGGAATATCTTTGTATAAAAACTAGACAGAATCATTCTCAGAAACGACTTAGGGATGGGTGCGTTTAACTCACAGAGTTTAAGCTTTCTTTTCATAGAGCAGTTTGGAAACACTCTGTTTCTGAAGTCTGCAAGGGGATATTTAGACCCCTTTGAGGCCTTCGTTGGAAACGGGAATTCTTCATATAAAGCTAGACAGATGAATTCTCAGTAACTTCTTTGTGTTGTGTGTATTCAACTCACAGAGTTGAAACTCTCTTTAGACAGAACAGATTTGAAACTCTCTTTTTGTGGATTTTACAAGTGGAGTTTTCCAGCGATTTGAGGCCAATTGTAGTAAAGGAGATGTCTTCGCTTAAAAACTAGACAGAATCATTCTCAGAAACTACTTTGTGGTGTGTGCGTTCAACTCAGAGAGTTTCACCTTTCTTTTCATAGAGCACTTTGGAAACACTCTGTCTGTTAAGCTTGGTAGGGGATATTTTGACCACTTTGAGGCCTTCATTGGAAACGGGATTTCTCAGTATACTGCTAGACAGATGAATTCCCACTGACTTCTTTATGTTGTGTGTATTCAAGTCACAGAGTTGAACCTTTCTTTAGACAGAGCAGATTGGAAACACTATGTTTGTGGTATTTGCAAGTGAAGATTTCAAAGGATTTGAGGCCAATCTTAGAAATCGAAATATCTTTGTATAAATACTAGACAGAATCATTCTCAGAAACTACTTTGTGATGTGTGCGTTCAACTCACAGAGTTTAGCCTTTCTTTTCATAGAGCAGTTTCGAAACACTCTGTTTCTTAATTCTGCGAGGTGATATTTAGACCTCTTTGAGGCTTTCGTTGGAAACGGGAATTCTTCATATAAAGCTAGACAGATGAATTCTCAGTAACTTCTTTGTGTTGTGTGTATTCAACTCACAGAGTTGAACCTTTCTTTAGACAGAGCAGTTTGGAAACACTCTTTCTGTGGAGTTTGCAAGGGGACATTTCAAGCGATTTGTGGCCAATTGTAGTCAAGGCAATATCTTCGTTTAAAAACTAGACAGAATCATTCTCAGAAACTACTTTGTGATGTGTGCGTTAAACTCACAGAGTTTAACCTTTCTTTTCATAGAGCAGTTTGGAATCACTCTGTCTGTTAAGTCTGCAAGTGGATATTTGGACCTCTTTGAGGCCTTCGTTGGAAACGGGAATTGTTCATATAATGCTCGACAGAAGTATTCTCAGTAACTTCCTTGTGTTGTGTGTATTCAACTAACAGAGTTGAAACTTCCTTTAGACAGAGCAGATTTGAAGCTCTCCTTCTGTGGATACTGCAATTGGAAATTTGAAGCGATTAGAGGCCGTTGGTATCAAAGGAAATATCTTCGTATTAAAACTATACAGAATCATTCTCAGAAACTACTTTGTGATGTGTGAGTTCCACTCGCAGAGTTTAACCTTTGTTCTCACAGAGCTGTTTGGAATCACTCTGCTTGTGAATTCTGCAAGCGGATATTTGGACCTCTTTGAGGATTTCGTTGGAAATGGGATTTCTTCCTATAATGCCAGACAGAAGAATTCTCAGTAACTTCTTTGTGTTGTGTGTATTCAACTCACAGAGTAGAAACTTCCTTTAGACACAGCAGGTTTGCAAATCTCTTTTTGTGGATTTTGCAAGTGGAGATTTCAAGCGATTTGAGGCCAACGGTAGAAAAGGAAGTATCTTCGTATAAAAACTAGACAGAATCATTCTCAGAAAGTACTTTGTGATGTGTGCATTCAACCCACAGTATTTAACTTTTCTTTTCACAGAGCAGTTTGGAAACACTCTGTTCGTAATGTCTGCAAGTGGATATTTGGAGCTCTTTGAGGCCTTCGTTGGAATCGGGATTTCTTCATATAATGCTAGACAGGAGAATTCTCATTAACTTCTGTGTTGTGTGGATTCAACTCACAGAGTTGAACCTTTCTTTAGACAGAGCAGATTTGAAACACTCTTTTTGTGGAGTTTTCAAGTGGAGGTTTCAAGGGATTTGAGGCCAATTGTGGAAGTATAAGTATTTTCGTATAAAAACTAGACAGAATCACTCTCAGAAGCTACTTTGTGATATGTGCGTTCAACTCACAGAGCTTAACCTTTCTTTTCATAGAGCAGTTTGGAAACACTCTGTTTGGAATGTCTGCAAGTGGATATTTTGACCTCTCTGTAGCCTTTGTTGGACAAAGTATTTCTTCATACAATGCTAGACAGAAGTATTCTGAGTAACTTCCTTGTGTTGTGTGTATTCAACTCACGAAGTCGATCCTTCCTTTAGACAGAGCAGATATGAAACACTCTTTTTCTGGAATTTGCAAGTGGAGATTTCAAGCGAATTGAGGCCAGTTGTAGAAAAGGAAACATCTTCGTATAAAACCTAGATTGAATCATTCTCAGAAACTTCTTTGTGATGTGTGCATTCAACTCAGAGAGTTTATCTGTTCCTTTCACAGAGCAGTTTGGAAACAGTCTGGTAAGTCTGCAAGTGGATATTTTGACCTCTTTGAGGCCTTCGTTGGAAACGGGATTTCTTCATCTTATGCTAGACAGAAGTATTCTCAGTAACTTACTTGTGTTGTGTGTATTCAACTCACAGAGTTGAATCTTTCTTTAGACAGAGCAGATTGGAATCTCTCTTTCTGTGGATATTGCAATGGGAGATTTCAAGCGAATTGAGGCTAAAGGTAGAAAAGGAAATATCTTCGTATAAAAACTATACAGAATCATTCTCAGAAACTACTTTGTGATGTATGCGTTCAACTCACACAGTTTAACTTTTCTTTTCACAGAGCAGTTTGGAAACACTCTGTTTGTAATGTATGCAAGTGGATATTTGGAGCTCTTTGAGGCCTTCGTAGGAAACGGGATTCTGCATATAATGCTAGACAGAAGAATTCTCAGTAACTTCTTTGTGTTGTGCGTATTCAACTCACAGAGTTGAACCTTCCATTAGACACAGCACATTTGAAACTCTCTTTTTATGGAGTTTGCAAGTGGAGATTTCCAGCGATTTGAGGCCAGTTGTAGAAAAAGTAGTATCTTCATATAAAAAGTAGACAGAATCATTCTCAGAAACTTCTTTGTGATGTGTGCGTTCAACTCACAGAGTTTAACCTTTCTTTTCCTAGAGCAGTTTGGAAACACCCTGTTTGGAATGTCTGCAAGTGGATCTTTTGACCTCCTTGAGGCCTTCATTGGAAACGGGATAGCTTCATATAATGCTAGACAGGAGAAATCTTAGTAACCTCTTGTGTTGTGTGTATTCAACTCACAGAGTTGAAACTTTCTTTAGACAGAGCCGATTTGAAACACTCTTTTTGTGGAATTTGCAGGTGGAGATTTCAAGCGATTTGAGGGCAACTGTAGAAATGGAAGTATTTTTGCATAAAAACTGGACAGAATCATTCTCAGAAACTACTTTATGATGTGTGTGTTCAACTCACAGAGTTTAACCTTTCTTATCATAGAGCAGTTTGGAAACACTCTGTTTGTAAAGTCTGCAAGTGGATATTTTGACCTCTTTGAGGCCTTCGTAGGAAACGGGATTTGTTCATATAATGCTAGACAGAAGTATTCTCAGTAACTTCCTTGTGTTGTGTGTATTCAACACACAGAGTTGAACCTTTCTTTAGGCAATGCAGATTTGAATCTCTCTTTCTGTGGATACTGCAATTGGAGATTTCAAGCGATTTGTGGCTAATGGTAGAAAAGTAAATATCTTCGTATAAAACCTATGCAGAATAATTCTCAGAAACTACTTTGTGATGTGTGCGTTCAACTCACAGAGTTTAACTTTCCTTTTCACAGAGCAGTTTGGAAACACTCTGTTTGTAAAGTCTGCAAGTGGATATTTGGATCTCCTCGAGGCCTTCGTTGGAAACGGGATTTCTTCATATAATGCTAGACAGAAGAGTTCTGAGTAACTTCTTTGTGTTGTGTGTATTCAACTCACAAAGTTGAACCTTTCTTTAGACAGAGCAGATTTGAAACACTCTTTTTGTGGATTTTGCAAGTGGAGATTGCAAGGGATTTGGGGCCTATTTTAGAAAAGGAAATATCTTCGTATAAAAACTAGAAAGAATCATTCTCAAAAACTACTTTGCTATGTGTACGTTCAACTCACAGAGTTTAACCTTTCTTTTCATAGAGAAGTTTGGTAACACTCTGTTTGTAAAGTGTGCAAGTGGATATTTGGACCTCTTTGAGGCCTTCGTTGGAAACGGGATTTCTTCATATAATGCTAGACAGAAGAATTCTCAGTAACTTCTTTGTGTTGTGTGTATTCAATTCACACAGTTGAACCTTGCATTAGACAGAGCAGATTTGAAACTCTCTTTCTGTGGATATTGCAATTGGAGATTTCAAGCGATTTGAGGCTAATGGTAGAAAAGGAAATATCTTCGTATAAAAACTAGACAGAATCATTCTCAGAAACCACTTTGTGATGTTTGCAATCAAGTCACAGTGTTCAACATTCCCTTTCATAGAGCAGGTTTGAAACACTCTTTTTTTAGTATCTCGAAGTGGACATTTGGAGCACTTTCAGGCCTATGGGGAAAACGGAAATATCTTCCTATAAAACTAGATAGAAGCATTCCAAGAAACTTCTTTGTGATGTGCATACTCAACTAACACAGTTGAAACTTTCTTTTGCCAGAGCAGTTTTGAAGCACTCTTTTTGGAGAATATGCAAGTGGATATATGGCAGGATTTGAGGATATCGTTGGAAACGGGAATACATATAAAAAGTAGACCCCAGCATTGTTAGAAAGTTCTTTGTGATGTTTGCACTCAAGTCACAAAGTTTAACATTTCCTTTCATAGAACAAGTTTGAAACACTCTTTTTGTAGTATCTGGAAGTGGACATTTGGAGCGCTCTAAAGCCTTTGGTAAAAAAGGAATTATCTTCCCATAAAAAGTAGATAGAATCAATCTCAGAAACTCTATGATGTATCTACTCAACTAACAGATTTGAACCTTTCTTTTGATAGAGCAGTTTTGAAACACTCTTTTTGTGTAATCTGCAAGTGGATATTTCGCTAGGTTTCAGGATTTCGTTTGAAACGGGAATGCCTTCATATAAAATCTAGAGAGAAGGATTCACAGAAACGACGTTGTCATGTTTACTTTCAAGTCACTGAGTAGAACATTCCCTTTCATAGAGCAGGTTTAAAACACAGTCTTTGTGGTATCTGGAAGTGGACATTTGGAGCGCTTTCAGGCCTAAGGTGAAAAAGGAAATATCTTAAAATGAAAAGTAGACAGAAGCATTACCAGAAACTTAATGGTGATATGTGTTCTCAACTAATAGAGTTGAACGTTTCTTTTCATAGAGCAGTTTTGAAACACTCTTTTTGTAGAATCTGCAAGTGGATATTTGGATAGTTTTGAGGATTTCGTTGGAAACGGGAATGTCTTCATATAAAATCTAGACAGAAGCATTCTCGGAAACGTCTTTGTGATGTTTGCATTCAAGTCACAGAGTTGTACATTCCCTTTCATAGAGCACGTTTGAAACACTCTTTTCTAGTATCTAGAAGGGTACATATGGAGCGCTTTCAGGCCTATGTTGAAAACGGAAATATCCTCCAACAAAAAATAGACAGAAGCATTCCCAGAAACTTCTTTGTGATGTGCGTACTCAACTAACAGAGTGGAAACTTTCTTTTGACAGAGTAGTTTTGAAACACTCTTTTTGTAGAATATGCAAGTGGATATATGGCAGGATTTGAGGATATCGTTGGAAACGGGAATACATGTAAAAAGGAGACAGCAGCATTGTCAGAAACTTCTTTGTGATGTTTGCATTCAAGTCACAGAGTTGAACATTCCCTTTCATAGAGCAGGTTTGAAACACACTTTTTGTAGTATCTGGAAGTGGACATTTGGAGCGCTTTCAGGCCTAAAGTGAAAAAGGAAATATCTTAACATAAAAACTAGACAGAAGCATTATCAAAAACTTATTCGTGATGTGTGTGCTCAACTAACAGAGTTGAACCTTTCTTTTGATAGAGCAGTTTTGAAACACTCTTTTTGTAGAATCAGCAAGTGGATATTTGGATAGCTTTGAGGATTTCGTTGGAAACGGGAATGTCTTCATATAAAATCTAGACAGAAGGATTCACAGAAACTTCTTTGTGATGTTTTCATTCAAGTCACAAAGTTCAACATTCCCTTTCATAGAGCAGGTTTGAAACACTCTTTTTGTAGTATCTAGAAGTGGACATTTGAGCGTTTTCAGGCCTACGGTGAAAAAGGAAATATCTTCCAATAAAAACTAGATAGAAGCAATCTCAGAAACTTTTTTATGATGTATGTACTCAGCTAACAGAGTTGAACCTTTGTTTTGAGAGAGCAGTTTTGAAACAGTCTTTTTGTGGAATCTGCAAGTGGATATTTGGCTTACTGGGAGGATTTCAGTGGAAACGGGAATATCTTCATATAAAATCTAGAGAGAAGCATTCTCAGAAACTTCTTTGTGATGTTTGCATTCAAGTCACAGAGTGGAACATTCCCTTTCATAGAGCAGGCTTGAAACACTCTTTTTGTAGTATCTCGAAGTGGACATTTGGAGCACTTTCAGGCCTATGGTGAAAAAGGTAATATCTTCCCATAAAAACTAGACAGAAGCATTCTCAGAAACATATTTGTGATGTGTGTCCTCAACTAAAAGAGTTGAACATTTCTTTTGAGAGAGCAGTTGCGAAACACTCTTTTTGTGTAATCTGCAAGTGGATATTTGGCTAGCTTTGAGGATTTCGTTGGAAACGGGAATACATATAAAAAGTAGACAGCAGCATTCTCAGAAACTTCTTTGTGATGTTTGCATTCAAGTCACAGAGTTGAACATTCCCTTTCATAGAGCAGGTTTGAAACACTCCTTTTGTAGTATCTGGAAGTGGACATTTGGAGCGCTTTCAGACCTATGGTGAAAAAGGAAATATCTTCCCATAAAAACTAGACAGAAATATTCTCAGAAACTACTTTGTGATTTGTGTACTCAACTAACAGAGTTGAACCTTTCTTTTGACAGAGCAGGTTGGAAACACTGTTTTTGTAGAATCTGCAAGTGGATATTTGGCTAGGTTTGAGGATTTTTTTGGAAAAGGTAATACATATAAAAACTAGACAGCAGCATTGTCAGAAACTTCTTTGTGATGTGTGCCCTCAGCTAACAGAGTTGAACCTTTCTTTTGATAGGCCAATTTTGAAACACACTTTTTGCAGAATCTGCAAGTGGATATTTAGATAGGTTAGAGGATTTCGTTGGAAACGGGAATATCTTCATATAAAATATAGAGAGAAGCATTCTCAGGAACTTCTTTGTGATGTTTGCTTTCAAGTCACAGAGCTGAACGTTCCTTTTCATAGAGCAGGGTTGAAACACTCTTTTTCTACTATCTGGAAGTGGACATTTGGAGCGCTTTCAGGCCTATGGGAAAAAGGAAATATCTTCCCATAAAAACTAGACAGAAGCATTCTCAGAAACTTATTTGTGATGTGTGTCCTCAACTGAATTGAAACATTCTTTTGATAGAGCAGTTTTGAAACACTCTTTTTGTGGAATCTGCATGTGGATATGTGGATAGCTTTGAGGATTTCTTTGGAAACGGGAGTATCTTCATATAAAATCTAGACAGAAGGATTCTCAGAAACTTCTTTGTGATGTTTGCATTCAAGTCACAGAGTTGAACAGTCCTTTTCATAGAGGAGGCTTGAAAAACTCTTTTTCTACTATCTGGAATTGGACATTTGTGGCGCTTTCAGGCCTATGGTGAAAAAGGAAATATCTTCCCATAAAAACTAGACAGAAGCATTCTCAGAAACTTATTTGTGATGTGTGTCCCCAACTAACAGAGTTGAAACATTCTTTTGATAGAGCAGTTTTGAAACACTCTTTTTGTAGAATCTGCAAGTGAATATTTGGATAGCTTTGAGGATATCTTTGGAAACGGGGATATATTCATATAAAATCTAGATAGAAGCATTCTCAGAAACTTCTTTGTGATGTGTGTCCTCAACTAACAGTTTTGAACATTTCTTTTGAGAGAGCAGTTTTGAAACACTCTTTTTGTGGAATCTGCAGGTGGATATTTGGCTGGCTTTGAGGATTTCGTTGGAAACGGGAATACATATAAAAAGCAGACAGCAGCGTTTTGAGAAACTTTTTGTGATGTATGCATTCAAGTCACAGAGTTGAACATTCCCTTTCATAGAGCAGGTTTGAAACACTCTTTTTGTAGCATCTGGAAGTGGACATTTGGAGCGCTTTCAGGCCTATGGTGAAAAAGGAAATATCTTCCCATAAAAACTAGAGAGAAAGATTCTCAGAAACTACATTGTTATGTGTGTACTCAACTAACAGAGTTGAACCTTTCTTTTGATAGAGCAGATTTGAAACTCTCTTTTTGTAGAATCTGCAAGTGGATATTTGGATAGCTTTTAGGATTTCATTTGAAACGGGAATGTCTTCATATAAAATCTAGACAGAAGGATTCTCGGAAACTTCTTTGTGATGTTTGCATTCAAGTCACAGAGTTGAACCTCCGTTTCATAGAGCAGGTTTGAAACACTCTTTTGTAGTATCTGGAAGTGGACATTTGGAGCGCTATCAGACCTATAGTGAAAAAGCAAATATCTTCCCATAAAAACTAGAGAGAAATATTCTCAGAAACTACTTTGTGATGTGTGTACTGAACCAACAGAATTGAACATTTCTTTTGACAGACAGTTTTGAAACACTCTTTTTGTAGAAGCTGCAAGTGGATATTGGGCTAGCTTTGAGGATTTCATTTGAAACGGGAATACATATAAAAACTAGACAGCAGCATTGTCACAAACTTCTTTGTGATCTTTGCATTCAAGTCACAGAGTTGAACATTCCCTTTCATAGAGCAAGTTTGAAACACTCTTTTTGAAGTATCTGGAAGTGGACATTTGGAGGGGTCTGAAGCCTTTGGTGAAAAAGGAAATATATTCCCATAAAAACTAGATAGAAGCAATCTCAGAAACTTGTTCATGATGTATCTACTCAAATAACAGAGTTGAACCTTTCTTTTGGTAGAGCAGTTTCGAAACACTCTTTTTGTTGAATCTGCAAGTGGACATTTGGCTAGCTTTGAGGATTTCGTTTGAAACGGGAATACTTATGAAAAGCAGATTGCAGCGGTCTGGGAAACTTCTTTGTGATGATTGCATTCAGATCACAGGGTTGAACATTCCCTTTCATAGAGCAGGTTTGAAACTCTCTTTTTGTAGTATCTGGAAGTGGACATTTGGAGCGCTTTCAGGCCTAAGGTGAAAAAGGAAATATCTCCCCATAAAAATTAGACAGAAGCATTCTCAGGAATTTATTCATGATGTGTGTCCTCAACTAACAGAGTTGAACCTTTCTTTTCATAGAGCAGTTTTGAAACCCTCTTTTTGTAGAATCTGCAAGTGGATATTTGGATAGCTTTGAGGATTTCGTTGGGTACGGGAATATCTTCATATTAAATCTAGACAGAAGCATTCTAAGAAACTTCCTTCTGATGTTTGCATTCAAGTCACAGAGTTGAACATTCCCTTTCATACAGCAGATTTGAAACACTCTTTTTGTAGTATCTGGAAGTGGACATTTGGAGCGCTTTCGGGCCTACACGGAAAAGGAAATATCTTCCCATAAAAATTAAACAGAAGCATTCTCAGAAACTTATTTGTGATGTCTGTCCTCAACTAACAGAATTGAAACATTCTTTTGATAGAGCAGTTTTGAAACACTCTTTTTGTAGAATCTGCAAGTGAGTATTTGGATAGCTTTGAGGATTTCATTGGAAACGGGAAAATCTTCATATAAAATCTAGACAGAAGCATTCTCAGAAACTTCTTTGTGATGTTTGCATTCAAGTAACAGAGTTGAACATTCCTTTTCACGGAGCAGGCTTGAAACACTCTTTTTCTACTATCTGGAAGTGGACATTTGGAGAGCTTTCAGGCGTATGGTGAAAAAGGGAACATCTTCCAATACAAACTAGACAGAAGCCTTCTCAGAAACTTATTTGTGATGTGTGTCCTCAACTAAGAGTGTTGAACATTTCTATTGAGAGAGCAGTTTTGAAACACTCTTTTTGTGGAATCTGCAGGTGGATATTTGTCTGGCTTTGAGGATTTTGTTGGAAACGGGAATATATATAAAAAGCAGACAGAAGCATTCTGAGAAACTTCTCTGTGATGTTTGCATTCAAGGCACAGAGTTGAACATTCCCTTTCGTAGGGCAGGTTTGAAACACTCTCTTTGTAGTATCTGGAAGTGGACATTTGGAGTGCTTTCAGGCCTATGTTGGAAAAGGTAATATCTTCCCATAAAAACTAGACAGAAGCATTCTCAGAAACTTATTTCTGATGTGTGTCCTCAACTAACAGAGTTGAACATTTCTTTTGAGAGAGCCGTTTTGAAACACTCTTTTTGTGGGATCTGCAAGTGGATATTTGGCTAGCTTTGAGGATTTCGTTGAAAACGGGAATACAGAAAAAAGCAGACAGCAGTATTTTCAGAAACTTCTTTGTGATGTTTCATTGACGTCACAGAGTTGAACATTCCCTTACATAGAGCAGGTTTTACACACTCCTTTTGTAGTATCTGGAAGTGCACATTTGGAGCGATTTCAGGCCTACGGTGAAAAAGGAAATAGCTTCCCTTAAAAACTAGACAGAAGCATTCTCAGAAACTTATTTCCGATGTGTGCCCTCAACTAACAGAGTTGAACCTTACTTTTGATAGAGCAGTTTTGAAACACTCTTTTTGTAGTGTCTGGAAGTGGACATTTGGAGCGCCTTCAGGCCTAAAGTGAAAAAGTAAATATCTTCCCATAAAAACTAGACAGAAGCATTCTCAGAAACTTATTCGTGATGTGTGTCCTCAACTAACAGAGTTGAACCTTTCTTTTCATAGAGCAGTTTTGAAACACTCCTTTTGTAGTATCTGCAAGTGGATATTTGGATAGCTTTGAGGATTTCATTGGAAACGGGAATACCTTCATATATAATCTAGACAGAAACATTCTCAGAAACTTCTTGGCGATGTTTGTATTCAAGTCACGCAGTTGAACATTGCTTTTCATAGAGCAGGCTTGAAACACTCTTTTTCTACTATCTGGAAGTGGACATTTGGAGTGCTTTCAGGCCTATGGTGAAAAAGGAAGTATCTTCCCATAAAAATTAGACAGAAAGATTCTCAGAAACTACTTTGTGATGTGTGTCCTCAACTAACAGAGTTGAACCTTTCTTTTGATAGAGCAGTTTTGAAACACTCTTTTTGTGGAATCTGTAAGTGGATATTTGGCTAGCTTTGATGATTTCGTTGGAAACGGGAATACAGATAAAAAGCAGACAGCAGCATTCTCAGAAACTTCTTTGTGATGTTTGCATTCAAGTCACAGAGTTGAACATTCCCTTTCATAGAGCAAGTTTGAAACACACTTTTTTTAGTATCTGGAAGTGGACATTTGGAGTGCTTTCAGGCCTATGGTGAAAAAGGAAATATCTTCCCATAAAAACTAGACAGAAGCATTCTGAGAAACTTATTTGTGATGTGTGTCCTCAACTAACAGAGTTGAACCTTTCTTTTCATAGAGCAGTTTTGAAACACTCTTTTTGTAGTATCTGCAAGTGGATATTTGGATAGCTTTGAGGATTTCATTGGAAACGGGAATATCTTCATATGAAATCTAGACAGAAGCATTCTCAGAAACTTCTTTGTGATGTTTGCATACACGTCACAGAGCTGAACATTCCCTTTCATAGACCAGGTTTGAAACACACTTTTTGCAGTATCTGGAAGTGGACATTTGAAGTGATTTCAGGCCTATGTTGAAAAAGGAAATATCTTCCAATAAAAACTAGATAGAAGCAATCTCAGAAACTTTTTAATAATGTATCTACTCAGCTAACAGAATTGAACCTTTCTTTTGAGGGAGCAGTTTTGAAACACTCTTTTTGTGGAATCTGCAAGTGGATATTTGGCTAGCTATGAGGATTTCGTTAGAAACGGGTATACATGTAAAAAGTACAGAGCAGCATTTTCAGAACCTTCTTTGTGATGTTTGCATTCAAGTGACAGAGTTTACCATTCCCTTTCATAGAGCAGGTTTCAAACACTCTTTTTGTAGTATGTGGAAGTGGACATGTGGAGCGCTCTGAAGCCTTTGGTGAAAAAGGAATTATCTTCCCAGAAAAACTAGATAGAAGCAATCACAGAAACTTTTTTATGATGTATCTACTCAACTAACGGAGTTGAACCTTTCTTTTTATAGAGCAGTTTTGAAACACTCTTTTTGTGGAATCTGTAAGTGGATATTTGGCTAGCTTTTAGGATTTCATTGGAAACGGGAATACATATAAAAAGCAGACAGCAGCATTCTCAGAAACTTCTTTGTGATGTTTGCATTCAAGTCACAGAGTGGAACATTCCCTTTCATAGAGCAGGTTGAAACACTCTTTTTCTAGTGTCTGGAAGTGGACATTTGGAGCGCTTTCTGGACTAAATTGAAAAAGGAAATATGTTCCCATAAAAACTAGACAGAAGCTTTCTCAGAAACTTATTCGTGATGTGTGTCCTCTACTAGCAGAGTTGAACCGTTCTTTTCATAGAGCCGTTTTGAAACACTCTTTTTGTAGAATCTGCAAGTGGATATTTGGATAGATTTGAGGATTTCATTGGAAACGGGAATATCTTCATATAAAATCTAGACAGAAGCATTCTCAGAAACTTCCTTGTGATGTTTGCATTCAAGTCACAGAGTTGAACATTCCCTTTCATAGAGCAGGTTTGAAACACTCTTTTTGTAGTATGTGGAAGTGGACATTTGGAGCGCCTTCAGGCCTACGGGAAAAAGGAAATATCTTCCCATAAAAACTAGACAGAAGCATTCTCAGAAACTTATTTGTGATGTGTGTCCTCAACTAACAGAGTTGAACCTTTATTTTGATGGAGCAGTTTTGAAATACTCTTTTTGTAGAATCTGCAACTGGATATTTGGCTAGCTTGGAGGATTTCTTTGGAAACTGGAATACATATAAATAGTGGACAGCAGCACTGTCAGAAACTTCTTTGTGATGTTTGTATTCAAGTCACAGAGTTGAACAATCCTCCCTTTCATAGAGCAAGTTTGAAACACTCCTTTTTTAGTATCTGCAAGTGGACATTTGGAGCGCTCTGAAGACTTTGGTGAAAAAGGAAATATCTTCACATAGAAAATAGATAGAAGCAATCTCAAGAAATTGTTTATGATGTATCTACACAACTAACAGAGTTGAACCTTTCTTTTGATAGAGTAGTTTTGAAACACTCATTTTGTGGAATCTGCAAGTGGATATTTGGCTAGCTTTGAGGATTTCCTTGGCAACGGGAATACATATAAAAAGTAGACAGTAGCATTGTCAGAAACTTCTTTGTGATGTTTCCATTCAAGTCAGAGGGTTGAATATTCCCTTTAGTAGGGCAAATTTGAAATACTCTTTTTGTAGTATCTGGAAGTAGACATTTGTAGCGCTCTGAAGCCTTTGGTGAAAAAGGAAATATCTTCCCATAGAAACTAGATAGAAGCAATCTCAGAAAATTGTTTATGATGTATCTACCCAACTAACGGAGTTGAACCTTTCTTTTGATAGAGCAGCTTTGAAACACTCTTTTTGTGGAATCTGTAAGTGGATATTTGGCTAGCTTTGAGGACGTCTTTGGAAACGGGAATACAAATAAAAAGCAGACAGCAGCTTTCTGAGAAACTTCTTCGTGATGTTTGCGTTCAAGTCACAGAGTTGAACAATCCCTTTTATAGAGCAGTTTTGAAACACTCTTTTTGTAGTATCTGGAAGTGGACAGTTGGAGGGCTCTCAGGCCCTTGGTGAAAAAGGCAATATCTTCCCATAAAAACTAGATAGAAGCAATCACAGAAACTTGTTTATGATGTATCTACTCAACTAACAGAGTTGAACCTTTCTTTTGATAGAGGAGTTTTGAAACGCTCGTTTTATGGAATCTGCAATTGGATATTTGGCTAGCTTTGAGGATTTCGTTGGAAACGGGAATACTTATGAAAAGCCGACAGGAGCATTCTCAGAAACTTCTTTATGATGTTTGCATTCAAGTCACAGTGTGGAACATTCCCTTTCATGGCGTGGGTTTGAAACACTGTTTTTGCAGTATCTGGAAGTGGACATTTGGAGCACTTTAAGGCCTATAGTGAAAAAGGAAAAAACTTCCGATAAAAGCTAGATACAAGCAATCTCAGAAAGTTGTTTATGATGTATCTACTCAACTAACAGAGTTGAACCTTTCTTTTGGTAGAGCAGTTTTGAAACACTCTTTTTGTGGAATCTTCAAGTGGATATTTGGCTTCCTCTGAGGATTTCGCTGGAAAAGGGAATACATGTAAAAAGTAGACAGCAGCATTGTCAGAATCTTCTTTGTGATGTTTGCATTCAAGTCACAGAGTTGAACATCCCCTTTCATAGAGCAGGTTTGAAACAATCTTTTTGTAGTATCTAGAAGTGGACGTTTTGAGCGCTTTCAGACCTATGGTGAAAAAGGAAATATCTTCCCATAAAAATTAGACAGAAGTATTCTCAGAAACTTCTTTGTGATGTGTGTACTCAACTAACAGAGTTGAACCTTTCTTTTGACAGAGCAGTTTTGAAACACTGTTTTTATAGAATCTGCAAGTGGATATTTGGCTAGCTTTGAGGATTTCGTTGGAAACGGGAATACATATAAAAAGTAGACAGCAGCCTTTTCAGAAACTTCTTTGTGATGTTTGCATTCAAGTCACAGAGTTGAACATTCCCTTTCATAGAGCAAGTTTGAAACACTCTTTTTGTAGTATCTGGAAGTGGACATTTGTTGCACTCTGAAGCCTTTGGTGAAAAAGGAAATATCTTCCCATAGAAATTAGATAGAAGCAATCTCAGAAAATTGTTTATGATGTATCTACTCAACTAACAGATTTGAACCTTTCTTTTGATAGAGCAGTTTTGAAACACCCTTTTTTTGGAATCTGCAAGTGGATATGTGACTAGCTTTGAGGATTTCGTTGGAAACGGGAATACATATAAAAAGCAGACAGCAGCATTCTGAGAAACTTCTTTGTGATGTTTGCATTCAAGTCACAGAGTTGAACATTCCCTTTCATAGAGCAGGTTTGAAACACTCTTTTTGTAGTATCTGCAAGTGGACAGTTGGAGGGCTTTCAGGCCCTTAGAGAAAAAGGAAATATCTTCCCTTAAAAACTAGATAGAAGCAATCACAGAAACTTGTTTATGATGTATCTACTCAACTAACAGAGTTGAACCTTTCTTTTGATAGAGCAGTTTTGAAACACTCTTTTTGTGCAATCTGCAAGTGGATATTTGGCTAGCTTTGAATATTTCGTTGCAAACGGGAATACATTTAAAAAGTAGACAGCAGCATTGTCAGAAACTTCTTTGTGACGTTTGCATTCAAGTCACAGATTTGAACAATCCCTTTCATAGAGCAAGTTTGAAACACTCTTTTTGAAGTATCTGGAAGTGGACATTTGGAGGGGTCTGAAGCCTTTGGTGAAAAAGGAAATATCTTCCCATAAAAACTAGATAGAAGCAATCTCAGAAACTTCTTTATGATGTATCTACTCAAGTAACAGAGTTGAACCTTTATTTTGATAGAGCAGTTTTGAAACACTCTTTTTGTAGAATCCGCAACTGGATATTTGGATAGCTCTGAGGATTTCATTGGAAACGGGAATATCGTCATGTAAAATCTAGACAGAAGCATTCTCAGAAACTTCTTTGTGATGTTTCCATTCAAGTCACAGAGTTGAACATTCCCTTTCATAGAGCAGGTTTGAAACACTCTTTTTGTAGTATCTCGAAGTGGACATTTGGAGCGCTTTCAGGCCTAAGGTGAAAAAGGAAATATCTTCCCATAAAAACTAGACAGAAGCATTCTCAGAAACTTATTCGTGATGTGTGTCCTCAACTAGCAGAGTTGAACCGTTCTTTTCATAGAGCCGTTTTGAAACACTCTTTTTGTAGAATCTGCAAGTGGATATTTGGATAGCTTAGAGGATTTCGTTGGAAACGGGAATATCTTCATATACAATCTAGACAAAAGCATTCTCAGAAACATCTTTTTGATGCTTGCATTCAAGTCACAGTGTTGAGCATTCTCTTTCATAGAGCAGGTTTGAAATACTCTTTTTGTAGTGTCTGGAAGTGGACATTTGGAGGGCTTTCAGGCATATGGTGAAAAAGGAAATATCTTCCCATAAAAACTAGACAGAAGCATTCTCAGAAACGTATTCGTGATATGTGTCCTCAACTAACAGAGTTGAACCTTTCTTTTGATAGAGCAGTTTTGAAACACTCTTTTTGTTGAATCTGCAAGTGGATATTTGGATAGTTTGATGATTTCGTGGGAAATAGGAATATCTTCCTATAAAATCTAGACAGAAGCATTCTCAGAAACTTCTGTGTGATGTTTCCATTCAAGTCACAGAGATGAACATTCCCTTTCATAGAGCAGGTTTGAAGCACTCTTTTTGTAGTATCTGGAAGTGGACATTTGGAGTGCTTTCAGGCCTCAGGTGAAAAAGGAAATATCTTCCCATAAAAACTAGACAGAAGCATTCTCAGAAACTTCTTTGTGATGTGTGTACTCAACTAACAAAGTTGAACCTTTCTTTTGACAGAACAGTTTTGAAACACTCTTTTTGTAGAATCTGTAAGTGGACAATTGGCTAGCTATGAGGATTTCGTTGGCAACGAGAATACATATAAAAAGCAGACAGCAGCATTATCAGAAACTTCTTTGTGATGTTTGCCTTCAAGTCACAGAGTTTAACATTCCCTTTCATAGAGCAGGTTTGAAACACTCTTTTCCTACTATTTGCAAGTGGACATTTGGAGTGCTTTGATGCCTTTGGTGAAAAATGGAAATATCTTCCCATAAAAACTAGACAGAAGAAATCTCAGAAACTTGTTAATGATGTATCTACTCAAGTAACAGAGTTGAACCATTCTTTTGATAGAGCAGGTTTGAAACACTCTTTTTGTGGAATCTGCAAGTGGATATTTGGATAGCTTTGAGGATTTCGTTGGAAACGGGAATACATATAAAAAGTGGAAAGCAGCATTCTCAGAAACTGCTTTGTGATGTTTGCATTCAAGTTACCGTGTTGAACATTCCCTTTCATAGAGCAGGTTTGAAACACTCTTTTTGTAGTATCTGGAACTGGACATTTGGAACACTTTAAAGCCTTTGGTGAAAAAGAAAATATCTTCCCTTAAAAACTAGATAGAAGCAATCTCAGAAAGTTGTTAATGATATATCTACTCAAGTAACAGAGTGGAACCTTTCTTT